>NC_135573.1:19640000-20890000 GCF_965152235.1 Eretmochelys imbricata
TTAGTCTGTACAACATGAAGTTGTTTCATTCCAATATTAAAGATGCCTTTGGAAACCATCACCTCTCTATAGATCAAGGGTTTGATCCTGCAGTGTGATGTGTGGAGATGCACCATTGCCCCTGTGCAGTGGTGCTGGAACAATCTTTAGAGTGGGATTGCTGAAGGCAGAAACCATGTTTTCGGGTTGTTATTACTAGGCAGTGGGTGCAGCAGCCCCCCCAATCAGCCATAGCCATCTATGTCTCTGCGTGCATCACATTGCAGGACTGGGGCCCTCAGTAACACTCTATGGTACTTATAAGGCCCCCCATCGCCCTAGCATCGGGCTGCCTCAATCTTTATGGCATTTATCAACACTCCTGTGCAGTGAACCCCCTTTTTACAGGAGAGGAACTGAAGCACAGAGCAGCTAAGGGCCAGATTTTCAAAGCTACGTGTTGCACCGCTCAGCCTAAGTAACTCAGATGGCTAAATCCCATTTTCAAAAGTGCCTCTATCCTGGGCAACACCTAAATACCTTTAAAAACCAAGGCCTGAGTGACTTGCCAAAGGTTGCACAGACAATCCATGGACTTGAATCCAGGTCTCCCGAATCCAGGCTAGGGCCTGAACCACTACAATCTTTCCTTTCTGCCTTTAACATCTTTCTCCATTTACCTTAGTGTTCTCTCTCATGCCTGTGATTCATACAACAGGGTCCAAAAAACCCTCCCCAGTGACTTGCGCCATCCAAACTTGAGGCCAAGTGGCCAGCTTGCCGGGAGCCCAAGAGAGACCTTTCATTTGCATGTATAGGTTTGCCAGAACTTATAGCTTCCTGGTAGATGAACAGAAACTGCTTGCTGTTGTGAGCACTTCAGCAGCTGAATATCACCGGAGGGGATGTCTTAATAAATCAAGTCGCAGGTTTGAAATATCGAGACTCCAGCAGGGCTGTCTCAACCCTTCATCCATTTGAACGAGGTAAGTTGAGTTCCATTCAGTTACCTATATGGTGGATTTTTGCATAAGATCATATAAACTAAGAGAACGGCCTGTTAAGACTTTAAAGACCACACAAGGTCTACCTCTGCTGTGATGTCTTTGGCAAAAATGTCCGCACCCCCACTGGCTGTACAGTATTCTGGAAAGCTGGTGCCAGGCATCTTCAGGATGAAAAGCTCTGTGCAAGAACCAAACAGTTAATAGAAAACCTGCTGCTGTTCTGTTAAATTCTATCCGCACACTTCAGTTACAGGGCAGGGTCAACAGTGTGGCTACCCTCTGGGCTCCCAAAGTAGATTATTATACCACAGCCGCAAACCACGTCATCATCAGACTGCTTCTCATCTAATTTCAAATAAGTATATCTCCTGAATTCAGTAGAAACAACACAGCTTAAAAGCGGAACAGAATCTTCAGCTCACCAGTAAAACCATGAAGGCGAGCAAGTGGTGCAAAGAACTGCAAAAATACTCCAATAATCTTGCACTGCAAAGCCAGAGAGTTTGTTACAGTTATGTTGGGGAAATCACAGGCTTTAGAATTCTTCTGGAAGGCAATCGCTGTACACATGTGTCGTCATTATAGTAATGTTTACACCATGGATGGTATGGAAATTTGAAGGTTAATGCTTGTAAACTACTCTGAAGTATCTTTTGAATAATTATTATACATCATTCTTTCACTAGTTCTTTCATTGTCTGAAAACGACTATTAATTGTATAGAACAGAGGACCGGAAACAGACGGTTTCCATCCCCAGACATCCAATGACTACTGTGCTGGGAAGTCACTTGCATTCTGTCTCAGTGTACCATTTCTTAAATGGGAATGTCAGGAAAGTATGTTGCAGGAGTATTGAGAAGTCTGATTAATGTCTATGAAGTGCTTTGATATGATGCTATAACAGTACTAAATAGTGACATTGCTTCATATCTTCCAATTCATTTTTTAAAAAAAATCAGTGATCCACATTTATTACACAAACTGGGAAGGGTTCATCTTCTGTGTTCCAGTAAAATGTACATTTCTTTCCTGGAGTGTGTTGGTGTGAGACAGAGCCCTAGAGAGTTAACTATGTCGATAACGTTGAAGATCAGCTGTGGTTTTGAGAGCTTATTGGTCATAGGGTTGTGCAGTCGTACTTCTGGTTAAAGCTGTCTTTTGGCAGAGCTGCGTTCCAGACAGTGGCCAACATGAAAAGCAACAGTCAGACTCGTGGGCCAGGGCAGAATTTTCGTTATATCCTATTACTCACCATTCTCCATCAGATGGTCATCGTGCTCAATTATATGTTGTTTTTTCTTCTTCTGTATAGCAAGGCATGTTTCTGACAACTGATCTATCTCTGGAGAGCTAGAAAAATAAAACATTTGAAAGCAGTGCTGGCTTCTCGTTTCTGTGAAAGTCAGACTACGGTAAAAGCATCACTGGAATAAATAGTTTTGCTTATTCTGTAGGAGATGAGAGGCTGTGCGTGCAGTGCGTAATTTGGTTTTACTGATCAAAGCTGTTGTCGCCATTTCCAGCCTCCTACATGTTTTAGTGTTCTCTTTAATCTTTTATATTTCTATTGCTTACTCTGCGCGTGTGTCTTCACATATAGTGCCTGGACTGAAGAAAGCTACCTTGAATCTTGGGAGGGAGGTGTGTGTATATATGCACGCACATGTACAGGTACAAATATCTAAGAGAAGAAAGGTGTGTAGTCACACGCACACATTGCCACGCCATGGTTTTCTTTGAGTGACTGGTTTATTCATCCATGTTAGTGCTTTCACTTCAGATACTGAGAAACCTGATGATGACAGCAAGCAAACTTGAGTTTTATACACACTTGGTGATTGGTCATAAAAAGACATCAACTCTCCTTAAACTGGCTTTTAATCTGGATTGGCCAGACCTGCTGTTTTGGCCTGGCGAAAACAAACAAACATTCTTAATATGCTTCACCTTTGCTGAAAACAAGCAATGTCCTTCCCTCCCCAGGGAACCCCATATGGAAAGATAAATGCATCACTATGTCCAACCATGACGAAGAGCAGAACACTAACTGAGATTTTAATCTGACCTGAGAAATCAAACAATGCTAGGTAGCACCTGGATGTCCTTTGGTGTGTCTTCCACTTTTAAGGCTCCTTTACTTCCTAGGTACGTGCAGCAGGCAGCTGCAATAGTGCAAAAGCTTCCATGGCAGATTTGCAAGAAGAAGTGTGGAGCACTCCCAAAACCAGTTCAAGTTCTCCAGTGGGAAAGTCAGGCCCCAGAGATAATACAAGAGGTAGTGTGGTCTAGTGGTCTGAGCACGGGGCTGGTAATCAGCAACTCCTTGATCTAAGCCTGGCTTTGATTCCAACCACCCCTCTGAGGCCTTGAACAAAGCCCCCCACACTGTTCCTCAGATGTTTTTGTCAACTGCTGGAAATGGCTCACCTTGATTATCACTACAAAAGGTCCCCCCCTCTTTCCTGCTGTAATAGCTCACCATATCTGATCACTCTTGTTACAGTGTGTATGGTAACACCCACTGTTTCATGTTCTCTATGTATATAAATCTTACCCACTGTATTTTCCACTGAATGAATCATAGAATACCGGGGTTGGAAGGGACCTCAGGAGGTCATGTAGTCCAACCCCCTGCTCAAAGCAGGACCAATCCTCAATTTTTCCCCCATCCCTAAATGGCCCCCTCAAGGATTGAACTCACAACCCTGGGTTTAGCAGGCCAATGCTCAAACCACTGAACTGTCCCTCCCCCTGATGAAGTGAGCTGTAGCTCACGAAAGCTTATGCTCAAATAAATGCGTTAGTCTCTCCGGTGCCACAAATAGTTTCTTTTTAGTTTAAGCTTGAAACACTCTGAGGATGTTAAATACTAGAATGGATGTTCACAAATGAACCAGATACAGAACGAACTCTATAAGGTAACCTTATTGGGATCCAGGAAGTGGGCTTTGCCCACTCACTGCTAAAGGACCCCCCCCCCCAACCTAAGGGGGGGTCCACAGGACCTGGAAACCAAATAATTACAGGGGACAACTAATGAAATAACAGGGACAGGAGTGCGGTCAAAGGGTCAAACGAAGCGAACCAGATAGGAACACCAAGCAGAGAACCCCGGTCAGCGCCCACAGCTCCTCGAAGGCGTCAAGGGAGTCAGTTGACGCTGCCCAGTGGAACTCTGCCCGGAGGCGTGAACGGATGGAGGATCGGAAATAGGCCCCACAGTCACAGGAGACTCCATCGGCCCACCTCCTCACCCTGGTTTTATAGATGGCCACTTTAGCCAGGGCCAGGAGGAGGCTGACCAGGAGGTCCCGTGACTTAGTGGGGCCACGGATAGGGAGTGCATAGATAAGAAGGTGAGGAGAAAAGTGCAACCAAAATCTTAACAAAATATTTGTGAGGAGCCGGAATAGGGGCTGCAGTCTGGCGCACTCCAGGTATATGTGCGCCAGGGTTCCCCTCACGCTGCAAAGGGGCAGGTGTCTGGGACAGCGGTGAACAGAGCCAAGTACACATCCGTGCTCACAGCCCCATGAAGGAATCGCCAACTGATATCCCCGGCGGGCCTCGGGACCAGGGTGGAATGTAGGCTGGCCCACCGGGGCTCCTCACCCTCTAGAGGTGGCGGGAGGTCCCACCACTTTGTGTCGGGGTGGGATGCGAAGGTGAGGATGTGAAGGGTGTGGAGCACGAGCTGTTTCCTTGGCACAGTCTGGAAACGGACCGGCTGCAAATCGTTCAGCCAGCTCACGGTGAAGGGGAGGATGGGGTGTCGGGTCCATGGGGGCAGGGGCCCGATGAAAAGGTCCAGAGGGTCTGGGGTGGAGGGTGGGCAGGGCACGCCCTCTCTTAAGATCCCAGTTGAGGTAAACCCGAGCAGCGGGCGGCAAAGCGGCCCTCACTTCCTGAGGTGCACGCCAGGGAGTACGACACAAGGCAGCTCTGAGAGCCACAGCCATTTGGGCAATTCAAGATTCAACAGCTTTCCTTAAGGGGAAAATTCTGTAAGTGAGAGTCATCAGCGTAGCATCCTGTCCACAGGACAGACCGGGGCAACCGCCCTGGGCCCTGCACTTTGGGGGGGCCCCACACTTTGGGACGCAGGGTCCAGGGAGGCCTGGGGAGTTAACGGGGGGCCTGGCCCCAGCAACAGTCAGCGACCCACCCCCAGCCCGCCCCGCCAGCTCCTGGTGTCGGTCGGGGGAAGAAGCCAGAAAGAGGTGGCCGGGGGAGGACATTGTCCCAGCCTCTGCACCCCCTAGGGACAGCCCTGGTAGTACCTTTCTTTTTTTCTGCCAGTACCAGTCAAAAAAAGCTGAGAGTGTGACAAACCTACAAGGATTAAAAAAAAAAAAAAAAATCTAACGGTAATCACAGTACTATTCTAACCAGAAAGGAATTGCCTTCTTAGTCATCCAAAGGCAAAATAACCCAACTTCTACATGAAGTTACAGAAGGGTAGAGAAGAAAAAAAAAAAAAGAATTACTTATCTTGGGATTTCCTTCCCGAGCACCTTGTCTTTTTTCCCCACAGTGCAGGGGTAAGCCAAAAAGGTTTGATACTGACAAGCAGAATACACTCTCTAGCATCTGAAAAAGGTAACTAGGAACCGGATCAGAGAGAGTAAGAATGAAGAATTCCAGGATTTGGGAAACCTCCCAATCCTTTGCTGGGATGGCAAAGAGAAGAGGAAGAGGAAATGGAACCTCCGTTGGGGGAACCAGATGAATTGGACAGAGGACATTAGGAAGACAATACCTTTACTAGTCCGGACAAATTACTTCTGTACTGACAGATCACGTGCGCTAGATGAAATGGTGGCATGTATACATAAACACTGAAGGATGCGCTTATGGTTATGGACTAGGACTCAACAGATCTGGGTTCAATTCTGACGGAAGCCCTCAGTGTGTAATCACAGGCAAGCTATTTAGACCTCGATCCTTCATAGAGCGCCACTGAAGTCAGAAGTCTGTCCTCTTGGATACACTTGCAAAATTGGGGCTGTGATCTCTCTGTGACTCAATTTCCAATTTGTAAGACGAGGATAACAATACTCCCTTTCTCTGTCTTGTCTATTTAGATTGTAAGGTTGAGACTCTCTCATTACATATCTGTAAAGTACCATGAACAACGTACCCTTTTCTCTGATGGAGACTCAGACTCCATATTTTACCTGGTGATTTGCATGTTACCAAAGAAAGAGAGAAGGGGAAGTAACGATAGTGGGTTTTTCTCCTCTCTCCAGACCTTGTGGAGACCATGGTCATACAAACATCCTCTAAACCAATTATGTGCCTTTGGTAATGGGTTTTTTTAGAAGACTCTATCGATACACAAAGTGAATCTGGTTCTCTCTCTTATTCCACATTCTTGCAATTAAGGTTATTACATTTAATTTTTTTGCAATGATAATGATGAGACATCTGCCACTTCCTTCTAGCCCTGAAGTCAACCCAGCCTGGAGGCCACTTCCTAAAGCGTTAGGAAAGAATATCCGCTTGTAAATTACACCAAAATAGTGTTACCGATTGTTACCATGTGACAGGTGTTCCTCTGTGACTGTTTTTATTTGCCATCTAAAGTCAGCTACTAAACTGTATGGAGGACTGATCGCAAACTCTTCATATAGTATCCAGTTAGCACAGAGAAGGTTTCAGTATATTTCAATTCTCACACCTCTGTAAAAAGACCCCTCTGAAGGCCTCTTGAGGTCTTGGGATGTCAGCCAGTTACAGAGTTTTTACATTTTAGTGTCATGAGTCAACTTCACTATGAATTCCTATATATTAATCCACATCAGTCTGCTCCCGCAGATGAGCACAAGGATAGCAAAACAACTCAAACTCCATGGAGACCTTTAAATTAAAATAGCAGTTCAATAATTCAGTAGATGATTTTGGGTTGCTAGGTTCTGCAATAATGTATCTTGTCTGGAGTATCTTATTAATTCTAAATTGTGGTGGGTATTTTAAAGACAATCCAAAGAACAGAGTGTCCATTAGAACAGGCACAGCTAAACTATAGCAGGTGAAGCTGTACATAAAAGAAAATACCACATATTTAAAAAAAAAATACGTACTTTGAAAGTAGCTACAAAGGTGCAGTCAACAGAGGAACATCTTGAAGCAATAAGCAGTGAACCATCCTGCACATGCTAGTCTAGTCTCATTATTAAAGGCGCTTTTTTTTTTAAAAAATAAGTCACTCTTGCTAGATCAGAAATATGATCTTGCGTATCCACCAGTACAGAACAACGTACTATTCTGCGGCAAAAGAACAGGCAAAGCGTAGTGATGACTGGTATCATCTGGGAACTATAATGTTAGCAAGTGTGTGGTGCAGGGGGAAACGTGATGAACAAAACAGTTTGGGGACATCTCTCAAACCACACAACTCTATTTCTAGGGATAGAAAAATTCAGTGTCGTCTCTGCCTGAGATGCACCACATCCCTCCCATCCTGGCTGAAATGTCTCTCATGGTCTCAGCAGTTTGTGGAAAGATCAAACAGGGCCAGCTAGTAGCTTCCAGTCTTGAGTGTTTTGGGGCTTCCTTGAGAGTAATGTGAAGAGAGTGTAAAGCTTGAAAACCATCACCCCTCCACAGAGACAACAGCAAAGGAGGTGATGGGGAATCTCTAAGCTACTGTTTGGGGGGGGGGGTGAGGGGGGGCGCGCAGCGGCTGCAAAGACCAAAGGCACCTGCCACTTCAGAAGTGGGATTCTGGACTGCATGGGGCAGATCAGAAAAAGTATGAGCTCTTGTTGTTTTAATGCAAAGGACTGCACCAGAGCTATTAGATAGTGAAGATTTCCTACCTGAACCAAGCCAACAAAGTTTTCCAGATTACCCCATGTCTGTGGTTCTTAACCAGGGGTACGCGTACCCCTGGGGGCATGCAGAGGTCTTCCAGGAGATATATCAACTCATATGGAGATTTTCCTGGTTTTACTACAGGCTACAGAAAAAGCACTAGCGAAGTCAGTAGAAACTAAAATTTAATACAATGAAATATTTATACTGTTCTATATAAATATAATATTTATATACCAATTGATTTATTTTATAATTATATGGTAAAAATGAGAAAGTCAGCAATTTTTTCAGTAACAGTGTGCAGTGACACTTTTGTATTTTTATATCTGAATTTGTAAGCAAGTAGTTTTTAAGTGAGGTGAAACTTGGGGGTAGGCAAGACAAATCAGACTCCTGAAAGGGGTACAGTAGTCTGTAAAGATTGAGAGCCACTGCCTCATGTTATGCTGTTCATGAGGCAACAGTCACACACACGCTCTGCTACTGAAAACCTGATTTTATACTTGCATTAGCTGTTTTACATCCAGGGCAATGGCCTGGATATACTGAAAATGGTAAGTACTGAGAAAGTATCCATCATGCACAAAAAGGAAGTGATAATGAGAGAAAGCAGCGCCAAATTCACTTCAGATTGCAGGGACTGACTTCCTGCCATCTATCAATATTAAGAGAAAAGACAGGAACCTCTCTCTTCCAAACTGAAGTAAGTGTACACAAACTAATTCCTCATTTGTCACTCCCATCTCTAAAGACTAGGACACAGGAGAAAACTAACAACAGTTCAGAAAAGGACAGTGGAACTCACTCTGATTTCAGTAAAATAACTTCTAGGCTTATGACTAAATGTCATCCGTACTGTCTATATCTGGAACTGGGGTGGGATGGGGTAGGGGGTGGGGAAGAGGTGTGAGAAGGGGTTTAAAACACAAAATATTCAATACACAAATCAAAGATTTAGGCCTAACTTTTCCGGAAGCAAGCAGTGATTTTAGGTACCCAACCTGAGACTCCTTACAAGAGCCTTATTTATAGAGGACAGGTTCTTGGCACTCTCTGAAAATTAGGCCCCACTGAGTTGGACACCCACAAACGGAGTTGCTCAAGATCTATCTGGCTTTTGACAACTTTCAGACCTGATTTCAGAGTATTTTGGGGGAGTTTTCAGTGGGAAACCCAGTCTAGCAAGAGAAAGTATCTCTAGATTAAATTCTCTTCTTCTGCCATGCTTCAGTAGACCCAATTTACAAAACCAGATATAAAAGACTCCATAAAAATTACCATTGTCAAATTTATTTTATGGTTTTGGTTTCCCCCCCACCAAAATGAATAAATACTTTAAAGGGAAAAAAAGGACACGATTCCCTTTATTTGTTGCCAGCTGAACACAGATTTGAAAACTTCAGCAAACCTGCAATTTTGGTGTTTGTCTGTGCTGGGTACGAAAGGATTCGCTAAAGTGGTTAGTCATCACAGGAGCATTTCTGCAATGTGCCAACGTTGTTTTTCACTTTAATGTAATCGTGTGTAACATAGACAAAGCACATGCACGGCTTTTTACATTGTTGCCCTAATCCCAAAAATCAATTATGTGCTTTTGAAAACAAGGGGACGGAGGGGGACGACCCCCCCCGCCCAAAAGACAGTTACCTTTTCCTTAACTGGTGTTCTTCGAGATGTGTTGCTCATGTCTATTCCACAATAGGAGTGTGCCGGAAGTTTTTCCCCTAGAAGTACCTGGGGGGGGGGGGGGGGGGGGGAGGAAGCACCCCGCGCGACCCCTGGAGTGGCGTCAACCTGGCGCGGTATAAGGGGAGCTATTCGCCTCCTCCCCAGCCCTCAGTTCCCTCTTGCCAGACAACTCCGACAGAGGGGAAGGACGGTGGGATGTGGAATAGACACGAGCAACACATCCCGAAGAACACCTGTTATGAAAAAGGTAACTGTCTTCTCTTCTTCGAGTGATTGCTCATGTGTATTCCACAATAGGTGATTCCAAGCTACAGCTGTTGAAGGTGGGTAGGAGTTCACAAGTTCCCAGGACGGAGGACAGCCCTGCCAAACCCGGCATCATCCCTGGTTTGGGGGATGATCGCATAGTGCGAGGTGAACGTGTGAACCGAAGACCACGTAGCAGCCCTACAAATGTCCTGGATGCGGACGTGGGCCACGAAGGCAGCCAATGAGGCCTGCGCCCAAGTCTAGTGTGCCCTCACAGTGGGTGGCGGGGGGACACCCGCCAGCTCATAACAGGAACGGATGCATGAAGTGATCCAGTTGGAAAGCCACTGAGTGGACATTGGCTGGCCCCTCGTGCGCTCAGCCAAGGCGACAAACAGTTGTGAGGATTTTCTGAACGGCCTGGTCCACTCGAGATAGAAAGCCAGAGCCTGCACACATTGAGCGTGTGGAGACGTCACTCCTCACTGGGCGCATGGAGGCTTCGGTAGAAAAATACCCTGACCCACGTGGTAGGCGGAGACCACATTCGGGAGGAACGTGGGGTGTGGGCGGATCTGGACCTTGTCTTTATGAAAGACCATGTACGGTGGCTCGGAGGTCAGGGCCCTGGGCTCTGAGATTCGCCTGGCCTACGTGATTGCAACCAGGAAAGCCACCTTCCATGAGAGGTGAGACCAGGAGCTCGTGGCCAGTGGTTCAAACAGGGGCCTCAAGACGACCCAACACCAGGTTTAGGTCCCACTGCAGGACCGGAGGTCTAGAATACAGAAAAAAAGACGGTCCAAACCCATAAGGAACTGGCCAGTCATAGCATGGGAAAATACCATGTGCCCTTGCACAGGCAGATGGAAGGCCGAAATGACTGCCACGTGCACCTTGGCTGACGAGGGCACCAGGTCCTGGGCCCTCAGGTGGAGGAGGTAATCAAGGATAAGCTGGATCGGGGTGGTCAGCGGGGAGACACCCTGGTCCACGGCCGACCTAGAAAACTGGGACCACTTTACCAAATAAGTGCAGTGAGTGGAGGGCCATCTACTTTCGAGGAGGCCGTGCTGAACCTGCTCTGAGCATGCCTTTTCCTCTCCACCCAACCACTGAACAGCCATGCCGCGAGGTGAAGAGCCGCCGGCCCTGGTCCTGAGAGAGCAGGTCCGGGCAGAGTAGCAACGGCCACGGAGGAGTTACCGCCAGGCCCGTGAGGGTCCCATAACAATGCTGCCTGGGCCACGCCGGGACAATCAGGAGGACCCAGGCCTTGTCAGTCTTTATTTTCTCCAGGACTGGGCTGATTAGAGGAAAGGGGAGAAAGGTGTAGAGAAGCCGGCCTGACCAGAACAGGAGAAAGGCATCGGAGATAGTGCCCCTCCCCAGGCCCCCCTGCATCAGAACCGGGGGCATCGCCGGTTCTGCCGAGTCATGAACAGGTCCACCTAGAGAGTTCTCCACCTTCAGAAGAGCCCGTGAGCCACTTCCGGGTGGAGGGACCACTCACATTGCGAGGAACAGTCCCTGCTCAAGCAATCCGCTCTCTCGTTCTGGGCGCCCAGTAGGTAGAAGGCCTTCAGGTGGATGTCATGGACCATACAGAAGTCCCACAGCCTGAGGGCTTCGCAGCAGAGGATCAGGCCCCACCTTGCCTGTTGGTATAGAACATTGAGGCCATGTTGTCCGTGAGGACCCCGACTACCTTGCCCTCCAGGTGTGAGCGGAAGGCCATACACGCCAACCGCAGTGCCCTGACCTCCTTGACATTTATGTGTTAGGTCAGGTCTTGAGCCAACCACAGGCCTTGGGTCTGAAAGTTCCCCACATGGGCCCCCCAACCCAGGTCCAACACACTGGACACCAGCTCCAACGACAGGGCCCTGTCCCTGAACGGGACCCCTTGAAGCATGTTGTTTGGGGCAGACCACCACCGTAGGAGGTGATCAAAGAGTCCAGCACGGTGAGGACCTTGTCCATCCTGTCTGTGGCCTGGGAGAACTTCGAGGCCAACCAGAGCTGGAGGGGCCTCATCCTGAGTTTGGCGTAACAGACCACGTTCGTGCACACTGACATGTGACCCAAGAGTTGTAGACAAACCCTGGCTGTTGTCACCAGGAACCTTGTGACTGAGTCGATGAGACCTTTCTGTCTGGCGGGAGAGAGGCCCTGGCTGACACTGCGTCCAGGAGCGCCCCAATAAACTCTATGCGTTGGACCAGGACTAACGTGGACTTGGTGTTGTTTACAACAGGCCCAAGGCGGTGCACGTGGACAGGAGGAGCACCACATGGTCCCTTACTGGCGACTGGAAGGTGCCCTTGACAAGCCAATCTTCCAGATAGGGAAATATCTGGACCCCTCGCTGTCTGAGGTAGGCTGCTACCACCAACATGCATTTTGTAAACACCTTGGGGGCAGTGGACAGACCAAACGGGAGGACCGTGAATTGGTAGTGATTCTGTCCCATCACGAAACGGAGGAAGCACCTGTGCCCCTCGAATATGGGGATGTGGAAGTACGCAGCCTGTAGATCGAGGGCAGCGTACCAGTCCCCGGGATCCAGGGAGGGGATGATGGAGGCCAGAGAGACCATGTGGAACTTAAGCTTCACCATGTACTGGTACAGACCTCGGAGGTCCAGGATGGGCCTGAGCCCTCCTTTGGCCTTTGGGATAAGGAAATAACGGTAGTAATACCCCTTGCCCATGAACTCCTCGGGCACTGCCTCTATCGCTCCTAGACCTAGGAGCTGCCCTACCTCCTGCTCGAGCAGAACTTCATGCGAAGGGGGATGGGGGCAGGGGGTGGTTGGGCCGGGAGAAAGTAAACTGGAGGCTGTAACCCTGGGAGATGGTGTTGAGGACCCATCGGGCCAAAGTTAGCCGCATTCCAGGAGGAAAGCGCACAACCGGTTGAGGAAGGGAAGCTTTATTGGGGGGTGGATCCCTGATGAAGACTGGTTGGGTGCCCCCGAGCTTCCCGTCAAAAACACCTTTTCCCTGCCTGCTTGCCCTTGGAGGACCCAGGCTGGGGGGGCAGGCCAAAACTGCCTCTCAGGGCATCTCTCACAGTCCCACTGCTTCTTATGGGCGGCCTCGGCGGGAGTCTGCTGTGGCTTCAACTTAGGCTTTGCTGGAGCGGGGACATAGAGACCCAGAGTCTGGAGAGTCGTGCAGGAGTCTTTCATGCCATGCAACCCTGTAGCTGTTTCCTCCGCAAACAGAGCTTTTCCAGCAAACAGTAGATCCTGCATGGAAGACTGCGCCTCGCTGGACAGCCCAGAGAGCAGGAATCATGACGCCCGTCTCATGGACACCGCGGAGGCCACTGATCATGTGGCTGTGTCCGCAGCATCCCAGGCTGCCTGCAGGGATGCCCTAGCGGCCACTGCCCCTTCCTCCACTAGCACCTTGAACTCCTTCCTATCGCTCTCCTGGAGGGAGTCCTCAAACTTGGACAGGGAGCCCCACATATTGAATGTGTACCGGCCCAAGAGAGCCTGATTGTTTGCCACTCGTAACTGGAAGCTCGAAGATGAATAAACTTT
The DNA here is from genome assembly GCF_965152235.1 of Eretmochelys imbricata. Classification (NCBI taxonomy): domain Eukaryota; kingdom Metazoa; phylum Chordata; order Testudines; family Cheloniidae; genus Eretmochelys; species Eretmochelys imbricata. The sequence goes on from NC_135573.1 coordinate 19,653,299, forward strand.
CCTTCCAAAAAAAAAGAGTCCTGTCTCTGAGAGTCTTTGTTCTTTGGGGTCGGGGCTAGCTGACCCTGCCGTTCTCTGTGGTTGATCCACTCGACCACCAGGGAGTTGACCACCGGGTGGGTATACAAGTATTCATGCCCCTTAGCAGGTACAAAGTACTTGCATTCCACCTTTTTAGAGATGGGGGCCAACGAGGCCGGTGTTTGCCACAGGGCATTTGAAATCTTAGCCATCCCTTCATGGAGGGGAAAGGCCACCCTACCTGGTGCCAATGGGGACAACACATTAAACAGGGAGTCTGAGGGCTCCTCCATCTCCTCTGCTGGAGGTGGAGGCTTGCTACCACCCTCTTTGAGAGTTCTCGGTGTCCCCGAAGCCCTCCTGTGGGACAGAGTGGGGTGGGGCCGCAATCACCTCCTCCAGGCAGGGCGAAGAGGCTGGTGCGGTGCTCCGGGTGTCTGCTGGCATCGGAGGGTCCACCACCTGCTCGGACTCCGGGCACGGTGCCGAGGACACACATCCCACCGCCTCCTTCTCAGGTGTCTGGAGAGGGGGGCCAACGGTGCCTCCAAAGCTCCGGCCACCGAGCAAGCTCCCACGGTGCTCCAGAGGCCACAGTGCCCACTGGTACCATCGGGCCTGCCACGACGCTTGGTACCACTACACCTGCTGTGGCACCAGTGGGGCCAGCTGTTCAGGTTGGCTGGCCTGGCCCATCAAAGGACGGCTACGAATGGAGACCGGGCCGGCGTAAGATCTGTTGCTGTCTCTGGACAGGGAGGAGTGGCGGTGCCGGGATCTACAATGGCCATGGAACCACGATCTGGATGTGGAGCACCGGTACCAACGGTAACAGCTGCTCCGCGAACAGCCTCGACGGGTCTACCCGCGACAGCAAAACGCCGGTGATCGACACCCGGGGCTGCGATGTCTTGGCGGAGACTTTGAGCTGGAGTCCAAGTGGGAATGGCGTCGATGACCGACTGCAGTACCCTCTCCGAGACGAGGACCGATGGCGACGTCCGCCATAGTCCCACTGATATTCGCTCCTTGAGGACAAGCAGTGCTATGAGTCCCACCTGGACGGAACCAGACAGACAGTAGTCGGTATCAAGGGCAATCCACCTGGACTCTGCCCGGAGCGATCACTGGGCGGTGATCAGCGTCAGGAACATTCCCTCGACCGAGACCGGTACCGGGCAGGAGGCAACTGCGGAGATCCCAGGGCACCGACATGGACATCCAGGCCGCCTGGAGGGCTTCAGGCATGGACAGCATCCGGAAAGGCCTGTTCTAAAGGGGACAGACTACTCCACTCAATTTGAGTCGGAGGCCTGGGGCTTGGTGGGGATTGAGGACTGCCCGACATGGACCTAGCCTTTGTCCCAGACTTCCCTCGGTGCCACTGAGAAGAGGGAGTCTTTCTGGCCCTCTTGGCATGCCCGTGGACGGGAAGTGGTGCCGATGGCACCAGAGGGTCGCCGCATACCAATGCTGCGGTGCCGGGTACCAGTTTGGAGCGGTGTGCCGGGGTCAGGGTCACTATCAACTCCATCAGGATGGCCCGGAGCCTAATGTCTCTTTCTCTTTTGGGCCAAGGCTTACACAACTTGCAAATCTTGCACCTTTTGCTGATATGGGTTTCTCCCAAGCAGCGCAAACAGTCTGCATGCGGGTCACTTCTTGGCACAGAACACCTACAAGAGCTGCACGACAAACCACAGGGCGCAGGGCATGCCCGGGCTCACTGACTCACTAAACTAACTAAATAGCTAACTAACTACAGGTACGAACGCTGAACAAACTAACAGTTCTGGGGACGAGCTACAGCAAAGCTGGAGCAGCGCAGTTCCGACGCACCTTCACTGGCGGCAAGAAGGACCTGAGGGTCAGGGCAGCGTGCTGCTCTCCTTATACCACACCAGGCAGGCGCCACGGGGGACGCCCCCCACCACGGGTACTGCTAGGAGAAAAACTTCCGGCACCGGTGCACGTGGCGAGCATGCACACCTATTGTGGAATACACATGAGCCATCACTCGAAGAAGAGCTGAACCTGTTTGCATTAATAACTTGTAACAAATCAATAGGAGGTACGGAGCACTGATACAGAAAGATTTAAAGCAGGGAAAGCACACATGTAACCCATTGCTCAGTGTTTGCAATGCTTCCCCCTCTGTGCCAAATCTACAGAGGATATGGCTCTTCTACATCTCTCAGCTCGGAGACAGAGGCTGTGTATTCACTGTAAACCCTGCAGTACCACAGCTGCAGCACTTCTGTCCTGCTTCAGAGTAGACATTACGATGATGGGAGGGGTTCTCCTGTCCCTGCAGTTAACCTACCTCCCTTAGAGGCGATAGCTAGCTCGAGAGGAGAATTCTTCCATTGATCTAGCACTGTCTACACCGGGTTAGGTCAGTTTAGCAGTCTGGCACTCAGGGATGTGGATTTTTCATGCCACTGAGCATCACCACCACTCATTCAACCTAACTTTTTAGCATACACCTGGGCATAGGCTTGGTCTACACCTAAACAAGTTTTGCCAGTACAGTTAAGTTGGTAAAGGGTAGGGTGGTGAGTTGTTCTTTTCTTTGTTGTTGTTGGTTGGGTTTTTTTTTGTTGTGTTTTGTTTTTTACTGACACAGCTATGCTGGCAAAAATCCTAGCGTAGACACAGTTGCATTGACAAAGTTTCGTGTAGCATATTTTGTTCAAGGAACAGACACAAGCTATACCAGCAAAAAGGACGTTTTTCCGGTATAAATTCTGTCTACATTAGGGAAGTTTGCTATTACAGCTATATACTATTTTCAATATAGACAAGGCTTAATTCGTCTTTTTGCTCAAGCTTACTCGTGTTGTCATATTTGGTGGTCCCCCGTTCAATCCCCAGGACTGACCAAGGTGATAGTAATTACTCGCATACTAGGACAGCCATACTCAGACTGAGGCTCACAAGCTGCAAGCAGCTCTTCAATGTGTTTCCTGCGGCTCTTTGCAGCACGTGATATTAAAACACTATGTGATTGAATATACAGCACTATAGTAACGGAAACAACAAATTCACACCACCACAGCTCTTTTGGGTAATGTTGATCACTGAGGTCTGAGTATCACTGCACTGCTCGATCTCTATTAAAAGCACATACTCAGTACAGCTGATCCAAGTTTTCTGAATTTCCGGTTTTTGTTTGTTTTTTTTAAGACAAAACAAGTTTTCATTAAATATATAAATTTTATTTTTGGTGGGGGTTAGGCTCTAATGTTGACTAGCTCATTTTACACGCACACACACGTGCGCGCGTACACACACGGCACGCTTGATTCTCAGAAGCACTAAGGCCCCTTTATGCTGCTCTCAGAGCATAAAGGAGCCTTAAAGGGACAGCACTGACTCGGCGCACAGGGTATCAAAGGCCAGCGTACAGCTGGTAAAAGAGGTCGAGGTCACCCCGTTCCCAACCCCTGGCATTGGGATCAGACCAGAGGCGTGGCCAGACAACACTGTGCTGCAGCTATTCTCTGCTTCCCAGAGCCTATGGGAATCATATGAGAGGTCCTCTAGTCCAGTCTCCTGCACTCTTGGCAGGACTATATTACCTAGACCATCCTTGACATAGTCTAATCTGCTCTTAAAAATCTCCAGTGATGGAGATTCCACAATCTCTCTGAGCAATTTGTTCCAGTGCTTAACCACCCTGACACTTAGGAAGTTTTTCCTAATGTCCAACCTAAACCTTCCTTGCTGCAATTTAAGCCCATTGCTTCTTGTCCTATCCTCACAGGTTAACAAGAACAATTTTTCTCCCTCCTCCTTTTATGTACTTGAAAACTGTTATGTCCCCCCTCAGTCTTCTTTTCCAGACTAAACAAACCCACTTTTTTCAATCTTCCCTCACAGGTCATGTTTTCTAGACATTTAATCACTTTTGTTGCTCTTCTCTGGACTGTCTCCAATTTGTCCACATCTTTCATGAAATGTGGCACCCAGAACTGGACACAATACTCCAGTTGAGGCCTAAACAGATTGGAGTAGAGCAGAAGAATTACTTCTCATGTTTTGCTAATACATCCCAAAATGATGTTCACATTTTTTGCAGCAATGTTACACTGTTGACTCATATTTAGTTTGTGATCCACTAAGACCCTCAGATCCCTTTCTGCGGTATTCCTTCCTAGGCAGTCATTTCCCATTTTGCATGTCTGCAACTGTCTGTTCTTTCCTAAGTAGAGTACTTCGCATTTGTCCTCATTGAACTTCATCCCATTTACTTCAGACCATTTCTCCAGTTTGTCCAGATCATCTAGAATTTTAATCCTATCCTCCAAAGCACTTGCAACCTCTCCCACCTTGGTATTGTCCTCAAACTTTATAAGTGTACCTTCTATGCCAGCAGGCCACAGCTCTTTTACAGTTAAAGCGCAGCTCTTAGAACCCCCGCATTCCCCCCACTCCCACCCGCCATTCTTCGCCTACCAGACTGTTAGGGGAGCTCAGGTCTTCTGCCCTGCAGGGAGGGGGGAGAAGGGAGGAGAAGCTAGGGGTTTCTGCCCAGCAGGGAGGAGGATCTTGGGGCTTCACCCCATGAGAGGTGCCTGCTTGGGCTTCAATGGGAGCGGTGCTGAAGACACAAACCCCGGCAGGCACACCCCAGCTCTCAAACTTTTGAAGATTGTCGTATGCGTCTCGGAGGGTCAATAAGTTTGGCCATTCCTGCTCTATGCCATTATCTAAAGCACTGAAGATGTTGAACAGAACCAGACCCAATATTGATCCCTGTGGGACCCCACTCAACATGCCCTTCCAGCTTGACTGTGAACAACCGATGAGTACTCTCTGGGAATGGTTTTCCAACCAGTTATGCATCCACCTTAAAGTAGCTCCACCTAGGTTGTATTTCCCTAGTTTGTTTATGAGAAGGTCATGAGAGACAATATCAAAAGCCTTACTAATGTCAAGATATACCACTTCCCCCCATCCACAAGGCCTGTTACCCTGTCAAAGAAAGCTATTTGGTTTGTTTGACACAATTTATTCTTGACAAATCCGTGCTGACTGTCATTTATCACGTTATCTTCTAGGTGTTTGCAAACTGATTGCTTAACTTTGCCCTATTATCTTTCCAGGTACTGAAGTTCTACTGACTATTCTGTAATTCTCCGGATTGTCCTTATTTTCCTTTTTGTAGATGAGCACTATATTTCTCCTTTCCCAGTCTTCTGGAATCTCACCCATCTTCCATGAGTTTTCTAAGATAATCACTAATGGCTCAGACATTTCCTGAGTCAGCTCCTTGAGTATTCTAGGATGTATTTCATCAGGTCCTGGTAACTTGTGTAAATAATTTTTAACTTTTTCTTTCCCTATATTAGCCTCTGATCCTGCCTTATTTTCACTGGCATTTACTGTTAGATGTCCAATCACTACTAACCTTTTTGGTGAAAAAAAGACAAAAACGCCATTTAGTACTTCTGCCATCCTTTGTAATTGGATGTAGGTTTCCACTTTTTTGTGGGACTCTTCTTTAAGTTTCACATAATTGAAGATCTCCTGCTTAAGCTAGAGTGGTCTCTTGTTATACTTCCCATCTTTCCTACACAGAGGGACAGTTTGTTCTTTTGCCCTTAATAATGTCTCTTTGAAAAACGGCCAACTCTCTTGAACTGTTTTCCCCTTAGACTTGCTTCCCATGCAAGCTCCCTGAGTTTGCTAAAGTCTGCCTTCTTGAAATCCATTATCTTCAATGTGCTGGGTGTTTTCCCTCCTACCTTTCCTTAGAATCATGAACTCTTACCATTTCATGATCACTTTCACCTAAGCTGCCTTCCACTTTCCAATTCTCAACCAGTTCTTCCCAATTTGTCAAAATCAAATCTAGAACAGCCCCCACCCTAGTGGCTTTCTCCACCTTCTGAAATAAAAAATTGTCTCCAATACATTCCAAGAACTTGTTGGATAATCTGTGCCCCACTGTGTTATTTCCCAACAGATGTCTGGGTAGCTGAGGTCCCCCATCACCACCAGGTCCTGTGCTTTGGATGATTTTGTCAGTTTAATAAAAGCCACATCCATCTCCTCTTCCTGAGGACTGAGCGTGCTCTAACCTACACCAGCGGACAGGCAATCCCTGCTCAGCCTCGGAACAAGAGCAGTACAAAAGTGGCCCCAACTGCAGAAACAGAATAACTGAGAATCAGGCCCATTAAGTGCAAAACTCAACACTTTAACTATGGAGCCATCACCAACAGCCCCATAGTACATCAAAGACAGACAGACACATATGTATGCAACCAATAATTAAACCGAGTTTGACTCTCTAAACAAGGGAAGACGCTCAATACATTTCCCAATGCATTCAATCACAGGGGTGTGTTTTATGATGTTATACAGTAGGGGTGAGGATGAGCCCAATGAAGTTATATTTCCACTTGTAACCTAAGCTTTCCAGAGGTGAGTAACCAGGGCTCTAATTAGGTCCTTCCTTGGTTGCACTGTAGGCAATCTTATTCCTCCATCAGAACAGCTCCTCCTTACAAATCGAGAGAAAGCTGTGAAAATAGCCTGTCCAATTCCACTGCTGTATATTATTAAAGGACTTTTTCTCACCTCTGATGCTGTACAATGAGGAGTACAGAATTGTTTTGGAATCTCTCTATCAAATACCTCACGGCAAAAAAGGAAAGATTTCAGATATTAACAATAAAGTGTTTAAACCATTTAGGTGGGGAAAAAAGCTCACACCACCAGTATCCACTTTCATTCATAGCAACTTCTCAGGCTTTTATGAATTCTGTTTGTGAAACACTGTTACCCGAGGGAAGGTTGTGTTCTCTTTTCATGCGAGAGAACCACCGAACACCAATACTTCTGACGAATTTGCACTCTCGGCCTTTGAAACGGGGCAGAAGCTCATGAGGTGCTGGCACCCAGGCCAGAGCAAAATATTCACAACAGAACCCACTTGGATTTGGGTACTAATTCAGCACTTGGCAGCAGGAACCAGAGAAGAGCATGAAAAGGAGGGGGTCACTGAGGAGCCAGCCTCTGGCTTTGACATAAAAGTGACAGATGCTCTAACGTGGTTCCCAAGGGATTCAGTTCACCAGCTTACGGAGCATAACAGGCGCTCAGCACATTCTGGCCACTTCTCCTCCCTATTCCTGAACCCCGCCCCCCGAATCAGCAGGTTCAGGAGGGTAGTGCAGGCTCTGGCTATGCCAGCGCTATACCCGCTGAAGGCTCCCTCATGATGAAGAATCCCTACCAAAGGGTGGGGAAAGCAGACAGCCTCTCCTCCCTTTGCACCACGGCCTAAGTGGCATAAAGTAGATCGGGGCCAAGAACATGTCCCCAGCTCCACTGAACAAGTTTACAAACTTTGAGCCAAATTATAGTTTCAAGTCAAACCTAAGTAAAAGTCAGAGTTCTGCATGGTGAAAGTAGGAGAATCTGGGCAGTTTCTAATTGGTTTCACCCATCTCTGGTGCTGCAGAAGAATAAAAAGGCTGAAGGGGGGGGAAAGGGGCTTATATACATTAATCATAAAACATCACCCTCATTCTGCAAATGGAGACATGTAAGGTCGAGGGAGATTAAGTGACTTGACCAGTGTCACACAATGAGTCAGTAGCAGATTCAGCAACAGAACCTAGATCTCCTGAGTCCCAGTCTTCTTTTAATCAGCAATGCTGCCTTAAAATACACAGAGGTGGCATCGCATCTATGTTAGTTATCTGAGTTAGACAGCATGGTACCAGGTGGGAACAAACAGTAACCCACTTCACCAGGCTTGAGCCAAACGCTAAGTGGGCAGGTGTAGAGAGGTCTAACCAGCCAATCATCCTTTCAGCTGCCACTTCACTGCCCCTTAGAGGAGCGCTAAGGGTAAGAAATCACTGTGTACAGTTTCTGCTCCAGGAGTGACCTTTTCCTGGTGACATCAAATCTTCTGATGACTACCAATGCATCCTACGCACTCTGCCAGTCCTTGGCATTATCTCCTTTTGGATCTCAATAAGTCTTTGTTGCACAGCTAACCTGTCTTCTCTGCTATGTGACAGATGTTCCTTTTCAGAGGAACCTGCGACTATAACATCAACCTTATGCACAATCTTTCTCCTTGATATGGGCTCCTGACCTTCACTAAATCTACAAAAATGACCTACAACATGGCCATTTGTGATATAAGCAGAGAAAAACCCAACTGCTATCTATTGCTGCATTTATTACACAAAGCACTCAGCTGGTACCAAGCACTTGGTTTTATTTCCTTTTAATTAATAAAATCTCTTCTATTCCAGATCCTTGTTCGCCTTTTTCTGGTTTGAGCTACAGAACACATTTAAATTCAGGAATTAGTTGACTGATAGGTTCATACACGAACAAACACACAGTTCCCTGCCACTCCCTGCTTTTAATCTGATGTAATTGTGCTTACCAAGCAAGAAGATGAAACCTTAGACTTCTTTAATGCTTCTTAATGCTTCACAAAATGCCTGTGGGAATGCAGAATAAATTTCTAACTACACCTTTTCAGTGTCATTCTTTTAATGCCTCTTGTTATTAAATCAAAGGAGTCCGAGGCCAGATTAATCAAATGCTTGTGTGTGTGTGTGTGTGTTTTCAGATTCTTACCAAAATATTCCTATTCATTAAAATATGCTGAATAGATAGATTTAAAAAATAAATTCTAGTGGCAATTATCAAAACACTGATATTCATAGAAAAACAGCACTTGCAGGGATCAACAGCATAATCCAGTGTTTCAAAAAACTGACATTTAAAATAAAAGTATCAAAGTTCAATGCAGTTATCTATAAAAATGGAAAATCAGTAATTTTATCAGTAGAACTATTGATTCATCTACTTCTGTATTTTAATGGGAATAATTGTCATTTAAAAATTTAAAATTAGCCCCTTTTTATAGATAAGTAGTGTTCTAGTTTTATAGATAAGATGCTATTCTTCTGTTAAAATGTGTTTAAATGAAGAGAAGACAGATTGGATTAAATACTCAAATCATCTCCTTTGAAATGAAATGAACAAATTTAATACACAGATTCAGACAGTGTGTGCGTCTATTCCATGTTATAATGTACTGAATAATAGGATGACTTGGATTCACAAGGAGGAATTAATTAGTGGCAGATGGGAGTTGCATCAGCCCTTTCTCAGACTCAAGGATCAGGATAAGCATCCAAACTTCTCAGTGTTTAATTAAACTTCTGAACTCTATATACAAGTGCACGCATGCACAAACACACTTAACAGTACATCACACACCTTCTATAAAATATTTTGTGTATATACACACACGCATCCATTTATATATACACATTGTCTACAATGTATATATACACACTGGATTTAACATTTCCATGACTTCCCTTTAAACCTTTCGAGATTCACCCATTTCCTGACTTACAACTGTGACTATAGACGGTTTCTGGAACTCAGCAATTAGAGCCTGGGTGGGGAGCAGGGTAAGACACTGGATTTGTTGCAACCTTCCTAACAAAAATGGCATCAAGCTTTAAGGTTATCATTCCATGAAGATGAATGGGAGCAGGTTGCACTCCTCAGAGCTACTGCTTCAGTTTGTCTGTATGCACATTAACTAGCCTCACATCAGTTACAGTGAAAAGGATATTCTTGCAAGGAGAACAGTGGGAAATGTTTTCTGCAGAATTTGAGGGGTGTGTGGCTGGGGGGATGGGGATGTTAACAACAAAATTGGGGATGCTAAAATTCCATGGATTCCTAAAGGCTCTGCCATAAGCACCAGCTGTCAGATGAGCTTGCAAGCATTTACAGACTGTTCCCATTAAGCCAAGCGAGGTGGCCTTTGGCAATTTAGGAATGGGCTGACAATTACGAGAAAAAGGACACTTGGCAGTAACCTGCTCTTAGTGCTGCAGCGTGCTGCCACGTTCCACCTCCGAGGTGTCTGCACTTCAGTGATGGATAATGGAAATTCCTTGCAAAACATTTTGGAACCCTTCAGGATACAAGACACCTTCCAAGAGTGCAAGATTATTAATGTCAATACATGTGTTATCAGAAGCAAAAAAGACAAGCTTACACATCTGTTTCAGGATATTTGCTACCTCCTTTAAAAAGGTAATCCAATCTTCAAATATGGTGCCAAGCAACTAGAAACGGTCTTTCATCTTTAAGGGGTGGGAGAAAAGGCAAATGATTTACTCCTCAAACATCAGGAAAGCTAACTGGCGTATGAATTAGGAAACCACACACATACCTGCTAAACACAGAGATGCTGCACTTGAACTGCTGTGAAAAATAAACATCTCCACTGATGGAACAGGCATTGTTTCTCCTCTTTGTGAAACTAGTAACTGAAGCAATTCCAGTAAAGATGGCAAACCATCGATGACATATCCTCAGAGAACAGAGGAGTTTCCTTCCCAATTCACCTTCAGTAACAAAAGAAAAACCAGGGATGGCAGGGGCCGGCAGAATGGCTACATTTACTTGTCCCCATCAGGTTCATCCACAGTTGACATTCTCCAGAGATTTCAGTGGTTCTGTAAATCCTGTGGTCCTGGAAATCCTTGAATGTTTTGGAGGGAACAAGTTGCTGCGCTGGTCCATTGCTTATTCCAAACTGGTCAAGAGATCGGGCCTGGGACCTTGAGAGAAAGAAAGAAAGAAACAGACTGTTACATGGGATACACAGACGGGAGAGGGAAAAGCAATCATTCCGTCCACACTAGATTTACTACACATTCCAAATAAAACTTATACCCACACCAGTTTGTATCTTTCAACTGACCTTTGCATGTTACTAAGAGCCTTTTATAAATACTGTATAATCTAAACACTTGTATGCCAAGAAAGAATTATTGGATTCACAAAGCTTAACAAGATCACCACAATTTGCTCTGAAGAGCTAACAGTTCAAGATGCTTTACCAGACGCAGGTGATATGAATGATAAAGTAATCAAAGTGCCATGGACTGAAACAACTTCCCATCTACTTGTCAGATCCTTTAAAAAGCCCTGTTTTTTGTTTTTCCTCCTTCCATTTAAAAAGAAAAGGGAAAGTTTGCCTGCCCTGGGAAAGGCATCAGAGCGACAAGGAACGGAGAGGATATAGATGCTTGAAAGTAGATAGTTAACTGGGCTTACATGCCTTCACACTTCAGGAGAAAGTCTACACACAGTTTACACACCAGTACATGGCGGGAAAGTTTTGGCAAAGGAACTGCAGAGAAGAGGAACAGTTAGGAAAATAAATTCACTGAAACATAGCTTACCCACATCAACTATATCTGGGTTATGCCCCTCTTTCTCCTCCCAATCCTCGGCTAACAAAAGCGTATTTCAGGCCAGAATCCCATACCTTTGCTTCTATGACGTAACACCTTACTGCACAAGTGGTTCCATTGATGTCCATGGGACTAGTCATTGAATAAAGGTACTATTCAGTGTGGGCACGGGTCTCACACTCTGGGCTTCTATTCCTGTCAAACCTCAGCAATTTGACAGAGAGTAAAGCTATGTCTACACTAGCACTTTTGTCAGTAAAACTTAGTGAAAAAAACCACACCTTTGCCCAATATAAGTTGCACCGACAGAAGAGCCGGTTTAGACCACCACTCGCTGGAAGTGATTTAATTATGCCGGCGGGAGAGCTCTCTCCCCTCAGCATACAGCGGCTACACGGGAGATCTTACAACAGCGTAGCTGCATTCGTACAGCAGTGTTGCTATAAGGTCTCTAGCGTAGACATAGCCTTATGGTGGATAAAAGATTTTAGACACCAAAACTGCTACACAGGTGAATATCCAGATGCTGAAAACGGAGAGCTACTGCAGAGCGAGGTGTGAACGAAAACCCCAGACAACCCTTTGTACCGGGGTGCTTTTTTATTCCTCTTTATTAAAGGCAGGAAAGATCAGCTGACAACAAGGATTATTTTTCTTCCTTCAACAGCATGGGAAGGTGGCTCCCTTTTTCCACGTCCAAGCAAATGAGCAATGAAAGCTCAGACAAACCGCCTCAATAGCACAGGGCCAAATAAAAAGTGATAATCATTTGTTTTGTTAATAGTGTCAATGAAAGTACAAAAAGCAAACCCATGACATAATCCTTCCCAGGCCTTCTCTTTAAGGCTTGGATTCAGGAAAGTGCATGCTTAAAATTATGCACTTGCTTAAATCCCATTGACTCTGATGAGGTATAAGCACTGTCCCGAACAGAGAAGCTCTCGATTGTATTAAACCACAAAACAACACTGCTTATGCTACGTCCTCAATGAGAGGGGAAAAAAAGGTGTATTCTTAACTTGAGTTAATTTACAGAAGATAAAAGGTTAGTGAAGACAAGATGGGTGAGGTAATATCTCTGATATCTGTCTAATGTCCTGGGACAAACATGGCTACAACAACACTGTACAGTGCAGACAAGGCAGTTTGTAGTCTTCACATGAGCTTCAGGTCGAGTTAAATGGCTCCACCATAATCTAACTGGACCAGCTAACTCACGTGAAGACTACAAACTGCCTTGGCATCTCTAGGATTTTACCTTGAGTTAGCTAACTCGAGTTTTAAAAAAAAAAAAAAAAAAAAACACACGCACACACTTTTTTCCTCCCAATAGAGAGCCTGATCCAAAGCCCAGGGAAGTCAGTGAGAGTCATTCACTTCAATTAGCTTCAGAATGGTCTTGAATCCTATGAAATTCCTTTTCATACACACACAGCAAACTTCATCGACCGTGACAGCTATACAATGCTGAAAAGGCCTGGAGAATTAAACTTCTACCAAAAAAAGATAATTACTGTCTAAAAGCCTTTAGCTGAGAGTTTTCGCTATCCATCTAAGTTCCTGCAAAACGTGTGGACCCAGGAAAAATACTAATCTCTGTCACCATAGAAAATAGAGGTGAAGAGACTTACATTTTGCCTTGCAGTAGTTTTTCAGGTTTCAGAGTAACAGCCGTGTTAGTCTGTATTCGCAAAAAGAAAAGGAGTACTTGTGGCACCTTAGAGACTAACCAATTTATTTGAGCAGTGGTTCTTCAAGTCCAATTTTAGATTTCTCAAGAAACGGCTTGCACCATTTCTTTTGGGAGACTAACCTAAAAGTTCTCACTGTCAAGATTAATTTTCTTTTGCTCATTTTCATCCCTTAACTCCCAGCAAAAGAAAAAAACACACACACACACACCCCCCAACTTGGACCAGCCTGGATTATTTTTCTTCTTCCTCTCCAATTATCTGTATTAAGTAGCACCCAGGGGCCCCAAATGAGATCAGAGCTTCATTGTGCTAGGTGCTGTACATGCACACACAGTGATAGTCCCAAAGTTTACAACCCAAACTAGACAAAACAGACAAAGGGTGGGATGTAGGAAGCATCGTCTGAGGTAGAGAGAGATGAAGGACTCCATCCTACCCAATCCTGAGCACTCTGACCCTGCTCCAGCAAAGCACTTAAGAGCATGTTTAAGTAAATGAACACTTGGATTGAAGCCACTGGGACTGTCACACTCTTAATTTTAAACTGGAGCAGTCATGCTCATCACCTCACTGCACTGAGCCTGGGTGTGTCTACAGTTTAGAGAGAGCCGCCCAGCCGGGGTAGAGAGACTTGCGCTACCTTGGCTAGAACTAGCATGTTAGAAATAGGAGTCTGGACACTGAGAATCAGGGGGCATCTCAGGCTCTCAAGCCCACCCGACCCCCTGGGTCCAATCTTGAGTGGCTAGCCTGAGTTTCCACCAGAGCCACAATGCCCATGCTGCTATTTTTAGCATGCTAGCTCAAGGTGAGCTAGAGGAGTCTGTCTACTGGGGCGGGGAGCCTCATTCCCAGCTGCAGCGTACACATCCCTAAATGACGTGCCCAAGATCAAACAGGAAGTGTACAGCAAAGTCAGGAAGTTTCCCACGTGCTAGTCCAGTGCCTTAACCACAAGACCATTTCCCCCCTTGCTGATGAAGGCCATCAAATACTTGCATATGGCAAGAACCAGTGAAGCTCGTGTAAAAGTACAGGAGGAAGTGCGGTAGATGGTAAACTAAACAACTCTGTAGACGATATCAGCTTTAGAATATCAACAACTAACCTTCAACCTAAACCTCACTTTCAAGGGCAACATATAAGTGAGTCACACAAGAAACAAGATAATGGAAAGTTAAGAGTGCCACAGAATTCTGTGTGGCTAGGGGAGTCCAGGTGATTAATGACTGCATGGACCAAAGTTAAGACAGTCACTACCAATTAGTTAAGGAATTCAGTGAGAGGACAGAAGAGAAAGGGAGTTTCATCTGTTAAATATTTACAGTTAGAGTCCCAAATGCATTGGTTTCAGCAGCTACACCAACAGACAGTTTGGTCCATGGTTTCTCAGGCCATGTCTACAGTGAGGATTTGAGTAGTCGGGGGCTACATACCAGTGTGAAAGCCCATAGGGTAGACAGACAAAGTTGCAATTTGTATCAGTGCATCTTACCCCTGCCCGCCTGAAATCAAAGTAAACTGCACCAGTACAGACTGCAGATGAAAGTGGCTTTACAAACACTAAGGGTTTGCACCCATGCAGCTATACCACTGACTGGCTTGGTGGCTATAACGGGACAAACCCACAGTGTAGTATTCTGCACAGTTATCATGCGCTCTATTTATAGGTTCTAATGTGTCAGCTGCTGTTCTCTGAATTGAGGCCAGGAAAGGGCAGAGAGAAGCAAGTCTGAAAGGGTCAGCCAGGTAGATTTAGGCCTCAGATTTACATTTTGCAAAAACCGAAGCAGTTTGACAGAATATCAGTGCAACAGAAAAACATTTGATTTTTTTACTCCACAAAGGGCTCTTCCCCCATTCCCCGCCTCATGCACCACACAGAGAACACACATCTATTATTGGCCAATGTTGTGTTAGTACAAGAGAACCAAAGAGCAAAACTGACTAGTATATTTTTATTGCCCACGCTGCAACGTAAGAGACGACAATCTGCATTAGCAGAGCAAGTTAGATTTCTAAGTTTATTTTTGTTTTAATATGGAAAGGTGAAATTAGTAACCCAAATAAGGGAAATCTGTTATTTAAAAATAGGATTTACAACTAGTACTCTTTTAACCTTGAAGAGATTCAAACAAAAAACAACAACAACAACAAGGAGCGCTACGTAAGTGCTAAACAGTATAAAATTCTAAGCACTAACGTAGTCTTGGACATTTTTTAAAGTAAATTTTAATAAGGCTATGCCCCATCGGCACCAGCTGGCATAGCTGTGTTAGCAGAAACAGTTTAAAAAGAGTTTCCTAATAAGGGATAAAACTGTAGCATTGATGGAGCTAAAGGGAAGTATTCTATAGTAAACATTATCTGTCTTTGTATGCTATCCAAGACAGGAGTGCTGCTATGCCTTGGAAGGGTGTACACAACAGAGGGAGGGGAAAAAATGATTTTATGTGATCAAAATGTTGTACAAAAGAGAATTCTGACTCCCATACATACACACACACACAAATATCATGCTAGGTAATTAGAGAGCACCATCCTGAAGTGATACTGAGCAGGCTTCCTGATTGCTAGTTTCTTGCACCACTTCCAATTCTGACAGAGCTACTATGCACTGTGTGTGTGTCTGAACTAGCCTGTACACCTTTGGGGCAGGGAGCCATAGAATCACAGAAATGTAGGACTGGATCCGACTTCAAGAAGTCATCTAGTCCAGCCCGTTGTGCTAAAGCAAGACCCATTATGCCTACACAGGTCTGGGTTAGCAAAACATCTGACTGGTTAGCAAAATGCACAGAGCAATGATGGACACTTGATAAATAATTGGTATATGCAGGCAAAGGTTAAGCTTAAAAACCATCAAGTACCTCAGATCACCCGTGCAACACCGAACACCAGTGCCCCCTGCAGCTTGAACTTGTGCTGGGGATGGCTGGCTGATAAAGAGTTGCAACCTGACAGTCTCCCCTCTCCACTGCACCAAAGCAAGGCCTATTTCACAAGCACACTAGGCAATGCAATGCAATCCCAAAATGTTCTAGTGTAAATACGGCTGCCAAGCCCAGACACTGGGAAAGGATCAAGGACGTGCATTTCTGATGCACAGAGATCCTTGTGGATCCTACATAAAACTGTGGTTAGCAATGCATGCCTTCCACTTTGCTTCTGCAAGGCTGTGCATCGTGGCTGAAAAGTTGATTCAGGGAAACAGACCAGGATCAAGCTGAAAAGATAAGCAGTGGCCTTTTAAGTTGAGGAAAACAAAGGTTTTAAAGCATATCCCACTTAATCAGTAATGCACTCAGAAAAATAACCTCGGCCCATTCACTTCAGTTACTAAAAGCAATTTCAGATCTACGGGCTCACCCAGTCTCTATGGTGGGGATGTTCTCTGACATGTTCTTTATGCAGAAAACATCCGAATACAGTGATTGCTTTATGGCCGGGGGAGTCTGATGCTTTTGAACAGACCCCCAAATATTTTTATTTACTTACGATCATCATTACTCTTCTTTTTAATTATTTCCTCCAGAGTCTGGTCCTTGACTATACCTTGACCAAAAAAAAAAATATATTGACTACCCCTGCCTTATGGACCCCTCTTCACCCACTCACAGTGCCACAGCATCCCAGGGACAACTGCAACCTTAGCCAGCATAGGAAAGTAACCTTAGGTTTGTAGCTCTCTTCAGCTTGAGACACATTTTACACTTTTGCGAGTCACCTCTTTGCCCCCTTCCCTTCTGTTTCTCTTCATTGGAAACAAAGGATGCAATCCTGACCCTGCTGAGAGTTTTGCCATTGACTTCACTGTGCCCAGGATTTCATCCGAAGAGCCAGTGCCAGCCAGCTGTTTGGAAACCTCTGTGAATGATCCGGAGGAAGGGGTTCTCATAGACATTCTCAAGAAGAGCTTCCACCTCCTGGCAATACCTTTAACCGCTTAAATCAGTGCACAGCCCAAGGAAATCAGCAGCCAGGCATGAAATCCTGCCCTACGGGTCACAAAGCAGCACTGCAGTCACTCCATGACTACTGAACCCCAAACAGAGAATACTGGATGGGACTTTCACAGCCATGAGGCCAGCGGCATAGCCACTCCACCAAATTACCATCCAGGCCAAGGCACAGTGGGCCCCCAGTGAGCTGTGCTCTGCAGCATATGGAGGAGGATATGGATGCCCGGAACAAACCATTCTGACCATTCACACTCCCCAACACAAAAAGCAAAACCACACAGGTTCCAGCTGCTTCTGGTGCCTTCTATGCCCCTTGCACGGGCAGCAGTATTTGTCCCTGAGACAAGAGCAATGAATGGACCAAGAGTCTGTACCAGTTTCTACAGGGCAATAGGGTGGTGTAAATAGAAAGCCTTGATGCAAGTGTGACTGGTGTCTGTGTGTCTCAGAAGCAAATCGGTCACGTTGTTTATTTTAGCATCATCAAGATTCAGCAAAAGCGTATTGTGACACCGCTGAAAGCAAACCAGCAAGTGCAGGGCTAGCGGCAGGATACACGGAGATGAGCATGGTAGTTAACCTGTTTTTATCCTCCATTCTAGCTTATGAGATCCCTACCCCAGCCTGCATTTCTTTCAGCTCTTCAGATTTATTTTAAGCAGTGATTTTTATTACCTTAGCACCTCAGAGCGCTAATCATGGACCAGGACCACAGTGTGCCAGGTGCTGTAGAAATAGGACAACCGGACCTTGAAGGCCCTGTCTACACTAGAACTTTCCACCCAGTTTGTAACCAGCGAGTGGCCTGGCTGGCTCTCAACAGGTTGGGTTTTTTTGCCTTCACATATGATGGTTAAAACTCAGCAGCCCTGGCCCACTAAGCAATGTTTAGCCTCTACCAGAGGTTGAAATCAACTCCTGATTGTCTCCCTGAAACCAGTTCGGCACACTGGGTTTGCTCTTGGCCGTGTGGACAGGACCCCCTTACCAGGTTTGTGTAATCCCTCTGGTCAGCTCAACTCCCTCCCACCTCTCAGTGCAGCAGCACACACTGCCCCACAGACATCCTTCACATGATCTATATATCCCTAGCTGAGGCAGGGCAGGGCAGCCCCCACATTTCCCAGGATGCACCAGTAAAAGGGTTAGGCGTGGGTGCCTCTGTGGACACTAACTGAACCTTGTGCTGCTTGTGGCCATTTAAGGGGGCAGTGCTTGTGAAAGGTTACAACCACCACAGCTGAAACAGGAAGCACAGCTCACTTTCACTTTCTTGTTACAAAACAACTTACCCTTGTTACTGTCATTAGCCCCAGTCTACACTTCAAAGTTTTATTGGTATATCCATACTCACAAACTCTCTCGATCCTAGTGTTCTGAGCAAGGTTCTGGAAGCCAGGAACACCCAAATTCTAATGCTGTGTGGCATTAACCTACCAGCCTTTGTCTACACTAGTCTGCTTTTGGGAAGTCCCTCACTACTGCAGTTCCACCAGCGCTGGTCTGCTACAAGCACGGCCACATGATAGCAGCAAAATCAGGGTGTACTATCTACACTGGTGATCCCACAGGTCCTGCCACTGTGCAGCTGCAGCAGAGATTTCCAAAAGAAGTGCAAAGTAGAAACAGACTCTGGGTCTCAGCTTTCATGTTGTTAGAATGCAGATAACAACAACAGGATTCAGAGTAACAGCCGTGTTAGCCTGTATTCGCAAAAAGAAAAGGAGTACTTGTGGCACCTTAGAGACTAACCAATTTATTTGAGCATGTAGCTCACGAAAGCTTATGCTCAAATAAATTGGTTAGTCTCTAAGGTGCCACAAGTACTCCTTTTCTTTTTGCAGATAATAACACTTACCTCCGGATTCATGTTTGTGAAGCTTTGAAGAAATGCTAACAATAATTATTTTCTCTTCCGGATTTCAAGGCAATAAAGAAAAGTTTATGCCTTAATTTTCACTCCATAGATTACTGCCCGTACGTAAATCCAAGAGAGGAGTAAAATCCACCTCCAAATCTCTAGCAATCCCGTCAGGGACAAAGCTATTTGCACTTGCAAGCAGAATAGTCTAAGAGATTTGTCTCATCAACTCTCTCAAGCAAACTGGCTGCTAATTTATGGATGAATTAACCATTATCTTAAAAAAAAATAATAATAATGCCTGGGACATTTCAATCATTGTCCTGCATGTATCATCTGACAGGCTTCAGCTAAGGGCCAAGGCAGACCTCTCATTCTACGGCCACGTTAACATAACAGGGACTAAGCCGGCATAGTCACAGCTCTCTCACACACACACACACGGTGTTGATGCTGTCTACACTAATCGAAGGGGTTTTTCTGAGAGTATAGAAGCACCACATTCCCTGAGTGATGGGAACTAGATTGACAGAGCATTCTCCTGTCGACCTAGCCGTGTCTATACTGGAGTGTTTGCCGATAGAGCTGTGTTGCTATGCAGGTGTGGATTTTCTGCCACCATGACCACAGTTGTGCTGGTAGAAATGTTAAGTATAGAACAAGCCTAAATCAGCCATTCTTCCGCCAAAATATGTGCTTGCACCAGCTCATCTAAAGTGGTTCAGAAGCCAATTTAAGGGGTCGTCTACACAGGAAAGTCAAAGTGGAATAAGCTAAGAAGTGAATTTAAACCACTATAATTATACCAGTGTAACTCCCCCTGAAGAGACTGTTATTCCAGTGTAAGACTGCCTTTTTCAGTTTAGCTTTGGTCTCTTAGAAAGGGGCTTAAGCTAAACTGGGAGGGAAAAGCCATTCTTATAGCAGAAAAAAGAGTAACCACATAAGGGGTTATACCAGTACAACTGGTAAAACTTTCAAATGCAGACAAGTCTTGGGTTAATCCAGAGCAACTTCTGTGTTTAAACCACGCCAAAAAATTCAGTTACAAAACCTTTCCTAATATTAATCATTTATTCCCACTGAAAGGTCTTGATCCAATATTGATTGACTTCAACAGGTAATGGAGAGAGAAAGAAAGCTGCAGGCCGGTATGTAGCAGCGCGTTAGCATCCATCTGGACTTGCCAGAATTTGCACTTTATAAAACTAAGAAATATATGGACGCAAGCTTTATCTCTGTATATATATGCACATGTATCTATCACATGGCACTGCATACAGCCATAAGTTAAACCAACCCCCCCCCAAAAAATAATTTAATTGGAAAGAAGTCTTATTATTATTATTAAGTGCTGATAACATGCTCTTAATACACAGGAATAAAAAAAGAACAATGATAGCACAAACTGCCAAAACGCCGCAATTCCACGAGGCATTCTGAAATCTTCAGATCAGCTGGCTTTGACAAATCATGTGCCAATTAGAACCATGTGGGACTTCTCTTGTATTCCAACGGGGGTAGGGGAGGGATGTGAAGTGCGTAGTAAGGTTACTTACTACTTGCACTTCAAGCCAAGTGTGACAGTACACAGAGCAAGGAATTATCACTGAATTTAAATCCAGGTCTCAAGTGAGCCAACCACCAAGAATTAAGCCTCAAAGCCGCCAACTATTAAAGCATGCATGGATGATAGGTTTCGAGTGGCAGTATGAACTGATTAAAAAATTACTAAAATCCTCCCTACCGTGTCAGGGGGGCGGCGGTTGTGTGTGTTTTGAGGGGGTTTTTGCTTGGGGTTGTTTTTGGGGTTTCATTTCTGGTCACTTAAGCACAGACTCCTGCACCTTATTCAGTCATCCACAACAAATATTTCCTGTCTGTCATCCAACCCACCCTGTATCCCCAACTCAGCAAGGAGCACATGCCACAATTAAGCACATGCCTAACTTTTGAGTGTGTGGTCTCACTGATATCAATGGCATTAGTCAGACATGTTTACAGTGAAGTATGCGTGGAAGTGCACTGCTAGACCAGAGACCCTGTGCCTTGAAAGCGTTTCTCATCCCAGCATGCCAGTTACAAACACCAGAGTTACAAACTGGCCAGTCAACCACACACACCTCATTTGGAACCAGAAGTACGCAATCAGACAGCAGCAGAGAGAAAAAATAAAATAAAGCAAATACAGTACTGTACTAGGTTAAATGTAAACTACTAACAAAAAATAAAGGGAAAGCAGCATTTTTCTTCTGCATTGTAAAGTTTCAAAGCCGTATTAAGTCAACGTTCAGTTGTAAACTTTTGAAAGAACCACCACAACGTTTTGTTCAGATTTGCAAACATTTCAGAGGTGTTCATAACTCTCAGGTTCGACTGTAGAACCTGATTTTCAGAGATGCTGGGCTCAGAAACTCTGAAAATCACAACCCCATCCTCCCTTCATTCAAATCCCTCCTGAAAACCCACTTGTTGAGGGCCCGCCAACACTAACCCAGCCACCACCCCAATTCTTATTCATTTATTAAGTCTCAAGTTATCACCATCCCCTGGGGTCTCCCACTGAGTTTTTGTTTAAGGTCAGCTAGAGAACTTTCTACAGTTTTGACTGGACTTTCTCTGCCCTACGCTGATTGGCCATTTGCACCAACCCTCTCCTTGTTCTCCCTCTCTCCTGGTACCTTCACATCAGCTTCACTCCACATCTGACCGGCTTACCCTCTTCTCCCCAGCTCTGTCCCACTCAACCCGCTTCTGTTCTCTTTTCATCCCATTTAGCTGATCCCCTCCTGAATAGACCCACCTAGCTCAAGGGGCACCAGCAGTTAAAAAAAGCTAACAGAATGTTAAGAACTGTTACCAAAGGGATAGAAAATGAGCCAGAAAATATGATAATGGCACTATATAAACCAATGGCATGCCCAAACCTAAAGTACTGCTTGTAGATCTGGTTGCTCTATCTCAAAAAGGATATAGTGGAACTGGAGAAGGGCAACAAAGATGATCAAGGATATGGAACGGCTTCCAAAAGAAGAGACTCTAAAAAGTCTAAAAAAGCTATTCAGCTTAGAAAAGAGATGATTAAGGGCGGATATGACAGATGTCTAGAAAATCACAAATGTTGTGGAAAAAGACCCATCCACACAATACAAAAACCAGGGGTCACTCCATGATATTAACAGGCAGCAGATATAACAGAAACAAGAGGAAGTACTTTGCACACAACGCACAATCATCCTCTGGAACTCCTGGCCATGGGATGCTGTAATGGCAAAAGGTATAACTCGGTTTTCAGAAAAAGAACCAGATAAGTTCATGGAGAATAGGTCCATCAATGGCTATTAGCCAAGATGGTCAGGGATGGAACCCCATACTTGGACAACCCTAAACCTCTGACTGCCAGAAGTCAGGAGAGGAAGATAGGGGTGGAGCTCTTCAAAGTTGCCCTGTTCTGTACACTGTTCCTGAAGCTCTAGTACTGGCCACGGTTGGAGGCAGGACACTGAGCTAGATGGACCACTGGCCAGATGCAGTATGGCAGTTCTTATGTTCACAGAAAGAACTCCAAACAATGTAATCATTTTATTGAAGGGCAGGGGAAGCAAATGAAAATTTAAAAAAAACCTGTGAAAGCAAATGCCTAGAATTGCTTTTTCTAATTAATAGGAGCTAATTAATCCCACTGTTGCCAACTCTCAGGATTTTATCTTGAATATTTGTTTTTCTGAAATCCCCAGCTCCTGGAGTATGTTATCACGTGAGAATCCCCCCTTTCATTTAAAAAATAAAGTTTGTTTCTAGCTCTTATAGTGGAAGAGTAAAGTTTTAAAGTGTAAAGCCTAAAGGCTCCAAACTAAAGTGTGACAGTGTGGCCAAAAGAGCTAATGTGATTCAAGGACGCATGAACAGGGGAATCTTGAGTAGGAGTACAGAGGTTATTTTACCCCTATTTGGCACTGCTGCTAAAATACTGTGCCCAGTTCTGGGGCCCACAATTCAAGGAGGATGTTGATAAATTGGAGAGGGTTCAGAGAAGAGCCATGAGAATTACTAAAGGATTAGAAAACAGTGACTGGGCTCTTGGAGTCTGTCTACTTAGCTTGACAAAAAGAAGGTTAAGGGGTGACATGATTACAGTCTGTAAGTACCAACATGGGGAACAAATATTTAATAATGGGCTCTTCAATCTAGCAGAGAAAAGTGTAATACGATCCAATGGCTGGAAGTTGAAGCCAGATAAATTCAGACTGGAAATAAGGGATACATTTTTGACAGTGAGGGTAAACTGTTCCAGTGGATAATTACTAAGGGTTGTGGTGGATTCTCCATCACTCACAATTTTGAAATCAAGACTGGATGTTTTTTTCTAAAAGCTCTACTCTAGGAATTATTACTGGGAAGTTCTATGGCCTGTGTTATACAGCAGGTCAGACAAGATGTTCACAATGGTCCCTTTTGGCCCTAGATTCTATGAAAACCCAGAAGGCAAACAGAGAACCCAAAATGTTATTAAAGCCGAATGAATTTTTGGGCCCAAACTGGGATATTTGAATGCTTATGGTTGGCAGTAATACAACAGAAAGTCACTGCTAGCTGGGACCTCACTCACCTGGAAGATTTAAATGTCTCACTCTAATCCAGCTGAGGGCAACGAAGGTGCAGTTCCGATGCAACTGTGTTATACAGCAGTTACAGAAGTGTGCTAAGAATGTAATTCACTTAAGTGCAAGAGCATGCACAAGACAAGACATTTTAAGCCCCCTGATAGGGATGTGCTGGGGTGGAAGGCTTTACGAGTTGGGGTGGCCACCCAGGAGGCAGGGCCGGATTTATACTGTACGTGCCCCGAGACACAGCTTCTTCAGCGCCCCCCCGCCCCCCCCGCCTACAGCTGACCTTCATGTTTTCCGTAAAAAATGAAACTTTTAACCCACTTGTAAACTTTTAGACATCCCTAGAACACCAGCGCCCCTAGAATGCCAGGGCCCCTTGGCACGTGCCTACTGTGCCAAACTGGAAATCCAGCCCTGCCAGGAGGTCTCTGCTTCCCCTGCCCGGGACAGAGGGCAGCTCTGTGGCTGCTCTAAAGGCTTGCCATAATATTGGGGGTTGGGAACGGGCTGGGAAAGGATTAAGGGTCTGTGATTACACTGTTCCAGCAGCTGTGAATGCATGTAAGCAGGAAAAGGATGAGGCTGTTCTTCCAGCCCACAGGCACACTAGTGCAGAGAGGCCTAACTGTAGCCCCACAGCCTGCTCTTCTGCTGAGGGGGACTGTTTCTCCCTCATGAGGGGTTAAGTTAAGAGCACAGCTCCCACCTCTCTGTTAAGATCAGAGGGAGAGCTCCCCCTGCTCTCCTTGGCACAGGGAAGCAGAGATCCCCATGAATCTTCCTTCCCCGTGGCTGACATAGTGGAACATCACCCCAATCCCATTTCAAACTACTATAACCACATCCCCACCCTCCCCATTCAATGCATCTTTGCAAGGGGATTTTGCCCACGTCACCGTTGTGAAGCAGCTTTTCCCTTCAGCTCAGAGCACAGCAAAATGTCTCCCTTTCTGACAGCCACACGTACCGAGCAGATTTCCCTCTCCCAGCCAGCATTCCACCCAGATCAGTCCAAGCAAGTCCCTTCTCCACCCAGCTCCATCCTCTCCCACCTCACATCTGTCCTTTGTCAAGATTATTAGAGTCACGGCTGAAGGAGGGGGGAGGGGAATAAATCCTGCAGCCATCTTCTCCTCTTAGCCTCCTGAACACCCCTCACCACGCCTGCTGGATACACACACATTCTAATATTAGCACGGCAGACCACAGGAATCCACCGCTTGATTTTCATCCCTAGAACCCGCTCCCATCCATTTTACGCTACCTGTAAACAATGGAGCGAGCTTCACTCTGCTGCTTGCTCCGGGTGATTTCCCAACGGCAGGGCTCCCCCTTTAACCATCCTGTTCCTGACAGCCCTAGATATGAAGATTTCCCCGCACAGTCCACTCATTCAAATCAGCTCAAATGGGCTGCTTTTTTAAAAAATCATTAGAATCCTAGACTGCAGCACTCATTCTTATTTCCGTCGCACTGTACTCAGACCTTCGCAGAGTCCTTGCTAGGAAATCCGTTAAGTGTCTGGAATCTGTTTCTTACACGGTTTCTATGTCTGGGTGTTCCCAAAGACGGAATAAATAAAAACTGGAAAGATCATATTGTTACATTAGCAATAAGAGGCCACAGTTGAGCTTAGCGGTCCAGTGGGCCCTGTGTTGCACATACGTCTAGTAAGAGAGTCTCTACCCCAAAGAGGTTACCACCCAGACAATGTGAGTAATGCTGTCCCCATTTCTACCAGCGTGGAAATGAAGCATGGGGAGAATAAGGGTTTGTCCTCACTACGGTGACTACAGCAGCATAGCTGTGGTGCCATAGTTGTGCCATGCTGACCCTGTGGTATAGACACAGCCTACAGTGCCGGAAGGGGTCCTCCCATCGATATCGGCAATCCACCCAGGGGTGCTGGAAAAAGGGGGGTCATGGCCCTCTGACACTTTTTATCAGTGTAAGGACAAGCAATGGGGAGGGGCCTCAGGGGGAAGGGTGGGGCAGGGGCAGGGCCCCAAGGGAAGGGGCGGTGCAGGGGTGGGGCCACAGTTCAGCACCCCCACTGTTAGGAAGCTTCCGCAGCCCTTGAATCCACCACTTCATGTGGCTCTAGCTAGGCTGATGAACAAATTCTTCATAGTGGCATCAACGTAAATTTTAAGTGCAGACCAGGGCTAACTGACTTGTCCATGCTCACACAGGGAGTCAGTGACAGAGACAGGACTGAAACCCAGATCTCACAGCCGAGAGCCTTAACCACACCCACCAGGCTCTAGTTTGGGGCGACTGGGTGGGTATTTCACAGTTTGAGTCCATTTGTTTTTTCCTTAGGCACCTCTTCTCTGATCAGATATACTTAGCCCTTCATATGGGTTAGGGCATAGTGGTTGTTTGGGATTTATTAACTTCATGCCAGAGAAACCAAAACCTGGTCGCCCTATTTTGAGGCACCGGCCTCATCTAGAGTAAAGTTTGGTTTGTTTTTTTAAAAAACACGTTAACAACCCTAGGAGGCTGTAATCTTGGGTTCACCTTGAGCAGTGAATAATTACAACTTGCCCTGTGTACACGAGGGTTTGAAAACATGTTAGGTAACATACGGGGGAGGGGGGGTGTTACAGAAATTCTCCTTCCCTCCCCCCCAGTCTAGCCATGCCCCAAGTGTGAGGCCTTTGAGATAAATCTTAAAATGCTAATTCCATCCAGACACTTCATTCTTCACCTTTCTGTTTTCAATTCAGTTGACCATAATACAGCATGGCTTTAAATCGGAGAATTAGATGCAAATGGGCACAAACTATACCTTTCAGTGAATGCCTGAGATCCTAGGACTCAGGGGCAGCAGAAGGGAGTTCTACCGCCCTTCCGCTGCACTTTACATGGGTGCATAGAGAACACCACCATCAGAAATTCCCATGCTCCTGTCTCAGGTAAGTAAACGTTAGACAAGGACAAGGGGAGAGTGTGAGCAACAGGTTGTGTCAACCAAAACATAACCATGTAAGTCACAGGTTTTTCTTTTTTGTTAAGCAAATACATTAACATCAAAAGGGGATGTCACTTATCGCTACTCTGTGGAGAGACTTAAATAATTAGCTCGCTGGCAACTGCTCTTAAGCACAAGAGTTACTCTCAGACACTATCTAACAGCTCACAGAGCACCGTGAAAAGTAGGCCACTCAGAAACAATTCAGCTCCATGCCCCGTAGGTCCTGCATTTCTCTCCCCTTCTTCTCCAGATCTGCATGAGAAGGGGATTCTCCTTTCTGAAGCATTAATCTTATTCCTGATGCTCATCTTCACTAGGGGTGAAATCCTAACCATTGAAGTCAATGGGGCTTTGCCATTGACATCAATGGAGCCAGGATTTCACTCTACAGGTCATGATCTGCTCTTGGGACACTGACGTGGTGAATGGAATATCTTGTTTTCATGCAAATACCCTACCTTTGTCACCAAGAATGGAGAGGAACAATTGCAAGTGTCAGCAAAATATTCTAGATAAAATATTGCCTAAAGTTTTCCAGGAGGAGGCCTCAGTGGCCCCAAGAGATATTCCATCCGGGGGCTGCAATTCAGCCACAGAGATACATGGAAAATTAGGTTAAAATATCAAGGATGACTTTCTACTAAATGCCATTCACTCAAGAATCACTTATGACACTTACCAATCTCACTTACCCTGATGGTTTGAATGCACGCCCCTGACTGGCTACTAATAGAGCAGACCTCCCAGACAGCTCCCCCAATTCACACAAAGGTGCCAGATTCAAAATTGACAAAATTACACACCCCATAATTAGACTGCAGGACTCATTGCCACATGGAGTCATCCAGGCCAAGAGCTTAGCAAGGTTTCAAAACGGATTGGGCATTTATATGCCTATCAAAACTATCCAGAGTTGTTATAATTAATGATAATAGATTTTGGAAGGGGTATTAAGCCTCATGCTCCAGGGTCTAAGCCAATCTCCAGCAATCAGAGACCAGGAGGACACCAAATACATGGGGCAGATTATCCCATAGTTATATCTGCCTATTGGCCACTGTCAGAGACAGGATACTGGACTAGACAGACTTTGGGTCCGATCCAGTGAGACTTTGGGTCTGATTCCTCTGTACCAGTTTATGTGTGTTACTAGCCAGTTCCTACTCTAGCCTACAATGCCACCTGAGAGGCTCCAAACCCTAGTCTTGCAATCCTGGAGCAGCCCAAGTTCAATTGTGGTTTAACATGCACAGAGAGTAGTAAGTAAAGGAACCCAGCACAGGAAATTATTACTGAAAGCATGGAGTAGAAGCCTAGATTACTAGCCACAGAAACGTGCAGTACCAGGACTGTGTGTGTGTGTGTTGGTTTCTGGGACCTACTGATATGAAGCCAAGTTAATTAACCTGCTGTTGTATCTGAACTCTTTAGAGAAGAAAGAGGAACATTACTGGCAGTGAAATTGGGTAGAAAAACTGCATGTGTGATTAAGGCTCACGCCAGTGTGTCTTAATTTGCCACATACATATCTAAGACACAAATAAAATGATATAGCCATATACATATCAAATCACTACGACCTCAGTTCTGATTCAATGGCCCTTTAGTTCCACCAGGACAAAACAGGTGACTTCAGGATTAGGTCCAGACAGGATTCCCAGGATAGAATGTCTAGTGTTAGCCAATTCCTTGCTCCGCCTAAACACTTCTTGTATCACCTTGGGCAAGTCCCTTAGCCCCTGTGTGACCCAGCTCCTTCTCTGTAAAAATGGGGATAAGAGCACCGCTCGATCTCACAGGAAGGATGTGAGGATAAATACATTAAAGACAGTGAGGCACTCAGATACTATAGTACCTTAGAGAGAGGGTATTAAACGTCATAGGAAGGACAACATGTGACAATAGAGGGCTGTGTATCATTCTTCCAGAGAGCAATGGTGGGTATAAAACAGATTTCTGAATTCATGCCATTAAAAGAACAGAGCTTGCAGCACATGTGGGGAACAGACTGGCAGGAGCTGCTGTGCCAGATTGTGCTCACTAACCTGGGACACAGCACCAACCTTTCACCTACATCTACCAATACACAAAAATAACTGGAAAAACAAGCTTCGTCACAGCAGCCCAGGCTTGCTTCTGGGGCCCAGGGCGTACCAGGACAGTGCAGAACAAGCTAAAAGCAGTTCAGTCATCAGATGACTAAGCTGTGTGCCAAGGGCACCACCAATGCAGAGGCCCCCCACAATGGCAGGGAATTGATTACGTGAGATATGCCCAGATGATCCTAGCAGGAGATTCATACTAGAGGAAGGCGAAAAAAACCCCAAGGCCCCAGCCAATCTGACCTGGGGGAAAAATCCTTCCTGACTCCAAATCTGATGATCAGTTTGACCCTGAGCACAAGAGCATGACTCACCAGCTAAACATCCAAGAAAGAGGATGCTCTGAACCACCTCAGAGCACTGGTCTGCTCTTTCTTGTGTCCCATCTCCAGCTGTGGTCAATCTGATGCTTCAGATGAAAGTGAGAAATACAAAAACAAAACAAAAAAAATAACCACAAACCCACAACAGAACTCATCTAGCCAACTGTGCATTGTGAGACAAAAATCCCTTCCTGACCCCGAGAGGTGATCAGCTGAAGCCCGGAAGCATGAAATTTTTATTATAGTAATTACTTATTACAGTTGCCCTGCAACTATGTTGAGCATATTGAAGGCAATGCAAGATATCCCATTCTCCCCCCGGCCCATGGATGCAGGGGATGAGCAGCGGGAATCAGAGAATCACAGAACTGAGAACCCACCTTCTACTATGGCAACTGCATTTGATGAAGAGGCTAAGGTTTGAACTTGCCTGAGCCAAAGGGTTGCTCAGGCAGTCAGTGTGTTCTCAATGGTGTAATTCAGTCCTGCTAGAGATCAGGCTTAGACCAGTTTGCCACTTGCAGGCTGTGCCTGATGAAGTGAGCTGTGGCTCACGAAAGCTCATGCTCAAATAAATTGGTTAGTCTCTAAGGTGCCACAAGTACTCCTTTACTTTTTGCGAATACAGACTAACACGGCTGTTACTCTGAAACCTACTTTACATGCTTTCCCACCCCTGATCTCCGTTCACTGCTGTAGCCCCTCTGATAGAATTTCTGTACTCGTGTGTTGACCAGCCCCAGTGTTTCAACCACAGGCTCATCTCATTGCTATAGCAGGTAACACAAAGGCAGGCAGCTTGTCTTCACTAGCTCTACCACCGTAGATGCCACTAGTAGAGTTGCATCAGCGATAGGAATGGTGGGAAATTCCAAGGAAAAGATAGAGCACAGGCAAGGCCATAGGATGCAGTGCAAAAACCTCATCACTTCAGCATGCCTCCTCTCCAGGAATAAATTGCAAAATAGCCCCCCATTTGCTTCATAGATGACAGGGTCAAGAAGCACCACTGTAATTATCCAGTCTGACCTCCTGTATAACACAGGCCATAGCTCTTCCCCAAAATAACCCCTAGTGCAGATTTTTTAGAAAAGCATCCGATCTTGATTTTAAAATGATCTTTGATGGAGAATCCACCAAACCCTTTGGTAAATAGTTCCAACGGCTAATTTATTTTACTTAGCGTTTGCATATTCGCCAAGCCAAGCAATGGCATTATTAGTGGCCAAGTGGAGCTCTCAGAGCCCATCGCTGAATGTAGTTAGCAGGCCCTACCCTCACCATTAAAAATTTATACCTTATTTCCAGTCTTCACTTGTTTACCTTCAACTTCCAGCCAGTGGATCACGTTATACCTTTCTCTTCTAGATTGAAGAGCCCATTCTTAAATATTTGTTCCCCATGTAGATACTTTTTAGACTATAATCAAGTCACCCCTTAACCTTCTCTTTGTTAAACTAAGTAGACAGACTGGAAGAGCTCAATTACTGTAAAGCGTGTTTTCTTATACTTTAATAGTTTTCCTGGGTCTTCCCTGAACCTCTTCACTTTATCAACCTCCTTTTGAACTGTGGGCACCAGAACCAGATACAGTATTCCAGCAGCAGTGTCAAATAGAGGTAAAATAACCTCTCTACTCCAACTAAAGATTCCCCTGTTTTGCATCCCAGGATCACATTAGCTATTTTGGCCATTGCATGACACTGGGAGTTCACGTTCAGTTGATTGTCCACTCCAACAGTGGTTCTCCACCAGGAGACCAGGGCCCCCTAGGGGGGCCACGAGCAGGTTTCAGGGGGTCCACCAAGCAGGGCTGGCATTAGACTTGTTGGGGCCCAAGGCAGAAAACCGAAACCCCACTGCATGGGGCTGAAGCCCAGGGCCCCACGCCCCGCCACCCAGGGGCTGAAGCCTGAGCAACTGAGCATCCCAGTGTCCACCATGTTAATTTTATATCATTCTACTTTTTTAATCAAAATGGCATGCGGTACTAAGTCAAACACCTTACAGAAGTCTAAGTATATTATGTCACCACTATTAACTTTATCTACCAAACTTGTAATCTCATCACAAAAAAATATCAAATTAGTTTGACAGGATCTATCTTCCATAACCCCATGGTTGATTTGCATTAATTACATTACCCTCCTTTAATTCTTTATTAATCAGCTGCGTATCATTATCAAAACCAGCTGCGTATCAGCTGCGTCATTATCTTGCCGGGGATCCACGTCAAGCTGACAACCCTTTGATTACCTGGGTCATCTCCTTTACCCTTTTTAACAACTGGTACAACATGGGCTTTCTTCCAGTCTCCTGGAACTTCTCAGTGCTCCAAGACTTATTGCAAATCAACATTAATGGGTGCTCAAAGGGCAAAAAACAGATGTGATTCCTATTAAATAACAGACTTTAACCTGTGGGAGAGAGTAATGGGAGAACTGATCCTCTTGGATAGAACTGGCACTGATCTAAATTTACATAAAAGGCCCAGGTACCAAAGGGACAGCTGCCTCACAGATCTATGGTATTACAACGCTATGCAATGAACGTGGCAAACTGGTGCACGAACCCTCAGCCAGCCATCATGAGAAATAGCACATGGACTGTGGCAGTTAGGAACATTTCAGAGCCTCTCTCAGTGACATATGGACAGCCCCACTGGCTGGCACTTTGAGACCCAATTCTCTTCCCAGCAGCCCCGGCAGCGAGTGTGTTAAAGAAAAGGCAGGAGCTCTAACAGGCAAAAGTAAGCTTGAAAGTAAGCAACACAGGTTTGAAAGATTTGACAGGCGAATTGCAGAGGAAATAAGAAAGTTACATCAACTTCTGCAGCATGTGTCAAATGCTCCCATTAACCACGCTTAAGAAGGGTTTTAGAGCCTGATCTAATGCCCATTCAATGGAGACACTCTCATGAACTTCAGTGAGCACTGGATCAAGCCCTTAGCACAAAACAAGCCACCCAAACCAGTTTATTTCTCCTTTCAGTCTCCCCCAAGGCCCATGCTGTCCAGCCCCAGCACTGAGAGAGACTTCCAGAGTGCATCATTCTGTGCCCTCATGGGTAGCACAGAATCCTCTTCACGTTTAGATATGCAAATCTTTCCCTTTTAAGCTAAGCTGATTTGCTCATTTTTAGCTGTGCCAGCACAGAATGATGCATTGGGGGGTGTCACAGGGCTGGAGGCAGGCAGCAAGCCTTGAGGGGACCTAACAAAAAAAGTTAAGTTATTTTAATTGCTTATTTGCTAACCTCTAGCTGTCTAGTCAAAGTGCTCAGTACAAAATGTACATGTTTGTGATGCTGGCAGACCAGGTGCCAGTTCATGCCAAGGTCCCATGTCTCAACTGAACACAGACAAATACAGAGCTGGAATCAGTCTGACTAACCTATGTGTTAGTGTTGTTAAAATAGGATTATATAAGAATGTGTTTAGTCTTTATTGAATGCTTGTGAGTTGCCATGCATTTATCTCACCTACAACATCTGTACCCCCTACTGTAAGGTAATATTTAAACATTTGTATTGCAAACCTCTGTGACTGTGTAAATCACGAGGCAGGAGACAGACATTAACTAGTGTGAAGTGTTGGTCTCCAACAGAAGCTGTTATGTCCTGAACAACAGGGAAGGTCCACTGACACCAGACGGACTATTGTGGAACACTAAAGAGGACAAAAGACATTTGTTGTTCCACTCTCCCCCACACCTCATGAAGATGAGTCATGCAAGTGGATTCCTCCCATCAGCTGAGTTTGCAACTGAAATCACAAGGAGGGAAGGGAATAAATACCCCTAACAAGAAGAAACTGTATACCTGTGCTTGCATGAACTTTGTGGGAAAGGTTTCCGAAGCATAAGCAAGGGATCCCCAGCCACTTAGCCCGGGTTAGCTGTAAAGGACATATAAAGCTTTCTTATTAAAGAAGCTTCTATTATCTTTTGAAACTTAAGATAGTAACATTTGTGTTTGTACGTTTACCTGCTTTAACCTTGTAAATAACTAATTTCCCTTTTAATAAATATGTATATAGATTATTATAGGATTGACGACAAGAGCTGTCTTTGGTGTGAGATCTAAGGTCCAACTGACCTGGGGTAAGTGACTGACTGGTCCTTTGGGACTGGGAGTAACATGAATATGCTGTGATTCTCGGTGTAAGGGACCATTCATCACAAAAGCCAAGTCTACATTTATTTCAGTATAACTATGTCGTGCAGTGGTGTGAAAAATCCACACTAGTGAGCAACAATTATATTGACCACAACCCCCCATGTAGCCAGCGCTATGTCGACGAGAGAGCTTCCCCCACCAACATAACTACCCCATCTCACAGAGGTGGAATAATTAAGCCAACAGAGAGCTCTCTCCCATTGGCTTGGAGCATCTTCATTAAAGCACTGTAGCTGTGCCGAAGCAGTGTGTTTGTAGTGTAGATCTGCCCAAAGCTAGGCCTACCTGTGTGGCAAAACAGATCCGAGTACCCAAGGGGACTGTCTGTGACTCCCAGTTAAGGTTGTTATGGTGCCTGAGGAGTTTACACTTGAAAAGCAGTTGGTGAAATTTAGGTATATAACTCAACCAATTTGGGGTTTGAGCCCTACTTCTCAACAGTCTGCCCTGAGGTTGGTACCCACGCTCTAGAGCCACGGCAG
Organism: Eretmochelys imbricata; assembly: GCF_965152235.1. Lineage (NCBI taxonomy): Eukaryota > Metazoa > Chordata > Testudines > Cheloniidae > Eretmochelys > Eretmochelys imbricata. Next base: position 19,686,784 of record NC_135573.1, read on the forward strand.
GACAGCATGTTGACAAAGTTGATGCAATTTTCTTTGCAATTCACCTTGCAAATGTCCTTTTGAGCTCTTGTAAACTTAGGTCTGCATCGTCATTATAATCCCAGCTTCTACACTGGGAGACCCACCAACAGCAAGGCACAGAGATGCCAACCATACATATCACATCATCCAAATACTACCTTTCGCTTATGCGGGCACCTTTCTCTGAAGACCAAGAAGTGCTCTGTAACCAAATTACACCTCACAATCCCCCCAAAAGTCAGGTAGGCATCAGATTTTATTTTTTTCTTCAGATGGTCAAATTGATGCACAGAAGAGAAGAGATCACACCTCAAAGCAGCAGCAGGCTCAGAATCAGAATCCAGGAATCCTGACTCCAGCTCCCTACAACATAGGGCTTGGAAGAGAGCTGGATCCTTGTATACGTCAACACCCTTCCGGCTTGCAAAAACAATATATATGGAGGAAGTCAATGGAAAGCATGATGTGCACGTCTGCATTTGGGGATGGCTAACACTCTATGCCTTGGGTTTGAGAAGGGGCTGAGATATTTCAAGATCAAGAAGAAAATTGTTTTGAAAAATGTTTTTAAGATGCATTACACCTTGAACCTATTAAACATCAGTTCAAGGGACAGTGTCAAGGTTTACACATTAAATATCCTGTAGGCCCAGGTTTCCCACTACCCTTTCCCCAATCAAAAAAAAAATCCACAAAAGTTTTTCCAGGAGGCTGAAGACTTCCCAGAATCACATTTATTGTAGACTTGCCAACAGTCAATTTTCCAGTGGGTCCCTTTCCAAGAAAAGAGGTATTCAATCTATAGCAGATGTTGTCTTTCCCAGTACTTAGACACTTGTAACGCACTTGCTGTGTCAGTATCCAGCCATGCCAAAGCCAGCCTGCCCTTTCCACATACAAAGGGGTTTCTGACCTTGGGCGTATAGGGCCCAATCCTGCTGCTCAATATTATTCTAGCTGAAATGCATGGGAGTTGAGCATGCATGCCCACAAACAAAATTTGGCCCCATGGCTACAGTTTCACATAGTATTGCCTTACTTACCCCTGCTGACTATTCAAGTATGGGTGCCTGTAATTTCCTGGTACCGTCATATGAGTACTTGTACCACCTGCCATCTGGCATGCAAATTCCTTTTCCCATGCAAATGCATAATTTAATTGCTCTGTTCACCTACATCCATTTTTTGCAAGAGTAACTCTGGCCTGGCCCACACACCATTTTTCCCCCCAGTGTAGCTGTCCTTTAGGAGTGTAATTCTTCCCCCCCCAAAACAGTAATACTGGTACAACCTCTAATGAGGATGCAGTTACAGCAGTAGAAAGATGCCTTATACTGGTATAGTTTATTCCCCTTATTCCTTCTTACCCATCATTCATCAAAGTGAAGGAGCTAGCATTCCTGCCTCTGAGAACATGCTTTTGCAATGTGCACTCAGTGGAACACAGAAGACTCCATTATGATTTGCAGACGTAATGCAATAGAACATGGCTGCAGAAACGGCACACTGCGCTGTTTGTGGTACATTACAGAATTAGGAATCTCGTGATCCTTAATTATCTTAGGATCATGATTTCCTGCCACCATAGTCCTCGTTATGCCTCCACAGAAACCGTTCCTCCTGGAGGGTGAAATAGTCCTCCAAATCCAGATCCTAAAGTATCCCATGACAACACAGACTTCAGAAGCCTGGAATAAGTTTCCTGTATGCTGCTGTCATTTCTTCAGCTGTATTAATGAAGTCCTATTCATAAGGATGTCTTGAGGCACATCAGACAGTAGTATCTAATAATCAAGAGCCTGGCATATCTGAAGTAACCAGGACTAACTCTGTAGAATTCAAACCCTCCAGAGAACATGTGATGAGTCTCCAATGAAAGAACAGTGGGGCTGTTTGTAAACATAACACAGGAATTGCCATACTGGATCAGACCTGAGGCCCACCCATGTCCAATATCCTGTCTCTGATGCTTAAGAAGAATGCGTAAAATCTGGCAGTAGGCAGACATGGGATAATCTGTGCAATCCATATAAGGCCTCATCCCGGTCTCTAATATCAAAACATCGACTTAAGCCCTGAAGCATAAGGATTAATATCCCTTCCAAAAACTGCTATAATTAACTATAACAACTCTGTATATTCTTGATATATATATATATCAGAGAGGCAGAGAGAATGAATGTGTATGAGAGAACAAGCCCGATCCCTTTTTGTATCTTGCCGAATTCCATGATCCAACTACATGTTTAGTGCCGGTATAATGCCACTTTGCGGTACCCTATTTCCCCCTATGATGTGGAACCTAATTATACTGTGGTCACTATTACTTACTGGCTCAGGTACTGTTAGTTCTTGGATTAGCTCCTGTGAGTTACAGGACTGTCTTGTACTGATACATGCTTGAAGTCCAACAGGAACAGAGCCATCCAGTGACCTGTGGAGCAGCCCACAGTCAGCTGGAAGGTGAATACAGAAATGTGAGGAGTTAACTATCTTTCCCTCTTTCAGCATGCTCCAATACAGACAATACATTTGTACAATTAACAGGCCTCAGAATCAGCCAGTATCCGACGGCACGTTGTATCAGCACCTTTCTGAGGCTGCTATCTCATTCTCTAGAGCCTCTGCTGAAATTAAAAGTCCGTTTCTATTTGATATGATTGTGAAGAACACCTCAAAAATGTGAAATGAGTTTAACTGATGCCGAGAGGTCTGTGGTAGTCCACAGAGAGCCTACAATAGCTCTGGGAGGTGTGAACTGCATCCTTCGTTTCAGGCCTGGTCTACACCAACAATTTAGGATTCTTCCATTGACTTAGCTACTGTCTCTTGGAGGAGTGGATTAAACTACACTGATGGAAAAACCCTTTCTGCCAATGTAGGAAGCGAGGACACTGCAACAGCACAGCTGCAGTGCCAACATACCCCACCCACCAGGTGTCCCTAAACGTCCAAATGCCAGACGCTGGGACCAGAAGACAGGAGACGGATCACTCAAAATTGCCCTGTTCTGTCAGAAACAGGATACTGGCCTAGACGCATCATCGCTCTGACCCACTATTGCCATATTCTTATGTTCTTCTACCCTCATTGAAATCATCATCACTGAGGGTGACAATGTGAACACTGTTAATTATTTCATGGCTAACGTAAGAAAGCTGCCCCATTTACAGCAAAAACGGTTTCATTTTGGTGTCGCAAATGGGTGGCATCTGAGCAATACCCCCAGTTGAAAAGGTGCCAAGCAGAACCCATGGGCATACTCCAGCTACACCAAGGAGGTGCTAAGCAGTCCTCAGAGAGCTGCATGGAGAGCCTGGAAGCGTACCACCACCTTCCTCCCCGCCAACCCCCCAGCCCGCTTGACTCCTGCTTAATACATTTACATGATTAATCTAACAAGAGCAGCTGCAGTGAAGAGAATTACAAAGTAGTCCTATCCCCAGTAGGAAACTCTGATTTTTCCCACTACCTATTTGAGTTCTTATAAAGATGCTGAGGCTCAAAGACTGCCACAGATCCTCATAAAAGCATCATCTCTACCTCTTCAGATGAGAAAAATTACTTACACCTGGGAGCATACTGAATACTGTAAAGTCTTACTGCCTGTAACAAGAAAGGAGAGGGCCAAAGGCCCATGCATAATCGATGCAGATGAGTCTTAAGAAAAGAAAAAGAAGTCAGGGCAGTTTTCCCCAAGGTGACCAGTTCGTTGGGGGAAAATATTTTGTTAATTAAAAATAAAAAGCACTCTGCAGATCATAGTGTGGGGCAGGAAAGACAGCCTAGTGAGAGGACACTGGACTTGAACTAGTCTAGTGGACAGGACACTGCTTCTACTCCTGGTTCTGTGACCCTGGGCAAGTCACTTAATTCACCCTGGGCCTCGGCACGCCATGTGTAAAATGAGGATAACACTCCCCTACCCCAAAGAAATGTCAGGAGGATGGAATCCATCAATGATTGTGAGGCTCTCAGATACTACAGTGGTGAAGGCCAGGTATATACTCGACAGCTACAGGCCATTTGGCCACCTATGACTGGAGCACAGCAGCCTCTCTGTGCTACCACCACCGAAAAAATAACCTTTTCATTTGAAACTACAGGGCATGTTTTTTCAGGAGGGGCAGACTGCAACAACAGACTGGAATTTGGCTAGGAAACTGAGGTCAAAAGCCCAAACTGTTGCTAAGAACACCGAAGGACCTGTTAATGACCCTGTCTAAATGGAGCCTTTTCTCCAAATGTCACTGTGTTCTTTCAATTTTTGCAGGCCCAAAACAGGCAAGTTACTAACAGCAATTACCTTCTTACTATTGCAACACTCGCTTTGCTGCTCTGAGCAGCATGAGATAATTCTGTGGCAGTGAAATGGCAGGAAAATTTAAGAAAGAGCGCAAAACAGACAACACAGCTCACTTGCTGCAAGGATCCTGGCTTTACAACTCACCCAGCAATCAGCACCCCCAACAGCAGAGTGTGCTTTAGCACTGTGCTGAGGCACAAGGTCGGCCCAAATTCAAAAGGGAAGAACACCACTCCTTAAAACTATTTCCCACAGCACCCTGGCATTTTGCCAACAAGTGCTTTTCTCAGGGGGAACTTTCAGACTTCTAGGCCAAGCCAAAAGGATCCTGCATCCTTGTTAACAGAAACATGCTTCTGGCTCCAACAGCCGACAGACAATTTTTCAAGTCACGGACATGTGAACCTTGGCAAGGTATTACGGCTTGACAATGGTCTTTGTCATTTGCTGGGCGTGGCAAATAATAAAATCTGCTATTTGGGTGAGCTATTTTATGGGAAGTAATGAACACTCATCTTTTCACATCCTGCAGAACTGAACTGAGACTTTGTTATTGCATTTATTATTTAAAATAGCCACAGCAGTGATTCTACTTAGTACTCTAACCTCATTGCCCTTGCCAGAGTTTATTCTTCAAATTTGGAGGAAAGAAAGTAGTACTTCTCCATGACTATTCTGAATATATTTTGCATTTCTAAGGCCTTGTCTCACCCTAGGGATTTACCCCCATTACAGCCCATCAGTGTAAACTCCTGGTGTAGACAGGCAAAGCCACTATTTACATCAATGGACTTCAGCCCTCTTTCAAGCAGGAGTAAAATCACACCAATGCAAACAGCATCTTTGTCTGTCTACACTAGGGGTTTCCATTGGTTCCACCACATTCATGGAGTTGGGACAAATCCTCAGCAGACACCTGCAATCCAGGTGAACAATGATGCTGTCTAAAGAGTATAAACATTTCCATTAAATTCTCTCCTGAACTTCTGTTATTCCCATCAAAACTGATAGAAAGACTTTAACAAACACGAACAAAGCATCTGCAGGCCTGCAGCAAATCAGAAAAATAAATTCCACTCCTACACACAGCAAAACCATGTCACTGGCAATACGATCCCAGCAGTTAGAGAGAGTGCAACTATCAAATACATCACCAGTATCAGTAAGTTCTAGATCATCACAGTAAATGTACTTATCATGCCCTTGGATTGCCAAACAATCCAGTTAAATAAGACAAGACTAACGTGACCTAAAATAGCTTTGAATGTGTCTTCGTAAACGGTCAGTACGCTTTTTGGTACCCACCCTCCCACTTTTTTACCGGCCATAAAGGTGAGCAATGGGGGCTGGGGGAGGAGCAAGCAGGGGGAAGGGTCTTGGGGGGGAAGGCGGCACGGGGACGGGGCCTCGTGGGAAGGGGCCACGGTTCGGGCACCAGTGATGCCGACACACTTTCAGGGAACTTCTGCCACTCCTGATTGTAAGAAAAGCTAGCAGCATCCACTCCAGACACAGGCAAGTGTCATTGTTCAAAAAACAAACAAACAATGACACAGAAAGGGCACACGAGGCCACTCAGAAACCTGAGCTGTGCAGGGGCTGGGCTTGACTACATATTGTTTCAGTTGAGATGGGGGGGCGGAGGGCGGCGTGTCTACACTGCAGCTGGAAGTGTGGTTTCCAGCTCCGGCAGAAGTACACATGCTAGTGATCGAGCTAGCAAGCTAAACGTAGCCAAAGCGGCACAAGAGCTAGCCCAAGTCACCGCTCCTGCCCTCCTGGTCCCTCTGTGATTTTTTAGCACACTATATCTCAATCAAAGCTAGCGTGTGTACGTCTACCTGAGCTGGCCACTATACCTCCAGCTGCGGTGTAGGCGTATCGGATGAGACAGAGAAGCGGGACAACCGCCATAAAAAAGGAGCGGCGAGCCAGAAGCAGACTGAACAAGCCCCGAAAGCTTGGCAATTAGAAAAGCCTAGAAAGCAAGCTTCCGGGCCAGGTGCTGATGAAAGAGGCTTGCATCTGGTAAGCAAAGAAATGATCTCCTGATGTTTGATTCCTCCTGTCTTTGTACGTTCTTTGTAAATAAAGAGGATTGCGTGAAGGACACCTCATTCCATCATCCATTTCTCCTCCGAAGGGAAACGACCGGCAGGACTCTGAACTTTGGCTAACCACTCAGGTCAAAAAAGGTAACCGTATCCACCAATCTCCCAGGGCTGTTAGTTAATGTTTGAACAACTCTTTGCACGTGCTAAATAATGAAGAGTACAGAAAGTGCTGGGACCTTATGCAATGAGGGCAGAAGTTTATTTTCACTCTAAGCAAAATTTTGCATGTGCTTGTAGTGAGGCTATGTCTACACTTAAAAGGCTACAGCTGCAGCGCCTCAGTGTAGGAAATCAGGGTTCATCTAGCTACCACCGTGAGAGGTGGTGACTAAACGGACAGAAGAATTCTTTCATCAACCTAGTGCTGTCTACACCAGAGGTTAGGTTGGATTAACTAGGCTATGTTTATACTACAGCTTATGTCAGCAGAATTCATGTCACTCCAGGATGTAAATAAACCACCCCCGAGTGACATAAGTTACACCAACATAAGCACAGGTTTGCACAGCGCTAGGTCAGCGGGAGAGCTTCTCCTGTCAACATAGCTTCTGCCGTTTGCGGAGGTGGTTTTATTATACCAATGGGAGAGCTCTCTCCCATCAGCCTAGAGCGTCCTCGCCGGACACGCTGCAGTGGTATAGCTGTGCAGCTGCAGCACTGTACGTGTAGACACGCCTATAGGGTGTGGATTTTTCACACCCCTGAGAGGTGTAGCTAGGCTGATGTAATTTTTCAGTGTAGACCAGCCCTGAGATTGCAGGTCTCCAATAGAGCTGCCAAAATAGCATCACCGACTTTGTTAAGCTACTATAAGATCTTGTCTAGACATGGGATTCGCACCAGTTTAATGTGAATCTGCTTTTAAGTTGATTTAGTAAAACCAGTGCATGAGACTGTGGACACTATGTCCCATTTTGACCAGGACAGTCCCTTTTTTAGGCCCTGTCCCGGCCGTCCTGACTTTTTTGGCTAAAGTGGGCATTTGTCCCACTTGCTCTCGATCAGCTGGCAAGAGCAAACAGGACAAATGCCCACTTTTTGTCAAAGAAGTGGGGTGCGGAGGAACGTGCAGGGTGGGGGGCGAGGCAGGGCTTGGGCAGGGGGCAAGCAGGGCTCAGTCAGGGGACGATGCCAGTCCCATGCCAAGTGGGAGGGCCCTCAGGCTAGCCCCACATGATGTCCCGTTTTCCCTTTGGGAAATATGGTCACTCTACACAGATTTGTTCCTGAGCAGGTGTCTCTGAGCAACTCCATGTGTGGACACTCTTATTCCAGAGATAGAGTGCTTTGTTCCAGCGTAGCTTAACCCACTAAGGGGGACCCTAAACAGGATGAAGGCATTCTTGTTCCAGAGTAGGAGCACCCACATACGGAGTTGGTCAGAAACAGCTACTGGGCTTTAAATTCACACCTTACCCAAACATACATTAACTTTCCAGTGTAGATGAGCCTTTATGATGATTTAAGAGCGACTTAATTTGGTTTAGTTTAAGTCAACTGGTTTAAGCTAACACTGAAATAAATCACGCAAACCAAAATAAGAACATTCACATAGGGATTTGCACTGGTTTAAAACTGGCTTCCACTCCCATCCTTAAATCACCCAGCTGTAATAATGCTTACACAGTGATTTACAAACATTAACCAATCCTTACAACCGCCCCTGCCCCCGCATCAAATGTAGGTAACTCCATCTCACAGGCGGGGAAGACACAGAAAAGTTGGCCAACTTCATCAGCTGAAAAGCTAGAAATAAAAAACTCAGGCGTTCCTGGTTCCCAGCTCTGCATTTAGACCATACATGCTTTCTCTCTGGGGAGAACAGTCTTATTCCACCACAAATATCTACAATAGTAAAAACGAATTAAGAACATTACAAGGCACCAAGAGAACATCTTAACGTTTTGACATAACTCTTCCAGTGAAGTTTAAGTGATCTGCATCGGATTTCCTCTTAAGCACCTGTAGAGATGTGTGTGTGAGCTAAATGTATAAATTTTTAAGTGTTTTATAATCTCCTTTAAGCAACAGAAATGCCATGCAAGAAAAAGCTTTTACATACAGCCCCTTCTACAGAAGCTCAGATTGGTACCATAAAATAATCAATGTCACTTGGTTACATTACTCAAGAAATTAATCCAAATCAGCTAAAAAAAAAAAAACAAATCAGAATAGTCCAAACTTGGCTCCAAAGAGAGAAAGTGGCATTTCCAAATAGATCAGCTCTGCCACAAGCTACAGTAGGTTTAAGGTAGCGCCACCCTTACCCAAAGTGATACCTCTGAGTGACAAAAGGCAAGCAGCTCAGTCTTAAACATGCAGCCTGTGGGGATGCTTGGGGTCGAGCAGATTCAGCACAGCAATCAGGAGACCTGGATTCCACCTGCCACCCTAGTGCAACTGTGGACAAATTACTATGGGCAGTTTTGCTTTGTTTCAATGGGCAGTGGTTGTGGGTGCCGCCTCCTTTGAGTGCCCAAACTGAGAGCCTCTCAGATGGTGTACACTGGTTTGGCTTGACTGAAGTCAATGGAGCTATACTGATTTACACCAGTTGATGATCTGGCCCTTGGTTTCACCATCTGCAACATAGGCCTAATAATGCTCACCTTCCTTTGTAAAGCATTTTGAGAGCTCACCGAAAAAAGTGCTATGTAAACACAAACTTAGTACTATTATCATGTATCCCCATAGCTGCACGGTGAGGACAAAGCCGAACAGGTACAGGCAAGGGTTTTCTGCTGCACGTAAACTCCATCTCCAACAATTTACATTAATCTGCCAAGGAGGATGCATGTAAATTGCAAGCAAGCATTATGGCCATGTATAGTTAGCTATAAAGTTATGCAAAAAGAAAAGGAGTACTTGTGGCACCTTAGAGACTAACCAATTTATTTGAGCATGAGCTTTCGTGAGCTACAGCTCACTTCATCAAAAGCTCACGAAAGCTCATGCTCAAATAAATTGGTTAGTCTCTAAGGTGCCACAAGTACTCCTTTTCTTTTTGCGAATACAGACTAACATGGCTGTTACTCTGAAACCTATAAAGTTATGGAAAGTGTATACCAAGGACTTGTGGCTCTCTGGCTCTTGGCAAGGGACCAGTATGGGTCTCACTGCATGCAAGTATTTTGGCTCCTCTGCACCTGTTTAAAGAGAGAAAGACCCCTTCTGACCAAAAGGATTTGCAGTGGGAGGATCAGGTTCAGTCGAATGCGCTCTGTAGGTGGGTAACTCGATGCCCTGATGATGCCTCGCTCAAGTTATAGGATGGCATGGGAGAAAGGGAGAGAGAAAGTTACATTTTTCACTGATGAAACAACACAAAAATCTTGCTCTTCAGTCAGCATGACTCAGCAGGGAACATAAAGGAGCAAACAAATGTTCTATACAATCAAGGATTATGACTCAGACTTTTTTCCCCTGTGATTCATTGTAGGACAGGCTTAGGAGCTGCACAATACTGATTCAGAATACATCCTAGTCTTTTCACACTCTCTCCAGAAATAGAAACGGAAGCGCATTCACCCATTACACAAATTCTTCCTCCTTTAAGTCGACTATTAAGAATTAACCTCTTTCCCCTCTCCTTCATCAGGTAGCTGGGGTACACTGCATGCAGATCTGAACTCGTTCAGCCGTCCACGTGCACAGGGTCATGTGCTCATCAGACGTCAGTCATCCACAAACTATTAGAAAACCCGTGGGATCCATGTGACTGACCTTTCACAGCTCCTTCATAAACTCACGCACAAAACAAAGTCAAAGCCCTATAGTGAATGAGATCATATTAGAAGGAAGATTATTAATAGCACGAGGGAGGGTTGCAAACTATTTCATGGCTTACAAGGAGCAAATGGAAGGAGGCAGAAAGCTGGGAGTAAGTGCAAGTTTACAGGAAATGTTACAAATGCCTTCAAGCCCTGCAGTTCAGTAGTGGAAGGGAAGTGATGTACGATGTTAGCAGGAGAGTCAAGATGTTATGCTTTTCCAGCTGCCTTCAGCATTTTGCAAAAGCCCCTGGTAAGGCAATGCAAATGCAAGCGGCAACTCGACTAGACCTGAGGAAGCAGCTCTGTCCAGCCACCTCTATAGCAGGAGGGTCACTATGGGGCTTTCAGAGAAGGGGGAGGATTAAAGAATGCAGCCTGAGGAAGGAAGGGATAGTCTGGAGCTCCAAGGAGAATCAAGAGACTTCAGGTATGAGGTGCATGAATGATCAGTCTACTGTGAAGAGGGGACAGTGTAAAAAAAGGTGGCCTGGCTGGCTACAAGGAACAAGCCTCTCGCTCAGCTTCTACCAGAGGTATTTTAATTCAGAAACGTCAGATGATTTTCCACCTTACAGAAGCTGGAAGCGTAGGGGCTAGAGCACCCACGGGGGTGGGTGGGGGGGGGGGGAGAAACGTGGGTCCCCAGCAGCCACCTGCCAATCAGTTGTTCAGCAGTGGGGAGGAGGCAGCACTGGGGGGAGGGGGGGCGAAGTGGGGGCAGGAAGAGGTGGAGCAAGAGAGGGGGCAGGAACAGTGGGGCGGGGCCTCGTGAGGGGGTGGAGTGGGCTGTGGCATTGGGGGAAAGGGGCAGGACCTCGGGGGGAGTGAGGGAGCACCCACCCAGGAAAGAAGAAAGTCGGCGTCTGTGGTTAAAAGAAAAGGAGTCCTTGTGGCACCTTAGAGACTAACCAATTTATTTGAGCATGAGCATGAACACGAAAGCTCATGCTCAAATAAATTGGTTAGTCTCTAAGGTGCCACAAGGACTCCTTTTCTTTTTGCGAATACAGACTAACACGGCTGTTACTCTGAAACCTGTGGTTAAAAGGGGTCAGGAGGAGAGAAGACTTTTACCTAAATGGTTTTCTCTGGCTTAAGGATGTTCCCACTGTGCAGATATCAGACACCGACAGAAAATTAATAATCCAAACGCAGTTTTCACCCTTTGAGCATTCCGATTCCAAGTTCACACTCACCCAGCCTACAAGGAAGACCTCAGCCTAACTCCCACGGACAAACATTTGGCTCCACTCAGGTACAATGGGTTAGGGCAGGTTGATGAAACAGAAGAGAATTCATCCACAGCTACTACATCCTGAGACCTCTGCCGTGACTGAGGGAAGCATCTTTGTTCAGGGTGGCACAAACAGCGTGTGATGCAAGTTCAGATCTCAATGGGAGATAATAATTCCCTCCAATCCATTCGCCTAATAAAACACCTTTGTCCTTTTGGTACTGACAATCCTCGAGCATGTTTACCTCTTTCCAGCAAGTTTTGAGAGCCTGTAGCAAAAACAATCTGACTCACATGAGGGAGGATTCCAAGCTAGCTGTGGTTCAAGCCCATCACTATAACATCCAGAACATTCAGAAAAGGAGCCCAAACTATGATACGACAACTCATGATACCAAGCAAAACAAAAAAGTTATCCATTTCGATTTTCTGCTCCTTTTTGCCACAAATCTTGCCCAAATCTATACAGAAATCCCGTTTGAGGGATGAAACAACACGAGAAGGGGAGAAAATTATACCACCTCCGACCACTTGGTCTGTTGCTATTTTTCAGATAATTACCTAAATTAACTTCTTTATTGTCCAAATGGCAACCGAGATTTTGACTAAATTCCATAACTTCATAAACCCCCTAACATGCCAACTGTTCTCACTCTTCCTAAACCAAAGCAAAAGCTGGACAAATCATTTCTATTCTAGACTGCAACGTTAATGTTACTTCAGGAAGTTATTTGGGTGACTGGAAAAGCCTTTTTTCCTGTTGAAGGACAGGACTGCAAACCCCCATAGCCTCAACTATTAGCCATAAACATCCACTGCCAAACACCTTGAAGTAAAATGATGGAAACCAAAATCCCAAGCCTATGAACACTTACGGTATGTCTACACTGCAGCTGTAAGGTGTGATTTCCAACTCAGGTAGACATACACATGCTAGCACTGCTCAAGCCGGCGCACTAAAAATAGCAGCATGGCTGTCGCAGAACAGGCGGCAAGTCGAGCTAGCCACCCCAGATACATACCCAGTGGCCAGGCAGGACTGTACTTGGCAGCAAGCCCAGGCCATCACCATGGCCACACTGCTATTTTTAGCACACCCTTAACTCAAACATCTACCCACTTTAGAACTGCACCTCCAGTGCAGTGTAGATATACCCTTAGTGCCACAGTCGTGCTTGCTAATACCAGCAGTCCCACTGACTCCATGACTGATACAGCTAACCACGACACCTGATAGTGTTTTCTGAAGAGGGCTCCAAGTCTCGGAAGAAAGATTTTCAGAATCTTTACACCTTTCTAGATGCATTTCCCCCCAGGATTTAAGCATCTCATTTGTATGCATGCTAATAACACTGCAGATTAATTTAGAAAAACTGTTTTCTCTCCTGCCATCCCACAGTAAGCTATATTCATATGAGAAGTAGTGGAAGATGAATACAGAGGGATCAAATACTAAGTCCCTGGGGGGGGTGGGGGAGAGAGAATAGCTTCTCTCTCCTTTCACTATTTCAGGGCTATTTAGGAGCATGAATTAAGGATTACTTAAATGTAGACAGGCATCTCTCCATTAATTATGGATGCTGTAATTTCCCTAAATATTATAGAAAAAAATTGTTTAATCATTGAAAGGCACCACCAACACCACACATCCCCACCCATAAACTAGCATCACCATTGATTTCCGACTCAAGGATCATTTTAAGGAAAGCAGAGAGAAAACACTGCGAACTTTTTAATTTATGGGAGGTACTGAGATATTACAGTCATGAGGGCTGGACAGACGGAGGCCTAGAAATGACACTGAATGCTTCATTAGCTGCCACTGAAGTCAGCATTCACGTTTTGTAGTGAACGCATGTCATCCCCACGTGCTCTCAAGGGGAAGCGAGATTTCTACAATATATGGATTCAGGCTGGCGTGGATGGAGTTTGGCTTAAGGAGTAGGATTTATTTTTAATTTATTCAAGGTAATATGGGGGAGGGGAGATTCCAAGCCAAACCAGAGGCTTTTTCCTTAGCCTATATTTAAGAGAAATGCCATGCACAGAGCTTAAAAGTTAGGCCTAGCCTACACTAGAAAGTCATACCTCTAACTTTACCAGTACGATTCAAGTAGTGAAATATCTCTGTTACTATAGTTATACGGCTATAAAGGTGCTTTAGGCCACAACAGCTTTTCACTTACAGGAAGGGGAACAACTATGCCAGTATAAGTCACCTTTTTACCAGTAGGGATTGTACCAGTATAACCATATTGGCTTTAAAAAAAAAAAAAAAAAAAATCCTCACACTCCATATTTATATTGGTGTAGCTTACAAGTTTACCAGCCCTTAGAGGATATTCAGCAAAAAGCAAACCGATGCATCCAATCCTTTTATTGATCACTTTCCTATAAGCAATTAAGTGGAAAGCGAGCAAAGAGAGCACAAGAGGATTAAATACAGTACTGAAACATGAAGCCTTCACTTAGCTCACTATCTATGTACTGGACGTGGAAAGGAACGACAGGAGGTATGAGAATAAATTAAGTATGGATTGATGGTATTGAAAGCCCCGTCAGAACGCTCTACCGCAGGCCAATCTTTATTATTTATTTGAGGTGGACGCTTTCCAAACACTTAAGCAGGAGGATGTTTGCTCCAAGGAGGTCCCAATCTAAGGACCAGGGTCAGGGGATGGGGAATTACACAACAGGCAATTTATTTACAAGTCAGCTTGATTCATCACAGGCAGCACAGCAGAAATGGGGTTTTAAGAGAGACTTAAAATGCGGACAAGGTAGGCGGATACAGACAAGATTGGAGCTGCAGTTTTAGCGCTGGGAGCAGCATTAGAAAAATGATCTATTCAGCATTCTGTGCACTGGATTTGTCAGACAGTGAGATTGGTAAATGGCCCTAAAGATGCTTAAGACTCCCCTCTGCAATGGAGCCTATAAAAATCACTCAATGATGGCTAGGATAACAGGTGTGCTGTCACTTCTGCTCACTGAATAAATCAGGACTGCTCCTCTGCTTACCCAGCTCTCCCACACACTGATTTGTTTTATCCACCTGTTGTCTTATCCTATGTACAGATCACAAGCTCTCGCAGATGGGGACTATTGTTGTATTATCTCCTACCACAACAGAGCCCTAATCCCCAGTCAGGTCCTAATGTAACAGGAGTAGTAAGCACAAATGACAAATGGTGTGGGATTTCTCTGAAGGGCTGCAGATCCAACTTGGAGCAAGTTAGATTCGTCTAAGGCGTGTGGGGGAAGGAAGAGGGAGAGAGGTCACAATCCTAAATGAGACATTAAACTTCCAAAAGATTATCATATTTTCAAGTAGCACTTTCTCTACAAACAAGAAAAGAAATGGGCAGTGAAAAACTTGTATGGTCTGTGTTGGTCGTTTAAACTAATTTACTGGAAGCCCTTTTGAAAAGAAACAAACAACTGACCACTGGCCTGGAAGATTCAACTCCAAGCCCACAGAGAAAACTAAAGCCTGCAATGTTTCACTGCAAGGAAATCCAGCCCCTCTGCATGAGCCAAATTTCTATCAGGACTTGGGGTGGGTTGGGACAAAAGGTTTGTGCCACCAAACTGTAAATTGTATTGTTTCAACATTTCTCCTTCCCTTTGGAGACTCTTATAATTCATTTCCAGAATCTTGTGCTATTTTAAGCAACTCCATGTTAAAAACAGGATTTCATGTTTGTTTGGCATGCCTATAAAAACTTTTCCACTGGAACAAAGATTTAAAACTGTGACTCAAAATGACTTCACAATGGGGGATTGATTATCTAGGGGACCAGAATATCCTCTTATTAGACATGTTCATTTTTCTTTCCTGTACTTCATAAAGTGGTATAAATCTGACAGCTCATTAGTGGCATGGAGACAATCAGGGATAACTCATTTAGAAAAAGAAAATATTCTATTGCTTGCTTGAAGCACAATAGAAAGAAATAGCGAAGGATTTCAGTAAAACAAACCAAATTAAGGGGATCTTTATCATCATAGTGCCTGAGGTCTCTTTTGAGGAATTACGGCCCCATCATGCTAGACACGGTCCAAAAAGCATAGCGAGACATCCCTTGATTAAGAGTCTCAAACCTTGTCTGCATGAGAAAATTGCAACTTCATTAAAATTGGTACAATTCCTTTGTAAAACACTCTTATTTTGGATTAAGAGTGCTTTATGTTGATTTAGCTTAAGTCAATTCCTTACACCTTTCAAAATCAATTTAATTATATTGGTACAATTTTTTCTGGTAGGCAAGAGATACAAACAATGGGAAAGAAAATAAGATGACAGAAGTGAAGTGGCATGCCCAAGCTTACCCAGGAAGTCAGTGGCACAGGCAGGAATAGAACCCACGTCTCCTGAGTCCCACTTCAGTACCCCCCATTCACTGGACAACTCTGCCTCTTTAAAGAATATTTTTAATGTTTTCCAAATAAAGAGTATACAACTAGCTAGACGCTATTAAACCCAAGACTAGTGCTAAGCTTCTGCCAGCACTCACTAACATCCCCATGCGAGGCCTCATCTACGCTAGGGTACTCAACTGTTTCTGCTCTAATCAGTGCAAAACCATCAAGCGGTGCACAAATGATCAGGTGCATGTCCACTAGCCATCTTCAGTCACTGAAAGGTTTGTCCTTGCATCCACACTAGGGCTGCCTTACACAGACAAATTTCTCAGATTTACAGCTGGTTCAGTCCCGTTCATGGTGACACCATGAGCACCCTTTTCTTAGCGTTCTCTGCAGAGAGTAAGAGCCCAGGAACCACGGAGACCGAAGCACCCTCTCGTCAGCAGTGCTGGTCCCAGGAGGTTAAGGCTGATGTGCAGGGGTAGGGCAGCTTGCACGGCCACTGCCTCAAGTTGTACCTGGCTCATGGGGAGGGTTTCAGCTTCCAAGGAGGAACTTAATTTGGTGCAACCACAGGCTCAGGAACAGGCCAAGGGCCAGGCTGCTACTGCACAAACGACACGGGCCTCCCAGCTTAATAAAAAAATCTCTTTTCTACCATCCTGCCTGCTGCCTCCCTTACTGTTAATGAAACAGTGCAGGAATCCCTGGGTGAAGTTCCATGGCCTGTATTAGACAAGAGGTTAGATGAAATGATCATAGTGCAGCCTTCAGCTGTCATGCTGCACACTCGCTTCACAAAGAAGTCACTGGTATCTGAGAGCCTGTCACTATCAACCTAGGCTGGAGTCGAGCTGGTGGCCCCTCGAATCAAAAGGCTGTGAAGGTTCTGTTATCCCATTATCAATCCCTGAGCTATCAGCACCCTCACCATATTTATTCTCCTAATCAGGGGACAGCCTGCACACCTACCTAGTTCAAAGGCAGCACGTTTTGAGCAAAGTGGATGCTGAGCTCTTGCATGCGGGTCCTCTGGCTGCTTTTCGGTCAGTGGCCAATACTAGAAAGCACAGAAGTGACTGCTAGGGGCAAAATGTGATTTTAAACCAGTCACTGGTTCCTGCACCAAGTTTTAAACAGACACATCAGAGTGACATTAGCTGACCGCCTCTCTGAAGGCAGCTGCAATGTACATTTCTGTTGCTATATCAAAAAACCTCTCTCAACTGATCCACTATGAAATAATTATTCTGCTAATCACAGGGTGCTCTGTGCTTCTCGACCTGAATTATTATTATTATTATACTTGGCTCATCTGCAAAGGCATCTCCCTTCCAAGCACAGTGCCCTAGGCAAGAGATGAAAAAAACCAAATCCTTTACTGGTTGTGGCATAAGCCAGCGAATGGCATTCTAGCGTGTAATTACTTTTAACAGGAAAAAAAACCCACATCTCTTGCTAGGTTTTCCATTTTATGCTAGAACAAAATCACCACAAAGAAAAAAAATGGAGCAAGGCAACATAAGGCATACTGTGCCCTTCTTTCAACTCACCCGCTTTGAGTTATATTTATCACTCAACTGTAACGTGAAAACAAATTTAACTTAAGAAAACTATTTTGCTGCTTAAAAGGGACACTAGTAGTTCAGGCCACACATTTAGATATTGCAAAAATAAATACAATTTAAAAAAAAAAAAGCTCTAAATTAACCGAGTGTTTAGGAACGGTAGACAGCAGATCTTAATCTCCACAACTGGCAGATGAGCTTCAGGCCAAAAGCCAACCTCTGACTGAGGTGGTCCACAAGAAAATGACTATGAACAGGTTATTCTTTAACTGCTGACTTCAGAGTTTCCTGCATCTTCCCCTGGAGCATCCAGTTCTGGCCACTGTCAAAGAAAGGATACTGGACAAGATGTACTGGGGTGTGATCCGGTCTGGCAATTCTTACGGTGACTGATCAGTTTGAAATGACAGAGGAGGAGACAGTCCTGGGTGTATTGGTTGATCACAGGATGACTATAAGCCACCAATGTGATGTGGCTAATGCAGTCCTAGGAGGCATCAGGCGAAGTATTTCCAGGAGAGATAGGAAAGTGTTAATACCATTATACAAGGCACTGGTGAGACCCCATCTGGAATACTGTGTGCAATTCTAGTCTCCCGTGTTTAACAAATTCAAACCGGAACAAGTGCAGAGAAGGGCTTCTAGGATGATCCAAGGAATAAAAAGAGAAGAGATTCAAAGAGCTTGGCTTGTTTAGCCTAAACAAAAGAAGGCTATGGGGAGATATGATTGCTCTCTATAAATACATCAGAGTGATAAATACCTAAGTGGCAATGTAGACACAAAAACAAATGGAGATAAACTAGCTATGAACAAGTTTAGGCTTGAAGTTAGGTGGAGGGTTCTAACCATCAGAAGAGTGAAATTCTGGAACAGCCTTCCAAGGGGAACAGTGGTGGCAAAAAACCTACCTTGTTTCAAGACTGAGCTGCTAAGTTGGGGGAAGAGGGGGTATGAGGAAACTGCCTGCAATGGACTGTAGCCGATCTGCAATTGCTAACTGCAAATATCTCCAATGGCTGGTGATGGAACACTAGATGGGGAGGGCTCTGAGTTCCTACAGAGAATTCTCTCTCAGATGTCTGGCTTGGTGGGTCTCGCCCACATGCACAGGGTCTAACTGATCACCATATTTGGGGTTAGGAAGGAATTTTCCCTCCGGGTCAGATTAGCAAATACCCTGGGGTGTTTCGCTTTCCTCTGTGGCATAGGACACAGGTCACTTGCAAGTTTAAACTAATGTAACATGAAGTCTGTAAATCATGATTTGAGGACTTCAGTAACTCAGCCAGAGGTTATGGGTCTATTACAGGAGTGGGTAAGTGAGGGTCTGTGGCCTGCAATGTGCAGGAGATCAGACTAGATGATCATGATGGTCCCTTCTGGCCTCAAAGTCTATGAGTCTATGTTCCTAAACCCACAGAGCAGGAACAGTACCAGTGCAAGCTTTCCTAGCTAGAACAATCACCTCTGCAGGCTAGTGACCAATCTGCATTAGCAGAGCCAGTTTTTAAACACAGGTTTCAGAGTAGCAGCCGTGTTAGTCTGTATTCGCAAAAAGAAAAGGCGTACTTGTGGCACCTTAGAGACTAACCAATTTATTTGAGCATAAGCTTTCGTGAGCTACAGCTCACTTCATCGGATGCATTGTAACACTGAGAAACAGAATAGTGGGTGAAAAGCATATTGGATGCTTACATTCATAGATCCTGGAACATGGGGTGCTGCCATACCCCCTGGCATGAAGTGGTTACCATTATATACAGGGTTTACACTTCGGTTCAGTGGTTCTCAGCACCCCCCACCTATACAAATTGTTTCCAGCAACCCTGCTAACATTTAATTTCCCTGTAAGGAATTTCACATATTCCTAGCAGCACAAGGTGGCGTCCTTGATGGCATCTCTTTAAATAGTGACCAGAATACATCAGCCAAGAAGAAATTACTATCCAAAGTGAAAATTCACACTGTGCAGATGCATCTGCATTTGTTCAGAGCTCAACTTAAATGACCTCTGAGACCCGTGGTCTGAGGCAGGAGTGCTGGGACTTGCGCACGGCAAACATTCTGGAAGCAGCTGCCTAGTCTGAGAACAGGGGCCTGGAATGAGTAACTTTCCCAACATGGAAACTGCTGCACTGGGGTTTCTTGGAAAAAGGTTGCTCAGACGAAGCCGCCCAGCAGGCTCGCTCACTCTCCTGAGCCTGATGCAGCCAGGAACAGACCGGGAGAGCAGCGCCAGAACTAACATTTATTTGCAGTACCCAGGGCTCGTTCTTACGGGTATTGCGATTGCCCCAAATGGTTCTGATTGTTATTAAAACCACAAAGGAACCAGTTTACTTACCAAATAAACAAGCGTGAAAAATTCCCCTCTGAAATCACTTGCTAAGCACAGTCTAAGTCCCACATGGGCAGCAATGCCACAGCCAAACCCCTTTGGCAGTGAGAATCAGCTACAAAACTGGGCCAGAAGACACAGGCTTGCACCAAGCTGCGCTGCCATCGAAGCCAGCCGCAGAAAAGCTGATGGCCAGGACCCTGTGCTGCAGGAACACATCCTTGGAGCACAGGCTACAGGAAAAGCCACCTGTGAGTAGAAAGAGGAGGTTTCTGCGGTAAGGTCCTATCCACTTACTGACACCGAAGAGCTCGTGGCTTGTGATACAAACACTATGGCTATTAACCCTGGCCTCCTAGACCACATTTTTCAACTCTGATAATCAGAGCTTGCAAAACCCACACAACCAGGGGGAGCTGTAATTTGCAGCAGGTGAGTGGGACCAGGGAGTGCTCACATTGGGAGGGTTGCACTGACTCAACTACATTCCCCCCCGCACCCCCCAACTTATGTAGTTAAATCAATGCCAAAACTGTGCACAGACCAGCCTGAAGACTAAGGCATGACAGACATGAGGGAAAGTTTTCAAGCCCTGCTGAAAATTACATTCTGCCTCCATAAATTCTCCCTGCTGTAGTGTCAATAGGTTGCAGCATTACATAATTTCCTCTAGTAAAGACTTGTGCAGCAACGCTGTTCCCTGTTAAACGACCACCACGTTCCACCCCAGAGAAGGCTGCATGTCGGTTAAGTAATCCCTATGCTTTGTGTATCAAGTTTCTAAAGGGATCTGGGGCCTGCTGGCATGAACAGGTGCTGAATCAGCGTAGGATTACTGGGCACAAGGACCTTCTAGACTTTATTATGATGCACAGAAAAAGAGGATATGTAGTAAGGAAGGAGGAATCGGAGAGACCAGGGGGAAAATAGCACTCATTCGTTCCCTCCCTTTGTCATAGTGCAAAGACTGGCTTTTTAGTTTTAAAAAAACTAAAAAATTAGGAAAGATGGCTTTGTGGTTAAGGTGCTAGCCTGGGACACAAGAGACCCTGAGTTCAGTTCCCAGCTTTGCCAAAAGCTTCCTGTATACCTCTGAGCAAGTTGCTCAATCTCTCTGTGCCTTAGTTTCCCCCCCTCTGCAAAACGGAGATGATAATTCTACTCTCTGGAGAGAATAAACTCTTCTGGTCAGGGACTGTCTCTTATAATGTGTACGTACAGCTCCTAGCACAATGCAGCTACAATTTCAGTTGGCTCTGTGGTGTTATTGCAGTACAAATACTACTAAAAGATACCCTTAGGGATTGTGCACGGCCCTTTAAGTGTGAGTGCTGTGAGCCTAGGCCTCTGAGGGGTTGGCTTTTAACAGTGAGGAACCCCAGTAAATGTAGTCTGCAGGAGGGATTGTTGGGGTCATGTGACTGAACGTGCTTCGTAAAGGAAGGGGCCTATGGCTTGGTGAGACAAGTGGAATGGAGATATGACCAAGGGTTGGTCTCTCCACAGTAGCAGGCCTCAGAAAACAGCCATCCAGGCTGGTGGAACAGAGCCAGTAAAGGCCTGGGTTAGCCAAAGGGACAGGATGGAGAGATACTGCTAGCAAGACACAGCATGGACTAGGGATGTAAATCTCGTTTAAAACCATACCCGTTTAAACTATTCAAATTATATCGGTTAACCGTTTAATCGTGAACAAGTTCACAATCTACCCCTGGCTTGGGGGAGGGGGCAACCTGCTGTCTCTCCTCAGAGGTGGAGTACAGTGGACTGGGGGATTGTTTGTACATGCATGGCTGGGCGCTGCGCACTTTGCTCTGATCCCATCCCTCACCTGGCCCTGCACAAATGCAGAAGAGGAACTACTGCCCTGTAAGGGTGGAGATAGCGTGTGGCTCTGTGAGGACTTAGCCACAGGGCTATGCTGTCTCTGTGATCCAGGGAGATTGTTATTGATAATAACACTAATAATTATTATTGCTATTATTATTAATTAATTATTAATTTA
Organism: Eretmochelys imbricata; assembly: GCF_965152235.1. Classification (NCBI taxonomy): domain Eukaryota; kingdom Metazoa; phylum Chordata; order Testudines; family Cheloniidae; genus Eretmochelys; species Eretmochelys imbricata. The sequence continues at coordinate 19,708,514 of NC_135573.1, forward strand.
TTGTTTATTTAATTTAATTGATTTATTGTTATTATGTATTAATTATTAGTTACCATAGTAGCTAGGACCCCGATGTGCTAGGTGCTGTACAAATACAGAACCCTGGCCCCACAGAGTTTACAATCTAAATGTAAGACAAGAAACAACAGATGGCTAAAGACAGACAGATAGGGGAGTGCAAGGCAACAAGGCAGGTTGACGAGAGGGTGGAAACTGAGGAAGATGCCTGGAGACTGGAAGCCAAGGGAGGTAATACCACCTTGCCACAGATGGCAGAGGATCAGTCCACAGCTGGTCACCCTTGGAGGATTTAAAAAAAAAATCAATTTTTTTTTTAATTTAAATCAGATTTTTTTTTATAAAATGCGTTTTGGAGAGGAAAAAACCTAATCTAAAGAAAGACAATTATAGCTCAAAGATATCTCATCATGGAATAGGAATTATAAATTCTAATTCTATATTATGAGACAATATATTCACGTAATGTTTAAGAAAAGTTTTGTAAATGAGTTCCAATAGTTCATGGATTAGGGACCCAATCCTATGCAGTTTCAGGGGCTTCTGTATAGATTATTTAGGTTAATCCTTCTATCTACCCAATGGGGCTCAGTCTAGAAGATACCATCAGAGACGCTTAGTTTTGCAGTTCTCAAACTGTGGATTTGTGTCTCATGACTTCTTGAATTCTCATGTTTGAGCAAAAAATACAGTTGTTACGCTATGGTACTATCATTTTAGATGCAGTTGTGATAAAAAATAAATAACTGAAATAGGCAGATCTTCCTTTTACAATTTCACCTTTAAAGTAGTACTGAGTGTCAGTGAATGCAATGAGTAATAATAATAATTAAATAACTACATTGACTTCTTTTGTTTAGGAGAACCCATCCTCAACATACAGGATTCTGAAGACTATCCACCTTCAAGATCACCACCATTTTCTATAGTTTCAGAGTTATCTGCCAATGATAGCGTTTCAGTCACATCATGTATGTCACATAGCCACAGTTATCACCTGTAGCAAAAAGAAAAAAACATCTCAGTCATCCAGAAACAACTATAGATACATTTGTGATAAGAACCAGCAGATTACAAAAAGAGGTAATTGATGAAAAAATTGCCCAGTTTGTTTATGCAACAAACTCTCCTTCCGGAAGGATTGAGAACCAACACTTCATTAACATGGTTCAGTCATTAAGACCAGGATACAGTCCACCCAACAGAGCAGATGTCACAGGCAAATTGCTGGATAAAGTGTATGAAAGAGAAATTGGGCAGTGTGCAAAAGATCTAGAGCAGTGGTTCTTAACCTGGGGTGCAAGATGCCCTTTCTGGGGGTGCAAGACATGCCAGATTTTTTTTAGAAGGTAAATCATCAAAAACACAAATTAAGCACAAGCATGTAAGTACCACTACTTTGTTTCATCAAACCTATGTATTTATTAACATTATAAATTTAACAATTACTGTAATATATAAACAAAAAATATATCTAGGTTTAAAAAACTGATCTACTTCAACGATTTTTATAAGGGGTGCAAGAACATATTTTGAGAACCAAAGGGGTGCAAGGCTACTGTAAAGGTTAAGAACCACTGGTCTAGAAAGTGAAATTGTTAACCTGAGTCTTGATGGGTAGAGCAATATCCACAATGATCCTGTTGTATGTGCTTGTGTGACAACAGAAGAAGGGAATGTCTTCCTTACAGAAACAATTGATATATCAGGAAATGCGCACACAGCACACGTATTATAAGAAGTAGCAGTAAAAGCTATAACTGAAAAAAAAATGCAAATGTCTAGTATGCATCTTGGTCACAGACAATGCCGCAAACGTATCCAAGATGAGAAGAAATTATTTAAAAGAGAGTCCCATGCTAATAACATACGGTTGCCGTGCTCCTTTGATGCACCTCCTAGCCAAAGACTTCGATGTTCCAGAAATAAAGGCTAATGCTGCTGAAATTGCAAAATACTTCCGTAACCACCACTTTGCAGCAGCTGCTCTGAAAAAAGTGGGAGGAACCAAGCTAGCTCTCCCACAAGGCGTGCGATGGAACTCAGTAGTGGACTGTTTTGAGCACCATATCAAGAACTAGCCTAATCTGATGACAGTTTGTGAACAAAATTGTGAAAAAAATAGATGGCCCTGTCACAGCCAAAGTTCTCAACACTGGGCTTAAGAGAAGCTTTGAACAAAATGCAGTGAAATAGCTGTTTTATTGCTGATGCTGTTGTAATTTGGAAGGAACTGAGTGAGATCTTAAAAAGAGAAATATGCAACGACAGAGTTAAATTACAAGCATTAAAAAACAAATGGGACAAGCACTATCTCCAGCTCATTTTCTTGCAAATATTCTCAATACTCGGTACCAGGGTCAAACCTTAACTGCTGGAGAAGAGGAGCTGGCTATGACATGGACATCCAGCAATCATCCCTTCATAATGCCAGCTATAATAAACTTCAGAGCTAAGGGAGAACCATTCAAGAAATGTGTGTTTGCTGATGATGTTTTAAAGAAAGTCACACCAGTGAACTGGTGGAAGTCACTTAAGCACTTGGATTCAGAGACTGTTGAAGTGATAATCTCACTTTTAACAGCAGTAGCTTCTTCCGCCGGTGTAGAAAGAATATTTTCTTCCTTTGGACTAATTCATTCCAAATTGAGAAATCATTTGGGACCTGGAAAAGCAGGAAAGCTTATTTTTCTTTTCCAGATTATGAACAAACAGGAAAATGAAGGTGAAGACGACTGAGTTAGCTGCAGAAGCCAATATTTTAAGTTTCTCATGTTGACCTAGCTGACAGTCAATTTTTTTTTAATATTTCTTTTAACTATTTTAGTTAAAAACAATTTTAACAAAAACAAACCTGATTTTAAAAAACTTGAATGTTTAACTAAATTCAGAAATTCATGCACTTGTTTTGTTGAAATATTATATGTTTGCTGTTGAAGAAAAAATCCAGAATATATAACGTTGTTGTTTTAGTCAAATAAAACAATTTAAATGTCTGTCTGGAGATGTTCTCCTCCTAATACAGCATAGCAAGAAAATCCTCCAAATATTAATGATTAACCTGTTGAATTGGAGATAGTTCACCTGCCAATGACTTCATAAATATCTACCTCAATTACCTTTGGTAAATTAAATAACCAATCATTCATTTTCTGATATAGCTGTAAAACTAATCTGAAAAGTTTTCAAAATAAATCACTTTAAAAATGTATAGCATGTATCTTCTAAAAATGAAACCTACATCTATCTCGGAGTTGTGAAGAATATGTATTAAGGTTATATCGACCAACAAGAATGCACTTTTATGTAGAAATCCATGATTAAATCGAGTTTTCCTGACTAGTGATTTAAATCAAATCCACCCTGTGGTCACTCTTCAGAGGTAAGGGAGTGAACTGCCCAACACAGACACAAGACCCAAAAATTCCCTCTTCTCAGCTTTCCAGCTTTAATGGGATGGCATAGAGATGTGTTTCTGAAATAACGAAAAATAAGTAGTAACCCACATCAGAACCACCACACACATGCAGGCTCCCCCAAACAACCCTTAACTAGCCAGGCTGTTATCTTCATCACGGTCTTGACTTTGTTTTTATTTTTTTATAGCATATCTTTCTCCTTTACACCCAGACCAGCTAGATACTGAAGAATAGGACATGAATTGTTACACATTTGAATCCACTGGCTTCTCCCCATGAGGATAAGAGATACAAAATGTTTATAACCTTAGAATAGATCAGGCAAGTTAAGCTTTAACATGTTAGCTGGTTTAGATGAGCTCCCCATTAGGGGTCACCTAAACCAGCTAATGTGTTAGGATCCAACCTGCCTTAGCTAACACATTCTTAAAGTACACCTCTTACCCAAGTCGAGACAAGAGCTATATGGCCCCTAACTTCAATGGCACAGCTCCCATTGACTTCAATGGCACAAGACACAACCCTCAGGCTGAGATTTTCAAAAGTGACTAGCGACTTTGGGTGCTCAACTGGAGATACCCTAAAGCAGGGGTGGCCAACCTGAGCCTGAGAAGGATCGAGAATTTACCAACGTACATTGCCAAAGAGCCACAGTCATACGTCAGCAGCCCTGCCCCACATCAGCTCCCAGCGCCTCCTACCCACCAGCAGCCCTGCCAATCAGCCCCTCCCCTTCCCTCTCCGCACCTCCTGATCAGCTGTTTCTTGGCGTGCAAGAGACTCGGGGGGGGGGGGGGAGGGAGCGAGGGCATGGCAGGCTCAGGGGAGGGGGCAGAAAGGGGTGGAGTGGGGACAGGGCCTGTGGCACAGCCAGGGGTTGAGCAGTGAGCACCCCCTGGCCCATTGGAAAGTTGGCGCATATAGCTCCAGCCCTGGAGTCGGTGCCTATACGAGGAGCCGCATATTAACTTCTGAAGAGACGCATGCGGTTCTGGAGCCACAGGTTGGCCACCCTGTCCTAAAGGAACCCGATTTTCAGAACACAGGGCCTCAGCTCCTTCTGAAAACCAGTTCCTGTTTCAGGGGTCTCAAACTAGGAACCCCAAGAGCACTCATCATTTTTGAAAATCTTGGCCTGTAAGTCCAGCGCAATGGAGGACGGGTTTACATTATTTGAGACTATTGTTATTTAAAGGTTTAAAACCATTTTTATTTTAAAATACAGACTTTCAACTCCTCTTAATTCCCCAGGACAAGCAATTCATAAATATAACATGTGGATCATGACTTTCCATCCTCCAGCTAAAATTCCGGCATTTTTTGCCATGCCCAGCAAATAGCTGATTATCAGTAAACTAGGGAGCAGTCCTGCTGCAGCAGAGAGGGGTCAGGAACTTTCTCTGTGTTGGCCTGCTCGGCCTCCCAAGTTCTTCAATAATAGAGCAGCTGCATGAGTTCAACCCTGAAGCCTGTCAATTACTTATGGGCACCAGAATCCTCTCAAATTCTATCTGAAGACATTAGTGGTAAGAGGAGATCTGCACGGGGTTTCGTGCTTTGTCACACCTTAGAGATGCCTAAAATAGACCTAGTCTAGACCTTGTGCCATGCAAAGAAGTATAATAATGGATACAGCATAGTCCTGGGAGACAGAAGTTCTGGATTCTAATCTTGTCTCTAGTGCGATCTCATATTAACTGTCTCTACTTTTTCTTAACATTCCCCCACTGTCGCAATAGTGGGAGCACAAGTGTAGCGGGGGCATGTTGTCCTGCATGTCGCCTAGACTTGCTGTCTGAGCAGGGAGAAGTAAAAATGCTAGCACCTTGTCTACACTAGGGCTCCTAAAGTAGCTAACATCAGGAGAGCTGTAGCAGAGAGAATTAAAGACAGAGCTCAGCGTAGGTATAGCCTGACACACCTTTGGCAGGTTACTTGGTAGATCTGCACCTTACTCCCCTCCCCCTTCTGTAAAAGCAGGGATAATACCTACTTACCTCACAAGGTAGTGTTGAGGCATAATTGGATATGAAGTGCTACCTATGTATTATTAGCCTGCTCCCAGATTCACCTGAGGAATCCTACCCCAGGTAACGGAGGGCATTATGCAAAATAAAGTCCCCAAAACACAAACCCTTAAGCTATTCAGGGTGGGATGTCCAAAGAAAACCAAGCGAGTTAGGCACCCAATTTATTGAAAATCCCAGCATAAATCTACAATACTGTTCTGTGACATGCTAATGTACAATAGCCATTTTTTTCCAGAGTGGTTCATAACCTATGTACAGTGTAAATAAGTTACTTTTAATAAACCAGTGAGTTTTACCGAATAAATCTGTCTTTTCTTTACCAAGTATAAATTTCAGGCAAACCTGCCTCTCAACCCCACCTCACCCAAAATACTAAATATTACCTTTATGGAGAGAGTCAGGACCTTGTGTTGTGTAGGACATGACTCAAATCCAAACCTTCAGTACAAATCTAGAGGAAGTTCCACTTGAAAAGAGGACGGGAACTGAGGACAACAACGTTTTATTGCTGTTTTTTTCCAGACTTGTTTGATACTGGCTGGTCACTTTTGGATCAAAACTTTCAAAAAGATCCCCTAATTCTTGACGTGTCAGTTACTAGGTGTCCAACTTGAGACACCTACAACTCTGTCTTCAAAGCACTCTGACTTCATCCGGACTTACAGTCACTCAAAACTTCTTACTGTTAATGGTCTGTATTCTGGTGGTACCTGGAGGCTCCATTATGCTAAGCACGGCACAAATATACAGCAGGAGACGGTCCCTTCCCTGAAGTGTTTACATCTTAACAGACAAAACAAACAACATGCAAAAGAGGCACAAACAGGTGAAGTGACTTGCCCACGGTCACACACTAGGTCAGTAGCAGAGCCAGGAATAAGCCCGACATCTCCCAATTCCCATCTTAGTGCCCTACCCATTGAACCATACTGCCCGCTCACACCTGCTTTTGAAAGGCAGACGTTGGTTGTCTCAAGCTAAGTACCCAAGACAGGGAACATCTGAAAAAATAGTCTTTAATTGCTCAATTCTTCAGCTTCCTCAACTGTAAATTAGGGATAATAATGTCTATCACATAGAAGTACAGTGAAGCTTAATGAATTAGAATTAGTAGAGTACTTTTGACAGCCAGGTTTGGAAAGTACAATAGACTTGCAAAGTATCATCAGTGTTGTAGGAAAGCCAACCTGTGTTACAGGCCATGACTACACTCCGAAAAAAGATGTTAGTTAACTTGTTAACAATACATGTTAAAATCCTGCCCCACTGATGTCAATGGGCGTTTTGCACTTCATTGGAGCCAAGATTTCACTCCTAGTGTAAACAAGGCAGCTTGCCTACACTAGGATTTTACACATATTAGTTAATGTGTTAAAAATGCAACACTTGTCCTAGTGAAGACAAGGCCATGATGTTTATTCATATAAAGTGATAAATGTTCTTCCCTTCAACACATCTCTCACTTTAGAAGCCTTTTTGTTCTTTACTACTGCCAGTATTGCCTACCCAAAGTGTTGAAATTTCATGGGCCAAGCCCCCCCAGAATTATGAGACTGGTTTAAAAACCACAAACAACTTTGATAATAAATAATAATAATGTATTTTAGATTCTCTTTATGTGCTTCCTGGTTTTTGAGCAGGGGTTCTCAAACTAGGGGTCGGGACCCCACAGGGGGTCGCGAGTTTATTACATGGGGGTCATGAGCTGTCAGCCTCCATGCCAAACCCCACTTTGCATCCAGCATTTATAACTGTGTTAAATATATTAAAAAGTGTTTTTTAATTTACCGGGGGGGGGGGGGGGTCGCACTCAGAGGCTTGCTATGTGAAAGGGGTCACCAGTACAAAAGTTTGAGAACTACTGTTTTTGAGCCTTTAGGGTTCATGTTTTCAAGCTTTTCACCATAACTATGAGGGCTAGAAACTCTTATTCCCCAAAATGAAAGCTGGTGTTGGAAACCTAGCTCTTTCCTATGACATTTACAGGGAGGTTTTTTTAGTTTTTTTAAATGACAAACGTTTTTAATCAAGTAAAGTATTGGCTATTTACAACAGCAACTAACTCAAAGATTTGTCTACGAATTACCCAGAATTTTGCTACAGTATGGTTATTTATGTAGTAAATATTAAGATTGCAATACAAGATTAAGATTAAGATTAGGAACTGTTGATTAATACAAGATGTAATGAATTCTAAACAATGACTCTATGAACCACCAAAATGTAAGTGTGGATCCCTCTGGAGTTTAAATTCTGTAGCAGATTACAAAGTTTGAAGCAAACCCTAAGGAACCCAAAGTTCAATCGCAGCAGGTACAGATGGTGAGAAGTTCATAGCAGTCACTCAGAAACTTCTAAATGCCTGGAAAGACAGTCTGTTCTATTCTACATACATTCTTATGTTCCTCTCATCATTGTAGTATGTGAGGGCCTTCTGCATTAAGTGACATGTCACACCTGGTCCATTCTCTCTCCCAGGGGGAGAACTGAGTGTGCACTATAGTGTTTTCTTTTGTTGTTGTTGCTTCCAGAGAGATACAGCAGCACCACCATTTCTAAGCACTAAAAGAATGAGTCAGGCCCCAAAAAAATCGTACGTTTTTAAAAAATCCTGACATGTTACAAAATCAATGTAGGGTTTGGTGGGTTTTGACTGGTGTGGTTTTGTGTTTTGTTTTGGTTTTTGCTTTCTGGTTTCTGAGCCTCTAAAGAGCACTCACTCTTTTCAAGCTTTTCTTCCCAACCATGGGGCCTAGAAACTTACTGTTTTTAAAAACTGAAAGTGGAGATTCTCAAGCTATCTCCTGATCCCAGCATCTAGGGCTTTCAGAAAGACACCAAATAGAGACCCTGATAAAACTTAGCTAGCAACGCAAGGGCTGGCCCAGACTGACTACAGAATTAGTATCCAAGAAGGCCTTAATCCCAAGCACTTATGGCTACAAGGCCTGAAGAGTGCACCAGCACCATAAACCACAGTAGTTCAAAGAGTGGAAAAAACCTCTCTTCGGACCTTCATCTCCCAAAACCATCCTCCGTGGGAAATCCAAGTAGCCAATCATGGTAACCGGGTGGGAAAGACACCGAAGGACAGCAGGATGCTGCCCTCATTCCAGGCAGAAGCCATAGAGTTACTTCAGCCCAACGACACTCATGTTTTCCACGCACACACCTGCAGAGAGGATGGGACATGAAGGGGTTTCCCCCTCTCACAGACTGAAGCTTTCTCTATGCTAGAAAGGGTTTGCCAGTATAGTTATACAAGGCACTGTTATCCCACCAGAGCATTCTAGCGTGGAAGCAGTTCTATTGGTATAAAAGTTCTTACAACAGTACAGCTTATACTGGCTCCCCCAACCAGCATAAGCTATACCAGTATAACTGCCTCTATACTAGGGCTTTACCAAGAGTAACTGTGCCCCCGGGGGGGGGGGGGGAGAGACATTACCCCTGATCAATGACTGAAGACCAAGCATGAAGCTGAGTGTATTCCTGTAGGGCAGGATAAGGTGGAAGGGGACTGTGGGGATGAACAAACCCAGTGAAGAAGTTTGACTGTGGAACATGGACAGTGGGGAAGAGGAGGGTGGGTATAATTTTACCTGCCAGAACTGGGAAGCAATTGAAATTTACAAGTTCTGCCTCTCAAACATGCAGCTCCTAGGGAGGCGGCGGCTATGGTGGCTTTGCACCCTCCCAAACCTGGCATCACCCAGCATAATTTAGATAGTCCAGGGGGACTAAGTCATGACAGCCTGCCTCTGGCTACTGAACTGCCTGGGATAGCCACAGTGCTGATGTGGCCACACCCTTCCCTCCCCAACCCTGCCCCCTACGTGCCCCCAGGCAGAGGTTTGTGACAGGAGTCCTTGGAAGGCAACTGTCCACAACGCCTGTGCTAGGAAAATCCTCTCCCAACCAGATATGGGGCTTTCAGACGCCTTTTAGCTGTGCTGCCCATTACCCGTCGTAAAGGAGCCACAGCAGGGCTGAGGATCTCATCCCTACTCTTTTGATTATGAGGATCTCACCCCTATCTGTCATGTGCCTGCGTCAGACCGTCTCTGCCATCAGACTGTAAGATCTTCGGGGCAGGGACCATGTTCCGTTCTCTGTTTGTACCGTGCCTAGCACAATGAGGCCTTGATCCCGGAATGGAACAGGATAGCCAGGCACTATGATAATGTAAATAAATAAGATGCGTGAAGCAGTGGACTCCCTCCAGCTCTGACCTATTCCAACCAGGCCCTGCCCACCTCCTTCCCTCTCACTACAGAACTTCCGTAACAGATGAAACAGGCTTTGTGCAGAGGAAAAGCTCCAAAATACCTAGGTTGTTTTGTTTTGTTTTTTAACGACTGCATTAAAGACATGGCAGGTTTTCTGGAGAGCACCAAGCTGTAGCTCACGAAAGCTCATGCTCAAATAAATTGGTTAGTCTCTAAGGTGCCACAAGTACTCCTTTTCTTTTTGCGAATACAGACTAACACGGCTGTTACTCTGAAACAAGAACTGGTCAGTAAGCCTCATTCATACTGATTGAACGTTTAGCTGGGACACAATAATACACACCAGCTGTGCTATAGCCAATTTACAAATGCTTAAATATACGCAGGCTCATTTACAGGACACAAGATTAGCCCCGAAGTCCCTCCACCCCCACTGACTTCAACAGGAGCTGAGGGTGCTCAGCACCTTGCAGGCATATTCAACACCTTGCCGCATTCATCTCTATGAGCCTGAACTGCTGGGTTCTCTTGAGCAACGGTGTGGCAAAGCTAGGTGCATCTGGACCACTTCCCCTGCATGGAGGCTGCACACACGTAGCTCTCTGCAATGGGCACAACTGGGGCCAGTCCTCAGCAGCAGCATTGCTGAGCAGTGCTCAGCACTGTTGCACGTTCCATCCACACAGGCGGGTGCTACCCCTGTAGCAGAAGGGGCGTGGTGCCGGGTGGAGCTGGTGCCACACCCTCACAGATTTGCAATCCAGAAGGCAGCAGCTCAGTGTGGAGACGCTCCCCACACCAAACTCTCCTATGCCTACAGGCTGCCAACCCGGGCAGGCATCCATGCAAGCAGGGACCCGCAGGGTCCCAGCAGCTGGAACACGAGACCAGAGGCACTATCCCGTTTGGTCACATTGCCCTGGGAGCGCATGTTGAGCGACTGGTCCCTACGACCCCTGAATCCTTTCCAGAGTCACTGCTCTCCAGGAGACAGTCTCCTAATTCTGCAGCTACCCTCTGCAATCTCTGTTCCTAGAGGTTAGGCCTTGCATTTGGCTGTAGTAAGATGCATTTTTCTCGAATGGGCCCAGCTTACCAAATGCTTCAGATTACTCTCTCTGACTGCCCTCGCTTCCTTGTTATTTACCACTCCGCAAATCTTTGCGCCGTCAGAAAGTCCTCCGCCCCAGAGATGTGACGTGGCATGTAACAACCCAGCTTCTTTCTTTCCATCTGTTACCTTGTCAACAATGGAGGAAAAAATCAGAGGCCAGCAAGTTCTCTCCTAACTGACTGCCAGCATTTGCGAAGCGAAAGAATCCAAGATTTCCCCAAGAAGGCTGCACTGACCTTACAGTAGTGATAATGCCAAAAAAATCATTTTCTCCACTGAACTGGGTAAACAACAACAAGTACATTGTAGCCACTCGATCTCCATGCAGAAATTAATCAAGGATAGCTGCACATCTAAAACTCTATCTGAAGGCACTGCACTAAATGCCTTGATACAGTTCCATACATAAGTAAACAAACTAACTACAACAGTTATTTCTTTGTGAGGCATGGAGGAGGCAAGGGAGGAGACAGACAATAAAATCCACCAACAAACACTTCTGCTCCAAAATGAAGTCTGCAGCCCCTTGCTCTAAGTGTTCAATAGCTTCCCAATCAGGAAATGCATTTTCCTCTCTTCTATTTTATATTGTGCTCTGCTTACACACTGCTTATTTCACAAAGAATAATCTTGCAACATGCTATTATCCCTTACCCAGTGCAAAAACAAACGTCTCCACTGTGCTTTCTCAATATTTCTCACTGTTGCACGACTACCAACCCAGTCCCACAGTGCTAACAGTGGGAATGCTACTGGAATAAGAGGTATGTCTATTCTAGACTTAATTCAATTATATGTAACTTGTGTTACTTGAATCAACTCATGCAAACACCATTCAGTCCATCCTCATCTGGTATTCCTCTTTGTGTTTAGTGGACTTGCTGTTCAGCATCTCATCCACATGAGTGCTGCATTCAATCACATTAGCAACAGTGACCTATGGTAATGAATCCCAGAATTCCTGGCACCACTCCAAATTGTGGTGCATTGTGGGTGACAGCAATGAGTCTAGGATGATGCCTGTGCACCCAGAGGGATTGTGGGAGCAGAGATCAAACTCCCAGAATTCCTCCAGGTTCCAGACACATCATCCCAGGACAGCAAGCCAGCATGTTTACTACTGTGTTGTCTAATTCTATTCAGAGAAGATCTATGTACCCAGTGGTAAAAACCCTGGTGGATACTGCAATTTAGCTACACAACTCCTCCCACTCTTGCTCTTCCCAGTGAAGGTACACTGGTGCTAGAACAACTTGAGAAGTTTTAAGAAAAAGGTCATTGTAAACCAATAGTGGTGTGTGTAAACCATCTGACATATTTGGCAGGATGGTGCTTTAGAAGCGCAGAGAATATCCATTATTGCTAACCTTGGTTCACATTGTTTGTGACTTTCCCTTCTAGGAATTCCACAAATAAAATTACTGCAATACACCTACCCAGACCTGTGTACACAGCTCCTCTTCGATGGTAGGGCACTCTGTTCATACCCAAAGAGATATGGCCCTAATCCTCCAAAGATTTAAGTGTGTTTAACTCTGCAATCTCGGGCCTTAATTTGGCTGAGGGCTATGCCTGCCTTACAGAGAGAGAGAGAATGAATTATAACAGAACCCCATGATTCAACTGCATCGTAGCAGACACCATCCACAGCCATTTTGTAAAGGGGTTAATACCTATGCAAGTGAGACAAGTTCATAGAAAAAGCTAGTCTTTTATTTTAAAGTAGAAACTGCGTCACTTACGTAGGCGCGGATTCAGGAACCTACATCGCTGAAATCAAAGGAGGTTGGCCATTGACTTCAACAGAAGGACTGAGCCCTTAGTTTCTCTGCTACAGAGTTTCCCCAGGCATCGTAAAGACATCAGCATGTGGATTTGACCGAGTTATGGCAAACAATTTAAGCCTGGTCTAAAACACCAAAACGTTGCAGCACTTTAACTATCCTGTTTGAGTCAAAACAATACAACCGCTCTACTACAGACATGTATCAGGACATCTTATTCCAGCAAAGGAATCACCTATACCACGTATAAGCACACATATAGGCTCCAGATTGTACCTCTGCAACTATATTAGTAATAAAATTTTAAAAACTGCATGCACAACTGATATTATACCAGTATAAGGCCTGGTCTCTACACAGGCTTTACACTTGCAAACACTGGGGGGAGGAGAGGGGGAGAGATACAGAAAAGGGCTGAGAAATAAATAAATACAAACAGACCATTTTGTTTTAAATTATGCACAGTATTTTTGTTTCATTGATGGTGCACTGTATGTGCTGGAGTACTATTGTGGTACAAGGACAAATGCAAAACAATCTTTTGAAGCTCTTTGGGGCAGGAGCAATCATCTACCAGATGTGTCTACAGTGCTTACAACAATGTGGCCTTAACATGCTTGGCCTCATTTAAATGTTTACTAAAATAATATAAACAATGCACAGGGGGAAAGCAACACTGCATATGATGCTTTATAAGGGTACCCTGAATGATAAACATTGACTGTATCAATTTCTACGGGTTACTTACATATTTTTAAGCGAGGCTTTTCTAAAAATACATAAAATATTACAAAATACTTATAACTTTCATCACCAAGCAGAAATGCAGGACATGGTGATGTCAGCTAGATGGGACATTATAGGAGGAAAACAATATCCTCACATACTAGAAACCACAGGACATGCACATTTTGCATATTACATTAAACATACAGATAGCGGTGGCTAATTTACTGTAAAATATACCCCAAAAGACATATAATGCAAATGAGCTATGGCTTGAAAATATTTTTTTAAAGAACAGGAGATGTATTAATTAAAAGGAATTGATGGACCTTTTCCATCTGTAAGAGCAGATTACTCATTATACCTGACCATAAATATGGACAAGTGAACATGTCTAAACTTGTCTAGGAACATGATTTTAAAAAAAAAAAAGCTTTACTAAGACTCTCAAATCTCATTCTGGGATTCTTCACCATGCTGCTCTTCTAAGATGTTATTTCATTTACCAATTACAACATATAAACCGTTTAAACTATTGTGTATCTACAAAGGTCTCTAAATACGCATGCACACACATTTAATAAGCGGCCTTATAAAAACATGCAATTGCCATGGCTCTCGAGAAATGAGCACCTATGGGAAAATATCCTTCGAGGGGCTATAAAGTATTTTCCCTGTCTATTTAGTTACAGGGCCCTGAAGAAGCACCATCCAGCAAAATCCAATTGCTCATATTAAAGATGGCATAAGCACCGACATTCCAGATCTGCAGGCTAGAATCTGAATGTTTAATATAAAACATATAGAAGCAATACTAAAATCGCTCCCAGTACAAGTCTGCACTTTGACCGAAAAACAGCCTGCATAAATGTAACTGGTGGAGAAAGCAAATCAGCAAGCCACTAAAACATGCACACTTTAAACTCAGACACACCACTTCCCTGACTCAAATGTAAAACAAAATGTAAAAGTTGCACTGCTAAAAAAGTAAAAGAGGGAGTTTGCGTGCATTGATTTCTCTCTCTAGCTATCCTGTATTTGGAAAATAATCTGAACAAGGCGGGGGGGGGGGTGGGCAGGGAGATGGGGGATGGGCAAATCAAGCCTTGTCATTTCAATGCAATCTACACCCCAAACATTACCGATCTTATTATGACCATTTTGTATGTTTTAAAACAATCCTGATCGTTTCTTGCTGGATCTGCACTTTCTGTTTCCAAATTTCTATTTTTAGTCCATCTTTCACCAAGTGCTTTAAAACCTAGGAATTATCTCTTGGCACAAAGAATGCGATGACCCCACGAATCCTGCAAACACCCTGGCAATTTAGAAGTGCGATTAGTTTAGGTATATATTTAAAACAAAACAAAACAAAACAAACATCCTCCCCTCCCCCCCATTTATTTCAACCTTAGCAACTCACTGCGCATCTCTCCCCGGATTGCAAGAAGGAGTCCCAACGAAATCCTAACTAGTGCAAACTTACTGGCAATTTCAGGCTGTTTCCCACCATAAAATCCATTCCAGAGGGGTACAAAAGGGGCTTCCGAACGCGGCCGCTTTTGCAGCAAGAAGCTCAGCCTGCTGCCCATGTGCTCGCAGGAGCACGCGCTCCGCGCTCGCCTCAATAGAACGTTGCGCTGGCGAGAGGCTCTGTGACGTCACTGCCCCCAGCAGCTGATCCTGCCCCGCAGGCTGCAGCCTTAGGCGGAGCGGACTGATTACTGCCTCCGCCTCCAGCACCGGAGACGTGCAAAGGAACAGGAGGGCAAGGCCATCGCTGGAGCTGAGGGTTCCTGCCCATTCGGGACCCCGAAGCTGGACCATGAAAGCAGAGAACAGACCCAGCTGCACTCACTGCACTAACAAACCCCCCATCCTGGAGCATCCCAGAGCAGGAGTGCCAAGAACACCCACATCCAGCACCTAGATCCCGCTGGATCCAGCCTGGCTCCAAACCCCCAAAGTCTAATGCCTGAGCAGATCTAGCTGTACAGTAGACCTAGCTGTTCCTTTTCTTCTTCAAAATGGGAGTTTTACTGACACTTTAAAAATATGCCAAAGTATGAGATTTAAAGGAAAGCTGTGTTTTTGCTATACACAAGCTGATAGCTACCTTAGTGTGGTGGCAAGAAACCCTGCAGAGATAATGTCATCTTAGAATGAACCAGTCAGTCACAGAACGAGCAGCCAGTGGTCTTTCCTGTGCACGTTAAATGGCAGAACAGGAGTCACAACTGGAGGACTCCCACCCTTTCCCAGAAGAAGGCTCTACATCCCAGCTGTTCTAAGAAATTGTGCATGGCCTTCCTGAACAAGTCCACCCCACTCCCACCTTAAACTCTTCATAGCAGCATATGGTATGCCCATTCAGTTGCAGCGGTCCCAGCCTGGGTTGGATGCTAGCCAGGGACCCTCTGACTGCCCCAGCAAAACTCTGCACCCTGACACCTCTGGACATAAGCACCATAGTCACAGACCCTGCATTTGGAGTCTGCTAGATCCCTCCAGTTTTGGGCCTTCACGTCCCAAATCCCATGGCATGAATAGAGAACAAGTTTAGGTCTTTTTCCTGCTGCAGCAAAAAAATCCTGGTCCTTGATGTACCCTTGTGCACAACTGTTGCAAAAACCCAAATCCAGCATCTGGATATTAATTATTTTGGGCCCCAAATTGTAGATCAGCTCTTAGATTCAGTTTTTGTATATTGGTATATTTTGTACTATATTGGTTTAGAAACCAATTGTACATTCCCCCGTCCCCACATGTGGATGTACTTGTACCAGTATAAAGTGCAAATTTATTTGAGCATAAGCTTTCGTGAGCTACAGCTGTAGCTCACGAAAGCTTATGCTCAAAAAAATGTGTGAGTCTCTAAGGTGCCACAAGTACTCCTTTTCTTTTTGCGAATACAGACTAACACGGCTGCT
This sequence comes from Eretmochelys imbricata, assembly GCF_965152235.1. Lineage (NCBI taxonomy): Eukaryota > Metazoa > Chordata > Testudines > Cheloniidae > Eretmochelys > Eretmochelys imbricata. The sequence continues at coordinate 19,724,764 of NC_135573.1, forward strand.
ACTCTGAAACCAGTATAAAGTGGTTATAGAGGTTTAGTTTATTCCTGCAAATGTGGAAATAGAAAAGAAGTGTAGCCAGTCTTACTTTACTGGTATAATCTGGACTTTGGGGCATCCTGACATAAATAGCACTGGGGGGCGGGGGGGAACACAGATAAGGGCATATGCTCCTTGTGAATGGAGGGGGGGCAGCGAAGGGAGAGAAAGGGAGTGAGGAGACGTACTGAGACTCGGTCGGGGGAGCAAGGAAGGAAAGTCCTGGAGGTTCCTACTTGTTCCTGGGCCCATTCCACCCCTCTGGGTTCTGCGCTTGCCTCCCCCGCCCAGGGGGATGCACCCACAATATTTCCATTGCAGGGGCACGAGCACTCCCTGCACTCTTGGTTCCACTGCCCTGAAAAAGGTACCTACATCCTGCAGAATCCTGTCAATTTCAGTATTGCCAACCCCCACACATTCAAAAATCATGAGTCAGCATCCCCACCCCACCCACCCCCACCCCCAAAAATCACAAAATTGGCTTACAAATCATTGAATTAAAAGCAAGAGTATGCTTTTTATTTGCCTTATGGGTTTTGACTCTTAAGGGTCGATTCAGGTCATATTTACAAGCCTTTCTTTAAAGTGAAAGTTGAGAGTCTCAGGAATCTAAAAGCTGGAGCTGAATGAAAAATAATAAATATAGCAAGACTTGCAATTACATTACAAGAGATGGCCATACAGCAGTTTCTAACCCCAGCCCCCCAGATTAGAGTGGCCAGATGCCCGATTTTATAGGGACATTCCCAATAACATATTCAGGGGTTTGTCTTATGTAGGCACCTATAACCCCCACCCCCGTCCTGATTTTTCACACTTGCTATCTGGTCACCCTACCCCAAATCCTACTGTCTAACTAGAGAAAGTAGTGTAGCAGGTCATTAGCACACCAAAAATCCAGACCACGCTGCAAACTGATGCTGCAACATGGCAAAAACGTCTATCCAGAACTTGGATCCCAAGTAGTTTTGTTATCCCAAACCCAAAAATTCTACCAGCTAACTAGAGGAGAAGGGTAGCTGTTCCAGTTCCACTATGAAAATCTTGATCCCAATGTAATCTAGCTCACAAGCACTGTAAAGACATATGTCCTATACCCGGAGCTTGCTGGATTCCACTATTTTTTGGCCCCAAACCTCAATTTGTACTTTCAATATAGACAAACCATATTGTCACTCTTTCTTGACCAGAAGAATCCAAGACTTGATACCTATCCCCCCAAACCATCTCTGGAAAGAGCAATGAAAAATACAAATACTTGCTACATGGGTCTTGCTGGATCCAGAAAACTTGGGACCAAACACCTCTAATTTCTACAGCATAAATGGAGACCAAATGTAGCTACCCCAAGCTCACTATAAAAATCTGGTCTTGTATACATCTTTGCACATGAACTATGGAAGAATCCAAATATGGACCTGGATCTTGCAAGATCTCATCCATTTTTTCATCTAGATCAGCAAAGTGCTACCTTCTAGATAGACAACAAATGTAACATCCTTTTGAATCAGTATTCAGTGTACTGAAATCTTCAAAGCAGTCTTGGAGATTTAGACATCTGTCTTCCATTAAAATTTGTTTGAAATTAATGGAAGGTATGTGTCCAAGTCCCCTAGACTGCTTTAACATCTCAGTCAACAACTGATGTGCCAAAGCCACCTATCGTGTGATTATCTACATGTGCTAGACCAGTTCTACTGCAAAAATTCAATGCTATGGTATGAAATTTGGCTGCATCTGGAAAGGTCAAAGCGTCCGTTGCTACACATGCCTGTTTGTTGCATATGTGTAATCAGAGATTTCACTCAATTTAATAAAATCGCTAGAAATGGCATGGCCTGGGTAATGTAAAGATGCTCACTCTGTAGTGTGGTAACACCCTATTAAATAGAGAGAACTGATAATTATATTACTGTCATTACTGTATAATGTTTCTTTTATAACAGAAAGCTTATTTTAATGATTGTTGTATTGTCTCTGATATTTATTTACATGGCTAGGATTTTTAAACCTATTACAACTAACAACTAACTAACTAACTAATTAACTAACTCGATAGATAGATAGATAGATAGATAGATAGATAGATAGATAGATAGATAGATTAGATAGATAGACAAAGTGTCAAATCTGGGCTACTGCAGTTTCACTGGGGTTTGGCACTGCTTTCACAGTTGGATGTATCAGTGCCTTTATTTTCCTGGTCAAGTAGCTCTAAAGGTCTAGGATGAGATTCTCAGATCCAGCCAAACTGCACTTGTCAGAGGATTGGGTATGGTGGGGTGAGGGAAAGGTAGCTATGAACCCAGATTCTGGTGCTGGCTGGAGGCTTGAACATTTTAAATCCATTACAGTTCACTGGTAAATGGCCTCATGGCCTGATTCAAACCCTAAGGAAGTCCTTAGAAAGGCTCCTATTGAATTCAATGAGCTTTGATCTGAACTTTACTCCAAGGGGCTATTCAGGCAGCCAAAGAAAATAAACCACAAACTTTTCCCCCAAAACGTCTCTACCCCAGGGGCTTGGAGAGGGATGGAATAAAACCATGACACCAGTTCTGCACTACCTGAGGATTCCCCCTGTGAGGGTTAGGCTGGCTTTGTAACTCCTGGCAGCTGGAGTAAAACACAGACTCTGGGTTCCTAACATATCAAAATGCAGTAGAAAAAGGATTTTAGTACCTTCCCTCTCAATAGTCTCCCTCCCTCTACTCATTTCTTCTCACATTTTAGCGGAAGAAAAAAATACCCCGTGACAAAAAAACCCCCTGCGTCATTAGCCCAAAATAATGTAATTTTTCACAGCTCTACCAGCTTGTAAAAGTGAGCACTAACACTGTCTTAAACATAGTGCTGGGGACGTGGGGAGGCACACGCATCTACATATGTAATTTGCCTAAGATGATAAAGCATCAAGAACAAAACTAATAGGAGAGCCCCAGCTGCTGGCCTGTGTTTTGGGGACAAGGCACTTTGGAAAGTGGCTCTCATTTGACATAATCAAAGAAAATCATCTCCAAAATCACGGAAGGTCACCCCGATTCCTTCCCAGAGTGACTTCAATGAAATCCTGTAACTCCACTGAAATCAATAGGGTAGGATGGTGTTAATTAAACATCACTAAGCACGTGTAAGTAGATGTAAGAGGCAGCGTTAGATCAGGCCAACCACAAAAATCATGAGAGCGGCCCAGAAATGACGAGGTTTTTAAAAAAAAAAATAAGTAATGTTTTTGAGTTGTCTTACAACCGTTTAACCCCCATCCCCAATGTGTAGTGCTCCAGCCCCCTGCCCCACATCAACTCTGCCCACCCTGCTTCACAACAGTGCTACATCCCTTGCCTCCCCCAGCTCACCTCTGTGCCTGCAGATGCATATTCTTCACCCACGCCCAGGCCTAGAAGGAGGTCAACTGCAGGGGGTCATCACATTCCCCCCAGGCTTAGGATGAGGGTAGCTCCAAAGGTTCTCCATATGCCCCCAACCCCAACCTAGGGAGAGGGAAGCTATAAGGGAGCTTGAGTCTCCTCCTTCCCAAGCTTGGGTTCCAGCATTAGAGAGGAGCCAATTCATTTTTCACAGATGGGGAAGGAGGAGCAGAGAGGCCCTGAGCTGCCGGCCTCTTGCTGCTCCCTTCTCCTCTTAAGCCAATACTGTCCTCTTGCTCTACCCCTTCTGCTACTCAAAAACTCTCTGTTCCTGAGGAGAGAGGGGGGGGAGAGAGCCACCTGCCTCTTGCAGCAGATGTGATTGGCTATTCTTCAAAATCTCAGCTTCACGTAAAAAAAACATAGCCCTCATATTTGTGAAGTTAAGATTGAAAACATGCCCCACTGCAGTGGTGCCTGCCTGAGTCTGCAGAGAGCCTGACCCAATTGCTCTGAAAGGTGACCTATCCCCTTCAAAGTGATACAGAGCCTCGAAGAAGAGGATAAAGAGCTTGACTATGAAACGATAGGAAGCCAGAGAAGAACTTATCTAAGTGAGGAGACAACTTTAGCAGCATTATATTAGCCAGACTGGGCAGGAGAACCATTGAGATGAAGAGACAGAGTTGCAAGGTACAGTTCAAGGGAAGGGTGTATCAGGGCTCTCTTAGACTTCCTCAAACAGGTTGGATGCTTTCCAGCTTTATAAGCATCAGTGTGTTAGTCTCCTCCCCCGCTTCAGCCTTGTGCAGAAACATATAAGTAGACATAAACTTCCCCCTTAGCTCAAGTTCCAGGAAGGGAAAGATCTTCTCAACCTGAGAGCCTGTATCCCCTAACCCCTGCCAGCTTTCTCCCTTCATGCCTCCTTTGGGTCCCTTAACTGCTTCCAGTAGAGGGGCTGATTGTCCTCATTAGCTCATCAGCCTCCTGCCTAATTAAGCCATTGAGCACCCATTTCCCAATTAAATCCACTCCAGGGTGGGTGGGAGAAGAGTTAGTACGCTAGTGACCGGAGTGCTGGGTCAGCTCTAGGCTCCTAGCACTGTCACAGGGGGGATGACCAAAGTCAGAACAAGGGACTTTGCAGCAGTGATGGAGAAGAAGGTGATACAAGAGAAGAAGCAGCAACAGGATTTAGATCCCAGTCCAGCTTCCACTGAAGCAAATGAGAACTGAAGAATTGCGTCCTTAGTGAGAATTGTTCCATGGAGGGAGAAGGAGAGAAAGAAAACCTGATGACACAGGTTATGAGCCTTCAAGAGGAGAAGGAGAGCAGAGTTGTCCACAGGGGTAGAAAAGTCAGGAAATAGAGAGAACCTTGGCTGAGAGAGAAGAATTTTTGGTCTTGATATACAAGGGTCAGTGGAATTCCATGAAAACCAGTGGTGTGGCACCAGCACTGGATCTGACTGTGACTGGTTCCCCCCCCCCCCCGTGCCTCCTGGAACTGGGGTACCACTGAGACCCCTGACCCACCAGCCTGGGCTCCTTTTCACACTGTACTGCTGTGACAACCTGCAAAGCCCTCCAGCCTGCACTTTCACCAGCATTCATACAGGTACATGAGTACAAATAGGATAATCATATTCAGCAAATCATAACTTTTCCAATGACACCTCCCATGACTTACCTTGCATAAAATGCATCATAATTATGCTATAACCATATCATAATAATATCACTATGAAGAATATGGGGTGCAGTGTCACACTGATCCCCTAAGATATTGGAGGGACATCTATGAGGAAATGACTGAGAAGTAATAGGAGATATGACACTGCAGACGGGGACAGAGATCTGGTTCTTTGGGCCCTCTGAGGAAGATGGCATATAAACAGCAGGTTAAATGCCATGGCCGCACAAAGAGCACCTTTGTTTTCTGACATCCTGTTGCTAGGGTATTAGATTCCTAAGAAAATACTTATGGTGGAGACGGTGTCAATGCTTGACTAATTGTAGGCAATAGGCCTATATTATATCAGAGCATGGAATCTCTAGAAACAATGGAGAAGCTTTACCTATCTTTTCATTCGTGCTAGAGGGGACCCTGCCTTTCCTGTTCCTAAATCGCAAAGATAAAAGTGTTGAATTTGTCATTCATTCTTTTGCATCAGTGATTGCATTAAACATAATAAACAGGTTGGACCAGCCAATCTGGCAATAAGCCATTGTGGTGTCCCCATGCCCTCTCTCTCTCTATGATCCTTCATTTAATTTCATCTCACTGTCTGCAACAAACATATAACATTCTCGTGCATTATTTTTCCAGAGAGAATAACACTGACCACTTGAGAACTGCCAGCACAGTTTGCTGATATTGAGCTAACTCATGGCTTTGTCACAAGCCCTGAGCAAAGGCAGGTCCTTGTGGTGCTGGCCCAGTATCAGAGCTGGAGGTAGATAGTAACTCTCACAATTTGTCTCCTGTTTTCTGCTTTGCTCTCGGGGTGGGAGGTGGGGTAATACCCTTCACCAAGTCTATACATCATGCACCATAGGTCCCCAGGACACAAGTGCAACTATGCTGGCCAATGGGGTAGAGCCAATGTGCTGCCCACTCCTTGCCCCTACCCTCTCACACACATCAAGTGGGGACACAGCAGCTCTGAGGAAGTTGCTCTCCTCCTGGCTCAACTACCCATGAGATGGGTTGCCCACAGAGAAGAGCCTTATACTACCTTACTTCTTTGGATGGCCATGCAAGGTGGGCCGTGACTTGGCTATAAAGTTTAGTGGGTGCATATTTAAACCACTATGTTTAAAAAGAAGGCGTCTACTACTGACAAATACATTGCAAAAATAATTGTACCAATTGCAGATTTAAGTAAAAAAGGATCAATTCAGAATGCTGCTGCAAAGATCATTTTCCTAGCCCGTTGCTTTGACCAAGTCACCCCGCTCTTTGCACCCCCTTCCACTGGCTCCCTCTTCTCTAGCACATCAAACATAAGCTACTTGTCTTCACTTTCAATGTCATTCACAACGTATCACCTTCTCTCACTCAGTATTGAAAGGTCCACTCCTGCCTCCAATTGGTCTATGATGTCAGCCTCCATGGCCCACTTCCAAACAAGCACCTTCATGCTTTGTCCCATGCTGCCCCTCACACTTGGGAGAAACTCCTTAAACATCCACAAAACTAGCTCATTATCCTCCTTCAAAGCCCTCCTTCAAACTGTCCTTTGGTGTAATGCCTGCAAAACTGTCGCATTGTTTCTTTTACTCCCCCATCTCTCTGCCTCCATCTGTTGTCTCTTGTCTTAGATTGTAAGCACTTTGGGGCGGAGATTGCCATTTTATTCTGTGTTGGTACAACCTCTTGCACAGAGGGATCCTGATCCATGATTGGGGCTGCTAAGTGCTACAGTAATACAACTTAATAAATAATAGTAATAAAAAATAGTCCCAGCACTTACCTAAAAATATAAATATCGGTATTGCTTCCCCACAATATACTAATTGTTAATAATAAATGCAGTGTTTTGTACATACAAATCAACTTACTTTCAAGGATCTGAAGCACTTTACAATCATTAGTTAGAACAGTGACTAATTAATTATTACAATGCCCCATGAGGATGGCAAGTATTATTATATACATTATACAGAGATGTAAAATGGGGCACAGAGACATAAAGGGTCTACCCCAGGTCAAGTGACAAGTCAGTAGCAGAATCAGGAATAGAGCCCACTGACGTAAAACTAGTGTAACTGGGAATCAGACCCCCAGGAGTCTTGCCCCCTCCCGCCCACCCCAGTTTTCTACTCTTAGCATTGGACTATAGACAGGACTGAGCAAATTACCCAGATAATTCTAGCTGATGTCACAAACTGTATCATGATTCTTGACCCTTAATCACCGTTAAACAGATCAAAACAGAAATAACAAGTAATGAGATGAGAACTGCAGATTCTAAAAATACAAGCACATTCTTCCCATCAGATCTAATTAGATTTGCCAGAAATCAGTGTGCATTGATCTGTGATTTAAACAGTATGTTGATTACAAATTTCCATGACAGACATGGTTATACAGATACTTGACTAGACTACGAATTAGCTTCTTCAGTGGAAACTCTCAGTACATTTTTTCAGTGCACTCTTCCATAGACAGCTTTTAATCCTAAAATCAACACACAATACAATTGTTTAAGGTTTGCTAGGATTTCTGTTGAGCACCCAGCAAAGAAGCGAGGCAGCCAGTGTATTTATGTTGATCATCAGTCTTTGTTAATATCAACATCTCATTTTGAACTACACATCTAAGCAAACTGTAGTCTGCTCTGGGAAAAGATCTTTCATCTGCAAGGAAGAAAGCTTTCTTTGATGTCATGCTGCATAGCATCATCTCAACAGTAATGTGTAGGAAAAAAAGATGCCTTGTAAAAAGAACATAGCATAAATATAACATAATTCCAGATAACTGACACCTCACAGATGTTATGCTTGGTTAATTGCCTTCTCCCCAGCATCCACTTTCTGTAATTTGTTAGTCTCTAAGGTGCCAAAAGTCCTCCTTTTCTTTTTGTCCTCAGAATGTAGAAGGAATGTTTCATTTCTGGTCTCGAACCACAATGTTAAAGTCATGCTGCTTCTCTGTTTATAATAGTTTGTGCCGAATGCTTGCGATGCATTCAAAGGAATGGAGATGAGACAAATCAGATCAGAAATCAGAATGGCTACGTTTTAAGGGTGTGGAGCCACACATTCCAACAACACAGGAGTCAATAGGTTGGGACTTTCAAAAGCATTTAGCATTGGCTAGCTCTGCTCCCACCAGAATCTGGGAACTTTTGTAAATTCTACCCAGAAAGACTGAGCAGCCCAGAGAGTTTAAACATCCGTGCAACAGTGGCAGGTTGAAGAATTGTATTAAGATGATGTTAAAATAAAAAGAAAACGGTACAGAGTTTAAGCATAGAAGTTTCTGGTTATCAGGGAATAACGTACAGATTATCAAGGGGTGCGAAGTTCGGTTTAGGATCAGATGGCATAAGGAATGCATAATCTGCTATATCCCCAATTGGGGGTTAACGGGTCAAAGTTCAGACATTGAGATATGAGGGTATGTTGTTCCTATAATGGCTATGTTCAGGTGTGGAGTATAATGAGTGGATATGATGATGAGGATGGATTTACCCTCATTTGGTGATATTTAATGTTCAGTTAGTTTATGGTACCAGTTCATATGGTCCAATGGAAAAAGTCTCTCATTCCCTTTCTTGTAGCTGATGCATGATGTCACTCCGGCTCACGCTTCCTGGTACTGTCGGTGGCTGGTGATGTGTTCGATGTAGATGTCCCTGGACCATCGGATGGTGTCCGAGACCCTGAGGCACCGCTTGAGCCGTGCATAGCGTTGACCAATCCCACAGGTCCACAGCACACGCTCGTTGCTGGGGTCCCAGGTGCCCAGGGCTCCGACGATCAGGCATCTATCCTCTGAGCTATCCATTCCCCATGGACATAGATATTTTCAGCCTGAAACCCTTATTGCCTTAGTTAACAAAGCCAAAGAGGAGGGTCTTTTTGGCCTACTAAGGAGAAGTGCTGATCAGCTGATCATTTAAAGTAATGAGAACTGCACATCCTCAGGGCCTTTGAGAATGGAGCCATTTTGTATTTAAACATAAAAACAAACAAATAAACAAAAAACCAACCTACCTCCAACAGCAGCTAAACCCTCAATCTGAGGTACGGTCTAAATACAGTTTTTGTCCTGGTATACTCATTAGGGGTAGGATTTTGCACAACCCTTTAGCGTGGACACAGTTATACCAGTATAAGTGTATGTCTAGCAGTATCACTTACTCCCTTTCCTACATGAGAATAAATTATACCCGGGTAAGCATTTTCATACCAATATAGCTTTGCCTATGCTAGCGGGGTTATACTGCTTTAGTTATACACCAGTTTGGTTAAAGTGGCACAATTTTTGTGTGTAGACAAGGCCTCAGCTGTTGTCTACACTGTGGATAGCACCACTCGTGGCCAGCTATGAATGCAGGTGTCTCGCTGCAAACCCTTTGTGTAGACAGGAAAAATATGCACCAGTGTAGCCCATCTCTACCTGAAACCAAGATAAACTACACTGATGCAAACTGTGGATTAAAGTGCCTTGGCCCACACCTGTTAGGGGTTTGTACCACTGCTGCTGTATAATTACCTGTTCACTGATGGCTGTAACCAGGGAAAATCTCCAGTGCAGACAAGGCCCAAATTTAGCACTATGTCCATCCCAAGGTGCTCTTGAAACCAGTTAAGTAAAAATGCATCAGGCTACCTTAAACCTGTTTAAATTATGTCCACACTACAGCTCAAGCCAGTTTTAAAATTGGTTTAGCTGAGCTGGTTTTAAAACCAGTTAGAAAATATCATAGATGTCAAGGCCAGAAGGGGCTATTAAGCTCATCTAGTCCGACTGCCATCAAATCACAGGCCATACAAATTCACCCAGTAATTCTTGCTTCAATGCACAGATCAAAATAAAAGAAAAGGAGGACTTGTGGCACCTTAGAGACTAACAAATGTATTTGAGCATAAGCTTTCGTGAGCTACAGCTCACTTCATCAGATGTATACAGTGAGCTGTAGCTCATGAAAGCTTATGCTCAAATACATTTGTTAGTCTCTAAGGTGCCACAAGTTCTCCTTTTCTTTTTGCAGATACAGACTAACACGGCTGCTAGATTAAAATAAGGATCTGTAGTGGAGATAGGCAGTTAGAATGTTTGCAAAGGAAACAAAAAGCTCCCATTGAGAAGAGATGAGGAGATAAATTCTGGGATGCTCGATGAACTGAGCAGTCAAGCTAGTGCTATCAAAAATAAATGAATTAAGGTAAAGTGAAGATAAAGATTTAAATAAAGATTATAAACCCTGGGCCTACTGAAGCCAATGGGAGCGTTGCACCTCACTTCAGTGAGGCCAAGTTTTCATTCTCAATGTGAAGCAAAACAAGAAAAGTCGCAAACTGTACGATTCTTTACCAAGAGCAAAATGAAATAGGGAGTAAGAAGCCTGGGTGAGCGAATCACAGAAAACAAAGACTGACTGACAGCTAGCAATGGAAAAAGGATAACCAAGTAATTGAGATAAAACCATCAACTGACATAAAGGGTTCTAACGTTTAGGACTCTGTTCTGCTCCCATGCAAATGAATGGGAGTTTGGCCATTGACTTCAATGAAACCAGGAGCTAGCCTGAAAAGGAGATAAAATAATAATAATAAAAAAACCTCCCATAGCCCTGATGCTGCAAACTGCTTTCCATCACCATAACTTGCACCTGCACAGAGTCGGAATGAAGTCAGCTAGCTCTTTGCTCTTCTGCTCTTGATGCTGAACAGGCATAGGGCAAATATTTGCTGATTTGTCATTTTGCAGGAGTAACACTGGGGGGGGTCACACACCATACTGAGATTATAGATTTAGGAAAGCAGAAGTGGAATAGGTAATTTCATCTCTAATCAAACACATGAATACAGTCATAAAATCCAGGCTGTGGATAAATACAGAAACCCTTAAAAAAAGACTTAGAGGAATTCCATTCTGATCTACAAAGGTCTGTGAATCATAAAGTTCTTCCTCTTTCCCAAAAGCATACGGGGAAAAATGTTTTTCAATAACATTCAAATTTTACTGAGAGGGAAATTTAATCATGATACGTTGCACATACAAATAATTTTGCTGTCAGTTTCGTTTCACAATCCTTTCATAAGATATTCATTACAGCCTTTCAAAACAGTCTTGAAAATGTACCATCTAGGCACAATACAATAATATTATCTCGCTCTTTAACATAATGATTAATGATAATGAAAAAGCCTAATAGGGTTTTACTTGCGCTCAAAGAAAAATATTACTCTCCTCAGATGAGAGGAATTTTGCAAGGCTGAATTTGTATTATAAAACAGTGATTTATCAACCTAATATGATCTTATGTCTTTGAATCCATTATGAATCTCAATGTCTATAGTTAATAAATGATGAATAAATAACAATTAGCAACTGATGTTCTTTTTTATTCATTTGTAGTGAACAAAATTAAAGTTGATTACAGTAGAAAAAGAATATTTTGGCAATAAACATTGCTTTTGCTCTTTCAAAGATGGGTTTTAGCTGTAGTGTAGCATTGTGGGGTCTTGTTTAACAGTTGAAGGGGTTACTTCAGACCTTGCAGAGTCCAGCTCTGGATTCTTTATAAGAACTTGAGAACGGCCATACTGGGTCAGACCACAGGTCCATCTAGCCCAGTATCTTGTCTTCCGACAGTGGCCAATGCCAGGTGCCCCAGAGGGAATGAACAGAACAGGTAATCATCAAGTGATCCATCCCCTATCACCCATTAGCAGCTTCTGGCAAACAGAGGCTAGCGACACCATTCCTGCCCATCCTGGCTATAGCCATTGATGGAACTATCCTCCATGAACTTATTTAGTTCTTTTTTTTGATCCTTGTTATAATCGTGGCCTTCACAACATACTCTGGCAAGGAGTTCCACAGGTTGACTGTGCGTTGTGTGAAAAAATACTTCCTTTTGTTTGTTTTAAATCTGCTGCCCATTAATTTCATTTGGTGACCCCTAGTTCTTGTGTTATGAGAAGGAGTAAATAACACTTCCTTATTTATTTTTTCTCCACACCAGTCATGATGTTATAGACCTCTATCATATCCCCCCTTAGTCGTCTTTTTCCCAAGCTGAAAAGTCCCAGTCTTATTAATCTCACCTCATATGGCAGCTGTTCCATACCCTAATAATTTTTGTTGCCCTTTTCTGAAGCTTTTCCAATTACAATATACCTTTTTTGAGATGGGGCAACCACATCTGCACGCAGTATTCAAGATGTGGGTGTACCATGGATTTATATAGAGGTAACATGATATTTTCTGTCTTATTATCTATTCCTTTCTTAATGATTCTCAAAATTCTGTTCGCTTTTTTGACTGCTGCTGCACATTGAGTGGATATCTTCAGAGAACTATCCACAATGACTCCAAGATCTCTTTCTTGAGTGGTAACAGCTAATTTAGACCCCATCATTTTATATGTATAGTTAGGATTATGTTTTCCTATGTGCATTGCTTTGCATATGTCAAAACTGAATTTCATCTGCCATTTTGTTGCCCAGTCACCCAGTTTTGGGAGATCCTTTCATAGCTCTTTGTATTCTGCTTGGGACTTAAGTATCTTGAGTAGTTTTGTATCATCTGCAAATTCTGCCACCTCACCGTTTATCCCTTTTCCCAAATCATTTATGAATATGCTGAATAGCTCTGCTCCCAGTAGAGACCCCTGGGGGACACCACTATTTACCTCTCTCCATTCTGAAAACTTCAGTGGGAGCCTTGAGTGTGCAAGGAATGTCTTTGCTAAGCACCTTGCTAGATAAATGCAAAGTATTATTGTATTATTAATTGATTTACTTACTTTATCCTCTGGACACTCTTTTACTCTTGATTTAAAAATGAAGCCTCGCTGAAGTGAAAACAAAAGCAAATCAGTGGCAGAAAATGATAAAAAATGTGAAATAATGAAATAAAAGTCATAAAAATTAGGAATGGAAAAGAGCTCTCATATATTCCAGCCCCTTCAACTCTTCTGTATGTTGTCTAGTGGGTTGTCCTGTCTGATTTTCCAATTTTGAATACTTTGAGATGGTCTTTCCACATGCATGCTTGCTAGACGTCGTTGCTTTGGAGAAGTCAGGTTGTATGTATAGATATAGATATATAGTCAGTATACTGGGTTTTTCTACTGTATATTTGTGGGATAAATATCAGTGAAAAACACAGAGACCAGAACCATCAAGGAAAAAGGTAGACAGGCAAATAATGAGAAATAGTGTGGCTGAGGAAGTAGCATAGATCCTGCTCCTGCAATCGGAGCCACACAAACAGACCCTTGTGCATGCCTGTAGCCCCACTGAGTAATCCATTCTGCAAAACAAGGGACTACATTATAACTGGGACTTGCATAGACACAAGGGAGCTCCCACAGAAATATGATTGCAGGACTGGGGCTTTAGACTGAGGCTATATCTATATTACAAGTGCTTCAGCGGTACATCTACAGCACTGCAGCTATGCTGCTGTAGTGTAGACACTTGCTGCAGTAACAGACGGGGCTTTCTGTCGTTGTACTAAATCCACCTCTCTGAGAGGCAGTAGCTAGGTCAACAGGAGAATCCTTCTGTCAAGCCAGCTGCCTCTACATTGGGGGCTAGATCAACCGAACCACATCACACAGAGCATGAAATTTTCAGTTTTAGGTGTAGACCAGGCCAGAGTAAAACATCACACAACTCTCTCTTTTTAACCTCCATTCAGTGAAAGAGCCTGTAGTAGCCGTGTGGCTTTGGTTACTCAAACCCCAGAGCCTTCACAATGGCTGTATAAAGTATAATACCTAGAAGATTTTTTTTCTGCCAGCTATTTTGGTCCTCTTTCATCAAGGGTATATTAACATGAAGGAAGCTGATGGGGCTAATTAGTTCCAAGCAGGGAATTGTGCTGTATTAATTTAATTGCTTGAAACTCTTTATTATCCAGTGAGATTGCTCCATTTTTACAGCTTATATTTTAAAACCTCTTCAGTCATAGCACCTAATCCTTTTTTTCTTTTTGATCCTACAGGGAAATCATAATTCCACATAACTGGAACAGTGAAGTTTTAGCTAGAAATTATACTTGGTTTTGTGAGAGAAAGCTCTTGCCCTGGGGAGGAGCTGGGGGTCCTATGTACATGTAGGTACCTATGACATAGGGAAAGGTAGGAGGGAGGTCCTGGATGCCAAATTTAGGCTGCTATGCAAGAGGTTAAAGTCCAGGACCTTGATGGTAGCATTTTCTGAAATGCTTCTAGTTCCATGTGCATGGCCAGTTAGACAGGAAGAACGGCAGGGTCTCAATTCATGGATGAGATGATGGTGGTCGGAGGTGGGATATAGGCTGACTAGAAAGTGGGGAAACTTTTGGGAAAGGAGGAGACTATACAGGAAGGGCAGGCTCCACCTAAACCAAAATGGAACCAGATTGCTGGCTTGTAAAATCAATAAGGTCGCAGAAGAGTTTTTAAACTAAGAGCTGGAGGAAAGCTGACAGGTGCAGAGGAGCATAGTTTGGACAGAGACATCCCTAAGTAGATGATTTGTTAAAGGGGATACTCTATATCCTAGTAAAGCGGAGAGGACAGAAGTTGGTAAAGTACAAGTAGGAACTGAAATAAAGAACAGTCACATGAAGGCAGACAACTAAATATTGGCAAATTTTGTAAGTGCTTGTATACAAAAGCTAGAAGTCTAGATACTAAGATGGGTGAACTTGAGTGCCTGGTATTATATGGGGATATTGATATAATAGGCAACACAGAAACTTGGTGGGACAATAATAATCAATGGGACACAGTAATACCAGGATACAAAATCTATAGGAATGACAAATATAGGAAAAATCTGAAATGAATCCAACTGTACCATAGAATCTCTATGGATAGAAATTCCATGCTTGAATAATAAGGTGATAGCAGTAGGGATATACTACCAACCACTTGACCAGGATGGTGATAGTGACTGTGAAATGCTCAGGGATACTAAAGAGGCTACAAAAACAGAAAACTCAGTAACAATGGAGGCTTTCAAGTATTCCCTTATTGACTGGGTACGTCACCTCAGAATGGGATGCAGAGATTAAATTGCTCGACACCATTAATAACTGCTTCTTGGAGAAGCTAGTCCTGGAACCCACAAGGGGGGAAGCAATTCTTGATTTAGTCCCACGTGAAGCAGAATCTGGTCCAAAAGGTGACTATAGCTGAATCGCTCAGTAATAGCGACCATAATATAATTAAATTTAATATCCTTGGGGGGGGGGGAATGGGAGGAATACCAAAGAAACCCACCACCGTAGCATTTAACTTCAAGAAAGAGAACTGCACAAAAGTGAGGACGCTAGCTAAACAGAAATTAGAAGGAACTCTCACAAGAGTGAAATGCCTACAAGCTGCGTGGAGACATTTTATAAACACCGTAAGACTAAATGTGCCCCCCAAATAATAATTTAAAAAAACAGTAAGAGGACCCAAAAAATGCCACCATGGCTAAACAATGATGGTGTGGAGAAATCATGACCGGTGTGGAGAAAGGTGAATTAAAAACAAAATGCCAACAGTGGGAAGATTTTGCACTGAAACTCAGATGGACAAAAATGTCAACAGTATCGTACGTCATGACCTAGCCTTTTCTCCCAGATCCATATAGAAGAAGAGAGAGTTTTACAGTGTGTATATACAATTCAAAGCAGTCGATGAAAGATAACTCACTTTTATTTTAATTTAATTTAATTTTATTTTAACCCTTTTATTATATTTATTATTTACAATACAATTAATGCCATTTTTACATTGTCTCTTTTCAGTCAGTCCCCATACTTTAACAATAAAATACTTACATTTACTTTGCATGCATATAATACCAAAGCCTGCAGCCTGACTAACTCATTTTCTGATCTTTCCAGATCTCTTGAGCTAAGCAGGTTGAGGCCTGGTCTGTGGGTAAACGTCAAAGGGAAAGCAAGTGGTGCTGTTTCAGTAAGTGGTGCTTTTCTTTCAGAATCACTCCTGAATCCATGCTGCAGCATGGTTCTAGGAGGCACTGAACAGCTGGAGGTGCTGTCTTTCTGATGAGATGTATAACCTAAGCTCTGGATATGCATCGTAATTAAAAATCCCAGGGTGAGTTAAATGGGTGAGTTAATTTCAGTGTTCTATCTTAATTCCAGTTTATGGTGATTCCAGTTTGCCTACCTCCAATTCTCCTTTTAATGTAAATTGGACATATTATTCTTCACTTCCATCCCCCAAGCTGTCATGGAATATTATTGGCTGCCATGGTCCACCATGCGAATGGTGGTTGGTGAATGATCTCTAGATACATACACAATGAGATTTTCCACAGTGCTCAGTGTTGGCCCAGCTCTGTTTCAATTGAAGGCATGGTGAACTGCCATTGACTTTAATGGGCACAGAATTAGATCAATGCTCAGCGCTTTTGAAAATCCTAACCATGTGTCCTAAAATTAGTTGGCTGGACAGAAATGGCATGCTAGAGAAAGAGATGATGGAATACTACAACTCCGTATTGTTACATTTTAATGACCAAAGTGTGTCATGCAGGCAAATTTATTCTCACTATTAAGGACTATTTCTGAGTCCCACCTAGTTTGTTTTTTTTACCACAATTTAGCACAATTTGCTGCTTTTGCTGTTGCTTTTGCAACAGATATTGTTTGAATACTCAGGTAGAACTGGAAGAGCAGAGAGATGGAGATAAAAATGCTGCTTGTGTTTTAAACATTGTTGTGGTACAGATGTTTGGCAGACAGTGTGAAAGCTTATTACGTTTCAAGACCGAGTGCCTTCTTTTACAAGCTTATCAACCTTTATTGCTCCAAAAACAGCAGCAGAAAGTAACACTTCCTTCTCTATATACAATGCATATCCTGCATCTTGGCAGGGGGTCAGACTAGATGACCCTGGCAGTTCCTTCTAACCCTATGATTCTAATGCATCACTAACTGAATCCATCCCAGAAACTCCTTTGGGATATCTCATTTATTCCCAACCTGTTACATGAACTGTGGAAATGGAAGCAACCTCTTCTTTGCTGCAGCAACGGTTTTATGACAACTTGAAGTTTTTTCTTGACCTCAGGTACTATTTTTAACCCACTTTTTGCTATGGCATTTAGATACAATCATTTTAAAACACGGAAACACCCATAAATCCTTGGGATCTCCTAAAGCAGATGAAAAGGTCGATTTGGAGTATGATACAGATCTGTTCTACTGTTCTGGCAGTGGGTCGGCACCTGGCCCTAGTGAAGATTAATACAGAAAATGAGTAAAGAAAAAAAATCCAATTTATTAAAAGATTGGGAACCTTCATGTCTGTAGCTAAAGCAAGGACTGCTATCTCCAAAAAAAAAAAAGGCTATATGTAAGAAGTACTTTGCTAGCTAGTCTCTGTGTCCTGATCTCATTAATGGGAACAAAGGTGATAAAAGGAATGTTGTTAGTGCTGGTGACCTGGAGCCAAAATCCACAGCTCTGCCACTTCTCTGCTGGATAAATATGTGCTTTATCTATGTACCCATCTGTAAAGTGTGTAGGCTAACATAACTTATTTGAAAAGCATTTTGAAATTGTTGGACAACAGATGCTATGCAAATTATTACTGGAACCCAGAAATAATGCAGGGCAGAAAAGGAGAGAAAATGGCTATTAAATAGATGCTCTATTAAAGTTACCAGTAATTAAGCTACCTCCCCCAAAGAGTGCTTTATGAATGCAGAAACTGCTCTAAGGGTCACAGATAGTGGAAAGCACCCTACTTTGGTTCTGACATGATAGAACAGCTCAATTAATTTCATGGTCACCAATATCTAACCTGCTCACGTACATCCTCAAAAAAGTGACTACAGGCCATTTTAGAAACTTACAAAGAGGGATCCAGACAAGTTTAAAGACAGACTAATATTTTTAAAGGATCCAAAGCCTGCAACACCTGTAGAAATTCAATTGTATATGGGCACCTAACTCCCATAAGCTCCACTGCAAATCCCAGACAGCATACCTGTAGGCAGTGTGCTACAAAAACTTTTATTGTAAGCGCTTCAGAGCAAGGATCTTGTCAACTTTTCAAATATTAATATTTATGGCAATGTAGAAATGAAATATGATTTGTCCAACCACAACCCAACCTTCCTGGATGGTTGGTGGGAAATGTTAGAATGTCAGAAAACAATGGGAGATACAAGAGGTAACTTGTCTAGCAGAGGTTATTTGCTCTAATACCCAGCAATCAAACAGCTTGTTCGTTCCAGGTGCATTTAAGTCTTCTTACAAATGTTAGCGTTGTAAATTAGAAAGACAAGAAGGGTGCGGTAATATTTTTTATTGGACCAAATTCTGTTGGTGAGAGAGCCAAGCTTTTGAGCCAGAGTTACAGCTCACCCACCTTTACTCTCTAGTATCGTGGAACCCACCTGGGCTACAACTGCACTACATACAATCACTGCAAATTTCAGACCAATGCTGCTAAAATGCTCTTTTCATAAATGCAGGATGATCAGAGACAGGCTTGCATTTAAAAAATAATTCCCCCCTCCTCAATCCAATGTCTAATTTGTTTCTTGGATTGACTCAGGCTGCTTCAGCATGCAGACAGCAAAAGGGGGGGAAAAGGATTGCCACCTTAAAACATACTTCTAAAGCAGAGGTCCCCAAAGGGTGGGGCAAGCCCCCCCAAAGGAACACAGAAGAATGTTCTGGGGGGCACAGCACAGCCTGGGTCAGCTATGGCAAGAGCACCACCCAGCCCTGCTCCACTTTAGCCCCAGCACCTAGCCATGGCTCTACTCCTGGCCCTAGCTCTGCCCCCAGGTACAGCCCCTTTACCATGTGTACATCGCCAGTAGCCACAGCCCTGCTCCCAAGGGAGCGGACAGGGCAAGGGGGGCATGAACCTAAAAGTTTGTGGAGAGAGGCTGTCTAGCTTGTTGCACACATAGGGACTTTCTCTAAGGCTGAGGCAAAAACAATAATTTGAATTAATTCCAGATTTTAGGGGTCATGTGACAAGACAGTTAAACTGTTGGGTCAGATTCAGTCACAGATTTAATCTGCGGTTAAGAAATTAGTGTTTTCTTTCTTTGCCGTAATTGGTAGAGTAGGTAAAGGAAGGCATAACTATTGGTGTAGTTTGGTTATGTGTCAGTAAAATTGTTTTTTGTTCTTGGAAGAGTTTTTTGACCCCCCCCCCCGCACTTTGTTCTTACATGCATTAGAGCTAAAACAGTATTGTATTGCAAGATTAATATATAATGAATTCCAGTCTTTAGTGCAAAATGAAAATGCATAGTAAATCCTATCCCTACTATTTAGCTCTGGAGTTAATGGTTTGGAAGGAACAGACAGCCCAGGCACCTGCTGGACTGGCTGTTGCAAAAATGAGTCCGTTCAGGTCCAGTCTACACTAGGAATATTATGGACCCAGCTATGTCACTCAGTGGTATGACCAACCCACACCCACAACTGGTATAGTTAAAATGACTTCAGTCCCTCTGTAGGCAGCATTGGGTCAACACCTTTGGTTGACCTACCTACAGCCTGTTGGGAGGTGGATTTACCACAGCACTGTGAGAGCCCCTCCCCTGGCTACAGGGAGTGTCTATACTGAAGTGCTGCTACCATTTTAAGGGTAGACAGAGTCTTAGTTTAGTTCTTAATAGAAAGGTGATCACATTGCAAGCCACCATCATAAACTCGTATTTCTGATATACTGAAAAGGGCAACAGCTGGACTGGCAGGCTAAACACACACTAAAAGCAGTGGTCTAGTCATTTAATGAGGCAAGGTTAAAAACCTTGCTTTTACCTGCTTGGTCAATGTAGACAACTGGTAGCTATAGGACTTAATATGGCAACTTCCCCAAATGTATTTTATTTAAGACAAAAATAATTCAAATTTTACAATCTTAATTTACCCTTGAGTTATGTCAGATTACTAGCATTATTACAAGGACATCGAATCTGTGAGCTGTAGATGACAATACTGGAAGAAAAAGCAAAGTCTTTACACATGGTTTAACTAATTATATTTTGGGCAAATATTTATTTATCTAAAAACAAAATAAAAATCAATTTTTAAAAGAAAATGTATTTAAATAAAACGCACAAACTGGTGAAATGTTCTGGCACAGAAGTTCAAAACAAGTATAAACCCAGTTGCCACAACCGCTGAGTATCAATGTTGCAACATTTGTCTATAAAGACTTTATTAAAGGTATGGACATAGCAATAAGGTATGTAAATATATACAGCCATTTGAGGACAACTTTTTGGAATTGTCTTAAGAAAAATGACTTAAATACAAAATTTTCGAAGAACAAAATTGAAAGTTCATCCCCAAACATGAAGAAAAGTCCCATCTGTCCTTATGCCCAAAGTATTAATTATGAGGCAGTTTTGAGGTTATGGCTAAACCTTTCCAAGATCCAGCCAAGGTTGTGTAGTCTCGAGTTATTTTGAACGGCATGCAATTGCAATGGTTCCATTCTTTACGAACTGGCATAGTTCATGAGTAATATTAGAAATATTATTTTATTTCAGTCTGGATTAGATTATTCTAATCTATGCACAAGAGTTCCTTAGCTGCTCAAGTTTGTGTTTCAACTGTTCTCGCCGCTTCCTCAACTGTTCTTTCTCTGCAATCAGTCTGTGTTCATCTGTTTGAATAGAAAGAACATATTCTGTGGCTTTTTTAAGGATGACAACTTTGGGTGCCTTTTCATTGTTGGCTACCTCAGGTATTTGGTCACGCAAAGCAAAGAAACTCAACTTCAGCTCATTTCTCCTTTGGCGCTCCAAGACGTTGTGTGTTCGCCTCTTGTCGTTTTCTTCTGTGTCTGATGTGCGGGGACTTGAGCACTTTCGGTTATTACTGATTTGTTTGAGAACTCTACCATTGTCCAACTTTATCCTTTTTGCTGAAGGATACTCAAGTTTGGTGGAGGGAGGAGCAGCATAATTGTGCTGATGGATGGGGACATGACACCGCTTGAGAACTAGTGGGCTGTGGTGTGGCTTACTGTGCTCTTCTGTTGGTTGTGTGATTGATTCAGATTCACTTGTTGTCACAACATCAATTTCTTCCTCATCTTCCTCTGGTTCTTCCTCTGGAAGAAAAAACACCCCTATTGTAAGTCAACTTGTATGAACATTTAAAAAACAAACAGTTCGTAAGTGTTCCTTGCTGTATAATGGAGAACAAGGTGGCATTTTTAAAAAAACATTTTGTAATCTGCTTCTAAAATCTGCACTTCCCTGAAAAATGTTTTCTCTAAGAAATTCAACGGTACTGTTAAAAGAACAGACTCCTCTTTTGTAATTCTTAACTCTGCATCCCAGACTGCCAAACCCTGCCTCCCAGATAGCAAGAGTTACGTAATTCTGAAGACAGCAGGGAAGTTGAATGCTGACAGCAGATGTTACAGCATAACCTCCCTCCCCCTGCAAAAATTAACCCCACCCCCCCCAAATCATGGAAGTCATCCTTAAATATTTAGTGAGTCTTTGGCAAGACCCCAAAGCAAAGCTTACTTAACACTTGTATATTTTTAGGGGCACCTTCAGCAGCTCCCCCCCCCCCCCAATTATTCATGGGTAATCCAGGGGAGAGGGGAAAAAAAAAAAGACCATAAACTTTGTCTGCAGACAAACTCAGTCCCTGACTATACATGGGTTTGTCTCTCAAACTTTGTTTGAAAGATACATAAGCATGCCAACAAAGCTTTCCCAGACCCATTTACTTCTCTTCAGCTACTCTCACTAGTACCTCCCATCCCATGAATGTCACTGGAGGGCAGATTCAATTGGATAAGATTCTAGCTTTGGGGAATGACTCTGAGCCTGTTATGAAAGTTAACACCTCCCTCCCTCGCCCCCCCCACCCCAATGGGCTGGTTTCCCAGGAAATTTAATTCCCGCCGAGTCTCTCAGCGTGCCTTGCTAACGTGGCATTTAAAAAAGCACATGCAATAGGGGGACTGAAATCCTTAGGGTGGGAGGAGTTACACACACCAGTTTCAGCAGGAAACCAACTGTGTGTCCTGCCCAAGCCCTTCATGTTTTAAACCTTCCAAAGTATTCACCCTGAGCAAGTTACAAGGCAACCCAACAAAATCCAGGAGGGTTGTTATCTAGTACATATAGAGTGGTTAAATTTTAAAGCAGTATACAAAGGGTACATCCAGGGGACAGGAGTGCACCCCAAAACGCACAGAGGGAGCAGCTATTGTTCAGCGCTTACCGTGGGCCCGGCAAACGTTGTTTGATAAGTTATCTGAATAGGAAGCTGGTGCTATAAAAGGCCTGGCAGGGGAAGTCCCTGGCATCTTCTCTGGCAGGGCCAGTTACCTTCTTGTCTGACTCCCCAAGAGGCCAGGCTGTGCCCGGGCCGATCTCCCCATGGAAGCCCCCCTGTCTGGCTCGGCGGTAGGGAAGTCTGCCGAGAGAAGAAGGGTGATACTCACCCGAGTCGCTGCTGGTGGTGGGCGGGGTGTCATCGCCCAGCAGGGAAGCCGGGCTGGAGCTAGGGGAGCCGGGCTTGGAGGATCTCTCACTGAGGGGGTAGGGGAAGACCACGGAGGGGTCTATGCAGTCGGCGGCGGCGGCGCCCAGGTCGTGCAGGTAGGTACTGGCGGAGGCCGGGGAGGGGGCCAGGCTGGGCGGCTGCGAGGGCGGCGGCGGCGGGCAGAGCCGGGAGCCGGAGCCCCCCTCCCTGCGGGCCGCCTGGTAGGAGGCCAGCTTCTCGGACACCACCTTCTCCAGCTTGGCGGCGGCGGAGAAGCCGCTCCACATGCAGTCCTGGATGATGATGGATTTCACGAAGGACTCGTCGTCCGGGTCGCAGATGAAGCTCTGGTTCACCATGTCTCCCCCCAGCAGCTCGGTCACCATCTCCAGCTGGTCGGCGGTGGAGGGGAAGTAGGCGGCGGCCAGGCTGGAGCGGCGGCTGGGCGAGAGGGGCGGCGTGGGCAGCAGCTCGAACTTCTTCCAGATGTCCTCGGAGGGGGCGGGCGGCTGGAGCTCGCTGCCCCGCTGCTGCGCCGCCAGGTAGAAGTTCTCCTCCTCGTCCTCGAAGTAGAAGTAGGGCTGCACCGAGTCGTAGTCGTAATCGTAGTTCTTGCTGGGGAGGGTCGAGGTCAGCGGCATCGCGGCGGCTGGTGCCTGAGGGCCAAGGGAGGGGGACACGGGTCAGGGCGCTGCGGGGTAACAACGGGGTGCACGGTGTGTGTGTAGGGGGGACACTGCAACACGGGGTGCACCTCCACCCCCCAAGGAGAACCCGAATACACGGTGTGTAGGCCCTCCCCAACAAAGGGTGGAGAAGGGGTCACCCACCCCCCAATAAGGCGCAGGGGTGGGCTGCAGCCACCGGCCCTCCTCTCGATAGGTGACATACGGGGCACACCAGCAGCCCGCAGTTCGCTCCAATGCAACACGGGGAAGCAAGAGACCCATCCGGCCGCACCCGCGGCGCGCCGGGCTGGACAGCGGGCGCTGCGGCTGCGGCGCCTCCTGAGAGCCGGAACCACCTGAACTGAGCGCGGCCGCCGCCGCGCGACCCCCTCGCCCGCGGTAGGGGCTCCCCGGGATTCTCTCCCCTGCCCCGCCGCCGCCCGCCTCCGGTTCCCTCGCGCTCCGCTCCTCTCCGCCCCTTCTCCTCCCCTCCCGGCCCCACGTCTTGGCCGGCTCCGCTCCGTCCCTTCCGCGGGAGCCGGCTCCTGGTCCGCCCCCCAGATCCTGTTCAGCCCAGCTGGAGCGCGGTGCAAGTGAGCAGCGCCCGGCCCGGGACCCCTCTGCCCAGCACCATCCCCACGTCCCCGGCAGGTCAAGAGCTGGAGCCAGCAACCGGGGAAAAGCGGAGCGAATCCTTCCAGCCTTAAGAGCGGCTTCCAGGACAGGCAGCTCCCCGGCTGGCCCCAGCCTCACTCCCCCGGGACTCCAGAGCAGGGGGGAACCAAGGCGAACTGGGCTGCCCAGCCCCCAGCCGTGACACTGGCTGGTTACAAAACCAGACCTCAGGGCACCCCTCTCCCCCGCCCGCGGCTGCCGGGGGGTGGAGGGAAGACGGGGGGAAGCTGAAAGGCCAGGGGAAAAGCCCGATTTAAAGACCCCGGTGCAATGGCTGAGGAAGGCAGAGCGCGCCTTACACACACAGGGGCTGCCCGTGCTGCAGCTCCGGGCTGCTGCTCCACATCTTGTGTCACTGCGTCTATACACACGCTTCCCAGCTGAACCACCCCTCCAGCTCAGCGCCTTGCCAAGGGGTCACCTAGCCTCACCCCCCGCCCCCGCAGGGTGCGAACACAGGGCCGCCCCCCGCCGGAGACCCCTACCCACAAAAGGTGCGAACACGTCTCTGCAAACTCACCGGTTCCTCCGATGCACCGGCTCGGAAATGCAGCGGGAGGGGACGGATTAAAGACGGTGCAAAAAAAAAAAAAAAAAAGTGAAGGGGAAAAAACAACCGCCGCCGCCACCAGTCCCGCAATAATTATCCCCCAAGAGCAGCGGGCGGCGGGGAGAAGCGGCTTTCCCGGCGGCCGTCCGCCCGCCCCAGCCCCTCGCGCGCGGAATTGTAAGTCCCAAGGCAGCGCCGCCGGGTCCGGGGCAGGCTGAACTTCGCTCGCGCTACTTTCAAGCGCCGGCCGGCCGGCGTGAGAGGGGAGGGGGCGCTTGACGGGGAGGCGGCGGCGGCACAGCGGCGGCTCCCGCGCGAGCCCGTCTCCCTCCCTTTCGCCACTGCACAGAGCAGGCTGGCTCCCTGCACAGCGGCTTTTATAGAGGGCTCCGCCTTTTCCCGCCAAAGCGAAGAGGGTACGGACGAGCGGGCGGGGTGGGCTCGCGCGCGAGGGGGTGGGATTGACGCATTACGAGGACTATTTTCTTTCCCTCCGCAGCGTGTGTAAAGCGAAGAGGCGGGGCGGCGAGCCTTGCTAGCGGGGAAAGGGGCTTGGGGGACAGGCTGCGTTTGAACAGGCGCTACTAGGAGCGAGAGAAACGGAAGTAAACATAGTAAAGAACACGAGAGATGAATTAACGTGGCCGCTGCGATCGCGCCTGCTCACCGGACATTGCCCCGACCTCCTTTCCACCCATGCACCAGAAAATACAACCCAGCCTCGTGCAACCCTGGGTGACCAGCTTTGCCGCCGCTGATCCTTGGGTTGCAGCGATGTTTACTGTTGTTTTTTTTTCTCTCCATTTTGCAAGCCGGCGTCGCGCAACGCCTCCCCAGCTTTCATCCCAAGAGGCAGAAACCATTGATTGTTTAACAAAGCAGCGAAATGGCAAAGGCTGTAAATGTTTGGAAGGCGTCGC
This sequence comes from Eretmochelys imbricata, assembly GCF_965152235.1. Classification (NCBI taxonomy): domain Eukaryota; kingdom Metazoa; phylum Chordata; order Testudines; family Cheloniidae; genus Eretmochelys; species Eretmochelys imbricata. The sequence continues at coordinate 19,750,173 of NC_135573.1, forward strand.
TCCCCAGGTGTGCACTGAGAGGAACGGTGCAGGGCAACTAGAAAAGGGGCTAGTGCAAAAAGCAAATAGGAAAACGTAAACGAGGGGAATAATTAAAATGTGATCAGAGCAGAAGGGGCGTTTATTGCCCCGGTATCTCTACCACGTCTCCCCAGGTTGTTGTCCCCTGCATGCATTTCCTAGCGCATGCAAAGAAGGGTTAAAAAGCAGGAGGTTACCGGCTTTGGCGGGGAGAGGTTAGTACTCGACGGAGCAAATCCAACCAGAGGGGCAAGAGACAAAAACTCCCCCCAATAGCTGCTGCAATCTGGTCCCCGCCGCCGCCTCTGCCTCTATGTCCTTTTTTATTTGAATTTATCTCCCCCTCTGGGAAAAAAAAATAGTGAGCCCTTAATAAACCAGCTGGATCCGCCCCAATGACAAACTCAGGTGCAAAGCTTTCCCAGTGGAGATTGCAAAGAGGAAAAGGGATCCAGGCTCAGCCTGCCCTTGTCCCAGCGGGCGGCTCCGCCAGGTACATCCCCCAGGTGAAGGGAAGGAGGGGAAACCGTTAACTCTTTCCTTTCTGTACCACGCAAAAATCCCCGCCTGCTCTCGGCTCCTTTATTCTTTGCTACTGATGCGCTAACTGCCCAGCTATTCCCAACACCTGGGATTTCCAACATGCCATTTATTTCACACTTGCCACCCCCACTCCTCCCTGTTTCCCAGGTGCACCTAGTTGTCTCCTAGTTAAGCTTTTTCTCTCCTGTTTTGTCTCTTACGTATTAACCTTGCTGGCATGAGATCCTTTTGAAGCCAACCAGGGAGAGACAAACCAAACACTTAAGAGTGATTTGCACCACTTTAAAATGCAGCTGGCTTCAAAGGGTCAGCCGAGCCGGGTCCTTTCCCTGCTGCTCAGATTAAGCTGCTTCCCCTGCGTTTTAACAAACTTTACCTCCCATGCACCCACAAACCAACCTCGAGGAAGCAATTAGGGAGGAAAGTGCTGTTCTACCTACTGGTTGAAATGCAGTTGTCGTGACGTGTAACTGCTACACTTATAGCTTGCAAAAAAAAAAAAAAAAAAAAATCAGAGGCCTTTGGTTCGCTGCAGGAAATGCAAATTTTTAGCCAGGGACTCAATGCTGCACCACTACTGGCTTTGGCTGCAAAAAGGATTCTCACGCCTGCTCGCTGCGCCCTCCGCACTGGTAGCGAAAGTGAAGTACTGTATCGTAAAGTAAGTGCGCCCTCTACTGGCTCAAAGATTACCAGGAGAGCTAATTATAAAAAGGGCGAGGCAGGCTGTGGAGAATGTGTGAATCACCCATTTGGGTGCAGATTTGATGATAAGAATAGAGGCTCCTTCACTGCTCTGTCTCTTTGTAACTCCAGACCACAAGGGAGGGAGGGACGGACCACTGGAGGCTTCTCAAAGCAGGATGGGGATCTACTCTGAGTCAGATACCTTTTGATCTTTACCTAGTGTTTGATACTTTTTTTCCATTGTAGTTTTGTCTTCACACATTCAGGTATCTCAACCACGACTATTTCTTTTCTCCTTCAAACTAGCTCCTACTATATATTCAGTTAATGCATATCCAATATACAAACACCTGTGTGTACACACGATCCTATACCATATCCTTAGAAGACCATCTATGTCCCAAGAGAAACTTTGGACAACATTCTCTTAGAGACACTTCTGTTTCTATAGCCTATTAATAGATGGGACTGATGTATGGAAAAAGATTAAAACCGCTAGATATGTGCGGCTTGGCTAAACAACCACCAAGAGTAGTAAATCTTTGTAATCGTAACTATATCACTATTAGAAAGATAAACACCAAGGGTGAAATCATGGCCCCGTTGAAGTCAATGGACGTTTTGCCATATAGACTTCAATGGGCCCAGGATTTCACCCCAAGAAGGGAAACTAATTGTTTATGGTGATAGGAAAGGTTTATATAACTAGGATGAAAAGTGAAAAAGAAAACATAGGCTGAATGTCAGGAAAACCTCAGGATCTAATAGATTATGGAATAGCCTGCCAAAGGAAGTGGTGGAATACCCATTGTTCTTGACTCTCTAGAGTGGGCAAAGGGCTTCAGGAACTAGAGTCAGTTCCTGCAGTGAGCAGATGTTAAACTGATTTAAGAGCATTTCTACACTGTTTTAAGAGTGTCTTAAATCATCTTAGTTTAAGTCAGTTTGTACTCAGTTTAGACTTGTCTACACAAAAACGTTGTACTGCTTTAACTCTACCAGGAGAAAGAAAAGGAGTACTTGTGGCACCTTAGAGACTAACCGATTTATTTGAGCATAAGCTTTCGTGAGCTACAGCTCACTTCAATGCATCCGATGAAATCAGCTGTAGCTCACGAAAGCTTATGCTCAAATAAATCGGTTAGTCTCTAAGGTGCCACTAGTACTCTTTTTCTTTTTGCGAATACAGACTAACAGGGCTGCTACTCTGAAATCTACCAGGAGAGTTAAACAGTACCATTCCCTTAGTGGAAATGCAGTTATATCAGTATAAAGGTGCCTTATTCTGGTCTAGTTTTTGCTGTATTGGAAGAAGAGCTTTTCAGTAAGATTTTAAGAGTAGACCAGCCCTTAAGATAAATCACTTTGAGTGTCTTAAATCAATTTAACTGTCCACAGGGGGATAGGGTGGGTGGGTTTGAACCAAGTTAGACTCAAGCTACAATCACTAGGGATGTAATTTTTTTTTTTTTTTTTTTTTTTTTTACTAATATAGGCAAACCAGTACAACCCCTAGTGTGGACGTAGTTATACTGGTATAGTTCAAGAGGTACAACTTTTGTGTTCAGCCAAGGCTTTACAGGCACAAGCGAAGTTACAATCAGTTTTAAATTAATAAGAGTGTCTACACTGGTTTGCACAAATTCAGTCCAATTAGATTAAAAACACATACCCCTTTGGTTAAAACAAAGTAAATTCTGTGCATAGACCAGCTTTTACACACGTTAGTCTCCATCCACATCAGCATGGCAACACTGGGCAAGCCCTCATGTAGATGGGTCATTTACTGCCGGACATTTTAAGGGCCATGTCATCTCTCTCTGCTCAGAATAAGCCTAAAATATATAGTTTCTTAAAACTCAAAAACAACAAAACCTCCTCCCAAACAAAAGAAATACAAAACACCCCATCTATGCTAGAGCTCCCAGTGGCGTAGAACCAGTGTTGGCAACTTTGGGAAATTTTTAGAAAGAGTTGAGAGTCATAAGTCTGTCTATGATGTGACATCATCAAATGCAAAGCAATTAATGGCAGTATCACAGGTGTTTATGACTTGAAGTGAGCAGTAAGAGAAGATGAGCAGATGGACCTCTACCTAGCAAACACCCTATTTTCCCATGTTTCAGAGTAGCAGCCGTGTTCGTCTGTATTCGCAAAAAGAAAAGGAGTACTTTTGGCACCTTAGAGACTAACCAATTTATTTGAGCATAAGCTTTCGTGAGCTACAGCTCACTTCCCATGAGTCAAAAAACAAGGGAGGAGAAAGAAATATGATATTGAAGCAATACGGTCTCTAAATAAAATGTTTTCCAAAGTGCTTTATGGGTGACTGCATGTCTCCTACAGATAATAGACGCGACTCTGGTAGCCAGCAAAAGTGAAACCAGTGCAGCCATAACATGACAACTTCAGCATAGATATAGCAGGATACTTGGCTGCTATATCCTACATCCTTCCAGGCTGTGAATGACCTGGGGCAAGGTAACGGAGAAATAAATATAAATCTCCAGTAGAAAGACTTTTCACAGCATAGCCGTTAGATTGGAAGAATAAACACACAAGTATATTGTTACGGAGGTGATGCCTTTTCCCTGGAGAGCTTAATGTCAAATAAGAGATGGGAGGAGGACAGAGCCACTGACCTGCATGGAATTTACACAGATGAGCAGGGATAGTTGAAACCTGTGGAAAAAAAACGAGGAAAAGGTAAAGCTTGTGAGAAAAGCTACCTACCATTTCTGCGTGCATGAGTAAACCTGTAAACTGTTTTGCCTTGTTCTATGTACCTTACTTAAACACTGCATACAAATATATTTTCTAGGAACCCCTGCTTAATTGGTTTGCTGCTAATGTACTGTATGTAACTGGAGCCAACACAAATTTGCACCAACTGCAGACAAATTCTGAGAAGATTTTCTCCTCAACTCCATGCAGTTGTGAAGGTCACTAATCTTCTATCCGGTGGGAAATTTTAAAAGCGCCCCCTAAATGTTTTTCTCTCCCATGTGAAAGATTCACACAAGCCAAATGGGGACAGTGTCTAAGGCCTAATTCTGCACTTAGATCAATTAATGTGGGCCCCTGCATCTATATACTCAGGTTCAGTAGCACATCCAGATGCAAGATTAGGCACTAACTGATTATACAGGAGAAATAGTCAGTTTCACTCTATTAGGTGCCCTCTACCAAATGCACAAAGGAAACAAATCCCACCCCCCCACCCATCTCTTTCAGTTTGAATAATTTCTTTAACAATAGGTTATAAACTATTCAGACAGAAGTATAATTCTTAAATTGACAGAGTAGGCTTATATGACATGGTAGTAAAATGCGTTAACTACAGCTTCTAGCAGACTATGCCTGCCACCAGTCTTGTTGCTGCACCAGTGAACATGGTGGTGAATTAGAGGCCTTCTGTATGCCAGTATAGACTGAGTCACAGGGGAAAGTGATCATGTTCATCCTGAATACATGCTACAGAAGTTTCAGTTAATCTGAACGTGCTAATGTTAGAAACAGGAATAACTATTCATTTTAAGATAATAAATATAAAACATTGCCTGCTTTTGGAAGCAATGGTTGCATTTCTTATAACCTTGCCAATATTCCTTCCCACAGTTATGTTGTGGGGTCAGGTAATGTAGCATCTAGTATAATTTATTCATCTTATTGTCCCTAATGCCCAGGGCTTTGTCCAAAAAGTGCTTACAGCAAACATTGCAGGTTCTTACTCTGTCCAGGCTTCTCTTGATCCTCCATCCTATAATCCTTTCTAAACAGAGATTCAGTCCATTTACTCCTAATAGAAAATGAGAGAGAGAGGGGAGCAAAATGAAGCAAGAACAAAACAAAGAGACTGGAGGGGGAAGTGCTAAATAGCACATTAATTTTAGATATGGTTCCTCAGTCTTGCAAAAAGAACTTGCACCCACCTGGAACCTACTGAAGTTAAAGGGTGAGATCCTGGCCCCACTGATGTGTGTTTTGCGATTGACTTCCATGGAGCTTGGCTTTCACCTCAGGTATAGGGTGTCCATCCCATGCAGTTTTCTTTGCAGGACCTTTGCTCTAAGATTGTATTCAGGTGTGGATATTTAAAAATAAATATAACATCAAAGTTTGATCCTAATACAGTTTTTTTGTTTTGCTTTTAAAGCTGGTGGTGGGGGGAGGTGTCAAATCAAGAGCTCAGTGACAAGATCTTAAAACCATTTTAAAAGGTTTATTTTGAGGGTGGTTTTGGTAGGTAATCCACTTCTGTACCTTGCTATACCACAAAGTAATATTAAAAACTGCTGTCAGTTAAGAAGTAATTAAAAATGTGACTTCTTCCTGTGTTACATCTTTGATTGCTGAAAGTAAGAGGGTTTTAAAAATCTAATGTACTTTTCAAGGGTATGCTCTTTACATGTTGAATTTCTCTAGAAAATAATCAATCAGTTAATTTTGCCTCTGTTTTCAGTCAGTTTCGTTCTCTTGAAACACAAAATTGTTAGGGCTGTAAACATTGCAGAGGACTGTTTACATTAAAAACACATGCATTCTTTGAAATTTTTGTATTTGTGTGTGGAAACATTTCTATTAAATCATATTAGGTTTGTTTAGAGTAAAAAATCTCAATACTGACTACCTGATAATAGCCATTTAATTATTTTTTAAATCTATTACCTGTTAATGTAATTCAGAACAACACTGAAGTTAATCAAAAGAGTTTCATGGCTTTCAGAGGATTTTGGATCACATCCTTAATGATATTAACACTGAAATTAACACCTGGCTGAGGTTAATGAATGGGAAGGGGATGAGTTAGCACTAGTGCTTTTGGTATTGTTTGACTGGAGACCGCTTCCTGCAGGGCTGGCTTAAAGGAAAACTGCACTGATTTGAATGCATAATAAAAAGAGATGTTCAAAGCTCTTGTGAAAGATAAACTGTTATTTTATTCAAAAATTTCTTTAGAAGAAGAGGTAACAGAGCTATCAGCTTTGAAAGGCTTGTCATGCCTTCCCTGAATCTTATTACACACTATTGGATTGCCAAAACAGAACAACACTAGTTGATTAACTCTTCTGTAATATATTTAAGATAGTTAAGCTATTCCACTAGGGCTGTAAGTTTAAGGGGCCTGAGCTCTAGATGTTGATCATAATGACTTGCATAACATTGTTGTGGTCTATTAGCAAAAATACACTAGCCTTCCCTTTAGTGATTTTCTGCATGGAAAGAGCTGCAAGTCTCACTTTCAGGCTTTTCCGTGCACTCTGTAAGAAAGAATTCCATACACAAGGGAGCAGGCCAGACCTTTGTTTGTTCTCAATATTTGGAGGCCAGGGCTGTGCTGAGTGGGTGTGTGGATGCATTAAGACTATCTCTACTTGAGGATAAGCCATTGGGGTTGAATAAACAGTCTAGCTGCACCAGTGCGAACTCCAAGAGTAGACAAGAAAGGCTGCCATTTGCATTGGTGGAATTTAACCTGGTTTCAAGAAGAAGAAGTTTGCACTTGAGCAAATGGTGGCTTTGACTGTTCACACTAAGGGTTACTCTAGTGCAAAAACCCAGCTAGTTTTAAAGTAGAGCTTGATAAATTTATGAATGGGCTATATGACAGGGTTGTCTGGGATAGCAGGGAACTGACCTCAGTGATCAAGGAGGTCCCTTCCAATCATATGTCTCTATGTTCCATGTACGCTGATGGCTACGATTGGGGTAAGTCATCAAGCAAGAAAAGGCCTCAGACATAAAACAGGCATGTGTATGCTAGTTCAATCCGTGTGCTATGTTAAATAAGTTTTCTTCACTAAGCTAAAAAGATGCAAGAACAGCTTAAGTATGATAAACAAGCAAGTGCAATCACTGCCATTTTATATAGAAGCCCACCCTTTGGAGACATTCCTAGACAAATGCACAATTTTACATCATCCTGTCTTACTTCATTTGTCAGGATACTGGCAGGTAGGCAGCCCACCTGTACCACAACAACTGTTTTCCTGCAGTTCTGCGTGGTGGGGCTTTAGCTTTCTTCCCTGGGCTCTAGTGAGTCTAACACTGGCCATGCTTGGCGGACCCCCTGAAACCTGCTCATGGCTCGAGCCCCGGATCCCTGGTTGAGAACCACTGTTTTACCCTTTTTGTTTGTTTTCTCTATCATGTTGCCCAGTGAAAGCCTATACTTCCCAAGGTATACATATCTGAAAAATTTGACTTTAGTTGTTTCAAGTAGGGCACCCAAAGTTAATAAGCAACCTTGAAAATACACGCCTAAATTTCTAGAGATTGCTACATGAGGTTGCAAATCAATGCATGTCAACAGCTTTCAGGTGTAATAGCCTATATGCTCCTCTAATCTATTTACAAAACTGTTTTTAGCATAATTTTTGCTGCTACAGTGTAGTTTAGTTTACATGCAATCAGAACAAACTCAAAACTTTTTAACAACACTACAACTAAATAGCTTGAGGAGATGAACAGTTTTTAATCAGTAGTGACTGCTGCATATTAAAAATAGCATGGGAGATGAAAATACATCCGTGAACATTTGCTACCAGCATAGACTTAAAAAAAAAAATGCAGCCAGAAAAGGCCACAATAAAACTACTTCACTTGACTGATCTCAGTTTATTGGTAAGAAGGAGGGTGTGCGTGTTCTCCATATCAGATAAGGGACTTTTCCCTTGCTCCACTGTGAGAGATGAACATGTTCATCCGGCAGATAGTAGCAATAAAGTTGCATCTTTCCTTTGTTCTACTAGACATATGCTACATCAAATAAAAGTAAGGGGAATGGGTTTGAAACACATTGCAGTAAAAGCCTTTTAAAAACCTATTTATAATTAACTTGTGGAACTCCCCGCTGCAGTTTATTATAAAAAACAAATGGCTTAGTAAGATTCAGAAAGTAATGAGATATTTTGAATGAATAATAATATCTGAAGATACACTAGCTAGCATGAAATTTATATAAAATGTATCTGAATCTTCTTACTTTAGAGCCTAAGGCAGGGCAAGATAGTTTACCCCCCCATGGTGTAGGATTTCATAATTAAAGAGGTGCATTTTGAAGGAGGGGGAGTTTCACCTTTTTCTGAAACATCCAAGATAGGTGTCTGCCAAAGATGGGATACTGGATTATGGATGAATGGTCTGATCCAGCATGGCATTGTCTACACCAGTAGTTCTCAACCAGGGGTCCGGGGTCCCCTAGGGGTCCTCGAGCAGGTTTCAGGGGGCCTCCAAGCAGGGCCAATATTAGACTCACTGGGGCCCAGGGCAAAAAGCCGAAGCCCCGCTGCATGGGGCTGAAGCCCAGGTCCCTGAGCCCTGCCACCTGGGACTGAAGCTGAAGCCTGAGCAATGTAGTTTATGGGGACTCCTGTGGCATGGGGCCCAGGCAATTGCCCTGCTTGCCACCCCCTAATGCCAGCCCTGGCTTTTATATGCAGAAAACCAGCTACTGTGGCACAGGTGGGCCATGGCGTTTTTATAGCATGTTGCAGGGGCCTCAGAAAAAAAAGGTTGAGAACCTCTGCTCTACACTCCTACAGCCTACACAATGGGAAATTTCAGGCCTGTGCTGCAAAAACAACTGTATCGGGGACATGCTTACAACAGAGTTGTCTTGTGACTTGGTTAAAACACTGTTTGGGCTTTAAGCATAGACAGAACCACACCATGTCTTCCCCATGTCTACACTGTGCTGTAGACCTACTCTCTCCAAGGCTGGCAGTGGCCAGCGCATGGGTCTATGATTCAGGAAGCCTGAGTGAATGGCTAACATCCACTCAATGTGCAGCAGCAGTCAAAAATGCTAACAGAATATTAGAAACCATTAGAAAAGGGATAGATAAGAAGACAGAAAATATCATAATGCCACTGTATAAATCCATGGTACTCCCACACCTTGTTTCCTGCATGCAGGTCTGGTTGCCCCATCTCAAAAAAGACATATTAGAATTGGAAGAGGTACTGAGAAGGACAACAAAAATGATTAAGGGCATTGAACAGCTTCGATATGAGGAAAGATTAATAAAACTGGGACATTTCAGCTTGGAAAAGAGTCTACTAAGGCTATGTCTTCACCACCACTTATGTCGGCAAAATTTATGTTGCTCAGGGGTGTGAATATTCCACCCCCCTGAGCGATATAAATTACGCTGGTATAAATACTAGTGTGCACAGTGCTATATCAGCAGGAGAGCTTCTCCTGCTGACATAGCTGCCACTGCTCATTGGGGTGGATTAATTATGTTGAGGGGAGAGCTCTCTCCCGGTGATATAAAGCGGCTACATGAGAGAGATTACAGCAGCACAGTTGCATTGGTACAGCTGTGCCGCTGTAAGATCTCTAGTGTAGACATAGCATAAGAGGGTCTATAAAATCATGACTGGTATGAAGAAACTGAATAAGGAAGTGTTATTTACTCCTTCACATAACACAAGAACCAGGGGTCACCCAATGAAATTAATAGGCATCAGGTTTTAAAACAAACAAAAGGAAGTGCTTCTTCACACAGTGCACAGTCAACCTGTGTAACGCCTTGCCAGGTGATGTTCAAGGCCAAAAGTATAACAGGATTAAAAAATAAATTAGATAAGTTCCTGGAGGATAGGTCCATAAATGTCTATTAGCCAAGATGGTCAGGGATACAACCCCATGCTCTGGGTGTCCCTAGCCTCTGATTGCCAGAAGCTGGGAGTGGATGACAGGGGATGGATCACTCGATTGCATGTTCTGTTAATTCCTTCTGAAGAATGTGGCATTGGCCACTGTTGGAAGACAGGATACTGGGCTAGATGGAACATTGGCCATATCAGGTCAGACCATTCTTATGAGTGCTAATTCTGGCTCTGAGCTTGAGTGACCTTGCACAAGTCACGAGTCCACCTCCCTGTGCCTCCTCTTCCCTTCCTGTCTTTTGTAGGGCCTGTCTCTTGTTGTGTGTTAGTACATGCATATGACAATAGGGTGGTGTTCTTGGTTAGGGCCTCTAGGCATTGCCATAATACAGGGGTTCTCAAACTGGGGGTGGGGACCCTGCAGAGGGTCGGGAGGTTATTACACGGGGGGTCACGAGCTGTCAACCTCCACCCCAAACCTTCCAGCATTTATAATGCTTTGCCTCCAGCATTTATAATGGTGTTAAATATATTAAAAAGTGTTTTTAATTTATAAGGGGAGGGTCACACTCAGAGACTTGCTATGTCAAAGGGGTCACCAGTAAAAAAGTTTGAGAGCCACTGCCGTAATACAAACAATACTGGTAGAGTTATGGCAGTTTGGTAATACTGCTCGGCCCTGTTTGCACTGTAAGACTGTACATGGTTCCCCAGTCATTTTTTGCAGTGTAGAAGGGCCCTTTGCTTTAGCCACTCTTGTCTTGCTCCCCATCGAAGGACAAACTGCAAAACTCCTTTGCACAGTGGTGAGCAGAGTAAGGGCTCACAAGGAGAAGGGCCTGATTGTGAAATCTGTACCTGTGCTGTTGGATATAAAGGGATTAACTTCTTCAGTTGACTTCATTAATGGTTGAAAGCCCTGTTAAGAGGGATCTTTATAAACACTCCACAGTTAAAGAAACAATTGGTAAAAAAGGTGTTCCCAAGATAATGCTAAGAGGGCTTTTCCCTTGTGACCAGCTATGGAGAGTATCTCTCTTCTTTCTACTTATCACCTAATTCAGAGAGGGCAAGGTATTTTTTGCATCTAGGGGATGAGAACACTATTTACACCCTGGCCTTGGATGAAAGGAAGAAGTCGTTAATGAGCTAAAATTCCTGTTATTACTATTTGTGTTACATTAGACAAAAGACTGAGGAGGCCCTGATAACAGACTTCAAATATATTAAGGGCTGGTATGAAGACTAGGGTGATCAATTGTTCTTCATGTCATCACAGAATATCAGGGTTGGAAGGGACCTCAAGAGATCATCTTGTCTAACCCCCTGCTCAAAGCAGGGCCAATCCTCAATTTTTTGCCCCAGATCCCTAAATGGCCCCCTTAAGGATTGAACTCACAACCGTGGGTTTAGCAGGCCAATGCTCAAACCACTGAGCTATTCCTCTCTCACTGCTCTGGAGGTAGGACAGGAAGTAATGGGTTTAATCTGCAGCAAGGGAAAATTTAGGTTAGAGCGTAGGAAAAACTTTTTAAACTATAAGGATAGTGGCGCTTTCCTGGTTGGTGGTTTTGGAACCCCCATCACTGGATGTTTTTAAGAACTGGTTAGACAAACACCTGTGAGGGGTGGTTTAGGTTTATTTGGTCCTGCCTCAGAGCAGGAGGCTGGATTTGATGACCTCTTGAGGTTCCTTTCAGGCCCACAATTCTGTGATTAGTATGTAGCAGTCCCATCGTGCTAGGTGCTGCACAGACATATAGGAAAGGAAAGTCCATACCCCAAAGAGCTTACAATTGAAATAGACAAGACAGGTAAAAGGAGGGAGGGGAGACAGAGGCTAAATGCCTCAAGATCATACAGCAGGTCAGTGGCAGAACCAGGAATAGAATTCAAGATACCTAAACTGGACCACATTGCTTCTGCTTCTCAGAAATATTGAGTGACCCCACCTCCTGCTGGCTTCAGTTAGGGCTTGCCTGCCACAAGTTGTACGGCTTTAACTATACTGGTATAAATAAACAGCACAACCCTCTTAAGTGCGGATGCAGTTATATCAGTATAAAGCTGCATATATCAGTACAGCTGATTCCCATATGGGAAGGCACATCTATACTGCTGTAGCTGGGTCCACATTAAGGGCTTGTCTACACTGGCAAGTTTCTGCGTAGTAAAGCAGCTTTTTGCGCTCAAACCGCAGACGTGTACACGCTGCCGAGCCACTTTGTGTGCAGCGCTGCAGAAAACCCACCTCGACGGGAGCCGTCAGGCTATTTGCACAGGGGCTGCAGCGCTCTGTTGCCAGTGTAGACACCTGATTGCTTTCGGCTCTGTAATTGGCCGCCGGGGCTGTCCCATAATGCCTCAAGTGACCGCTCTGCTCTTCGTTTTGAACTCGGCTGCCCTGGAGACATGGGCCCTCCCCTTTCGAAGCCCGGTTTCTGAGAGCGGTTGCGTGCTGTGCCGATCTGCTCTGGGACACAAAGCAAACCATTCATGTGGAATGCTCGTGCTGTTGAACATAGAGGCAGGTGTGTAGAGGTGTGTGCATGACAGAGAGAGAGACACAGATTGATTGCTGTGCAGAGAGCCCAGGGAGGGAGGCAGGGGCTGATGTCGGGGTTTCCCCCTGCCCCTGCCTCATGACTGGTTGCTTCCTTCCGCTCTGTCCCCCAAAATACACAGTCTCTCTCCCCCACTCCATACACACACACACTCCCTGTTACACACTCCCCCCCTACACACTTTTGTTGAAAAGCAGCTGGCAATATAGTAGGATGCCCATGGAACAATGGGATTGGGAAATCTGCATCATGTGATGCTGTGCCTTCCCCATGAGGCATTGCAAACCCCTGTCAAAGCACCCTGTGGCCAGTTGCACAGTGGGATGGCTACCACAACGCACTGCTGTCTTTGCTGTTGCAAGAGCTCCTAGTGTGGATGCGCTCCAGAGTCACAAGGAGCACAGTGTGGACACACAACAGCTGTTTAGTTCCAGCGTTTTAATAACAGCGGTATACCTTGTGGCGCAGAAACTTGCCAGTGTAGACATGCCCTAAGGATTGTACCAATTTAATTATTTTGGTAGAAAATCATACCCCTCAGTGAAATAGTTAAGTTGGTACAAAAATTGTGGGTGCTCAGCCCTTCTGAAGATCAGACTTTAAATGCATAAGTAATTAGTAGCTTATGTACGTATATATGCAAGCCCACATACATCATGTGCTAATATCTACTTCTAGATAATATGTTATTAGCACTGTGCAGTTTAAGCAGCCAAAATACAGTTCTTTGCTTTCAGGATTATGCTTTTAACAGCTTTCCTTGTCATCTTTCCCCTCCAAAGCAAGCAGAAAATGATCACCAATGATATTTGATCTAAGCACGTTTTGTAGAGTGTATTTACGCACAGCGGTTCCACATGGAAAATGTAAGACCATCATATTATTTTTACACTGTTATGATTCATCATTACTAGTTAAACCCAGACAATGTGTTAGACAAACGACACAGACAGTGTCTAGACACAGAATAGATTGAACACTCCAAGAAGCCTAGAAGTGGGGAGTCGCCAGGATTTTTTATTTCCGTACGTTATTATCATTATTGACTTGTTCCAGCCTTGTCAATACTAGGAAAAGCAGTACACATGTTGCAGATGCACTCTTTCGAGCACTCGTGTAGACAGGGCTCAGAGGTTTTCATGACCCGCACCAGGTCTATACTACAGGCACTACAGCGGCACAGCTGCAGCAATGCCTAGTGTAGACACCCTAGTGTAGACACCTCCTACAGCGGTGCAAGGTTTTTCCCCAATCAGTGTAGCTACAGTGACAAAAGAAGTCTTCCAGAGACCTAGTCACAGCTACACTGAGAGGTTAGGTCAGTTTAACTATGGTACGCTCAGGGGTGTGAATTTTTCACATTCCTGAGCACTGTAGCTATATTGACTTATCTTTTAACTGTTAACCACTGGGGCCTGGTCTACAACTCCTTCACCCTGTTTACACTAGCACTGAGGCCTCATCTACACTAGAAAATACTGTAGTGTGGATGCAGTTATGTCTTTATAAGCCAATATAGCTTTTCCCATATGGGAAGGGGAATCTATCCTGGTATAAACACATTTATACCTATATAACTGCACCCACTCTCAGGCTTATACCAGCATAACTCTACAGGTAGGAGTATGATTTTTCTACCCAACATAGGGTATGTCTACACTGCACTTGGAGACTGATATCCGTGTGGGCTTTAATCTAACTAGTGTGGTGAAAAATAGTAGTGAAGATGTGGTGGTGCAGACCTTGGCATGGGCAGTAAAAACCCACCTGGGACTTTCTTTGCTAGCCTGTGCTGGGATCCGTGCTGCTGTCTTCACTGCTATCTTTAGCAGCACTAGTTAGATTAAAGCTAGCATAGAGATGCCTACATGAGCTGCAATTATGCTTTCCATTGCACTGTAGACATACCCACTATTATACCAGCACAACTTTCAAATGTAGACCAGGCTTAGACCACTGGTACAGCTGCACCATTACTGAAAAATGGGTACTGCTTTTCCTGACATAGATGTCCCCTCCTTGTGGGCATCCTGGAAGAAGTGAGTATTTAGGAAGGAATGAAATGGAAAGTGGCTAGTGGCTAGCATGGATTGGGCTTTGGAGAGTAATCCCCACAGGGAGCGGCATGGAGATGGTTGTGGGAGAAATGGCCTAATAGGTCATTGAAGCTAGTGTCAGCCAAGAGGGGATGGGAGGGACAATGCAATGAGCATTAAGGTGGTAACTAGCTGCAGAAGTCATTGCGGATTCCTCATGGGGCCATATGTGCAAAGGTCTGGAGATGGGGAAAAAGAAAGGTCTTTGAAAATTACACAGATCTGCTACATGTTTTGAATTCTCTCCTCTAAAGAGCTCTTGGAATAAGGTGTGGGCAGGAGAATGCAAGCCATGCATGTACAGCGACTGCAACACTTAGGGTACATCTACACTGCAATTAAAAACCAATGGCCGATCCATGCCAGCTGACTCAGGCTTGTGGAACTCGGGCTAAGGGGCTGTTTAACTGCAGTGTAGATGTTCAGGCTTGGGTCCAAACCTCTACACCTCAATTAAACAGCCCCTTAGCCTGACTCTGACTCAGCCACAGGTGTCTAATTGCGATGTATACATACCCTTAGACCATTGGTTCCCAAACTTGGTTCGCGGCTTGTTCAGGGTAAGCCCCTGGCAGGCCGTGAGACGCGTTGTTTACCTGAGCGTCTGCAGGGACGGCCGCTCGCAGCTCCCAGCGGCCACAGTTCGTCGTTCCCAGTCAATGAGAGCTGCGAGAAGCGGTGTCCCAGCCTGCGCTGCTCCCCGCAGCTCCCATTGGCCAGGAATGGCGAACCGTGGCCAATGGGAGCTGTGAGCAGCCGTACCTGCAGACGCTCAGGTAAACAAAGTGTCTCACGGCCCGCAGGGGCTTACCCTGAATGAGCCACGAACCAAGTTTGGGAACCACTATACTAGATGGTGTCCCTGGTCTCCTTCCATTGCAGCACAGATACGTGCTGCCCCTTGCTCACAAACTGTGTTTTCACCACAAGCCAAGCCCTTTGTGTATAATCACTTCCAGCATTTGCCCATTCAGAACTGACTCCTGAAACTGTTTGCATGGGTGTCCATGAAATTGTTGTGTTTGGGGATCAATTTTAGCATCAACAGGATTGCTTGAAGGACAGTCCAGTGGTCAAAGCACTAGCCTAAGACTCTGGAGATCCAGGTTCAATTCCCTGCTCTCCCACAGACTTCCCAGGTGAGGGTGGGCAAGTCACTCAGACCTGGTTTACAATGAAATGTTAGTTGACCCAGCTACATCCTTCAAGGGTGCAAAAAAGCCACACACCAGAGCAATGTAGTTAAGCCAATCTAACCCCTGGTGTAAGCAGCGCTAGGTCAACAGAAGGCTTGGGCTTGTGTACAAGCAGTTTCCTGTTGTGAGGGAGAAGTATGTAGACTGCATGGTGAGAGGGAATGGGCTAGAGAAATACCACAAGGGTAACTGCAAGGGGAATAGGTGTGACCTGCTATTGTCTTAATATTCCTACATCAAAGCAAACTGCAGTGCCATATAATTGCTTTAACACACAGGGTCTGCCAGCGGAAAGCATGGAGAGTGAGGACAGGTAGGAACTCAAACAGGCCTTTTGAGGATGCCTGCAATCCCTGTGTAGCTAAACAGCGAAGCACTGATCATCGAACCTGTTGATTACCTGCTGAGAAATATACTGGCTTTACTGACATCCTGATCTTGATGTCAAATTTCCACTGAGAAATAAGTGTTTTTATAGCTACTGTATGACGTGATGTGTTCCATACTGGCCCTCCAACCAAACTAGAGACCAAACAGATCTCAGGGTAAGATCTTTGCTCCTGCTATGGACCATTTGTGCCATCCCAAAAGACAAAGGAGCCAGACTTAGTTTAACCAGTTGCCTGAGGATTTCCCTGCTTAGCTGTATATCATGAACTCTGTATAGTTAATAACCAATGAAGATTCCCTTTAGAAAAAGCAGTATGGACTTCTGATCTAAAGGGGCTGAGGGCTGCCCTTGTATATCACCATGAAGTTATAACTTCAAGTTCATGAGGTCAATATTCCTAACTGGGTAGTTACACTCTCCCAGCTATATCTATCCCACTCCTTCATTGTCAGCTGGATAAGGTATTCTTCTTCACTTCCTGTCCTAAACTGTTCCGTTAGTGCTTTAAGCTCCTTGGATGGCAGGCATTAGAGAAGCTCAAAATATTATGAAGGATTTATAGTAAGAAACTGAGAGGCAAGGCAACTTTGGTCTAAAAGGAGGAACTATTAAGGGTAGGACAGCTGCTGTGTGAAATGTTTACAGTGAAACCACTGGAAAGTTGCCTCATTTGGTATTTTGTTGCAAACTCACAATTCAGCCTAGGTTTCTC
The DNA here is from genome assembly GCF_965152235.1 of Eretmochelys imbricata. Taxonomy (NCBI): domain Eukaryota; kingdom Metazoa; phylum Chordata; order Testudines; family Cheloniidae; genus Eretmochelys; species Eretmochelys imbricata. Next base: position 19,766,999 of record NC_135573.1, read on the forward strand.
ATCCATGAGCCTTTTGAGAAAACCTGGTTCCAGTTTTCACATGCGGTAAATTTCTATGGGCTTGGCTAAACCAACTACATTGATGTAATCTCAGAGCAAGTCTCCCTAATCCAGATCAGCCTTTGGTTTTCTGATGCAAAGATACAACCTTCACAATGTATACTGAACATCTGCTGCCCTCCACGGAGTGACTGTCTCTTGCTTATTCTAACTGCTCATGTGGTCCCCCATCATTTTAGTGCCAGAGACTCTGCGACACAGGCAGAACAGAGAGTTGCCTAGGGCAGCAACAGGGCCTGTTCAGTCAGACAAGTCCCCTTCTCTCCTCCCCATTAAAGGTATATTGGTCTTCCCTTTCCCAGCTGTAAGGCATAAGATTCTCAGCCTCATGATCTTCCCTCATGGGCAAAACCTCAGCTCCCTGCCCAACACTTCAGTATTCTGTTGATGTTCCCCTCAATGCAGTTGCAGGAGGAGTTTTTTTCAAAAAGGGGTGGCACAATTACCCCTGCCAGATCCGAAATGCTCTCCTATGTCATCTGAAGGGGAGGTGGGGCTGATTGGTGACGGGAACACAACTTCTGCCTGTGTTTGAGGATGGGTAGAGGGGAAGAGTGGTGGAGGTTTCCTTGCCCTAGCTGCTATCACAGAGCTGTGATAAACAGAGAGACAATCTGACTCCACAGGGAGCTCGTTATTTTCAGCACAGAGTCTCAGGGCCTCGTCTAGAGTCAGGAATAGCCCTGATGCATCAGTTCGTGGCTAGCAGTCACTGTTGCTGCCCCCTAAGCATAGGCAAGGGAACACTGGGATTGCCTCAATCTTGTTTTCTCCCTGCTGGGGGCATAAACTCTGGGGTCTTTCTGCAGTTGTCGCTTGCTTGAAATGACCCTAGCAGCAAATCAGCTGGGATAGCAACTGCTCAGTAATAGTCTGTGAGGGCAACAATGCAGAGGTGGCACGTGGGGGGACCCACACTGAGGGGAGGGGGGGATATGACCCCAGCTCGCTGCTTGGCTTGCACTGAGCATGCCCAGTAACATCTGCTGAAGCTGCTGCCCTCACTCTGTCCCCACCCCCCAACTCTGGGCTGATGGGGTAGACATCTGTTAGTTTGCCTAGGGCTTAGGAGCCAGCTAACGATTGTGATAAAACAATAAACCAAGTGCAGCAGCAAAGGTGGGAACGCATCCCAGCCTCAGCCGTGTTCCCCACTAGGCCTATGTGATGTGAACTTTAAGGCCTAGTGGGGAACAGGAGCCATTTGAATGTTAAAGTCGTTTGGCACAGGTCAAACAATGGTCCCAACTATGCTTCCATCAGGCCCCGTTACAACACGGTTCCAGTTTGGAGGGAAGACTCAGCTAAGGTCCCATTTTTGGCATTGTCTAGGTGAGGAAGTTGGACGGATGAGTTTGGAACCCACTTATGCGGGCACTCCGACGGGGCACAAGTAGCGCTGATCAGAATTTTTCACCTGAAAATGTTTTTCCAACAACCTTCCTCCCCCATCATTTTTGTCAAAAATCAAAAGTATTTAAAATGTCAATTTTGATGCATTTTCATCGAGAATAAAATGAACGGAAGCATTTTGACAATGTGCAAGTGCTGGAGGAACCAACTGGGGCAGAGCTCTTCTTGACCTCTGCTCACAAACTGGGAAGAATTAGTAGGGGAAGCAAAAGTGGATGGGAACCGGGGAGGCAATGACCATGAGATGGTCGAGTTCAGGATGCTGACACAAGGAAGAAAGGAAAGCAGCAGATTATGGACCCTGGACTTCAGAAAAGAAGACTTTGACTCCCTCAGGGAACTGATGGTCAGGATCCCCTGGGAGAACAACATGAGGGCGAAAGGAGTCCAGGAGAGCTGGCTGTATTTTAAAGAATCCTTATTGAAGCTACAGGAACAAACCATCCCGATGTGTAGAAAGAATAGAAAATATGGCAGGCGACCTACTTGGCTTCACAGCGAAATCCTTGCTGATTTTAAACACAAAAAAGAAGCTTACAAGAAGTGGAAGATTGGACAAATGACCAGGGAGGAGTATAAAAATATTACTCGGGCATGCAGGAGTGAAATCAGGAACTCCAAATCACACCTGGAGTTGCAGCTAGCAAGAGATGTTAAGAGTAACAAGAAGGGTTTCTTCAGGTATGTTAGCAACAAGAAGAAAGTCAAGGAAAGGGAGGGCCCCTTACTGAATGATGGAGGCAACCTACTGACAGAGGATGTGGAAAAAGCTAATGTACTCAATGCTTTTTTTGCCTCTGTCTTCACGAACAAGGTCAGCTCCCAGACTACTGCACTGGGCAGCACAGCATGGGGAGGAGGTGACCAGCCCTCTGTGGAGAAAAAAGTGGTTCGGGATTATTTAGAAAAGCTGGAAAAGCACAAGTCCATGGGGCCGGATTCGCTGCATCCGAGAGTGCTGAAGGAGTTGGCCAATGTGATTACAGAGCCATTGGCCGTTATCTTTAAAAACTCAGGGCGATTGGGAGAGGTCTCGGATGACTGGAAAAAGGCTAACGTAGTGCCCATCTTTAAAAAAGGGAAGAAGGAGGATCCTGGGAACTACAGACCAGTCAGCCTCACCTCAGTCCCTGGAAAAATCATGGAGCAGGTCCTCAAGGAGTCAATTCTGAAGCACTTAGAGGAGAGGAAAGTGTTCAGGAACAGTCAGCATGGATTCACCAAGGGCAAGTCATGCCTGACTAATCTAATTGCCTTCTATGATGAGATAACTGGCTCTGTGGATCAGGGGAAAGCAGTGGATATTCCGTGACCTTAGCAAAGCTTTTGACATGGTCTCCCATAATATTCTTGCCAGCAAGTTAAAGAAATATGGGCTGGATGAATGGACTATATGGTGGATAGAAAGCTGGCTAGATTGTTGGGCTCAACGGTTAGTGATCAATGGCGCCATGTCTAGTTGGCAGCCGGTATCAAGTGGAGTGCCCCAAGGGTCGATCCTGGGGCTGGTTTTGTTCAATATCTTCATAAATGATCTGGAGGATGGTGTGGATTGCACCCTCAGCAAGTTTGCAGATGACACTAAACTGGGAGGAGAGGTAGATATGCTGGAGGGTAGGGATAGGATACAGAGGGACCTAGACAAATTGGAGGATTGGGCCAAAAGAAATCTGATGAGGTTCAACAAGGACAAGTGCAGAGTCCTGCACTTAGGACGGAAGAACCCCATGCACCGCTACAGACTAGGGACCGAATGGCTCGGCAGCAGTTCTGCAGAAAAGGACCTAGGGGTTACAGTGGACAAGAAGCTGGATATGAGTGTGCCCTTGTTGCCAAGAAAGCCAATGGCATTTTGGGCTGTATAAGTAGGGGCATTGCCAGCAGATCGAGGGACGTGATCGTTCCCCTCTATTTGACATTGGTGAGGCCTCATCTGGAATACTGTGTCCAGTTTTGGGCCATACACTACAAGAAGGATGTGGAAAAATTGGAAAACATCCAGTGGAGGGCAACAAAAATGATTCGGGGACTGGAACACATGAGTTATGAGGAGAGGTTGAGTGAACTGGGATTGTTTAGTCTGCAGAAGAGAAGAATGAGGAGGGATTTAATAGCTGCTTTCAACTACTTGAAAGGGGGTTCCAAAGAGGATGGATCTAGACTGTTCTCCGTTGTAGCAGATGACAGAACGAGGAGTAATGGTCTCAGATTGCAGTGGGGGAGGTTTAGGTTGGATATTAGGAAAAACTTTTTCACTAGGAGGGTGGTGAAACACTGGAATGTGTCACCTAGGGAGGTGGTGGAATCTCCTTCCTTAGAAGTTTTTAAGGTCAGGCTTGACAAAGCCCTGACTGGGATGATTTAGTTGGGGATTGGTCCTGCTTTGAGCAGGGGGTTGGATTAGATGACCTCCTGAGGTCCCTTCCAACCCTGATATTCTATGATTCTATGAATGTCGGAACATCCCATTGCAACATTTTCAGAATGTTTCGTTGTGACATGTTGACGTTTTCAGAACATCCCTGTGATAGGGCACCACTCACCTTTTGAGTGCCTCCTAGCAGCTACGGGTGGTACTGCAATCTTTTCCTTACTCCTGGTGTCCCTGTACGTTGCTGCCCTCGCTAGGCAGACATACAGTGGCTCAGCCCTCTGACCAAGTCACACAATCAAACATGGATCCCTTCCAGGGTAGCAAAGAGTTCACTAAACTGTTTGCCCTCACCATGGTCTTCAGCCACATCTCTGGGGCCTTTATATCCAACCCTTCACTTAGGCCTCTAAAAGGCCTTAGGCAACTGTGCCAGTGGGGGAACCTAGCCCCACCCACTACTCCACAGACCAAGGACCCTATAAACAGCATATACATACTGCTTCCTTCTGTTAGCAACTGCTGCTGCATTCCCTGGGCTTCTTCTAATCTACTCTCTTTACCTCCACCCATTACCTTAGGGCAAGAGCTCTCAGGTTCTCTTACTCCCATGTTTAGCAAATAGAGCCCATCAGGTTCCTTTGGCCAGAGCACCCTTCTGGCCCCAACCAAGATGCTGCACTCCTTTTATGTGAGCCTGCTGGGCTCTGATTGGCTGCTTCTGCGTACCCTGTGATGGGTTGAAACCCCCTTGGGGGCTGCCAACTGATATGCCAAGACTACTTCTGCCCCTGCTTTCCCTGCCCTCCCAGCTTGGGACTTCAGTGCCCTGCCTGGTTTGAGCCAGACCCGCTAACCTGCTGCAAACCCAGACCCAGGTTTGAACCATGTCCCCTAACAGCTGTAGGCTTAAACTGAAAGCAGCTTAAGAAGTGTTCCTGTCTTATCACTCAGATGCTGGACTCCCAGTGGGGTCCAAACCCCAAATAAATCCGTTTTACCCTGTATAAAGCGTATACAGGGTAAACTCATAAATTGTTCACCCTCTATAACATGAATAGAGAGGTATGCACAACTGTTTGCCCCCCCTCCCCAGGTATTAATACATACTCTGGATTAATTAATAGGTAAAAAGTGATTTTATTAAATACAGAAAGTAGGATTTAAGTGGTCCCAAGTATTAGCAGACAGAACCAAGTGAATTACCAAGCAAAATAAAATAAAACACGCAAGTCTAAGTCTAGTACAGTAATAAAACTGAATACAGATAAAATCTCACCCTCAGAGATGTTTCAATAAGTTTCTTCCACAGACTGGACTCCTTCCTAGTCTGGGCACAATCCTTTCCCCTGGTACAGCCTTTGTTCCAGCTCAGATGGTAGCTTTGGGATTTCTCATGATGGCCGCCCCCTTTTTTCTGTTCTACCCACTTGTATATCTTTTGCATAAGGCGGGGATCCTTTGTCCCTCTGAGTTCCCACTCCTGCTTCTCAATGGAAAAGCACCAGGTTAAAGATGGATTCCAGTTCAGGTGACCTGATCACATGTCACTGTAAGACTTCATTACCCACTTGCCAGCCCACAGGTATACAGGAGGACTTACAAGTAAAACAGAGCCATCTACAGGTAATTGTCCCGGTTAATGGTAGCCATTAAGATTCCAAACCACCATTAATGGCCCACACTTTGCATAATTACAGTTGGACCTCAGAGTTATATTTCATATTTCTGGTTTCAGATACAAGAGTGATACATTTATACAAATTGGATGACCACACTCAGTGGATTAAAAGCTTTGTAATGATACCTTACAAGAGACCTTTTGCATGAAGCATATTCCAGTTACATTATATTCACACTTATTAGCATATTTTTATAAAATCATATAGAGTACAACATCACACATGCTTTCTAGACGGGCCTAGAGGACCCACCTTTGCTGCTTCTTTCCTGGGACAGGGTGTAGTAGGACCACGGGGACTCCAGCAGGGGTCCACAAAGGCCTGGGTGGTATACCCTCATCACAGTCCCATTTCATACTTTTGTTTCAAGACAACTTTTTGAAACAAAATTAATTGTTTTTTAATATTAAAAATATTTAAAAGTTTTCAAAGATCAAAATCAGAATGAAATGTTTCCGTGTTGTCAAAACTAAATGTTTCAATCAACCCAAAACAAAACAAAAAAACTTCTGGGATTTGTTTTGCGGGAAATTTCTAAATTGTTTGTTTTCATTCCATTTTGGAACAGAAAACATTTTGAAATCTTAGAATTTCCTGCCAAATGGAAAAATCAGGTGCCCTCCAAGTTGTAGTTACAGGTGCCTTACAGCAAGTTAGCTTAGCTCAGTAAGGAACTGAATTTACATTAAAAATTGGAACTTTATTGTCCTCTAATTTGGCTGTGACTGTGGAATAGATATGTTGGGGCACGCAGTTACAAGTGGGCTGTGACCCAGAGTATTATCACATAGTTTGGCTTTCCTGTGAAGATATAACCAAACCATGTTATTGTGCTGCTCTCACAGGGAAGGACACAGTCGCCCAATAGGATAACATTTGATACATGCATGGGCCCTTGCTTTCTGTACAACATAATAATCAGCACAATTTTTGAAAATGGTTCAACCAACATGATTGTCCTAGCCACTAGATGGCCTGTCTACAAGTAAACCATTTAAAACCAATTCTGTCCATGTTGAATTTTCAATAGTGCATAATCACAGTAGCACAGACCTGAGATATAATAATTTGGTTTACGGGACAGTCACATTTGTGTTAGAACAGTAATTGCAGCATACACATTAAGAAGCAGATTCTGATCTCTTTTATCTTAGGTATGTCTACACTACAAAATTAGGTTGATTTTATAGAAGTCGATTTTTAGAAATCGATTTTATACAGTCGATTGTGTATGTCACCACTAAGCGCATTAAGTCGGCAGAGTGCATCCTCAATACCGTGGCTAGGATCGACTTATGGAGCAGTGCACTGTGGGTAGCTATCCCACAGTTCCCACAGGCTCTGCTGCCCATTGGAATTCTGGGTTAAGCTCCCAATGCCTGATGGGGCAAAAACATTGTTGAGGGTGGTTTTGGGTACATGTCATCAGTTGCCCCTCCCTTCCTGCCTCCCTCCATGAAAGCAATGGCAGACAATCATTTTGCACCTTTTTTCCTGGATTACCTGTGCAGACGCCATAGCACGGCAAGCATGGAGCCCGCTCAGCTCACCACTGCTGTTGTGAGCATTGTAAACACCTTGCACATTATCCTGGAGTGTGTGCAGAACCGGGCTAAGAGACGCCACCATGAGGACGATTGTGATGAGGACATGGAGACAGACATTCCTGAAAGCATGGGCTGAGGCAACTGGGACATCATGGCAGCAGTGGGACTGGTTGATACAGTGGAATGCCGATTCTGGGCCCGGGAAACAAGCACAGACTGGTGAGACTGCATAGTGTTGCAGGTCTGGGATGATTCACAGTGGCTGCGAAACTTTCGCATGTGTAAGGCCTCTTTCCTTGAACTTTGTGAGTTGCTTTCCCCCCCCCGAAGCACGGGAATACCAAGATGAGAGCTGCCCTGACAGTTGAGAAGCGACTGGCGATAGCCCTGTGGAAGCTTGCAACGCCTGACTGCTACTGGTCAGTCGGGAATCAATTTGGAGTGGGCAAGTGTACTGTGGGGACTGCTGTGATCCAAGTAGCCAATGCAATCACTGACGTTCTGCTATTAAGGGTAATGATTCTGGGAAATGTGCAGGTCATACTGGATGGCTTTGCTGCAATGGGGTTCCCTAACTGTGGTGGGGCGATAGATGGAACACATATCCCTATCTTGGCGCTGGAGCACCAAGCCGGCGAGTACATAAACAGCAAGGGGTTCTTCTCAATGGTGCTGCAAGCACTGGTGGATCACAAGGGACGTTTCACCGACATCAATGTGGGATGGCCGGGAAAGGTGCATGACACTCGCATCTTTAGGAACTACAGGCTGTTCGAGCAGTTGCAAGAAGGGACTTACTTCCCAGACCAGAAAATTACCGTTGGGGATGTTGAAATGCCAATATCCTTGGGGACCTAGCCTACCCCTTGCTCCCATGGCTCATAAAGCTGTACACAGGCAGCCTGGACAGCAGTAAGGAGAAGTTCAACTATAGGCTGAGCAAGTGCAGAATGGTGGTAGAATGTGCCTTTGGACATTTAAAAGCTGTCTGGCACTGTTTGCTGACTAGGTTAGATCTCAGAGCAACCAACATTCCCATTGTTATTGCTGCTTGCTGTGTGCTCCATAATATCTGTGAGAGTAAGGGGGAGACGTTTATGGTGGGGGGGAGGTTGAGGCAGATCGCCTGGTGGCCAATTTTGAACATCCAGGCACCAGGGCGATTAGAAGAGCACAGCTAGGCACGCTGCGCATCAGAGAGACTTTGAAAACCAGTTTCATGACTGGCCAGGCTATGGTGTGACAGCTGTGTGTGTTTCTCCTTGCTGCAAACCCGCCCCCTTTGTGGATTTTAATTCCCTGTAAACCAACCACCCTCCCACCTTCGATCAGAACTGCCAAAGGAAATAAAGTAATTATTGTTTTGAAACCATGCATTCTTTCTTTATTAATTAAAAAAAAAAGTGAGATAACTGACAAGGTAGCCCGGATGGGGTGGGGTGTGGGAGGAGGGAAGGACAAGGCCACATTGCTTATTGTAGCCACACTACAAATCAAAACTGTTTGAATGACAGCCTTCTGTTGCTTTGGCCATCCTCTGGAGTGGAGTGGCTGGGTGCCCGGAGCCTCCCCCACCATATTCTTGGGCGTCTGGGTGAGGTGGATATGGAACTTGGGGAGGAGGGCAGGCAGTTATACAATGGATGCTGCGGGGGTCTGTGCTCTTGTTGGCTTTCCTGCAGCTCCACCAGATGCTTCATCATGTCTGTTTGCTCCCCCATTAGCCTCAGTATCGCCTCCTGCCTCTGCTCTTTGCGTTCACTTAATGCTTTCCTGGCCTCTGCCACTGAATGCCTCCATGCATTAAGCTGTATTCTATCAGTGCAGGAGGACTGCATGAGCTCGGAAAACATGTCATCATGAGTGTGGTTTTTTTCGTCTTCTAATCTGCGATAACCTCAGGAACGGAGATGATAGGGGGAGCATAGAAACATTTGCACCTGGGGGGAGATAAAAAGGGAGAGTAAAATTTAGGATGATACATTTCTGAGAACAAAAGGGAGACACTTTCACAGTGAATCAAGCAATTCATAGCAGACAGCACGTGTGCTTTAGGTACAAGGTCGCATTTTGCCTTTTATATTGAGTGCCTGCTGGTATGGTGACACATCACAAATGGCTGGGCAACAGAATTTGTTTTCCAGGCAGCCATGGTAAGCCAAAGGGTACGCGGGGTTGGCTTCTTATACCTTCATAACATGTGGGAATGGTTTCAAACTGCAGCCCCATCCTTTCCCATAGCAAGGAATGCTGGTTGGGTTTCACATTTAAAAGGAGGGGCTGCAGTTTTCAGCACACACCTCCCCCCACCCCGTCGTGTGGCTATTCTCTGGGATGATCCCTTTTAGCCAAGCGCAAACAACCCAGCATGAATGGGGTCCTTTTACTGTTCCCTTACAAAAATTCCCCTATTTCAACCAGGTGACCATGAATGATATCACTCTCCTGAGGCTAACACAGAAAGATAAAGACCGAATGTTACGTGAATGCGACCAAAACCCAGAACCATTCGCTGCCATGCTTTGTGCTGCAATGATTCCAGACTACTTGCTACTGGCTTGGCGTGGTAAAGTGTCCTACCGTGGAGGATGAAATAAGGCAGCCCTCTCCAAAAACCTTCTGCAAAGGCTTTCAGAGTACCTCCAGGAGAGCTTCATGGAGATGTCCCTGGAGGATTCCCGCTCCATCCCCAGACACGTTAACAGACTTTTCCAGTAGCTTTACAGGCTGCAAATGCATCCCAGTTCTTCAGGACAAATCAAACATTAAACACTATTGCTTTTAAACCCTGTACTGTAGTTACAAATGTGCACTCACCAGAGCTGCCTTCTCTGGCTTCAGGGTCGGGGATCCCGCCTTGGGGGGGTATTGGCTCCAGGATGATGAAAAGGTCCTGACTGCTGGGGAGAAAGGATTCACCACTTGCCTACTGTGCATTCTCCTCCTCCTCCTCCTCCTTTTCCTCATCCAGAAAATCCTCCTCCCTGTTGCGAGATACTCCCCCCTTGCAGGTGTCCACGGACAGTGGTGGGGTAGTGGTGGGGTCCCCTCCTAGAATTCCAGGCAGCTGATCATAGAAGTGGCATGTATGGGGCTCTGACCCGGAGCAACCGTTTGCCTCCTTTGTCTTTTGGTAGGCTCGCCTGAGCTCCTTAACTTTCATGCGGCACTGCGGTGTGTCCCTGTTGTAGCCTCTCTCCACCACGCCCTGTGCGATTTTGGCACATTTTTTAGCATTTCTTCTTTTTGATCAGAATTTGGCCTGCACAGATTCTTCTCCCCATACAGCAATCAGACCCAGTGTCTCCCTTTCGGTCCATGCTGGAGCTCGTTTGCGATTCTGGGGGGACTGCATGGTCACCTGTGCTGCTGAGCTCGCCACGCTGACCAAACATGGTCTGTGTGTATAAAAACATCCTCACTGCATTTTCCACTTTTATGCATCCGATGAAGTGAGCTGTAGCTCACGAAAGCTTATGCTCAAATAAATTGGTTAGTTTCTAAGGTGCCACAAGTACTCCTTTTCTTTTTGCGAATACAGACTAACATGGCTGTTACTCTGAAACCAAACAGGAAATGAAATTCAAAATTTCCTGGGGCTTTTCCTGTGTAGCTGGCTAGTGCATCGGAGTTCAAAGTGCTGTCCAGAGTGGTCACATTGGAGCACTCTGGGATAGCTCCTGGAGGCCAATACCGTCGAATTGCGTCTGCACCACCCCAAATTCGACCCAGCAAGGTCGATTTTAGAGCTACTCCCCTCACCGGGGAGGAGTACAGAAGTTGATTTTAAGAGCCCTTTAGGTCGACGGAATGGGGTTGGTTGTGTCGACGCATTAATTTTTAAATGGACCTAATGCAGCTAAATTCGACCTAACCCCGTAGTGTAGACCAGGCTCAGTGTAAACCTGCAGAACTCCACTAATGTCATTGGTTTCGGAGTGGTAGCTGTGTTAGTCTGTATCAGCAAAAGCAATGAGGAGTCCTTGTGGCACCTTAGAGATGAACACATTTATTTGGGCATAAGCTTTTGTGGGCTAAAGTGGCTAAAAGCCACTTCATCAGAGGCCTTGTCTATATGAGAAAGTTGTGCCAATATTCCTAAGGTGTGAATTTAAAGTGATATAGTTAAACCATTGAAAATCCTTGAGTGTACACTCTTATGCCAGTTAGTTTAAGTTGATTGGGAACTGGTTTAACTGAAACTGAAATAAGTCATTCTTCGGGCTTGTTCACACAAGGAAATTGGCTGGAATAGCTATTCTAGAATAAATTATTCTGGGATAGCTGCTTGTGTGGACATTCTATTCTGGAATAAAAATCACTTTTATTCCAGAAAAATTAGTGTGCTTCCAAAGTGGAGTAATTATTCCAGAATAAAATTATTTTTATTCTGGAATATAGTGTCCACACATGGAGCTATTTCAGAATAGCTATTCTGGTCAATTTCCTAGTGTAGACAAGCCCTGATCTTGTACAGAGATGAAGAAATAAGGGACATCCCTTGTAATAAGGGACTGTGTGGGCAACCCTATCCTGAATGGTCTCTGGGTAAGCCCTAGCAACATATTTGATACTCTACTGTGTCACAAGCAAACCGTTTGGATAATTTTTAACCTGAATGTCGGATTGGTTTATCAGCAGCAGGTGACCAAATAATGATATATACAGCTATCTGTGAAAACTGGGTCAGCAGGACAGCAGTTCCTTTTATGTCCCATCATGTTATTTATATTTATACCCAGGATCAAACTTGGGGCAGAAAGATGTGTGAATGAATCTGAGCCGTTATTGCGTTTCCTCTCTGTTATGCCTGCGAGCCTTTGATAATGGCACATCATAACACTTTCTATGATACAATCACTTTGATTGGCATAAATAGATAAAGGCAACACAGGGTAACAAAACCAAACCAGACAAACAAAACCCACATTTTAAAAAAAATGAAAGAATGGCAGATTAAGTGATTCGGGCCTGAATGTTCCCCAAGTCCCTGTTTTAGGTGCCTAAGGCCCCGTGGGACTGGTGTGATGCACAAACCTCCCACTGAAACCCTGTGGGGGCCTAATCTCATTCGGCGCCTACATTTTTGCAGTAAACGTTTCCTGGAAGGCACCTATACTTCTGCTTCTGAGCAACCACACTGCTGCCTCCCTCTAGGTGACCAGGTGCCTTGCTCCCATCTAAGCCCCAGAGCAAGTCAAAGACTGGAGGAAAATAGGTGTTTCGCCACCTAAATTGCTTACAGGGCTCCATCCAGTAGGAGTGCTCGGAGGGTGCCTACCAGATCGAGACCCCGGGGAGAGAGAATGAAGAAGAGGACCTCCCTCAGAACTTTTAGCCCATTGGCTAGGATACTCACCTGAGACGTGGGAGACCCAGTATCCAGCCTCCCTGCTCCAGTGACTTATTTTTCCAGAGTTCAACAGGAGAGACTGTGGGAGCCCCGCATCGGAATGTCCCAGAGCCCAGGGGATAGAGCACTCACCTGAAAAGTGGTAGTTCCCTGCTCAAATCCCTTCTCCCTACCGGGTAGAGGAGGACTTGAACTGGGGTCTCTATTATTTCAGTGGGGTAGACTAACTAGTGGGCTAAAATTTATGAGGGAGCTCTGTCTCATCTCCTCCCACTTCTCAGTTCCTTGCTAACGGTGTCGGTGCCTAATGCCAAGAGAGGGTTTGCAGCTAAGAATCCAATGCAGAGCTAGATGCCTCCATGCAGCTGGGATTTAGATGCCTGTCTCCAAAAGAGGGGTGGGCCTTAACACCCCCTCCTCTGGCTGGCATCTCCAATTGGAGAGCTTAGATGGCTCTCTGCCTAGCGGGCTGACTTTTGTGAATCCCAGTGAAAGGTGATTAGCTACTCCCCATTCCTTGTATGGGAGCTTAGGCACCTAACGCAGGCTTTGTGGATCTCAATGATTTTCTAGGGGCTTCAAAGTTAGGTGTTGGGACAGTCAGCATTACAAAGTCTAATTCCTTTTGTGCATTCAAGCCTTTGTATATGAAGGGCGCAGTCTGGGATTATTAGCTAACCAACAGGAATAAAAATAGATTTGATCCCAAAATATATATTAACAGCTACTAGTTTCAAGGTTGAAATATAGAAAGAGGAATTGCCATATCAGATCATGGTCCATCTAGTCCAGTATTCTGTCTCTGACAGTGATCAGTGCCAATTGCTCCTGGTGCTCCAGGTGCAAGAAACGCTGGAAAGGACAGTTAGCAATAAGAGCCTAGATCCTTAAGAGTATTTAGGGTCCTAACTTCCACTGAGCCTAAATATCTCTGAGGATCTGAGCCAATAGAAGATGTTTCTTCCTAGCCCAGAACAGTCAGTTTCCTTAAATTATCCTTATCCTATCAATTGTAGCTGGATGTTCTCATTATCTAGATACATGTCTAATACTTTTTTGAATCCTGCTAATCTCTGGGTCTAAGTGATCCCTAGTGGCAATGAGTTTTACAGGTTTATCATGCATTACATAAAAAGCATTTCCTTTTATCAGTTTTAAATTTGTTGCCTTTCAGTTTTGTTGGATGGCTCTGTGTTTTTGTATTATGAGACATGGTAGATAGAAGGGTCTGATTTACCTTCTCTATATCATTCATTATTTTGTATATCTCCATCATATCCCCTCTTGTTCATATGCTCTGTTAATAAAACAGTACTAATCTTTTCAATCTCTCCTTATACTACAGTGTTTCCATACCTCTGATCATTCCAGTCAGCTCTTCTTACCTAGGATTGGAAATTCAGAGATAAGGTTTCTCCCATAACCTCCTTCTTATCACTCTCTCATTCTGCTTTCTCTCCTCCCTTTCCATATCACCCTTATCTCTGCCCTTTGCATGCAGGCATCAGGAAAGGGTTTATGTGATCACTTAACATTAGGATAAGGTCGGACAAACTCTGCATCATCGAGGACTGTGCTACACACACAAATTGCTCTGATTTAACTAAATTGATTTCTAAATTGATTTAGTTAAATCAGTGCCACATCCTTGTGTGGACACTCTTAAACCAGTTTAAGAGTGGCTATCTATTTAGCTTAATTTGGTTATTATTGGATCAGTTATCAAATTAAGTTAAATCTATATCAGCTGCTCCTAAACTGATTTAAGAATGTCCACACGAGGGAATTGCACCAATTTAGCTACCAAAAATCAATTTGGAAACCATTTTAGTTAAATTTGTAGTTTCTGTGTATAAAGTATGCCTGAGAAGTGTGTTGGTAATTTACCAGGAGCCTGTGGGACGCACCATTTTGCATATAAATTAGACGTGGGCTCAAGCCTCAAAGTTTGGATCCAAGTTGTAACTGAACTTTCTTAAAAGTTAGGGGAGGGTGTTTAGATCTGGAGTTTTGGTTCAGCCATTAAAGAGACAGGAGCCAATGTGGATTACTTGCCTCATCGTTTTGAGTATCGGTTTCACAATATGGCCCAATGTGAGGGAAAAGTCAGTGATAACATTGACAGATGAGATACCATGAGGATGAACAACCTGAATAGAACAGATAGAACAGAAACATAGGAATTGCCAAATTGAGTGGGGATTACCACTCAATGCTCCATCTAGTCCAGTATCCTGCCTTTGACAATAGTCAATATTAGTAGCTTCAGAGAAAAGGGCAAATGATGCTGCAATAGACAGTTTTGGCATAGTTTGCGCCATGGAAAGTTTCTTCCTGACCCCCACAAATTAGAGGTTGGCTTATGCCCAGAAGCATGGGGGTTGATGCAGGAATATGGAGAAGTTTCTGGAGGGGAATTAAAATAATATTTACCGGTTTGTTCTTTCAATGAAACCATCCTAGTGTCCTGTACAATTTCTGTTTGAAAAAGAGAAATAATTTTTGAGCTTCAGATATACCAATAATAATAATTTAAAGTCAGTGGTTTCTCTTTTTCAGCGGGTGCTTTTTAACATCAGACTAGTCAACTGGATGTGGGGGCCTGATCCAAAGCCTAGTGGAGCCAA
Organism: Eretmochelys imbricata; assembly: GCF_965152235.1. Taxonomy (NCBI): domain Eukaryota; kingdom Metazoa; phylum Chordata; order Testudines; family Cheloniidae; genus Eretmochelys; species Eretmochelys imbricata. The sequence goes on from NC_135573.1 coordinate 19,782,052, forward strand.
CTGGAATCTTTGTTATTTGTATTACAATAGCACTGAGAGGCCCCAGTCAAAATCAGGTCCCAGGTGCTGCACAAACACATAGTGACAGACAGTTCACTGGAGGGAAAATGGAGGTTACACCACAAATGAAGGTGGGATTGTAGTGTCGGAGGAACATTTTCACTAGCTTTAATCTAGCTATGGAGGTAACAATAGTACTGAAGATGCGGCAACATGGACCTAAGCACAGGCCATAACCTGAGTACATACTCCGAGGCCTCGGCAGGTTTATACTGGGGTGGCTAGGCAGTGCTGAAGCCTGTGCCACCATGCCCTCACTCCCACTACTTCCTGTGCCAGTTAGATTAAAGCTAGCACACTATGCCTATCTGTGCTGCAATTATACCTTCTTTTGTGGAGCAGACATACCCATAGAGAGGTGAAATGATTTGCTCCAGATCACTCAGCAGGTGATCAGTGGCAGAGGTGGGAGTAAAACTAGGTTTCCTGAGTCCAGGTCTAATGTCCTACCCATTGGAGCACACTGCCTCTCCAGTAGAGTCTTTCCATTGTCTTCATGGGCTTGGAATCAGGCCCTAAATATTTCAAATTTAGTTAAAACACACAACACCTCTGCTGCTGAGATTTGAATATCCATAAGCTCTTTGGGGGCAGGGACTGTCTTTTTGTTCTCTGTTTGTACAGCATCTAGCACAATGGAATCCTGGTCCAGGACTGGGGCTTTTAGGTGCTATGATCATACACATAATAAATAATAATAATAACAACCCTGGGTGAATTTTTCCCTCAGAGGTACAGACCCCCCTGAAAGCAGTGAAAGCCAGCGTGGCTAGATCCTACATCACCATCCTCACAGCCACTGATACTAGGGCACACCAGATTTTCTAACAGAATCCCTGCCGGAGTTTTCCCTCTAATGGTACTAATGATGCCACTACGGAAAGGTCGGGTGTTATTTTTATCACGCATTCAGCTACCCACTATAACTTTCCCGCTTGTATTTTCCTCTTTTAGTAAACAGCCTTATTGCCAGACAGAGAAGGTGGCAGGGGATCCTTTAAAATAAAGATGACTAAAGGGGGGAAAACAATATTCTTCCTCCAGTGCCTAACTTTGGCCATAAACCCCAGTCCCACTTAGTAACCTAAATTGCCTCATTTTGTCCTGCTTCCCCTCTTCAGTCATATAAAGGGCAATAAAGAAAGACAAGGGCGGAATAACCTCTAAATAAAAGATGAGGTAATTCTGAAGGCCCATTAGAGTTTTATGTGTATTACGGCTTTGTGGTTTTTTTATACAAGTCCACTGGGAGCTGTGACATCTCCTGTATGGAGATGTCACCCGGCATGTTCCACTTTACAGCAGCTCTCGTAAAATGCCAGCTTTTGAGATGCAAATTGCAGAGAACTCCATGCTAACTTTTTTTTGAGGGGGAGGGGCAGGGGATGGGAGAGAATAATAAGGAAACCATTTCCCTCTATCACTCCTCACCCTTCACTTTGGACAGAAATATAAGGAAGCTCTCACTATTGCAGTCAAAGATCCCACTGAAATGAAGGAGGATCACACAAGCCACAAGCTAAAATAAGGAACCAGACAGAACTTCTGGGCATGATGACAAGATTCACCGGATGAAATTCCATGGCCTGCATTATACAGGAATCAGACTAGATGATCACAACGGTTCTTTCTGGCCTTAAAATCTAACACAGCAAGAGTCATGTTTGTGTAGACACTAGCCTGAGCCCACAATCACAAATGTCTGCTGGTTAGGTGCCCCATCAGGTCAATTTTGGAATGGTAAGGTATATTTCACATACGCTGAAAAGAAAAGATTTCTGCAGAGATTTGGGGATAAGGATACTCTAACTCATCTGTTTGCTTTTGTCCTTTGTGCCACCGTTTTATGGGTAGGTGAATTTGGACGATGGGTTTACCTGCTTGTGGGGTGGAAGAGTGCATCTGTATTTAAGGCCCAGGAGTGAGAGGAGGAGACCCAGGGCCAGATTCGGCAATGACACACCCTAAACTATGGTATGAGTGAAGTAGGGGAACAGGTTTTCTGTCCTGTTCTGTTCCCTTTGTGCTGTGCAGGCAAAGGGAGTAGAGATTGGCTACATCACCCTAGCTCAGATTCTACCACCATGGGGGAGTCCCCAGAGGCTCTAGACCCAGTGTGGCTATATCTTACACCACACTCCTTACAGCCGCTGATGCAAGGCACATGCCAAGAGTGGGGGGAAGAGGTGTATGCAGAGCACATTCCATGCCAACTATGCTCAGTTGCTGGACATTTTATTGGGGACTCTGGCCAGCTGGTGCATATTATAGCATTTCCAGGCTGCTCTAAGATGCACCCAGGGCAGGGGCCAGGCAGAGATTAGGGAGCCATAACCAGCACCCTGGCAGTCACCCCCTCCTGAGTGGTTGAGGAGGCAGGTGTAAGTGGTCAGGCTAGCAGTGTGACTTGCGTTGATCTGGCATTTGGTGAGTGTGGATAACTTACAGACAAAGGCAGGGATTCACCCCAACACTGCAGCCACTTTATACGCGGTGCCTCAATCTGGGCATCTAAAAATGGAGGCAGCCAAAGTCAGTGGCCACTTCGGAAAAGAAAAAAAAAAAAAAGAGCTATAGAAATACAGAAGATAGGTCTGTATTTATGCTTGGAAGGGTAGTGACAATTACATAGTAATAGAGTTTATGGCCGTAAGGATCACCAGATCATCTAGCTTCAGTCTTCATGATTCAGAGCATAAACTGATCAATAGGGCTCTACAAAATTCATGGTCCATTTTGATCAATTTCACAGTCATAGGATTTAAAAATAATAAATGTAATGATTTCAGCTATTTAAATCTGAAATTTCATGGTGTTGTAATTGTAGAGGTCCTGACCCAAAAAGGAGTTTGGGGTGGGAGGGCGAGGGGAGCTTGCAAGTTTATTGTAGGGGGGTTGCAATACTGCTACCCTTACTTCTGTGCTGCTGCTGGCTGTGGTGATGCCTTCAGAGCTAGGCGTCCAGCCAACAGCCGCCACTCTCCGGCTGCCCAGCTCTGAAGGCAGAGCAGACGTAAGGATGGTAATACCATGACTCCCCCAAAATAACCTTGCAACCCCTTTTGGGTCAGGACACCCAAATTGAGAAACACTGGTCTCCCCTGTGAATTCTGTATAGTATAGGGTAAAAGCACACAAAAGACCAGATTTCATGGGAGGAGACTGGATTTCATGGTCTCTGAAGCCTTTTTCATGGCCACGAATTTGGTAGGGCCCTGCTGATCAACAACTGAGATCAGGAATACATTTGGTCTCCCTCAATTTTACAAATGTTCAGGCGCATTATGTTTTATTCCCTACCTTCATATAAAGAATGTACCAGTGGTCACCGCCTGTAAACAATGAAGTAGATGAACCATTGGTCACTCCTGGTGTCGTGTTATACAGAATCACAGTCTTTCTTAAACAAAAGACATTAATTTAAATAAACCAACTACTAACTATAGACACAAATAAATAAGCTTCCACATAGCTCGAGTTCCAGCTCTGACTTTCTTGTTTACCAGGGACCACATCCTGGCTGGAACACAGTGTAACACACAGAGACATCTAGTGGCTGAACAATATGCTGCAATAATCTGCATTACATTTGGCCCGGCTCTACACACAAAATTGTCCTGAATTAACTAAAGATGTGACTTTTAAATTGATTTAATTAAACCACTGCAACTTTGTGTGTGGATACTCTTATATTGATTTAAACCTGGTTTATATGGTTTGGCTTGTGCCCATATAAGCCAGGTTTAACTAGCTATCCAGGCAAACCTATTCTAATTGTAAGGGGACTGTTGGTCCCTTACTAAAACTCAGTGGGGTTTTTTTTGGTTGCCTAACTCCCTGTACCAAAAGAAAGGGGAAGCGTCGATGGGAAATCAGGACCCTGAGACTGATAGTCCCCAGGAGCAATGGGGAGAGGTCAGTGCTCCAGGTCAGCCTGATTGACAGGATGGGCAGGTTAATGAAAGAGTCAGGAGGGCAGGGAGGGTCCCATCCTCTGTGTGAGCTGGAATTGTATGGAGCAGAGTGGGGATGAGCTAAGGAGATAGCAGGGGCCTGTGCTGAGCTGGGGAGCAGAGCCTTGCCAGTCAGAGAGAACCAGAGAAGTGGCCCAGGAAGCAGGTCACTGCTGGGAGCAGAGCCACAGAAGCAACCCAGAGAGCAGACCTGTGCTGGGAGGAGAACTGCAGCAACCAGAGCCAGAGGGGTCAGAAAACAGCCCAGTAAAACAGACTTGGACGAGAATCGTAACCCCGATGTGGGGGCTGATGCTGGGAAGAAGGGTCCTGCTACCTAGAGCCTGAAGGCATGTGGCCACCACCAGAGCAAGTGTCTGACCCACAGCATCCCTGCAGCGCAGCCAGGGCCTGAGAAGGAGGCCTGGGACTTGTGAGGAACAGACTGAACTTCCCTTACATTCCAGAGACGCTGGTTGTGATGTCCCCACGCCACAGAATGGGGTGATGTGTATTCTTTTAATCTTTTCCATTTTTTCCTTATTTTTTTTTAAATTGGTTGCTGTTTAATAAATTGTATTAGCTTTGAACTGTATGCAGTGATCAGTGGGTCAGGGAAGCATCCAGTGCACAGAGAGCACCCTGGAGTGGGGATTCCCTAGCCCCTGTCCTAAGTGATCACAACAAGGTTGGGGGGTCAAGCTCCCCAGGAATCCTGGGCCCAGCCTTGTTGGGGTTACGAGGCCTCTGCCACACCGCATAGTGGAAGGGGAGCCCTCAAGGTCAGGCAGGCCTCTGGGTAAAGGAAGTGGGAGTGAGGTAGGGTTGCCAAACCTCCAGGTTTGGCTGGGAGTCTCCTGGAATCAGGCCTGATCTCCCGGAGGCTATTGAAGCCAATCCGGGAGATTTTAGGCCATTAAAAGTCCCGTTGGCGGCACAGAAGGGCTAAGGAAGGCTCCCTGCCTGCCCTGGTTCCCCACCGTTCCTGGAAGCGGTTGTCATGTCCAGCAGCGGCTCCTAGGCAGGATTCTCTGTGCACTGCCCCCACCCTGAGCGCCGACTCCGCAGCTTCTAGTGGCCAGGAACAGGGAACCGCAGTCAGTGAGAGCTGTGGGGGAGGTGCCTGAAGGCAGGGGCATCGCGCAGAGTTGTCTGGCTGTCTCTGAGCCTAGGAGCTGCTGCCGGACATGCCACCACTTCCAGGAGGCATCCGAGGTAATTGCCATCTGACTGGAGCCTGCATCCCAAACCCCCTCCCGCTCCCCAACCCCCTGCTCCCTCCCGCACGCAAACTCCTTCCCAGAGCCTGCACCCCAACCACCTACCCTAGCCCTGTGCCCCCTCCCACACCCAAACTCCCTCCCGGCGCCCACCCCGTCACCCCCCCTGCACTCCAACCCCCAACCCCCTTCCGCACCCAAACTCCTTGCCAGAGCCTGCCCCCAACCACCTACCCTAGCCCTGTGCTCCCTCCCACACCCAAACTCCCTTCCGGCGCCCATCCCCTCACCCCTTCCTGCACTCCAACCCCCTGCCCCAGGCTCAGACTGGAGCCCGCTCCTGCACCCCAACCCTCTACCCCCTCCTGCACCCAAACTCCTTCCCAGAGCCTGCACCCCAACCACATGCCCTAGCTTGGAGCACCCTCCCACACCCAGACTTCCTTCCAGAGCCTGCACACCCTCCTGCACCCCTGCCCCAGGCTCAGCCCGGAGCCTTCTCCTGCACCCCAACCCTCTGCCCCAGCCAGGTAAAACTGAGTGAGGGTGTGGGAGAGCGAGCGACAGAGGGAGGGGGGCTGGAGTAAGTGGGGGGCAGGGCTTCAGAGAAGGGGCAGGGCAGGGGTGTGGCCTTCAGTACTGCCCACTTCTCTGGCCTGCTGTTTCCCTTCACTCTTCAAACCATTCTAGCAACAGTGGCAAGGAAAGATTAATGTTGATTGTTTTAGAGAGACCAAGGCAAACATATAGAAGAGGTGAGCCAAAGCCAGAAAAGGAATTCACATTCAGGTTCTTGTGCCACTCACCCCCCCGCAAGGCAGCCAGGAGTCAGCCTCCTTTGCCACCAGGATGTTCCTATAGGACTCAGCCAGAAACCAGCTTCATGCCTCTGGAATCCCATTGCAAGGGAGAAAGCAGCTGAAGTGAATCTCCTGGGTCCTGAGCTGAGTAGGTTATTGATGTCCTGGTTAACCACCTCTGTGCTGAAGGACATGCCAGGTATGTCTTTGAAACGACACCACTCCAGAGCTGCCAGACTAAAAGTACCTATGTCCCCTGGGGAGTATCTAGGCCTTCTGGTATGCATGTGAGCAAGAGCCCTGTGTGTGTGAGGACATTTCTAACTATGTAATTCATTGGCTTTATTAATTTCATTATCATTTTGTTGTTGTTTTATTTCTCATTCATATAGTGCCACAAACATATGTGATGCTTCGCAAGCCATAGAATATGAAGTCAGTTGGGACAGATCCTCAGCTGGTATAAATCAGCTCCACTGAAATCACTAGTTGAGGATTAGGATGAGTGACTGCAGTGGGAGATGGATTGGGTCCTGGATGACTATACCTTCTCCCCATAATTTCTCATAGTGGTCTCAGATCCAGCTGCAATAAATAGTTTTGTAGGCGCAATTGGCAGGTAAGACAAAAGTTGCCTGTGAGTTTGTCCTCTAGTAAAAGGTGTGGGTATGGGTAACCTTGTTATCCTGGATTTTCCTGTCTTCCCTGGTCTCACATTCACAGCAGAATAATTAGCAGTCTTTTTCATCTGTGGGGAAGGAAGTCTTGCAAAATTCCTTGTGATGTCTCCAATCTGGCTCCCAGCTTAATGAAAAGGGGAGCGCCTCTATGTTCATGTGTGTAGTTCAGATCTGTAACTGAGCCTCGCAGCTATCTCTCCACCCCTTAATGAGTTTTTTGTGTGTCTGTGAATAATGCATGGAATCACAGGAAATGCTGGTGATTAGTAGGGTGTATCTGGACACTTTTTATTCATGCTTATTTTAATAGAAAATGGATTTCTTAACAGAATAATTCCTTTAGAATGGAACAAAATGTTAGTGTTTTACTCCTGAGATACAAAATAAGTGCATTCTTATCATTGAGCTAAGCTTTCAACATTAACTCAACTAAAGAATAATTGTGAACTTGGGACAAAACCGCAGTGGTTCCCAACTCAGCATAGTTATCATAACCTTGGCTGCGGCAGTCCTGGAGCTTTATTTTATTCTCATTCAAAATGTTCATAATCAGTTCTGTTAGGCCTTTTCCAGTAGAGTCATCCACAGATCTACAGATAAAGAGATAAAGTGTTCCTTTACTTGGATACAACCATTCTCATCAACAAATCTTACTTTAAATGTCATCTTTTCAATCAATTCATTTTGAATTGTTTTGCTGGAGTAATGGTCCAGAACTTCTTTATGAAATACTGGACGTAGGTGCTCACGCATGACATCATCGTATTTCCCAAGGAGCTCTACCAAACCAAGGAAATTACTGTTCTGTTCAGTGAGAAACTTATCCAACAAGTGCTGGAAAGCCAAATTATTCTTTGCAAAGAAGAGGGTAATTGAGATCAGATGCTCAAGCACTTTCCTCCAATGCTGGGTGTCTACATTATTAATGTGCTGGTTTTCTGTGTCTATGCATTTATTCAGTTTGACCCTGGACTTGACCTCCATCCATCGATAAAATGGCCAGGTGACTTTTCATGTTGATTCAGAGCTTCAGCTAAGTTATGCCAGTAGTTGTACCCAGACATCTGGCATTCTTGTTAAATATTTTGCAACAATAACAGAACGCTTTATCAGTCGATTTTGAGTGAACTAGCCAATGCCGAGTCAGTTTCTCACCATTCTCGAGCACTCTTTTGCAATGTGACTTTGAGAAGTGTTGCTTCTTCTCTTTTACGGGATACATAATATCCTCGATTTTCCCTGGCCCGTTCAAAATTGTACGATCAATATCGGCAGAGTTTAGAATTGTCGGCCATAATGCAAGATCTGATGTATTGATTTGTGGAGTGCAATTTTTCTCACTGCTGTTTCTGTCATCATGCAAGGCTGACTGTTCTGTATTGTTTCTTTCCTTTTCATGTAAACCAGATTTTTCTTTGTCATTGCTCTCTTTTCATGTGAGCCACATTCTTCTTTATCATTACTTCCTTTATGATGCGAGGAAAACTGGACCATTCTCCATCACTTTCCTCACATTTCCATTTCTTATCTTCAGGTAAATTTGCAAACTCCTTAGTAATAGGACTTCCATCATTTACCCTCTACTCCTCAATTTCTCAAAGCAAAATGACTGACCAAATATTATTTTATCAGTTACAATTGGTTAATAACTTAGTAAAATAGTAAAAGAATCCTGATTGGTTAATAACTTAGGTTGGTTAATAATTAAGTCACACACTGTTTTAATATCATGTGCTGCGAAGACCCATGGAAACACATTAAAGAGCTACTTGAGGCTCATGAGCCTCAGTCTGAGTATCACTAGTTTAGGATGTGATACAAAAACCATTGGAGTCAGTGGAAAGACTGCTGTTGACTCCAGTAGGCTTTGGATCTGGCCTTTTATACCTAGATAGAGCTTCGTAAAATGAGTATCCTGTATTTGTTCAGTTTTGCTCTGCTTCAGGGTATGCTTTGCACTTGGTGTTCAGTGTTGGCTTAGTTAGGCTATCAGTCAGTTGAATTACTTACTGAAAAGCAGTGTAATTCATAATGTTTAATCTAATCTAATCTAAAGGCAGTGCTGATTATGTGCTTATCAAGTTGGTTTGCTGATTTTATCTGGTGGAGGTTGTAGTTTCTGAGATTAGAAGGGAGAAAACAAAATGTAATTCCTGCTGATAAAAGTACCAGTAGCATTAAATGCAAATGACAATGAGATCTGACACAGAATTTTGGAACACAAGTATGCTGGAGCATGATTGTTAATTTAGCTAAAGAACTGAAATGCCAGGAGGAAGGATCCTTACATTCTTTTACCTCCTGCTGGAGCCAGGCACAATCTGATCCTACACTTTTAAAAAACCCAACTCCTTGTACTTTTGAGTTGACTTTTGGCATTTTAGGTAGGACAGGTTATTTTTTTAATTGATGGAAGGCCAGCAAGACTCCACCCAACAGCTGGATTTATGTGCCTGGGTCCACCAACATAGATGTCACTGGAGGATTGGGGCCTAAGAGATGAGTCTGAGCTACAAGGCTACAATCTAGGTCTGAACTTGAGAGAAATCATATCTAAGAATTCAGGTTTATCCCTAATAGAAAAGAGCACCCATAGTTGCCATGGGTGCATACAGAGGCAGGCCCACCTCCCATAGTGCCTACCTACTGACTCTTCCTACTGCAAAGTTGCTCTTTTCTGGGAACTTTTTCCCAGCATGCCTTTCTGGGAGCAGGCCCTTTAAATTTGGCAGAGAAAAGCAGTTGCAGCCCTAAAGGAGTCATTTCTGTAATTAGCTGTTGCATCTCTCCTAATAGTGCTGAGTGTTTTTAACATTTGTTCTGTTTTCTCCTACTTTTCTCTATTCATCTTTCTGAGAAGACTAGCACGTGTGCATAGTCAGAGCGTATCTGAGCTCTAAATGATAGCATATCAAGGTTTTGCCTTTCTTGTGGCAGAGGGGAGAAACTAGATACTGGAAATGATGTTTCAGAAACAATTGGCTCTAATGCAGATGTTTCTAATTTGTGGATATGAGGTTTCCACACAAGGTATTTGCTTTGAGTGAAATGCAAGGCTTGTGCGCTACTAAAATCCCGCTTAAGCCTCCGAGATAGGACTTCAGTGATAGGGCACTTGCGTTGGTATTCTGGATTTCACCCACTACGGGGATATATATGCTAACCATTGTTGATTGTAGTGGATTGTGTCCTGATATAATCACACTGTTTCACTGACCAAATCTGAATAGATAAATGGAGAGGGAGGTTATTGTTTAGTTTGTAGGTGCTCATGCATGTCATATTTATAGTCATATTCTTGATAAAGGTCACAATGGCCATATCAGAACTCTAATAAATAGCAATGTATTTTGCTGTTTTCTTGGTATACGTATCTCTTATCTGAGTGTATATGTGTGCATATTGGAGAGGAGGAAACTGGGGCTGCTTTTCCTACCTGATACTCCCTAGAAATAGAAGAAGCAGATGGGAGAAATTAATCCATTATTGCTTTATAAACCTAATGGATGTCACTGGATCAATAGCTGACAATAACAGAGCTTCATGACCTTCCAGGGGACTGACACTACGCACCATGGCTTAAAAAGGCAATTTGGTTGTAGCATACTTGGCACCACTTCAAAGAGCATCTATTAAAAGAGCACTAGGGGAATTCATTCCAGCATGGATTTTTGTAATGGTAGGTTTCTCCCTTGTCTACACTGGATCCATTAGTTTCCTTTTGCAGTGGCACGAAAAGGCCCTGATCAGGAGTCTCAGTTCCATTGTGCTGGGTCCTATACAAGACATAATCCGAGCTCCGAAGATTTTACAATTTAATTTTAGACAAGGCACTACAAGTTTGACTATGACCAATAACAGGAGGGAGTGAGAGAGCTAACAGTTCCTTAAGCTAGGTGCATGCAGTTTGATGGTTCTGAATAATTTGAAAGTTCATTTTTGTATATTTAGTATGAATATCGCAGTTGTGCATGGAGGCCCCTGCTGAGATCAGGTCCCCACTATACCTGGCACCGCACAAAGAGACAGTCCTTGCCCCCAAAAACTTACTCTCTAATTAGACAAGATAGACAAAGCATGGGAGGGGGAATGGAAGCTAAGAGGTGAAGTGACTTGCCCAAGGTCAGGGTAGTGGCGGGACCAAAATAGAACCCAGGATTCCTGACTTCCAGACCAGTGTCCTAGTCACTGCGTCACACTATCTCCAACAGGCATACATGAAAATAATTATCAGCAATCCCCCAATCCTCCATCTAAACATTTTCAGATGGTAGGCTTCATCGGTCTTGAAAAGAGATTTGAGGTAGAATAGTTGCTTTTATATGAAAATCCTCCAAATGGAACAAATGCTAAAGGCAGCTTTTGTGATGTGGACACTTGTGCTCTGAGAATGGGACTGCAAACAAAGTAATTTCATGTAGGCCTCCAATGAGGCCCAGCAAACAGAGCCAAAGTCACACCTTCAGTCAGCTGATTCAGCTTTCTTGTACGACTCTGACCCTTGACAGATGCTTCTATTGAGATATCATGAGACAATATAAAATAGCTCCTCCTCACCCAAACCCTGACATGTTATTTCTCTCTTGTATTCTCTTCTGTCTACTCCACCTCCCATTCCTGTCTCTTTCCTGATTTCTTGGGCCAGATTCTGCCCTCATTTACACCAATGTAGATCTGGAGGAACTCCTCTGAAGTAAATTGGAATTACTCCAAAGTTATACTGGTGTAACTGAGATCCAAATTGTCTCCTACTCTGATATCTATAATCTGTTCATTAGATCCTTTTTGCTGCTACTGTCTGTAACTCCAGCCTTATAATCATACAGTGGGCATACCACCAAACTCTGATTCCAATAAATCATTTGGTTATTTCTAAACACATTCCCGTCCTGTCATTCCAGCTACCACTACTACTGCTAAACGAATGCTATCTCTAGTAATGGGATTTGCTCTATAGCTCTGTTTCCAATGATTATCTGGGCTCTATTGCTATCCCAAAGGTTCACAAACCTTCTCCATGGGATTATTTTATTTACTATTATACTGATTCCCTGCACTGTGCTCTAAGGTTTTAATAAAAACAAGGCAAATTATAGCACCCAGTTCTGCTTCCATTGAAGTCAGTGGCAAAAATTCCCATTGAATTTACAGGAAGAAGGAGCAGATTTAGGGCCCAGATTTTGTTGCCTTGAAGCATCCAGAATTTCTATTAACTTCAATGGGAATGCTATATGAAGCTACAGAATAAGACCTAAAAGTGGGAAGCACGGTTTGCATCTCCATAGCAAGCATGCTACAGGGTCTTGTTTGAGCTCTGCTCTGGGGGCTGGGAGTGCTTTTGGCCCTGTCCACGCTATGTGGGCCTGAATTGTCATACTGTTACACTGATGTTTGTAACTTCATTGGCTGCATACACTGTTATTGAGTTTGTAATTTGTTACTGGCCTGGCTGTCTACAAATATGGTTTATACTTATGCAGGACATGGCCAACCATAGCGTCTAACAATATGTTGACCTTGTTGCCTATATTGGCCTGTGGTTGTCTTCCTGTAATCAGGTCATAACTAGAATCGGTTGGGAATTTTTTGACAAAACATTTTCTGGTTAAAACCAGAGAGAGAGAGAGGCCCCAGAATAGCCCAGTGGATAGCACAGGTGAGTGCCCTAACTACTGGCCAGTAGAATCAGTTTTTCTCTCTCTCTCTGTCTTTGGCCCAATAAATATTTATTTATGCAAATTGCGGAGGGGTGGGGAGGGGACAGTAAGAGAGATGATTCTATAGCCCAAAGGTCAGGCCACTCCACTAGGATATGGAAGACTTAAGTCCCTGAATAACTCAGCTACTGTCTGTTCTGCGTGGTGCTCTCTCTCGTGTGGATATTTTTTTCATGGAAAACTTTGAAATGTCTAGTTTTCATTCTGATGACAAACAAAAAAAAAAATGTTCAAACCTTGCAATTTTCCACAAAAGGGAATTCTTATTTTCTGGCCAGCCCTCATTGTAATGCTGTTAATTTGCAGCATAGGCAGATTTCCCTAACCAGGTAGGTGCGTTTGGTCTTCCCTCCTTTCTTCCATCCCAGTTCTCGGTGTGGAAGGACATCCCACAGTGCATTGCCCCACGTTCCGCATGTGGTGCTCTGTGTGCATTTCTCCAGCTCTCTAGACCCCTGGAATAGCTGTCCCAGAATGCTCTGATCCCAACATGGGTAGGCAGCATGGTTGTGTTGTGAAAACCCCCCCTGCTGTGTGGACACAACTCTACCCTGTTGACACGTGCATATATAAAAAAAGCTGAATGCAGCTGGAAGGTAAGGGAACATGGTGGGGACTGGATTTGTGCATGTGGGGTGCAGGTTGAGGAACAGGGCAGTGGGTGAGTGTGGGTCAGATGGGAGTATCACAAACAGTGCACATTCCTGCTTGTAATTAGAGGGGATGTTCCCCATAGGCATGGCCCACCACCAGCTGCATTGATACCCAAACTTCATTACCACCAGGACACCATGGACGTGCTAAGCTGCTTTTGAAAGCAGCTTCATTTAATAGCGAAACCATACTAGTGCAGCCGTTTGAAAAAGCAGGCTCTCTTATCACTCGTGCCATGCAGCTTCCCATTGCACCTGGCAGGTTCCTTGTGATAAGTGCCACATTGTAAAAGGATGAAAAAAATGCTGAGTGTGCATGCTTTGAATGACAGCACCCTTCTCCTCTTTCAATTCCCTGAAACCCCAAGCCATGCAAGCAGCAAGAGCAGGACAGAGCTCATCTTTGTGTATAGTTGCAATTCACATGTACTCAATAGTTGTCTTGCATATTTTTCCTATCTCAAGATAACATTGTTATCCTTGATACTATTATGATTATGTGGTTTCTTTTTCACTGTAGGGCCTGACTCTGTCTTAACTTACTCTAGCGTAAATCTAGTAGCTCCACATCATTCAGAGGAGCTGCATGAATGTAAAACTGATGAAAGTGAGACCAGAATTTCATCCTTTGAGATTTTAGTTTTGGTGGTAAACATAGGTGTGAGCTGTAATTGCTAGGAAGGCCTTGAAACAAAGTTTGTGATTCTTAGCTCCGATTCCCGCCTTTTTTTCAAAGGGTTATGCGGCTGGCAGCCTTCTCTTAATCTGTCATGTTTGAACTGTAACAACATACAAATGAGCCAAGGCAATTAAGGACCGTAGTAATGATCAACTTTGGGAAATGATCGGCATGGATTAAAGAGAATTTAAAGGGTAGTTGCTTGGTAACAAGATACATAACCCCGAGTGTTATGTACAGGAAGGGACTTTGAAACCAATTTAATTAAATCAGAAAACCTGTTTGTATAATATGTATTGTTCTTTTAACTATTTTGGTTCAATCCAGTTAGGCTTTTCGAAATAATCCAATATTTTGTTTGAAGCAGATTCTATCTATCTTGGGTACTTATATGCCCCCCTTTACCATAGTAGCTGAGCACCTCACAAGCCTTAATGTATTTACCCTCACAATGTCCCTATGAGGTAGGGAAGGGTTACTATTCCCATTGTGCAGATGGGAGCTGAGGCATTGGGTTTGCCTATATTCCGGTAAACCACACATGGCTGGCTCAAGTCAGCTGACACAGGCTCTGGCTTGAGGGCTATAAAATTGCTGTTTGGACGTTTAGGCTTAGGCTCAATCTTGGACTCTGGGGCTCCCCCTGCCCTTGCCCAAGGTCACACTGGCAGTCTGTGGTAGGGCAGGGACTGGAATTCAGGTTGCCCAAGTCCTAGGCTAGTGCCACAACCACTGGACCATTCTATCCTCTTTGGCCCACCAATATTTTATATGTTCTGGTGACTATTGAGACAGCAAAACCTAGATATAGTTTATCGGCATGTTAATTTATTACCTCCTTAAGTGGTATGGTGGTTACAGACAAGAGCGAGGTTCTTTAGAGCTTCTTTGGGCATAGCAGGGTGTTTGATTAAAAAAAAAAAAAAGGCACCACTTGTGTAAAAATGGACCAGGAAAAGCAAAGTTTACATTCAAAATCAAAGCAAGATATGTTGCTTTAAATGAAATTAAGCTTTTCATGTGTCTCACGCTTACTGATTATTTCAAATTCAAAGCATCTGCAGCTTTTTTTCTAGGATCCTTGCAGGATAACGGCTACAAACATCAAAATGTAGCAAGCTGCTTTCTAAGTAAGATGCTCTTTCACAATTTAAAAACAAAGTAAACAGGATTTGTTGGGTTATATATCCCTCCAACAAAAACTTCCTTAAAAACAGTTAAGCATTCTCAAATGCATATATAACCAAGACAACCCTAAAAAGCCAGCAAAATAAAAAAAGTCCTTACTCAACCTTTGCAGCTCACAACCACAATTTTAACTTCTTACCCACAACACACACACACATATGCTTGTTTCTGCCACTGCTGCACAAAATGTGCAGCCTTCAGCTTTGACCCGTGGAGTGGTTAGAAAGGAATGTTTCCCAAATGGCTGGAATTCTGAATGGGGCGTTGTGTTGCAGTTGATGGTTTGGGCCAGATCCTCAGCTGGTGTCAGTCAGTGTAGCTCTCTTGATATCAATGGAGCTAAGCCAGTTTACACCAGTTAGGGATCTAGCCTTTGTAGAATATCTGATGCAGAGTTTTAGTTGATGGTTATATTCAAATGTGTTGTATTGGATGATTATTAATAGAAAGAACTGTTTGTGTCTTAAATGGAATTTGGGCCAGATCCTCCACTGGTAGCCTTGTCTGCCACTGAGTCTCCCGGGGAGGGGAAAGAAGAAGCTACACCATATCAGGGAGAAAGAGACACAGGGTATAAGAAAAACTCCACCCCCACTCCTGTGTGCTCTAGTGGCAAGTCACAAACTCAACCTCCCCTTTGGCTGCCAAAACTTGCAGCACCCCATTACTGACAAGCCTCCCTAGGTTAGGAAACCATCCTGCATCCCCACCTGGTCCCCTCCTAATCCACAGGAATCACTGAAACATAGTTTTTGGTACTTCTAGATTCATAGATATGAAGGTCAGAAGGGACCATTATGATCATCTAGTCTGACCTCCTGCACAACGCAGGCCACAGAATGTCACCCACCCACTCCTGCGAAAAACCTCTCACCTTGTCTGAGCTATTGAAGTCCTCAAACCATGGTTTAAAGATTTCAAGGAGCAGAGAATCCGCCAGCAAGTGACCCAGGCCCCATGCTACAGAGGAAGGCGAAAAACCTCCATGGCCTCTTCCAGTCTGCCCTGGAGAAAAATTCCTTCCCGATCCCAAATATGGCGATCAGCTGAACCCTGAGCATACGGACAAGATTCACCAGCCAGATACCCAGGAAAGAATTCTCTGTAGTAACTCAGATCCTACCCCATCTAACATCGCATCACAGGTCATTGGGCCTATTTACCATGAATATTTAAAGATCAATTAATTGCCAAAATCATGTTAACCCATCATACCATCTCCTCCATAAACTTATCAAGTTTAATCTTGAAGCCAGATAGGTCTTTTGCCCCCACTGCTTCCCTTGGAAGGCTATTCCAAAACTTCACTCCTCTGAGGGTTAGAAACCTTCGTCTAATTTCAAGTCTAAACTTCCCGATGACCAGTTTATATCTATTTGTTCTTGTGTCCACATTGGTACTGAGCTTAAATAATTCCTCTCCCTCTCCAGTATTTATCCCTCTGATATATTTATAGAGAGCAATCATATCTCCCTTCAACCTTCTTTTGGTTAGGCTAAACAAGCCAAGCTCCTTGAGTCTCCTTTCCTAAGACAGGTGTTCAATTCCTCGGATCATCCTAGTAGCCCTTCTCTGTACCTGTTCCAGTTTGAATTCATCCTTCTTAAACATGGGAGACCAGAACTGCACACAGTATTCCAGAGGAGGTCTCACCAATGCCTTGTATAATGGTGCTAAAACCTGCTTATCTCTACTGGAAATACCTCGCCTGATGCATCCCAAGACCTCATTAGCTTTTTTCACAGCCATATCACATAGGTGGCTCATAGTCATCCTATGATCAACCAATACTCCAAGGTCCTTCTCCTCCTCCGTTACTTCTAACTGATGTGTCCCCAGCTTATAACTAAAATTCTTATTATTAATCCCTAAATGTATGACCTTACACTTCTCACTATTAAATTTCATCCTATTACTATTACTCCAGTTTACAAGATCATCCAGATCTTCCTGTATGATATCCCGATCTCTCTCTAAATTGGCAACACCTCCCAGCTTTGTATCATCCGCAAACTTTATTAGCACACTCCCACTTCTTGTGCCGAGGTCAGGAATAAAAAGATTAAATAAGATTGGTCCCAAAACTGATCCCTGAGGAGCTCCACTGGTAACCTCCCTCCAGCCTGACAGGTCACCTTTCAGTATGACCTGTTGTAGTCTCCTTGTTAACCAATTCCTTATCTACCTTTCCATTTTCATATTGATCCCCTTCTTTTCCAATTTAACTAATAATTCCCCATGTGGCACGGTATCAAATGCCTTACTGAAATCTAGGTAAATTAGATCCATTGCGTTTCCTTTGTCTAAAAAATCTGTTACTTTCTCAAAGAAGGAGATCAGGTTGGTTTGGCACGATCTACCTTTTGTAAAACCATGTTGTATTTTGTCCCATTTACCATTGACTTCAATGTCCTTAACTACTTTCTCCTTCAAAAATTTTTCCAAGACCTTGCATACTACAGATGTCAAACTAACAAGCCTGTAGTTACCCGGATCACTTTTTTTTCCTTTCTTAAAAATAGGAACTATGTTTGCAATTCTCCAATCGTACGGTACAACCCCTGAGTTTACAGATTTATTAAAAATTCTTGCTAATGGGCTTGCAATTTCATGTGCCAATTCCTTTAATATTCTTGGATGAAGATTATCTGGGCCCCCCGATTTAGTCCCATTAAGCTGTTTGAGTTTCGCTTCTACCTCAGATATGTAATATCTACCTCCATATCCTCATTCCCATTTGTCATGCTACCATTATCCGTAAGATCCTCATTAGCCTTATTAAAGACTGAGGCAAAGTATTTGTTTAGATATTGGGCCATGCCTAGATTATCCTTAACCTCCACTCCATCCTCAGTGTTCAGCGGTCCCACTTCTTCTTTCTTTGTTTTGTTCTTATTTATATGGCTATAGAACCTTTTACTATTGGTTTTAATTCCCTTTGCAAGGTCCAACTCTACTTGACTTTTAGCCTGTCTCACTTTATCCCTACATGTTCTGACCTCAGTAAGGTAGCTTTCCTTGCTGATCCCTCCCATCTTCCACTCTGAGTGAGTAAAAAAAAAAAAAGAGAACATAGAAAATTCTGCCGTCTTAAACTAGATCTGTGATGGGCAATTGGATAGCACATTTGCTTTATAACCTGCACTGGCTAGGCACTTAACTTTGCATGTACATTTATATGTCAATCACATGCAAATTAAATGCAACCATCAGAATTCTGGTCAGTTGCCAATGCCATGCATACATGGTGCCACAAAGCAGACCATCCATATATTAGAAAGAGGGATGATGGTTCAGTAGTGAACAGTGAGAAATACACAAATGAGAACCCGACACTTGCCTGTTTAGATTTGTAGGAATCACTCACAGGACATGTGCTGGATGCTGACGTCAGTTTGCCAAGCTCATAGTCAGGCTGTGAACACAGGGCAAAGACTCTTCCAGCCCTATGTATTCATAGAGTGAATCATGAAGTAAGTTGAGTGGATTTGTTTTCTGACGCTGTATTGGCAGGCGACATGTCAGACACTTCACACAATGCCAGACCTCTAATGTCCAGCCCTAAGTAAGTGTGGCATTTAAATGGCAACCCACCCAGTTTCTATTTGGTTGACTGGATAATGCTCAATAATTTAACCTAGCAGGAAAAAATTGTTGAAGACAAGTAATAAGAAATAGAAAGTTCTTTCTTTGACTGTAGATCTGAGCACTTTCCATATAGTAGCAATAGGGAAGTTCCTAGAGAACTTCAGGGAAGCTTTGGCTCATCTCCCATTTTTGGGGTAGGGTGTTTAGTTTGGGTTGTATTTTTTGGGTTGGTAGGGTTTTAGGGTAGATGATAATGACACAACAATGATGCTCCCATCATGTAATGGCTTGAAGGTGAATCCAGCCCCCTCATTTCCAAGGGTTAAGGATCACACATTTTGGGTTGGTTTACAGCTGCAAGACAAGTAACACCATGGTAGATAAAATCTGAAAAATAAAAGCAGGGACGTGGCCCTATTTCTATAAAAGTAATTGCCAGAACTTCCATTGATTTCAATGGGGGCAATAAAGAGAAATGAAATGAGCATGGAGTTAATTTTAAGCAATTTGCACTTAGCGGGCAATTTCTGAGACATCGTCCACAGCTGATGCCCATTCAAGTGGCCAGCAGAGAGAACGAGGAGTCTGTGTGGGATGGTGTTCCTAGCCTCTGTTTGCCAGAAGCTGGGAATGGGCAACAGGGGATGGATCACTTGATGATTACCTGTTCTGTTCATTCCCTCTGGGGCAGTTGGCATTGGCCACTGTCGGAAGACAGGAGACTGGGCTAGATGGGCCTTTGGTCTGAGCCAATATGGCTGCTCTTATGTTCTCTTATGTGTGATTCTTTCCAAGCACAGAAGAAGGCTTGCTGCTTCTCAGTGCACTACATCATGCCAAGCTTTAAGGCGAAGAGAGTTCCTTGCCTTTTATTTTTCTAAGAAGTCTCTTTACTTGGGCTTTACTGTTCATTTCTGAGAGGAGCACTGTGATGTGCAGCTGCCATCATAGCTAAGAGGCTGGTGGAGCTGAACAATGATAATTGTAGCAGACAGTTTCTAGGTTGTTTCTGTTTGGGAGTGATCAGTGCAGAGGTGGTGACAGTCATTGCTCCTTCAGGGTGAAACACAAGGCAGCCCACATCATGCAGGTGCAGCAGAGGGGGCGTGCTGGAGGTCTGCTGGAGGAGTGACTACACAGAGGTGCGTGCACACCTCCTATGTCCTGTGAGAAGGAAATTTGCTCTGTATAGTTTGGTACAGAAGCCCACAGTGGGTCCAAGCCAGGGGACAGGTGCAGGGGTTGGGCCACAAATCCACCTGATCTAGGGGTACCAGAGCTACTAAAGTTAGACATTTTAAAATCATCTGCTTCAAACAACTTGCATCCAAGAGTTTTAAAAGAACTGGTTGAGGAGCTTGCTGGACTGTTAACTTTGATTTTCAATAAGTCTTGGAGCACTGGGATAATTCCAGAAGACTGGAAGAAAGCTAATGTTGTGCCAATAATTAAAAAGCATAAACAGGATGACCCGGGCAATTATAGGCCTTGTCAGCCTGATATCAATCCTGGGCAAGATAATGCAGCGGCTGATATGGAACTCGATTAATAAAGAATTAAAAGGATGACAATGTAATTAATTCCAACCAACATGGGTTTATGGAAATAGATCCTGTCTAACTTGATTTTTTTTTTTATGAGATTGCAAGTTCGGTTGATAAAGATAATAGTGCTGACTTCTGTAGACTTCTGGAAGGCATTTGACTTGGTACTGTGTGACATTTTGATTGAAAAGCTAGAAAGATATAAAATAACAGGATTAAATGGATTAAAAACTGACTGATAGGTCTCAGAATATAACTGTAAAAGGGGAATTGTCATTAAACGGGTGTGTTTCCAGTGGGGTCCCGCAGGGATCGGTTCATGACCCTACGTTATTTAACATTTTTATCATTGACCTGGAAGAAAACATAAAATCATCACTGATAAAGTTTTCAGATGCCACCCAAATTGGGGGAGTGGTAAATAATGAAGAGGATGGGTCACTGATTCAGAGACCTCTGGATCACTTGGTAAGCTAGGTGCAAACAAACAATATGGGTTTTAATATAGCTAAATATAAAAGTATACATCTGGGAACAAAGAATGTAGGCCATACTTACAGGATGGGGGGGACTCTATCCTGGGAAACAATGACTGTGAAAAAGATTTGGAGATGATGGTGGATAATCAGCTGAACATGACTTCCCAGTGTGCTGCTGTGGCCAAAAGGGCCAATGCGATCCTGGGATGCATAAATGGAGGAATTTTGAGTTGGAGTAGCGAGGCTATTTTAATTCTGTATTTGGCATGGGTGTGATCACTGCTGGAATGCTGTGTCCCGATCTGGTTTCTACAATTCGAGAAGGATGTTGATAAATTGGAGAGGGCTTGGAGAAGAGCCATGAGAATGATTAAAGGATTAGAAAACCTGCCTGATAGTGATAGACTGAGTTATTTGAGTCTATTTAGCTTCATAAAGAGAAGGTTAAGGGTTGACTTGTTTAGCCTATAAGTACTGTACCTCCATGCAGTACAAATACTTAATAATGGGTTCTTCAGTCTAGCAGAGAAAGGAATAACATGATCCAATGGCTGGATGTTGAAGCTAGACAAATTCAGACTGGAAAGAAGGTGTACATTTTTAACGGTGAAGGAAATTAACCACTGGAATAATTTACCAGTGGTTGTGGAGGATTCTCCATCATTGGCAGTTTTTAAATCAAGACTGGGGAGATCTAAAAAGATCTGCTGTAAGAATTATTTTGGGGGAGTTCTGTGGCATGTCAGACTGGATGGCCACATTGGTGCCTTCTGGCCGTGGCATCTATGAATTTGTCAGGCACTAAGGGTTTTGAACCTAGGCCCCAGCAGTTGCTGAGTGGGAGACTTTATTCACTGTGATACCATGCTGCAAGGCCAGATAGTAAAAACTGCAGCTTATACCCTCCCAACAGAGGCTACCCTTAGGGTGGCCAACTTTCTAATCGCACAGAATGAACACTCTAGACCTGCCCTTTCCCTGAGACCCTGCCTTTCCCCGAGGGGGCCCCCCCAGTCAGTACATTCCCCCTCCCTTGGTGGCTCGCTCTTCTCCCCTCCCACTCACTTTCACTGGGCTGGGCAGGAGGTTGGGGTTTGGGAGGCGGTGAGGGCTCTAACTGGGGGTGTGGGCTCCGGGGTGGGGCCAGAAATAAGGGGTTCAGCGTGCAGAAGGGTGCTCTGGGCTAGGGTAGGGAGTTGGGGTGCAGGAGGCTCCAGCTGGGGATGCAGGCTCTGGGGTGGGGCTGGGGATGAGGGGTTTGGGGTGCAGGAGGGGGCTCCAGCCTGGGGGGTGGGGCTGAGGGATTCAGAGTGCGGGAGGGGGCTGTGGGTTGGGCCAAGGGGTTGGGGTGCAGGGCCGGGTGAGGGCTCTGGCTGGGGGTGCAGGCTCTGGGGTGGGGCTAGGGATGAGGGGTTTGGGGTGCAGGAGGGGGCTCCAGGTTTGCAGGGGGCTCAAAGCTGGGACAGGGGGTTGGAGCTGAGGCTCACTTCAGGTGGCTACTGGTCAGCAGTGCAGCGGGGCTAAGGCAGTCTAGTCCCTACCTGTCCTGGCACCACGTTGCACACCAGAAATGGCCAGCAGGTCCGGATCCTAGGGGTGGGGGACTAGGAGGTGCTGCGTGCTGCTCTCGCCTGCAGGCACCGCTCCCCCAGCTCCCATTGGCCATCGTTCCCAGCCAATGGGAGTGTGGAGCTGGTGCTCGGGGTAGGGGTAGCACACGGAGCCCCATGGTCACCCCGCCTAGGAGCCGGACCTGCTGCCTGCTTCCAGGGCGCAGTGCAGTGCAAGGACAGGTAGGGACTAGCCTGCCTTAACCCTGCAGCACCGCCCAACTTTTAACAGCCCATGTAGCAGTGCTGACCGGAGCCGCCAGGGTCCCTTTTCGACCAGGCTTTCTGGTTGAACATCGGACACCGGGCAACCCTATCTACGCCCACTAACTCAGAAGGATCAGCTGACTAGCAGCCAACTGCTGATAGGTCACCTCCTAGCATAGCTTCCTGTTCCTGCCACACCCCTTGTCTAAGCAATTAGTTGTTAGGCCTGCTGCTGCTGAGACCTTTACGGCCGAGTTCCTGCCTCCTGGCCTGGTTCCCACTCCTAGTTCCAGTTACCTCTCCTTGTTCCTGCATCTTTGTACTGACCCCAATTATTGATGCCAGCTTTGACCCCTCGAATGACTTCTGGTTCTGACTCTGGTTTAACCATTGGTACCATTTGGTTTGACTGTTGCCACGACTCTGACTCCAGTTTGACCCTTGGCATGTCTTCTGCCTCTGGCTGTGACCCTTGGTGTGACTCTGGCCTTTGACCATTAGATCAGACTGCCGCTGTATGAGCCCTGGCTGAATCCTTGAAGAAGGGAATTGGAAAGAAGCAAGAGCAGAGATGAAGATGGGGTTGTGCAGAATCTTGAAAGTAAGGACAAAAGCTTGAATCTGAAAGAAGAAAAAGCTCAGGGGAGAAGCTGGAAAAAGGGTGTGACATGGCCCAAATGGCAGGTGACAAAGATGATTTGGAGCTCTGCATTTTGGGTGGAGAAGTGAATGAGTTGGAAAATGAATACTAGAGAGGGGAAGGTTGCAGTACTTCAGGTGGGAGATACATATCCATAGCTTGGTTATTTCAGCTGTGGGGTCAGAAAAGATGGTTCTAATTATTCTTGAGATTTGCAGAAGGAAATGACAATTGGCCACATGCTTTGAAACTCATTCTGACTAACTAGCTGTCATTGTGTTCCAGGGGTTTACTTCTGGCTTCATGTAAATTGCTGAGCCACTGCTGTTCTATAATATGGGAAACGAACCTAAAATAGAAATTAATTGGAGAGTATTAAATTAATTGGCAATGGAAGGATGGTCCTACTAGCTGAGGACTTGGGAGAACCAGTTTAAATTCTTGGCTCTACGACAGACTTCCTGTGTGATCTTGGACAAGTCTCTCAATTCCCCATCTACAAAATAAGAAGAATAGCCTTTCCCCTAATCCTGTGTAGGAAAGGACATTAAACGCTGTGCAGTGTTCGGATACTGGGCCACATAAGTGCCAAAGATACAGACAGTATGGGATCAAAAAAGCTTGAAAATCCTCATTACCATCATTGTGCATTTTTTATCTTGATAACAGGAGAGTATAATTAGTGGTCTTTACTTAATTCCATCTTCCTTGTAAGATGCTATCTAAAATATTTATATTTATGAAATTCATCGCATTCTTGTATATTTATTATTTTAGGCTTCACCCTCCCCCCAATTTATTACCGACAGCTGATTTGCTAGTCGGCTGAAAAGAGGTAAAGATCCAGACTGGGCTGCTTTCTTTGGTTTAGATAAGAAGTAGACCAACATTGTAATTCCATTAACTTTATCAGAATAACTCCAGGAATAAATTTGGCCATAAATGTTTATAAAATAGATATAGGGGCTGATTTCTCAGCAGCAATATGTTTCTGTTAATATATCATTTTTTTCACAGTATGGTATCCCATAATATAACTATTTTCCATTTGCTTCTTAGCAAGTTTCTTACTCCATTATTTAATACTGTGTGTAAAGGTTCTTATTATGAATATAATAATGAAAAACACTGCTACCGCACACCTATCAGAAAGTAGGCAGCCTTTCGTTTTGTTTTTTTGCATGCAACAACCAGCCAGTTAAAGTCAAAATTATCCCTCAATCTCTCTCTTCAGTAGTTCAAAAAATCTTGTGTGAAATGATGAATGGATGAATAAAACACCAGGCCTCAAGAATTCTGAATAGCCTTCTGTTTTCAAATCTTGACTCAAGATTTTCATTAGCATTTGGCCAATATTGTAGTTTTGAGCAATGCTAGGTATGTGAGTATCCGATATTGTACTGAATAAGAAAAACACACAGTGCATAGATATATTTTATACTTTCTAACATGCCACATAGCTGAGTAAAATTTTTTTGCTGAAAGCAACAACAAAAAAATTGTTAAAATTTTAAATGGAAAAATCCAATTTTTAATCAAAAACCCCCAAACTGATTTTTTTTAAAGCCAAAAACAGAAACATTTTTGTTTCTCTTGGTTTTTTTCCCCAACAAAAAATATTGTTCAAGGAAAGCAGAAACGTCTCAGGAACACTCTAAATTTAATTAAAAACCCACTTTTCCATCTAAAAAAAGTTTCAACAGAAATTTTGATGAACCGAATTAAAAATAATTTAGCTTAATCAGAAGGAAAAGGTTTTTAGAATAGCCCAAACTCCAGCACATTGGAAATGGATGGGTTTTGCCTATATTTGAAATAAACAGAATCACACTCAATTTGATCTAGACTGTACCTCATTATTATGATAGAGGACATGAGTAGCCTCTAGTCACACAAGAAGTCCGATTGAATTAAGCAGCCCAGGTAGATAGTTCTGGATACACTTGAGTAAGGGTTGGCAGGATCAAGCTCATAGTGTGTGTGTTTGTGGGTGGGGGAAATAGGGCCAGATCATCAGCTGATGTAAGTGGCATTGACTTCAATGGAGCTACCTGATGCACTCGAGCTGAGAATCTAACCCTAGCCTTTAATTTAGTGCTGCTTGGAAACCAACACAAATCACTACTGGACACTTCTGGAGGTTTTTAAAAACTTTACCTGTGGGGACTGGACAGCTCAGAGGATAGTAACTGGTGTTAACCTTTCATTTCTAGGTCATCAACTGAATGCAGCCCAGGGCAACACTGACCAAAAATTGACAGTATCTGTGGCTTTTTCAGTGACCTATGTACAATGCATTGGTCATCTCAGAACAGTTGTTAATAGACTAGTGTTAACCATCACACAACTACATTTGGCATCCTTGTTGGCCAACTCAGCAGACACCCCAAGGCCCGACTGGGCCTGGATATTGAATGAGTCTCACTCGGAAGGGCTCTCCAGATTGCACTGGGGTATGGGTATCATGGGGGAAGCTTGTACTGCTGCTACCCATGTTTTAAGTGGATCAATAAGCAACTGCATTTTCCAGGGGTTGTCAGTTTAGCAGTTGTCACAAACAACAGTCAGTCCAAAGATAGCTTTCCCCTGTATGGTTAACAATACATAGACAAAACTGGTGTTGAAATAACCCTCAAACTAAAATACCCTGTCAGTCTCACTGAGTTTTATATATGGATGTGGAATAAGGGAGTGTGTGCAGAATATTCAGATGTCTTTCAACTCCTGTGATGAAGATCACTTCAGAATTACCTGAACACGGTTACAAAATGTCTATTGAAGGTCTGAAAATATGTCTGTCAATAAGGCCAGGATGGCATTAAAACCCTGGTCTCAAAGTTCATCTGACAGCTATATCTTTCTATTCTTAATTCTTTTATCAAAAGCCTTGAAATACCAGCATTACACTGGAGTTACACCAGTTATGTATTTGTCCCATAGACTATGTTAAGGGAGACCATCAAACATTAGGAATGCAAAAAAAGCATAAAAATGGGGATTCAGACTTTGTTTCCAATTTAAATAATGGAGATGCACTTTACAGAGCAGCTAAAAATACTCATTCTTCAGAAACTCTCTGTTTCTGTTTTGTATAGTGGAAGCTTTGAAGCTATATATTGCTATAATTTGAAACCAGTAGAATAATTACTATTCTCTTTATGCTGATATGAAGTTGCTGTTCCTTGAAATTCAGAGGGATTATGATTAGTTTATTTGTTTACGAATGTACAACTAGTTAATTGACCACTTATCTTATCTCCAGTTTAACAACAGCTGCAACTTTACAGTCTGAGTTTATGATTAAATGCGCACATTCAGCATTCCTAAAAATAGAGAACAATTGGACTGAAAGTGTTTGGGCCAGTGTCATAAATATAAAGGGAAGGCTAACCACCTTTAAATCCCTCCTGGCCGGAGGAAAAAAATCCTTTCACCTGTAAAGGGTTAAGAAGCTAAGACAACCTCGCTGGCACCTGACCAAAATGACCAATGAGGAGACAAGATACTTTCAAAGCTGGAGGGGGGGACGGAACAAAGGGTTCTCTCTGTCTGTGTATATTTTTGCCCGGACCAAAGCAGGAATGCAGGTCAGAACTCCTGTAAAGGGCTAATAAGCAATCTAGTTAGATATGCGTTAGATTCTGTTTTGTTTAAATGGCTGATAAAATAAGTTGTGCTGAATGGAATGTATATTCCTGTTTTTGGGTCTTTTTGTAACTTAAGGTTTTGCCTAGAGGGATTCTCTATGTTTTGAATCTGATTACCCTGTAAGGTGTTTACCATCTTGATTTTACAGAGGTGATTCTTTTACTGCAATTAAAATTCTTCTTTTAAGAACCTGATTGCTTTTTCATTGTTCTTAAGATCCAAGGGTTTGGGCCTGTGTTCATCTATGCAAATTGGTGAGGATTTTTATCAAGCCTTCCCCAGGAAAGGGGGTGTAGGGTTTGGGAGGATTTTGGGGGGAAAGACGTTTCCAAGCGGGCTCTTTCCCTGTTATATATTTGTTAGACGCTTGGTGGTGGCAGCCATAAAGTCCAGGGCAAAAGGTAAAATAGTTTGTACCTTGGGGAAGTTTTAACCTAAGCTGGTAAAAATAAGGTTGGGGTTTTTCATGCAGGTCCCCACATCTGTACCCTAGAGTTCAGAGTGGGAAGGAACCTTGAGAGCCAGTCTACTGACTTGGAATATAATTAGCCTCTAAAGCTTTGCCCTCGTATACGCTTGCACTGCTCTGTTGAGTCTCAGCATTGTAAACAGTCTGGTTAATATGAATAGGCTGATGGAAAATTAGACCTGTTCAAAGTTTTTGGACTGACATTTTTTTCACAATGCAATATGTAACTTAGTCTAACTAGATGAGGTTTTTCAGGAAAATATTGTTTGTTTTTTTAAACTAAACTTTCCATCTTTTCAATAGGGTAAATTGAAACAAAATATTTCATTTCGAACTGCAATTTCAAAATGCTAAAAGACAAAAACACCCTACGGCCCATGGGTGAACTTTTTTCCACAAATCTGACCTCTGAGACCTTGTCCTCAAAGGAAACCTGCACAACACCATCAGAAGATGAGACTTTGCTAGACACTAAAAATCATGGACTCAGTAGACGCTGTTTTTGTCTCCTTACAACAATCCATAACCCACTAACCCTCCTTTGTCCTATGTCAGCAGAGGTGTTAATTGCCCACTTATCTTGAATGTGCTCTTGCTTAACAATCTTTTCCACCTTGTATTTAGCGGTGACACTCTGAGTACCTTTCCCAGACCCGAAGAAGAGCTGTGTGTCAGGGCTTGTCTACACTCTAAAAACACCACCTCCACAAGGGGCGTAGCTACCAGCATTGTGTTATATCTGTATTGTTATCCATTTGTGTTATATCTACACTGGCGCTTTACAGTGCTGAAACTTGCTGCACTCGGGGGATGTCTTTTCATACCCCTGAATGAGAAAGTTGCAGCGCTGTAAAGTGCCAGTGTAGACAAGCCCTCACTCACCAACAGAAGTTGGTCCAATAAAAGATATTACCTCACCACCTTGTCTCTCTCATATCCTGGGACCAACACTGCAAACAAAATTTTAAAATGTCGATATTTTTAAATGAAACATTTCCAGACATCTGTCAGGAATGGCCTAGGTATATTTAACCCTGCCTCTGTGTGGGAGGATAGACTAGACCACTTGAGGTCCCTTCCACCCCGTGTGATCTCATTTCAACTGAAAATGTCAAAATATTCCATGTCAACATTTCCAAACAGCCTAACCAACGAAAAACATGAGCATAAAATGCCCCTCCCCCTGCCCTTTTAGAAAAGCCCTGTAGAATTGAACAGAGTAACTTTTTTAGCAGTTTTTTAAACCATCCTGCAGAAAGATCTTATGGTTTTGAAGGGGTTTAGAACCCCATTGTTTTCATTCCTATTACATTTTATAGGAATTTTCCATAAGAGTGAAAAAAATGGAAGGGGAAGTGTGCCTACACTTTGTCCTATCAAGACAAGAGAGGAAATAGTGAGCCATTAGACACCCCCTTTTTTCTCCCATCCCCTCAAGGAAACAGCCAATGGGTGCCAACGGCTGTTAGTGGAAGGAATGGTAGAGGGACACAGGGTCCAATGGAGCCCCTCCGTTGGGTTAGATAAGGCTCATAAGTATCCAAACTCATTCCAAATGCTGGACCTTCTGAAGAGCTCTTCTTACTGTTTTTAGATGCACTTTTGCAGTGTTGACATAGGTGCTGAGTTTCTAATCTGTCAGGGAATGCTCCCCCTGGCTCTGCCCAGGCCCTGACCCCACTCCATCCCTTCCCCCAATGCCTCACCCCTGCCCTGCCTCTTCCCACCTCTGCTCCGCCCTCACCCCGGCTCTTCCTGCCATGCCTCTTCCCTGCCCAGTTTCCCCCTCCCGCAAGTGCACTGCACCCTCGCTCCTCCCTCGAGCACCTCCAGACGCTGTGAAACAGCTGATCCACGCAGGCAGTAGGCGCTGGGAGGGAGTGAGCAAGGGAGGCTGGGAGGGGGAGGCACGGATTGGCAGGGCCTGCCAGTGGGCAGGGGGCACTGGGGGGAGGGAAAGGCGTTGATAGGGGGCTGCCGGTGGCTGCTAAGCACCCACCATTTTTTCCCTGTGGGTGCTCCAACCCTGGAGCACCCACAGAGTCGGTACCTATGAGTGTTGATGCTGAGTTTGAGAAAGTTATTTCATGAAAACTATGCCAGGTTTAAATCAGTTTGAGTGTCCACACACAAAATTGCACTGGTTAAACTAGGTTTAAAATTACTTCCTTAGCATAACTAATTAAACCAGGCCTCACATGAATGGCACCACTGCAATGCATTGTACTTACAGTAATATTAGTTCCATTATTTTATTCATTTTCAGAGCAAATCTCATTATACAATGATAAATATAACAAATAACCCTCCTCATCGGCACTCCTTCACCCAAAAAAAAAAAAAAAAAGCAAGCAGATTCATTATTTTATTTCACTGGCAGTAAGTCAAGAGTTGCGAGGATATATGTCAGGATCGTTTGACATAACTTGAATAAGATTCAGAAATGTTACTGACACAAGTTTTGAATGAATTTTTAATCTCTACAGTCATTGCCAAGGCAGTGTAAGGAAGACTAGGGATATTTAGGTAGGACTAGATTTCACTGATTTACAATAGTGACCTCTTTGAATTCCTTGCCTGAATGCTCTGCAATCTTCCTATGCCCATATTTATCCATTTGTGTAATATCTTCCCCACAGTACTCAACCATGAAATGTTTCAACCACTGAAAAGCGTTTGTGTGCACACGTGTAACCACACCTAGTACTGTAGTTATCAGCTTCCCAAGATGAAGAGTATAAATGTAATTGGTTATTGATGGCCTATTTGTATGCTAATGTTGTGCAATAAAAAAGCTAAAGCATAATTAACACTCTTGCTTCTCACACACACAAAAGAAAGCTCTGAAAGGTCAATGGCTTTTATGTAATAAAATTATGAAATAATGGAAAACACAGGTGCAGCATCTCAAAATCTGCAATGTTTATTACTTGTTTATTACAAATGCTGACATTTACTTTTTGCTTCTGACGCTTTTGTTACGTGACTGTTTTTAGTTCCTAAAACTACTGTGATCCTGTGTTCAGCAGCATAATCTTCTGGAGTTTGCCAAATTTCAGCAATAGTGGTTTCCAAGGAAATAGCTTTCTCTCTTTTATTTCATTAACCCAAAAATACAGGGAGAGCTATGCAGCTCTTGGTACAGAAAGGGTCTATTGTTGGGAAGTAGCAGGTATTAGTACTGTGATGCTCTATGATTAAAGATGACCATTTATATAATTGATATTACCACCATTATACAATTGCAACAAATCTTGGACAAAGCATGTAATGTAAGGTGCCAATGGAAAAATTATGATTTACAAGGTATGATTATGTTGATTAAATCCATGTATTATCTTTGTTTTTAAAGTTATGAATATTGCTATATACTGGTATCTAAAACGTGTTCCTGGGTGACACCCCTCAGATTTGCATTAGGGCTAGACAGCTATGTGTTGATGGCCCATGAAGGATACTCCACTCTCCCAATGGACCACTGAAGAAACTCATCCTGTCCAGATAGCTCTTCCTGAGGATGCATCAGACAGCGAGGAGTCAATGGCCACCACCTATGATTCAGCAAAAACGTGTAGGGGCATATAAGGACATTTGACCCTGGACTCCATCTTGGGCCAGTAATTTTCCATGCACCTGGGTTGGGGGCTTTGTTTGAGACAGTAAAGTTCCAGGTACATGGCAGAGGATATAAAAGGCCTCAGACACCTCCATTTTGCTTCGTTCCGGCTCTAATTCTCAAATGTGGATTTACAACTAAAAGGAGCTTTGTGAACTATGGACCTTCCAATCTTTTGGAAGTTACCAGAGAGACTCTTAGAATCATAGATTATCTCAGGAGGCCATCTAGTCCAACCCCCTGCTCAAAACAGGACCAATCCCCCAATTTTTGCCCCAGATCCCTAAATGGCCCCCTCAAGGATTGAACTCACAACCCTGGGTTTAGCAGGCCAATGCTCAAACCACTGAGCTATCCCTCCCTAGTCTAGTCCATTGCTGATAAAAACTTGATATAAGGACTTTGCAATCATTTGTGTGTACAGTAGAACCTCAGTTACAAACATCTCAGGAATGGAGGTTGTTTGTAACTCTGAAATGTTCGTAATTCTATTATTTCAAAAGTTTAGAACTGAACATTGACTTAATACAGCTTTGAAACTTTACTATGCAGAAGAAAAATGCTGCTTTTCCTTTATTTTTTCAGTAGTTTACATTTAACAGAGTACCGTACTGTATTTGCTTTTTTTGGTCTCTGTTGCTGCCTGATTGTGTACTTCCACTTCCAGGTGAGGTGTGTGATTGACTGGTCAGTTCATAACTCCGGTGTTCATAACTATGAGGTTCTATTGTATATGATCTATTAACCATTTTATAACTTCTTTTCTTTTCTTAATAAATCTTTAGTTTACTATGGATTGGCTGACAGCATGATATTTAGGTAAGATCTGAAATACATATTGACTTAGAGTAAGTGTCTGATCTTTTGGGATTAGAAAGAACCACACATATGGGGAATTAGGTTTTCAGTAATCTCTCACTATATTAGATTGGGTTGCCTGGATGAGAGCTGATGGCTGAAATGCCTCAAGGAGACTGTTTGACTTTTTTTTAACCAGTGTGGTGATACAGAGGTTTGTTGTTACTGGTTTGGTGAATCTAATTATAGAGTAAACCACTAGTTTTGGGGGGATTGTCTGCCCTATTTCTTGCAGTTTGCCCTGAGTGTGGCATTCTGAGGGTGGCCCATCCCAGGCACTTGGGTTGGGTTGAAACTGGTGAATGTAACAGCTGCCCTTCATTTGGGATACATATAAGAAACAATTAAGATCCACTAGGGAAACAGATTGCTGAAACAATAGCCTTCTCCCCAAATACAGGCATTATCACTGCCTGAAACAAAGGCACATGTGGGCAGAGGAGTTTCACTGGCTATTCTTTTTGTGAAGGTGTCATAAATATAAAGGGAAGGGAAAACACCTTTAAAATCCCTCCTGGCCAGAGGAAAAACCCTTTCACCTGTAAAGTGTTAAGAAGCTAAGATAACCTCGCTGGCACCTGACCAAAATGACCAATGAGGAGACAAGATACTTTCAAAGCTGGAGGGGGGGGGACGGAACAAAGGGTTCTCTCTGTCTGTGTATATTTTTGCCTGGACCAAAGCAGGAATGCAGGTCAGAACTCCTGTAAAGGGCTAATAAGCAATCTAGTTAGATATGCGTTAGATTCCTCTTGGCTGGATTTTACTAAAACTAGACAAGCCATTTACAACGCACACTTTGCTTCTCTACAAAAGAAAAAGGACACTAAACTTTCTAAACTACTACATGCTACAAGGGGACACAGCAATGGTTCCCTCAACCCACCTAGCAATATTGTTAACCTATCCAACTATACTCTCAGCCCAGCAGAAGCAGCTGTTCTATCTCGGGGCCTCTCCTTCTGCCCCTCCACCCCCACGAACATGATACACTTCTGTGGTGACCTAGAATCCTATTTTCGACGTCTCCGACTCAAGGAATATTTCCAAAATACCTCTGAACAACATACGAATCCACAGAGGTCTCCCTACCAACACTACAGAAAGAAGGATTCTAGGTGGACTCCTCCTGAAGGTCGAAACAGCAGACTGGACTTCTACATAGAGTGCTTCCGCCAACATGCACGGGCTGAAATTGTGGAAAAGCAGCATCACTTGCCCCATAACCTCAGCCATGCGGAATGCAATGCCATCCACAGCCTCAGAAACAACTCTGACATCATAATCAAAAAGGCTGACAAAGGAGGTGCTGTTGTCATCATGAATAGGTCGGAATATGAACAAGAGGCTGCTCGGCAGCTCTCCAACACGAGTTTCTACAAGCCATTACCCTATGATCCCACTGAGAGTTACCAAAAGCAACTACAGCATTTGCTCAAGAAACTTCCTGAAAAAGCACAAGATCAAATCCGCACAGACACACCCCTGGAACCCCGACCTGGGATATTCTATCTACTACCCAAGATCCATAAACCTGGAAATCCTGGGCGCCCCATCATCTCAGGCATTGGCACCCTGACAGCAGGATTGTCTGGCTATGTAGACTCCCTCCTCAGGCCCTATGCTACCAGCACTCCCAGCTACCTTCGAGACACCACTGACTTCCTGAGGAAACTTCAATCCATCGGTGATCTTCCTGATAACACCATCCTGGCCACTATGGATGTAGAAGCCCTCTACACCAACATTCCACACAAAGATGGACTACAAGCCGTCAGGAACACTATCCCCGATAATGTCACGGCTAACCTGGTGGCTGAACTTTGTGACTTTGTCCTTACCCATAACTATTTCACATTTGGGGACAATGTATACCTTCAGATCAGCGGCACTGCTATGGGTACCCGCATGGCCCCACAGTATGCCAACATTTTTATGGCTGATTTAGAACAACGCTTCCTCAGCTCTCGTCCCCTAAAGCCCCTACTCTACTTGCGCTATATTGATGACATCTTCATCATCTGGACCCATGGAAAAGAAGCCCTTGAAGAATTCCACCATGATTTCAACAATTTCCATCCCACCACCAACCTCAGCCTGGTCCAGTCCACACAAGAGATCCACTTCCTGGACACTACAGTGCTAATAAACAATGGTCACATAAACACCACCCTATACCGGAAACCTACTGACCGCTATTCCTACCTGCATGCCTCCAGCTTTCACCCTGACCACACCACACGATCCATCGTCTACAGCCAAGCTCTGCGATACAACCGCATTTGCTGCAACCCCTCAGACAGAGACAAACACCTACAAGATCTCTGTCAAGCTTTCTTACAACTACAATACCCACCTGCGGAAGTAAAGAAACAGATTGATAGAGCCAGAAGAGTTCCCAGAAGTTACCTACTACAGGACAGGCCTAACAAAGAAAATAACAGAACTCCACTAGCCGTCACCTTCAGCCCCCAACTAAAACCCCTCCAACGCATTATTAAGGATCTACAACCTATCCTAAAGGATGACCCAACACTCTCACAAATCTTGGGAGACAGGCCAGTCCTTGCCTACAGACAGCCCCGCAACCTGAAGCAAATACTCACCAACAACCACATACCACACAACAGAACCACTAACCCAGGAACTTATCCTTGCAACAAAGCCCGTTGCCAATTGTGCCCACATATCTATTCAGGGGACACCATCACAGGGCCTAATAACATCAGCCACACTATCAGAGGCTCGTTCACCTGCACATCCACCAATGTGATTTATGCCATCATGTGCCAGCAATGCCCCTCTGCCATGTACATTGGTCAAACTGGACAGTCTCTACGTAAAAGAATAAATGGACACAAATCAGATGTCAAGAATTATAACATTCATAAACCAGTCGGAGAACACTTCAATCTCTCTGGTCACGCAATCACAGACATGAAGGTCGCTATCTTAAAACAAAGAAACTTCAAATCCAGACTCCAGCGAGAAACTGCTGAATAGGAATTCATTTGCAAATTGGATACTATTAATTTAGGCTTAAATAGAGACTGGGAGTGGCTAAGTCATTATGCAAGGTAGCCTATTTCCTCTTGTTTTTTCCTACCCCCCCCCCCAGATGTTCTGGTTTAACTTGGTTTTAAACTTGGAGAGTGGTCAGTTTGGATGAGCTATTACCAGCAGGAGAGTGAGTCTGTGTGTGTATGGGGGTGGGTTTTTGGAGGGGGGTGAGGGAGTGAGAGAACCTGGATTTGTGCAGGAAATGGCCTAACTTCATTATCATGCACATTGTGTAAAGAGTTGTCACTTTGGATGGGCTATCACCAGCAGGAGAGTGAATTTGTGTGGGGGGGTGGAGGGTGAGAAAACCTGGATTTGTGCTGGAAATGGCCTAACCTGATGCTCACTTTAGATAAGCTATTACCAGCAGGACAGTGGGGTGGGAGGAGGTATTGTTTCATATTCTCTGTGTATATATAAAGTCTGCTGCAGTTTCCACGGTATGCATCTGATGAAGTGAGCTGTAGCTCACGAAAGCTCATGCTCAAATAAATTGGTTAGTCTCTAAGGTGCCACAAGGACTCCTTTTCTTTTTGCGAATACAGACTAACACGGCTGTTACTCTGAAACCTGTTTTGTTTAAATGGCTGATAAAATAAGTTGTGCTGAATGGAATGTATATTCCTGTTTTTGGGTCTTTTTGTAACTTAAGGTTTTGCCTAGAGGGATTCTCTGTTTTGAGTCTGATTACCTTGTAAGGTATTTACCATCCTGATTTTACAGAGGTGATTCTTTTACTGCAATTAAAATTCTTCTTTTAAGAACCTGATTGCTTTTTCATTGTTCTTAAGATCCAAGGGTTTGGGTCTGTGTTCACCTATGCAAATTGGTGAGGATTTTTATCAAGCCTTCCCCAGGAAAGGGGGTGTAGGGTTTGGGAGGATTTTGGGGGGAAAGACGTTTCCAAGCGGGCTCTTTCCCTGTTATATATTTGTTAGATGCTTGGTGGTGGCAGCCATAAAGTCCAGGGCAAAAGGTAAAATAGTTTGTACCTTGGGGAAGTTTTAACCTAAGCTGGTAAAAATAAGCTTAGGGGGTTTTCATGCAGGTCCCCACATCTGTACCCTAGAGTTCAGAGTGGGGAAGGAACACAAGAACTAGGGGTCGCCAAATGAAATTAACAGGCAGCAGATTTAAAACATACAAAAGGAAATATTTCTTCACACAACACACAGTCAACATGTGGAACTCCTTGCCAGAGGATGTTGTGAAGGCGAAGACTATAACAGGGTTCAAAAAAGAACTAGATAAGTTCATGGAGGATAGGCCCATCAATGTATTAGCCAGGATGGTGTCCCTCGCCTCTGTTTGCCAGAAGCTGGAAATGGGCAATAGGGGATGGATCGCTTGATGATTACCCATTCTGTTCATTCCCTCTGGGGCACCTGGCATTGGTCACTGTCAAAAGACAGGATACTGGGCTAAAAGGACCTTGGTCTGACACAGTATGGCGGCTGTTCTGTTCTTCTAAACAGCATTTCATAAAAGGTAGCTGACTAGGGTTAGCTTCTTGGGGCATGTCTACACCACAGAGCCTTTGCTGGTATAGGGCAAAATCATGCCTGACTAATCTAATTGCCTTCTATGACGAGATAACTGGTTCTGTGGATGAAGGGAAAGCAGTGGATGTGCTGTTCCTTGACTTTAGTAAAGCTTTTGACACTGTCTCCCACAGTATTCTTGCCAGCAAGTTAAAGAAGTATGGGATGGATGAATGGACTATAAGGTGGATAGAAAGCTGGCTAGATTGTCGGGTCAACTGGTAGTGATCAATGGCTCCATGTCTAGTTGGCAGCCGGTATCAAGTGGAGTGCCCCAAGGGTCGGTCCTGGGGCCGGTTTTGTTCAATATCTTCATAAATGATCTGGAGGATGGTGTGGTTTGCACCCTCAGCAAGTTTGCAGATGACACTAAACTGGGAGGAGAGGTAGATACGCTGGAGGGTAGGGATAGGATACAGAGGGACCTAGACAAATTGGAGGATTGGGCCAAAAGAAATCTGATGAGGTTCAACAAGGACAAGTGCAGAGTCCTGCACTTAGGATGGAAGAATCCAATGCACTGCTACAGACTAGGGACCGAATGGCTCGGCAGCAGTTCTGCAGAAAAGGACCTAGGGGTTACAATGGACGAGAAGCTGGATATGAGTCAACAGTGTGCCCTTGTTGCCAAGAAGGCCAATGGCATTTTGGGATGTATAAGTAGGGACATTGCCAGCAGATCGAGGGACGTGATCGTTCCCCTCTATTCGACACTGGTGAGGCCTCATCTGGAGTACTGTGTCCAGTTTTGGGCCCCACACTACAAGAAGGATGTGGAAAAATTGGAAAGAGTCCAGCGGAGGGCAACAAAAATGATTAGGGGACTGGAACACATGACTTATGAGGAGAGGCTGAGGGAACTGGGGATGTTTAGTCTACGGAAGAGAAGAATGAGGGGGGATTTGATAGCTGCTTTCAACTACCTGAAAGGGGGTTCCAAAGAGGATGGATCTAGACTGTTCTCAGTGGTAGCAGATGACAGAACAAGGAGTAATGGTCTCAAGTTGCAGTGGGGGAGGTTTAGGTTGGATATTAGGAAAAACTTTTTCACTAGGAGGGTGGTGAAACACTGGAATGCGTTACCTAGGGAGGTGGTAGAATCTCCTTCCTTAGAAGTTTTTAAGGTCAGGCTTGACAAAGCCCTGGCTGGGATGATTTAGTTGGGGATTGGTCCTGCTTTGAGCAGGGGGTTGGACTAGATGACCTCCTGAGGTCCCTTCCAACCCTGATATTCTATGATAGCTATGTTGGCAAAGCCCCCTAGTAGAGACAGACCAGCAAAAGGAGTGCTGCCAGCATAGCTATACCACCTCTCCAAATGACAGCGCTATGCTGAGAAAAGGCTATAGCTATGTCAGTTAGGGGGTGTGATTCCACGCCCCCCCATCCAATCCTGGGTGACATAGCTATGTTGATAGAACTTTGTAGAGTAGACTAAATCTCAGTCCAGAGATAAGGAACGGGGTATGTGAAGTCAGGGAATGCTTGCATAAAATAATTGACTTTGTTTAAATCTCACAGCAATTTATCTGAAAGAACAACACTGAAAAATGACATTTATCTTACTGAGTTCCCCATTCATTTCTGTAGTCTGATCTCATCATTCATGCAGCTCAAGTGCATGAGACTTGTAGATGATATTTATTATAGATGATGGAGTATCCTCTGGCAATCTAATATACTTCACTAAAAAAATTAAATCGATTCTATACTGGGCTGCCTGCTTTGAGTGTTAACATAGATGATGATTCTAGCAATAAATACCTTGCTCTCCAATGGCGCTTTTTAGTGGTAGATCTCGAAGTGCTTTATAAAGGAGGTCAGTACCATCATCTCCATTTGAAAATTCCATCTTGTTTTAGTGGATCCCGGTGGGCCAACCAATTGTGTGGGCCCCAAGTCTTATTGGGGCCCCCTCTCAATTCCCAGAGTACAGGTTTTAAATGGATACAGGTTGCATGGTCCTGAAGAGAATGTATGGGACCCTTGCTGTGATCTTTACAGGAAGAACAACATGACTTTAAACTGGGGTTACAGTTGGTTCTTGAATCAATGATGCAATTAAGTGACTGAAATTCACCTCCCCTGAGCACCTCCTTTTATTCTGTCCTTTCACATAAGTAATGCTGGGGCTGCGGGGGGTGCGGAGAGGGGGAATTACTGGGGTTCAACCTTTAATTTTAACTCTGATCTGTCTCATAATTGGAAATTAAGACCAAGATCTCACAGTTCACACAACCCCAAGATGAAAGCACAAGAACTACATGGAATGACAAAATATGTTATGGGGGGAAATGATGCTGCAGTATGTATCTTGTAACAGGGACTGGATTTCCCCATGAAAGAAAAAATATATAAATTTAGCAAACTAGGCACTCAATTTGAAACTAAATACATACTTAGGCATTTAAATAAGTAGTCTGCTTTTCAAAGGTGTTGCACACCTCCGATTTCCATTGATTTCAGTGACTGCTATGATGTTTGGAATCAGTCTTTCTTAAAGAGGATGCATTTACTAAAGAAAATGGCTGCTGCTTCCACACACCTTATGTTCCATCTTGGTTTCCTTTGTTTACCAGGACTACATCTTTCCTTTGTTTACCAGGACTACACTAGCACCCCGAGGTAATCTAGTGACTGAGTAACATACTGCAAATAAATATATCCTTGCAATGGGAAATGAAGGTACTGAGCACCCTTGAAAATCAGGTTGTGTATCTGGGTGCTGAACTTCAGGCATCCAACTTTGAAACGTTTGGGTGCAATGATTTGTGCCAGTCATGTAGAATATAATTGTTTTCCCCAAAATTATCAGCTTGGAGGAAGCCCTCTGTGCCGGTCTCTGCTATCTGTTGATCAGAGAGCTGGGGATGGGGAGAATAAGGCCATGTCTACACTATGGGGATTATAGCTGGCATTATGGAGCCATAGCTATGCTGCTATGGGGTTTTTCCGTCTCTGAAGGAATACCACCTCCCCAGGTGATGGTAGCTAGGTCAACTGAAGCATTCTTCCATCAACCCAGCTGCATCTATGCCAGTGGTTAGGTCGGCATAGCTAGATTTTGCACACTCCTGAGCACTATAGCTATGTTAACCTAAAGTTTAAGGGAAGACCAGGCCTCAGTAGGACCTTGGACAGGGCTGAAGGGATGTACATCTCCCCCTTTCCACATCCTGCATAAAACCCAGTGAATTTACGGTGCTTGAGCCAAGCCCTATCTCCTGTGGAAAGCTCTAAGACAAGTCGTGAGAGAAGTTTTCCCACAGTCCCCTTCTCTCAGATACTGCTGTGGGAGAGGAGAATTGTCCCTTGGGAAATCTGTCACAACATCCACTTCTGTTGGTGAAGGAGAAGAGGATCATATTCATAACCATTGTACGAGCTCCCATTCTGTCTTTCATTATGATTTGAAGTGCCTCATAGACTAAGACTGAAGAAATAACACATTTGAAATATTCGCTGATTCTCCCAGAATTGTAGAGTCTCAGGAGCATATGGTGGGGGCGGGAGAGATGGGGAGTCATTGCAAGCCTTCCTGGTTCCAGTACACAAAGGATGCTGACAAACCTGATTCCTGTGAGTTGTCTTCATTCACACCAGAAGCTTGAATTGGGACTATGGGTGTGAGTAAGGGCTATTCAGAGAAGTAAGCTCTTGCAAGAACAGCACCTGTATCCATAGACAAAAGAGGAATCTAAAAATCACTCAAAATAGGGGGTGGATGAATTGATATTTTAGAGTGGGTAAATTTTTGCAATATCTCTTTAAGAGCTTTTCTTTTAAACCAGCAAGAGGAGAAATCACATTTTCTCAATGAGCTGAAGGGCCTGACCCCTAGGAATAGCACTGAGATTAGGTAAGAATGTTATCCGCAGGCTGCCTTTGCCCACAGGACAGAGTTAACCTTTCAGTCAGTTCATGTCTTGTGTTTTAACTTATATGGGACCAATAAAAAAACACTGGCAGTTAATGTATTTGAGTGGATCTTATCAGATGAGTACTACAGAGGCTGTGTGTGTTAGAGATGGTCATGAAATGTTACGCTGGATGTGAACCACCTTTGAAGTTTGGGGAAAATGTGTTTCCAGACCCAAATTTCTCAGCTCAGCACCATCTCAAGCATTAAAGACCCCAGTCCCTCCTACACCAGCCATTTTCATAGTGCAGTTAAGATATACGCAAAAGGGAACACCACAATACAATTAAATTTGACTTGAATCAAACCCCTGAAATTTAGGGGTTAGATTTGAAATCTGGATCCTAATCTGAACACTGCAATTTAGAGCCATC
Organism: Eretmochelys imbricata; assembly: GCF_965152235.1. Taxonomy (NCBI): domain Eukaryota; kingdom Metazoa; phylum Chordata; order Testudines; family Cheloniidae; genus Eretmochelys; species Eretmochelys imbricata. The sequence goes on from NC_135573.1 coordinate 19,822,555, forward strand.
ACTAACCAAAAACTTCACAATGCGATGAAAAATGGTGCTATCCTCAGTGTCAATGTGAGTACAGTCTACAGCTCTGAGGTGCCAGTTCACTTATGCTTATGGTGGATCACTACTCTTAGTGAATGCTAAGAGAGCCACAGAGCGTACAAATAATTTAATTGCCCCTGTCCTATGCAGCAATCCTTGCTGTGAAGACACCCCACCATTTCTGTGAAATCATGGTCCCACTGAATTCAAGGGGAGCTTTGCCATTGACTTCAACAGAGCCAGGGTTTCTCTCCTTGTCTTTTTTTATATCGAGCTCCCTCCCTGCCACTTTTTATGGCTTTTCCCACAGATGTGGTTGATTGGGGCCATTTCAAAGAGAATTGGAAAAGAAGAATTGCACACCTGTCGTGGGAATTTTAACTTGGAGAGGCACGAGAAACGACCTGTTCAAAAGCCTTAAATTAATCCCCCCATCCACTATATACAGTAAGTAAACATTGCTGGGATGGGTAAAGTATATCAGAGGAACTCTAGAACTGTCATGTTTCAAAGTCAGGGCCATGTTTAGAACCTGGCCAATGCTATGTGAGGGTTTAATTCAGAGGTGGGCAAACTATGGCCCGCGGGCCAGGTCTGGCCTGGCCCCTGAGCTCCCGGCTGGGGAGGCTAGCCCCCTCCCCTGCTGTGCCCTCTCCCCCGCAGCCTCAGTGCGCTGCACCGCCAGGTTTCTGGCCCACCACTCCTGCCGAGCAGCACAGGCGGCGGGGCTGCGAGCTCCTGCTGCTCTGAGCAGCATAGTAAGGTGGTGTGGAGTGGGGGGGTTGGATAAGGGGCAAGGGGTCCAGGGGGGCAGTCAGGGGACAGGGAGCAGGGGGCAGTTGGATGGGGTGTGGGAGTCCCAGGGAGGCTGTCAGGAGGACTAGGGTGTGGATAGGGGTTGGGGCAGTCAGGGGACAGGGAGCGTGGGGGGGTTGGATAGGGGGTGGGGTCTTGGGGGGTGTGGTTAGGAGGACAGGGGGAGGTTGGGGAGCAGGGAGAGGTTGGATGGGGCAGAGGTTCGGGGGGGGGGGTCAGGGGAAGGGGAACGAGGGAGGGGTTGGATAGGCGTGGGAGTCCTGGGGGGCCTGACAGGGGACAGGGAACAAGGGGGCTTGGATAGGGGGTGGGGTTCCGGGGGGCGGTTAGGGTCAGGGGGTCTCAGGAGGGGGTGGTCAGGGGACAAGGAGCAGGGGGGTTTGGATGAGTTGGGGGTTCTGAGGGGGGCAGTCAGGGGGTGGGAAGGGGGAGGGGGCGGATGGCAGAGGGGGCCAGGCTGTTTGGGGTGGCACAGCCTTCCCTACCTGGCCCTCCATACAGTTTTGCAACCCCGATGTGGCCCTTGGGCCAAAAAGTTTGCCCATCCCGGTTTAATTCCTGTTTCCATGGATTGGTTAAGGAAGGGCAACATGAGTGGAGGATAAATTTCCACCTCTTTTCATCTCCGTGGATGATGTTTCCTTTAGAAATGGAGAGGTTTCCTTTAGATGAGCTGTGTCACATAAGCTGCTGGATGCTAGGCTATTATGTAGACCTGGATGTGGGGTGGCAATCTGTGTCCCATAAGACCTCATGATACCAATTCTTCATGCAGATACATATGTGCAACTACCGTTGGGCCCAATTCTGTCACCTTTTTTTTACTTACATGGATTCATAGATTCCAAGGCCAGAAGGGACCATTGTGATCATCTAGTCTGGCCTCCTGTATAGCAAAGGCCACAGAACTTCCCCAAAATAATTCCTAGAGCAGATCTTTTAGAAAAAACATCCAATCTTGATTCAAAAATTGTCTGATGGAGAATCCACCACAGCCCGTGATAAATTGTTCCATAAGTTAATTATTCTCATCATTAGGAATTTACACATTATTTCCAGTGTGAATTTGTCTAGCTTCAACTTCCAGCCATTGAATCGTTTTATACCTTTCTCTGCTAGATTTTCATGGGACCACTCAAAGTAAGGCGCTACGTAGTCTGAGTAAGGGTGGCAGAGTCAGGCCCAGAGTCAGAAGAGTATAGGATTACACCTCATTGCTTCATGACACTGTGAGAACTAGAGAGACACATACAGAGGATGATGGGCAGCCTGACGTGTGTAATATCTAACAACTGCTGCACAAGGAGACCCTAAATGAGGTTGTTCAGAGAGGTAGTGTGGTGTAGTGGATAGGGCACCAGCTGCATTCTCTTCCCAGCTCTGCCTGTGATCTTGCGTAAGTCACTTCCCCTCTCACCTTTGATCTATCTTGTCTATTTAGATTGTAAGCTCTTTGAGGGAAAGACTGTCTTTTATCATCTGTATGTGCAGCATGTAGCACAAGGGGTCCTGATTCTGTCTGCAGTCTCTAGGCACAAATAATAACAATGATGTGAAGAACAGAGATGTTTTCTGACTCTGCTTTCTCTGAAGCCGGCCTATTCTTGAAAACTCTGGCTGCCTTTTCCTTTCTTCTGTTTTCAAAATGCATTAGAGAGAGGGATACCTGAAAAGCCCAGTCCCACCCCATAGTCTACAGAAATAGACACAACAGAGGGTCAAGGGTTTAACAAGTAAAGACTGGCTTACTGCAGACAGTGAAGTCAGCAATATTCTTTACAAGACTGACTGACTACCTGCATAAACCTTATTATCTGTCAGCTAAATGGTTTTATATCTAATTTATTACCTGAAGAAGGGGCAGCCTGAAAAGCAATACTCTCTCCCAGTTATTCAGTATACTGCCTGTGATTCCCCCTCACCCCTGCCCTCCAGCCTCCATTTATACTCTAGGTATGCTTCCATACGGTTGTTTGTCCCAGGCAAAAATAGGAAAATCACAGTTTTGCCTTGGCAAAAAATGCAAAAGGCTTAGCTATAGTTTGAGAGAATGAGAAAAAGTGAGGGCATGGCTTTTAATTAATGTTGAGCTGTTTGAGAGGAGCAGTGGCCCTGTGGTTATGGCACTAGACTTGGGTTTCTGGAGCCTCATAGTTTCATTACTCACATCCCAGTGCAACTCCATTGGTTTCTGTGGGATTTACACTGTTGTGAGCAAGAGGAGGATCTGGCTTCCGTTCCTGACTCTGCCACAGAGTCCTTGTGAGACCTTGGGGGTTGTAACTTTATTTCTCTGTGTCTCAGTTCCTCCTCTATAAAAATGTAAGCATTTTGGGCCCAAGAGCGTCCCTTACTACCTGTGTGTACAGTGCCTGACATTATACTGTCCTGAACTCAAGAGCAGCCTTAATTCTGGCATTTCCTATCTTTTGAGTTCTTGACTTTGCAGTGTTCACCTTCCTTCAGTGCAGTCTTTTTTTTTTAGATGTGTTGTACAGAGAGAAAAAAGGAGGGAGGTCAGCAGTTCTATTAGCTCAGCATTACGGTACGTACCTGGGGAGGCTAATAGCACAGGTCCTGACTTCACCCTAGAAACTCAGGTCCCGCCGGCCCAGCTTTGTGTTCATGTTAGTGGTACTCTTGGACTAGTAATTTATTATCCCTGTGTTATCGTACCAGTCATACTTAGATACAGTTAGGACTGCACATGTCCAGTCACACACAAGCTTTCACAAGAGAGTCTGGGTGTACTTACTCCCCACATTGGCTACATGAGTCTTCTATGGTTGAGCTCAAGGAAGATCCTGAAAGCAACTCCATTATGCTTATGATAGGCCTGGCTAACAAATGCAAAATAACTTCTGAGCATAATTAAAAAACTAAGCCTATTATAGAACATGTTTTTCCCTTAGAAGTGTACCCCCTCCCCTACCCGAACAGCATTGGGCCAGATTCCCTCAAGTTGGTGTCAGGAATTGATGGTTTATATCTTCCTGCTCTAGATGATCCACCTGCTGGCCCACTGTTGAGATTCATCTCATATTCTGTCAGATACTTTTAAGGCCCCCAGTTACCACAGTATTGAAGCACCTCACACATTTCAATCTATGTATCCCTAACTGCTCCTCTGAGGTAAGGAATTATCCCCTAGTTACGGAGTGATAACAGAGGCACAAAGAGACTAAATCTTACAGAAGTTTGTAGTAGAGCAGGGAATTGAACCCAGATCTCCTGATTTGTAGGCCAGGGTTGTAACTATAGGACCAACTTTCCTTTCTAACCCAGAAAGAAAAGGAGTACTTGTGGCACCTTAGAGACTAACGAATTTATTTGAGCATGCTGTAGCTCACGAAAGCTCATGCTCAAATAAATTCGTTAGTCTCTAAGGTGCCACAAGTACTCCTTTTCTTTCTGCGAATACAGACTAACACGGCTGTTACTCTGAAACCTTTCTAACCCAGTTACCCTACCTGCCCTCCTTTAGTATTTCTGCGTTAGCTTATGGCACAGGCTTCATAGTAGCTTGGGTGATGAGTCAGTGCACCCCCCAGATGTCCTGACCATGCCTCCTTCCCAGCCAGAGTCTCACACAGTGGTCTTATTGGAAACCTGGGAGGTGGGTGGGTGCAAGCCCATGCACTTCTAAAGGCCCCTCCCCCAGCCTAGCGGGAGGGACCACTGGACCCAGGGACCAAATAAATGCGGGGGACAACTAATGAAAAACAGGAGTCAGAGTGAAGGTCAGAGGTTCAAAACAAGAATACTGGATTGTCACACAGTGGTGGCTGCACTGGCTTCCTATCAACACCCTGTTGGAAGGGAAGTTGCAACCACTTTCCATCTCTGCAACCGGCACACTTTCCACCTCAGGAGCCCTGCCTCTGCCAGTGGAAAACATAGTTCAACTTGGCCTATTGTCTATTTAAAAAAATAATCTTTCCATGTCAGAGCAGTGACGTGACTAGAAATCTGATAGTCTCCAAGCCTCCTAACCCAGCCCCACAGAAAGGAAATGAGTGGCTGTAAATTTTCTATTTCATCATGCTAAAGAGAAGATAATCCAAATATATACAGACCCCCTTAACTATGGCCAGATTCTGCTCTTGCCAATCAGCAATTTTACACTGATATAGCTCCATAGGCTTCAATGGAGTTGCTCCACAGGTTTACAAAAAAGTTATTAAGAAGGAGACAGTGTAGTCTAGTCAATGGATGTGTTTTCATCTCCTGTTATTTATTGTATGAGCTGTTACTATAAATATTCAGATGGCAGTGGCTAAGAGGAAAATTGAATGGTTTCTAAATTCAATGAGCCATTAAATAGGTTCTAATAATCTCTATAGAAGTTTAGAAGAGTTAATAATGAGAAACAGGGCACTTGATTGTTACCAGACTCTCCTAGTAAATATCGTCAGAGGTTTATATGGTACATGCTCATGAAACACCTTCAAACAAAGACATCAGGGGAAAAAATCAAGCAAATCACTTATAAACAAAGTGATGTTTGAGAGACAATAGCTCTTTTTTGTGAAAATGAGTTTGGCCGAACCTTTTTAAATCACTTTCAAGTTTTTTTTAAATAGGCAATAAGAAGCATAATCACATTTCTCATTAATAAAACTCTGCAATGAAATTATCTGTGGCAACATCATGGACTCTGAAGGGGGCACTCTGACTCTGGGCAAAATTTGGGGTTCTGTGTAGGGGGAGTCACTTTATCCCCTGCTGTAAAGCAGTCACCTCTGGAGTGGAATGTAGCAGACATTCTTTGTGTAACAGTGGCATTTAGGAGCCCCCTTTTGCTTGGTACCATAGAAGCACATAGTGAGAGACAACTCCCTGCCCCTAAGACTTCACCATCTAAACAGACAAGACCAGAGTGGGAGGGAAAACAGAGAGACAGAGGTAGAGTGACTTGCCCAAGGAGGCAAAGCAGGTTGTGGCAGAAGGAGATTAGAATGCAGTTCTCCTGACTCCCAGTCGGCTGCCATAGCCGATAGACTAGGCTGCCTCCACTCCATCAGTGTTACACTACAGTTTGTAGGAGGGAAGCTGAATTCTAATTTCTCCATTTGAATTTAAAGGGAGACTTTTAAGTGTTCTAGGCTGAGTGTAATTGTCAAAACTGGAATTTGAGCAAATAGTACCCAAATGTAACTGCTGTCTTTTAAACCAATTTGCTCTGACTGGGTTCATGTTGCTTTAGTGTTCGCTTTCCACATATGTTTTCCACATATTTCTGACAGGAATGTTCCCTGGAACATTGAATTTTAAGCCAATATGGCAGAACGGATGCAGAAAGCAAATTACAAGTCATATTCACACATATATTTGTACCAGAAATCTGATATTCTTAGAGTTCTACTCTTCCAGTCTAGGGACACATCTAGATGCCCAATCAAAGCAGCTCATTAGGAATTTCAAGCCGGTGAAGCAAAGCTTCCAAAGAACAGTCTGTGAGTGATACACAGTCTGACAGAGGTTTGCAAAACATCTGTTGAATAATTCTGAACAATGAACATATTCCTGAGAGTTGCAGTCTGTGCGCAGACAATTTGGCCAACAAGAAAAGGGCGAAATTTATCAGATTATTTGTTACAAACTATCAGTCCAGCTCTAGTCAGGGTCCTACACCTCTGAAAGATGGCACTTCCAACCACAGAATGCCCCTGAAAAGCACCACTTGTGGAATCCCCAACACCGCTTCCTGCATCATGTCGCTCTTTCCTGGAGATCTCTCAGCCAAAGGCTGCCCAAGTATGACCCTCTTTACAGCAGATTATGATATTTGATGAGATAAATCAGAGCATAAGGTGGTACAGCTGCAGGAAGCAATAAACAAATTATACATTCTCTCACCTTGTGTTAAGTAGATAAGAGGAGCTCATGTAACCTACTTTTTGCGGCTTTAAAGTTCGTGTAGGAGGAAGTGAGAGGGCGGGAAAAAGAGAGATGCTTTATCTATACTGCACCTTCCTTGCCCTTATTGCCTTGTGAAAATGATAGCCAGAGATCTACACCCCTAATCCCTGCTGAGTGAACAAAAGAGAACCAATATTTGTTTCCCAAAACATTCTTAACAGAATTGTGTAATCTTGCTTCGTTTTATAAAAATGTGCAGGCTCCCAATGTCCTGTTGCGTAGCTGTCACTGAAGACAGTGAAATAGCTGGGCCCATCGAGCCTGATTTTGTTTCAGGACCTAGTAGGAGATACTGACACCCATGCAAATATTACTCCTGTTTTGGGTGTGGATGTGAAATCTTGCATAGAGGTGGACAGAGAATCATTTTACAGAAATTAGGTATTATGAGTATGCAATGGTAAGACAGCTGGTGTGTTGTGACTGCTGCATATGCTGACCAATATTGTCTCTTTTTTCCCCATGTTTCCCCCATCTATTGCATTCCCCTGTTGTCTCTCATCTCACGCTTAGATTGTATAAGCTCTCCAGGGCAAGGGCTGTCTCTTTTCCCTGTGTTTGTACAGTGCCTAGCACAGAAGGGCCGTGATCCATGGTTTGGTGCTGCCATAATGCAATGGTCAGGTATTTGCAAATATGCAATCAGATGCGTACTGAATATATTAGAGGTGTTACAGTAATGCTTAGTGTGCATTCGTGGCAACCAAGCCTGTTAATCAGTTTCAGCTAAACAAAAATATTGGGCTTTATCCTGACCTCATTTACCTTGATTTTAACTCCATTGACTTCAGTGACATTACTCCTGATTTACCCAGGTGTACAGAAGATCAGAATTGGGACCAATAGCTGATATGAATGTATTGACTTTTATCCAAATATCCCAAAGTGCTTCACAAACTGTGTGTTCTGTATCTACGTGGATTGCATGCTAGAGATGAGCCCTTATCCTGGAATCAGTTCCGTGTAGGAAGGCATGGAATTCCATTAAGAGCATTGTGACTCCATGCAGGAGTCTATCCACATGGATTTGAATACAAGGTAGTGGCACGTATCATCTGTAGCTGTATAGATACACACACACACATACAGGGATGAGTCACTAAAATATAGCCCTTTTTGGGGTGGAAAGAAGCAGCCCTTAAAACAATGTGCGTCAGCACAGTAAGACAATGTAAAAAATCCGTTATCCAGCTGATGGCGCAAGAAGAATTGTAGGTAGGCAGATGTAATTGATGTGCTTAGAATTTAGCCAAGACATGGACACCAAGGCACATGCTTACTTTCCCTAAAAGTCTTGGGGATCTTTAAAGACACAAGTGGTCATGACCTCTAGTTTACCTTTTACCCAAAAAGTCAGGATCTCCATTAGAACGGTGCTCACTTTTTATAGTCCACTACAAAATAGGAAGAAGGTTTCCTTAACTCTGAGTATCTTTCCTTCAGCATCCAAATGGCCAGGAATTCATACAGAACAAACACTTCCATTAAAAACTCCAGAACCATATGGGCAGTTGCTCTGATGTCAAGAGTGCCATGAACTGTACGTTTATGTTTCGTGCTGTTCACTGTATGGAGTCTAGGCAAATCATCCTGGTACAGCTGCTTGTTTGTGAGCTTAATCAAAGAGAAACTGGGGGGATGGGGCGGGGGATGTACACTACTGAAATGATAGCCGGATTCGTCAGGGACAGATTCCCCCGCCCTAGTTTAATTGGCTGGGAGTGTATTTACAGTCTTCTCCCCAATCTAGTTAACATGTATACGAGGCATTCAGCTAAAAGATTAACTCATTTCCCATGCCAAACTGAAATTGCAGCAGATTTATGTAAAAGGATTTGAATTGTTTGCAAAGCCTTGGACTCCCACACAGGAATTCAACAAAGCAGTGCTTTCAATAATAATAACTATTTACAGTGCGCATATACAAATATATATCTCTATATCCTCTCCCTTTCTCTCTCTGTCTGTCATCTTGTCATGTCAGGACCTTTCCCCCCAATGTATCTGTAACTTTAATAATAGCCTTCTCATGTGGTTCTTGCTGTCACCTAGTGCATAACTGCTTTTGGCAGGGCATTGTCTGTAATTAGATACAATGGGCTAGTTTTTCAGTGTGAATTCTAAGCCTGGCCTGCAATTCAGAACTTACACATGCAGAACCATGTGTGCAACACAACTGGAATGTTTTTTGAAATGTACATCTGAAGAATATAGTGCAATTGTGCATCACGACTGATGTGTGTGGATGAGCAACTGTGGGTGCCTAAGTCCCCATTTGCACACTTAAGACTTGCTCCTGCAAGGTGCTGAAGGACCTTGCTTTCCATTGATATCAGTAAGAGCACTCAGAACCATGCAAGATCAGGTCTTTTGGAAATCTAGCTGGGTGTTTCAGGATTCTCCATCCCTTAACCATGCAAATCCCTCGCATGTTTGGAAACACAATTTACACCCCTCTGTTGAGGAAGAAAGCATATTCCTAGGCTTGCCCATTCCTCTGTGCTACCTCATTTGGGGGTTCAGTGAGTTTTCTGTACTTAACAGGACTCCTGTTGAAAATGTGTGTGTGTTGCAATGGCCTGTTACACATGCAAATACACCTTTTGGGCCAGATTTTCAGCCAGGCCTCCACTTGCATCCTCACTTTGCAGGTACTAACATATGAGTGTGGGCAAACAGGGGGTCTGAGCACTGTGAACTCTCAATTCAGGCATATCTTGGTGAAAATGTAACCCTGTCTGCTCTTATTATATAGAGAGATGCAGATTCTGCAATGATCAACACCAGAGGCCCAACGCCTAGCTGGAATTTTAGGGGGGAGGGAGAGCTCAGTGGTTTAAGCATTGGCCTGTTAAACCCAGGGTTGTGAGTTCAACCTTTGAGAGGGCCATTTACGGATCTGGGGCAAAAATTGGGGATTGGTCCTGCTTTGAGAAGGGGGTTGGACTAGATGACCTCTTGAGGTCCCTTCCAACCCTGATATTCTATGAATTAAGTGCAGAAGAGAAGATTTGCTTGACTTGCTCAGAGCAAGTTCTGTAAGCAGTATCCTGTTGGTTCTAGCTAGTGCCCTGATGAATACTTTGTGTAATTTCACCTGGTTCTTCACTCAGACTTTTAACTCCAGTCCTACAGAGCTGCATTCTACAGATGAACTGAGAGCTACAGGGGGTGTAAAAGATCTGAGGAGTAATGTACCTTATTGCTAATTGAAATTAACACTTCAGCCTGCATGTTGGAACTCCCGGTCTTATAAGAGGTTCTCCTTTCCCAACCCACTCTCTTCCCAGTACCTTATTTATTATAAAGATTCGCCCAAGCTGCAAAGCTGATTTGCAGCTCCCTCAAACATTAGGGACTGTTTGGAGCTGGGACTTGAGTTGCCAATTTTGGCTGGCTGTATTCCTGGAGGTTTCATCACTTGACCTAATCTTTAATTCCTGGAGACTCCAGGACAATGCTGGATGGTTGGCAACCCTAGCTGGGACTCTGGCTTGACCCATTTTAATACAGGGAACAGTTTATGAAATTTGATCCCTACCCTCCAAAATATGGGGGTGTTCCAGTCTATGGAATTGGGTTGGCCCCATTACATAGGGATAAGGGACTGCCATTGTTTTCTATCCCAAGCCCATTTTACAGCATGGAATTGTTTGCATCTCTGGTTTTGGTTCAGCCTCACTATATAAGGACTGCAGAGCTGATCCAAGTTCATATCTCAAATCCTCCAACAGCATGGGGGTGTTTGTATTCAAGGTTTTGGTTCAGCCCAATTATAGGGACAGGCAATGCCTATGCAGATCCTAATTTGTCTCCTAAACCCCCATATGGTGTGGAGCATGTTTGACTCTGGCAGTCCCCTTATAGGGACAGAGGATGTCAAATGGGATCCAGGTTCATATCCCAAACCCCCATATGGCATGGAGGGGGTCAGATCCAGATTTCTGGTTCAGGCCCATCTCTAGTTTATTATTTGGGGAAAATCCAAAACCCCACAAACTTGCAGCAAAGTTTTCTGCTTCCTCTAATCTCCAGCTTTCCTCTCCCTTGAAGATTGTTGCTGAGCCAAATTTCCTAATAAGGTCCTGAAGCCCCCTCTAAGAGCCATCCAGTCTCTCTCTCTCTGTGTTTGGAGAGGGGCTGTGTCTCTTATAGAAAACCTGTAAAGACAATTTCTGGTGCAGAGCCCCAAAGAAATCGGACAGAAAGAGAACCAGCTCCCTGGTTCTGCAGGCTGCATATATGGATGCTAATAGTCACTTATGATACATTTACTTTTCTACATTTAAGATCTGTTAATAAATATATGCAAGTTCCTTGTTACCTGTGAAAAGACATTGCTTTATCCTGCTAATTTATACTGGGGGTAGTAGGGGAAAGTGGTATGAGGTCTGATTCTGATCTCACACTAGTTTTACACCAGTATATCCATAGGCCCAGATTCTTGGATACAGCCATGCACTGCCTGTCAGTGGTTGCTGGTAAACAAAGGTGGCATTTACTTTTCCCAGCTACCCTGGGATCAATGTTCCCTCTAATTTTTGACAGGCCGTGTGTGCAAAAAATTCATTTTGTGCAAATTTTTGTGCTTCTGTGCAAATTTTTGTGCGCGCGGTGCTTCGCCGTGTGCGCGGGGTTTAGGATCTGTGTGCGCGTACACACGTGCACAGTTTAGAGGGAACAGTGCCTGGGATGTAACATGGGACAAGGAATCAGGGTTTATGGGTTTTAGTCTCAATTCTGCAGATCATTTATGTGATTTAACCTTAAAATGGACCTACTAATACTTATGTGCTAGATAGAGGTGGCATTAGATTTAATCAATGCTTATAAACTGATCTGAGACCCCTTTAATTAAAAAAAACTTTGTAGAAATGTTAAATTATAATGGTTAATGGTTTGTTAGCCCTCGGGGTCGGTGGCAAAGGCACTTGTTGTTTCTTCACACAGTGATTGATTTGTAGATTCCAAGACCAGAAGGGACCAGTGTGATCATTTAATCTGACCACCTGCATAACATCCAGTGTAGTCTAATAGTTTTAGCAAAGGATTAGGTGTAGGGGTAAAATGGCCAGGGAGTAGCAGGAACCCTCAAAATCTAAGTAAGAAATGTAGAGTAACCTCTTCTCCACCAAAAAAGAAAATATCTCCTGCAGTAATTTAGGGCTCACTGTAACCATGAAACCTGAGCAATTTGCAACGATGACCCTCAGTGAGTTACTAACCTCAGTCTCAGGAGCTGAATGTTAACACATTCATTCTTCTGTTAATTAATTAGCTGAAATATGAATGCATTCCTCTGATGCCAGCTTGCAAAAAGTAACATGAATTTTGATTAAACGTAATCCCAAGTGAGATACAGCAGGAGCTAATGCTATGTAGATACCAAAGGACGGTTTGCAAACATTCATTCTGACCAGCTGACGTGATCTGATTCCGCTGCATGTCTATTATTGCACTGAAGTATGTGGAGATAATTCAACCATGATGTAAAGAATAATAAAGTTTGTGTCCCATGTTTCTGTGTCAAGCGTTTTCAGTGGCGACAGGTGTAGTTTTAAAAATCATGCATCTCACATGAAGCAATATTGCATTAATCCTATCAGTGTGTTTTTTGACCCTTTTATTATAAACGCGTTAAAGGTTTGTATACACTTATAAGAGAACCATATATTTCTGCTACAAAGCGTTGGTGAAGAAAAGCTGATTTATTGTGCTCAGAACACACCTTCCCCAAACAGTTGATGTGCAACAGGTGGATGCAAAAAGCTTATCAGTCTGTCCCAATGTTATTTCCTGTCATAACTTTGCACAACAAAGGAAGTTTATATCTTTGACAAACCTTGGCATTGTGAAATGTACCGCGATTCCTTTAGAGGAGCCCTTTTAATCCTTTGGCAAACTGAAGCCGGAGAGATAGGGAGAAAAGTACAACTGGTGTTGTTAACTACAATATTATCAGCAGCGGGCTGTGTCAGCCCCTGCACCAATGCAGAACTCAGCTGAATTCAGTGGGGCAGGAATCCACAGGAGTGGATCCAATTGCAGAACTGGGAGCTAATCTCATGTACAATAAAACAAAGGGACAGTCAAAACAGCGGAGAGAGGAGGGGGAAGTTAGGAGTCCCAGTAATAAGAAGAGGTAAATACCATGACTGCACCACAGCCAATGTGTTCAGAGTTTGATTTGAAAAATAATGCTTCAAAATTCCCCCCCCCCCCCAGATAAAACGTCTTGGTTTATTCACGTCTTGTGTCTATCATGGTAGAAGTGGGGCGAGTTTGAGAGAGTGAAGGGTATGTAAGAAAAATAGTATATACACCCCACCTTCTACCCACTGTATTTCTTAAAGATACAGGCATCTGACGTGGCTGATTGAAGCAATAAAGATATTTTGGAAGGAGTACTTTTACTTCAAAGTGAAATAAGTGAGAGAGTACACACCCAGTGGAGGCTTATCTTCACACACAAACTGGTCCAACTTAACTGAATTGGTTTCTAAATTAATATAGTTAAATCAGTGCAACTCCCTTAGTGGCTAATATCAATTTAGCTTCATTGAGTTGGTTATCAAAATTAAGCTTTATCGGTATAAGATGCTCTTCAGCCAATTTAAATGTGTCCACACAAGGGGAGTGCACTGATTCACCAAAGAAGTTTTAGAAACCCAGTTTAGTTAAATTAATGCAATTTGTGTGTGTAGACCAGGCCTGGGGAAAGAAGAGGACCTGGGGCCAGCTCTTCAAAGGTATGTAGGTGCCTAACTCCTAAATACCATTGAGGATGTGGGCCTCGCTCCCTCCGATTTATTGAAGGTGCCCAGACAGTATGGTGACGGGCAGCAGTGTAAACCTCTAAGAGAGCGTTCCTCCTCTTCCTTTTCTGCTCTCTGGAGATGCCTGAGTGAAATGCCAATGTGATGAGGCTGGCATTAGGTAGCTTTGATGTACTTTTGACTCTTACAAAACAAAGCTCCTTGGTTGCGTGCTCTATAGCTTCGCAGTGGAGGAGTTTCACTTGTGAGTTTCATTTTCATAAACTGTGTGTCAAGCGAACAGCAAACCTTTTATTTCAAGCTATAGCTGTTGGGTAGCAATTAGATCAATACAGGCACAGCTTTAAAAAAATTAAATTAAAATACTTTATTGGAGGAAACACTGCCACAAATCCCCTTCTTCTGATCTGGAAATGCAGCCTCTTAAAAATTTGGTGCACCGACAATATCACCTTTATGTTCTGGGAAACATAAAGCATTGCCTAAAAAAAAGATGTAGAGCACAGACAGTCTGCTTTTCACTGCATTATTTCCTCCAGGAGTTTTTCTTGGATATTGCTTTAGTATATTTTAATAATAGGACAATATTTCTTTACAAGGTGCATAATTCAATTAAACATATTCACAAGACAGTCCGCTTTAAAATAAGCATATTCTTCAGATCCACTGTCAGAAAAGAAAATGTTTTGTTTTGCAGATGACAGCTGATATGCATTAGCCAGAAGCCTGTTGCTAACTAATATAACACAAAATCTACTATAAACTGGTACTGAAGAACCAAGAACAGAGCCCCTCACAATCACTTAGAAATATGGAGACATTACGCCACCTCTTGATAATACTTTGGGGAAGTTCTATGGCCTCTGTCATACAGGAAGTCTGAGGAGATGATCAGAAGGGTCCCTGGCTTTGAAATCTACGAATTTGTGTTCCTCTGCAAGAAGAGCACTGTGATTTAGCAAATAGGGTGCAGGGAAGAGTTTCCAGCATATTAAACTTTGAATGAGTTCTCCACTTGTCTCGTTTAACAGGTCAGGATTTGTGTTTGATGTGCTGCAACTGCATAAGGGACCGATGAAGGGGCTTGGTTCTGCTCTGATGTCGAAAGTCTCATTGGCTTCAGTGGCAACAGACTCAAGGCCTAGGATCCTTGAGAACTTCAGGGGATAATGCAGGCAGGAGAGCGGCAAAAATGCCTCCACAAGGGCCCCCTAAATGGCTTCCCTTTAGGCACGTGTTGTGGACAACAGAAGGTCCTTGTTTAGTAACGAATAAAAGGCCAGCAGTTTTGCTTCTCCACAGCCAGATTTTTAAGCCATAATTGGCTCTTGTAACACTGCCAAGGTAAAGGCAGAGGGCCACGGCAGGGAAGCCTGACACTGCAAGTGAACTGAAACTAAATATAGTTCTCATGCAGTTTAAAAAAAACACACACATCAAAGCAAGGAGCTGCCTGTCCCCATCCTTGTCTCTTGCAATGGAAGAAAATGAGAAAATGGCTATGATAACATACGTGTTTTAACTGCAGAGTTGCAGGCAATACAATGAAGCATTCTAAGAGCAGCTGTGGCTGGTAGTGATTAAAGATCATTATGTGCCAAACAGTTTGAGACAGAATCCAAACCCTGTTGAAAATGAAGTTCTTGCACAGAGGAATCAAAGGCAGAACATCAGAGTTCTTTGTGGGCATTTATTCTGGTCTGAGGACAGCTGAATATGAGATTATGACAGGAAGCTGTAGTGTGCATGCATATGCATAGAATGATCAAAATGATTTGGAGCTGCATTCTGAGATTATATCAGTTCCCAAAACAGTAACAGAACTATCTCATGCAGGCTGTTTCAATTGCTTGGTACTGCTCTTAAAAGCAGGAGCTCCTTTTTAAATGAGAGCGTTGTCTGTTCAAAAAACACAAGGCTCATTTAATGCTGAAACATTAGCCAAGAGACAGTGTGGTAACTTCGGACTGAGCTTTGAATGATTTATGTGGGTATGGCAGGTATTTGGTTAGTATTCCCAGGGAGGGAGATGTCATCAACAAACTCAGGCCGTATTTGCAAAAGGCAGAGAGCTGCAAATATGGATTCAATTTGGTTTCGGAAGGTATTTTTTTTAAAGTAGTGTTCAGTAACACTCAGAGATAATTGAATATAAACTACGGAGGGATGAGAGTGGAAAGATAGTGATGGAGGTAGTTCTTGTTATTGAGGAGTAGCTATAAGATCATGCCACAAAATTTGGATCCAGATTTTGATCTCCTCTAGATTCAGGTTGTTCAGATTTCCAGGTTTGGTGTAGACCATTATTCAGGTAGGGGCTTTCAAATAACTCTTCTTGCCATCTGATGACGTAACTGAATTCCTGAGTTCAGTATTCATAGCAGAAGTGGAAACACAAGAGAAATGGAATTAGCAGTCCCAGAGTGGGAAAGTAAAACAGTGAAACTGGAAGCTTTCATAGTGTTTTGCATTTCTATCCCACCTTTTATTCCAAAGGATCAAGTACTTCACTAAAATCAGCCCCATTGAATGCAGCCATCTCTGAGGTGGAGCACAGAGCACCGTAGAACAATCATCACCATCATCATGTTTCTATTATGTCTCTGGTGTTTAGGGCAGTGACGAAGCTCCTCCACTTCTGTCTGTTTCTGGCAAGTCTTTCAATGGTTCCCCAGTTGTGCCCCAGGTTTTTCAGATCGGCTTCCACAGCTCTTCACCATGTTTTCAGGCGGCCTCGTTTTCGCTTGCCTTCAGGTGTCCATCTTATTGCTACTCTGGTGATAGAATCAGTTTCCATCCAAAGCACATGACCGATCCATCTTCAAAGCCTCCTGGCAACAGGGCCATCCCTAGACATTGTGGTGCCCTACGCAGCCCCCCCACGGGCGGCGTGGGGAGGGCTGGCCCCAGGCCTCCGCAGTGGGGGGGAGCTGCACCCAAGGTCTGTGGGGGGCAGGAGCAGGCTTGGGGCTTGGGAGGCAGGGGAGAAACCGCTCCCCAGCACGAGCTGACAGAGTGGAGCGGGTTGGGGCTGGATCGCTCCACTTCCTGCTGCCCGGTGATTGCAGGGCAGGCCCGACCCCGCACTCACAGAGTGGCGGCAAGTGGAGTGACCTGGCCCCAGCCCGCTCTGCTCTGCTCCCCTGGGTCTCAGCCTTGGCACATGGGGGGCAGAGGGGAACCGCCTCCCAGCACTCACCAGAGAACCGGTGGAGCAGATTGGGCTGGAGCCGGGTTGCTCCACTTCCTACTGCCAGCTGAGTGCATGGTGCACCCCACCCCTGCTGCAGTCCCCCGGGACGTAGCTCAGGGGAAAGGGTGGAGTGGGGGCAGGGCTGTGGCGGAGCAGGGGTGGGAAGAGGTGGGGCGGGGGCTCCATGCTTCTGTCAGAGATGGTGGACAGCGAGGAGGGCCTCAGTAGAGGGGGCATGGAGGGTCAAGTGCCCCCCAGATTGGCCTGCTGCGGGTGGGGAGGGAGATGGACGCTGTTCTTCTCTTCCTGTGCCTCCCGCTTGGCACGTTCAGCTGCTCTCTCTGGCAGCTGGGTGGGGAGCAGGATGGAGCTGCTTCTGCCTGAGGGAGCCTGGCTGAGAGGCAGTGGCAGCTTTCTCTCTGTCCGGGCTCGGCTGCCTGGGACAGGGGCTGAGCATGCCGGGGGGGAAGACGGGACTCTGGCTTGCTTGGCCTCTGTCCCCGGCAGCTGGGGCAGCAGCAGGCAGCCCCCCGCCTGGGCCTGGCTGCTGGGGACAGGGGCCGAGAGAGAGCCGGAGCCACCCTCCCTCCCTGGCATGCTTGGCCCCTTTCCCCTGGCAGCCAAGCCCGGGCAGGGAGCGAGCTGCCACTGCCTCCTAGCCAGGCTCTCTCAGGCAGAAGGGGCTCCATCCTGCTCCCTGCCTGGCTGTGAGGGAGAGCGGCCGAACGTGTGGGGGGAGGCGCAAGGAGAGAAGGACAGAGGCCTGCCACAGGTAACGTGGGGCTGAGAGAGCATGGCAGCGCAGGGTGGGGGGGGTGTCTCTGGGCAAAGGAGACACGTTGAGGAGATCATGTGTCCTCACCTTTAGATGGTGCCCCTCCAGTATGGGCAGGCATGAGTCATCATTTGGTCTAATTTTGGTTATTGAGTTTCGTGTGCGGGTGCTGGGTGGTGTTGGTGGCCTGTGATATACAGGAGGTCAGGCTAGATGATCTCTTCTGGTCTTAAAGTCCGTGACTCTAAGAGACTGATTTGCAGACTCGATATATTAGAAAGACTGGCCAGTTGGAGGGAATAGTCTATGCAACTCTGGTCACTGGGACAAGCCAACAGTATTTATCTGTGCAGTCTGCCCCTGCTCTGCCCCTCAGCTGCAGTAATTCTGAAAGTGCCTCTGTCTGGGGAAGTACTTCAAGGAAGTGTTGCCGGCACCCAGTGCCAAGAGGCTAAACAACAGCTGAAGTTGGTTCGTTACCCGGTGTGCTACACCCAATAATCACAACGGGGTGGAGAAGCAGAAAAGTTTATTTGAAGCTTCAAATAGGTACAGGGAGATTTGAATCTCAAATCCTGTACACAGAGCAGGAAGTTACACAGGCTTTTATACATCCTTTTTCCCAGCATACTATCCAATAACAAGCTGCCCCAAGTATCCATATAGCCAGCCAATCCAGTTCCCAGCTAGTTCCCTGGTTCTCTGTATCGTTTGTTAAACTATACATAAAGCTGCTTTATTCAGCATTGTTCTTCCATATCTGCCCTGTTTGGCCTTGCTTAGTTTCAGGCAGTCTGACTCTGCAACATATTGTTGCAGATTCTCAGTATAACTGCTGTGTGTGCCTCCAGGCGGGGGGGCCAAGGACACTTGGGCCTAGTATGCAGAGCTGCTGCCAGTGCCTCCAGGCGGGAATGGGGGCCAAGGACTGGGCCTAGTGCGAGGGGGCTTCATTGACACTCGTGGTCTTCCATCCCCTCGAGTTACCTAGTGGCCATGCCCCAGTGTCCCCAACAACTCCCCCCTTTGAGAACACTCAACAACCTTGGCTCTGAGTTTTCTCACTTGGGCTACTTATTTCTTTACAATAGGACTTTGCATAAGCACTTTGTGATAGCCCTGAAGAGAGTGACTTATTAACTTTTGCAAAAGGGCCCTAACACATGATACTGCACAGCATAATACCAGTAATACAAGCAATACAGGGAAGAGAAGTTTCAATAAAAGGCTAAATAAACCACCAAACCAAGATGACAAACCCCAGCCTGAAAACAAGGTTTGCAACCAATCGTTCTCTGGGGCAGTATAGGCAACCTGTGCTCCGGCTCGGGCATGGGCCTCAGCCTGTACCACCTTTTCATAGATCTCATAACTGCTGTCATTTACATATACACAACATCGGGGCCCGACGAGGGCACAAACCCCTCCTTGGGATGCCAAGAGATAGTCCAAAGCCAGCCTGTTTTGGAGGGAAAATGTCCTGAGCTGCTGTACCTCTTTATTTAATGTTTTTACTGCTGACCCTAAATCACTAACCGAGTCCTCTAACTCTAAGGCCACTTTCTCAAGTACCATCTGCAGCCTTACAGTATAGCGGCCTATGCATGCCATGGCTGGCCCGGAAACCAGTGGCGCTATTCCCAGTACAGAGCACCCTACAAGCTTCTTGGTTGTGAGGGAATTCTTCATATTGCTCTCCAATGCTGTAGTCAGTCGCCGTAGGGTCTTTTCTCGTGACTCAACAGAGGAGTCTCGGGCATTTCTAATCTTTCCTTTGGGCAGTGTGGCAGTTATGGAAAGATGAGGAACTCCATGAGCTATATAACAGCTACCTGTCCAGTTGGCTGGCAGCACCTTGTAAGCCTTTTGGCCACATACAAAATAGTGACCCTGTAGGGCCCAGTAAGGACTGTTTCTTAAGGGGATTCCTGGGATATTTAAGGCTGCTTTTCCAAACAGTTCATATGCCCCTAGGGGAGCATCCCATCCTCCTGATTGGGTACAAGTGGAGGCATTTCTAATTGTGCCATTCAAATTACACTCGCCATAGGGACCACTACAAACCCACCTTTGGCTTGCTACATTGGAGATGTTAACTGGACGGCAAGTTACATTTCCAAACCCCTTTTTTGTGGTAAGATTATTTGTAAGAGTTTCCCTAAAAGGGGAGGAACCATTACACCCACACTGTTGGCCTCCTCTGTTGATCTTTATCCAATACCCATCAGCCCACTGTGTAATAACACAGGAGCTTTTTCCCACAGGACGCCCATAGTGATCAGATTGGTTTCGGGTAAAACATAACACTCCCTCAGTGAGTACTGCAACTGAATACTCCTGGTCCTGATAGGTGGCTTGCTGTAAAGAGGTCTTATTCCAGAACGGCGAGTCCGTTCTTTCCTGCTCTTTGGTGGTGGCTAATTCTGCTAGGGTCAAGGGCAGCATATCAAGGGGCATTCCCGTTTTGGGGGATAGTGGAGTTGGAGCACATACCCAGTAATCAGTCTGGTTTGTTAAATTAGCAACATGGTGCGCAAGCAAAACAAAGGAGTTATGCTCCCGATATACACAGTTTGGAAATACCAATACAGAGAATAACAATGGTACCCAATTAATTATCACCAGAGTCTTCCCAACCCAGGGTCGCCAGTACCTGGGTGGGCCCATTTTAGCATTAAGGTGCCCGCTATTTGTGTCTTTTAAATCGTAGCTTTAGCCCGAGATCGTCACTAGATGAGGAGTCAGCAGGTTGGACGGTCCACTGTTCTGCTGACGAGGGGGCAGGTACTGCCTTCAGACGAGAGTGATGGATCCAGTTCTTGTGTCCCTCGATCTTTGCCGCTGTATGGGAGATCAGCAGGATGGTATAGGGTCCTTTCCACTTTTCCTGGAGAGGCTCGTCTTTCCAGGTGCGAACAAGCACAGAGTCACCGGGCTGTAAGGAGTGGACGGGAGAGTCCAAGGGGAGAGGCTGGGAATCCTTGGTATACCTGTGAAGAGACAAGAGAACAGCAGACAGGGAACACATATACTGTGACAAAAAACCATTACCCAACTCCCATTCCTCTGACAGAACCGGGGTGCCATTCATAGGCCATGCCCTTCCAAACATAATTTCAAAGGGACTGAGCCCTAATCTACCCTTTGGGAGAACGCGGATACGGAGTAGGACGAGGGGCAAAGCATCAGGCCATCGCAGTGAGGCTTCTTGGCACACTTTTGAGAGATGCCGTTTAAGGGTCTGATTGGTACGCTCCACTACACCACTGGCTTGCGGTCTCCAGGGTGTATGGAGTTTCCAGGGGATCTGTAAGGCATGTGAGATGCTTTGAATGATTTTTGACCTGAAGTGTGTCCCGTTGTCAGATTCCATCCACAGGGGGAGTCCAAAGCGAGGAATGATCTCTTTAACAAACTTGAGGGCCACTGTTCTGGCAGTGCAGTTATGGCATGGGAAGGCTTCTGGCCATCCGCTGAACCGATCCACTATAACAAGGAGATATTTGAACCCTTGGGTCCTGGGAAACTCAGTGAAGTCTATTTGCCACACTTGTCCAGGGCCCAGAGTGGGTTCTAGGGCAGCTGGTGGCACAGGATGTCCCGGTCGGGGGTTATTCTTTTGGCAGACTAAGCAGTCCGCTTGTACCTGGGCAGCCAGGGGTCGGAGTCCAGAAGTGATAAAGTATTTTCCCATTAGTTGGATAAGTGCTTCCCTGCCAGCATGAGTGGTTTGATGTAGTTTCTGCAGCACTGGCCGGATTAGGCCCTTTGGTAAGAGGACCTTCCCTTCTGGGGAATGGAGCCATCCCTCCTTTTCCCGGAGGCCAAGTTTGTCAGTTAGCTGTCTCTCCTCCCCAGAGTACTGAGGGGTTGGAAGCTCCCCTACTGATGGGATAAGGGCATGCATATGGGCATTCTCAGTCTGAGGGGATGGCAGGGTGGCAGCATGCTTAGCCTCTCTATCTGCCCGGGCGTTACCTCTGGCCACATCTTGATCCTCCCTTTGATGGGCTTTACAGTGTACCACCGCCACTTCTGAGGGGAGTTGTACAGCTTCTAGGAGCCGGAGGATTTGGGGCCCATACTTGACTGGAGAGCCTTGGGCTGTCAGCATTCCCCTTTGCTTCCATAGGCCAGCATGAGCATGCAGCACACCAAAAGCATAGTTTGAATCAGTAAAAATGTTGACCCGCTTTCCTTTTGACAGTTCAAGTGCATGGGTCAGGGCTATCAGTTCGGCAAGCTGGGCAGAGGTCCCAGCAGGCAAACCTTCAGCTTCCACGGTGTCATGGAGGGTCACAACAGCATAACCCACCCTCCTTTGCCCATCTATTACAGTACTGCTACCATCAGTGTACCACTCATAATCTGCATTTGGGAGGGGTACATCCTTTAAATCCGGACAGCTGGAGTACTGGGCATGTATGATCTCTAAACAGTCATGTTTCTGTTCCTCTGTTTCTGGCAAGAGAGTGGCTGGGTTAAGGGAGGGACAAGGCTGTAAGGTGACTTCAGAGTTCTCTAACAGCTTAGCCTGGTACCGAGCAATCCGAGCCTGGGTGAGCCAAAGCCCTCCCTTTGCATCCAATAAGGCTCGGACCATATGGGGAGTATAGATTTGCATAACCCCTCCCAATGTTAGCTTCTCGGCTTCCTCAAGCAATAGGGCAGTAGCTGCGACCGCCCGTAAACATGCCGGCCAACCCTTTGCAACCTGATCCAATTGCTTAGAAAAATAAGCCACGGGACATCTCCATGCTCCTAACAGCTGTGTAAGCACTCTTAGGGCCACCCCCCTTCATTCATGTACATACAACTGAAACGGCTTAGAGAGATCCGGCAGGCCCAGAGCTGGGGCTTCCATCAATTTTCTTTTCAGGATTTTAAATGCCCTGTCAGCCTCTGGGGTCCAATAGAAGACGTCATGATCTGCTCCTTTTACACAGTTGTACAGGGGTTTAGCCCACAGTCCAAACTCTGGGATCCATATCCTGCAAAAGCCTGCCATACCCAGAAATGCCCTGAGCCGCTTATGGTTACTTGGGGTAGGAACTTGACAGATAGCTTCCTTTCTTTCGCTTGAAAGCTGACGCTCCCCTTGCCGTATGTGAAACCCGAGGTACCGTACCTCTGGGAGGGCAATTTGAGCCTTACTCCATGCTACCCGATATCCCCGGAGTCCAATAAAATTCAGGAGGCTCACGGTGGCTTTAAGGCAGGGTGTTTGGCCCACAGTGGCAATTAGCAAATCATCTACATACTGCGGAAGGAGGGCCTCCTCATTATCCCACTCCTGTAGGTCCCTGGCCAGAGCCTGGCCAAAGAGGGTGGGGGAGTTTTTAAATCCCTGGGCCAACACTGTCCAGCAAAGTTGCTTTTTAACTCATTTTCGGTCCTCCCACTCGAAGGAGAAGATCTCCTGTGACGGGGTGGCAACTGGGATGGTAAAGAAAGCATCTTTCAGATCAAAGACTGAAAAATGGGTATACTGTCCCCCTATAGAAGCCAATAAGGTGTACGGGTTAGGGACAAGAGGGTGCAGAGTCTTAACCCGTTCATTGACTTCCCTTAGGTCCTGTACCAGCCGATACGTGCCATCAGGCTTCTGTACGGGTAGAATGGGAGTGTTCCAGGCTGACTGACATTCCCGGAGAATACCATACATTAGGAATCGATCTATAGTTTCCTGTAAACCTTCTCTGGCTTCCCTCTTGATTGGATACTGTTTTACTTGCACTGGGCCTTTCCCTGGTATGAGCTGAATAGTAATGGGGGTCTGGTGGGTGGCCTTTCCTGGAATCCCTGATGCCCACATGAGGGGTACACCTGGTTTTCCCACGGGCTCTATTCTGGGGCTTGCATGGCTGAGGGCTCAACTGCAAGGGTCATGATCCATGCATTCTCAGGGGGTAAGGTAAGGGTTATTTCGTCCTCAGTAAAATGCAGGGTGGCACCTAGGCGACAAAGCAAATCCCGTCCCAGCAGAGGTGTTGGACACTCAGGGAGGTATACCAGCTTGTGGGATATAGTCCTGTTTCCCAAAGCGCATTCCGCTGGGGCATACACTGGGCACTTGGTGTCCCTGCCTGTGGCTCCCACCACAGTAAGGGAATCTGCTACTGGCAACTGAAGAGGCTGATTTACGGCAGTTCGGGCCGCTCCAGAGTCCACTAAAAAATCTATTTCTGAGCTTCCCACCCGCATCTTTACTCGGGGTTCTGGGGGTAGGGTGGTCCGTCTCCCCTGACACCCCTATTCCTGCTCCGCCATCGCCATCATTGGGGCACCCCCCTTTTCTTTCCTCTTTGGGCACTCATTTTTCTAGTGTCCCTCCTGTCGACACAGGGCACACTGGTTGCAACCCAGTCGTCTCTCCTGCGGGCCCGGATGGTCGCGTCCACGGCCCCTTCCTCCCCGGCCACTTCTCTTAGTGCCGGCCTGTACCGCTGTTATCATCAATCTCACTTGCTTTCTCTCCTTCTATGTCTCTCTCAGACTATAAGCTCGGTTTGCAGTCTCTAAGATTTGTGCCACGGTCATACCCATTAAATCCTCCTTTTTTTGTAACTTTCTCTTAATATCAGGGGCTGCTCTGCTCGTAAAAATTCCCTTAATAATTGATTCAGTTGCCTGATCATCGGGGTCTGCATTAGTGTTCTGTCGAATGGTGTCCCGAATACGCTGTAGAAAGGCCCCTGGGCTTTCTTTTAAATCCTGCATTACTTCATATGGCTTTGCTCAATTATTATGTCGGACAGCCGAGTGACGGAGTCCATGTAAAAGCAACTCCTTATAGGAGGTAAGGCGGGTCATATCCCCATGATCATTTGGATCCCACTTGGGGTCTGCTCGGGGGACTTGTGCATCCGGGTCAGGGACATTGCTCAGTCTTGTGAAAATTTTTGCACCCTGAGCAGTGCAGTTAGGCCAACCTACGCACTGGGGTAGACACAGCTAAGTCAACAGACAGGTTGGCCTAGTTACTGCCCCTCAGAGAGGTGGATTTACTACAGTGCGGGGAAAAAAACCCTTGTATTGCTATAGGCAGCCTCTATGCTACAGCAGCACAGCTCCCGTGCTCTAGCTTTGCTGCCATGGCAGCTGCAGTTTAGACATACGCTTAGACCCTGCTCCAAAGACCATTCCAGTCAATGGAGGTTTCTTCATTTAACTTCTGTGGAATTTGGATCAGAGTCTTATTGATCATGAGAGAGTAAGAGACAGATGGGCTGCCTCTCCATGGCCCTGCACCTTGAACAGTGATTTACACCACTACTGTTTTGTTGTGGCATCATTTTACACCCTCTTTGCACACCTATAAATGGCTGCACAAAGTTCCTAGCAGTGCTGCATCAGAGCAGGAGAAGCTGCCGTTTTGTTGCTGTTGCATTGCAGAGAGAAGAAAGATCATGATGAATTGATACCTGTATGTATCCAGTACTGCCATCCCCAAACATTAAAAAACCATGAGTCAGGCCCTCCCAAAACCATGAGATTTTTTAAAAAAAAAAAAACATTTTAGGCTCTTTTTTATTTGCTGTCTGAGGAATTTAGGGTCACACTTTCAGGCTCTTTTCCACAACCATGAGGGCTAGAACCTTACTTTTTAATTACATGAAAGCTGAATAACTTGACTCCAGGAGATAGGGCTTGAAGTAAACACCAGATATCATAAAAAGAAAAGGAGTACTTGTGGCACCTTAGAGACTAACAAACTTATTAGAGCATAAGCTTTCGTGAGCTACAGCTCACTTCATCGGATGCATTCAGTGGAAAATACAGTGGGGAGATTTATATACATTATATGCATTTATAAACACCCATTGTTTCATGTTCTCTATGTATATAAATCTCCCCACTGTATTTTCCACTGAACGCATCCGATGAAGTGAGTGGTAGCTCATGAAAGCTTATGCTCTAGTAAATTTGTTAGTCTCTAAGGTGCCACAAGTACTCCTTTTCTTTTTGTGAATACAGACTAACACGACTGCTACTCTGAAACCAGATATCATGAGACTCTTCAGTCCAGCTCACCAGTCCTCATTTACTCACACACTAGAAATGGGCCTGAATAAAAGCTTAAATCTGAAACGTTGTGGAACTTCACAACCAGATTTGAAGTTTACCAAACCAACGCCCCAGATCTGAACTTTGGGGAAGTTCAGATCCAAAACTCTGGGCCTCGGGCCCAGCTCTGCTGTGAATTGTATAGTATGATCCATGCCACAGCAAAATCTGTGTGGGGATTAGAACCATAAATTAAAACAAAATAATTTGTATTTCCTTTTCCTGTGACCAGAAGTACTCCCATCACTTTGTATTTTGTCCTTAACTATTCTTATTTGATCAGCTATTATTAATCTCAAGAGACTATAAGTGAATAAAGTCTTCAGCTGCTGAATTTCAGGTGAAACAATTTAGGTAGAATTTATTACCTGTCTGAGCTGGTTAAAAGAGTGTCGCTTGCTGTGGGTTTCACAGACCGGTGAAATTCCTTCATTAATGAGGGAACAGTGTGAGGAGTCACCCCAGTACATGGTTTCCACATCAGTCAAAGAAAAGGGTTTCTTAATTGTTTAGGTGAATGGAAACCACCTCTTAATCCAAAGGTCAGGTAGATGTAGGAACCTCAAATAGGGTGAATTATTCATTAGAAAGCACAACAGCCTAATGTGTGATAATTCAGCACCTACCTTTCATAGTGAATGCTTGCAGTCTGGAATGTCCTTTGGATTTTTTTCCACTTTCTGGGCATGATTCTTCACTACCTTATGTAACTGACCCTGCCTAGGTCATAAAAGGGATTTGAATTCCAGGGCCTTTAGTGCTAAAAACACAAGTGCTTGCTGCCCAAGCTAAAGGATTAATTCCTTTAGCATGCAGATGTAGAAGACTCTTATTTGTTATGAGGACCAGGCACTAGAGAGAGACAAAGACCCACATTTTTCTGGTGGGCATCACACTCCCACCCTGTGTAGTCATTTACCCTTGTGCAAAGGTGATATAAAATTCTCCCATGACTTGCTCCGTACTCTGTTATTCTTCCACACTTCCAGCAGGAGACTTTCCAAGGCTTTTGGTTAGAACAGAAGACTCAGAGCAGAGACTTTTGGGTTCTGTTGTTAGCTCTGTGGCTGTCTTGTTGTGACCTTAGCTCGTAACCTCTCTGTGCCTCAGCTTCCCTATTGGAAAAATGAGGATAACAAATGTTACCTGCCTTACCAGGTTATTAGAGACTTCAGTAATTAATGGTTATAAAAAGCATTATGTTTCTCAGGTGACAGTGCAATAGGAGATACAAGGTCCTGATTCTGACCAGCATCAGTAGGAGATGAGGAGCTCATTATCTGAAGGTTTGGGACTAAAGTCAAACTGGATTGGGACATACTACTCATAGTAGATCTGAAGATAATGTAGCCTGTTTTTGCTATAGAGTGCTGTTAATTGAGCAGTTTTGGTGAGCTGAAAAGAACCTTCAAATGTGGAGACATTGGCAGAAGCACTTACTAATAAGCTACAAAACACAAACTCCTACATATATATTTCCATTTTTTAAATAAATCAGCCAAAAGCCCTTATAAGTTCTGCTTCCTCTTTTTCTTGACTCTGAGGCTGGAACAGTATGTAGGATGGCACATAACATAATATGCGGTGCCTTCTCTAAAAGAAGATTGCAGAGTATATAGCTGCCAGCCAAGGGATCTTGTGGGTAGAGCATTTTGTGATTCTTTGGAATCATTTTGCTATGTAACATACAAAACATTTCCAGCTCTTCCCTTTATTCTTTCTCTTGCAGTTTTGTGTCGACATTCTCTAGCACATTGCTCCAAGAATAGTTGTAGAAAGTTCCTTTGGCCCTTACAAAAATGAATCACCATTTTTGCTGGCTTCCTTCCCTATGCTCTGCCGCCTATGTGATGCCAAGCCGTGCAAGAGATCATGGTAGTAAAGCCAGACATCTCCACAGAGAGTTCTGCCAGTGGCATGCATCATACGTAGATGCACTAAAGACATTCAGGGCTCCTCCTCTGGCTCTTCATATCACGTGCAGGTCAGTTCTTACAAGGAGAACATTTTCCGCTAGTCACAGGAGTTCTGCTGAAGGGCTGACTCTTAACCTATTACACAAGAGCGGGAACTAGTTTATTATAGACTCTCCCTGTCTGCTTCTGTTCCTCTATTATATCATAGTAGCTGCTTGGGAGTGGGAGTTGTGAGTAATCCTGTGGTTCCAGGACAGTTTGCTCATGACCAGCTAATACAATATTTAATATGACCCTCCAGTCTACACTGAGTGCTAAACTGTGTTGATCCTCATGCTCGTTTACATAGCTCCTCAAGGTCATGTTTTTATTCTGATTCCTCCTTAGAACTTCCTTTGCTGTGATGCCTACAAAACGTTGACAATGGTTGAGTCCACTGTTCCCTCTAAGCTGTGCGTGTGTGCACACGGCGAAACACCATGCACACAAAAATTTGCACAGAAGCACAACAATTTGCACAGAAGAAATTTTTTGCGCACACAGCCTGTCAAAAATTAGAGGGAACATTGGTTGAGTCGTTGGTGTACTGAGACCACAGTCTGCCATGCTGACCAATACTTTCTCTTAGACTGTAGACAGTGTCTTTTTCTTCTGTGTTTGTACAGTGCCTAGCACAATGGCCCACAATTGGGATCCTAAATGCTATGTTAATACAAAACAATAATAATAAATAATAATAAATAATAATAAATGCACAACTGAATTTTTTTAGTGCATATAAGCCTGAGTCATTTCTTCTGGGACCAATTCTACAATCTGACTCCTTGATCAGATCCAAAGAACTGTCATTTTTCAAGATCAGCCTATTGGAGTGATGGAGTCTGGAGTCTCTTCTTTCCCTCAAATTTGGATGCTCCTATCCCCTTTCTCCCGCCCAAATCTGACTGGCCCTAGGCCCAGGACAGGCAATATTCTGTCCTGGACCAGTCAGAAGTTAAAGGTCTGATGTTTCATGACCTTGCAGAGCTAGAAATAGCAACTTGATACCAGTGGAAAGGGGAAGATTCTCAACTCCCCAGGGGTACACACAGCACTCAATTCTAGTTTTGGAAGGTCCCAAGATATTGGACCTTACAGTCATCACAACATGTAGAAATAGCTTTTCTGGAGTTGTTACAATTTTCTTCCCCCTCTGATCTCTTTGTAGTTAGACTAGTGTGACCAAATTCTGCAGTCCTTAATCAAGCAAAACTCTCTTTTACGGTTAGAGGATCTGATTCTGCTCTCATTTCCACTGATGTAAATCATAAATAACTTCAGTGAAGCCAAAGGATTTACACCAGAATAAAACACATGTGAGTGGAAGAACAATTTGGCCCATGGGAAGGAAGAGTTTGTTTAGACTGGGGATTTGCCCTGATTAGAATAGTTGGTGACCAGCCATCAATGTAGCTGCCCCAGTGCATCCCGTAGTGCAGTGGTTCTCAACCAGGGGTACATGTACTCGTAGGGGTGCGCAGAGGTCTTCCAGGGGATATATCAACTCATCTCGATATTTGCCAAGTTTTACAACAGGCTACATAAAAAGCACTAGTGAAGTCAGTACAAACTAAAATTTCATACAGACAAGACTTGTTTATACTGTTCTATAGACAATAAATCAGTGGGTCTCAAACTATGGGCAAGTTTGTTTTAATGGGGTCACCAGGGCCAGTGTTAGACTTGCTGGGGCCCAGGGCAGAAAGCAGAACCCTGAACCCCACCATACGGGGCTGAAGACAAAGCCTGAGTTTTTAATGAGGTGAAACTTGGGGTATGCAAGACAAATTAGACTCTTGAAAGGGGTATAGTAGTCTGGAAAGGCTGAGAACCATTGCTTTAGTGTAGATCAGTGGTTCTCAACCTGCAGGCTTCGGGCTGCATGTGGCCCAATTAGCATACAGCTGCAGCCCAGCAATGTGCTAAAGACCACCCGGCTCTCATAGCAGGTCCGGGGTCCCAGCTGCTCGATGCAGCAGGGTCCGGGCTGCCCAGCTTCTAGGTGTGGCGTGGTCTAGGGTCGGGGCTGCCACCTGGCCCCACCCAGTGGTGTCAGGATCTAGGGCCGGGTCTGCCACTACCCCCACACAGCAGGGGTCAGGGTCCGGGGCTGCCGCCTTGCCCCACACAGCGGGGGTCAAGGTCCGGGGCTGCTGCCCAGCCCCACAAAGCGGGGATTGGGATCAGAGCTGCTGTGCGGTGAGGTCCGGGGTTTGGGTGGGGCTGCCGCAGGGCCTCACAACGCAGGGTCCAGGGTCGGGGCTGCCCTGCCGCCTGACTGCCTTGTCACCCAGCCCCGCATGGTGGGGTGGAGACACTAGGGGATGTTGCTGTTTGCAGGGGCAGAGGTTGTAAGCAGAGATAATCTCCTCTGGTGCAAGTAGTAGCATTGCCCAGTGGCTGGTCAGAGCTAACTAGTGTAGATGAGGTTTGAGGCTTTACTGGTGGAGGGGATGCAAAAAACAAAGCTTCCAATAACATGTTCAGAAATTCTCCGGCGCATTCCTCTAGTAGCTTTTCTGTGACCGAGGTGATAGACACAGAGTGCTTGATGGTGGGGTGAGACAGTGGTGTTTATTGGTATGAGAATGGGATGGGTATGTCGCTCATGAGCACAGCTGGGGTGAAACTTTTTGAATGAATAATTTATTTGATGAAAAATGCAGCTTTGGTCAACTTGAAACCATTCACGAATTTGGCATGAATAGTTTTGGGCATTCCCAAAACGGCCAGAGGAGGAGGAAACGGGGCTAGTACTCTAGCCTTCAGCCCAGTGGTTAGGGCACTCAGCTGCAACGTGGGAGAATGAGCTTCATGCTGAAATAGAGCCAATACAGACTTGTTCGATTCTAGATCCAATACAGACTTGTTCGATTCACCAAAAAAATTCAGATTCGGTTAGACCTGAACCAAATTCTCTTTTCAATTTTTCTGGAACAGCTACCAAGCCAAAAACTGGCCTAGCTCTAGTCACGCGTTCAGAGAACAACAGAAACCTAAGAAAGCCCCGATCTGTCAGTCCGTCTAGTTCCTACCCTTATAGTATGTTCACTCGGCTTTCTGTACAGTTTGCCTGGCTATGTCTAGTCTAGTTTTAAATGACTTAAAGTATGGAGCCTCCACCGCTTCCCTGGGGAGATATTTCCACAGTCTAAACTATTACAATATTTTTCCTGCTATCCAGCCTATGTTTTCATTTCATCCCATTATTCTTAGCCTCACCCTCTTGAACCAACATAAACAATTCCCTTCACTTCTTGGTGTTTACACCTTTCAAAGGCTGAGACACATTTATATCCCTCTTAGCTGTCATGCAGCCAATCTCTACATATTTAGTGCTTTGACTCTTTTCAATATGTTCTTCTAGATTATATAAATAGGGGAGTGTGTCAGATGTAAAACAAGCAGGGTCATTCTTCTGCTCTAGTTGGCACTGGTTAAAGTGGTTGGAATGCTGCATTTAGTTTTGGACACTGCTCTAGAAGGAGAGACATTTACAAATTGGAGAGAGCTCAGAGGAGAGCAACAAAAACAAGAAAAGACATGGAAAAATCAGACTGATGAGAGGCCGTTGAGAAAGATGGGCATGTTCAGTGTGCAGAAAGACTGAAGGGAGACATAATAGCTGTCTGTACATACACGAAGTGATGCGATAAAGAGAGCAGGGACTGGTTATTCTCATTAGTGAGATAGGACAGAAGCAGCAGAAATTGTTTTAAGCTGCACAAAAGAAAATGTGAGTTAAATATTAGGAGAACTGTTTTAGCTCCTAGTATTATCAGGCAATGGAACAATCTGCTGTGGAGTTACAATTATTAGAGAGATTCTAGGCTAGACTCCACCCTTATTTGGGAATAACAAAATAAATCCCACTGTGATGCTGGGAAGGGAAGCAGATGACACACTGACAGTCCCCCTCAGCCCAAATACCATTATTTTATTCGGGTGCTGCTTTCAGACACCATTGTACTAGAAACTGCATAGACACTGCTCCAAAGTGCATATCATCTAAATAGACAAAGGGTGGGGAAAAAATATAACGTTAGCTCTATTTTACAGCAGGGGAGCTGTGGCACAGAGATTAAGTGACTAGCCCAGGGACACACAGGAAGTCCATGAAAGAGCTGGGAACTGAACCCAGCTGAGCTGGTCTCCAATCCAGTGCCTTAATCGTGAGGCTCACCTTCTTCTAGTGATGCTACTCTCTCCAAATGGCAGCCTCCTTGTGAATTAAACCACCAGGACCCTTATCCTGCTCCTCTTACATATTTTAGACCCCCATGAACTTCAGTAGGAATTTTAGATGTGCAAAGTAATGCAGGATCAGAGCCCAGGATGGACCTGTCATCCAGATGTACTTAATCAGGCAATGTGTATCTAGAGACTGAAAGGCTACTGTGTTGGTTTAATAAGAAGAACGCTCCATCACATAATGGCTGACAATTGGCTGCTTAAAAAACCCAGCCTGCTATTAAATCAAAGGCTTTAGTGCAAGTTTGTCTGTTGCCCTGGAGTTATGCAAATGCCATATGCCTTTTGCCCACTGATCAGCATTGGTGACACAGCAGAGCGTATCTAGTCCCTCTGCTTGCTCTGCCATATTGACACTAGTAACTGAGGGATGTGGCTTTACTCTGTGATGTCTGAGGGGACAAGGCCTTCCCCTTGAATTAAGAGCTGTATTTTTCATGGCTTGTAGTAGGTTGCTGGCTGGTATTGAGTATTGAACTTGACACCGCATTGCATAATTCGCAAGTATTGCATTAATACTAGTTGGCTAGACCACGACAGAAAGCCAAGATAATGCACCATCTGAAGAGGGCTTTAGCAATAAAATTGCAAAATTGTAAACTGGACAGTCTCCAGCTTGGGTGTTTTGTATGAATTATTGTCACTTGTTGGCCAGTATGTATTTATTCTGTTCAAATACCAATGGGGAAATGCCATTGCTCCTTCCCTCCCATCAACCGTCAGTCACTATGCAAACTTTACTTGGAGGACAAAGTTCATGGTCCAGAATTTGAGCTGCACTGGCTGCAGCTCAGGATGGAAGGAAGCAAAAGTGGCCTGTCTGCTCCCTACCATAAGTTAGAGGAGTCTGAATGCAGCTCTAATGCATGCCTGGCTGGCCATTGCCCAAAGGATCTGTTGTATTTGCCATGGATAGTTAAAGTGTCCTTTCCCAGACACACTGGGGAACAAGAGGTTGACACAGGGCCACTATATAAGCTCCATGCCATCTGCTCATTGGGGCTGGTTTAATTATGTTGATGGGAGAGCTCTCTCCCATTGGCATAGAGCGGCTACACGAAGATTGTACAGCTGTGCTGCTATAAGGTGTCTAGTGTAGACATAGCCTAAGTAATCAGACAGTCTCCCAATTTGACTTTAGAATTTGCTACTGGGGCAAATTCCCAGGAACAAGCTTCTCATTAAGGGCATGGGTTTTATGGACATCTGATGCCTTCCTTTTGAGTTACTCCGACAGTGCTCCAGTGCCACCATTGCTCTAGGAATTGGGTGCAGAGAAAATGAAATGGTCTTTTCCAGTATTTCACTGGAAAAGAATTTCTAGGCAAGTTGCCTAGCAGGCACACACTGTACTATATTCTTAGAAAGCAACAGATCTATTTATGACTGCTGTATCTGGTAGGAGTTTACTGTATGAAAAAAAAAAAAAGAAAGAAACCTTGGCAGGAGCTGATCTTTAGTGCTGACTGAGATTTAGCACTTCTAAGACTGACAATCCTAGCAACACTTCCGATTAAATCCTGTTTGCTGTACATCTGAATTCAGCAGGAATGCATTAAAATCTGAAAGGAAGCAGACTTATTCCTGAATTCAGTTAGCGCTTCCCCCCAGACTGGGGGCTCAGGATTGTCATGTTCAGCACAAGCAAACGTTTTCAAGCTCCCACCCCAACCTTTGCAAGAGCTCAGAAGAGCTAACTGATGTGGTGACTTACTTTTCATATTTTTGGCTCTTTTAAATAACCTTTGGTGGCACGAGCCCCATAATAAGCATCTGTTCCTGCTCAAGTCTTTTCCAAAGACTTGTGGACATCAGTGAGTCATTTCATGGACTCTAGCTTCAGTTTATCGCTTGGTTTAGGAATTATTGCAAAATGCAACTCTAACAGCAATGACTATAAGGTCTAGGTTGTGACCATACTGGTGTGGGGACACCAAAGAGCCTTTCCTCTCCTTGTGACCTTGTATAGTGTTTGGGCACAATACTCTTCCTGCTGGTGCTTCCTCCATGAGTCTAGTGTCAGCAGCTGTGATAGAACCCGCAGACTGGATGGAGTGGGGCAGGGTGAGATTAAGATCTTTGCTGTCCAGTAGGGCGGAACTGTAAGTGCAGTGCATGTGCAAGGCTCTCTTTCAAAGGTGTTAGAGACAAAGCATACTCTGTTGCAGATCCCCAGGTAGAATTCTGGGAGACTTTGTCCTGGAGTTTCTGCTAGCGTGGGACACTCCTTACCCTCTGGCAATGGGGCCATTGCTTAAAGGCACAGTTTGGCCCTAAATAGTTTCCCATTCAAAAGATAAAATAGATTAATGGGTTTTAAGACCAGAAGGGATCATTAGATCATCTCATCTGACCTCCTGCTTAACGCAGGCCATAGAAGTTCATCATGACTAACGTATGTCTTCCAGAAAGGCATCACCAGTCTTGTTCTGAAGATTTCAAGAGATGGCAAATCCAGTGCTTCCCTTGTTATGGGAAAAGATGAGCCATGTACAACTTCCAAGTGGCTCTCAGAGGATTTAGCCACATGACTGTCCTTGACCATCAGGAATCACACAGACACATTCCCATGGAAAATGCTAGAGCAGGGGTGGCGAACCTGAGCCTGAGAAGGAGCCAGAATTCACCAATGTACATTGCCAAAGAGCCACAGTAATACGTCAGCAGCCCCCCATCAGCTCCCTGCTCCCAGCGCCTCCCACCCACCAGCAGCCCTGCCCCCTCTTTCTCTCCCTGCACCTCCTGATCAGCTCTTTCGTGGCATGCAGGAGGCTCTGGGGGGAAGGGGTGGGGGAGGAGTGAGGGCACGGCAGGCTCAGGGGAGGGGGCGGAAAGGGGTGGAGTGGGGTCAGGGCCTGTGGCAGAGCCAGGGGTTGAGCAGTGAGCACCCCCCGGCCCATTGGAAAGTTGGCGCTTGTAGCTCCAGCCCCGGAGTCGGTGCCTATACAAGGAGCCGCATATTAACTTCTGAAGAGCCACATGTGGCTCTGGAGCCACAGGTTGGCCACCCCTGTGGCAGAGGCTAAATAGTTATTAGAGAGGAGAAATGAGAATGACACTAATTGATGATTTAACTGGGAATTGGTCCTGCTTCGAGCAGGGGGTTGGACTAGATGACCTTCAGGGGTCCCTTCCAACCCTGATATTCTATGATTCTATGATTCTAATGATATTGTGCTTATATGGTAAGCTCTTTGGGGCAGGTGGACAATAATTTACTGTGTTTGTACAGCACCTAGCACAATAAGGGCCTTACCGGGCTGTGAACTTTAGGCGCTACTGCAATATAAATGCTAAATAACAATAATACTGTGTATTGGGTGAGAGGGGACAAGTCCACTAAATCCACATTCAGATGACCTCCTCAGGTCCTGATATTCTATGATTCTGTGTGAAGAGCCCAGATAAAACATATGCCTCTTGCACTGCATCTGAAGAGTCACCAAAGCCACATGGTGGAAGAGTGCAAGTGAGATACAAGGAAGGAAATGACTTAGAAATACTGGAGTTAGACAGAAAAGTGTTCTGCAGCCAAGGGCATTCTCCTGAAAATATTCCAGAGGGAAATCAACCCTGGGGACAGACAGCAAAAATATTCCAGCCAATAACTGCAACTATGATAAAACAGGTGAGAAGGGAAATGTCTTCAACTCTAATGGCTCTTACTTAAAAAGGTGACTTCACTGAATCCTCACCATCCTCCTTCCTTCGGCATACCTCTAACAGCTCAACTTTCCAGCGCTAACAATCACACAGCATTCTGTGTGCTTTATATCAGACTGTGCTTGCCAGTGCCCCAGACTATAAATTGTACATGGGAGATACCTGTTATTTGTTTGGCACGCCCCCTTCTAGTCTAAAGTACTAAGAATAATGATGAATTCTCTCAATAATAATCATGTTTAGCACTAATACATAGCACACTTCACCGGCTGATAAGCATTTCTGGAAAGAGACCGTGTTGTCCTATGTGTTTGAATAGCACCTAGTGTGATGGATGGGGAGAGGGCTGTTCTTGATTGGAGATTTATACACTACTGTGACACAAATAATAACTAACAACAATAAGTATCAGAACCCATATCTGAAGGATGGAGGAACTGAATCCCAGAGAGGGCTCATTTCAAAAATGCCCACTAATTTTGAGGACCTTGTTTAGAAGATCAGATACCAGCTCTTGCCAAGGCTGTAGGTGTCAGCTGAGCACTGACAAATTTATAGCTGGAAACCAGACCAGCTCACCTGTATGTTAGTATTGTTCAAGACAGGTGTTACATGTGTAAAGATGTGTTTAGTGTTTAGACTCTAAAATACTTGTAAATTTCTGCATGTGTTAATCTTACTTGTAATATCTGTATCTCACGCTATAAGGTAATATGTAAGTTTTGCTTTATAACTGTAAAAATGACTGCTCTGAACTTATGAACTCAGACAGGAGGAGTGGCTCCCCTGTTCATCAAGAAGGGCTGTCAAAACTAAGTGAGTCGTGAAGCATCACAATATAAAGACTTAGTTAATGGCCCCCTCATACCTGTAAGGGTGCTACGTGCAAGGAAGCTTGTCTCATCAGTTTGAATTCTGAAAGAAGGAAATCAAAATAACTGATATGAAAATTCTTCATCTCTTTGCTGTTTGGACCTCTCACAGGGCTGGAGCTAGGAAACAAAAGAGATCCCCACGGTCATCCTGGATTAGCCCTAAAAGACATTCTGTGCTGACAGATTACTAGCTTTCTGTTACCTCTTGGAACCATAGACTGGGTGATGTCGTGGTGGAAGTCTGCTATAGACCACCGGACCAGGGGGATGAAGTGGATCAGGCTTTCTTCTGGCAACTGACAGGGCCAACTAGATCACAGGCCCTGGTTTTTATGGGAGACTTCAATCACCCTGATATCTGCTGGGAGAGCAATACAGCGGTGCACAGACAATCCAAGAAGTTTTTGGAAAGGGCAGGGGACAATTTCCTGGTGCAAGTGCTGGAGGAACCAACTAGGGGCAGAGCTCTTCTTGACCTGCTGCTCACAAACCGGGAAGAATTAGCAGGGGAAGCTAAAGTGGATAGGAACCTGGGAGGCAGTGACCATGAGATGGTTGAGTTCAGGATCCTGACACAGGGAAGAAAGGAGAGCAGCAGAATACGGACCCTGGACTTCAGAAAAGAAGACTTTGACTCCCTCAGGGAACTGATGGGCAGGATCCCCTGGGAGAACAACATGAGGGGGAAAGGAGTCCAGGAGAGCTGGCTGTATTTTAAAGAATCCTTATTGAAACTACAGGAACAAACCATCCTGATGTGTAGAAAGAATAGTAAATATGGCAGGTGACCAGCTTGGCTTAACAGTGAAATCCTTGCTGATCTTGAACACAAAAAAGAAGCTTACAAGAAGTGGAAGATTGGACAAATGACCAGGGAAGAGTATAAAAATATTGCTCGGGGATGCAGGAGTGAAATCAGGAAGGCCAAATCACACCTGGAGTTGCAGCTAGCAAGAGATGTTAAGAGTAACAAGAAGGGTTTCTTCAGGTATGTTAGCAACAAGAAGAAAGTCAAGGAAAGTGTGGGCCCCTTACTGAATGATGGAGGCAACCTACTGACAGAGGATGTGGAAAAAGCTAATGTACTCAATGCTTTTTTTGCCTCTGTCTTCATGAACAAGGTCAGCTCCCAGACTACTGCACTGGGCAGCACAGTGGGAGGAGGTGACCCTGGGGAGGTGGTCACATGGGGAGGAGGTGACCAGCCCTCTGTGGAGAAAGAAGTGGTTTGGGACTATTTAGAAAAGCTGACGAGCACAAGTCCATGGGGCCGGATGCGCTGCATCCGAGAGTTCTAAAGGAGTTGGCGGATGTGATTGCAGAGCCATTGGCCATTATCTTTGAAAACTCATGGCGATCGGGGGAAGTCACGGACGACTGGAAAAAGGCTAATGTAGTGCCCATCTTTAAAAAAGGGAAGAAGGAGGATCCTGGGAACTACAGGCCAGTCAGCCTCACCTCAGTCCCTGGAAAAATCATGGAGCAGGTCCTCAAGGAATCAATTCTGAAGCACTTAGAGTAGAGGAAAGTGATCAGGAAGAGTCAGCATGGATTCACCAAGGGCAAGTCATGCCTGACTAATCTAATTGCCTTCTATGCCGAGATAACTGGCTCTGTGGATGAGGGGAAAGCGGTGGACTTGTTGTTCCTTGACTTTAGCAAAGCTTTTGACTCCCACAGTATTCTTGTCAGCAAGTTAAAGTAGTATGGGATGGATGAATGGACAATAAGGTGGATAGAAAGCTGGCTAGATCATCGGGTTCAACGGGTAGTGATCAATGGCTCCATGTCTAGTTGGCAGCCGGTATCAAGTGGAGTGCCCCAAGGGTCGGTCCTGGGGCAGGTTTTGTTCAATATCTTCATAAATGATCTGGAGGATGGTGTGGATTGCACCCTCAGCAAATTTGCAGACGACACTAAACTGGGAGGAGAGGTAGATATGCTGGAGGGAAGGGATAGGATACAGAGGGACCTAGACAAATTATAGAGAATTGGGCCAAAAGAAATCTGATGAGGTTCAACAAGGACAAGTGCAGAGTCCTGCACTTAGGACGGAAGAATCCAATGCACAGCTACAGACTAGGGACCGAATGGCTCGGCAGCAGTTCTGCAGAAAAGGACCTACGGGTTACAGTGGACGAGAAGCTGGATATGAGTCAACAGGGTGCCCTTGTTGCCAAGAAGGCCAGTGGCATTTTGGGATGTATACATAGGGGCATTGCCAGCAGATCGAGGGATGTGATCGTTCCCCTCTATTCGACATTGGTGAGGCCTCATCTGGAGTATTGTGTCCAGTTTTCGGCCCCACACTACAAGAAGGATGTGGAAAAATTGGAAAGAGTCCAGCGGAGGGCAAGAAAAATGATTAGGGGACTGGAACACATGACTTATGAGGAGAGGCTGAGGGAACTGGGATTGTTTAGTCTGCGGAAGAGAAGAATGAGGGGGGATTTGATAGCTGCTTTCAACTACCTGAAAGGGGGTTCCAAAGAGGATGGCTCTAGACTGTTCTCAGTGGTAGCTGATGACAGAACAAGGAGTAATGGTCTCAAGTTGCAGTGGGGGAGGCTTAGGTTGGATATTAGGAAAAACTTTTTCACTAGGAGGGTGGTGAAACACTGGAATGCGTTACCTAGGGAGGTGGTGGAATCTCCTTCCTTAGATATTTTTAAGGTCAGGCTTGACAAAGCCCTGACTGTGATGATTTAGTTGGGGATTGGTCCTGCTTTGAGCAGGGGGTGGAACTAGATGACCTCCTGAGGTCCCTTCCAACCCTGATATTCTATGATTCTATGATTCTATGAATTGAACTGATCTGCAAACACAAGTTTCTATAGCTTGAGCTAAAGAGCTGAGTTCTGCAATGGGATGGCCGTAACAGCCTCTGTCCTCCATGGGTTGGATTTTTGAGGGGACAAGTACCATTGACCAGTGGTTTCAGAGTAACAGCCATGTTAGTCTGTATCCACAAAAAGAAAAGGAGTACTTGTGGCAACTTAGAGACTAACAAATTTATTAGAGCGTAAGCTTTCATGAGCTACAGCTACATGCATCTGATGAAGTGAGCTGTAGCTCACGAAAGCTTATACTCAAATACATTTGTTAGTTTCTAAGGTGCCACAAGTACTCCTTTTCTTTTTATTGACCAGTGGTTGACATTACTTCTGATTTACATTGGTGCAGGTGAGATTGAAATCAAACCCCTTGTGTTCTATGAGTGTGAAGGGAGAGAGAAGTATATACTATGTGATCATTCATAAGATTCTCCTCTTCATAATGGAGAGTTAAAGATTCCTTCCTTCGATCTTGCATTCCACTTAGCACTTAAAACAAAGAAAAGATTCCATGAATTCTGCCTTGCTGACAAACTCTGGCTTGACAAAGAGTGTCTATGGCAAATCTGGCTCCTTAAGCTTCGTGCCAGCTGTGATTTCACTTCTCACTGGAGAGGAGAGCTGTACTATTTTTAGTAGGGGAATCCAAAGGAACTTGAGAACTCGTTGAGGAAGATCCTGCTACTGGGGAAAAAATTAGAATAACTCTCCCTCCTTGGAATAAATGGCAAAACAAGAGCTCTGAGAAGCCCACCTCCAGGGTCTCAAGTTCCAGGGTCTCAAAGGGTCTGTTTATCCCAAGTGAGTGTAAAGGTTAAACATGTTCCAGATCTTCTGTCATTCACTTTCTGCTCTATTGCCACGTA
Organism: Eretmochelys imbricata; assembly: GCF_965152235.1. NCBI lineage: Eukaryota > Metazoa > Chordata > Testudines > Cheloniidae > Eretmochelys > Eretmochelys imbricata. The sequence goes on from NC_135573.1 coordinate 19,862,575, forward strand.
ACGATATGCCAAAGGCATGGGAGAGTATAGGTGTGTTTGTTTCCGTTTGGAGGCTGGGATTTAGAACACTGGTCAGGTTGCCTTTCCCAGGATGCAGTAGCTCAGCAGCAGGCAGATATATCATTAAGATGCAAAATGCCTCACTGCAGCCTAATTTGGAAATCAGATTTATGGTGATAAACACAATCAGTGGCTTCATTTACTCTGGGATTCAAGCTGCTTGGGTGGAACATCTTAAGACTTGATGTAAAATCTAAATATTCAGGTAGAGAGACCATTTCCTCCCTGTTGCGTCAGAGCCCGCTAAACATCCGTTTTCACAGTAGTTCCAATTTCAGAGCTGAGCACCTGGTGTCAGTAACTGTGTGGTAAGGCGTCAGATTTGATTCCACCATAAAGCTCAGCTGCAGTGAAAGAAGGAACTGGGATGAGGTCTTTAAAAACAGAACATGTGAAGGGATTTTGCATGGGAGACAATGTTTCTAGTGTTTAGAGCAATGGATTGGTAGTTTGGACTCCTGCATTCTATTCCTAGCTCTCCCTCTGATTCACTGTACGGCCTTGGGCCAGCTACCTCACCTTCTTGTGTCTCCATTTACAAAAAAGAAAAGGAGTACTTGTGGCACCTTAGAGACTACCAAATTTATTTGAGCATAAGCTTTTGTGAGCTACAGCTCACTTCATCGGATGCATTCGGTCGAAAATACAATGGGGAGATTTATATACATAGAGAGCATGAAACAATGGGTGTGACCATCCGGGGGCGGGGGGACCTTTTGTAGTGATAATCAAGGTGGGCCATTTCCAGCAGTTGACAAGAACGTCCTCAACTGCTGGAAATGGCTCACCTTGATTATCACTACAAAAGGTTCCCCCCCACCCCCCGCTCTCCTGCTGGTAATAGCTCACCTTAAGTGATCACTCTGGTTACAGTGTGTATGGTCACACCCATTGTTTCATGTTCTCTATGTATATAAATCTTCCCACTGTATTTTCCACTGAATGCATCCGATGAAGTGAATGGTAGCTCACGAAAGCTTATGCTCAAATAAATTGGTTAGTCTCTAAGGTGCCACAAGAACTCCTTTTCTTTTTGCGAATACAGACTAACACGGCTGCTACTCTGAAACCTGTCTCCATTTACTCATCCATAAAACAGGTTTAATGAATACTACTTACTTACCTCACTGGAGCAGCATGAGGCTTAATTAGTTATGTTTGTAAAGCTCTTTGAAATGAAAGATGCTAAGCATCAAGGGTTATTATCACCTGCGGGAGATGATGGGGTTAATGAAGATCTTACTCAGGAATTCATGCTTTTCAAACAATCAAGATGCGTGCTCCAGGACTCGACATTATGAGAGCCCAGTCCTATGAGGTGTTGTGAGCACCTCCTGTGAAACAATCAGCTCTCTCAACTCCCACTGGGCGATTCTTGCAGGAATCCAGCTTTATAGAAGTAAATTTTAGATTTGAAATGTAATATCATAAGCAATGTGCACGAGAGACGAAAAAGACAAAGGAATCTTGCTGGTACTTAGAAATCTCAGATGGAAAAAAAAATCGCCACCTTCCTGTTTAATTTTGCTATTTTTTAAAAAGAAGATGAAATATATTTTATAACTATTTTACCTACTCTGGCAATTAAGATTGTAATCTAGATGATTACCAGAGCTTGTAATGAAATTACATCCCCCATTAAAAGTGTAATCCAATGTTGCAGCTAAGAATGTTTCATGTCTGTTTAGTATGCTATCTGGCTGACCAGAAAGCAGCAAAATGCATTAAACACATAAGAAAAAGGTCTTGTAGACACAGAATCCCAGTCTGAGTTTCAATGGTGTAAGCTGGTATAGCATTTGTAATTTTTTTCTCACTAATTCCTCTAAACAGAGTCCTTCGAAAATAGTTTCCATGATTCTCAGTTGTTCCATAGCTCCCCTTTCGAAATAGTAAAAAAAAAAAAAAAAAAATCGGAATGGCACATTCCTAAGAGTTTGCAGATGATTTAGTGAAATCCAGTAAAAAAAGATTGATCTGTAAAATGTGCTAAAGGTTTTAGGTTATTTCCGTATTGGTTCTAGATATCTAATTTCTTGTTATTTTTTAATAAGAGGTTCTGGAGAGTAAAGAGGGAGTGAAAAATGAAGGGTAAAAATACTCTAACCCTACTGTACTCTGCAGGTTTATGAAGGATTCATTTTGCTACTACAGTTCTGTTCTTGCTCCAACTTTTTTTCAATATATTTATGAATGATCTGTCCCCAATAAGTTCAAGGCCATTCAAGTATATAGATGACACCTGACTAGCTTTAAGAGACAGACTTCAAAAATATTGAGGACAGCCTGAACCAAGATATTGGAGAGGAGCTACACTGTCTGAGGACCCCAGAGACCTGTGGGAACCGTGCCCCATTGCTGGCAAAGACAGGGTAGGAGGCAGCCCAGGGGATTTAGACTTTGCTCTGGTGGGTGAACTGGGGAATCAGTCAGTGTGTTTTGGAAGGATCCTGCATACTCAGTGGCGAGTAACCCTGTTACTGCCAGGGTCCTGGGCTGGGGCTTAGGAGGAGCAGGGAGGGTCCGAGTCCTCCTGCTCTGGGTGCCACACCCCCCTGAGTGGTGCCCCACTTCCACAACGGGTCAGTAGGCCACACAGTCCCACAGAAGGGTGTGACTTTATTGACTCTGGCCATTAGGCCACACTGCCTGAGCAGAAGGGCCGCTTTATTGACTTCGGCTATTGGGCCACACTGTCCTGTGTGGAAGGGCAACTTTTTTGACTCCGGCCACTTGTTTCATAGTGAGGGTCATTAGCATAGGACCTAACCAGCTGCAGTACAGCCTCTAACCTTTGACCACGCATGACCCAACATCCCGTGACTGGGTGTACCTACCCCGTGACAGTGTCAAACACAATGTTCTCATGCTTCCATCTCAATCATGCTTTGCAAGAACGCAATATGTTCTTGACTGGAGAATAACTGGCACATGATCCAAAGCCAGTATATCTAAGAATAACTCTAGCTTGTACACTTAGATATAAGGAACGTCTCTCCAACGTAGCTCAGAAGATGAAGAGTAGAAATGACCTCTTAAATAAGCTTGTATGCTCAACTTGGGGAGCTACTGTGCAAACAAAGCTCAGCTCTGCACTAGATCCGTGCTACTCAGTTGGTGAATACTGTGCTTCTGTGTGGTTGAATTCTTCCCACACAAAACGAATAAATGAACAATTGACTCAAATGATGAGAATAATAACAGACTAGGAGCTCAATAATCACTGAGTGGCTACCAGTCCTCTCTTATATCCTGCCTCCTAATATCAGGCATTATATTGTAGCAAAGAACCTCTTTGACAAAATCCAGGAGATACCACAACTGCCATTTTCAAAGTTATATGGGGAGGCGCCTTGCTGTTGAGTTGTCAGGAGAAGACTATTTTGGACTATATTACCGATGTTCTCCATGGCAGATGCTGCCCCGTTGTGTCCGGAAGAATGGGAACAAGCATCTCTCTCTGTAGGAAACTCCTTTATCATCACTCAGCCTGATGGGAGACTTCCTGGCTTTGAGCTTCTGCACTGTTTTGGGTGAAAGTCAGCTATTTCAGATATGGGGTGCTGAGGTGTGCGGCAAATGACCACACCTTTCAAGAACAGTCCTTGATGTAGTTGTGGGGCAGTTGTGGATACCACAAATCTACTGAAAGGCTGTTCCTCTCATGCTGGTTTGTCAGGAGGACTTCCCAGACTCTATGCTGCTGATCCCAAATGTAACTGAGTGGCTAAAACATGTATGATGCTTAGTTAAGCCCTTTGGACACTTTCAATATTTTCTTTTTGACTTTTCTGTTCTCTTCCTATTTTCTATTTTGTTTTTGAATGTTTTCCCATCTTTATTGTGCCCTCTTGCGCATTCACAAAATAATACCGCGGCTACAAGGGAAAGACTTTGCATACATCGGTCTCTTGTCCTGAGTGTTGGTTGTGCTGTACACTAACGGTGACTAAAAGGTGAGTAGAGGAGTGAATGACAGTAGCATTGAGAAAGGCACATGAGAAGGGAAATAATCTCACAACAACACAGGCTTAACTGGATTCTCTGTCTTCACTTTATGGATCAAACCATGCCATTTCTTGCAGCTTTAGTGTAAATACTGTGTGTGTGTGTGTGTGGTTTGACATGTCCTTAAAGCACACAGCTTCTCTCAAATCTGCCATTGTTAACTTACCTGGAGGTGCGGTTACACACCTAATCAAAGAGACCTATACACTTCTATAATAACTTTTTCCTGGCCATTCAAGACAGTTTTGTATTTGTCTTGGCTTTGTCAGTCCAGTTACACTGCAAGCCTGGATCGTGTTTCCTCTCTGTGATTGAAAGTGTTAAGCACATTCTTAGTCCTTATAAGCATTTTCAAACTTAGACACACAAAGTTAGACACCCAAATCTGTATTTAGGTACCAAAATTACTGGGTCTGATTTTTCATTACTAAGCACCTTCAGCTGGAGGTGATCAGCTCCTCTGAAAGTTGGGCCACTTTTATTTAGTGTTTAAATCTAAGTTTAGCTGTCTAATAGGTGGTCCATATGTATAATAGGGTTCAGCATGAGTTGTTTGAATCTGATCCTGTTCCTCCTATTAACTATAATGATAAACAATCAGGCCCTACCTGTGGGTGTCCCAGGAATACGAAGTGGAAAAATTTCCCTTTCTTTATCAAAGTGTACAAAGTATGCTGGCTGTTTTTGTGCTGGTTGTTTCAATTCCCATTTACTCCAAAACTTAATGGTGATTTTCTTTAAAAATTATCTTTAGGTTTCAATGAGACTATAAAACAAGCTAAATTTGAAAAAATTCAGGCCACGTCCCATTGGCTTCAACTGTAATTTTGTGAGTTCTCAGCAACTCTGAAAATCAAGACCAAGATGTCTCAAGTTGGGCACCCAAAATGAGTGGGCACACCTGAACATTTAGTAAATTGCCCACGGTTAGTCAGAGATCAAGTAGCAGAGCTGGGGGTGGACATCAAGAATCCTTATTCCCTGTGGCCTTCTTTGACCATTGTAGACATGCTCTTTTCTACTCCTTATTTATAATGCACAATCATTGCAGTATAGGGTTCACAATCTTTAAGGTATTCTTCACAACAACCCTGTGAGATAGGGAAGTGTTGTTATCCCCATTTTGCAGATGAGGTCCAGAAGCCCAGATCCTCCAGGGCACTTAACGCCCACTGAAAACAAAGGGGGGTTAGGTACCTAAATACTTTTGAGGATCGGGGCCAGAGAGACTAAGTAACTTGCCCAAGTTCCTCCTAGAAATCTGTAGCAGAGCAAGGAAATGAATCCAGTCTCCTGGTCCTAAGGCCCAAGCCACTAGACCATCCTCCTCCCCTATGCCAACACTTTCTCCTCACTGAAGTCTGGGGAGATGTGATTCTCATCCCTGCTCCTACTTCTTTATGCAGGGTAAAAGGGCCAGAGTGGTGTAAAGGGGCTGTAGACGTCCCAGTACCAGCCAGAGGAGAATTTCTCTGGTGCAGGAACTGGGGGCCCTCTCGCAAGCCTGCAGTAGAAGGCAGGGCTGGGGTGGGCAGGGCATGGTGAAGGTGAGGATGCAGCACAGCTCTCAAAGCTGTGTACTGTAGGGTGGCCTGGGGAGGCTGCCCTCACTTTAGCCAGTCTCTCAGGGCTGTCTAAATTACACCAGGGTCAGAAGCAGCCTTTGATTGGGAGGATGCAAACTTGGTTTACAGCCACCCTTGACCCCTTCCCCTCCTGGTCTGTGAATTCTGGGCTGTGCCTCTTCGCGTACATGTATGCAGCCCATGGCAGTGAGCCAGCCGGCCCAGGGGCAACAGACTGCAGTTTGTGGGGCCCATGCGAGCGCTTTAAAAAGAGCTGTGCAGAGAGCGCTTGGAAGTTACGGCGAGGGCTCTAAAGTCTTGGGAGAGGGTGGGTTTCAGAGCCCGAGCTCCAGCCTGAACTGCAACACAGCTATTTTTAGAGCACTAGCATGAGCCCCACAAGCCCAAGTCTGCACAGGCGTTGGGACGTGAGGTGCTGGGGGTGCTGCCACACCCCATGTCTTGAAGTGGTTTCCGTTATATGCAGGCTTTACAGTTTGGTTCAATGGTTCTCAGCCCCCCGCACTATAAAAATTGTTCCAGTGCCCCTGCAAGTCAGTCAACCCAGGCTGGGGGTCTCGCTGCGCAGATGTACCTGTAGAGCCGTGACACAAATCTGACCCTGAGAATCTTACCGCTGGCTTCAGTGAGAGCAGTTTCAGGTACTCTGCTTGTGATCTCCTTTATACTACAGGGATTGTTGCTTCACCTCAGCAGTGATTAACAGCAAGGGACCACACTGGAGCTGGGAGCTGCCCAAGCAAATGTAATACTCCCTCTTGTTTTTTTTTTTTTAAGAATTGTGAAGTTCTCACTAAAACTGGGAATAAATCTGTCCAGATCAATTCTATCTTCTTGTCATCCTGGGCAATCCCTCACGTACATAACTGAGCTTTGGGGATATTGTTTAGTGAAGCTTTTATGAAGATAGAATAAATAAAAAACCCTATTAACTGCACATACAAGTTATTCTTTTAATCAGTCTCTACTTCCTGAAGTGGCCTTCATTCTCAGTGAGCGGGGAGAGGTCCATAGTGCTATACAATATTTTAGTATTGACACACTAAAATATATATTTAACAGATTTATTCATTAGAGGTCAGCTTGCCATTGTATTTTCTTCTCTGGAAACTCTTACACTCTGGGGGTCTGATTCTGATCTCATCTAGGCCAGGTTTTACCTTGAATGGAGTTACTCCTAATGTACACTGGTATACTAGAAAGGAGCATCAGAAGTTTATTCTTTTAGCTGATTAACTCCTTTAGCAGGTATTTATTTAAGGGGCTTCCTAGTCTTTTGCTGTTTGGTGCATGCAGGATTGATTCTGTTCATCATTCTCTAATACTTATTTTTTTAGACATTAACTTTATGGTATTGCTTGCAGAGTCATTAGCAACTTTGATATTGAAATTCTGAGTTTCAAACGCACAGATTAGCACTTGGTAAAGAAGACATTAAGGAATATATTCTAAAATTAAGTCTGGTTACCTATTTATCCCCTAGATCTTCTCTCTGGCTATACTGACACTTCAAGCTTCGCTCCCATGTATCTAAAAAATCATCAGAAATACAATGTTTTTCATAATGTTGGTGAAATCAAACCGACAGCCTGGGAGACACTTCCACTAGCCACAGCACCGCCACATTCCTCATGCTACTGTACCAATGTGCTTCTGCCCTCAAGTTAATAAACCATTTCTAGTCTTTACCACTCCTATGGGTGTAAGTCTGTAGGTCCAGGATTTCAGTGTTATTGCTTGTGGAGTAAAGATACCACTCAGCATGCATGATGTTGGCAGAATCTAGCTCTAATAAATTAACCCTCCAGTGAGCTAAGCAAATACCATCCCTGTTTTACAGATCTTGCAGAGGGATTAAAAAGAGCTATCTTCACGCTACCTATCATCTCTTATATTGAACACCAACCACCCTGATTTCTGCTCCTGTGCTCTAGCAACAAGCTAGCAGCAAAAATAAGGTCTTACATAGTCGGACTGAAATACTTGGTCTATCTGTAGATGCAGGCAGGAGTGAGCTGGCTAGATGCTTTTAGAACACATGGATCATGATGTAATCAAATCTGTTTGTCAGCTGGTCTCATTTCTCTCTTGCTGCTTGTAACAAGAGACAGGCATCTCATTCAGAGCTGGAGAGAACTCTAGGAAGCCAGCTTGTGAAGTGTATTATAGCAATAGTAAACTTCTGAAATCTCAATCAGAGACGTTTAAATGCACGTTTGGGCTAGACACAGGGCTAATGCTATGGCACAGAGGTGGATTCAGTACAACATAAAATCACATAGGAACACAGCAGTTGCCCTATTGTGGACCAGGTGCATGCCATGGTCCATCAATACTGGTATCCTGTTTCTGACTGGCTAGCACCAGATGCTTCAGAGGAAGGTGTAAGATTCTGCAGTGGGCAGTTGTGGGGAAATTTGCCCTCTGTAAGAAGTCTCATCCTGAGCTCATACAGTTAGAAATTGTACATACAGTTAAGCCCAGGAGCATGGAGTTTTGAGCTCCCTTTCAAAATGTTTTCATTATAAATTATTGTAACTCTAGATATTCCTGACCTGTGGGGGTCAGGAAGGAATTCCCCCCCACCCCAATGTATTCTGTTGTTTGTTTTTTTCCCTTCCTCTGCATCATGGATCATGGATCATTGTTAGGATCATCTGGGTATATCTCACTTCATCAGTTCCCAGCCACTGCAAGGGCCTCAGGCATTGGTGCATCTCAGTCCCTTGTTCTCTACCTATGGCATGCACAGTTTAGTCTCTCGACTTTGGTCTAATTCTGGTTGTTGGGCTTCGGGTGGGGGTGGCTGGGTGATGTTTAGTGACCTGTGATGTACAGAAGATTAGACCAGATGATTTGGTGATCCCTTCTGGCCTTCAATTCTATGACTCTGTGATTCTTGTTATCCACTAAATATTTAAACCATCTGTGACAGGGTGCAACTCACCACTGCTGTGCCTCCTGCCGGTTGTCATGGAGATTAGCTCTGTTAGCCAGTGCACCACCTTCTTCTGGTGGTGTCTCACCCACCTTCACCTCTGCTACTGGACCTGTGTCGCTCCAAAGACTGCAGCTTCATCTTCAGGACATAGCCCTGTGACTCAGCCACACACTGAGCTGCCCCCTTCCGGGGGACAGTATCACAGTCCCTCAGTCCAGCCACTTCCTCAGTGGCAAGTGGGGGTGGAGGGGACCTGGGCCTGCCCACTACTCCAGGTCCCAGTCCAGGGACCCTGTAGATGGCAGCCATGTCTGCATCCCCTCCAACCCCTCAGTCTACTTCCCTGCACCACTTCCCTCAGCCCCAGCACCATCTCCGGCCTTACCTCAGGGCCTCAGCATGCCAGCCTTAACAGTCAGCCAGGAGCTTGCTCCCGCTCCCCAATCCTGCCCAGCACTGCTCTGTACAAGGTGCTAACTTTTGTCCTCCTGCAAGGCAGCCAGTCCTCCTTCCTCAAGCTCCAGGGGGCAACTGAAGCTGTGTTCTGCAGCCCTTCTTATATGGGCCAGCCCGGCCCTGATTGGCTGCTCCTTGCAGGCCCTCTCTAATTGGCTGCCTGCTGCACAACCTCCTTAGGGCTCTATTCACCCCTTATGGGCCAGTGTGGGACAGATACCCCATCACACCCTCTTTAGATCTTGCTGAGTTCCTGGCCTCAACAATATCATGTGACAATGAGTTCCACAGTCTAATTACAGGCACGAGAAAGTATTTCCTTCTATTGGTTTTGGATTTTCAGTCTTTAATTTTCATTGTGCTTCTCCTTATTCTTGGGTTATGAGACAAGAAAAACTGAAGCTCCTAATTTACCTTCTCTAGATGATTCATTTTCATGAACTCATAGACTTTAAGGCCAAAAGGGACAATGATGATCATCTAGTCTTACCCCCTGCATGTCACAAGCCACAGAACCTCACCCACCCACTCTTTTAATAGGGCCATAACTTCTGGCTGAGTTATTGAAATCCTCAAATATTGATTTAAAGCCTTCAAGTTACAGAGAATCCACCATTTATTCTAGTTCAGACCAGCAAGTTACCTGTAATGCATGCTGAAGAGGAAGATGGAAAAACCCCTAGAGTCTCTGCCAATATGATCTGAGGGAAAATTCCCTCCCAGCCCAAATATGGTGATCAGCTAGACCCTGAGCATGTGGGTGAGACCCAGCAGCCAGACACCTGGGAGAGAATTCTCTGTAGGAACTTAGAGCCCTCCCCATCTAGTGTCCCATCTCCAGCCACTGGAGATATTTGCTAATAGCAGTGGCAGATGGGCTATATGCCATTGTAGGCAACCTCATCATATCATCCCTTCCATAAACGTTCCTGCTCAGTCTTAAAAGAAGTTAGGGGTTTTGCCCCCATTACTCCTCTTGGAAGGCAGTTCCAGAACTTCAGTCCTTTGTCTAATTTCAAGCCTAAACTTGTTGATGGCCAGTTTATATCTATTGGTTCTTGTGCCAACACTGGCCCTTAACTTAAATAACTCCTCTCCCTCCCTGGTGTTTATATTTCTGTTGTATTTATAGAAAGCAATCGTATCTCTTCTCAGCCTTCGTTTTGTTAGGCTAAACAAGACAAGCTCCTTATGTCTCCTCTCATAATGTAGGCTCTCCATTCCTCTAACCACCCGAATAGCCTTCTCTGCACTTGTTCCAGTTTGAATTAATCTTTCTTAAATGTGAGAGATCAGAATTGCACGCACTATTCCAGGTGAGGTCTCACCAGTGTCTTGTACAATGGAAATAACAATTCCCTGACTCTACTGGAAGTACTTCACCTGATGCTTCCTAGGATTGCATTAGACTTTTTCAGGGCTGCATCACACTGGTGGCTCATAGTCATCCTGTGATTGACCAATATACACAGATCTTTCTCCTCCTCTGTTGCTTTCATCTGATACATCCCAGCTTATAGCAAACATTCTTGTTGTTAGTCTCTAAGTGCATAACCTTGCACTTTTCACTATTGAATTTTTATTACTCCAGTTTTAAAGGTCATCCATATCTCTTTGTATGATATTCTGGTCCTCCTCTGTATTGGCAATACCTCCTAACTTTGTGTCATTTGCAAATGTTATTAGAACACTTCCACTTTTTGTGCAAGGTTGCTAATAAAAATGTTAAATAAGATTGGTTCCAAGACTAGTAACCTCCCTCCATCCTGACAGTTCACTGTTCAGTATGACCTCTTGTAGTCTCCCCTTTAACCAGTTCCTTACCCACTTTTCAATTCTTATATTAATCCCCATCTTCTCCAGTTTACCTAATAAATTCCCATGTGGAACTGTATCAAATGTTTTACTGATATCCAGGTAAATTAGATGTACTTCATTTCCTTTGTCTAGAAAATCTGTTATCTTCTCAAAGAAAGAGATCAGGTTGGTCTGGTACAATCTAAGTTTAGTAAAACCCTGTTGTATTTTATCCTAATTATCATTTACATATCTTTAATTACTTACTCTTTCAAAGTTTGTTCTAAGACCTTGCATATAACTGAGGTCAAACTACAGTTTCCTGGATCACTCCACCCTCCTCCCCCTTTCTGGAATATAGATACTCTATTTGCTGTTCTCCAGGTTGAGGATCTGACCCTCAAGTTTATGGAGTCATTACAAATCCGTGCTATTGGGCTTTCAATTTCATGTACCAGTTCCTTTAATATTCTTGTATGAAGATTATTGGGGTCCCCACTTTGATCTCATTAGCCTGTTCTACCATGGATGTGGTAATTTTTACTTCCATACCCTTGTTCACATTAGCCACACTGCCACTGCCCCCAGGCTCCTTGTTACCCTTATTAAAAACTAAGGCAAAGTATTTGCTTAGGTTTTGGGCCACACCTAGATTATCATTAATCTCCACCCCTTCTTCAGTGTTTAGCAGATCCATTTCTTTCCTTGTTTTCTTTTTATTTATATGGCTAAAGAAGCTTTTACTATTGTTTTTAATTTCCTTTGCAAGGTCCAGCTCTGCTTGTCTGTTTTGGAAGTTCTCACTTTTCCCCTCTATTTTATGACCTATAGGAGGTCACTTTCCTTGCTGATCCCTCCCTTCTTCCATTCCTTGTAGACTTTCTTTTTTCTCTTAATAATCTGTTTGAGATGCTTGTTTATCCAGTTTGGTCTGCGACACTTTCCTATGACATTTTCCCCCTTGCTTGGGATGCAGGCTTCAGATAGTTTCTGCAACTTTGATGTAAAGTAATTCCAAGCCTCCTCCACATTGAGATTCTTGAATTGTTCCCTATTAACAATATTGTTCCAAAGTGCTTAAATACCATGGTCCACTTCCCTAACTAATTGCCTTAATTTTTTGAAAGTTTTCCCTTTTGAAATCAAGGTCTTTAGTTGCAGATCTGTTTTTGTCCTTTTAGTTTAAACTGAATTAACTCATGATCATTTGAACCAAAGTTATACTCTAAAACCAGTTCTTCTGTGAAGTCTTCACTACTTACCAATACTAAATCTAAAACGGCATCACCTCTTGTTGGTTCAGTGACTATTTGGTGAAGAAATCCATTGCCTATGACATCCAGGAAGATCAGGGCCCTCCCATTATTAGTAGCATCTGTTTTCCAATCAATATCTGGAAAATTAAAGTCTCCCATAATCACACAATTCCCAGTAATATTTATTACATTAAAAATATTAAAGACGTCCCCATCCATACCCAGATTGGATCCTGGGGTCTGTAGCAGACCCTAAGCACTATCCTAGTGGAGCTTCTGTTAGCTTTCTTGCCCAAGTGATTTTGACCCAAAGAGATTTGGTTTTATCACATTCCATCCTCCCTATTCAGGTGGAATCCATGCCATGAACACAGTCCTCTGTCTGTGAATGCCTCCCAGTGGTCGAAAATCCCAAAGCCCTCCTTATAGCACCATTGCCTGAGCCATCTGTTGATCATCATAATCTTGACTCGCCTTTGCTACCCTCCTGTAAGGATAGATAGAATCCCACTGAAGATAAACTGAGCTCCATTTCTTTAAGCGTCTTCCCTAGCCTGGTGTAGTTTCTCTCTTAGTGTACCTCAGTGAGAATCTAGCAGTATCATTTGTTCCCACAGGAAGGACAATCAGTGGATTGTTTCCCGCTAATATTAGGATTCTCTTCAGCTCAGGTCCACATCCCATATCTTAGCTCCCAGCAGACAACGCACCCTTCCGTTTTCCAGATCAGCTCTGGTGCTAGGCCTGTCTGTTCTTAGCAGGGAGTCCACAATCACATAGATCTGCTTCCTGGTGTTGGTGCAACTCTCCAGCCTTTCTCTTTCTGTTCTTTCTGTATGCAAGTCTTCTTGTCTTCTGTTCTCACTTGCAATCTTCTATGAGTCATCTTCTATCCTCTTGGAGCTCCAAATTCTGTCTATTATCTGAATCTATTATCTCCATTGTCTCTTCCCTTCTTCTTGTAAGATTAGCTGCTCTTCTCTTCTTCCTTGCTCTCCCACAGGCTGTTACTGCCTCCCACTCCCCTTCCTTTTCTAACTCGACAGACCTATTCCTCAGCTCTATGTCTCCTTCACTAGCCAGTCTGTTCCTCTGCCTTGTTCGTGTATTCACATGCTTCCACTAGTCACTTTCTTCATCCAGATGTCTCCCCTCACAATACTCTTGTCCAACATGTGTCTGCAAGGCTTGAATTTTTCCTTCAGCCACCTCTCTTCTTCCCTCCACCATCACCACACAAATCCCCATCTATACTCAACCATAGTTTCTAGCTGCATCTCCGAACCTGGGATCTTCTGTTCCATCAGATCTATCAGGTGGGATTTCATACAAATGAAGCACCTTTCAGGTACTCTCTCCTGAAAAATGTACATCCTGAAGCTTCTACATGCGGTCATCTGCATTGTCTCTTCCATTCTTCAGGTTACTATCACTGCTGCATTTGAGGCTGTCATATCTTTTGCTTCCAAGCTCCCATCAAGGAGATAAAAAACCACCACACACACTGTCCCCCACTCTCCCATTTCAAACTCCTGCTCAGACTCCCCTGTTTCCAGCTCTGTTTGCTGGCTCCTGTGCCACTGCCCATTATTTTTATATACTTTTATGAGATCCCCTCTTAGCTACCTTTCTAAGATAAACAAGTCCACTCTCCTCCCCCCCCATTTCTCTTCATATGAGTATTTCAATGCCCCTTTTCATTTTCACCTTTTCCCTGTGAACGCTCTCTAATTCTGCAATATCTTATTTGAGGTGAAGTGATGTAGTGCACACAGTATTCCAGAGGCCACACCATTGGTTTATGTAATGAAATTATAATGTTTTCAATATTATTCTCCATCCTATTCCTTATGCATTCTGACCTCTTGTTAGCTTTTTTTTTTTTTTTTTTTTTTTTTTGCCTGCAGCTGCACATTGGGCAGAAGTCTTCAGTGAGTTGCCTACAAAGACAGGTCCCTTTTCTGGATTGATACTGTTAATTTAGAGCCCTGTAAGGTGTATGAGGAGTTCAGATTTCCCCCTCTAATGTGCATTATTTTGCATATGGGCCCATTGTTTCCTATCAACAAAGTTGTTCCAGGGTGCTTAAATACCATGGCGACAGGGACTAAGGGCCTGATTTTCAAAAAGCTGGACACCCACAGCTCCAGTAAGGGTCAATGGGGGCAGCAGGTACTCAGCACTATATCATATAGATGAGTCACCAGTGCATAGCTTAACTGGTACACATCCATAGTTGTAGAACAGAAGCCTTTTTCTCTGCAGCTTTCATGACGCACTGAGATGTGCAAACAGTCAAAGACTGGGATGGTGGAAATGCCTGAATCCCTTAAAGAGGTGATAGGCCGCAGATTTATTACTATGGACATTTTATATTTTAAAGTTGACAGGGATATGTTGAAAAGGCACGTGTGTTGGATTGTCATAAAGACATCTGAAACATATAGACGAAGCCCAGGGTCTGAACATGACCAGAAAAGTTCAGATTCAAACCTGGACCATCTCTGAATAGCAAGTAGCTGGCTGGAGGTACGAATACTGTTAGACTGAAAGGACAAATACATTTATGAAAGGCACCCAGTGCAAAGCATATTCTTGTCTTCTCTGGCTAGAATCCTGCTGCCTGTGTAATGTCGACAGATCCTGGTCCGGTCGGTGGGCGGGATCGAACCTGGATCTCTGCAGCTAAATGCATGAGCCTCTACTGCAAGAGCTAAAAACAACATGGCTCTTAGCCAAGGCTGAAGCAGACTCATCAATCACTAGCGGGCTCAGTGCTACCAGAAGGGGACAGAGTGCTACACTAAGTAGGCATGGGTTATATAGTATAAATGGCAGGTTTCAGTGCTAAAGAAAAAAAAAAAATCAAAGACAAATCTGTACACTGGATATGTGGCTAGAAGCAGCTATGCTGCTAAAACCTGACAGACACTGAAAGAAGCAGAGCGGCTGTGGACGGATTACCTAATATATTCCATTGTTCAGACTTCCTCTTTTTTCCCCCATTTACAGCAAGGAGAGTGGCCCCAAAGCATCACTGCCAGTTAATTGTTTTTTAAATGCTTTTCCTCTGGTATTAGGGAATCACACTGGTCAGGATGTTTTTCCAGTATCCTGTAGCTTAGCAAGCCCTCTGTGACAATTAATAGCTTGTTTCCACCGATCTTATATGCATTATTTTATCTTAGTGTCATTGCTAGATCTTAACACCCTCCCTCTCCTGATAAATTGCATTTGGCAATATACATTTGTGCATACTGACATTTTGGTGGGGCAGAGCTGCCTTTAATAGCTGCAAGAATGGCCCAAATTTATGGTAGCTGACAACAGAATTTCCAGAGCCATTCCAGCTATTACCATAGAAGACTGTATAATTGTTTTATAATAAGGAATACAGTTACCTGACTTTGTATTTTAACTCTGGCCAGAGGGAAATACGCGTGGTTTGAACTATATGGGAACTGAATGAGGTAATTCTGGGAATGCACACTAAAAGGATGTTGTAGTAATTGGGCCTACAAATTTACCCTCTTTGTGATTTCAGCTGTAAAAAATGAGTGTAAGTTCATAAGATGTCACAATAACCTATAACAACAATTAATGGGAAAAGTATGAAAGGAAGACAGACTGAATTAATCCAAACCAAAAGGCCTACTGATATAACTCAAAGACTTTAAAGATCATACTTGGTAAACAAGAAAACGTGGGACCAGAAATTAATGAAACAAAATTGGTGTCATAAACTAGACTTAATTGGTGGACAAAATAATGAGGTGATGGGCTCCCTTTTGGAGTCCTTAAAGAAAGCGTCTGTGGGGGAAAAATTGACTACTGGAGCGAGATTCACCATCATGGCTACCACCCCTGGGACCTTTGGCCTTCGTCATCCTAATCTTGAGAGATGTCCTGACCAGAGTGGGCCAGAGAGAGAGAGATGCAGATGACCTCTACTGGCTCCATCTGAATCCCAAATGGAATTGGGCATTAACAGCAAAAACAAATACAGGAGTTTCAGTCCAACTCAACTAACTTCTCTTTTCTGCAAAAGGACAGTGATTACCATCTCTGATACCATCTGAGGGGATGTCTACATAATCAAAAAATGCTCCAGTAGTGAGTTGGAGAGCCTGGGTCTACAGAGTTTGGCTCAAGGGGCTTGGCCTACAGTGCTATGTATAACCATGTAGACATTCCAGCTTGGGCTGGAGCTCAGGCTCTGAATCCCAGGGTGGTGTGTGGTGCATGGTTCATTTTAGTGCCATAATGCAAACCCTGCTAGCTTGGGTCTGTAGACTAGGCTCTGAGACACATTGCTGAGGGTTGTGTTCCCCCTCGCTCCCCCCCGCCATGTTTACATTCCCCAAAAGACTGTCAAAACAAGGCAGTTCTTCCTTTTGAAAACTCTTTCTAGCTAAAGAGGATGACAACAAGGGACGTGGTTAAAATGAAAGCCTTATTCAATACTTTACATTTCAAATGCATTTACTGTTTTCCCCTCTTTTCTTTGTCTTTAATAAAAGGTTAAAAGGAAGTTTAAGGGCATGTTTGCCATGGTACCAAGCAGGCTGAGATCTCTGTATGCCAAACCCTGAACCTTGTTTACCACTGGTTAATGTTGGAAAGTGATTGGGTTCTGTTAACACCTTTTGCCCATATATTCCACCTAAATTAATACAACAACACACTGTTCCGCACTCTAATGACAGGGCCCAGAGAGTAAGTGGTCACTGGATTGGGATTTGGGAAAGCTGGGTTAAATTTCTAGCTCTGCCACAAACTTCCTGGGCAAGTCTATCTTCCTGCGCTGTACCTCCCTATCTCTAAAATGGGGATAAGAGTAATTCTCACAGCCTTTTTCTGTTTCATCCATTCTATTTTAATCTCTTTGGGGTAAGCCTGCCTCTTAGAATGTGTTTGTATCCTATGGAGCACAATGGGCCACCAGTCTCAGCTGGGAGCCTCGAGGTGCTAGGGTAATACAAATAAAGAATAATGCTAATAGCTGACCTGAGCTTTGATAGGAATGTGAATCTCATAAAGTGTGCGGTACTGATCGTTCTGGGGAATGAAGCACTCTGCAGAACAGCCAGTGACTGCTAAAGCTTCCTCAGCCTTGACCTGAAAGGACCACCCTCATGGGTTGGGCATGCAGTTCAGTCTCCAATTGCTCCTTTGTCTCTCTGCTGAGACTGATAGCAGGGTTACAAATGTAAATGCCAGTTTGGCCAGTTTTTAATGTGGGCTCATGTCCAGTGACTAGTGGACTGAGATCCACCAAACTCATTTCACGTAGGCTACCACCAAAGAGCCACCAGATGGTTGCAGACTTCTTCCACAGCAGACTCAGAACAGATTCATTGTGCCAACCTAGGAATGACAGACTCTGTCTCCCATGAACAGAGCCAACCAGTCCCCCTCTGAACGTAACTCTAACATGTCATTTTTTTTTAATGTATTCACAGTTTAAATTTTTGGTTACGGGAATTATCAAAACCCAGCTTCAAGAAAACTGACACTAAAAGGTGCTTTGAAGAAGGCATGTTGCCACAAGGTAAAGGGCTGGCTTATTTCATAGATTCTGCTTCATTGGAGAGACTGCTGCTTAACTTACATTACTGCCAGCAGACTGCTCCTGAATCCATGCTAGGAGGGAAAAGGGCTCGCATAAAATATTCTTCTGACATTTGAAATTTGAGTAAAAAGGGCAAATTAAATAGGTGGGTGGGAAGCTGCCCTGTTAGAGAGTATTCTCCAACATGAATCTGAATTCACTGCTAACCCACACCACCATTAATTCATATTCTCTATCATGCAGTGATGGGTGCATCTAATTGGAACCAGACCCTGCCTCTCACTCTTACGACACTAGGAAGTGGTGAAGGCAACGAGACCAAGATATCCTCTCCTTGTAAGTTAGGGTGACCAGACCTCCCAATATTATTGGGACCATCCCGATATCAGGGGCTTTGTTTTATGTAGGCAACTATACCATCCTTCCCACCCCCCAAAAATGTGTCCCAATTTTTCACACTTGCTATCCGGTCACCCTATTGTGAGTTGGTCTGGAATGGGCTAATTCAGTGAAAGGAAAAATCTTGGCATCTCCACATGTCTGAACCTCCCCAGTTTCTTGGCCTTGATGCTTTTAGCTACAAGCAATTGCTCTGCTTACTTCCTAATTCTGTTCTTTGCAATGTTCAGTGAGGCACAATGGGAGTAGGTACGGGAAGCCGCTGTGCTCTTTCAGTGAATTACATCTCTTTTGTTTTGTTCTGTTGGATACCACTTGACTTTTTATCAGCGATACGTCCTTAGGGTCTTGAAGTACCACACTTCATACCTTGTGCTGGGGCAGGCTGCAGGCTTCTGAAGCTATGGATTGTAGCATAATCTATGCCTTTTTGTGTCTATGGTTGCTGGAAGGGTAAGTGGAGTCATGCCCTGACTGACCCCAGAGAAAAATGGCTAGATTAATCAACACCAAGATTAATCTGATCAGCTGGATTCAGATCAGCACAAAATGATTGTCAATGATTGTCTGTGTGGGTGTGTTTAGTTTGACATTGAGTACATGGGCAAAAAAAAAAGAAAGACATAATTATTTATTCCATTTTGGGTGATATCTCTCTGGGAAAGGATAGTTGAAAGGTACAGAGCAACAGAATGTAAAGTGCTACTTATCTGATGAGTAATTAAAATCTATTTAAACCATTTGCTTTGGTGCATTAAAACAAACCAGCAGTTTCCATAAAATGTGTTTTGATGGTATCCTTTAGTGCTTGTCAAATGATTCTTATATGACAGTCTGGGAATCCTGTGTGGCAGGGCATGGCTGATGACACCCTTTCATCTCAGAACAGATATCTGTGTTCCTTCAGACAGTGTGCTCCAAGAGATAGGATTATAGGGTAGGATCCAGAAAACCATGGTTCAATGCCCAGATCTCTGACTTTGGGTATGTCAGTTGACCTACCTGTGCCTGTTTCTCTTCTGCCTTTATATAAACTCTTCAGGGGAGGGATTCTCTCTTACCATGCTGGTACAGTTCCTAGCCCAGTGGCGTCTTGTGCTACCACAATATAAATAATAACATGCCAGTCTCAGATTGGATCTGTTATCAAGGGGAGACATAGAAGAAGGCTGGTGATACAAAATAACTGGAAGAAGCAAAACAAAAGGATGTTTGTGCATAAGCAGACACACACTCATAGACACATCAGGGTGCATCACTAAGTGGAGGAATCATAGAATCATAGAATATCAGGGTTGGAAGGGACCTCAGGAGGTCATCTAGTCCAACCCCCTGCTCAAAGCAGGACCAATCCCCAATTAAATCATCCCAGCCAGGGCTTTGTCAAGCCTGACCTTAAAAACTTCTAAGGAAGGAGATTCTACCACCTCCCTAGGTAACGCATTCCAGTGTTTCACCACCCTCCTAGTGAAAAGGTTTTTCCTTATATCCAACCTAAACCTCCCCCACTGCAACTTGAGACCATTACTCCTTGTCCTGTCCTCTTCTACCACTAAGAATAGTCTAGAACCATCCTCTTTGGAACCACCTCTCAGGTAGTTGAAAGCAGCTATCAAATCCCCCCTCATTCTTCTCTTCTGCAGACTAAACAATCCCAGTTCCCTCAGCCTCTCCTCATAAGTCATGTGTTCCAGACCCCTAATCATTTTTGTTGCCCTTCGCTGGACTCTCTCCAATTTATCCACATCCTTCTTGTAGTGTGGGGCCCAAAACTGGACACAGTACTCCAGATGAGGCCTCACCAGTGTCGAATAGAGGGGAACGATCACGTCCCTCAATCTGCTCGCTATGCCCCTACTTATACATCCCAAAATGCCATTGGCCTTCTTGGCAACAAGGGCACACTGCTGACTCATATCCAGCTTCTCGTCCACTGTCACCCCTAGGTCCTTTTCCGCAGAACTGCTGCCTAGCCATTCGGTCCCTAGTCTGTAGCTGTGCATTGGGTTCTTCCGTCCTAAGTGCAGGACCCTGCACTTATCCTTATTGAACCTCATCAGATTTCTTTTGGCCCAATCCTCCAAATTGTCTAGGTCCCTCTGTATCCTATCCCTGCCCTCCAGCGTATCTACCACTCCTCCCAGTTTAGTATCATCCGCAAATTTGCTGAGAGTGCAATCCACACCATCCTCCAGATCATTTATGAAGATATTGAACAAAACCGGCCCCAGGACCGACCCCTGGGGCACTCCACTTGACACCGGCTGCCAACTAGACATGGAGCCATTGATCACTACCTGTTGAGCCCGACAATCTAGCCAACTTTCTACCCACCTTATAGTGCATTCATCCAGCCCATACTTCTTTAACTTGTTGACAAGAATACTGTGGGAGACCGTGTCAAAAGCTTTGCTAAAGTCAAGGAACAATACATCCACTGCTTTCCCTTCATCCACAGAACCAGTAATCTCATCATAGAAGGCGATTAGATTAGTCAGGCATGACCTTCCCTTGGTGAATCCATGCTGACTGTTCCTGATCACTTTCCTCTCATGTAAGTGCTTCAGGATTGATTCTTTGAGGACCTGCTCCATGATTTTTCCGGGGACTGAGGTGAGGCTGACTGGCCTGTAGTTCTCAGGATCCTCCTTCTTCCCTTTTTTAAAGATTGGCACTACATTAACCTTTTTCCAGTCATCTGGGACTTCCCCCGTTCGCCACGAGTTTTCAAAGATAATGCCAATGGCTCTGCAATCACAGCCACCAATTCCTTTAGCACTCTCGGATGCAACTCATCTGGCCCCATGGACTTGTGCATGTCCAGCTTTTCTAAATAGTCCCTAACCACCTCTTTCTCCACAGAGTTTGTTGGAAGCATTGTTGGATTTATTTTTATAAGGAATGCACAAGATTCAGTGGAGCAGAAACACTCAGGCACTGTGGGATTTTGCCCCATGTTGGCCTCTGCTTTAAATAACAGAATAATAGAAGTTAGTTAAGCTATTCTCCTCTGAGATTCAATTTGGGGAGTGTGGTGAGGGACCTGGGACAATGTTGAGCAGCATATTGACAGTCATCCTGGTTCTGCCTCACCACAAACACCATTTAAATGCAGCAAGACAGTTGACTGACTACAGAATAGGCCTATTTGCTGCTGTTGAATTTAGATAACAAGCAGCTCATGACTTCAGGTGTGTGCAACTATTAACAAACAAATGACCAAGCCAACAAGCCGTGTGATCAAACACTGTCTGTGAGCTTTGCCCTGTGGGAACCCTTGGGGAGGTCTAGAGTTCCTGTTGGTGTAACAGATTCCTTTTCCTCTTGCCGCACCTTTCCTAATGTTATTGGGTCTCAGTGATGCTCCTAACAGTGGAACTAAAAGCACTGAATGCCTTTTTAGCTGCAAAGGGTGTATATTCCATTTCCTGCTCTTCTGCTATGGGGTTTCTTGCACCTGTCTCTGAAGCATCTGCTATGGCAATTCCCATGTTCCCCTCACATCCCACCTCCTCACCCTCAGTTACTCACATTGCACTATATGTCTCAGTAATAATGAATTGACAATAGTGAAATGACATTTTTAAAGTGAAGGTTGGAGTGGGTTTTTGTTTTTACATCAATGTTTCCAAGATCTAAAGACAATATTACCTAGCTCTTAAGCAACACTTGTCATCAGTAGATCTCAAAGTTCTTTACAGAGGAGATCAGGGACTTATCTCCATTTTACAGATGGGAAAACTGAGGCACAGGGAGGGACGTGACTAGTCCAAGATCACCCAGCAGGCCAGAACATACCAGCTGGAGGGTAATAGATACCACAGCAGAATATACCAATCTAACTCTACTGAAAAGCCCATGCCCTCAGTCCAACCCCCAGGTGCCATGCCAAATAGATGACTTTTACAGCATGTCCTTAAGGTCACTGAATTCAGCCTATTTGGGAATGTATATGCATATATATATATAAAAAAAGTGTATTTGTGTATTGTCACAGGCTGGCTGGCTGGGCCCTTTGAGAATCAGGCTCAGCCTTGTCTGTTTTCCCTAGTCCTAAGCTAGCACCCTAACCACTGGATAGGATTTGTTTCAGGGACATGGGAGGGGAAGATGGTGCTATTGCTGTGGCTATCCCTAACACTTGATTTCTCATTTAACAAAATTACATACGCATACTTTTTATCCACAGGACAAAAGGAGGATTTGAAATTCGAGAGCACCGAGGATTATTTTCTTAAGAAAAGAATTACCTTTGTTCTAAAGATCACAAGTAACCAAAGGCAAGTAACAGAAAAGCAGCAGATTGTGGGTATTTTAGAAACATTCCATCAAAAAAGGTGATTTCTCTGGCATTTTTGCATGTAAGATAAAATTTATCAAGGTTAAAAAACCTGTCTGTAACTAGAGTAACAGAAAATAACAAAAAGTCAACAATCAATTAACAATACTCAGCTACCTAGTACGCTCCTCCTCCTCTTCATTTAATACATTTTACTTTTCATGCAGTTCTGCAGATAGGAAATCAGTGGCTTGAAATACAAGATTTTTAAGATTCTCTTTTAGTCAAACTAAGTTTTGCTGTAAACAGAACCGAAAGTACAATATTCTAATGACTGAAAATCTGATAAAAAATGCCAACCTCTCCCCCCTGAAAAAAACAAAACAAAAAACGTTTTACTGTATGCTGGAGTGGCTCTACCTACAACTGGAAAAATATAAACTCTCTTATCTTGTCACTTCTTGCTTTTAATTTCAATACTCAAGTCATAATTTATTCAAGCTCCTGTATAGATCCCCAAGGTCCAGCAGAGAGAGTAGCGCTAGATGCTGGAGCATTTGGTAATATATTCATTGGGATACAGATTTAATTTTTAATCCGAAGTGGGATTAGCAAAATAATCTAGTAAAAGACCAGACCCCTCCACCCTCCAAAAAGTTCATTCCCATCTATTGGAATATTCTTGACGTCTGATTTGTGTCCATTTATTCTTTTACATAGAGACTGTCCAGTTTGACCAATGTACCTGGCAGAGGGGCATTGCTGGCACATAATGGCATATATCACATTGGTAGATGTGCGCGTGAACGAGCCTCTGATAGTGTGGCTGATGTGATTAGGCCCTATGATGGTGTCCCCTGAATGGATATGTGGACACAGTTGGCAAAGGGCTTTGTTGCAAGGATAGGTTCCTGGGTTAGTGGTTCTGTTGTGTGGTGTGTTGTTACTGGTGAGTATTTGCTTCAGGTTGGGGGGGCTGTCTATAGGCAAGGACTGGCCTGTCTCCCAAGATCTGTGAGAGAGATGGGTCGTCCTTCAGGATAGGTTGTAGACCCTTGATTGTATGTTGGAGAGGTTTTAGTTGGGGGCTGAAGGTGATGGCTAGTGGTGTTCTGTTATTTTCTTTGTTGGGCCTGTCCTGTAGTAGGTGACTTCTGGGTACTCTTCTGGCTCTGTCAATCTGTTTCTTCACTTCAGCAGGTGGGTATTGTAGTTGTAAGAATGCTTGATAGAGATCTTGTAGGTGTTTGTCTCTGTCTGAGGGGTTGGAGCAAATGCGGTTGTATCGTAGAGCTTGGCTGTAGACATTTGGGGACAATGTATACCTTCAAATCAGCGGCACTGCTATGGGTACCCGCATAGCCCCACAGTATGCCAACATTTTTATGGCTGACTTAGAACAACGCTTCCTCAGCTCTTGTTCCCTAATGCCCCTACTCTACTTGTGCTACACTGATGACATCTTCATCATCTGGACCCATGGAAAAGAAGCCCTTCAGGAATTTCACCATGATTTCAACAATTTCCATCCCACCGTCAACCACAGCCTGGACCAGTCCACACAAGAGATCCACTCCTGCACACTAAGGTGCTCATAAGCGATGGTCACATAAACACCACCCTCTACCGGAAACCTACTGACCGCTATTCCTACCTACATGCCTCCAGCTTTCATCCAGAGCACACCACATGATCCATTGTCTACAGCCAAGCTCTACAATACAACCGCATTTGCTCCAACCCCTCAGACACAGATCAAACGTCAAGAATTATAACTTTCAAAAACCAGTCGGAGAACACTTCAATCTCTCTGGTCACTCGATTACAGACCTAAAAGTTGCAATTCTTCAACAAAAACACTTCAAAAACAGACTCCAACCAGAGACTGCTGAATTGGAATTAATTTGCAAACTGGATACAATTAACTTAGGCTTGAATAGAGACTGGGAGTGGATGGGTCATTACACAAAGTAAAACTATTTCCCCTTGTTTATTCCCTCCCCACCCCCCACTGTTCCTCAGATGTTCTTGTCAACTGCTGGAAATGGCCCACCTTAATTATCACTACAAAAGGTATTTCTCCCCCCCCCCCCCCGACTCTCCTGCTGGTAATAGCTCACCTTACCTGATCACTCTCGTTACAGTGTGTATGGTAACACCCATTGTTTCGTGTTCTCTGTATATATAAATCTCCCCACCGTATTTTCCACTGAATGCATCCAATGAAGTGAGCTGTAGCTCACAAAAGCTTATGCTCAAATAAATTGGTTAGTCTCTAAGGTGACACAAGTACTCCTTTTCTTTTTGCGACTACAGACTAACACGGCTGCTACTCTGAAACGTAACTTATTGGGCAGAGCTGAAATTTGGTGGGGTGTGACTGTCAGAAATGGAACAGCAACCTTTCCTGTCCAGGTCTACTGCTACTTCTCTTCTAAATGGGCCTGATGCTGCAGGCCTTGGCTCTTATTGACTTCAGTGGGCATTTTTCCTGAGTAATGACTGCAGGATTAGGCCAGATATAAGTGGGTGTTACCAAGAGTCTTTCTGAGGCTGTGGAATGATGAGAGATTCCTTCCAAAGTCCAGGCTACCAATAAAGACACTGTGATGGAGTGCTGGGGAGAGAGCTCCTGGATCTCCTATCCTTCACCTAGGCGGGGTTGAAGATGATATGCTGTTGTAAATAAGGTGCTGTGCAATGCTGTCAAAGTGACAGGAAAGTGCTGTATGGAAACCCCACGTGGTGTTTATAAGCAGTCTCCCCAAGGGGTCTATGTGTGCAGACAGGAGCAAAGGGCACATGGTGAAACCCCCACTGATGTCAGTGGGAGTTTGGTCTTAATAAAGAGAGGAGAACATGTAGGGAAATATTTATGGCAGCAGAGGCAGTGGTACAGGTGAGCATTTCATTTTGGACTTGTGCTCTGCCTCACGTAATTACAAAGGAAGCAAGTTCACAGAACATGAAACCTTAGAGAGCGTCTCAATTTCTGGCTCTGTTCTGAGAGGCAAAAAGAGGGTGTTTTTCTCCCCCCTCACCCCTTTTCAAATGAGCTTGATACAACTGAAAAAGCCCTGTCAGGATTACATAGCTCTTTGGGGCAGGGACTGTCTTTTTGTTCTGTGTTTGTACAGTGCCTAGCACAATGGGGTGCTGGGCCATGACTGGAACTCTGAGGTGGTACCACAATACAAGTATTATATGACAATAATAAGATGCAGGCTAGCATGTTGAAGCCATGTTAACTGCCTATGTTTTGGTCTAGGACAGGGTTCTTGATCCTGTTAGCTAACTGGGCTGAGCTAACATTATTGAAAAGACCCACCCTTTTTACCCATCCAGACAGGGACCTCTGAGTGCATTTAAACCCCATTGTGTTCCAGTGGGGTTGAAAATTTGCTCAAGTATCCTAGGAAAAATATCTGCTTTATTTGTTTGGTTCATAAATGAATGATGCATTATTCCCCCCCACCCCGCCGCACTCTGCCCTCCAAAGAGCCATTTCCAGACGGGCAAACAGCAGAATCATGAGCACTAAAATAATTTGGCAGGCATCAGGCAATTGTGGGAATTAATAGTTAAAGCTAAGATCATATGCAGAGCATGAAGAAGCACCACTGCAGTAGCAGGCTTTCTGGCAGCCACTCAAAGATCATTCAGCATGTTTCAGTGTCTTTAGGGTGCCCTGACATGCACTGCCAACCTGCGCGGCACAGGGCATTTTAGCAAGAATCCCTGAATGACACTGTACATTACAGGTGGTATCTATCAATAGGTGCACTTGCTTGATGAGGAGGAGGCCAGCTGGCCAAGCTGGTTGTTTCTTAGGCAGTTTTGATATAGATAACCATGGCTAGGTATTGTTTGCAGTGCCAAGGAGGCTGCTTTTTGCTTGCCTTGCTGTTTTGGAGACAATCTATTCATTTATGTTACCTCTGAGCACTCTGAATAGGCAGTGAGGGAGCAGGAAGGCATAGATTTTTGCTAAGCAGGCATATGGTGCTTTTAGCTTGTGTTTAACATAGATGGTACAAGGAACACATGTTAATAATAATGTTAAGTGGATGCCAATGGACTGGACTGACTATTAAAGACAAATCTTAATCAAAAAACAGTTTAGAGCCTGGAGCATTCAGGCTAGAGTGCTAATTATTACACTTCTTAGGTCTATTTATCTGAGCTTTGTGAGATGTATTATTTTTAGTGATTTTTCATTACATCTTGGATTTAAAAATAGACTGAATTACAGCTGGTTGTCGCTGTGCTGTGATGAATTATAGTTGTTGAAGCAACTGCTTATTTCGTCTTGTCCCATGGCATTATGTGCAGCCAGACAATAAAAAAAAAAAAAAAAAAGGGAAATATGAGTGGCATTAACCTTTGGCAGTAGAGGGAAGAAGTTCCTTAATGAAATAGAGCAAATCAGGCAATTATATTACAGCTCTCAGTGAGCACATATTTAAAAAAAAAAAAAAAAAAAGAAGAAAGAAAAGAAAAAAGGGGCCAATGTCATTTAACTCTTTAATTGCTGCTGAAGGTTCAAGATACAGTCAGGCAAAACATATTTGCTCAGCTGATGATGAAATCTTTAATTGATAGGCAAATTATAATGCTAGAAAGAGAGATCATATTTGATACATATGCACAAGGGGCAGAGTTAAGGTTAAGCTGGAAGCCTTAACCCTACATTTCCTGATGATGGCTGAGTGATTCTTAATGCAATGCTCAGCTTTAGAAATCATAAATTTTTTTTTCATAGAATTTCCTTTTTTTTTAAATGGAGTTATTCCAATTTTTTTAAAAAAGGAAAGTAATACAGATTATCAGTGGAGACTTTAAGCTCCGTTGTCCAGAATTATTTGATTTGATATCTCTTAAATGATGCTATTTGGGATTTTCAAAAACACCTACGTGTGTTGAGCACAAATCCCATCGACTTTAAATGGACTTGTGCTCTTAAGTCTTGTAGGCACTTCTAAAAATCCCACCAGCCTTCCTTCACTGAGGCTTCCAGAGCCCCACTTGGGTCCCATTGCTCATGAGAAAGGCAACCTTGGGGGTTAGGAATACCAATATATCCAGGAATCACTGTAGATAGCCCTTAATTGTTATTTGAAAATGTGAGTATTATGAGACTGGACTTAGAATTTCACATCTATTTATCACCTGGTAAAATACCACATAACTATTGGAGAACAGCTAAATTCATCCCCATTAAGCAAATGTTATGTCAATACTGTTCCATTTAAGCAAAAATCATAGCCTTTCATTGGGCCAGATCCTCTATTAAAGTCTAAGGAGTTATTCCAATTTACTCAGCTGAAGAGCTGGCCTATTATCAGGAGGCTAAATCAGTGTCCTGGGGGATGAACCAGTAAAGTAGCCATCCCACCTGAAAGTCTCTCAGTCTGGCAAAGCATAATTTTGTACCTTTATCTAGCATCTTTCATCCCCAAAGCACTTTATAAATGGTATATTGAGCACTCTGTTAAACTGCAGCAGCTCTACAATGTGGGGCAGCAGCCAGCTGGGACAGCAGGGTGGAGCAAAGGGGATATTTTGTCCACTGGAACAAATTCCTACTCCTACATGACACATCATAGGCTCTTTAACAGCCCTAAAGAGAAGAGACAGCTTCAATTTTGAATTTCAATTTTGAAGTGAGCTGTAGCTCACGAAAGCTTATGCTCAAATAAATTGGTTAGTCTCTAAGGTGACACAAGTACTCCTTTTCTTTTTGCGAATACAGACTAACATGGCTGTTACTCTGAAACCTTCAATTTTTAAGGTAATTCTCAAAGTAAACTGCATGGAACTCAGTTTATCTGCCCTGAGGGTGAAGGTCTGGGCCCCAGCCTTGCCTGGATGTACAGGTGAGTCGCATCATAGCGCATTTAACTTTCACAAATTCAACTATATGCGCTCGGCAAAAAAAAAGAAAAATAACAAGATGCCTGTAAATAGTGCAGGTGATTCCACCCACCATTCCACTCAATAAGTGTATGCCCGGAGTGAGCGTGAGATGGGAGAGATGAATCTGCTGTTCCCTCAGTCGGTCTCAGTTCCCACGTGCCTCTCATAGTGGGAGCATCTCACTGCGCTGAGTGTGATTCTAGTGTTTAAAGATGCTGTACGTATTTTTTGTAAAACATGGCCCTAAACACAAGCCAACTACTTCATCTGGTGCTCAACCAAAGAAACAGTGATCTGTTCCAACGCTGGAGGAAAAACTGGCTGTATTGGACTTATTGAGAGATGGTATGTTGGTCTCCAATGTGGCGCGTAAATATGGCCGCAACAAATCTAGCATCTGTGCCATCAAGATTCGGGAGAGAGAAATTCATCAAGCCGTGGCATCAAGTGCTCCAATAACTGCTAAGGTGATGAGCCAGGTGCGTGATAAGACTTTAGTGAAGACTGAAAAAGCATTAAACTTACGCCTGGAAGACATGAACCGTAAACGTGTGCCTATCGATGGCAACACGTTGCAAGAAAAGGCTCTTAGCCTCTATGCGCTGTTCAAACCTCCCACCGAAAAGGGACAGCTTTCTGATGAGAAGGAATTCAAAGCTAGCCAAGGTTGGCTTAACAGTTTTAGGAACCGCTGCAACCTCAAAAACGTGCAGACTAATGGTGAAGCTGCATCTGCCAATGAAGAGGCAGCAAAAGCCTACCCCGAACAATTAAAGAAAATCATAGAAGAAAAGGGCTATCTTCCGGAGCAAGTTTTTAAAGCTGATGAG
Source organism: Eretmochelys imbricata (assembly GCF_965152235.1). Lineage (NCBI taxonomy): Eukaryota > Metazoa > Chordata > Testudines > Cheloniidae > Eretmochelys > Eretmochelys imbricata. Next base: position 19,891,675 of record NC_135573.1, read on the forward strand.
ACTGGGCTCTTCTGGAAAAAAATGCCCAACTGCACTTACACTTCGAAATCAGAAAGACAAGCCCCTGGCTTCAAAGCAGCTAAAGACAGTGTGACTGTGTTGTTTTGTGGCAATGCGGTTGGGCATTTAATAAAGCCGGGCTTGCTCTACAGGTCTGCAAATCCCCGTGCCCTAAAAGGCAAGAACAAAAATCTCCTGCCTGCATTCTGGCAATCAAATAAAAAGGCTTGGGTGACGGCAGCATTATTTCTGGATTGGTTCCACAAGTGTTTCATTCCGGAGCTCAAGCGGTATCTCGAAGAGAAAGGACTTGACTTTGAAGTGTTGCTGATCGTAGACAATGCTCCTGGTCACCCTGCGGCACTCCGGTTTGCGCATAATGATGTTGAAGTCGTCTTTCTCCCCCCACAATACCACCTCCATCCTCCAACATCTTGACCAAGGCGTGATTCGCTATTTCAAGGCCACGTACACGAGGCTTATGTTCTCACGGATATGTAGCGCTATGGATGCTGATCCCAATCTTAATGTGATGGAGTGTTGGAAGTCCTTCAACATTGCAGATTGCATCACTTATATTAAACAGGCAATGGATACAATCAAGCCTGAAACAGTCAATGCATGTGGCGAAACCTATGGAAAGAATGTGAATGATTTTAAGGGTTTCCCGACCATAGACAAAGAAGTGAAATGCATTGTTCAGGTGGCCAGGCAAGTGGGTGGTGATAGCTTCGTCGACATCCTTGAGGAAGAAATTGAAGAATTAATTGAGAGCCACAGAGAAACATTGACTAATGAAGAGTTAGAGGAACTGATACAATCGTCTACAGAAGACGAAGATGATGACGACAAACAGGAAGAGCCAGCAAGTTGGAATCTTCATAAATTTGCTGAAGTGTTCCAAGCACTGAAACGCTTGAATGATTTAATTTCTGAATACGATCCCTCTAAGGAACGAAGCCTCAAAATCACACAAAGTATTATGGATGATTTGAGACAGTATCAAGAAATGTTTGAGCAGCTCAAGAGACAACAGTGACAGTTGCCAATCACCATGTTTTTAAAGGAAAAACAACCAGCAGCAGATGAAGTCTTTAACCACGATTTGAAGACTTCAATAGCTCAGACATAGGTGAGAGGTTTTTCGCAGGAGTGGGTGGGTGAGATTCTGTGGCCTGCGTTGTGCAGGAGGTCAGACTAGATGATCATAATGGTCCCTTCTGACCTTAATATCTATGAATCTATGAGCCTACGCGATCAACTTGAGCTGAACCAGAGCCAACCACTTTGTCTATGACTTGCTCTCCATCACCCAAGCTCTCCATCACCTCTGTCTCCTGGATCGACATCAAGCCCTGACGACCCCCTGTAATTACCCCCCTGTAATTAAAAATACAGTACTGTAAAATTATATTTTGCATATGTACTCTTTATTATATACTGTACATTACTGTATACATTATACATTTATATATATTACTGTACAGGGTTGTATACACAAAACCATGTACAGTATACTGTACTTTATGGGTGATTTAAGGGATTTTCAAGGGTTATTTTGACTATACGCGATTTTCACCTTATGCGCTGACTTTAGAACCTAACCCCCACGTAAGATGCGACTCCACTGTATTTCTGAAAGATCTACTCTAGGAATTCTTTGGGGAAGACTGTGTTATACCGGAGGTCAGACTAGATGATCACAATGGTCTCTTCTGGCCGTGGAATCTATGCTTTTGAGACTTCAGGGAGACTAGACAATTCAAACTTGATATTAGATTATTAAAGTAATACCTGGGTGAAAAAGGATAGCGGTGTGGTTAAGGTGCTGGACTGACTTATAGAAGGTCTGGGTTCAAGCCCCCCTTCTGCTCCAGATTGTCTGTGTGGACCCCATTGTCTGTTAAGGCAATATCTACACTATACATTGCTTTTGGTGGCATATAGGGTACCAGTGGCTACATGTTGCAGTGAAAAGCAGGCTGCATCCATACTGTAGTGTGTAGCTACACATGCTCAGTCTTTCCCCACTGCCAGTCTTTCCCTGCAGCAGGGAGCTACTGGAACCTTTTCAAACTTCCAGAGTCCTTTATCGGCTGCTGGAGTCTTTTCCTGCAGGGGGGAAAGGCTCCAGCTGCTGCTCCAGTGTCTACACAGTGTCTACAGTGTCTAAAATAGCAGTGTAGACAGGAAGGAGTGGCTTGGGTGAGTAGAGAGCCATGTAGGGTATGTACCCAGATACATACCCACACCCTTTAGGTATCGGTACTCTACTCACTTAAGCCCATACCTCACCATCTACACTGCTACTTAAACCCAGGCTCAGGAGGTACCCAAATACTTACTGTACATGCCACCAAAAGAAGTGTGCAGTGTAGAAGCAGCCTTGGAGTGTCAATTCTTTGAGACAGGGACTGTCTCTTGCTTGGGCCATCCTCTGGAGTGGAGTGGCTGGGTGCCTGGAGCCTCTCCCCTCCCACGTTCTTGGACGTCTGGGTGAGGAGGATATGGAACTTGGGGAGGAGGGCAGGTGGTTATACAATAGATGCAGCGTGGGTCTGTGCTCTTGTTGGCTTTCCTGCAGCTCCACCAGACACTTCATCATGTCCGTTTGCTTCTCCCATTAGCCTCAGCATCGCCTCCTGCCTCTGCTCTTTGCGCTCACTTAATGCTTTCCTGGCCTCTGCCACTGAATGCCTCCATGTGTTAAGCTGTGCCCTATCAGAGTGGGATGACTGCATGAGCTCAGAAAACATGTCATTGCGAGTGCTCTTTTTTCGCCTTCTAATCTGCGATAACCTCAGGGTCAGAGATGATAGGGGGAGCATAGAAACATTTGCACCTGGGGGGAGATAAAAAGGGAGAGTAAAATTTAAGATGATACATTTCTGAGAACAAAAGGGAGACTCTTTTATAGTGAATCAAGCAATTCACAGCACGTGTGCTTTAGGTACAAGGTCGGATTTTGCCTTTTATATTGAGTGCCTGCTGGTATGGTGACACATCACAAATGGCTGGGCAACAGAATTCGGTTTCCAGGCAGCCATGGTAAGCCTTTTGGTATGCAGGGTTGGCTTCTAACATGTGGGATAGGTTTCAAACTGCAGCCCCATCCTTTCCCATAGCAAGGAATGCTGGTTGGGTTTCACATTTAAAAGGAGGGGCTGCGGTTTTCGGGTGGATGTGCAGCACACACCTCCCCCCACTCCGCCATGTGGCTGTTCTCTGGGATGATCCCTTCACCTCTCCCCCCGCCAGGTGGCTATTCTCTGGGATGATCCCTTTTAGCCAAGCACAAACAACCCAGCATGAATGGGGTCCTTTTACTGTTCCCTTACAAAAATTCCCCATTTCAACCAGGTGACCATGAATGATACCACTCTCGTGAGGCTAACACAGAAAGAAAAAGACTGAATGTTGCTTGAATGCGACCAAAACCCAGGACCATTCGCTGCCATACTTTTTGCTGCAGTGATTCCAGACTACTTGCTTCTGGCTTGGTGTGGTAAAGTGTCCTACCGTGGAGGACGAAATAAGGCAGCCCTCCCCAAAAATCTTCTGCAAAGACTTTCAGAGTACCTCCAGGAGAGCTTCATGGAGATGTCCCTGGAGGATTCCCGCTCCATCCCCAGATACGTTAACAGACTTTTCCAGTAGCTGTACTGGGCACAAATGCATCCTAATTCTTCAGGACAAATCAAACATTAAACACTATTGCTTTTAAACCCTGTACTGTAGTTACAAATGTGCACTCACCAGAGCTGCCTTCTCTGGCTTCAGGGTCAGATATCCCGCCTTGGGAGGGTATTGGCTCCAGGATGATGAAAAGGTCCTGGCTGCCGCCGAGAATGAATTCACCGCTTGCCTGCTGCGCATTCTACTCCTCCTCCTTTTCCTCATCCAGAAAATCCTCCTCCCTGTTGCGAGAGACTCCCCCCTTGCAGGTGTCCATGGACAGTGGTGGGGTAGTGGTAGGGTCCCCTCCTGGAATTCCATGCAGCTGATCATAGAAGCGGCATGTATGGGGCTCTGACCCGGAGCAACCGTTTGCCTCCTTTGTCTTTTGGTAGGCTTGCCTGAGCTCCTTAACTTTCATGTGGCACTGCGGTGTGTCCCTGTTCTAGCTTCTCTCCACCATGCCCTGTGCGATTTTGGCATATATATTGGCATTTCTTCTTTTTGATCAGAGTTTGGCCTGCACATATCCTTCTCCCCATACTGCAATTAGACCCAGTGTCTCCCTTTCGGTCCATGCTGGAGCTCGTTTACGATTCTGGGGGGACTGCATGGTCACCTGTGCTGCTGAGCTTGCCACGCTGACCTATAAACACTAAAGATTCTCTGTAAAAATGCAAATTTCATGTTTTTCCATGGCAAACAGATTTCTAGGATCCCTGCTAATGAGCTGGCATCCACATCCCAAAGAAAAACCATGGCTGGTGTTTGTTTGATGCTTCTATTCGTGGTCTTCCGAGACACTGAGAATTAAATGGGCATGGAGTATGAACAGTTCTTTTTATCCCTCGACATGATTTCCCCTCCCCAGGTCAGGCTGAGGCATGTTGGCAGGGTGGGGTGGAGTGGCGTGGCTTGCACGGCTGGAACCCAGTCTGCACCTGTTCTGTAAGCTGGAGATGTCAGTCTGCAGAGCTCCCAGTCCAGCGCTGGTCACGATTGCTAAATTCCCTACAAAATATCTTTTTGAAAAGAGAAATCTGAGCTTAGAACAAGATTGTGACCTAGTTTCCCATGTGCTACACACTCTTCTCTTTCTCATCAATCCTCCTGTCACTATACGAAGAGAGAACATTAGTAAAAATCAGAGCCTTATGAAAAAGACTAACAGCCTGATACTCCACTACACTGTGGAAGCTTTCCACTGCTCTGCTAAACCTAATGCTAGCTTAGCTGGACACTGGATTGGCCCCATCCAGAGGGGAATCCTTGGGTGGTACAGAGCCACCATCTTGCCTTCTGCTTCCACCTCCCCACCCAGGGTCCCATGTAGGGGATCTGACTTGGGTTCCCTTATTCCTGGGTGATTTCCTTGGCTGTCAATTTCCTTGAGAGGTGTCCCAGGGACAATCTCCAACTGTGCTAGAAACCAGGGAGCAGTGGAGTTTATCAGGGCACAGAACCAGCACTGAGGCATAGGCCCTCTGCGGGGATGTTCCTAACCTCCCTCTGATCCTCTGAGAGAGGCCTGGATCCTGAGGGACCCACAGGTTTTGTGGAGAGGCCCCACAGCATGTTACCTGGAGGGAGGGCTCAAACCCAGTTCTCAGTTTCCCCCAAAGGAACAATCAGGACAGGATCTCTTTGAACAGAACCTCTTGGAGACTTCCCTTCTGTAGCTGCCTCCTGCAGGTTTTCCCAGCGAATAAGAGCAATCAGGCACAGTAATGGTCTAGCAATAGGGATGCAACCAAATCCATGTTTTAATAGTTCTCTGAAATTGTGCGACAGCCCTGCAGCATCCAGGGAAGCAGAATAGTCCATGCATGCAGTGAAAACACAGTTCTGTGTTGCAAGGTAGAATTGGGTTTTAACGGTGACAGCACTTTGTAACTGGGTCCCCATGATGGCAGATGGAACCTCCATCTTTTCTTGCTGGCATAGCCCTTTGTGAACCGTTTTGGCTTTCACAGTACGAGAATTATTTTGAATGGAACCTCTGGCCAGATTTCAGAAGAGACTAATGATTTGGGGTGCCACCAGTTTTGGAATGCCCACCTCGAGAGCCACAGGGTATGTCGATATGGCAATCGTGGGGTGTGACAGCAGCTTGGGTAGACATACCTGAGCTAGCTTTAATCTAGCTAGCCCAGGTGCCAGAACGGTGAAGCTATGGCAGCACAGGCTTCCGCGGGGGCTGTAGGAAGCTGCCTGAGACCCAGGGAACTTGCTTGGGCGGCTAGCCAATGCTGAAGTCTGCACTGCTGTGGTGTTGCTGCTCCCGGGCTGCAGTACAGTCATGTCCTGTGACTGCAGTGTAGACACAGCTGCATTAAAGAGGTGAGCAGCGCTTTTGGAAAATCAGCCTCCTTTAAGGTGCCTCAAGGTGGGCACCCAAAATCATGAGTCACTTTTGAAAAATCCTAGCCGCTGTGAGTCTGCCTGCCTGCAGATCTCTTTAACAGTCAAGTGGAATTTTAAAATATGAACATTATTTTGCTATTGAGGATTTGCCTGAGAGTCACAGAGCCTTTATATTGTCATGCCTCAGATTGAAGGCTAATTAACAAAGCTAATACGTTTGATGTTCCTGTTGCTAAACTAACTGGTCTCAAAGCTATCACAGTATTTGGCATCTTCTGCTCCCAAAGCAAAAGGCGACTGTTATCTTTTCAACCAAGGAAACAATACATTACTGAAACAATATATGGAAGCCTTCTCTTCCCCCTTCCTTTTTATAAAACGGATACATATAACCTTTCATTTATGGTCTGATTGTATACTAAAGATTCAAGGAACCACTTCTACTATGTATAAATACATAAACACACGCTACACTAATTATACAAGCCAGGGACTGGTTGAAGGACAGTTAATTGGATTTCAGAATATCTCAATCAACACAGGCCATGAGACACATGTCCAAAGATCTGAAGAGTCAGCAGTAATGGATGCCTGTGAATTCTCCGTTGCAAAGTAAACCTTTATTTTCACTACAGCATGTTTTATAGTGCAATAAAAAAGGGAAGTCAATAGCTATATCTAATATAACTGTAGCTGAAAAGATACTTTACTGATTCAATATTGCCTGAAGGGCAGTGTAATATATGTATTTGACCTTAACCAAGGGCTCACATGCAGGTATTGGGTTAAGGCTGAATTGTTGACTAAGGAAGCTAAGGCTGTTGGACAGTGAATATGGTAAATATAGTTAGTTACCTTGTTTTTACTGATGAGTTACTTACTGATTCAATTTGGCTCCTTCCGTTTATTTCTACTGAAGTCCGCCCACTCTTAAATATTTAATTCAAACTGTGCTCTACTGTTTGCATCAGAAAATTGCTGTTTGGTGAAATTCAGACTTGGCTCTTTGTTGTCTTTAAGTTTGTTTAATTATTTTGTTGTTGTCCTCATTGGTGAAATAACTGCTTAATTTTCCGTTCTTTTGCTTGTGTCTGAAAATTTGTATTGGCCTCTGTATGTAGTGTCAGAGAGCAAAAAGTATAAAAATGAACTAGGTTGCTATTCCGTGGACACTTTTGTCCAAGAATTGCAAAGCACATTACTAACATAAATACTCTGTTCCTGTGAAGACTTACATGTGTGCTTAAATTGAAGTCAGTGGGACTACTCACAGTGCATCAATGTAAGCATGGGCATAAGTCTGTGCAAGATCAGGGCCTGATTCATTAAGCTTAACAGCACCATTAGAAGGTACTTTTTACAGAGGCATATGGTGAGTTACCGAAGCAATGTCTACACTAGAAGGCTATTGCTGGCACAGCTATGTTGGTGCAGGGTGTGCTGAGATGGTATTTCTTACTGATATAGCTGCACCAACAAAAGCTCCCAGTACACATACAGTTACACTGGTAAAACTGCACGTTTGCCTGTCTAGCTTATGTCACTCAGGTAAGTGATCTTGAGCTGGAGAGCAAAAGTTCTTCCCCTACTCCTTGCCGTGTGTGCATGCATGAGAGAACCCAGCTGGATTAACAGCTGGCTGGGACGATAGCTGGTCTCCCTCGGCTGTGCCTCAAGGGTCCTCCAGCACATGTAAAACCACATCAGCTCCACAAGCCAGATCAGCGTGGTGTTGTGAGAGGATGTGAAGCCAGAAGTGCAACTGGTAAATAAACACTAAGCGTATGTGCTTAAAAATAATAAACTAAAATAACCCCATTAGAATATAGCCAATGAGCTCAAATAGTTCCTCTGTGTAACTATTTAGTAGTCACATTTAGATTAAGGTCCCATATAAACAGGGTCAATAAATGATCATCAATACGTGCTATAAGCCTGTGACAGACCTGAGCAGCATGTATTATAGGCACATGGCTAGAAGAGGCTTGATAGATGAGCACAAGCCATGGTAATAAGTAATTTAGTGACCTGCTGGACAATCTATAACAAGTCATTGACCATTTATTAAAACATTGTATTAACCCTTTCATGACCCATAAATGGAACAGAAATATAAAGTGAGACCTATTTAGCTGAGCGGCATTTAAACAGATATGGAAATGGAGCCTCAAATTTTCCACCAGGCCCAGTGCTCCAGGTTCTCTCTACTACACAGGGAAACACCTGATCCCACATGGAGCCCCACTGACTTCAGTGGGGTTCCATGGAACTGCAAGGATCTGTCTGCATATATCGAGGTGGAAAATGGGGGCCATAAGATATGAGAGAGGCAGCTGACAGGAATGTCTCCAATAGAGAGTAGTATAAATTCAAATAAGATAATTGTATAAATTTATAAATTGTGGGTCCCATACTGGCACAACTGCATTTTATGAAAACAAGTTAGGACGTGTGGTGATTTTGATAGTTTTAACTTTATAGAAGCTGATCTGTTTCGATGTATCTTATTGTGCGTGGCAGCAGCTCTTTCAATTAGGCTAGTACTTGGCTTCCATCCTAACCCACTCTTTTCAGTTGTTTATAACCTTCTGAAACTTTCTCCCTTTGGGCTGAACTTTCTCAACATTGGGGCGATGTTTTCCAAAGTGCCCAAGGGCCAGAATTTTAAAGGTATTGAGGTGCCTGGTAGGATTTTCAAAAGTATCTCGGTGCCTCACACCCGTTTGAAATCAGTGAGTTTTAGGGAACGAGGTGCTCTTGAAAATCCCTGTAGGTGCCTAAATACCTTCTAAAATCTGTTGTTATGTGACTTAGGCACCCAAGTCATTTAGGTGCTTCTGGGAATGTAACCTTTGATCTTTGCCCAAATGTGAATAATTCTGCAAAATATGGGCAAAAATGGTTCAGTTGTCCCTGAGTGAGAGGAGAACAGGAGTGAAAAAATATGCTTTTTAGACGATACAGAAGTTTGTACAACACTTTCTGGAAGAGCCTTATGGCTAAAATGGCTGGGAGATGAAAGCTGAAGCTGATGTGGAAACAGTCTTTATGGTAGACATTCCTATTACATATTATGGCCCCAGTTCTGCAGTTGAATCCAACTAGGCCAACCCCTGCATCTGGATGAAGTGTGTATGTGTTTGGAGATGGAGGTTAAGGTCTATAGGTAAACAGTCTATATTTCGGGTTTGATGTGACCAAGTGATGAGCCATTGGAATTGCATACTACAGAAGCACAATGCAACATGTATGACTTTTTCATTTAACTTCTAAACTGCAGCTAAGGAAGGTTGTACTGTGTGTGCTAACAGACACATAATGAAAAGTGCATTGATGTGTCCCAGACTGAGCAGTGGGATAAGTCCCTGTAGACCTGTAAGGTACAAAAGATTTAGGGAGGTCTGCTTCCTGCTTTGTAATATGGTCAAGAAGAAGCACATGGGAAGAGTTAAGGTTATGCAACATTATCTTTCACATTTTTTGTCTTATGAGAGCATACAAAAAACAGATAGGAGAATGGTGGACAGCTTGCAAAGGAGAATAATTTTGGAAAGTTTGAGAGAAAGAAAAGAAAACCCAAACATGTTTTAGGCAAATTTACACACTATTTTGCTTCCATTAAACTATTTGCTCATTAAATAGATTTGACTGATATCAAAGTCTGTGGAGCTGTATACATTCAAATGGCCATCAGAGATAAACGTTGGAATTCTTTGTGTAGTACCACAGCAAACAACCCCACAATAACTAAGTATCTTTGGCAATGTCTACTCTAGCTATCACTATGCTAGCGCAAGTGTAAATAGAAGTGTAGCCACAGTAGCATGGGTAGCAGCCATAGAGGCATGGCTTAGCTTTGCCAAGTATGTGCCTGGAAACTGGTGGGTGTTAGAAGGCTTTCCTTTCACCCTCTCCCCTGGGTCTTGTCACACAGACAGAAAGCAGAAGATCAGAAGTCTGAAGTGCAGGCAATGCAATATTTTTGGGGGTTAGTTTTCAGCAAGCATGTGTCCCATAACTCTGATGCTGCAGAACATTGTGTCCCAGTCTTCCGTCTTCTCAGTAGGCATAATTATACCTGAAATGCATGCCCACAGTCCCACCTGTTACAACTTATGGTCATGTTCCATTTTGTGGGGTTGTGAGCCCAGGGTCTTTATCCCACTCCTTTTGTACCCCATGGGAGGAGTAAGGAGTGAGGTTGTTCTATGGTCAGAGGCAGACATTTCTCTGGTGTTTTAGTGTTTTACCTTCCCCCCACAATTCCCTCTTGCCCCTCCCAAATGGTTGCTTGACCCCACACTTTGAGACAGTCTTCAAGTCTGCGCTCATATATTATACGCCCATCATGCCCAGTAACACTCTCATGACTCTTATCTGTTCCCATTATATGAACAAGCCCATCTGGCTTAGGCCAAAGCAACATACACAGTATCTTTCTCACATATTAGTAAGGGTCCCTTTGTTCACACATATTAGTAAGAATGTATGTGTATCAAAAAAAAAAAAAAATCAAACAGACAAGCAAAACCCAAAATACTATCTCAGGTGAAAATACAGGCCTGGATCCTACATTGGTACTAGCACTCCTAACAGTGGGTACGTACTTGGCTCGGCTAAATGGTTTCTCCACTGCCACCACCCGTGTTACGACAGCTACAGTAGTATTTATACTCCTGATAGCTCAATGAGAGCTAGTGTGAGTACATATTCAAGAGCAGGGGAATCACGCCCCAGGTTGTAGCGTAGATATAGCCTTTGTGTAGGGCTGAAACACAGCCAAAATGATTTACAGAAATTGGCTTTTAAAAACAGCTGGGGAGAAGTAGGGGTACTTGTGTGATTTGGAGAGGCCTGGAGGTAAAGTAAGAAGCCCCTTGACAGTGTCTGTACGTACTAAGATTTAGCCTAGAGTGAACTTGTGTGGTTAGGTCCTTGTGTGAAATAAGGGCCTCCTAATCTGAATCACTTGGTAAGGTGGGCACAAGGAAACAATGTGTGTCTGTTTACAGCCAAATGTAAAATCATACATCTAGGGATAAAGAATGTAGGTCTTACTCACAGAATGGAGGGCTGTAGACCAGGGAGCAAGGACACTGAAAAAGACTCCCCACTGTATTTTCCACTGAATGCATGCGATGAAGTGAGCTGTAGCTCACGAAAGCTTATGCTCAAATAAATTTGTTAGTCTCTAAGGTGCCACAAGTACTCCTGTTCTTTTTGCGGATACAGACTAACATGGCTGCTATTCTGAAACCTGAAAAACACTTGTAAGTCATGGTGATTAATTAGCTGAATGTGAGCTCTCAGTGCCACACTCTAGCCAAAAGAGCTAATGCGATCCTTGGATGCATAAACAGGGGGTATCGAGTAGAAACAGGGAGGTTACACTACCTCTTTCTGTATTTGGCAGTGGGTATGACCGCTGCTGGAATACTGTGTTCAGTTCTGGTGTCCACAGTTGAAGCAGGATGTTGATAAATTGGAGAGGACTCAGAGAAAAGCCATGGGGCTGACCAAAGGGTTGGAAAACTCACCTTCTAGTGAAAGACTTAAGGAGCTCAAATCTATTTAGCTTATCAAGAAGAAGGTTAAGGGGTGAATTAATCACAGTCTATAAGTACCTACCTGGGAAACAAATACTTGATAATGGGCTCCTCAATCTAGTAGAGACAGGTATAACATGGTCTAATGGAAGTTGAAGGTGCACAAATTCAGACTGGAAATAACATTATTAACAGTGAGAGCAATCAACCTCTCTACTGGACTTGAATCAGTAATTAATTTAAAACTGTCCTATGGCATACGACATCGTGCAGGAGGTCAGACTAGGTGATCCCTTCTGGTCTTAAAATCTATGAATCTATAATACAAAATGCTGGTGCTTATTAAATTTCTTCAGTGAGCTAGCCCTGATTCTGAAATCCCTCCTTACTCAATTGTTGTTGTTTGCCCTTTGAGTTCGAAGATGGCCAGGACATCACTGATTGGTTTGGTTTCTGTGAATATGTGAATGGCCGATCAGGCCAATTTAAGCTTTAATCTGTCTGTGGCACACTGAACAAGAGAGATGCCACTATGGGTTACATGATTAACAGTAAAAAGAAAAGGAGTACTTGTGGCACCTTAGAGACTAACCAATTTATTTGAGCATGAGCTTTCGTGAGCTACAGCTCACTTCATCGGATGCATACCGTGGAAACTGCAGCAGACATTATATACACACAGAGATCATGAAACAATACCTCCTCCCACCACCACCCTGCTGGTAATAGCTTATCTAAAGTGATAATCAAGTTGGGCCATTTCCAGCACAAATCCAGGTTTTCTCACCCTCCACCCCCCCACACACAAACTCACTCTCCTGCTGGTAATAGCCCATCCAAAGTGACAACTCTCTTCACAATGTGCATGATAATCAAGGTGGGCCATTTCCTGCACAAATCCAGGTTCTCTCACCCCCTCACCCCCCTCCAGAAACCACACACACAAACTCATCTGGGGGGGTGGAGGGTAAGAAAACCTGGATTTGTGCTGGAAATGGCCCAACTTGATGATCACTTTAGATAAGCTATTACCAGCAGGACAGTGGGGTGGGAGGAGGTATTGTTTCATGATCTCTGTGTGTATATAATGTCTGCTGCAGTTTCCATGGTATGCATCCGATGAAGTGAGCTGTAGCTCACGAAAGCTCATGCTCAAATAAATTGGTTAGTCTCTAAGGTGCCACAAGTCCTCCTTTTCTTTTTGCGAATACAGACTAACACGGCTGTTACTCTGAAACTTATGATTAACAGTGAACATGCTGCTGTTATGAGATTTACACTGGTGGTGCTTCTGCTCTGCCTCTGTAGTTCTCCTCGGCTCATATACTGTAGCTCCAGTACGGATGAGACTTCACCAGAGCGAGATCGTCCCAAAACTTCTCAAGGATAATTTGAGGGAGTCTTTGAAATGTTTCTTCTGGCCTCTCTGAGAGCACTTTCCCTCCTTTAGCTCACCATAAAAGATCTTCTTTGGCAGTTGCTCATTTGACATTCTAGTGACATGACTTGCCCATCTCATCTTTGATTTCATCAGCAGCATATGGATGCTTGGAATACCTGCCCGTATGAGAACCTCAGTATCTGGAATCTTGTCTTGCCATTTTATCTTCATCAATTTCCTCAGACAGCCCATGTGAAAGTGATTCAGCTTCAGAACATGACGTCTGTACACCTTCCAGGTTTCACATGCATACATCAGAGTTGGCAACACCATGGCGTTGTAGACCTTCAGTTTTGTTTGTTGACTAACGCCTCTGCCCTCCCACACATTTACACGTAGTCTGCCAAAGGCCACCTTTTCTTTGGCAATTCAGGCCTTGGTTGATGTGAACTGCACATGACACTGTGCTGCCGAGGTATGTGAACTTGTCTGCTGCCTGCAGCGTTTGGCCATTCACTGTGATGGTAGGCTCTACATAAGACTTTCCTGGTGCAGGCTGATACATCGCTTCTTCTTTCTTGATGTTGATTGTGAGACCAACATTGTCAGAAGCTGAAGAGAAAGAGTCCATACTCTGCTGCATGTCACTCAGATTTGGTATTCAGGAAACAGTCATCAGCAAACAGAAGATCTGTACCTTCAGATTTGCCTGTAGTCTCCTCATCTATTAGCGAGGAGGCAATTGGTCCACTGCCCCAGACTGATATCAACATATCTCTTGCTGATCCCCCAGCGCTGACTGAAACTACAAAAGCGATTGACCTGCTGTCAGATGGTAAAGCACCAGGAGCAGATGCTATACTGGCAGAAGTCTATAAGGGCAGAGGCTTACACATGGCTCTGAAACTGAATTTTTCCAGTCAATGTGGACTCAAGGAACTGTACAAGGATGCCTCCATTGTCCACTTGCACAAGTGGAAAAATCCTGCAACAACTATTGGGGCATCTCCTTGTTGTCAATAGCCGGCAGAATTCTCGCCAGAATTCTGTTGAATCACATTGTGCAACACGCTGAACAAGAGCTCCTACCTAAGAGTCAGTGTGCCTTCAGAAGAGGACGTGGGACCATTGACATGGTGTTTGCAGCTCGTCAAGGTCAGGAGAAACACCAGGAACAGAACTCCAACCTGTTTATGACTTTCATTGATCTGACAAAAGCATTTGATGTGCTCAGTTGGGAAGGCCTTTGGAAGATCATGGCAAAATTTGGTTGCCCAGAAAAATTAATCTCAGTGGTTTAGCAATTCCATGATGGCATGCTCGCTCTTTTTATGGATGACGGTGAGTCTTCTGAACCATTCCGAGTCACCAATGGATTCAAGCAGGGCTGCGTGTTGGCTCTAGCCCTCTTCAGTATGATGTTTTCTGCCATGCTTATAGCTGCCTTTTGTGACTGTGACACCAAGATTGGCATCAGTACTGGGCTGATGGGAAGCTTTTCAGACTCCACTAAACACTTAAGCACAAGCTTAAAAATACCAGTAATGGTCTGAAGCACGTGCTAAAAATGCACTGTGAATTGGAGCCTTAATCCAAAATTTGTTTGCTATCAGTTTAGTCCAGCAAACTCCATTGCATCTATTTCACTGATCCATATTCACAATAGAAAAAGCAAAGGCAAAGAGATAGAGGCTGAGCTGTGATACTTTACTTGCTTTGTATCCATTAGAAGGTCTTGGATAATGAGGTTCATACACCTAATTATAACTGCCCCTACACTCTCCGTTCTTGCTAGACTCTATATTCCTGGGCAGCCAGGAAATGACTTGCTGATTTTTCCACTCGTTTTTCTTTGATAAAGACAGCACAACCAGAAATCTTTGCCTTTCTTTTAAAAATGTTGTTCAATTCCTTTTAATTTCATTTCTTGTTGGATTTGCCAACTCTCAGTTCTGACCCCTGAATGCTGCTCCCCAATCAACCAAACTCAGGTTGATGGGTTGGATTGACATGGATGTCCAGTTAGTCCATTTTTACCCCAGATTCCTTTGAGCAAACAATTATGGAATGGCAATAGCTTCCTGCTGGGCAGACAAATTCTCTCTGTCCTCTTCTAACACAGCCATGCATTTTTCTCCGATGATAAATGCAATGGAACCGAGTCATCTGAGCCTATGATCTGTTTCAGCAGCTACTGAAAAGAAATGATTAGAACAACATCAACCAAAAGAATGGAAAGAAACACTTTTTGTTTTGTTTTTTTTTTTGGCCAGTGATCACAGTGAAAATGAGTAGAAGGGGGAAAATACATCTTGCAGTTCCAGAACTGAATATGCATATAAGCCAGAAGCAGCTAAATGAATAATAGAGCAGAATGACATGACACCGTACCATAGTCCTCGACTAGTAAGTCGCACAGTTCAACCTCAAAAGCTACTGAGTAGGAAGAAAATGTCTCTTTAACAGTATTAGAGGACAATTTATTATGTGTATCCTTCGAGTGCGGCACAATGTCACTGCAGGCCCATTGCATTTGCATTATTTCCAGACAACGGCAGCAGCAGAAAGGGACACTGATTTATTTCAGAGCAGGCACAGGTGATTTTTATGTCTGTTGGGACTCAGGCAGATATGGCTTAACCCGTTCAAGGCTCTTCTGCTTATCAGAAGATCTGTCCTTTTGTAACATGCTTAGTTTAAACGAAATCTGAGTAGGAAGATATCTGAGAATAAGATGGAGAATTTTGAAGTATTTTGCTCCCTTAGTCATCCAATTAAGAGAAAACAAAAGACTGATACCTGCTTAGTCTGTTTGAAAGAAAAGCCATAAGGTCACACTGGTTATCGTTCTAACCAGCTGCCGTAACATGTTATGTGCCTGTCACACCCCATAGCTTAGTTCTGGTTCCTACTCCTGATAACATTGGCTCATATGTAATGGAGAACATAGTTAATTCCCCTGGTCCAGAAGATTACACAGAAGTAAACAATTACAATAACTAGCCTATTTCATCTCATCAGCGTCATCACTACTTGATGGGAGATCTCCGAGGATTACTGAGGTGCTGCAGAAAGGGTGTTACGACTCAGTAGGTGGCCCTCGCCTCTCTCAGCTGATATAGAGTCAATGCCCCAGCGTGGTGGGGGGAAGGTTGGCACTGACTTGTCGGAGGTGCTGCATATCAGATGATCTGTAAAACTGAAGTCATGACCGCTCATGGCCATTAAAGATCCTATAGCATTTTTTGAAGGAGCAGAAGTGTTCGCTGAATGTCCAGATCCAATCCTATCTTGCATGCTGACATTCTGCCTACTGTATCTTTCCTCTGTATTTTCATTTAGTGTCAGTATTTTTTTAAATGTCTAATCATGAACTTCTGTGTGGTATTGCGTGCCGCTAGGGCTTGATCCTGCTGGCTAATGAAAGAACGTAGAGAGCCGAAGTGTGTGTTCAATGCCTGTGCATAGAGGATTCTGCATCGTGTGGAGTAATAGGCAATACGGGCAAACCTCTCCACCCACACTGGCCTAATTACTGGTGAGTAGGGTGGCAAATGGAGACAGCGTGGCTAGTGAGTGTGTGTGTATATCTAATATATATATTTATAAAATGCAGTTCAGTGAATGCAACAAGTGTAGCTGCCTTTTTCAGGATACTCAATTATTCCTATTGCCAGCCGGGAATAGTGGCTGCTTGAGGATGTGTAAAAGCTGCAATTGCATTATGCTCCTAGCAAAGGCAGCCATGAATGGCAGCTACTAATGTGGTCAGCGCCTCAATACCTAATAGCATATGCTGGATACAGTGTTCTGGCAAACTCGCTGCCTGGCTGCACAACACAACACGCCGCACCTCGTCTTACTAACTTAGGGGAGGCAGGGTGGTTAAAGCCCCGGCTTGCTCCTTGGGAGATCTGGATTCTAGTCCTGACTCTGCTACTAGCCAGCTGGATCATCTTGGGCAAGGCACTTATCACTTCTTTGTGCCTCAGTTTCCCAATATGTAAAACAGGCTTAATGCCATTAACTTCTATTGTGAAATGTTTTGAGATGATGAAAAGTGCTATATGAGTGGGTAGATATTATGATGTATTTATTATTCATATTCTGATAGTGCCCCTTTCCCCTCCAATAGCCTTAAGCAAAGCCCAGGCCCTGTTATGCTATGTGCTGTATTAACACATCATAAAACATGATCCCAGCCCCCAATAGTTTACAATCCGATAGGAGGCAAGATGGAACAAGAGTGTATTAGACAAGAAGGGAGAGGGCAGGAGGACAAGGGTAGCAGTAGTTGGAACACACACTGTTATATAGGCTAACAATCTGCATAGTCTGATGGTTTTGAGTTTGGTCTCTCTTCTAGTCCTTCTAGTCTGTCAGGTACTTTAGCCATAAATTACTTATTCTAATTAGGAATTTTGTTGTGCTGTAGTGAATTATAGTTGCTAACTGTTCTTGCAAAGATGTCTGAAATTGGCAGCTAAAAACCACCGGTACTAAAATATGTCACTGTTTGGGTTTTTTTTTTTTTTTTTTTGCCATGAAATATGCTCTTTTTTTTTAAAAAAAAAGTCCCTGTTATTAAACACAGTACATCTATGTGATGAATCAGATCGAGTGAGGAGGAAGAATCCTCTTTAAACAAGGCATTTTAAGCCTCTGTCTTTCTTCCTCCCCAAACACTTAAATACTGTAGATCTTATTTCAGGGGAGAGAGTATGCAAATGAAGGGGCTGTGGACAGTGCAATTCAGTGTAGTTGAGATGCATGCCAAAGCAAGCTCTATAAAAAAGCGAACTTGTTAACAGAGCGTGTAACTTTTCCTCACCATGGGTCTAATGGAATCAAGATAGCACCGAAAAGAGACTCCAGCTGAAATACCTGGTATATTTGACAGGTTTCAGAGTAGCAGCTGTGTTAGTCTGTATCCGCAAAAAGAAAAGGAGTTCTTGTGGCACCTTAGAGACTAACAAATTTATCTGAGCATAACCTTTTGTGAGCTACAGCTCACTTCATCAGATGCCACTGAATGGATCCGATGAAGTGAGCTGTAGCTCATGAAAGCTTATGCTCAAATAAATTTGTTAGTCTCTAAGGTGCCACAAGTCCTCCTTTTCTTTTTTTGGTATATTTGAGTAACATCAAGAAGCCAATTAATAAGCGAAGAACAAAAATTTGCATGGTGCCCCAGAAATAGATGGCTGGCTCTTTCGTACTCAGTTGTGGGGAAAGGTGTTTATTTGGTTAGTGATAGGTTGGGAGTGTCTTTATGTGATTATCATTCAATACGGAATGCTTTATGAAAGGTGTTATAAACTGTGTATAAGTGTCGAGTGTTTATACATCATTTGATGCTTCGGTCCAACGAAAGGAGCAAGAATAGTTCTATGATGAAGGTAGTGGGGTAGGACTCAGGAGATCTGGGTTACATTCTTGGCAGTGCCACAACTCTGCATGACTTGGAACAAGTTGCCTAGCTTCTGTGCCTCAGTTCCCCTTCAGGAAAAAAGCGGTAACAATATTTCCCTACCCTAGTGGTGTGGGAAGACACATTAATATATGGGAGGAACCCATACACTGTGGTGATGGGGGCCATATGAGAACCTAGATAGAAACAGGTAAAGACCCTCTTGATTCACCTGACTTCCCTCTCACCTGGAGAAGGTTCTCTAGGCTTTCTTCCAACAGGTTCACTCATACTAATATAGCCCACTGGTGAGCATGTAGAAGTCCCCACGTATGTGATGGCTGCCATCTTGGCCAATACACTGGGGATCTAATGGGGGACCTCTACAGATCAACATATGAGCTGCTGCAGCCTGATCTAAAGCCAGTTACAGCCCCAGCTATGGAGCTGTAACACTCATATTCCTTGTGGATTGGGCACAGAGTGGGACCTGTAACCCACATGGTCACCAGAGGGTACACACGCTCCACTGGAAACATCCAGAAAACAAATAAGTTAGGAGGACAGATCCCCAGCATGCCCTAGAAAGCAAGTCTAACTTGTAACTGTATTCTTGGGAGCAGGCAAAGCATGCAGTGCTGCCAAGTCCCACGGAATGGAGCCAATCCCCTTCTCGCTCTCTCCCATCCTTCCTCCCCACAGGGCCATCATAACAAAAAACCCCTTTAAAAGAATCTCATTTTATTTTCCCCCTCCAAACCACAGCTGTGATGCTGCTCTGTCTCACAATCTGAGTCTAGCTGAAATAGCTGCCAGTGAGTGGCCAGGAAGTCTCAGCACACATGACTCATGAAATGGGTTCTGAGGCAAGAGAAAGCCCAGTGCTTCCTTTTATGCTGTGCCGGAGGCTGGCTTTGGGAATACAATGCTGCATCCCCGACACTGGTATGGGAGCGGCATCTGAGCAGCATGAAAATACCGATCTTCAGCGAGGTGAGCAGGTGCAGCTTCAGAGGCCCCCAAATTGGCTCAATGAATCCAGTCTAACTCACATAAATGGCAGTCAGATAGTGAAGAAAGGAATCACCTGTAATTTATCGGCCATCATAAAGACCAGTGATAGTTATTGATGATTCTTATTTCTTGCTGTGGAAAAAAAAAGGACAAAGCGTGCATGCTGTGTTAAAATCAGACAAGTGTTTCCAGTTAGATTTATACACTGGCACCCTTACGAGGCTGTGAAAGAAACAGCTTCCACTATATATCATGCTTTTCTGCTACACTAAATTCCATCATAACCCTGTTCTTGATCATGTTTTCATTTCTGTGACTTAGGTACAAATTAGCTGGGTTTTGGTGGTGGCAATCAGACATTTCGGCCAAACAACATAGTAGTTGGTTGCCCACTTTTTTTTTTTTTTTTTAATTTTTCTCGGAAACCGTGAACACAGCTCATATTCTTTTGACCACACTGGGCCTAATTTTCTAACACTGGTGTTTAAAATCTATTTGAGAGAGGAACATCTTCAAAAGCACCTGAGTGACTTAGATTCCTAAGTCCCATTTTCAAAAGTGGCTTTTTAGCAAAGATGGGGGATCTGCTCCCTCTTGCTTTAGGGGAAAATCCTGCTCACTGCCAAAATCTTCTCCAGGGGCTTACCGGGGCAGCAAAAACAGTGTGCAGTTCTGGTGCCCACAATTCAAGAAGGATTTCATAAATTCGAGAGGGTTCAGAGAAGAGCCAGCAGAATGATTAAAGGATTAATTAGTGCGAATTTTCTCCTATTGGTATTTTTAGCACTGTTAGTATTTTATTATTCATTAGTGTCAATAGTCCTTTGCAAGACACCGAAGGACTATTCAGTCCCTGTCCTGAAGAGCTTACAATCTAAACAGGTAACACAATGAAAAGGGGGAGGTACTATTATAACCCACACACTTCCTAGGTGTGGTGTTCTGTCCTCTCTAGTGGAACCAAGACCTCTTAGAGATTAATGAGTCTGCTCTACAGCCTTAGCTAAGAGCCATGTGGCTTTTAGCTCATGCGTTTAGCTTCAGAGGTCCCGCCCGCTGACGACTGGGGTCTGTCAGTGTTACAAGTGGGGACTCAACTGGGAAGTCTCTGAAGCTCAAGACATGCTACCTCAGCTAGGGGAAGTGTGTAACCCACACACCTCCTGTCCCCTCAAGTGGCACCGAGACCACACAGAGATTAGTGAGTCTGCTCTACAGCCTTAGCTAAGGGCCACATGGCATTTAGCTTCAGAGGTCACAGGTTCAATCCTGCCCGCTGACGACTGGGGTCTGGCAGTGTTACGCTATATATGTCAGCCAGCTCATTATTAGCTAAGGGTAGCTCTTCCACTATATGTTCAATACTCCTCCTCTTACATCTCTGTTCCACTTATTAGCATCATGGCCCCATTGTATATTAGGTGCTGTATAAAAACACAGTAAGAGACAGTCCTTGCTCCAAAGAGCTTACAATCTAAATAGACAAGACAGATAAAGGCAGTCGTGCTGGAACTAGGGATGCTGGGGGTGCTGCTACACCCCCTGGCTTGAAGTAGTAAAAACAAACACCAAATACATGGTTTCCATCACCAGCAGCCCCGCCCCCAATAAAAATTGTTCCAGCACCCCTGGATAAAGGGTGGGAGAAAGAAAGTTCTGTCCTGTACTAATGCTACAGTACTTTAAACTATATACCTACAGCATACACCAACTAGAGTAGTTATGGCTGGGTAGCAAGGGGATCCTTCCAGACCAAAGTAAGAGATCCCCATTTACACCCCTGAGATCTGATGATCTGTAAGATTTCATTGAGGAACAGTAAGTGAAACACAGTGCCTGGATGCCTGATGAGAAACAATAAACCAAATGTACATAATTTTTACTATGGAATATGGTGTAGTTTAAAATACAAGACAAAACAAAATAGGAGAGATGACACATATAAAATATGAGATTTGTCATTATGAATATATATATATATATATATTTATAATGCAGAGTTTCTTATATTAATAAAATAATCACTTGTTGGTTATTTTGTGTAATACAATGAAGAGTTATTTTCTGCACCTGGAATTAGGCAATATTTTACTGAAAGCCAAGGATATGAAAAACTGATGGTACTGAATGACGCAGACAAACTATAATGAGATTTGGTAATCTATATTCAGTCTGGACAACAAGGAATAGCAAAACTGGTAGAAGTACAGGAACCCAGGAGTATGTGTATATTTTATAATTGTGTGTTTCCATATTAAAGGGTAATTTATATTTTTTAAAATCATACTGGTTCCTTCGAGCAGATGGAGAACTATCCAGGCACATTTGGTGGAATTATACCCCTGCTACATTGTGCTACTCGGATTCTCAGCCAATAAGAGGTTGCTGTCCTCCATTTTCCAGTTCTTGTGAGAAAATCAAATCTTAGTATTAGGAGTCCTAGTCCAAATGAATATATAGAAGAAAATAGTGGAAGGAGAGCTTATTGTGTTTATTTCCAGTTTGGGATTTTCACTGATTAACCCGTGCAGTGTAGGATGCAGAACACCATGAAGGGGGCCAGCTTTTTAGGATCCTGCCCCTAACCTTAAATAGCAGCTGGTCATCAGACACTCAGTTGTCCTTTTCCATAAACTCCTCTTCCTTAGATCTGTGATAGACGATCACTTTAAAAAGTGTCCTCCAAAATTATGGTGTTCACGTTTCTCTGTGCAAAACCTCATTCTGGCATGTGAAAATCAGGTCCTGGGTGGTTATATGTACATGTATCTGATTTGCACACCCAAGTATCCACATGCCAGTGCCACTGTGTGCTTGTACCAATTTTAGCAGACACCATCATGAGTTGCAAGTTGTCTCAATGGACGGGACATAGAATTAGAGCATATCATTGTAGGCAGTGACCTTTGTATCCAAAGATTCATGGCTGAGGAATTCATCAGTGCTGAAGCATTTTTATTAGTGAAAATGACTCCCCCCCCCCCCCGGCCCCCAAAAGCACTGAGACACCACCAGAGGAGATATGATATTAGAAAGAGTTCTGGTTTTTCTCCTGGGGCAATAAAATGCATTGTTATCCAGGGGCACTTTACTTTCTTCTACCCTAGGTTACTGGGAGTCTTTAAGGCCCTAAATATGCAGGTAAAGGACTAATCTTGTGATTTCCAGAAGAGGATTGAAGAAAATGGTCCATGGCCTGCTTTCCCCTCTGGAGAAGGAGACCGAGTAGTGAAATATCTGCCTCTTTGGTAGATCTGCTGGGAGGGAGATCAGGTTTTTAGTTTGTATCAACCCCTCTTAAAAGCATGGGATGTTTGTTAGCATTGTTGATGCTTAATGCCCACCTTAATGACTGTTTATTTGGTGTAACCAGCTGTGCTGAAGAACGAATGAAACGTAGGAATTGCCATATAGATTAGAGTTGTGGGCCATCTAGCTCAGTATCCTGTCAGTGGCTAGTATCAGATGCCTCATAGGGAGGTGCAAGAACCCCATTATAGTAAGATATGAGTTAATTTGCCTCCCCACTTCATAGAGCTCTTCTTGATCCCTAATTAGAGACTGACTTAAGCCCTAAAGCATAAACCCTTCCACAATTGGTTACCATAAACTATTATAATTCTGGATATTTTTGTTATCCATAGCGATGTCCGTTCCCTTTCTGAATCTTGCTGAGTTTTTGGCCTCAACAGTATCCTGTGGCAATGATTCCCACAAATTAAATACACACTGAAAGCAAAAGTGTTTCCTTTCACTGGTTTTGAATTTGCTACCCTTTAAATTAATTGAATGTCCCCTGGTTCTGGTATTATAAGACAGGGAGACCAGAAGCTCTCAACTCACCTTTTGTAGACCATTCGTTATTTGGTATATTTTTATCTTGTCCTCTCTTATTCATCTCCTTTGTAGCATCTCCAGCACTTCTGGACAGGGGTGATGGAGCAGTTTTTATAGTGGGGGTGCTGAGAGCCATTGAATCAAACTGTAAATCCCGTATATAATGGAAACCACTTCAAGCTAGTTCCAGCACCTGTGCTTCTGGAGCAGGCCACTAGCACAGACTGGTGGGATCACATTGTTATGCAGATTTGGGAAGACCACCAGTGGGTCCACAACTTTTTCATGCAAAGAGAGCAATGTTTCTGGAGCTTTGTGAGCAGTTTGCCCCAAACCTCTAGCATAGACACACATGAGAGAGAGGCCATGCCAGTCCAGAAACAGGTGGCTATAATGCTCTGGAAGCTGGCCACTCCTGACTGCTACAAATCTGTTGCTAAGGAGTTTGGTGTTGGCAAGTTGACTGTGGGGGCAGAGGCAATCAGGTGTATGATTGACCCAGAGGTGGTGGTTATAAATAATATCCCTGAAGTAATTGTTGGCTTTGAGAGAATAGGGTTTCTTAACTTCACTGGGGCCATTGATGGGTCTTATTTGCCCACTTCAAGGAACACATGAGTTCAAAAACGTCATTGTTACTCAGGGCCTTGTCAACCATAGAGGCTGATTTATGGATGCCAATGTGGGCCACACTGGAAAAGTGCATGATGCCAGGGTTTTCTGCTGACTGGGAGCTTCCCTTCACGGACAGGCCAGGACACTATTCCTAATGAATGACATTGTCACAAATGGAATAATTGTCCCCATAAGAATTCTAGATGACTCTACGCACACCCTTTTGCCTTGGGTTAGGAGACCATACCTGATCTCAGAGACCCTGGCAAAAGGAGGCTTAATTACACCCTCACTTAGAATGGTGGTTGAATGTGCGTTTGGCAGATAGAAATCCCACGGGTGCTATTTACAGAAACATTTGGATTCCAGTGTGGTCGATGCTGTCCTCGTTCGTGTGGCTTGCTGTGCTCTTCGCAGTCTTTGTGAAGCCACAGATGAACCATTTCTCTCCCACGACACTAACGAGTTGCTGAAGCGATGCCCTCAGCCAGAAAGTGCCCCGTTGCAACTGGAGCAGGAGGCACATGCGCAAGAGAAATCGGGGACACTTTGTTCCCCCACTTTATGGACTTGCACGGATCAAGGAAAGAAAGAGAATAGTTTGCTTACGAATGCATCGGCATTGCAGTATCAATGGTATCGCCGTATGCTCTGAGTGGCAGGCAGCGATTGTTATGAATGTTCAATTATGGATGAGATGACTGCCTATAGTATGAGTGGGAGCAATGGTGTACGTTTTAACTTATGGATGACAAGAACTGTGGATTTTAATTATGGGTCTGAAAAAGATGAATCATGACATCTTGTTGGGATACAACTTGCCAGTTATTCCTTATCGTATCTTTACCTTTACTCTTTGAAATGCGCTTGTTATGTGAAGCAGTAAAAGTAGTACACTTTCTTACTCAGTTCATAGCCTTTATTGGTTAACATGGCTGGATGACAGGGAGTTCCCAGAGGTGTGATTCTCATCCCTGGCTTTCTGATAGTTGCTCTTGAGCTGCTTGTTCTGCTCTCTGCATCGGCCATTGCTACGGTGAATCCCCTACACTGCCAGCTTCTCTGCTATTTCCTGATACACATGGTCATTCCTGGTACTCTTGCTGAAATTGAATATCTTGCTTACCTTGCACCAGAGATTTAGCAGAATCAGACTGTGGTCCCATGTCCGGGTAGCAGCACGCTTGGCAAAGCACTTCTTCTTGTGGGTGCCCATCATTAACGCAGAAGATGGTTCACTCTGTTTGCAGGTCAGTGGTCAGAATAAATGGAAGTGTGTTCAGCTGTACTTGTACCAGGGGCGTTTCTTCCATTTTCTGGGAGTCGATCGGTTACTCTTGGGAGAGAAAGGCCAAGAAACACTGGCCTGTCGGTGAACTCTCAGGACACAAGTCAGGGGGCCTGGGCCCGAGCTGCATCCACATTGCAAAAAGATGGAGTTTGGACCTGAGTCCCAGTGACACTAAGACTTAGACCCACCCCCTGCCAGGCCCTAGGGCCCAGGTCCTGAAGCCTTACTCACCTGAGTCAGGCAGATTTGTGTGTGTATGGAGCGGGGGTTGGGGGGGAAGACAGGGATTGGGCTCAAACCTGAGTCTGACCCTAGGTTTATATTGCGGTGTAGACATACATATACTAAGTATCAATGGGTGCATCTCCCATGGATTTCAATGACAGTATTGCTTGCTTATGGTAGGGCTGAATTTGGCCAGTTGCCTTCACGGGGAGAACACCTAGAACATACAACATACTCAGGAATACCACACTGCCCGTCTCCGTAGGGTAAACCTACCATTAAGGCAGCTTGAGCTGCCTTGCTTTGAGAATTGAGACATAGGGGATTGAAATCTCCATTGCAATACATTAGCTTAGCGGGGCAAATTCATTGAAATGACTCTAATGACTTTACCAGACAACCTCTGCTCCAAAGAGCTTACAGTATAAGAACAGATGCATACATGGGATACACGGCTGAGCGATCCTCTGTTTAACTTTCTTTAAAATTAACTGCACTATGTTGCTTCTCTTGTCAGTACAAAGATGACTCTGGATGGGAAAAAAAGAATAAGGAAATGTCCCGTGTTAGAACACATCACACTTTTGGGGTGAACAATAATAGCTGCATTAGTCAACCCATGTTCTTTATTTCATCCAGCGTGTGCCTGGCTCATTCTACAAATAAAAATAGCATCCCTAGTTGCTGGATGATCTTATTTATTTATTTTAAACAGAAGAATTTATAATTCTTGAGGATGTTGTTCTTGTTCTTGATTCTTGCAGCCTTAAATTACATAAGGAATCACTTAGATACCATGGTGACAGTCTCTACAGCAAACCCTGGAACTTGAAGACAGTTTGTCTTGGAAGAGAGAAGTGGCCACTTTCAAAGCTGTTCACTTACCTGAAAGATCACGTTACAATGACCTTTTCCCAGCAGTGCTAAAGCAGAGGAAGCCAGTTGCTCTTTTTTTTATGCATGTTAATTTATTTTGTTTGCAAATCTCCTGTTTAGTGCTGATGGTGCACGTCACCGATTGTTTTAAATATATTTCAACATAAAGGAAGTGGAAAAAAATAACTGTGGGTATTTCCCTCCCCCCTGCCAACTATTTACTCTGTATTTCATTCATTGTCCATTTGTCCCTCTCTTCTAACCACATGTGCCATTCCGCTGCCTTTTTTTTTTTTTTGTAAATAAAGGCAAATCATATAACAATTAACCTACTGGGTTAAATTCGCCCCTGTGCAGAAGGCCAGGACTTTGTATACACCACTTAGGTAGCAGGGCTTTGTGTGAGACTTCCCAGATCTTTTAGATGACCAATCTATGAGCCAGATTTTCAGCTCACGTAAATCAGCGTTGCCCCCCTTGACTTCATGGAGCTACATCTGGCCCTATATGTCCTAAAAGCTTACTTTTTAGCTTCTATGGTTGAGCAAGTCTATGTAACGTTAGATCTCTGTTAATGCCATTTAACTAATGTACAGGATGGAATCTGACAAATGCAGTTTTGTTTGTTTGATGACTGGAGGCTAGAGAAGGAAGAGAGAGAGAATACCATAGATTTTAAGGCCAGAAGGGACCATTAGATCATCTAGACTCACCATGCAAACTGCTTTTACATAGTGACTTTAAGCTAAACTCCTAAGGCAATCCACAAAGAACAATCAAATTGCAAAACCCCCTTGACTTTGGCTATGCCAAGGAAAGCAAATAGGTCTTTAACTTTGTCTTAGAAACATAACTAGCAAGTGTCTCAGATGCAGCAGGGGAGAAAGTTTCTGTTCTGAAAGGTACCACAGCCAAAGATTTAAGACTCAGATCTTGAACCTACATAAAATACACTGGCAGCCCAGATGGCTAGAGTTCAGATCTAGGACTGACGCATAAACAGTCACAACAAGGTCACTGAGATATTGGGGTCAAATTGATGGAAAGCTCTAATGGCCTGAAGAAGCAATTGTGTATGTAATACGAAATCCCTGTTTGGCTAAGTAACATCACCAAATGTCTTTCAGCTAGAGGCTTATTCCACAGACAGAATTGCACTACGACTCCCAGCAGCCACGCCAGCCTTAAAGCGACTTTTTGTTTTCTTAAAAATTCAAGGAGAGACTCGAAAAGACGAGATTAATTTTTGGTCTCTGTCCATTTTGCTATTTGTGTGTGTGTGTGTGTGTGTGCGTGTGTGTGTGCGCACATTTCCTAGTTACCCAGATATGCATCACTATTTAGGCTTCAGACACTTAAGCCACAGCTGTGATCCACAGTAAACTGCCTGGTCATATGATGCTGGCTCTTCTCATCTCCATATGTTAACCTCCATTTAAATACAGCTAAAATACCCATCTAATATTTTTTTCTTATGTATATGCAATTCTTTCATATATATGCGTTTCCTAAGCAATATGTTGTTGTTGCTACACATGTTATGCAACCATGCCTGGGAAGGCGAAATTGTTTGTGTGATCAAGATTGGGAAAGGAGGTCTCCATGAGACACGCCCTTTGTTCTGTTCAGATGTTGTCCACACTATGTAAAGTTGGAGAATCTCTGCTTCAGTTGGACAAAAACCAGGACTGGATTGTTTATGAATAATGGCATTTGTAGAGACGCATACACTGTTGGCTGGGTGCGCTATGGATTTTCCCCTGCTATCCTTTGAAGAATTGGATACTATTTATAGCTAATACAAGGATTTTAGCCGGGATGGATCAATGATCTGATATGTGATGCCAAATCATCTTTCAGTGCATGTTCCTAGAGGGCCAAATATGCAAGGATTAGGGTCACAGTGTTCTGGAGAATGATACAGGGGTCAAAATGGGTTGGGGATATCTGCATAAAACACTAATGTGACCTTCAAAAAACAGTAGCAGTCCAACAATTATGTCCACATTTTTTTCACAGTTGTTTAAATAATGGGGCTCCCTTGAACATGATAATCAGAAAGGCAATGGCACCAGAAATACATTCCAGGCGAAGAAATGAGTCAAGTTTAACCATCATGTATTCAGTCTTGGCTGTATTCAAACTCCAAAATGGATGTTAAACAGGATAATAGCACCTACACTGCCAAGCCATACAGAATAAATCCTATAATGATGAGTGCATTACAAATACAATAGATTAGCCAGATTTATATGTTTAATCCTGATAGATAAAAACAGAAAAGTAGGGATGTAATCACCAGTTTACTTAGGAAGAATAGAAGTGAGAGAAGTCATATAGATACTAAACTGCAATGGCCTGAATACAGTGTCTATGTATATTTGAGGGGAGACAGAGAATAGCTAAAAGGAAGAATAATCTCTTGGTTAAGGCACTAGATTGGGATTCCAGAGATTTGGGTCCAATGCTTGGCTCTGCCTGTGTGACCTCAGGCAAATCTCTGTGGCAAATGGCCGACAATGTTGTGGTGGGTCCCGTGCTTTTTCTTGGTGTGGTGGGTCAGGGTGCTGCTCCTATCCCTATTCTTGGGCATCAACAGCTCCACTAGTGCCTGAGTGGGGGAGAGAAGGGGAGCAGGAAAGGGACCCAGGTCCACCCCCTACTGTTGGTCCCAGCCCCTTCAGCTTCATGGGCTTCTTACCCTCTTTCCCCTTGGGCAGGGTTTCTCTCGGTCTTCTGTGCCAGCAGGAGTCCCTCTGCTTAGGCAGGGTTTCCCATCCCCTGGTACTTTAATCCTCCAGTCAATAACAGTACTCCTCTAAACTACAGTCAGCTCTCCTGCCCTCTCCTATCTGACTGAAGCAGGGTTTTTTTAATAGGTCTCTGGCAGGGCCTTAATTGGCTCCAGGTGCTCTAAGTAACCTGTAGTAACCTCTCCTTAGTCCACAGGGTATAAGGCCCTGATCATCCTGGGGCTTATATACCTCCCATTGATCACTCTCCTGTTGCCCTCTGGCCCTGCTGTATCACATCTCTTAGTCTCTTTGCGCCTCTGTTCCCCATCTGTACAATGGGGTTAATATTTCCTTTGTCTCTTCCACTTGGATTGTGAACTCTTTGGGAGCAGGGACTGTGTCTTACTGTGTTTGCACAGTGGCTAGTGCAACAGGGACCCAATCTCAGCTGGAGCCTCTAGGTGCAACTATAAATCAAATCAAAGTTGGAGGAATAGAATAGTTGGAGGTCCCGGACGACTGGAAAAAGACAAATATAGTGCCCATCTTTTAAAAAGGGAAGAAGGAGAACCCAAGGGAACTACAGACAGGTCAGCCTCACCTCAGTCCCTGGAAAAATCATGGAGTAGGCCCTCAAGGAAACCATTTTGAAGCACTTGGAGGAGAGGAAGATGATCTGGAACAGTTAACGTGGATTCACCATGGGCAAGTCATGCCTGACCAACCTGATTGCCTTCTATGATGAGATAACTGGCTCTGTGGATATGGGGAAAGCAGTGGACATGATATATCTTGACTTTAGCAAAGCTTTTGGTACCGTCTCCCACAGTATTCTTGCCAGCAAGTTAAAAAAGTATGAATTGGCTGAATGGACTATAAGGTAGATAGAAAGCTGTCTAGATTATCTGGCTCAATGGGTAGCGATCAACGGCTCGATGTCTAGTTGGCAGCTGGTATCAAGCGGAGTGCTCCAGGGATAGGTCCTGGGGCTGGTTTTGTTCAACATCTTTATTAATGATCTGGATGATGGGATGGATTGCACCCTCAGCAAGTTCGTGGATCACACTAAGCGGGGAGGGGGAAAGGTAGATACCCTGGAGAGTAGGGATAGGGTCCAGAGTGACCTAGGCAAATTGGAGGATTGGGCCAAAAGAAATCTGATGAGGTTCAACAAGGACAAGTGCAGAGTCCTGCACTTAGGACGGAAGAATCCCACGCACCGCTACAGGCTGGGGACTGACTGGCTAAGCAGCAGTTCTGCAGAAAAGGACCTGGGGATACAGTGGACAAGAAGCTGGATATCAGTCAGCAGGGTGCCCTTGTTGACAAGAAGGCAAATGGCATGTTGAGATGTATTAGTAGGAGCATTGCCAGCAGATTGAGGGAAGTGATTATTCCCCTCTATTCGGCACTGGTGAGGCCACATCTGGAGTATTGCTTCCGGTTTTGGGACCCCCACTACAGAAAGGATGTGGACAAATTGGAGAGAGTTCAGCGGAGGGCAACAAAAATGAGCAGGGGGCTGGGGCACATGGCTTACGAGGAGAGGCTGAGGGAACTGGGCTTGTTTAGTCTGCAGAAGAAAAGAGTGAGGGGGGATTTGATAGAAGCCTTCAACTACCTGAAGGAGCATTCCAAAGAGGATGGAGCTAAGCTATTCTCAGTGCTGGCAGATGACAGAACAAGAAGCAATGGTCTCAAGTTGCAGTGGGGGAGGACTAGATTGGATATTAGGAAACACTATTTCACTAGGAGGGTGGTGAAGCACTGGAATGGGTTACCTAGGGAGGTGGTGGAATCGCCATACTTAGAGGTTTTTAAGGCCTGGCTTGACAAAGCCCTGGCTGGGATGATTTAGCTGGTGTTGGTCCCGCTTTGAGCAGGGGGTTGGACTAGATGACCTCCAGAGGTCTCTTCCAATCCTAATCTTCTATGATTCTATGAATAGATGAGTTAAACAATAATGAATTAGGAGTAATATAAATCAATTAATGATCAATACATTATTTTCTGAATTCAAATAGAGCAGTTCCACATAGCCCTTCTCTGCACAGCCCTCTCAATATTCCAAAAGACCCCATGGCCTTCGGTGACAAAAGCAGCACACTGATCCTGGAGCACTAACACTATCCTAAAATCAGGCTGTAAGAAAAAAAATCACTGCTAAATAGGGTTGTGCAAATGACTGAATGTTTGTTGTGGATGCAGGTCCAAAAATATTGAAAAACAAGTTGGTTTTGGGTTGGCCCAAAATGAAAATGTTCCTACATTTTCTGTGAACTGAAATGTAAAAAAAAGAAAGGGCGGGGGTGTTGATTTTCCATCAACCAAAACATTTTGGTCAACATGAAATGAACCGTTTTGTTTTGATTTTGAGTTTTTTAAAAGTCTTTTTTTAAAATAAAATTGAGAGAAATTTCAATATGAATCGTCTTGCTGAAAAGAGAAGCTGAAACGATTCATTTTGGAAATGCACAAACAAACAGTTTCAACGCTTCCAAAATTTGCTTTATTTTTCGACCAAAGCAATTTGCTGAACGGACTCAACTTCATGGATTGTTTTGGTTGACCTGAATCTGCACTTTTTTGGTGAAAAAAGGTTTTGTACAAAAATCTTCACCCAGCTCTACTGCTAAACCTTCAAAAGGGCAGTCTCAGTGCTATGTCTGCCTGCAGCCAGACTGGAATTTATCAGCTAGATCTTGTATATGGAGAACGGACTTGCATTGTACTGCAGCAGCCTTATTTGTGCTGTGCATTTTTCTTCTTTTCTGTATAGCTTGCTGTACTTCTAGCCAGAAAGTATATGGGCTGGGATTGGCTGCAGTTCTTCTCATTAAATTGTAAGCTCTTTGGGGCAGGGAAGGCTTTTTTGTTCTGCATTTATACAGCTCCTAGCACAATGTGGGTCCTAGTCCCGGTCTGGGGCTCCTAGGCACTACTGCAATACAAATAATCATGGTAAATTCATAGTCTTCATGATTTTCACCCCAATTTTTCCATTCTTTCTAATATAGTCCTCTTTTGAAAAACAGGAAAGCTGGAGGAGATGTGATGGCATAGCCATTAAATCGGTGTAGATATCAGCTGTTTCATTTCTCAGGGGTTTATGCCAATACTTTGACTTTATGTAGGTTTTTCCTTCACAAGGTTTGCTTTGATTCATATGGTTAAAGAAAGTTAGAAGGGAAACTCAGCTGAAAACTCTGAATTTCACCCACTTTTGCTTAAAAAAATCACAGATTTCATGAGATTTCAATGCAAAACCTTGAGTCTGCCTTGCTTTGTTTGATCTGGGGCCCAGGTTCCTTCAAAAGCTAATGGAGAGCCTTAGTGCAGTTTTCAGTAAACCTGGCCTGACTTGCAAGTCTGTACCAGAATGTGGAACAAGGGAATTTACCTGGGGTGCCAGGTTTTGTTGCATAAATTTCACACTGTTCCAATAACCCCCCAGCGTTAGTGCTTTCCCTACTGCATTTATATGTTTGCTTTGAGGACGTCTTTGAACTGGCATGACATGTCATGCTACATCAGATTATGTCATGGATGTCCCTGGATGGGTAGCATGACCGGAAGCACTTGCAATAGGTCTGCAATGAGGCTCACAAGTTCAACAGCAGAGTTTCATTGCTTCCAAAATCCAAATCCAAATCTCTCTCCTGCATTCCAAGGAATCCAAGAGATGGAGAAAATATGAGTGAACTGGGGAGGTTTTTGAGTTTTTCCTCTTGACAGCAATTGCCATGAAAATCTTTATAAATGGTTTGACAAGTAATTTGTGTTATTACAACATTCAAGGGATTCCTTTGCTAGTCCCTCTACAAAGGAAGGGACTACTCGTAGTAATGTTATCTATGTGTAACAACACCCCAGCTCAGATTCTCCACAAGAATTAAACCCAGGACTTCTGGATCTAAAATAATGGAGCTCTGTTGCATTAGCTGAAGGACCAGATCTGCTAACTGTGGTGGACTCATAAGCCTCTATATGTGGTCTAGCCACAAGAGTTCAACAAACAGCCTCAGTCTGTTTTTCTACATGGCAATTAAAAACCCACTGCTGGCTCGTGCCAGCAGACTCAGGCTTTTGGAGCTCGGGCTAAGCGGTGTTTAGTTGCAGTGTAGATGTTGGGGCTCGGGCTGCAGCCTGGGTTCTGGGACCTTGTTAACGTCTCCACTGCAATTAAATAGCCCCTTAGCCCGATCCTCATGAGCCCAAGCCAGTTGTAGGTTTTTAATTGCACTGGCGACAGAGCTGTTGTGTTAGCCTGGGCTATATATAGCAAAAGGGAAAATAATAAAGAGTTTAATAGTTACCACTGTCATTACTGCTGGTCACCAAATACTTAAAAAAGTTAATTGTTGCTGTTATCTGTATTACAGTAGCACCTATGGGTCCTGACCAGGATGGACCTCCCTTATGCCAGGTGCTCTAATGACACATCTAGTAAAAGACAAGCTCTGCCCCAAGAAGCTTCCAATCCTAAAGAGAAGCCAACAAATGGGTGGAACAAACAGAACTGCGGTGGGGAAAGCAAGATATTTTTGCTGACACTAACCATGTGCACAATTAATAAGTGTAATAAGCCAATCAGCAGCAGTGAGGTTGGCGTGGTGTCTGCCTAAGATGGCAGGGTTTTGTAGTCATCATGGCAAAAAGGAGCTGTAAGAAAAGTGTTAGAAGGGGGACAATAAGATAGAGGTTGTGTGGGGAATTCATGTTACACCAGTTCTTAAAACATCTATTATTAGAGGTATTGCTTGTCTGAAAATGTTAAAACTAATTTGGCACCATCAGATATAGAAGAGGGTGAGGTAAGAGTGAGATATTAATGAGACAATTTCATATTTAATTTTGGTGTCCTTACCAAGTTAGACTGTAACCTGATTTAAAAGCAGTCTGTTACCCTATATGAGAGAAATGCTCTTTTTAAAAATGTAACATGCTTTTAACCTTTCATGTAATCCAATGCCTTAAGGGGCTTTGCAGAGGATTCATTTGCATTCTGCATAGCTACTAGTTGTGCCTGGGGAAAATGGCATCATCCCATACCGAGCTGTGAATATGGATGAGTCAAGGGGGAAGGAATAGCTCAGTGGTTTGAGCATTGGCCTGTTAAACCCAGGGTTGTGAGTTCAATCTTTGAGGGGGCCATTTAGGGATCTGGGGCAAAAATTGGGGATTGGTTCTGCTTTGAGCAGGGGTTTGGACTAGATGACCTCCTGAGGTCCCTTCCAACCCTGATATTCTATGATTCTATGAAGGGATTGTTTGGAAATAGCTGGCCACAATTTCATGATGATTCTGAAGAGACTTGAAGTTGCTGCACCAGATCTTTAGCTGATATAAATCAGTGTGGCTCCATTGACTTTAATGGACTTATATTGATTTACCCAAGTGAGGACCCGGCCAGATGTGCTCACATCATCAGTTAGGTGCCTATATCTGGAGAACAAAAAAAGACCACCAGATCTCAGATCTCCACAGCTGAGGAGGGAAAAATTACCAGCAAAACCTCTCTCTGCACTTAGTAAAAGTTCCTACTGAGTTAAAAAAGCCCTTACAAGACACCACAGCTGGATAATCTTGGAATGTGTTTTAAGGCTTCTTTAATTCAGTGCCTTTTCATTACATTGCCAGAATTAATCCCTGTCTTCAGCCACCTGTCGTGGCTTCTTCTTTACTCCTCACTTGATCTCCCTGGTGATTTTTTTTATTGACCTCACCCATCATTCTCTTTTAATATAAGATTTGATACAGATTATACAGAAATGAATAATATTGGATCTGAGTAAATAGAGAGTTGGGAACTGCATGTATCTCTGTTAAACACAAATTTTATGAATTTTTAAATAAACAAAATAATTACAATTGCAGATCTTTATGTGTGAAATTCTCTGTTCTCCATCTCAAGCCTCAGCTAAATAGGGCTATATGTGGTAAACTGTTGAGGTTGAGGAAGACAGAATATACCCTTGAATCTATAGGTAGCGTCCCCAACAGTCTCCCTGCCGTTGTTTTCCTAGTCAAAGGACTGAAATAGAGGCAGTGACCCCCCCCCCCGCAACCCATATTTGGATCTAGTGGCTCCAAAATCCCATGTGATTGCAAATCCAGTTGGCCCCATCACTAGC
Organism: Eretmochelys imbricata; assembly: GCF_965152235.1. NCBI lineage: Eukaryota > Metazoa > Chordata > Testudines > Cheloniidae > Eretmochelys > Eretmochelys imbricata. The sequence continues at coordinate 19,926,778 of NC_135573.1, forward strand.
ATTCATGCATGGGCTTATGGGGAGTTCACATAGTTCCCTGCTCTGCCATGCATACGAGGTGTGCAGTCATTTCCTGCATGAAGAGAACCTTCCACATGCTGGAATTGCTCTGTTCACACGAGAGCTGTGGTAATTTTGCTGTGTTGGAGGTGTGGTGTTACACACCTGGGTTGATTCCTGGGTTGGCCACTGACCTGTTAAGTAACTACAGGAAAGTGACTTCCTCACTCTGGGCCTGTTTCTCCTCTCACCCTTCTGTCTGTCTTGAAAGCTCTTGGGGTAGGGACTGATTCTTGCTATTTCGTATCTAACACAATGGAGCCCTGATCTTAGCTGGAGCCTCTATGCGTTACTGTAATACAAATAATAACGAAGAAGAATGATATACCCTGGCTCAAACCTCTCCCCAGGCCTTAAGAAGATCAGATCAAGTTCATCATATGCAGGTCAGCAAGAGTGTTACTAAGTATTTTAAAAGGGGTGTAGACCACTGCACAGGGAGAGTGTCTGTCTCTCTGTCCAAGGTGGTCCCAGATAAAGTTTTCAAATGCGGGTGCAGGAAAGAGGAAGCAGCACTCGAAGAAAGGGGGAAAAGTTGAGATGAATGGAAGTCACCTGGCTGAATCGAGCATATTCCTTTGGAAAGTATTCCCCCCCTCCCCCCCGTGTCAGTGAGAAAGGGATGAGAATGCGAGAGAATCTGGCTCAGTGTGACAGAGTGCAGGGTGCAAACATGTGAGCCTGCACTTCGATTACTCAGATGTTAATTAGTTCCTCTTGAGAAAGCTGATGGGGGTAATTTGACAATCAGGCTGGCCAACTGGATGGTCTAAGGCAGTGGTAACCAAACTGTGGTACGCGTAGCCCTTGGGGTACGCGAGACATCTCTGGGTGGTACGCAGGAGAAATTGTATAATGGTGGATTTTATGAATTATTTTATTTATTGAATGTTCATAATAGGCTACTCAGATGAAGCTTTAAAACTCTGTGGGAATTTGTTATATAAAATACAGTAGTGAATTGACTTCAAGATGTAACACAGAGACACAGAAATGCTGACATACAGGGCCCTCACCTCCAATCATCGTACAGCACGGGTTCAGTTGCTCAGCAACTGTCCAGTCTGACTGAGCTCAGAATTTAGTCAGGTTTTTTTTCCGGTTGTATACATCGCACTATAACTATATCTGTACATAACAGTGAAATATGGACAGATGGCCAAAGCCAGGTAGTGTTATGAAGATCACACAAAGTATCTGTGAATAAGAAGGGTAGGGGGATGCAGGCAGCTGGTCGATCTGGAAGTGGGTACGCAGTAGGAAAAGTTTGGGGAACTTTGTTCTAAGGAACCAATTCCCCATTACCCCAAGGCTGATAAAGAGGCAGCAAGGAAGTGCCAACGAGAAGATAGAGGGGACTAAAGGGCAGATCCCCTGAGCTGTGCCCAGCTCTAGCCCCTGCTTGAGCAGCACTGCTGCGGCCAGCTGTCAGATCCCTTCTGCCGGTTATGTGCTTTGAGATCTTCCACTGAAAGATCTTCTCTGTCAGTGGGGTAGTTATTTTGCCAGCTTTGAACAACAAATGTAAGCAAAGAACTATTGTTTTAGTTTGTGCCATATGGCAATGGTCTTAGAAGAGACACTTCAGGGTGTCAGGTACCCAAACGTTTTAAAGCAATCAAGTTTTGCAAGGGCATATAATTATTGTGTAATAATTCCCCATGTGTCATACAGAATTGCATGCCTTCTTAAGGTGGGGACTTGCTTATTACACAGCAAGCACATAGCCCAGGGCATCTGATTCTGAGTTTAATTGCTACATTATAGAAAACAGTAATCTCTGAATAAGAAAATGTCCCACTTCTATGTTTTCATATGATTATCTTTTTTTTCTTTTTGCGCATATTCTAGAATTTCTGAGTGACCATACTCCACCTCTCAACCGAGGACTTTTAAAGGGAAACACATGATTATCGTAAAATGTAGTGTTACAGCCGTGATCATAAAACTTGGCACTTCAGGGAGAAGGAGGGAATTAACAGTATTGTCAGCTACAGCATGTGAGATGAGAGGCTGTCTCCTTTATTAAGACATAGGTTCCGAAACAGAACTAGCGTGCACACATGGGCAAGGAGAGCAAGCCTCTCATCCAGGTTAAAACCCTAAGCTAATGCCAGAACTGGCTGGAAAGCAGGAGGGGGGAAATGGCACAAAAAATGTGTAATTTTGCTTTCAATTTTCATCTAAATTCTCTGACCAACTGTAACACACAAGCAGAGAGAGAGAGAGAGAGAGAGAGAGGTTAGGACAGAAAATGATGCATGCCCCACACAGGAAGTTTCTTTAGTCTCAGAACTTCTCTTCCCTAACCAGTTTAAGCAGTCAAAATCAAACCAGCAACTCGTTTACTGCAGTTTCTTGCTCGGTGCAGGTTTCTTGTATTTCTCTGCCTCATATGTTTCCAGCTCTCTTTATTTTTATGGTGAACATTATGATAGTTGACGTTTTTCTTAAAGCCCCAGATGCTGGAATCCTCTGATTAGGAGAGACAAAGGAAACTAGTCCTTATGGTTGCAAAGAAAACCTTAAAAATGTGACCCAAGTTGTATCATAAACCTCAAAAAAACAAAGGCAAATCGAAAGAACCCAAACCCAAAATGCAGTTTATTTTTTTAAGACTCTCATGCTTTTTAACTCAAGCTCATGATTCTTTGGGGGGCTTGAGTCCCAATTTTTAACCACTTTGGGTTGGCAATACTGATGGCTCCCTGGTCCAGATCCTCAGCTGCTGTAACTTAGTGTGACATTGTTTTAGTCAGTGAAGCACACTGATTTACACCAGCTCAGCATCTCATCTGCTGTCTCTTTTCTTGTATCACCTGAAAACGTATCTTTTCTTCCCTGCCCTCTGAAGAACAATGACATTCTAACTCTATTTAACTCCACAGTTGCTGAACTGAGTGTATGAAGACCTAGATGAAATCCTGGCCTGACTAAACTCTCATTGACTTTCATGGAGTCAGGATTTCACGCCCAGGTGCTCTGTCACTTGACTTGCCCAAGGCAGGTCCCTTCACCTTGTTGTGCCTAAAAGAAAAGGAGGACTTGTGGCACCTTAGAGACTAACAAATTTATTTGAGCATAAGCTTTTGTGAGCTACAGCTCACTTCATCGGATGCATTCAGTTGTGCCTGTTTCCCCTCCCACCAGGGGCTTCTTTTGTCTATTTAGCTGGTGAGCTCATTGGGGGCAGGGAATGCCTCTCCTCTGTTTGTATATGACCTCCAGTAGAACGGGGTCCTAATTAGAGTGGCTCAAAATTTTCTGATAAAATTTTTTTCTTTAAAAAATGCTGTTTTGTCAAAACCAAAAAGTTTTGTGGGGAGGGGAGAGAAGGAAGAGCGTGAGCATGAGATTCTCGATTCTCTCAAAATAGTCAATAGCTCAATGGGTGGGGTGCTCACCCCTGAGATGTGAGAGACCCACGTTCAAGTCCCTCCTCTGAATTAAGCAGAACCTGGATTTGAAGCTGGGTTTCCCAGGTGAATGCTCTAATCACTCAACTATCTGGAGTCTCCCTCAGGCTTTTTCATGAAAAATTTAGCAAACGCTCGGTTTCACTTTTTATCAATTGTAAAAAATCTTGAAATTTTTAATAAAATGGAATTTTTTTTTTCTGGCTAGCCCTAATTCCAGCCTTATCTTGGAGCCTCTAGGTGCTACTGTAATATAAATAGATAATGAGGGGAGGCATTTTCTAATACCAAAGCTATACAAAAAATCCTCTTCTGTTACTACAGATGGGTGAACAACAAAGTTTTGGAATTGGAGTTGAAATTTGATAGACACCCAAAGGTGTGGATGAGTCTGAACTTGATACAAATAGCCTCCAACTATTGAGAGATTCCTACCTGCATCCAAGCTTGTTGCCCTGAGCCCTGTCTATGGTATTTAATCACCAGAGTCTGGAACTGGAAACTTCCCAGAAAAAAGGCATTTTTCTGAGAAGTTTCCATTTCCACTTCCAGTTGGAAAAGCCACAAGTAAAGCCCATGTGTGCAATGTTGACCTTTCTCAGGTAGCAACTGCAAATAAAGAAGATGCTTATCCAAATGGTTGACAACCTTGCAAAAGTTTTGGGTTGGGTTTTGTTCCAAAAATGGGTAAAAGGGTGAGGGGCCATTTCTGATTTTTCCCAAACTTTTTGCTCATCCCTCACTGATGATTTATGAGTAATTATTTGCATTCCACTAGTGCCTAGAGACTCTGAACCTAGAGTGGAGCCCATTGGCTGAAAATGGCACAACCACCCAGTAAGGGACAGTTCCTACCCTAAAGAGCTTACAATGTAAATAGATAAGCCAGACAAAGGTGGGAAGGGAAAGAGAGGCACATACACTTTTAAAGAATTGTCCAAGAATCACACAGTATCAGAGCTGGGAATGGAACCCAGGCCCCTGAGATTGGAGGGTGCTGCCCAAGTGGCAGCACCAAAAGCCCTTCAAAGTTCTCCTTCATGTATCGAGTCCTGAAGTCTTTACTCCTGCAAACCTTTCATTTCCAGAAGAGAACTTCAGGACTGTGCTCTGTGTCAAGATGGGAACTTTTAAATGAGTGAGGTGAAGAGAGAGTGAGATTTTCCCCACTTCCCATGTACACCTTTATAACTACAGGAGCACATAGGAGCATGCTTCTGGGGAGTGAGGGGCGGTGGGGCGTGATAGGTTGTGGATCCCTGGACGCAAAACATTTCCCCCCTCCTTCAATGTCATTCTGGCACTACTGTCTGGATCATGGGGCTCGATCCTGCAGCCAGTCCTTGCACAATACTCTTTCATTGATTTCAATGGAGTTGTGCATGGGCAGCAACTGAGGATTGGCCCATGTTGTGGGTAAGCCTAGAAACCACACACTGTGAAAGTCCAGACTCCCAGGTTGTTGATACAGCTGGTGCATTGCAAGTCAACTGTGCTGAGTTTTCCTCCAGGCACAAGCTAATGAAGGTGAGTTGATGACTAATGATTGCTTGAAATGTGCTAACAACCATTTCCAGGAATGGATTATGATGCTTGCAATCAGCTGTTGTTATTCCAATTCTGGACTTGGGTTGGGTGTACCAAAGAAGCCCAAAATCTTACTTGCAGCTGTGCTCTATGCCACCGAGTTCCTTTTCATGTGGATGCTTCTTTAAAGCTATGGGGAAGACATGCAATGATGACAAGCCCGAGTTTCTAATAAGAATAACAGCTCATATATTTTTGGCACCTGTTCGCCAAAGGCATCTAGACACATAAAACCAGCAATAAAAACAATTAGCTTTCCAACAACAATAAGCAAGCAAACGATGCTGAATAAAATACTACCTTCAACTTATCATGGCATGAAAGAAGAGAACAAATTTGTGATGTATGCAACTGTGATTCCTTTTGTTTACTGTGAGTCACATCTTTAAATGTCTCTGCTGTCTCTGTATATGTGGAGGTCAGTAACCATTTTGTCCTCGGAGTTCAGTGCAGAATGTCAGTGGGGACACAGACTGCACGCGCCCTCATGGAGACTTTCCTTTTGTTCTTTCTTTATTATTCCGCTTGTTGACGATTGTTTGGACATTACCTTTTCTAAATAAATAGTGTGAATAAGTTTTATAGAAATCCTGCAGTGCAAAGTCCTTGCATAAAGCACTTTGTAGTTTTAATCTAAAAACCATCATGGGTGTTTCCCTTTAATCCATTATTTTATTTTCTCTCAATGATTTTTAGATAAAATTTGCCACCCCCACAATTTCAACCTGGAATCTGAGAACCAAAGCGGGCTCTTCCTGGACTGTATTTCATGACCAAAACTCAAGACTTCTGACTAAATTCAGTTTTTAGGTACCCCTATTTAACCATAAGGGAGATAAAATAAACCTTTTAGTTACACCTGTGCTCAGTGGTGAGCTGGAGCTGGTTCCAGTGGTGAGCTGGAGCCAGTGTGCGTGAACCAGTTGTTAAATTTTGAAGCAGTTTTAGAATCGGTTGTTAAAAATTGTTACGGCTCCCTGAGCTCCCGGCCAGGGAGGCTCCCCCGGCCCCTCCCCCGCCTTCCCCCCTCTCGCAGAGCCTCAGCGTGCCGTGGAGCCTGGACCGCTCCTGGGCAGCTCTGCAGCTCCTGCCGCTTTGAGTGGCATGGTAAGGGGGTGGGGCTGCGAGCTCCAGCAGGCTGCGTGGCATCCATACACGCTGCCCTGAGCAGCATGGTAAGGCCCGGGGGCTGGGCTGCGGCTGGGAGGAGGGGTTGGATAAGGGGCAGGGAGCGCTTGGAGGGGGCGGAGGTTCTGGGGGGGCGCTCAGGGGACGGGGAACGGGGGTGGGTGGTTGGGTAGGCGTGGGAGTTCCGGGGGTCTGTCGGGGTGGTGGTGGATGGGATCGGGGCAGTCAGGGGACAGGGAGTGGGGCAAGTTGGGTAGGGGTGGAGTCCTGGGGGGCAGGTAGGGTGGGAGATCTTGGGAGGGGGTGGTCAGGGGACAAGGAGCAAGGGGGGGGTTAATGGGTTACGGGTTCTGAGGGGGACAGTTGGGGGCAGGAAGTGGGTGGGGGTCAGATAGGGGGCGGGGACAGGCTGTTTTGGGAGGCACAGCCTTCCCTACCCTGCCCCCGATACAATTTTGCAAACCCGATGTGGCCCTCGGGCCAAAAAGTTTGCCCACCCCGGTCTAGTTTATTATTTTATTAACAGGGGTCGCACTTGCCTTGTTCATTATGTCGATCTGCGTTTAATAAAGCAATCCTTTGTTTCTATTGTAATAAACATGTAAAAATGTTTTTTTATTTTTTTTATTGTTAAGTCTGACTCCCAATGACTCAATGAATTGCCACTTCTTATGGAGAAAGGTACAAAACATACATCCTGTGGCACATCCCTTAAATCAGAACTTTGTATAGGGAACCGGTTGTTAAGATTTTGTGCTCCTCCATTATCTTTCATGGAACACACAGGACTCTGAACATATACAGGATTTGTGCTTACGTCAAAAAAGTGCCTTTTTCTGTGCATAGTCACTTTTCTCAGTACATTGCACTTTAAATGTGTTTCATTTTTAAACCAATGGGAGCACCCCAGTCCCTCGTGAGTTATGAAGAATTTTTGCAGCCTAAAAATGTTCAGAGCTAGTCCTGAAAAGTTTAGCTAATTACACAGGGATGGCAGAAGTGAGTTCTTCAAATGGGAGGACATGGTAGTGGACCCAAGAGCCAAAAAGAGGAGGCATGGGGTGAAGGGGGCAAGGGGCTGGGAACTTGACAAGAAGAAGCCAGCTGATTCCAGAAGCTGTTTGAGAAAGGGAGAGGCCAGTTGGCAGGGTATTCACCATTATGGCTTCTTGAGCCTTCTCCTTTTCCCATTGGTTCAAAGCAATACGAACTTGCTAACTTTCAGGGCACCCTGCAAGCTCCACCTATTTGCACAGGCTGAGGTAGGGGGGTTTGGGAATCAAAAGATATGCATTGTTACGTCTTCTATTGACTTTTCTCTGGAGTGATTTTGCCCACTGTTCTGCTATTTGCTGGTTTTCTTATGGACTGTGTTTTTAATGGTTTGTCAAGCTGCCGAGACCTTGGAAGAGGTGCTTCTTAGTGTGTCTGCACTGCAATACATAAAATAAAGTAACTTCTGTGGTCACAGAAATGCAGTGCTTCAGAGAAGAGACAATCTGAACAGCATTATTATGTTTGGCTTTATTTTTGTCAAAATCAAATGTTATAAGCCGGTCATCAACTTCTCATTTAAATTGTTCAGGACAAGCATCCTTTACTCATTAGTGGATAGCATCCAGCCAGTTGCTTAAACCAATTTCTATCTAGGGAGGGGGAGGATGGGGCAGTCTCTCATCAATCAGGCAGAAACACACGAGTAGTGGCAGCATCACAGCCTACTGTAACATAGATGATGAATGCTATGCTGCAGCAGATCCTGAGCCTCTTGAATCCAGGGTCCAATGCCTAATGCTTCAGGAAGAGCCAACCACTCCTGCTGACTAATGCGCGTAGCTAATTGTGCAATGCTGTACCTGGAATGTAGGTTTCCCATCGATCTATCCAGGTCCTTACACTGGTCATCATCACTGTCGTATCTCAGCACTTCCCAAGAGTAAAAGTGACTCCTGCCAGTAACTGAGGTTTATCACCCCTATAGTTACCTTAACATCTATAATTACTAATGTTATTAATGGTCTTTAAAATAGTTATGCCATTTAAAAATCCAGCCACAGTACTTGTGATTTCTTCAGAATATCTGCTGCACTAAATAATATTTCCTTGTGTCTGGAGGGACAGGTATAAATACAGATTCAGAGGAAGCAAACATAAAATTCAGTCAACAGGTTGAAGGAGATTCAAGATATGAGTCTGAATGGCTAGATGAAATATCTCTAGAGAGATGTGTACTGTTCCTTTAAAAATGGAGCAGGAAATTAGGCAGGATTGTGGGGTTGGTGAAGGTATGAGGCAGAAGCCTTGTAGTGAACACAGGAGCAAGAGAGAGCAGCTTTGGGAATAAAACTGTTTTTCTTATTCTAGCAAAGATCCTTGTTCAGTGTTAGCAGAAAGTGACTTTTTCTGTGATTCTTTAACATTGTCACATGACAGAAGGGGCAACAACTCTCAACAATATACTTCCATACAGACAGAACAAAAATCAATTTAAATGTATTCAGCATCCTTCACAAGGTGTTTTACAGTAGCAATATAAATTTTTATCAGCATTTATTTTTAACAAAGGCTGAAGCAAATAAAAGTTTCTTCAGCTTTGCTTTTAATGTCATGACTTTTAAGAGAAATAGTAACATTTGGAACTTGGGTAATGCCCTTCACAAGAGCATTTCGACATACTTTATCTACTGCATGGTCATCAGAAGTGGGCCAAGTTTTAAACGGATTTTTTTTCATTATTGCTTGCACCACTTTTGTGTTCACTTTCAGAGAATATTTGAGCACCTAATTTTTACTGGCACAGTTGTTAGTGGAAAGCTAATGTCAACATTGCTTGTGGGTGTATCCGAGGAAACCAAATTTAAAATCTGTACATGTGCCAAAAGCTCTTGCACACTCATCCAATCATGAAGCAGAATCAATCCCATGTGATTTACCTGCCCAATAAAATCCTCAGTGACACAGCTCAAATGTCAAATATTGGATCCAGCCAGCAAAGTGTTAACTCACTTTCTGGGACTGCAATGCCTGCTTATGCTGAGGTCTGACCCTTTGGAAATTCCTTGGCATGTATATTTTCCAAGCCATAACTATAGCCTATTATAATGCATTCTCTATCCACCCATGCTCACAGACATAACTGGTATTATGCAAAAAAGATTGTAATGCAAATAAAACTATATATTGCATTGCTACATTCCTATTTGTATTAATTGGTGAATACAGAAAATCACGTTGAATTATGAAATGGGCCCTGACCTAAACCTCGGATATGAACCTAGCAGCAGCATCTAGTCCCACCACAAAGACTGGGAAAAGTTCCGTAGCAGATCAAAATTTTACAGCTTTAGCCCACCTCAGGTTGAAACACAGGATTTGTTTTCTCTAACTGATGGTTGACAAGTCCAAACTGCTTACCTTGTGGGACTAGAACTAACACAGAACCTCTCAAATCTGGCCTTTTGGAAGTGAAAGCTTCTTTGGCTGTGGTTCAAACTTTCCTGTCAGGACACTTCAAGCACTCCCATTGCATGAGTTATTGCTCGCATGGGAGAAGGCATGTTAACATATTCCTGGAAAATTTCCAGGTGACAGATCTCAGGGCTCAAGGAAGGTATTGAGGGACTTATAATCATGTTTTTAGAAAACCCATTTTAACTATATCTCTAATGTGAATCAGATTAAGTGACACAAGGGATGTTTTATACAGAGCTTTACACTTCATTTAGTTTCACAGGGAAGGTTAAGAGGTGACTGAATCACAGTTTATAAGTACCTACATGGGGACCAGAAATTTGACAATAATAGACAAAGGTATAACAAGTTCCAATGACTGGAAATTAAAGCTAGACAAATATTGATTAGAAATAATGCACAATTTTTTTTACAGTGAGGGTTAAAAACCTTTGGAAAAATTTACCAAGGGTTGTGGTGGGTTCTCCATCACTGGCTGTTTTTCTAAAAGATATGCTGTAGTTCAAACAGAAATTAATTCAGGTAAATCCTGTGGCCTATGTTAGGCAGGAGGTCAGACTAGGTGATCACAATGGATTCTGGTCTTATAAAGCTATGGAACTTACAAATTTCTTTAAGAATCTCATCTGGGCTTCTGAATCTGTTTTCTGCTTTGATTTTGGAGCTTTAAATTCCAGAAAGGGCGTGACGTTCAACAGATAGGTATATGGTCTTGTAAGTGGAAACTGAGGGTGCTCATCAACTCTCAGAATAAAGCCCTTTTAATCAGGTGCCTAAAAATGGATTTAGTTACCTAACTTCACAAGCATGAAAGTTTTGGCCGATGTGAGTTTCCAGAAAACTCTGCAGAGTAGAATGAGTGTTGCTTCCTATTAACCTCATGCTAGTCTTCTCTCCTCCCTGTCCTAAACTGTTCTGTACTAATATACTGCTAAACTTTAGCCAAGTTTCCTCCTAGAGGTGGCTAATATTTTCTGGGACGTGTGAGATGAGATTCCTGTTCACATCAGTTGACATTTAAAAAAAAAAAACTTTGAAATTCTTTGGGCTGAAAGGCCAGATCTCACTGAAAGATCCCATTATTGGTGGCAATAGTAGTAAAAGAATGGGGAAGTTTTGAATCAAGAGATGCTAAATTCATGAAGCTAAAAGTTTTGAAGGACAATGATTTTTAATAGCCTATAATAAATGCATTTATTATTATTATTATTATTATTATTATTTTATTTATGTATTTATTTTATTGTTACTTATTATTGGGGTAGCACCTAGGAGCCCCAGTCATGGAGCAGGACCCCACTGTGTTCGGTGTTGTAGAAAAAGAACAAAAAGACAGTCCTCCATACCCTAAAGAGCGTGGAAGCCCTTCATATCTCAGGATAGTGGTTTAACAATGAAAACCAGAACAGGTCTTCCTCATTCACGTCAGCCTTTTAAGTGGTCTACTAGTTAGGATAACTTCTAGGTAGGTAGATATAATCAGAGAGAGAGAGAGACAGATACGCATTAGTTACCTGTGTATCTAGTTAGTTAGTTAGTTAGACCAGTGTGGCCCCCAAACCATTCCAATCTATCTACTTTTAGCCAGTTCATTTAAAAAGGTCATACATTATGGAAGTACCCAATAGACTGGAATGACTTATAAAGAGCCAATCTGGTCTATCAAAATCAATATCCAATATATTTCTGTAAATGGCATGTTATTCATTCCATTATACCTTTGCAGTCTACTCTGCAGCATATTTAGGGCAAGTGGTATCTAGTAATCATTTGTTTTATTAACGAAAACTTCAGCAGTGCTCCACTGGTGGCCTTAGAATTAAAATTTTAGAAATAGTCACCCAGCCGGTCCATTTCACATCGCGCTGCATTTCACAGTGCAACAAGTTAAAAGTTAAATCAGTGTCTTTTTTTTTCTTATGGGCATGCACAGAACTGTTCGACCTGGTGTGGTAAATACATGCCCTGGTGCTGTCAGTGCCATACGGGAGTTGTTGCATAAAATTCCAGGGCATAATTCTGAGTTAATTGCAAAACACGGGTGTTCAAAGAGTGACTGCCAAGAAGAGTGAGAAATGCGCATAGTCATGCGCTTTCCTCAGTACGGGGAATTTGCCCAAACATCATATGATACATCCAGAATGGAGAAGAGTTTGGCACCTGTCATCTCTGGCAGGACAGCAAGGCTGGTTGGTGCAGCATGTGACGATGCCACTGGAGTTTGCTTCTTTGGGATCGGAGCACGAGTGGAGAGATCCAATTTTTTTAATACTATCTCCAGCAGACGTACTCATTTGATAGGTTATTCCCAGCTTTCAGGTACATCCATGTATTTGAGGCATTGCATTTCCTAGATCCCTCAGGGCCTCTGGTACAGTTGCACAGGATAGGTGGGGAATCTCTCTTTTAAGGGCCCAGATTCTTTGCTGTGAGGCTTTAAAGTGCCTATATCCCTGTACCTGTGGTACAGTGGCACACAGGACAGCTTGTGCATCTTTCTTTTTTAGCCCCAGTTTTCTGCTGTGATGTGTTTCTGCTTGGGTTGGCAGAAGAAAGGGGGTCTGTCAGGGATCTGATTATGGTTCCCTGATTGTCAAGAGAGTTCTGTACCACTACAGGCCCCAGTGTAGGTTAAAGGAGCCTTGAGGTGGCTCTAAGTTATGTCAGCTGGCAATGGTCCTTAATGCCAGAATGCAGCATGCTCCACACCTATGCTAGAGATCAGTGGCAGCGGGGGATGGTTAGTGCAAGGGCTGGCTATTTAGGCTCTGTGCCAGCTGAGAGCTTCCCTATGCCAGGGGAATTCTGTGCCATCCAGCTCCAACTGCTTTCCAGCCCCATTGTGCTGCACAATTAGTGCAAAAGGGCTGGAGCAAAACAGGGAATCTGGCCCAAGGTTATTTTATGCATTTTTGGTAATGTCCCTGACCCGCTAAACAAATTAATATATTCCTTGAATATGTGTTTTGTCAAATCCTGTTGTGTAATACACAGGTTAAGTATCAGTCCCAATTGCTGGCAGGACACCATGCCTGAGAGAGATGTAATATCACTTGTAACAATAACAAAGAAAACAAAACTGTACTTTTTGTTTGTTCTATGTGAGGACTGCATCTTCCCCCTATGGGAAGAGAGTCCATTCTACACTTCCAGACCATCCACCTCCTTCATCAAGGGAGGCACGCTCACATGGGAAATAAATCTTTTGTTGTCATTGTTCCTGGGAACACTATCAGTTTGAAACTGCACCATGACTATGTGGAAATCTCCCCTATCTATTGGACAGAGCGAAAAACGACTGAAGATACCTAGTATAAGCATACAAGCAAGAGTTCCCAATAAGGTCACTTTCCCTGCACTGTTCATTAACTCTGCATCTGTCACGGTCATAAATTGTGAAAACCGCTGGTTCAATTACTTCCAAGATTCTTCCACCATAGCCCACAAGCTCCCTCACATACATAATAATCGGTGTTGCTCAACACAGTAAGCAATTCAGGCCGTGGTTATAGGTTGTCCATCCTTTCTGGCTGTGTTACTTGTGGCCCAGGCAGCCGAAATTGTACTCATCTTAGGTGTTCTCTGGACAACGGGCTGTTTGAAGCATTCACCCCCGTTTCTTGTAAACTGACCATTTCTATTTGCAGCACTCTGTGCTCCACTCTTGGTACCAGGTATCTTTGCATCACGCACCAGGAATAATTTATGCTTAGTGCATTATTTAATTTTTAAGATGCATGTGTAAATCATAGGATACCGAGCTAGTCTTAAATTGCAAACTATTCAGGACAGGGGCTGTGTTTTGCAAGGAATGTGTCTTATGTGTTTGTACAGCTCCTAGCACAATAGAGCTCTTATTCTGATTGAGGCCTCTATGTGTCAATATAAATATTTAATACTAGTGAGCCAGATGTTGATATCCTTCTCGCATGGAATTGTACCTTACTCCGTAAGTAGTAATCTCCCCTTCAAATCAGTGAGACTGGTTCTGGAGTAAGACACTACTCAATATGAATAAAGTCATCATAATCTGGCCCAGGAGTGGTAGTACAATCACCCAGAACTGTTAAACTGCCACCACTCTGAGAGCAGAGAAAGTGAGTGACACTCCACTCCAAGAATGGCTAATCTTTGGTGATTGCCCTGGCTGTGTATTAGCTCATTTGTGTGTATATATATATTAGTATAACTTAATATAAGTTATTTGGACTGGTAAGTGACCTGGAAACAGTTAGATTTTGCAGTTCAGTGAGATTTTAGGTATTATGGGCTGGTGCATGGGAAGTGTTAGAAGGAGTTAAGAGCCCACATTCTGCCATTCATGTCAAGTAGAACCATATTTCATAAGCTGTCTTATTGGTTCCTGTGGGACTACTCATGAAGTAAGGGCTTGATCCTACCCCACTGAAGTCCATAGAGCAACTCCCATTGATTTCAGTGGAGCAGGATCAGACTCTAAGATACTATGGTGTATCACAACCTGACCCTATGTTCTTTGCAGTTTTGGCTTTTTCTTGGGGGTCAGGGGGCTCTTTACTCACATATTCAAATAATTTAAACCAAGTGGCTAGATAGTCTGCACCTGTTTTTAAATCTCAACCTGGTGGTCTATTTTAATTTTTGATTAGATCACATCCGGCTTATTAATTTGTACCCATGAAAAAATCATGCTTGGGGATAGCTCCTTTTCTCCCCTCCTCCAATCTTTCTCTCATCCCTCCTCCCCTTCGTCCTTTTCTCATCCTCCCTGTCCCTTTCTTTCTTCTCTCTCCCCCTTATCTTTCTCACCCCCCCTTTCTCAAATTATTTGTGTTAGGATTTTTCTCTCTCTCTCTCTCACCTGTACCATGCAGCAAAACACACATTCCATTAAGGGGAGGAAGTTTTTGTAAAGGAACTGCTCAATGCAACAAAAATAGTATGCTTCTCACAGGACTGCAGGCTGGGAACTTGCTCCTTTATTGAACTGCAGGAGGGGAAAAACTCACTGACAAAACAGGAAGTAGCGATGGGGTGGAGTCTGGCTTCATCCTCATATCTCTGGGTAAGTCAGTTAAACCCACAATAACCCCTTTACTACAGAAGTGCTATAGGAAGCAGGGGAGAGTAGGACAAAACTATCCATTTTGGCCTTGGTGACTTTCCCATGAAAATGGCTCTTTCACACATTGGAAAGTTATGGCCTTTCAGATCACACCTGATTTCTGATGCAAAAATTGCTTTTTGCCCAAAAGAACTTTTCAGTGTTTTGGTTTTGCTTGAACATAGAATCCATTTCTGACCACTGGGTGGATCCGGGTGCGGAAAATGGACAGCATTTATTTTTGAGGTTTCCAGGTTTGATTTTGCATTTCACACTGCTCTAGTGGGAAGCATGAGATGTAACAGGTCAAAGTTTTAAAGGAGGGCAAAGGTGATAGCCACCCAACTCCCATTGGCTTTCACTGGGATTTTGGCACCTAAGACCCTTTAACTCCTTTAAAAGTCCCAGCCTGAAGTGGATTAGTGGCAGCATGTGCTCAAACTAAAAAATTTTAGTGTCAGAAGAAACAGAAAAGATTCATTCTCCTGACCCTTGGCTTCCTGTCTCCACATACCTGACTCTGAAAAGAAACATTTCCCTTTTAGTTCTAAAGGTTCTTCAAGCTATAGACCTCAGGTGAAATCTTGTCCACACTAAAGTCCATGGAACTTTTGCCCATTGCCTTTAAGGGGGTCAGGATTTCCCTCCTACCCTGTGACATCTCCCATCTTCTGAGCTAAATCTTCAATTCTTAAGCATATCAGCGTCTGCTCATCAGATACAAAATGAAGATGCAATATAGTACCCAAAGGGTGGACAGCTGGATTGAGGGAGGTCTTAATTCAGCTGTCACAGAAGTGAAGGTAGGGAGCAGTGATGAGGGGAAAATCTATGTCCACTTGCAAGGAGGGCAGCAATGGTAGTTCAGTGGAATGTTAGGTATTCTGGGATCATGGGACACGTCAGAAGGAACAGAGAGAACCCTCCATCTCATTCACCAAAGGCCAGGAGGAGCGTAAAAGCTTGGGAGCCAGTAGAGTGCACGTGTTGATATATGAGGGGATGCTTCACTTCTCTGTCTGAAGACAATGGAACAGCTTGAGGGAGCCATTGGCCAGCTCCCAGTCTTCCTGTGTGAGACTGCAATAGCAATTTTGGAGACAGTGAACCCCCTCTCACCAGGCTGGACCCATAGCCTTCTGAAGTCAATGACTTGATTGAATTCTAAGGGGCTTTGGATCAGGCCCATAATGAAACTGTTCTAGGAAAGAATGACTTCAGTGTAAACGTGTGCCCATGTGCCCATACATCTGTGCTCCCGTGGTAACGAGGCATGCAGACTGTATTCATACAGCCCTTTGGCAGCACCTGCCTTTTCTCATGGGTTTGTTACTACAGGGGGTTGGAGATTCTAACTTTTGTAAATGCAGTTTGCTTTATTGAAAAGTGTCCGTATGCAGAACTGAAGGGCCCTGTTCCTAAGTATTTGTTGGCCCAGATTTTTACAACGGCACATGTGTGATAGCATGTGCAAACTCTGTTTAGACATTGAGCATGCGCAGTTCCCGATAAGTGTGCGCTCAGATAAGCAGTTAGACACCTAACTAGCCATGGAGGCAGGCAATTACCATGACTTCAAATTAAATACAAATGCAATCTTAAAAATCAGGATCATAAATGGTTAAGACTAATTTATTTTTTTTAAAAGTTGGATTAGTAAAGAAGCAGCTTCCACATTTCAGTCCAGACTCAATTAGTGCAAGCGATTTTATCAATTTCCCACTCCCTTCCACTCTACCAAAAAAGAAGGATTCATGATGAAAAAATGCTGACACATCCTAACCAAAGGTGTGTGCATAGCTGGCATCACTATAATTTTGGTAGTCTGTTGCCAGGATACTTTAAAACTAATAACAATATAAAATCTTATTAAGACATTGGAGGAGAACTTTTTTTGATTTTTTTTGTTAATTAAGAAAGCACACTGACGCTTCAAAAACAGACAGCGTGCATATTTGCTCTGAATGGGCAGGGACATTCAGAAAGAAATGTATTCCCGTGGTTGGTACAGTAAACACCTTGTGGTTCAAAAAGGGATCCAAGTGCTATTAGCACCTTGGAAAACATCAAGCAGAGACTAGAAGGAAGGGAGTGTGCTATGTGAACCCAGCCGACTTCTAGGTTTATGGTGACAGATTGAAGTCTAGCTTGTCCTTTGGAGCTGGGTTTGGAAAGGTTCTTTCACATGCTGTTCTCTGGCAGCACTGGAATTTGGCAATTATTTGTTTAAACAAACGAATGCAGAAAAATGCCAGCATGCTGCAATGGGACATTGTCTCCAATACAGCATCCAAAGGCAGTTTTGTACCAGCTGAATCCTAAATCCTCTGCCCCCATCCCGTTTTGGTGATACAGCAGAACTCTTGGGCTGGGCCCGTTTGGGATTACATTGTTTAAATTAAATTCTTAAAATTAATCTGCTTGCTTGCTTAAACTGCCTTCAGTTTGCATATGGGAAAATTGCTTGAGATGCATTTTTTCTCTCTTAAGCTATGAATCTGGCAGTCCTGTCCCATCACAGCTAAACTTCTCAGGCTGGTGTTCTGACCTTATCACTAACATGGTGGGCTGTTTTCAGACAGTTTGTAAGGCCCATGTATGATAATCACCCTCTGGCATTACAGATGCTAACCACTGGCTATGTCTATGCGACAAACTAGGGGTGTGAATCCCCTGCTCGTGTACTTATGGTAGCTTGATGAGAGCTAATGCAAGTATCAGTAATAAAGTAGCCGCAGTACCACAGGTAGTGGCAGTGGAGGAACGGCTGAGATGTGACAAGTACTAGGCAGGCCATTCATCCATTTTTAAGCTGGACAGTCCCCATTTTCGATGGTTTTGATCCTTGTCCAGTACTGAGAGATCATAGAATCATAGAATCATAGAATAACAAAGTTGGAAGGGACCTCTGGAGGCTATCTAGTCCAACCCCCTGCCCAGAGCAGGACCAATCCCAACTAAATCATCCCAGCCAGGGCCTTGTCAAGCCTGACCTTAAAAACTTCTAAGGAAGGGGATTCCACCACCTCCCTAGGTAACGCATTCCAGTGTTTCACCACCCTCCTAGTGAAAAAGTTTTTCCTAATATCCAACCTAAATCTCCCCCACTGCAACTTGAGACCATTACTCCTTGTCCTGTCCTCTGCTATCACTGAGAATAGTCTAGATACATCATTTTTGGATCCACCTTTCAGGTAGTTAAAAGCAGCTATCAAATCCCCCCTCATTCTTCTCTTCCGTAGACTAAACAATCCCAGTTCCCTCAGCCTCTCCTCATAAGTCATGTGTTCCAGACCCCTAATCATTTTTAAAAAAAGAAAAGGAGTACTTGTGGCACCTTAGAGACTAACCAATTTATTTGAGCATAAGCTTTCGTGAGCTACAGCTCACTTCACGATGAAGTGAGCTGTAGCTCACGAAAGCTTATGCTCAAATAAATTGGTTAGTCTCTAAGGTGCCACAAGTACTCCTTTTCTTTTTGTGAATACAGACTAACACGGCTGTTACTCTGAAACTAATCATTTTTGTTGCCCTTCGCTGGACTCTCTCCAATTTCTCCACATCCTTCTTGTAGTGTGGGGCCCAAAACTGGACACAGTACTCCAGATGAGGCCTCACCAGTGTCGAATAGAGGGGAATGATCACGTCCCTCGATCTGCTGGCAATGCCCCTACTTATACACACCAAAATGCCATTGGCTTTCTTGGCAACAAGGGCACCCTGTTGACTCATATCCAGCTTCTCGTCCACTGTCACCCCTAGGTCCTTCTCTGCAGAACTGCTGCCTAGCCATTCGGTCCCTAGTCTGTAGCGGTGCATTGGATTGTTCCATCCTAAGTGTAGGACTCTGCACTTGTCCTTGTTGAACCTCATCAGATTTCTTTTGGCCCAGTCCTCCAATTTGTCTGATAACTGGTCGTGGTTTCGTCTGGTATCCCAGATGGGAGAGATCATTCTGAAGAGAGTGCTGCTTTGCCCCCCGCGGGGCAACCAGGGGCGGGGAAGTGCTCTCTTCAAAATGGCATCCTCCGTGCAGTGTGATCTGACACACACGGTGCATGTGAGGTCACGCTGGTGGGGGCAGGCCCATGCCATTCCCAGAAGTACCGGAATGTCCAGTATTCTGGGGATGTGGCAGTGGCCACCCTACTGAGTACATGCCCACCATTTTCAGGCCGGTTTGTACTTGGTGTGGCTCAGCCATGCCTCTGCTGCCTGGCTACCACGGCCACACAGCTATTTAGACTCAGGCCTAGCTCCATGACAGCTAGCATGCGTATGCGTACACAAGCAAGGGAACCACGCCCCTTGCTTGTAATGAAGTTGCAGCCTCAGATTCCCATTCAACGTATATTGGTGTGAACCTAATGAGTGGCACAAAGGATGGCTGTTCAGGGACAGGCATCTGAGTGCAATCCTAGAGCCTGGAGGTCAGACTAGATGATCACAATGGTCCCTTCTGGCCTTAACATTTATGACTCTATGAACCTGAAGCAGTAAGAAGTTTGTCTTGGTTGGTCTAGAAACCATGACCATTAGGAAAAACTTCCTAATTGTCAGGGTGGTTAAGCACTGGGACAAATTGCCTCGGGAGGTTGTGGAATCTCAGTCATTGGAGATTTTTAAGAACAGGTTAGACAAACACCTGTCAGGGATGGTCTAGATAATACTGAGTCCTGCCTCAGCGCAGGGGACTGGACTAAATGACCTATTGTGGTCCCTTCCAGTTCTACATTTCTATGATTCTGTGAAGAAATGATGTCAGCCAGGTGAGAGGACCAGGAGTGGATTCTTCTGAGGGACTGAGTTATTTTAATCTCTCTTTAATGTAATCTGTTCTCTCCTCTTTAATTATGTTCTATCGAACCCAGTTCTGACCTGTCACAGCTGGCATCCCTCTTTGATAAATGTGCATGATGGGGAGACTCCATTGTGGCTGACAAGTAGAACTGCAACCTTACAAATGTACATTGCCCTCAGGCCCCTTGGCACTGCAGGCATGCTCCTCTGAAAGACCTTGGCCAAATATCCATCACTTACATGAACTGTTCTCTCAGTTCACATAGATTGGGAAAAAACCTCAAGACTCTCCCACAAACGCCTCCAGGAGGAGCTTGTCAAAGGCACGAACAGTAGCTAGACACTTGTGACCCAGGGGCCTCTCGATGCCAACTGTCAGAAGGCACAGGGGATGCATAAAGTTTTACATGGATCTCCTGCGTCAGGTGTATACATATTAGGCTGCATGTGAGATCTCTACTGAGAGCCAGTAGCCCACTGGTTGTCATAATTGTTGCAAAATGTATATACAGATACTACTTAAAAAGTTATGTTTCTATAGAAAATTATATTCTTGAGGTAAGATGGGTCACCAGGAGGTGAAGTACCTCAGACAGGTTCCTTTCAGGCAGACGGTAACTGACACCTATGTCCCTGTGTGGTTATAGGTGGATTGTGTGTTGTCTGCTTCCCAGTGGAGGCCTATTTGGACACTGAGCCAGATACTGATTAAAAGATGGTGAAAGCTACAAAAAAAAGAGTATGCAGGAAAAATACAACCAGCAGGTTGCTGCTTATGAATAAGGACAGTGGATTTTTCTGAAATATCTGGGGATGCAAACCCTGGGTCATTCCCAGACGAGGCACGCTGACAGTGTGAATGTCTCATGAATGGAAGATCATAGCTTAGCTGGAAAGTGCAGCTGAGTAATGCTTCAGACATAAAAGTGTCTTGTTAATTAAGACTAGGCTCTAAAATGTGTGTTATAATTTTATATGCAGCAATTTGTTTCCAATACTTCTACTTGCTATCATTGAATTTCTTCTCTCTCTTCAATAACCCCTACTTGTTTTCACTGTAAACATATCTAAGCACTGTGTGTTAAGCAGCATGGTGATCTGAGGTGAAATCTGTAGGCTGGGAACACTGTCTTTTTGAAAGCTGGGAATCTGTGACTGCTACGAGTGTCCAATGGAACAGCGGCTGGAGTGTGCCTGTTGCTAACCTGCAGAGGGACAGTGGGCCCTGCGCAGGCCTAGAGGGGAGTGCTTGTGTTCCCCAGGGCTGGTGGAGCTGGGGTGCTGACCCACGGTGGTTACAGACAAGTCTTCCTCATGCTAAGGGCAGGTGGTAGTGAGGTGCCTCACAACGTTGGGTACCCTGGGAAGTGTCACAACACTCAACTTCCATTGACCTTTAGTTGAGGGGAGGGCTGGCTGCCTGTCTGCCCTTTGTGCCTTTGAGGATCTCCCACTAAGCGATCATGGCAGAATAGTGCCTTGGGCCAACCTGCCCTACGGCTGTATTATATAGCCTCTCATAGAGGGATGCAGCAAGGTTTTTTCCTCATGTACAAGGGACTTGAAGCCCTTCTGGCTTGCAAATGAACTCTATCCCTCTGGACCATTCAAGCTGTCTCCCATTCCCTTCAGTCTTAATTTTCTCCTGGGTTGCCTGCCTCAGAATCTTACCTCTCATCATCATCCCCAAAATTCCATTATATGGAAGGG
The DNA here is from genome assembly GCF_965152235.1 of Eretmochelys imbricata. NCBI lineage: Eukaryota > Metazoa > Chordata > Testudines > Cheloniidae > Eretmochelys > Eretmochelys imbricata. The sequence goes on from NC_135573.1 coordinate 19,948,033, forward strand.
AGAGAGTCATTAATGCCCCCGAGCATCTCTTACCATTAGACACATTTCAAATGTAACCAAGATTGTTCTCATCCCTCAGCAAAGTTTTTATATCTCTTAATACATTTGTCAGCATTTGTTTGGTTGCGTCAAGTTTACATTTCTGACACTGCTGGATGACAGTGCCCTGGCTCTCCCTGGTACTTTATTTAAGTGTTTCATACACCCCTTATTATATACAATTACACCTTATTAATGACCAATCTGGTAGATGCTAGCATTTAATATTACAGGAGCTGTGTGCTCTTAAAAAAAAATCCATCTTTCATCTAGCTCAAATTAACCTGACACATACATAACACCTCAGAAAAAGCTGACTCCGTGGAAGTTATCTTATGCAAACCCATTACACAATCTGCATTAAACCTGATGACTTTACAACATCACCTGGAGTTGACAATACTGTAGAGAGGTTTTGTTCTAGAAGAAATCTGGGTTAAACTGGGGTTGGCTAAGGATATATTCTATCAGTTGCAAATTACCATAGGATCCTAACTTTCTGCATGCCTCTCCCCTCATTTAGACAGCTACTACCCCCCCCCGGGCTCATTGCTGTTTGTCGTTTGTTTCTTATTTTTCCCTGATCAGTTCTTCATTGCTTAACAGGTAGCACCTCTCATTAGAAATGAAGAGTCTGACCCAAATCCCATTAAGTGATTGGAAAGACTCCAAGAATTCAAGACCCCAAGGGTGGGACAGTCCATTCCCAAGACAGAGGGAAGGGGTGTCCTGGAGAAGACAGGAACATGCCAGCCCCCTGCCGTGACCCAGAGAGAGGGTTGGGTGCACTGCAAGGAGAAGGCTCCATAGATTCCCTGTATTCCAGGGCAATCATGGAGAATTGTGTACAATCCATCCCTAATCTCCCCCCTCCCCGGCCCACCCAGCCTTCCAGGGCTGGTACAACCTGCAATGCAGAGCTTTGCCAAAATGGGTGCAATTTATCCCTAAGTGAGAGCACTATCTGCCTCTTTGTTCCTTCATCCAATCTGGATACTGTTGGTGTAGGAGCCTTGTCCCCTGCTGCTCCTTGCATGGCCTCCCTGAATTTCTCACTGCTGCTTTGAACTGCCATCAGAACTTGAACCACCTTGGATCTCATCTGCTTGTATGTCTTTTTACCATTTGTTTATTATACACCTCTGAATTTCTCTCTGCTCCTGTTATTGGACTCTGAACTGAGTGCTTTGGCGGCAGTTAAAGATTTCTTTAGTTTTTTGTAAAAATACCAGCTTCATCAATTGGCTTTCCTGGGGGATGTTAAAGAGTTTGCCACTATCATGAATATAGAAGAGCTTAGCAGTTCTATCAGGTATTCAGCAAGGGGGTGGCTCCTGCCAGGTTGTCATGTAAATGGTACAGAAGGCAGTACTTGCAGGGTGTTATGTGAAAGTGGAGCAAGAGGGAAGAGTTTCAGGAGGGATCTTGTTCAGTGGGTCACCGGGGTTTAGGAATGCAAGTGATGGGGTGGGGGTGGGAGGAATATGTCAGGCAACTAGAACACTCTTTAAAGCCCCAGCATGTAATGCTAGATTCTCAACTAGAGCCAGCCAAATAGGGAATTCCTTTCTGGAAAAACTTTTTTGCATTTAAAAAAAAACATGTCCCAAATTGGGATGAAACATCAAAAATGGTTGTGGAAGTTTTGCAAAAAGGGCATTTTTCATCAGAAAATCATTTAGACAAAATATTTTCCAGACAGAAGTATTCTCGACATGTTTAATAAAGACATCTTTCCTAGAACTGCCTGCAGCATCACCTCTGGCTTGTGAGTGTTTTGTGGGATTGGAAGGAAGTTAGTTATTTGTTGTTAATTTGTTCATAAAATGGAAAAGAATATTGGTTAGGGAGTAATGAAAGGTTTCAGCAAAGTTACTTTCTGAATACACCTAAAGCCAAGGAGGAGACTAGGAAAAATCAATACAGTGGAAATCCATCACAGACGAACAAACATTGACTGCACTTTGTCTTTTTCTGTAGTTAAATGCAATATTTTCCAGGCTGCAAATCCATAGGAACCCAATAACATGCTAGCAGGAAATCAACAAGGCAATAATGGCCCCAAACCTGCTCCCTATTATGTCAATGGGAGTTTCATCTGACTCCGGGGGAAGCAGGATCAAATCCCATTATTGCATGAACACCTACAAATATATATTAGATTGCTCATTCTCAGAAATACACATGCAAACCAAAATGCTAGGGGTGTGATTGAAAGCAAAAATCTATAACACCATTTGCACTTAAGTCTAATGTGACCCTCGGGGTGATTTTAGATGCTGGGGGCCATATCATGGGGTTGCATCTTTGAAACAGAGGAAGGAATGCAGTCTTTTTGTGCTGTCACCACTGGGCTCAATGAGCCAGATTCTGCTCTAATACATTCATGCAACCCCTGTGATTTTAATGGGGTCTTACAGATTGCCAATTGGAGGTGAGTGATTGTCATTCTTAGTTCTGTATGTCAGTTTATTATAAACATTAAACAGAACCTGTACCTTGAATCACAGAATCATAGAATCATAGAATATCAGGGTTGGAAGGGACCTCAGGAGGTCATCTAGTCCAACCCCCTCCTCAAAGCAGGACCAATCCCCAATTAAATCATCCCAGCCAGGACTTTGTCAAGCCTGACCTTAAAAACTTCTAAGGAAGGAGATTCTACCACCTCCCTAGGTAACGCATTCCAGTGTTTCACCACCCTCCTAGTGAAAAAGTTTTTCCTAATATCCAACCTAAACCTCCCCCACTGCAACTTGAGACCATTACTTGTTGTCCTGTCCTCTTCTACCACTGAGAATAGTCTAGAACCATCCTCTGTGGAACCACCTCTCAGGTAGTTGAAAGCAGCTATCAAATCCCTCCTCATTCTTCTCTTCTGCAGACTAAACAATCCCAGTTCCCTCAGCCTCTCCTCATAAGTCATGTGTTCCAGACCCCTAATCATTTTTGTTGTCCTTCGCTGGACTCTCTCCAATTTATCCACATCCTTCTTGTAGTGTGGGGCCCAAAACTGGACACAGTACTCCAGATGAGGCCGCACCAATGTCGAATAGAGGGGGACGATCACTTCCCTCGATCTGCTCGCTATGCCCCTACTTATACATCCCAAAATGCCATTGGCCTTCTTGGCCAACACGGGCACACTGCTGACTCATATCCAGCTTCTCGTCCACTGTCACCCCTAGGTCCTTTTCCGCAGAACTGCTGCCTAGCCATTCGGTCCCTTGAAGTATTATTATTTATTATTTGTATTACCATAGTGCCTAGGAGCCTGGTCATGGATCAGGACCGCATTGTGCTAGGGGCTGTACAAACACAGAATACAAAGATGATCCCTGCCCCAAAGAACTTGCCTCTTGTCTTAAGTGTAGGACAAACGACAACAGCTGGAAACAGACAGATGGAGATGTACAAGGAAACAATGAGACAGTATTGGTCTACACAAAAGGCAGAAGTCTCTGCTTACAAGCAGGGTAAGTTTTTGTCACTTTCCATTTCCATTTACCAGTTTCCATTTTTTTTAAACAGTGGCCAGTGGGCTAACCCCCCGAATCACTTTGGCCCAGAATATTCAGCAAATGCCAGTGCTGGTGAGCTCCCCAACCTGAAGTGATAACGGGAAGCTACTGACCCCTTTCTCCTTATTATCTGGGTTTGGCTTCCTGGAACTCCGAGCTCATTTTAACCAGTTACTTCCTCATTCTGCCAAGCTTGTTCCTGCCAGCTGTGCTTCGAGGGTGGGTGGCTAGGAGCACAAGCATCTCTGGGGAAGTGTCATGGATGCCACAATGCAATGGGATGACATCACGTCCTAAACAGCATCACACTATAATACAGCTCAGGAACTTTCAAGCCAAGGAGTTTAGGAGTTAGTCTAGTGAATTTATACAGGGAGGGTTTGTATTTCTCCCTGAACTGTCCACCGAGCCCTTCCCAGATGGCCTCACCCTGCCCACAGTCAGGAGTAAAAATGTAAATCTAGGACATCACAATGCTTTTGGAGGTGCTGCAGAATTTCCTAAGCCTCCAGGCAACTCTCAACCTAAAAGCACCACTTTATGGTATATTTATTCCTCCCTCAGCATGGGGGGATTGACTCTTAAGGTCCCTTCCAGCCCTATGATTTCTATGGTCTGAAATTTGGAGCACATCAACGAATGTGCAGAAACCATGCTTGCCCTTTCTCTCGCATTTTGTCTCTCTGATCTATTCGGATGGTAAGCTCTTCGAAGCAGGAATGGCCTCTTGCTCTGCATTTGCACAGCACCCCTCTGTGATGGATTTTGAGGGCCTTTGTAGTCATTTATGAATACTGTATTTTGACCTGCTTATGGGGATGTTTGCTGTATGATTATATTGGTGTATGTTAAATAAGTGTGTGTTGGGTGGGGGGAAACAAACAAGAAAGGAAAGAATGGCTCAAGGTAAACCACTTCTTTGCAAACACTTTAGGATTGTTAAGAGACAATGCCAGGATGGAAAAAGGCCTGAGAACCATAGAGCAAAAGAACTCTGACAGGTTTGAAAAGGAACACGCTCTTAAGAGAGGGAGGGAGTTGTTCGGGGGGAACGAGAGTGAGATGCAGACACCCAATGTGGTGTCTGGAGAAGTTAGGGCTGCCTAAGTTAACACCAGGGGATGGGAAGTCTTTATATAAGATAGACATGTATAGACTGTTGTTTTAAAATTCTTATTTCTCAAAATACTTTGTTTCTTATGTTTCATAAACACTGCTGTGACTTAAGAAGGCTGTCATAGAATCATAGAATATTAGGGTTGCAAGACACCTCAGGAGGTCATCTAGTCCAACCCCCTGCTCAAAGCAGGACCAACTCCAACTAAATCATCCCAGCCAGGGCTTTGTCAAGCTGGGCCTTAAAAACCTCTAAGGATGGAGATTCCACCACCGCCCTAGGTAACCCATTCCAGTGCTGTCTGGTCACTATATTCACCACTGGCCAGAGACTCCCAAGGGGAAGAACTGCAGGTGCCAGAACTGAGTTGGACCTGCTGGGTAAACACAATTAATACGCAGGGTGCTGTAACTCAGGGCCCGTTCTTCCCCAGGATAAGTAAGTCACAAGGTCTGACATGTGTGGGGGTGCACTCAGAGAGACCAGGAAGGGGACAGAGGTACAGTGAGTCCTGTAACCATGACATATAGCATGATGGGGCCTCATTTGGGATCTATAGGCATTACTGGCCGTCATACAAATACATAATAATGTGCGTTGCTGTGATAAGGCCTATTAATGGGACTCCTCATGTAAGTGTTTGCTGTATTGGACCCACAGGTTGTAATCCTTACTAATATGTATTTGTCTAGCCTCCTAAATGTTCATGGCACTTCACAGACACTATTCCTAGTGAAGAATTTATAGTCTTCGAGAATATAAGCAGATAGCTCCATGTGTCTGTCTGGCATTTGCCTAATCCCTTTTCAATCACCCTTTCAGACGAAAAGCACAATGTTTTCATTATGAATAGAGGAAGAATACTTAAATTATGAAGAACTTGGGACCTGAATTTCAGACCAAAGTAAATTTATACGGAATTTCTCAGAAATGTTGTTATTAATGGGCACGTTGCTGGTTCTGTGCAGCTGTGATGCTGAGCATTGCTTTAGCCACATTGGGGCTCGTTATAGTACATAATGATCACATAGGGACTGCTGCACTCCAAGGGCTGTGGTTAAATGGTAAGGAGTGAAAGAAAAAAGTCTCATGGAAGCAGCCCATTCATATCTTGCACTGCTCTGAGCCAATGAATTGATCTGTGGAGCCAGAGGAGTGTGCGCAGGAATTTAAATTTGACCACTTTTGGAGGGGCACGTTAGAGCAGTGGCTGGTGGCTGGGGCAGTGACCGAGGCTGGGTGCAGGGCCGGAGCAGAAATGCATCTTTTTTTAGATTAATATTGGGGGGGGGGGGAGGAGGGCCCCTGCTTGCCCCCACTTGTGCATGCCCCTGTGTGGAAAAGATACTTTCTGGGGAAGGAAACAATGAACTTTGAGAGAGGAATTCTAGCTAACTAAACACCACTGAAGAACAATGGTTGGTGTTGCAGGATTAGCAGGCAGAGATGTTGTAGCCTTCCACCACCTGCTGTGGGCCCTGGAGTGAAGGAATCTAAAAAGGATAGGAAGAAGAAGATATAGCCTTTTAGGAGGCGTTAGGTTTCATGACCCTAGACAACCTATGGCAAAATAGTGGAGCAGTTGAAGTAGGTGGCTTTAGCAACATGGAAGACACTGCCTGGAGATCCTGCTGTTTGGAGTTTTCTAGGATGCGTTGTGTGGCAAATACACATCCCCTGCCAAATCCAAGGGGAAGAGGCTTAGCTTTTCAGGGGTGGGGAGAAAATCCTTCTCTCCAGCTGGCAGAGGATTAGCAGAACCACTCTGTTGCTGTAACCTCCATAGCAGCCATGCATCTCCTTCGACGTCCCCACCCCCACTCCCCTTACCTCCTCACACATGCACACTGTGAGGAGGGAGGTGAGCTGGCTTTAGAACCACCTCTGAGACGCTTTGCTTGCTAGTGGCTAGAGGCCCTGGAGAACAAGCACACAGGATTCTTGAGCTGTTCCTTTCCTCACCAGTCCCCTTTCCTCTCACACCCCCTCCTCAGAGTAGAAGCCCACTCGTAGATTCCTAGATTCCAAGGCCAGAAAGGACTATTGTGGGATCATCCAGTCTGACCTCCATGCCGTAGAATTTCCCCACAACAGTCCCTAGAGCAGATCTTTTAGAGAAACCTCTAATCTTGATTTAAAAATGGCCAGTGATGGAGAATCCGCCACAACCCTCGATAAATTGCTCCAATGGTTAATTGCTCTTACTGTCAAAAATATATGCCTTATTTCCAGTCTGAATGTGCCTAGTTTCAACTTCCAGCCGCTGGATTGTGTTAGACCTTTCCAGACGTGAAAGTAAGCTGGTATGCCCCGGTATGGCGTACCGGTAAGAGCCGGTGCGCCGTACCGGGACTGTCTTTCCCAGAGGGCAATTTAAAGCCCTGGGGTAGCAGTGGCGGGGCTGCGGCGGGGATTTAAAGGGCCCCGGAGCTCCAGCCGCTGCTACCCCCCTGTGGCCCTTTAAGTCTCTGCCTGAGCCCTGCTGCTGAAGCCCTGGGGTAGTGGCCGCGGGGCTCCAGAGGGGATTTAAAGGGCCGGGGCGGTAGCGGCGGCTGGAGCCCCACGGCCCTTTAAATCCCTGACGGAGCCCGGCTGCTGCTACCCCAGGGCTCGGGCAGCAGGGCTCAGGTGGGGATTTAAAGGGCTCGGGGCTCTGGCAGCCGCTACCACAGCGAAGCCCCAGGCCCTTGAAAGCTCTGCCAGAGCCCAGAGCCCCGGGGTAGCAGTGGCAGCTGGGAGCCCCCAGGGCTCCTCAGTGATTTAAAGGGCCCGGGGCTCCGCTGTGGTAGCGGCAGCTGAAGCCTGGGCCCTTTAAATCACCCCTGAGCCCCAGAGTTCCCTGCCACCTCTGCAGCTGGTAGCTCGGGGGCGATTTAAAGGGCCCCGGGCTCCCAGCCACTACTACCGCAGCTGGAGCCCTGGCCCTTTAAATCAAGATTTAAAGGGCCCAGTGATTTAAGGCCCTGCCTCTTCCGGTTAAGGCCACGCCTCTTCCAGTTGAGGCCACGCCCCCTGCGCAGGACTCCGGTGTACCGGTAAGTCCTCTAACTTACTTTCACCCCTGGACCTTTCTCTGGTAGATTCAGAGGTGAAAGTAAGCCAGTACAGTCTGGTACGGCATACCAGCAAGAGCTGGTTCACAGCCGACTGTACTGGCAGTGGGCAGCTTCCCCAGGTGGGCAATTTAAAAGGGCCCTGGGCTCCCGGCCGCTGCAACTCAGCCAGAGCCCCAGGCCCTTTAAATCGCTGCCGGAGCCCGAGGGTAGTGGCGGCGATTTAAAGGGTCCTGGGATTTAAAGGCCCCACCCCTTCCGCCCAAGGCCTCCGTTCAGAACCCCGGCCCTGTGTACCCTTAAGTTACTTTCACCCCTGGGTAGACTGAGAGCCCATTATTAAATATTTGTGCCCCATGTAGGTACTTATAGACTAATCAAGTCCCCCCTTAACCTTTTCTTTTTTAAGCTAAATAGATTGAGTTCCTAAATCACCATAAGGCAGGTTTTCTAATCCTTTAATCATTCTCATGGCTCTTCTCTGAACCCTCTCCATTTGTCAACATCCTTCTTGAATTGTGGAGACCTGAACTGGACACTAGTTTTGCTGCCTTTGCAATCTCCTGGAGAAAGTTTTGATGATGAGCAGGATTTGCTCTTACAGCAAGGTGGAACAGCTCCCCCATTTTGCTAAAAAGCAAATTAGGCTCCCTTCTCCCTGGCTTGGGGAAACAGCACTCCCCCACAGCTGCCCCTCCTTCTAGGCTCGTGTAATGAGGGCTTCCCTGCCTGCTACTAGCCATTACTAGCCTGCTACTAGCCACTAGCCACTAACCATTGTGTTAAAGTGACCAGCTGTCCTATTTTCTCTAGGACAGTCCCATTTCCTGGCTGTCCCTCCTGGGAGAGTTATTTGAGAGCATGGGAGTGATTTTTAGAAAACGGAATCAATGTTAAGCATTCTGTGCTCTAATATGTGTTCTTCAAGGTTTCAGTAGCTGGTGGTTCCTGTATCCCTGTAAAAGACCCCAGCAAATTTAATTAATAATTATGGTGACAAATTAGAGATGGCTGAAAAATTTTTAACCAACAGTTTTCAGTTGAAAAATGCAGTCTTGTCAAAATTGAAAAGTTTCAGGGAAATGTGTCCATTTTTTATTAAATTTTTCTATGGGAAAGTTCAAAATGTTTAGTTGGAAATGTTGTAATTTTCTGTGGAACAGAAATTTTGGTTCCTGACCAACTCTGGACAAAAGGAGGCTGCTCAGATGATTCGGGAGAAGGTAAATTGTTTTGAAGAGGAAAGTAATCTACCTGGAGAGGCAGTGTATCTAGTAGTTAAGGCCTTAGGCTGGGAGCCAGAATCCTAGGTTGTATTCCCATCTTTGCCACTGACCTGCTCTGTGACCTTGGTCAAGGCACTTACTATTTCTCTTTCCACACATTGCCTGTCTAGATGGTATGTTCTTTGGGGCAGGGACTGACTCTTACTACATTGGGTCTCTTACCTTGGTTGAAGCTGCTATGTGCTACTATATATAGAGTACTCCGAATTATCCCCTATTTTTAGACTGAAACTCAACTTTTTATTGCTCTAAAGTGTTTGGATATGCTTGCTCACTTCTTGTTTCTGGGTGGGGTGGGACTTGTCAGAAGTCTCAAGGGAACGCTTGCTCCTGTTAAATTTCCAGCTGAAGATTTGCAACTTAAGTTCCAGAGGTGTGAATACATAACCAGACTTTTGGACTCAATCTCTGATGTGAGCCTGATCTCCAAATCTTTGGAGTTTCTACCATCACTAGGCAGCTTGTACAGGTTAGAAAATGCCCTTTTAAACTCCATCTCCAGACCCAGCTCAGTGAACCTGCAAGCACGGTACTCCTTTTAAAGTCTAGTTAAGCTCCAGGGGAAGGGCATTTCTTCTCTGAAAAGTGACTACACAAAAATGTTGCCATCTTACTCTACAGGCCTTCCCCTATGCATATTCAGAGTGTCATCTGCTTACTTCCTTGATGAAAATATTTTTTTCCTTACTTCCTGTTGTCCCAGCTACACATCCTCTAGGGAACCAGATGGATTCTGCTCTGGCCCTTGCATCATGAACAGAATAATTAATTCTTCCCAGCCATCTTTTAGAATAGTACCTCAGCCCAGGAAGCCTTGCTGTGGGGAGCATGCATTTGCAATGCATTTCACAAAGTGAATTCCTGGCTTTTCCCAAGGCACAAAGCTCTTATCGAGTGTGCATCACAAAAAAGTTACAAACCCTGCTGATGGATTGCTAACCTGGGGGACTAATAGCATTGTTTGGTGTAACTCCCTCCATGGTTCTCCCATTCATGCTGTGTTAAGGGCTTAATACAAATTGAAATTGCACCTATGTATCTTTAAAAGGCAAAGGGAACTGTGTGTCTCTTGAAAACCTCATATGCCTGGGAAAATAAATGGCATAAACTATAAACAAAGCACAGCGCAACGACACATGGCTAACTAGAAACTGGTCTTACAGCTCACTGGGAAATAGGTATAATTCCCAGTAGTGACATTTTGCATATTTTAGTGAGGACTGGGAATCATAGGAGATATAAAACTTTCTTGTTTGGACTTGACTGTAGAATTTGAACATGGTGAAGGCATGCCAAGCCCTTCCCTTATTAACTCTTCGACTATTCCTACAGGCCCATGCATATAATCTATGTGCTTGCAAAACAGGAAGAGTTGCAGGACAAAGAACATATTGTTAAATTAAAGAGTTTCACAGTTCTTTCCTGCAATACACAGGGAAAAGAAACATAGCAAGGGATTGAGAAGCCATGTACATAAAGGCGAAAGAGAGAACATTGAATCTAAAGAGCTTGCTGAATTCCTGCTTCTGATTCGGAGGAAGCTAATGAACAGCTGGTTTAACCTTCTTTTTCCTTGATGGATGCAATATCTGAATACTGCAAAATATTTTTTAAATTTGAAGGGGTTAAATTATATTGTGTTTAGCATATTAGTTTTGATTTATAACAAAATATCCACTAAGAGAGTTTCCAATATAATTCAAATTCTAGTTGCATGTGCTTCCCCAAAAATATTTTCAAATAATAATACTTCTGATACCCCACTTTGATATGCAGAATAGATGCTGGTTTTGGCCTTATAGTGCATTTGTATCCGTAGCTACATTCATGCTGTACCCATATAATAGTACGGTAAGTATATTTTCAATGTGCTTTCTGTTTAAATACAAATGTTTGGCTTTTGTACACTGCTTCTAATTCTGTAATGCTATAACATTTGCATTAGTTTCCCTATTATTAAGTGTTATTTTGTAGCTTTTTGTGACTGAGCTATAAAATTTGGATTCAAGTCAAGAACTGGCTCCAAATTTCCTAATAATTTGGGGCAGCCAGGTGTGGGGTTTTGCTTTGTTTTTATCTCCATTATTATTGCTGGTGTTATCAGAGACAACTACTACTATCCTGAAGTCTTTATGCTGGCATTGCTAGTGAGCATTCTGCCTGAGGAAGGGCAAAGGACACAGGCTGGGAGACCTGGGTTGTGTTCCTTGCCTTGCCAATAACTTGTTCTATGACCTTGGCTAAGTTACCTACCCATTCAGAATTAGATTAACACTACCAGTCCGAGGTGACTTTTGATCATTACTGACCTTCACTGCACTTAGCTGAATTGGTTCCCTGTAGCTGTAAGGAACCTGCTCCCTTTGCCAAGGTCCTGAGCCATCTAATCTCTCTGTTTTTGTACATTGGCACCAGGGCAGCCCGGGGCTGGAGGAGCAAAAGGGACAGTTTGCCCCAGCCCTCCCCTTTTAGGAACACCCCCAAACGGAGCGTTGTTGTGAAGCGGCAGATGGGGTCATAGCATGACCCTGCAATTTGGCTCAGCTGCCTCTCCCTCATGCCGGAGGGGCATCCGGGCCAAACCTGAATGTTGCTACAATCCTGTGTGCCAGGTCACAATGCCTGGAGCAGGGAGCTGGGTCCAGGCCTGCGGGACAGGAGCCGAGCCACCACTGTGGTGTGGGTGTGGGGCAGGCTCACTCTCCAATATCAGGTGTCTCCTCAGAGACAATTTTTGGAAGGGTGTGTGGGGGTCTCAGTTTCAGATTTTGCCCTGGAATCCTAAAAACCTCTGTCGGCCCCCTGATTGGTGCAAAATCTCTTTTGGTCTATTGGCTGAGTGGTGCAATGTCTGTATTTAGTAGCACCTACTAGTAGTTACGGATAGGAATAATCCGTAGATTACGAAGCTCTGATGGAAGAACTGGCCTGATATATCTGAAAACATTCCAGTGATCAGCAGGAAATGAACTTTTAGCCCAACCTGGAAATTTCATATATCCATATCTCCACAACCACTGAGTAGGAAGACCTTGGTTTTCAATTTTTTTTCAAGCACAAATATGACATTCTCCCAGATTGTCCTGTAGGGTTGAAGTGGCCACATGACATTCTTCCTAAATACCAAATGGTAGGTTCTGTCCTTCGGGTGGAGTTTGGACAATGGTGTATTTGAATGAGAATGTTGTACATGAGTGCAAGGATTCCTAATATTTTGATCGTCTCCAACTAGCTGGTCTAAAGAAGGGCACAGAAGATGGGTTTCAGCAGTAGGATATTTTATTTGGGAGTAGAGGGATTTTCTGTAAGAACGCCAACATTGGGGAGATGGGAGTGAGGAACAAGGGAGGTGAGAGAAGGAATAAGATAAGGAAATGATTTAATTTGGGGAGGATGCTATAGCTTTCCTACACTCACAGAACCCCAGTTCCATCCCACCAGTTCTGTTGCTTGTGATCCCCAGAACTAATGGAGATGTGGGAGAAACCTCCAGGCCAGGTCAATATTGTAAGGGTTGAGAAGGAGAGAGCCACACGTGCATATCAGGAGTTAAAAGGGAAAGGGGGTAGGGGCGACAAATCAGAATTCTTAGCACTTAAATACCATGTTTTATTCCTAGAGCTCAGCGACATTAGCAGTGTTAATGAATCAAGGCTTGCAACACCCCTGGGAGGTGTTTTATCTGAACTTTACAGATAGGAAACTGAGGCGCAGTGAGGTTAGGTGAGTTGCTTAAGGTCATTATGAGTCAGTATTAGAACCTAGAACTAAACTCAGACCTCTGCTCTAGCCACTAGACCAGTGTTTCTCAACAACCAGTGTGTGGACCAGTGTGGGTCCCGGAAATCTCCCTGACACAGTTTAGGAAGGCAGCAAGCCAGTCCCTGGTATCAAACAAGTTGAGAAACCCTAAACCTTCCTAAATAACCTTCCTCATTTTAAATGATCATCAGCATTTGAATAGTTGATCCTCCGCATATGCATGGTCATAGTTAATAAAAGTCAGACTTTGCCTGCAGTTCTGCTATCTGAAATAATGACGTGCTGAGTGTTTTTTTTCCCTGCTTCACATTGTGTTACAGCACATTTGGTAGTGTCACTCTGAATTATATCATGCCACAGCCTGTCAGGGCCAAGTCCTGAAATAACAAGCTACAGGGAACCTGGCAGAATGCAATGAGATTGTCTGGAAGTTTAAAATAATTTATGTGCAGATAATTAGCAGGTTGGCCTAGTTGTTGGAAGTGGCTCTTTTGCCGGTACTCGAGTAGCGGGTAGCACCAGAGCTGGCACATTAATTGCTATGGGATACGGTTCCATTTTAATTTCAGCCTCTTTTCATTTTTTTTTAAATATACCTTTGAACAACTGTATATAAAATATTACTGGTGCATTGCATGGTTTTTACCATATGTTATAAATATTAACCCAGAGATGGGTCTGAAACAAATCCCAAGGACCAGACGTTGAGAACAAACAAACACATGGCATTTGTGCTGTCACATTGCTGGCTACTATGGGAAGACGCTCAGATACTGGGGTGAGAAGCATGATACAAGAACCTTTTAGAGAATAGGATAGAAATCAAGTGTAACATTTTAGAGAATAGGATAGAAATCAAGTGTAACATTAGAGGCTGCCACAGAGTCAGACCAGGTTTACACCAGTGTAACTCAGAGCAGAATCAGATTCCTTATCTCTGCAATTGATGGTAACAAAAACCCTAACATTCCTGAACATGTGGGTTTTGACTCTGGCTCTGAATCTGAACTTTTCTCAAGGTTGGTATGTTCAGACATGTGGCTGCATATTTAGCCTGCTACAGAGGTCTGAATCACAAACTACAATTCAACTCCATTTCCAAGTTTGGGTCCAGGTCCGTCATTAATATTAATTCCATATCTAAATACATTGATAAAATGAGCATAAAGAAAGGAGGAATGTGATTTGGTTGGTGTCAATTCTAATTGTGCCTACAGATTGAAATAAATAGGCAATTGTTGCAAAAACATGATGGAAAACATTTGGTCAGAACAAAACCATCCTCTAAGCAGTGTAATTCTACCAACTCCCTGGAGTGCTTGGATGGGTGACGGCACTTAGCCTACAACCTGCTTTCTTCTTATAAATGCATCCAAGGTAATCAGTATAATAGCACATCCAGTCACATGTCATTGCTTTCATGTAAAGCAGGAAGCAAAGAACCAGGCATTCTCTTGAACCAGGAGCAGTCAACCTGACCTTTTAAAGTTCCAAAGGATTTTGGGGGAGTTCTTCACAAGAGAACACTCCAGTGTATTTGGCAGATGATATGGTTTAAGGAACGTGGGGGAAAAAAAAAAAAGACTGTTTCAGAAATAGCCTGTTCCATAGGTTAAAGTGTATGTGGGATTCTGTTTGGCACAAAGCAGATGGCTTAGATTTTTAAAATGGTCCTTCCACTCTGTTTATTCTTTACCTGGATTATATCCTCTGTCCAATTGCAGTTTCACACAGCTCTGATGTGAAATGAGAATCTTAGAACATCAGGAGGTCAGTAAAGAACAAAACTACAGTAAATTTCTAAGTAGTAAAGATCCTGATCTAGATTCCACTCTTAAAAAGAAAAGGAGTACTTGTGGCACCTTAGAGACTAACCAATTTATTTGAGCAGCTCATGCTCAAATAAATTGGTTAGTCTCTAAGGTGCCACAAGTACTCCTTTTCTTTTTGCGAATACAGACTAACACGGCTGTTACTCTAATTCCACTCTTAGTTACACACCAGCTACCCCAGTGAGCCAAATTATCCTCTCAGTCACACATTCCAACCTCATTGCACTGGTGTCGACAGGAGGAGAATTTAGCTTGGCTCCCTGACTCCATGAAAATGGCCTGAGTAACAGTAAAAAGTAAATAAAGCAGGAAGCAGCAGAGACCTACTAGATACTATGAAACATACACAGGGTTGCTTGTAAGTGAAGCGCAAATGGATCCATCAGATGCACACTCATGGCAGAACTTAATGGGATTGGTACATGAGTTTCCATGGATAGTTTTACTGAGAATGTATTTCAGAGTTTGAGGCATCAACAGCCATCTCAAATTCATATATAACAACTGTCCTCTTGACTGTCACAGGGGACTGAATTCAGGACCTTCAGAACTAAGAGCATAAGCTCTACAAGCTTGAACTAAAGGACAGAGGCCTAAGTCCTTAAAGGATCCGGGCCAAACTCCATTAGTTGACAGCTATAGCAGATTCATATCCTTTGTGGATCAAGCACAGAGGGCACTGCATAATACCCACTGGTAGACAGACAGGTGTGCGGGGCCCTTCCTGTTCCTTTGATGCTTGTGTTTGAGAGAAATATGTTCATTACTAAGCCTCTGTTGCATGTTACAAAAAGAGGACATTGTGCTCCTTAAGATGACACACAAAACAAAGCCCTGGAGGGAAGAATGTATGGCGTAAAAAGGTGTTGACAAGCTGCACACCATTTGGTTATGAAACACATATGCAGCATAGGACAAAGAACAACAATTTTGTAAATGTGTGGGAACGCTGGCGGTTGCTCTTTAGTGATTGTAGCACAGAGGAATGTTGGCACCTTTTTTCATTGACTTTACATTACCAAGCTGAATCAGTGGTGAGTAAGAGGATGTACCTTTGGAAGCGTCCTGTAAAGAACAAACTACACACACACACACACAGAGCTTTCTGTTAAATGTGGTGGCCTTGTAGCATTGCACAACTTTTTTTGTTACAAGTGTGGTTTGCAAATCCAATGTACCCTTGCTTGCAAATCAGAACTCTGGTGGACTGCATCGGCATTCACAAACCTATGGGTACAAATGCAGTTTTTGGGTGGCAAGGAAAGGAGGATCAAGTCCTTTGGCCAAGACTTTCAAAAGTGACTCATGATTTGTG
Organism: Eretmochelys imbricata; assembly: GCF_965152235.1. Lineage (NCBI taxonomy): Eukaryota > Metazoa > Chordata > Testudines > Cheloniidae > Eretmochelys > Eretmochelys imbricata. The sequence continues at coordinate 19,963,958 of NC_135573.1, forward strand.
AAAAGAAAAGGAGGACTTGTGGCACCTTAGAGACTAACCAATTTATTTGAGCATAAGCTTTCGTGAGCTACAGCTCACTTCATCGGATGCATTCAGTGGAAAATCCACCTTTGTTTTAGCTGTGACACTCTGCGTATCTTTCCCACACCTGAAGAAGAGCTCTGTGTAAGCTCAAAATCTTGTCTCTTTCACCAAAAGAAGTTGGTCCAATAAAATAATATTACGTCACCCACCTTGTTTTTCTTATGTTATAGATGTTAATTTAAATAGGAGAAAAATGGCAAAGATGTATGTGGAGGGATAGCTCAGTAGTTTGAGCATTGGCCTGCTAAACCCAGGGTTGTGAGTTCAATCCTTGAGGGGGCCACTTAGGGATCTGGGGCAAAAATTGGGGATTGGTTCTGCTTTGAGCAGGGGGTTGGACTAGATGACCTGCTGAGGTCCCTTCCAACCCTGATATTCTATGATTCTAAATTATCAGAGAGAGAATTAAGACCAGCTCATTTCTATGTCTGCCCCAAACTGCAAAACAGCGAGAGTGTTTTGCAGTTTGGGGCAGACATAGAAATGAGCTGGTCTTAATTCTCTCTCTGATAATTTAGCCACGTACATCTTTGCCATTTTTCTCCTATTTGAATTAACATCTATAACATAAGAAAAACAAGGTAGGTGAGGTAATATTTTTTATTGGACCAACTTCTTTTGGTGAAAGAGACAAGATTTTGAGCTTACACAGAGCTCTTCTTCAGGTGTGGGAAAGATACTCAGAGTGTCACAGCTAAAACAAAGGAGGATTTTCCACTGAATGCATCCGATGAAGTGAGCTGTAGCTCACGAAAGCTTATGCTCAAATAAATTTGTTAGTCTCTAAGGTGCCACAAGTACTCCTTTTCTTTTTGCGGATACAGACTAACACGGCTGCTACTCTGAAACCTTTGTCATGATTTGTGGTGTTTCAGGGTTTCGATGCCCAACTTGAAACACTGGTCAGGCTCCTACATTCTGAAAATCAAGCCTCAAGCCCTCAGCTGGGTACCCAAAATCATGAGTCACTTTTGAAAATCTTGGCCTTCATGTCTGTGCAGAGCTCGTTCATACAGTACAGGTGCTGAGTGCTGTGCTTGTAGACACAAAGCAGGATGCAATGAGAAAAACTGGGGCCACAGCAAAATGTCTGGAATCCAACTCAGACAAACATATATATATATATATATTTTTTTTTGCAGAGCCTGGGTGTATGTGAACTGAGGGTCCCTAGAGTTTTTACCATGGGCCAAACAACTTGTTTCTCAGCTAGGTGATAGAGGAAAAGGTTTCCTTCACTCATTTAAACACCTTTCTGATCTATTGACTTCCAAACTGTGTGTTGTTAGGCCAGAGGTTGAAATTTGTTTCGAACCCTTTGATTTGTGTGACCTGACCTTGTTGGCCCTGATCCTACATGTTCAAAACTCCCAATGAACTTAGTGCAGGATCAGGCCCTGAATTGTGATCCATGATGTTGTTCAGAAAGGGACAACCGATGCAGGTGGATATGGCCCTGTGGCATCAGAACCAGTGCAGTGTTGCTGTTCGGAGGAGGGGCAGGATTTGGGGAGGCTGTAAATGATAAGCACTCCCTCCCCGCATGGGGCATGGAGCCCACTAATATGGAGCGCTCTGCACAACTACATACCGGAGGGTCTGGGATGAAGTGGTGAAGCCAGAACCCTTTGCTTTGTGGACCTTCTTCTCCTTCCACCCTAGAGGGGGATGCAAGAATGGTGGAGAATACATGACAGCTATTAAGTTAGAAAAGCTACTATGGAACAACTCTGGATAGCATCTCTTCTGCCATTCTGTGGCCAATCAGAAAGGATTTCTTCTCCCTTTCCCCCTGTGGTGGTCCCCAGTGCCCAGCTAAATAACTCAAGCTGGGTGTTGCAGAGAGGATGTTCTTCAAGGTTTATAGTTCACAAGGACCCAGTTTGTCAGCTAGTGAAAACAGTTAATCATCCAACTAACATATATTTGTTACTGCATTGGAAAGACACTCACAATAAATCACCCCGTATCCTGATACATGGACCCACAGTCCATCTTAAACAGGAGGCATTTATTTAAAACAACTAGAAACCTGAGACACAAATAGGCGGGCTTCCACACAGCTTGAGTTCCAGCTTTGTGTCTATATTTAATAGGGTCACACCCTGCTTGCAGCTCTATGAAGCAGACAGAGACATCTAGTGGCTGAGTAGTATACTGCAAGGAAACATTACATTGTGGAAGTCTTGCACGTAGATTACAAAATGAACTTTTGGGGACTAGTCTGACAAGGAGCTGAGCATTTCCCATGGGTTGAGCCCTTAGTTTCTATCACTAAGAAATATTTCATATCATTTTCACATTCAGACTAGTAGACTCTGATTTCTCCTCCAAGATACTACCAGTGGTATCCAACTTCTTCAGCAGGGCCCAAGCATACCATTTAAGAAAGGCCGAGGGGCCACAATCCGTACTGTGGGGCAGGTACTTTGCTATGTTCCACTCCCTTTGTGCTGGATTCCCCCAGCATGGGGCGCTGTCAACCAGCTGCAGCAGGGAAGGTCAGAAGGTCAGAGAGCTCCAGGCTCACACCAGAGCTGCTTTTGGGGGCAGTGGTAGGATACACCCGGGGAGACAGTGTGCCGACTACCTCTCTGAGGCAGAGTTAAGCACGTCCATTGAAATATGGCCAGAGCAGTTCCCAGCACACACTTTCAGTTCAAAATCAAATACAATTGCCCTCAAGCGCCACCACGAGAGCCTTGAGGGCTAGAAGTGGCCCCCCAGGCCATAGAGTTAGACACCGCTGCTTTAGAGAGTAGTGCCAAGGGCAACAACAAATGTCAAGGCATTTCCTTTAGACATGTTAGAGGTAGGAAAATCCATCTGGCCCAACATACTTCACAGCTTTGAACCCTCTTCTGTTGTCTGGAAAGTGGTTAACAGTAATGAGACGAGCTCGGTAATTTGCGGAGAAAAGAGAGGTGCTTATCAGCTTGTGTTACTGAGCCTTCCTGGGCAGGAATATTCTTTTTTATCATTCTTTGTTCTGACTTCTGTAAAATGAAAACATTTAGGCCCCAGGTGTTCATCAGGGAGATACAATCCCCGACTCCTGCACCCTCTAAGAGCTTGCATATGGGGGGAATTACCAGTCCAGCTATCCCAGTATAAGTATACTAGCGTAGGTATGCCAGTAAAACTCTCCCTGTAGGCACTCTTTTCCCAGAATAAGTGCTTTTTTTTCCAGTTTAGTTTATACTGACACAAGTTAAGAGTGTCCACATGGGAGTTTTACTGGCATAGCTATGCTGGCAGTTTTCCCTGTGTGTACAAGCCCTGAGTTTCAAACGGTGTTTCACTGGCAGACGAGCCTGCTGTGCTACAAGGGATTCCTTAGATCTGAATCAGTTCATTAGCAAGGGTTTTACCACTAAAATCAGCAGAATGAATCTTATGATTTTCATCCCAGAAAAATCTCAAGCTGCAGACGCTCATCCACTAGTGATAGGAAGCCACCTCTGTGGGGGAAACAGAGAAGCTGTTTGATATCAGCCTGGACCATAGCTGTATGGCTCAGTGGACAGGGTACTAGAGTGGGACTCAAGAGAACTAGTTGCTATTACTGGCTCTGCCGCTCACCTGTTTTTTGATCGTGGGCAAATCGCGTCACCCCTCAGTTTCTCCTCCCACTCTTTGCCTGGCTTGTCTATTGAGATAGCCCTTGCCCTGAAGAGCTTACAGTCTCTTACTGTATGCTTGCACAGTGCCTTGCTCAATGGGACTCTAATCTTGGTTTGTTTCATTTGCAGTTTTCATACCCAATATGAACAGTTAGGGCATTGGCCAGTGCTCAGGACTCTATTGCCAGAGGTGCCAAAACAGCTGCTAACACACCTGGGGCAAGTGAGGGGGCATAAGTGGCTTTAGGCCACCTTTGTGTCCCTGGTCTCATCCTAGGAGTGCCAGGGTCTACACTGCTTCCTGGCACAAGTTAAAGCAGCTTTAGGGCTGCTCTAATGTGTACTGGCAGATAGTTACTCTAGCAGCCAAGATCACCAGAGCCCATCATGCTAGAGCCTGCACTGAACCATCCCATAATGTAGTGGTTAGGTGTAAGTGGTGTAAGGATAGCTACAACAGGAAATCCTCTACTGCTACAGTGGTACACAGTGGGGCAGATGAAGGGCTGAGGATCTGGGCTACAGTCTCTAACATTATGGGAATAATATTTTTTTAAATACCAACCCAAAACACTTGTATTTAGAGGCGGGAGGGCACTGGATTTTCTGTTTCATAGGAAATTCCATGATTTCTAAATGTTTTCCATTCCAAAAATGAACAGAACCAAAAAAAAGTCAACATTTCCCCTGGAAAAAAATCTTTTTGGCTTGATTGAAACGTTTCATTTTGATAAAATGGAAGCGTTTCATTCTGATTTTGACTTTTTTTTATTTTATATTGTGCTAAATAAAATATCATTTTTAAAAAATTGAAAGGAAAAGTCATTTCAGAATGGAAAATTGAAAAGTTCTGTTCCATTTTTTAAAAATGAAATTTGGTTGAAATGGATGTTTCCGTGAAACATTGGACTTTCAGCTAATTGGCATTTTCCAGTGGAAAAAATGTCCTGTTGGAAAATTTCCAGGCAGCTCTACTTGTATTATTTGACGTTTCCAGAACATCAAGTGGTGCCTATTGATACTTTCACTCATGAAATATCATATGAGAGAGAATGTCTGTTTACAGGAAATGTATTATTTTTTTTACATCTGTTTTATGGCTCCTTCTGACCATTCCTCTTGACTAGTTCTAGTTCAAGGTCTCAGTTCCACTGCTGTAAGACATTTGCAATATTTACTTTTGAGAGTTCAAACTGTTCTACAGATAATCAGGTCGTACCCTTTGTAGGTTACCGATCTCAAGAGCTCTCCCTGTTGGATATATTTCACTTGAACATTGCTTAGTAGGAAGTAGAGCTGGTTGGGAATTTTTTGACAAAATATTTTTTGGTTGGAAAATGCTGATTCATGAAAACCAAAACTTCCTGCAGAATTTTTCTGTATCTGTTTTGATGGGAAGTTTTCTTAGATCCAGGATGGAATTTCTGGTCATAGAGGAAAAAAACCCCCAAAATAGCCCAGTGGTGAAGGCATTCCCTAAGATGTGAGAGACCGAGGTTACAAAACATGGGGTGTCCCTTTGCTAAGACTGAATCAGGCAGAGTGAAGACTTGAACCTGTGTCATCCATAGCAGTGCCCGATCCACTGGGTAATGGGCTTTTCTGGGAGCACTCACTTGCTTTCTCTCTCTCTGTAATTGAGTGGCTTGTTCCTTAACAGCTGGAGGACTGGGGCTAGCTAACCATGATTACAGAATGAGCTCCACCTGAGAGGAATCAGGTGATTCCAGCATGGAGGATGTGGGGGCATCCAGGAAACTGTGGTTATGCCTGCAGAGAGTAAGAAGGCTTCTTCAGGTCCTTGAGTCAGCAGAGGGGAATATACCAGCAGGCAAGGCTTGTGCAGGACAAACTCCAGGTTGGGGGAGCTGGGAGGCAGAAAAATGGACCCTCAGGGAGGAGAGGCTGTGCCCAGCTGGGGGAGTTTGTGTTCTGTTTTGAAAGACTTTGTGTTATTTTGGATTATCGGGAGAAAGACGCTGAACTGGGCTTGGGGCAGTGATCTGAGGACCGTGTAAAGTAGACAGTAGGTGAAGAATGCTTGATTTCCTTTGGACAGTGTGCTGTTTGTTTAAGAAAGGGAAAACAAGCAGGATCCTCTGGAGTCACCCCTGTGAAAAATTTTTAAAGGGCTCAGGTTTATCCTGGGGAAAATATATGAGAAGCTTGAAATTTTCTGCAGGAGAAACCATTTCCCACCCAACTCTAGGAATAGTGTAGGAAGCACATTCTTGGTGCAAAATATATCCATTGCTCTCAGAGATACCTTGTTGTCTGAGGTAGATAATGTTTATAACTTGTGATTTGTGTATATGGAAATGTAAGTGTCTCGTGAAACAGCCACATCTAGGATGTGATATTTCTTATGGTGATTTAGGATGACTATAGAAGGTCATTAGCATTTGTGTTATCGTGAATGCTATAACCCTTGTCGTTTTGTTAAATGTGCCCTCTGTAATCCATTGGCCTTTGAGTGGACCAGACAGTCAGCGTTTGCAAACATTAGACCATGCTGAGGACTAAGCCCCTGCTTAGGGCCTGACCTGGCATGGCTTGTAAGCTGCAGAGCAGCCTGAGCACTCCCTGGCTTTACGGGGTGATGAAAGTATTGAACATCTTGCTTAAGTGTTCAGCATCTTGCAGGATGATGCCTAGGGTGTGCAAAGAATGGAGAGGTGCATGCTGCCCCAAATGGGGGTAGGGAGGGGTGAGTTTGCCTTGTCCCTCCTCTGCAGTGGAGCTGGCTGGGTGTGCAGGACAGTGTATGTTGCGTGTCCTGAAGAGCATTGGAGGAAGGTACATTCCCCTGGCATGCTAGGGAGTGCCAGGAGGCACAGCGGTGTTCCTGCTGGTGTTAGTCCTGCTCTGTATCGGCCTCACTGAGGGCTGAACCCTAATGGCACAACCTGGCACTCACCTACTGCAGCGCTGGTGCCATGTTCGCACCTAAAAAGGCAGACCGCTGTTGGGGTCTCCTCTTCAGCCGGTGTAATTCACTGGTGCTTCATTGACTTTAATGGTGGTGCCCCAATTTACACCAGCTGAGGATATGGTGGTGTTTATCATGGTGACCGGTACAGCAATGAGACCACTGTTCCCTCTAAGCTGTCTGTGTGTGCTCACACAGATCCTGAACCCCGCACACATGGCGAAACACCGCACGCACAAAAATTTGCACAAAGCACAATAATTTGCACAGAAGAAATTTTTTGCGCACACGGCCTGTCAAAAATTAGAGGGAACATTGAATGGGACGCTCCGTTTTTCACAAACTGCTCTGCATTGGCTACTGTGCCGAGTTCGTCATGTACTTTGTGTGGCCCTCATGTATTTCTCAAGCTGCTATCTTTCTCTGTAAGGTTCCTTTTCTCAGTGCAATCCTGTACATCTGATCCTTCTACTAAAATCTGACAGTTGTTCTGTTTGGCTTACTAAGCAGCTGATCTGACAAAGCAAAAGCAAATATTACTATAGGGAATTTGAGTCTGGGTAATGTTTTAATCTTAATGACTGTGTCTGTGCCTAATAAGGCAATGACAGATTTTTTTACACTCTCTTAGATCTTCCACTGTAGCACTGAGAATAGGTGTTATATGCACACACGTGAAAGGCAGTGAGGCGATGGGAATGGACAGAGAGTCATGAGCTGGGTTTTGTTCCCAGCTTTACCACTGACTGGGCATGCTGCTTCACTTCTCTGTTCTCCCTCCCATTCTTTGTCAGTCTTCTCTGTTTAGAATGTAAACTCTGTGGGTATGTCTACACTGGAGTTGGAAGATGTAACTTTCAGCTTGAGCAGACATACCCACACTAGTTTTGAGCCAGCTAGTGTGCTAGATATAGAAGCGTAGCTGTTTCGACGTGAGTGGCAGAATGAACTGGCATCCGCAGGTACGATCATATCCAAGACCCTACGTACGAACTCAAGTGGTTAGGCCCTCCCACCGCTCATACAGCCACAGCTAAACTTCTATTTTTAGCATGCTAGTTTGATCAGAGTTGGCTTGGGTATGTCTGTTTGAACTCGAAATTACACCTTCTAGTGTAGACATACCCAAATTGTGTGTTATGTGGTGCTTAGCACACTGGGGCCTTGCTCTTTGTTGTGCCCACTAGGCATGACCAATGATACATATTGTGGGTATCTCTCAAATTGGTTGCCACCCATCTCCCTTTATTTTTCCTTTGTGCTCTTTGTAAAGAGTTGTTTAAGGAATATAGAGGGGAACCAAAGAGCCTGCATAAATATTCGGATTTGACATAATGAATTAAGTAGCCAGAATGAGCCCACAAATATCAATAATCATAAATTCTGATGCTGATTCCTCAGGAGAGAGAATAAAAGCTAAGAGAGCATTGCAATGCAATGCACCTTCCTCTCTATTCGCTTCTTTTTTTCCTTTGATGCTATCTGAGGTCCTAAAAACTATGCTGTAAATGATCACTGCATCAGATAGTAATGGTGGGTGAACTTTTCCTAGAAAACATGAATGGGGATGAAGCCTGTCCCTTAATCATTACAGCACGGGGAGTTATAATCGAGCCAATAAATTGTTCTCCCAGATTTATTTTTGTACCACTATGAACACAGAAGCCCATTCCATACAAATAAATGCCTTCTTGCTCTCAATCAGTCTATTAAATCTGGATGGCTATAATGCTTTGTGTAATGCAGAAGGCTAAATAGTCTCCTTGGCTCAACAGTGGCTTTATGCCCATATCCAAATCCCACTTGGTCTATAGCTGGTAAGTGTGGGAGTAATTTAGCTGATATTACTGCCATTATCTTGGCCAAGATTTTAGCATCTCTGCTTATTAATGAAATAAGCTAGTAAGAAAAGCATAACAATTGATCTTTTCCAGGTTTGGGTACAACTTTACATTATAAGCTTCTCATCATGATGAGAGTAGAGTTTCATTACTGAAACTGTCTCGAAACATTTCTAATAAAGAAGCTGTCAGTTTTCCCTGAGATGTGATGTGGTAGATGCTTAGTGTTTTATGCTTGATCCTGCATTCCTGGAAGTCAGTGATGGAGCGCTCGTTGAACCCGGTGGGGCAGGATCAGGCCCTTAAGCCTTTTATATTGCTCTCCACTTTGTTCAAGCTTATGACTTTGAAAAATATCCATGGTAATTTTTAAACAATTAAAAAAATCTAAAACAAAGGTATAGTACAATGCCATATTCTCTCTCCCAACAATTGGCTAGGAGTTGGTGAAAAGTTATAGATTAATTTTGATTTTTTTCCAATGAAAAAAATTCAAAACAAAATAAAATGATCTTTCATTCCAGTTTTTGAGAACAGTCCTCCTCAGTTCAGGGAGCTGGACTAGAGGATCTCTCGAGTTTCCTTCCAGGCCTACATTTCTATGATTCTGTGAAAGAAAAATGGAGATCTTGCTTCATTTTGGATAACAAGAAAAGGCAGAGAAAGTGGGAGGAAAAAATGAAAAAAATATTTTCTTCCCACTTTTTTTTTTTTTTTTTACACTTTCCCAACCCCTTATTTTCCAGTGGAGGAAAGGGAGGGAGGTGGGGTGAAAAAAGAAAGAAAGCTGAACTGGAGGAGCAAAGAACCCCAAACCCAACACTTCTGTGTTTTGAAAATTGAAATGAAACAAGAGATTTCCTTTTTGGTTTGAATTTTTTCATTGAAAAATCTACAAAAGGATCTCACAAAACTGGGTGACTGAGCAACAAAATGGCTGCTAAAATTCAATGTTGATAAATGCAAAGTAATGCACATTGGAAAACATAATCCCAACTATACGTATAAAATGATGGGATCTAAATTAGCTGTTACCACTCAAGAAAGATCTTGGAGTCATTGTGGATAGTTCTCTGAAAACATCCACTCAATGTGCAGCAGCAGTCAAAAAAAGCGAACAGAATGGTGGGAATAATTAAGAAAGGGATAGATAATAGGACAGAAAATATCATGTTGCCTCTATATAAATCAATGGTACGCCCACATCTTGAATACTGTGTGCAGAGGTGGTTGCCCCATCTCAAAAAAGATTGGAAACGGTTCAGAAAAGGGCAACAAAAGTTATTAGTGGTATGGAACAGCTTCCATATGAGGAGAGATTGGGACTTTTTAGCTTGGAAAAGAGACAACTAACGGGTGATAAGATAGTGGTTTACGTTCTCCACACCTGTCATGATTTTATAAATAGGGAAGAGTTATTTACTCCTTCTCATAACACAAGAACTAGGGGGTCACCAAATAAAATTAATAGGCAGCAAGTTTACAACAACAAATGGAAATATTTCTTCACAAAATGCACAGTCAACCTGTGGAACTCCTTGCCAGAGGATGTTGTGAAGGCCAAGACTATAACAAGGTTCAGAAAAGAACTAGATAAGTTCATGGAGGATAGGTCCATCAATGGCTGTTAGCCAGGACGGGCAGGGATGAGGTCTGTAGCCTCTGTTTGCCAGAAGCTGGGAATGGGTGATAGGGGATGGATCACTTGATGATTACCTGTTCTGTTCATTCCCTCTGGGGCACCTGGCATTGGCCACTGCCAGAAGACAAAAAGAAAAGGAGTACTTGTGGCACCTTAGAGACTAACAAATTTATTTGAACATAAGCTTTCGTGAGCTACAGCTCATTCATCGGATGCATTCAGCGGAAAATACAATGGGGAGATTTATATACACAGAGAACATGAAACAATGGGTGTTACCATACACACTGTAACAAGAATGATCGCTTAAGGTGAGTTATTACCAGCAGGAGAGCAGGGGGGTAGGAACCTTTTGTAGCGATAATCAAGATGGGCCATTTCCAGCAGTTGACAAGAACGTCTGAGGAACTGCAGGGAGAGGAATAAACATGGGGAAATAGTTTTACTTTGTGTAATAACCCATCCACTCCCAGTCTCTGTTGAAGCCTAAGTTAATTGTATCCAGTTTGCAAATTAATTCCAATTCAGCAGTCTCTCATTGGAGTCTGTTTTTGAAGTTTTTTGTTGAAGAATTGCCACTTTTAGGTCTGTAATCAATTGACCAGAGAGATTGAAGTGTTCTCTGACTGGTTTTTGAATGTTATAATTCTTGACGCCTGATTTGTGTCCATTTATTCTTTTACGTAGAGACTGTCCAGTTTGACCAATGTACATGGCAGAGGGGCATTGCTGGCACATGATGGCATATATCACATTGGTAGATGTGCAGGTGAATGAGCCTCTGACAGTGTGGCTGATGTGATTAGGCCCTATGATGGTGTCCCCTGAATAGATATGTGGACACAGTTGGCAATGGGCTTTGTTGCAAGGATAGGTTCCTGGGTTAGTGGCTCTGTTGTGTGGTGTGTGGTTGCTGGTGAGTATTTGCTTCAGGTTGGGGGGCTGTCTGTAAGCAAGGACTGGCCTGTCTCCCAAGATCTGTGAGAGTGATGGGTCGTCCTTCAGGATAGGTTGTAGATCCTTGATGATGCGTTGGAGAAGTTTTAGTTGGGGGCTGAAGGTGATGGCTAGCAGCGTTCTGTTATTTTCTTTGTTGGGCCTGTCCTGTAGTAGGTAACTTCTGGGTACTCTTCTGGCTCTGTCAATCTGTTTCTTCTCTTCAGCAGGTGGGTATTGTAGTTGTAAGAATGCTTGATAGAGATCTTGTAGGTATTTGTCTCTGTCTGAGGGGTTGGAGGAAATGCGGTTGTATCGTAGAGCTTGGCTGTAGACAATGGATCATGTGGTGTGGTCTGGATGAAAGCTGGAGGCATGTAGGTAGGCATAGCGGTCAGTAGGTTTCCGGTATAGAGTGGTGTTTATGTGACCATCGCTTATTAGCACCATAGAGTCCAGGAAGTGGATCTCTTGTGTGGACTGGTCCAGGCTGAGGTTGATGGTGGGATGGAAATTGTTGAAATCATGGTGAAATTCCTCAAGGGCTTCTTTTCCATGGGTCCAGATAATGAAGATGTCATCAGTGTAGCGCAAGTAGAGTAGGGGCATTAGGGGACGAGAGCTGAGGAAGCGTTGTTCTAAGTCAGCCATAAAAATGTTGGCATACTGTGGGGCCATGCTGGTACCCATAGCAGTGCCGCTGATTTGAAGGTATACATTGTCCCCAAATGTGAAATAGTTGTGGGTGAGGACAGAGTCACAAGGTTCAGCCACCAGGTTTGCTGTGACATTATTGGGGATACTGTTCCTGACGGCATGTAGTCCATCTTTGTGTGGAATGTTGGTGTAGAGGGCTTCTACATCCATAGTGGCTAGGATGGTGTTTTCAGGAAGATCACTCAGGAAGTCAGTGGTGTCTTGAATATAGCTGGGAGTGCTAGTAACGTAGGGCCTGAGGAGAGAGTCTACATAGCCAGACAATCCTGCTGTCAGGGTGCCAATGCCTGAGATGATGGGGCGTCCAGGATTTCCAGGTTTATGGATCTTGGGTAGCAGATAGAATACCCCTGGCTGGGATTCCAGGGGTGTGTCTGTGCGGATTTGTTCTTGTGCTTTTTCAGGGAGTTTCTTGAGCAAATGGTGTAGTTTCTTTTGGTAGTCCTCAGTGGGATCAGAGGGTAATGGCTTGTAGAAAGTGGTGTTGGAGAGCTGCCTAGCAGCCTCTTGTTCAAAATCCGACCTATTCATGATGACGACAGCACCTCCTTTGTCAGCGTTTTTGATTATGAAGTCAGAGTTGTTTCTGAGGCTATGGATGGCATTGTGTTCTGCACGGCTGAGGTTATGGGGCAAGTGATGCTTCTTTTCCACAATTTCAGCCCGTGCACGTCGGCGGAAGCACTCTATTTAGAAATCCAGAATACTGAGCTAGATGGACCTTTGATCTGACTCAGTATTGCCGTTCTTATATTCACTCGTGGAACTGAGAGCACTGTTTGGCCAGTGCATGCATAACTCTACGTGTAGGTAGACATGTACACCAAGGTATAAACATTTAATTTACTTGTTTATTTATTTGTATTATGGTACTATAGGCTCCAATCAAGATTGGGGTGCCATTGTGTGAGGCACTGCACAAATGCAGAATAAGAGGGTCTCTTCCCTATAGAGCTTACAGTCTAAATAGGACAAAGAGTGGGCACAGAGAGGCGAAATGACTGTGCCAAGGTTACACAGCAGGCTAGTGGCATTATTGCAACTAAAATCTAAGTCTGAGTTTAATTCCTGTATCCTATCCACTGGACCACACTGTCTCTCATAGATAAAGCTCTGTATCTAAGTGCATTGTATCTGCTATGTTAATAATCACAGTGCCCAATCACAATGTCTTCCGGATGGGGGTGCTGTGGACAGGAGGCAACAGAGTGTTCATGTTGGCAGTACTATTAAGGGCTTGAATCTAACTCCAGATCTGTACTGTAAACACTCATGTATTTCCAATGGGAAGCTCTGTATCCAGCATTATTGCAGGATTGCACCCAAAGCTTGTCAACGGCTTTTCTCTCTTATTTTATGTATCTTTGAAGCTATGTAGGCACCACTTATAATGCAAAAGTGGGGCCATCCTCTGACTTCTCAGGTTGGGAGGCAGCCCTAATCAACCACACAATTATAACTTAGGAGATGATAGCTGTATGGGAGCCTAAGTCCTCAGTGCAGGAATGATCAGGTATAAATTATTCCCAGAAATTTAACTCTTTTTGAGGTGGGGATGAAGGTCCTTGACAGGAGATTTTTTTCATAAAAATCGTGACTTTAACCACTTGCAGAGGACTGGATGGAAGCCACTTAGTGTTTCACTTTTGCCCTGATGTAAATTTGAATCCATATTTTCCCTAGATAGAAACACATTAATCCTTGAGACTGCACCACCCAGTGTTATGGATTCTAATTTATCACTCACGTATCTTAAGCAATGTTTGAGAGCAATGTGGATTTTTAAAATGATTTATTTAGAGAAGAATTCAAATGTATTTTTCACAGAATAAACGTCAGGCTTGACATATCTGCTAGAGCCATAAATCACGGCTGTTTCATTTACAAATCATTCGGGAGACTGAAGGCTCAAAGTATTTAATTTCTCCAAATCACCCTGGGTAGTTTATCATCATGTATAATGTACTTTTTATTTTATTCCTAGCAACTCTTCCTGGGTTTTGGGTTCTGTAGTCAATGTAAATCTAGGAATGGCCAACTTACATGGAACTAGTCAGTAGCAATTACTTTCAATAAAGATATCTAAGGGCTGGATCTGATTTTGCTGCTCCTGTTGTACATTTTGAGTAACATCTCTCTGGCCACTCAGTAAAAGACTTAAAGGTCACAATTCTGCAACAGAAAAGCTTCAATAATAGACTCCAACGAGAAACTGCTGAGCTTGAATTAATATGCAAACTAGATACCATTAACTTGGGTTTGAATAGAGACTGGGAGTGGCTGGGTAATTACACATATTTAATCTATTTCCACATGTTAAGTATCCTCACACCTTCTTGTCAATTGTCTAAATGGGCCATCTTGATTATCTACAAAAGTTTTTTTCTCCTGCTGATAACAGCTCATCTTAATTAATTAGCCTCTTACAGTTTGTATGGCAAATTCCACCTTCTCTGTATGTGTGTGTGTATATATATCTTCTTACTATATGTTCCATTCAGTGCATCCGATGAAGTGGGCTGTAACCCACGAAAGCTTATGCTCTAATAAATTTGTTAGTCTCTAAGGTGCCACAAGTACTCCTGTTCGTTTTTTTTTTTTATTTTGAGGATACAGACTAACATGGCTGCTACTCTGAAATGTCTTAAGTTTACAGAGTTGCACCAGTGGTTAAAATAGTGTGAAATCAGAATCAGACTTCCAATATTTAAGATTAAACACACTTTCTGTAAAAGAGAGCAAATCTGGTTACCTTCTTTCCAGGCAGGGCCAGCTCTAGGCACCAGCAAAACAAGTGGATCCCTGGGGCAGCACATTTCTAGGGGAGGCATTCCGCCGGCGGCCATGCTGCCCCTAGAAATGTGCCCCCGCTGCCCCAGCTCGCCTCCGCCTGTTCCCCTGAGCGTGCTGCCGCCGCTCTGCTGCTTTCCCCCCCCCCGGCTTGCCGTGCACGAAACAGCTGTTTGGCGTGGCAAGCCTGGGAGGGAGGGAGAGAAGCCGAGCAGCGGCACGCTCGGGGGAGGTGGCGGTGGTGGAGCAGGGGTGAGTTGGGGCAGGGAGCAGTTCCTCTATCCCCCCGTTACTTCCTGCGCTCTTCCCCCCCCCCACCTTCGCTCCGCCTGCTCCCCTGAACGCGCTGCCTCTCCCTCGCCTGAGAGGGAGGGGGGAGAAGCGGAGTGGCGGCGTGTTCAGGGGAGCAGGCGGAGCTGAGGTGAGCGAGGGTGGGGGGTTGCGGGTGGGGGAGCCGCAGGAAGCGATGGGGGGGCGGGAAATGCGGCATGCCCAGGGGAGGGGGCGGGCCTGGGGATTAGAGGAAGGGGTGGGATTGGGGTGGAGCCGGGGGCGAGGGGGCATGGAAAAAAAAGCAGGGGCAGCCAAAAATTTTTTTGCTTGGGGCGGCAAAAATCCTAGAGCCGGCCCTGTTTCTAGGAGGCAGCTGCTTTGATGGCATCGCTGCCTCATGGGGAGGATGGATGGATAACATGAACATGCAGAAAGAGGCTGCTGTTGTGTGAAGAGGAGCTCCACCATTTTGAAAGTAGAGGTGCTGGTCTCCAGGGAGCTGTAGGCTGCAGTTAACACTAGGCTCTGGTTGCTGCTATGTTAAGCATTAAGAGTTACGCAGTGATAAATACAAGGTCCCCCAGCCTTAAAAAGATCACCACACTATGTGGTAATATGGCAGAGCAGGCTGACTATGGCACTGGTACATTCAGCTGTCCATTTGGTAGAATTAGTTCATTTCGAATCTGCTCACGTTCTGCCCGGGTAGCTCACATTATGATTGTGTGAACAGTCTTCAACAAAATGGCCTCCACAGATGATCAGCAGTTCTTGTCATTTTATTTGTTGTCTGTATTACACGTGTGCCTACGGATCCTATTGTTCTAGGCACCATAAAATGAGTTAAAAGCGAGTCAGAGCTCATAATTTAGGATATGTCAAGATGCAACTGGTGGAAGAAACAGACGAGGGTATGTTGGGAGGACAGGGTAACCATGAAATAATGTGTAAAGTTCCTGTTTTCCTTCTGGCTGAACTGCCATGGTGTACCATGGGAGTTTGTGACCGTGGTGGATCATGGGAGATCAGATTATTGAGGAAAATGGGGGCATGAGACACCCACACTATAACTCCTATGAGGCACAAGGACAGCTTAGGTAGACACAGTTCAAAGTCAAGCCAAGATGAAACCAAATGTTTTGATTTGGTTCAACAAACCCAAAAGAAACAATTTAACATTTCTATGACAACATTTTAAATCTTTTTGTTCCTCAGACAATTTCGATATTTCAACTTTTCCTTCCGCTTCGGGAAGGAAACAAATGTCAAAACGTAGGAATTTCACAGACGATGGAAATTCCAATTTTTGACCACCTCTTACTTGCAATGTGCAAAGTGATTTCACTTTTAGAGCTACTGTATTACATCTGAGTGGTAACCTCACACTAATTAAATGAAAGCTTCTCATCACATGTAGGAAGAGAATAAGGTTATCTGTGTAATTCTCAAATAATAATGATACAGATGAAATAGATTCAATGGTTACTTTTAAAAGGATTTCCCCCCCCCCCCCCCCCAAAAAAAAAAAAAGTCATATTGAAGGATATTTTTATACACAAGGCAGGCAAAGGGAAAAAGGATAGGGAAGGTAATTAGAAAAAGAAAATGGTGAAAGTTGGGGCTTTGGACCAGTTATAGATGTCCAGACCATTTATACAAGCAGTGACACAATGGATATTGCCGGTTATAAAGTCCCATTGAAAGTCAACCTATTAATAATAAACTATATTTATAATGATTTGCATTACAATAATGCCTTAAAGCCCCACTAATGGATTTGGACCCCATTGTGCTAGGCACTGTACAAACACATAACAAGCAATGGTTTCTGCCCACAAAAGCTTATAATCTAAGTAGTGGGCAAATTTGTGTTCCCAAGTCACTTAGTTGCTTCTGAAAAAGTAAATGTTTAACCCAAAACACAGCAATTCATTTTGATTTTGAGCTTTCAGAATTACCCCCCCTTTTTTTTAATTAAAAAGGGAAATAAAAACAGTCATTTTGAATTGAAAAAGTCAACACATTTCATTTGAAAAATTCCAAGACAAAAATGTTCCAACTCTTTTGGAATTAAAAAATATTAAAAAAAAAAAAAATTACCCCCCCCCCCATGAATTTGTAAAATGTTTTTTAACCTGAATATATATTTTTCACTCAAAAAGTTTTGGTCAGAAAATGTCACCCAGCTCTACTCTCTAGGCACTTTTGAAAATCCAAACTCAACCACTGGATAGTTTAAAAGTTTGAGTCGGTCTGCAAATACCTTTCCTTCCTCATCTGAGAAGGCAGGTAGCTAACATTTGTAGATATGCCCAAGGTGTGTCTGAAGGGAAAAGAACTGCAGAGGAATGTGGTTTTAAAAAATGACTAGGTTTATTTTGACAAATCCATCTGTTTGAGTTTCTAAGGACAGACATAGCAGCAGTGACAGTAGTGATCTAGGCACATAACTACGTGGTGGTGACATTTTTCTCTGGGAATACAAGGTGGTGGTCTGGCAGCTTTGCCATCTCTTGCATTCCTAGCTCTCTAGGTCAGTAGAACAAAGAGCTTGTGTGATGTAATCAGAAAGCAAAGTCTTCAGTGATCAGCTGCAGGTTTAATGAGAATGTGCACTGAATTAATGCCTGCTCCGGTGAGAGGGAGAGCACATGGAATTCCAGTGCTCCAGAGCTCTGGGCCTAATACTGTTAGTACAGGGCTTTCTTCCACTCTGATTCCTATGCCTAGAACAATCTTCATAACCTTGTGTGCCATGCTGCTACCTTTTCTTTTAAATCCTCCTTCTGCAAGACTTTCAGCTGCTGGTTTACAGGACACCCAATGGGAACCGAGTGTCAAAATCTCTTTGGCAGCTTTGAAAACCTCTGCTTAAACGCTCACTTTTATTAAACAACCCCCAAAGCACTTATGTTGTCCATTAATAGATTTTAAAGTCAGAAGGAACCACTGGAACATCTAATCTGACCTCCTGTGTATCACAGGCCACAGAATTTCACTCGGTGACGCCTGCATTGAGTCCAATAACTTGTATTTGACTAAAGTACATCTTCCAGAAAGACATTGAACCTTAATTTGGAGAGATGTAGAATCTACCACTTCCCTAGATAGTTTGTTCCTCTGTTAAAAAATTATGCCTTATTTCTCATTTGAATTTGTCTGGTTTTAACTTCCAGCCATTGGATCTTATTATATCTGTCTCCATAGGTTAAATACCCCTTTAGTATCCTTTTTTTCCCCAGGAAGGTATTTATACACCATAATCACCTCTTGATCCTCTTTTGACGAGCTTAACAAATTGAAATCCTTCAAAAAGAAAAGGAGTACTTGTGGCACCTTAGAGACAAACCAATTTATTTGAGCATAAGCTTTCGTGAGCTACAGCTCACTTCATTGGATGAGATCCTTCAGTGTCTCAATGTAAGGCATTTTCTCCAGCTCTCAAATCATTTTTGTGACTCTTCTCTACATCCTTTCCAATTTTTCAACATCCTTTTTACAATGTGGACCCCAGAACAGTATGCAGTATTCCAGGATCAACCTCACAAATTCTGTGTACATAGGCAAAACCACTTCCCCATCCGGCTGCGTCACTCAACAAAATCTTGATTGTTCATTCAACTGTCAACTCCTCTTTATTACTGTTTCATGTTTATATTCTGGTTGTGCCTAAAAGCCCCATTTAGGAGTTTGCTATATGATCATACATTAGAGCAGAGGTGGGTGCGGGGGGGGCAGTCGGGACAGGAAGTAGGGGGCGGTTGGATGGGGTGGAGGTTCTGGGGGTGGTGGTCACAGGATGGGGAACGGGGGGGTTGGATAGGTGTGGAAGTCCCGGGGGGCCTGTCAGGGGGTGGGGGAGTGGATAGGGGTTGGGGCAGTCAGGGGACTGGGAGCAGGGGGGGTTAGATGGGTCGGGAGTTCTGAGGGGGGCAGTCAAGGGGCGGGAAGTGGGAGGGGACGGATAGGGGGTGGGGGCCAGGCTGTTTGATGAAGCACAGCCTTCCCTACCCGGCCTTCCATACAGTTTTGGAACCCCAATGTGGCCCTCAGCCCAAAAAGTTTGCCCACCCCTGCATTAGAGCCATGCCCTGCCCTCCTTGGGTCAGGAGTCAGATCTTTCAGAGCCAGGCAAAGTATTCACATCAAATCTATTTTGTGAATTTAGCTCCTTTTCCTCTTTGCCTATTATCCACAAGCAGTGTTGGATTTCTGTGTATTTGTCTGCCATTTTAGAATTTGTTTGTTGCATATTTTGCACAAAAAAATTTCAGTCCATGGGTTGCTCACAGGCTATTAGCTTTGACTTTGACTATTTGTTGTAGTTAGAGTTGTTTAGGAATTTTTCGACAAACCCTTTTTATAGTGAAAAATTCGGATTCATTAAAATCCAAACTGTTCATGAAACGAGGTCGGTTTTGATGAATCTCCTGACTGAAAAAAGTTATTTGGAGGGAAAACAAAGGTTAAAAATTGTCAATCTCCCTTTCATTGTTTTCTAGACAAAATTTATTTATTTATTTTTTACTTTTTGTGTTGAAATGTTAGCAAATGTGGATTAAAGTTTAAAGAAAATTGAAAATACAAGTGAAACATTTCAAAATTTTTGATATAATATTTTGATTGACCCTCATCAAAAATTTTTTTGGAGGTTTGGTTTGTGAAAGTTTAAGATTTCAATTTTTTGTCCTGATTCAGGGCATGCAAATTTTTCAGTAGCTCTAAACTTGTTTGCAAACTGTTTCCTGCCCAGCTCTAGTCATAGTGTTTGATAATCTAAATGATCTGCTGTTGTTTCTGCTCTTTGATTGGTTGATAACTTTTATAAACAGAAGGAAAATGAAAAAGATTTTACGATGGCTATGTGAACCTGTCCATGATTATATATTGGACTTTTAAAGTTCTGTAGAAGAAAATGAAAACATTCATGGCAATGTTCACAGAAAAAGAATAGAAAGGGTTATGAAGACTGCAGAAATGAATTCACAGTTTATATTCCATTTCCATCCTTTTTATGAGAGTTAAAAAAAAAAAATCTAGAAAATAATCAAACAAATAGAGTATTTACAATTCCCCCCTCTCCCCCCCGGTATTTTTCCAGCTCCAGTATCTCTCTCTTTGTTGTGTAGATGACTGAGCTGAGTGTCAGAGCGGTAAGTTTCAGAGTAGCAGCCGTGTTAGTCTGTATTCGCAAAAAGAAAAGGAGTACTTGTGGCACCTTAGAGGCTAACAAATTTATTTGAGCATAAGCTTTCATGAGCTACAGCTCACTTCATCAGATGCATTCAGTGGAAAATACAGTGGGGAGATTTATATACATAGAGAACATGAAACAATGGGTGGAAAGCCAGGGGGGAAAAACCTTTTGTAGTGATAATCAAGGTGGGTCATTTCCAGCAGTTGACAAGAACAACTGAGGAACAGTGGGAGGTGAGGGGGGGAATAAACATGGGGAAATAGTTTTACTTTGTGTAATGACCAATCCACTCCCAGTCTCTGTTCAAGCCTCAGTTAATTATATCCAGTTTGAAAATTAATTCCAATTCAGCAGTCTCTCGTTGGAGTCTGTTTTTGAAGTTTTTTGTTAAAGAATTGCAACTTTTAGGTCTGTAATCGAGTGACTAGAGAGATTGAAGTGTTTTCCGACTGGTTTTTGAATGTTATAATTCTTGACGTCTAATTTGTGTCCATTTATTCTTTTACGTAGAGACTGTCCAGTTTGACCAATGTACATGGTAGAAGGGCATTGCTGGCACATGATGGCATATATCACATTGGTAGATGTACGCGTGAACGAGCCTCTGATAGTGTGGCTGATGTGATTAGGCCCTATGATGGTGTCCCCGAATAGATATGTGGACACGGTTGGCAACGGGCTTTGTTGCAAGGATAGGTTCCTGGGTTAGTGGTTCTGTTGTGTGGTGTGTGGTTGCTGGTGAGTATTTGCTTCAGGTTGGGGGGCTGTCTGTAAGCAAGGACTGGCCTGTCTCCCAAGATCTGTGAGAGTGATGGGTTGTAGATCCTTGATGATGCGTTGGAGAAGTTTTAGTTGGGGGCTGAAGGTGATGGCTAGTGGCGTTCTGTTATTTTCTTTGTTGGGCCTGTCCTGTAGTAGGTGACTTCTGGGTACTCTTCTGGCTCTGTCAATCTGTTTCTTCTCTTCATCAGGTGGGTATTGTAGTTGTAATGCTTGATAGAGATCTTGTAGGTGTTTGTCTCTGTCTGAGGGGTTGGAGCAAATGCGGTTGTATCATAGAGCTTGGCTGCAGACAATGGATCGTGTGGTGTGGTCTGGATGAAAGCTGGAGGCATGTAGGTAGGTGAGCTGTAGCTCACGAAAGCTTATGCTCAAATAAATTTGTTAGTCTCTAAGCTTTCGTGAGCTACAGCTCACTTCATCAGATGCATTCAGTGGAAAATACAGTGGGGAGATTTATATACATAGGGAACATGAAACAATGGGTGTTACCATACACACTGTAAGGAGAGTGATCACTTAAGGTGAGCTATTACCAGCAGGCGAGCAGTGTGAAACCTTTTGTAGTGATAATCAAGGTGGGCCATTTCTAGGAAACCTACTGACTGCTATTCCTACCTACATGCCTCCAGCTTTCATCCAGACCACACCACACGATCCATTGTCTGCAGCCAAGCTCTACGATACAACCGCATTTGCTCCAACCCCTCAGACAGAGACAAACACCTACAAGATCTCTATCAAGCATTACAACTACAATACCCACCTGCTGAAGAGAAGAAACAGATTGACAGAGCCAGAAGAGTACCCAGAAGTCACCTACTACAGGACAGGCCCAACAAAGAAAATAACAGAACGCCACTAGCCATCACCTTCAGCCCCCAACTAAAACTTCTCCAACGCATTATCAAGGATCTACAACCCATCACTCTCACAGATCTTGGGAGACAGGCCAGTCCTTGCTTACAGACAGCCCCCCAACCTGAAGCAAATACCAGCAACCACACAACAGAACCACTAACCCAGGAACCTATCCTTGCAACAAAGCCCGTTGCCAACTGTGTCCACATATCTATTCGGGGACACCATCATAGGGCCTAATCACTTCAGCCACACTATCAGAAGCTCGTTCACGCGTACATCTACCAATGTGATATATGCCATCATGTGCCAGCAATGCCCTTCTACCATGTACATTGGTCAAACTGGACAGTCTCTACGTAAAAGAATAAATGGACACAAATTAGACGTCAAGAATTATAACATTCAAAAACCAGTCGGAAAACACTTCAATCTCTCTAGTCACTCGATTACAGACCTAAAAGTTGCAATTCTTTAACAAAAAACTTCAAAAACAGACTCCAACGAGAGACTGCTGAATTGGAATTAATTTTCAAACTGGATACAGTTAACTGAGGCTTGAACAGAGACTGGGAGTGGATGGGTCATTACACAAAGTAAAACTATTTCCCCATGTTTATTCCCCCCCTCACCTCCCACTGTTCCTCAGTTGTTCTTGTCAACTGCTGGAAATGACCCACCTTGATTATCACTACAAAAGGTTTTTCCCCCCTGGCTTTCCACCCATTGTTTCATGTTCTCTATGTATATAAATCTCCCCACTGTATTTTCCACTGAATGCATCTGATGAAGTGAGCTGTAGCTCATGAAAGCTTATGCTCAAATAAATTTGTTAGTCTCTAAGGTGCCACAAGTACTCCTTTTCTTAGAGCGGTAAGTGGATCTTGTAGTTAAGACCCTGGGACTCCAGAAATCTGCGGTCACTTCCTAGCCCTGACACAGACTGTGTGGTGTTGAGCAAATCGCTTATCAGCTCCCTATTTGTAAAATGGGGATAATAGCACTTTCTTTCTCCCACCCACTGTTTGTCTATTTAGATTGTAAATTCTTGGGGCAGGGACTTTCTTGACATCACCCTACTTAAAAGATAGGGCCCTGACCTCAGCTGGAGCCTCAGGTGCTGCCAGAATATCTACAATAATAACAAAGAGCAACTGATTATTATTATTTCAGAACCCAGTAGGGGTTTTTACTTCGCTACAAAGACAAGTCCTCTAAAAGGTACATTCCTAGTCTGAAATAGGTTCCTTCACCCTCAGGGGCATAGCCTCCAACATAAATCAAAATCACTTAAGTAAAGCTCAAAATGTCAACTTGACCAGAATCAAAGTCAAACAGATGCAGCACAGGGGGCATTGCCCCCTTTTTGTTTCTGAACTGCTCTCTACTTGGAACTGCAAAGGAGTGCCTTGCTCTGTGACAATGCGTTTGTTGCTCTTTCAAGCTTTTTTTTTAGTCAATGTTATCTCTCACAAATGAGCCCTAAGTTCAAAGGACGACTCTTTGAAATTCTGTGAAGTCCGATCACGTTATCAGTGCACTCCCATTCTAGAGGCGCTCCTGTGCTTTCGTTGTAAAAGCTGAGCATGCAGCTTGAGTGTGTTTGATTTATTTTACTGTCTTGCCAGGCCTGAGCTGGCAGGCCGGTACAATAAAAGAGGATGGTGGCAGAGCATTTCCTGCTTCTCTTTGCTCTTTTCCAGCTAATGTACCTTTTGAGAATGTCCCTGTCAGAAAACTGTTCACTTGCAAATATTTACTCCCCTTCTGACTGTCAGTTGAACCCAAAGAACAAGTTTTTAACAGTGGAGGATGAACTGGCCAAAGGACATTGTCCATTATCAGCATGCGTATGTGTGCTCAGAGGAGACAGGACGTTGCAATGATTTACCACCTATATCTTGCAACCTAGTACAAATGTCCCATTTAAAACCCATTTGGAAACTGAACTCCACTTCTCCCTTTCCTCAAGAAGTGCTGGATTTTCCTCTCCTCATTCATCCAAGGTCAGCACCATTCCTGCCTGCACTATGGAGGTTTGGGAGAGATCGGTTCTCACCTCAGGCTGGCTCCCAGTGGGAGGATTAGAGAGAGCACAAAATAATCATCTGTAACATAGACCCTCCTCACCCCTAAGCTAATTGTATTTTATGATTATTTGGCTCTAGAGAGAGGGGAGGAAAGGCTAAGCAAAGCCGGGGATGTTTGGGTTCTTATTTGGGTTTGGCAGAACATCAAAGAGTGTAGGAAAACTCATACTGAAAGAATCCATGTTGAAACCTAAGCCCCAGGCGAAGTGCTCCTTTGTGCTGGGGTTCCCAACCTCCGTATCAGGATTTGGAAGCCTCCTGTCTAGAATCAGAGTGCTTCCATCACCCTCCCTCTCGGATGTTCCCACCTGTTTAGACATCCACAGCAGAGTACAAGTGCTCTTTGGCTGACCGCCTCTGTACTTGTCCCAAAGATCCTTGTCATTGAGTCCAGGCTCCTCCTAACCCATCTGCTTTCTAACCTGCAGGTTCACTTACACTCCAGGTGGGTCAGCAGCAAGATTTATGTCCGGTTAAAGCCCTAGCATGGGACTACAGACTGAGACCATGTCTACAGTGAGGTTGAAGGTGCGATTCACAGCTTATGGAGGCATCTCTGCGCTGGCTTTAATCCAGCTAGTAGTAATAAAAATAGCAGCGAAGACCCGGTGATGTGGACATCAGTTCAGGTACAAGGCTGCCTGGTCACCCTGGGTACGTTCTCATGTTGCTGGCTTCTGCCTCTGCATCTTCACTGCTATTTTTAGTGAGCTAGCTAGACTAAAACCACTGTGGGATTGCCCACAAGAGCTGCAAATCACACCTCGGATTGTGGCATAGATTTACTCTGCGCGGCCACGGGCGAGCCGCTTTCTGGCCTCAGAGCCCTGTCTTTAAAATGGGGATAATGTTCTCTTTC
This sequence comes from Eretmochelys imbricata, assembly GCF_965152235.1. NCBI lineage: Eukaryota > Metazoa > Chordata > Testudines > Cheloniidae > Eretmochelys > Eretmochelys imbricata. Next base: position 19,988,580 of record NC_135573.1, read on the forward strand.
TCTCACCCTTTGTCAGCCATGTCTGTTTAGGTTATAGGCTGTTTGGGGGAGAACTTCTCTTACTATGTGTTGTACAGAGCCTGTCAAAATGGGGCTCAGATCTTGGCCAGGGGCTGCAGACATTGCTGTAATACTCACTGTAAATTACTACTACTATCGAGGATAAAATAATATTTGGGAAGGAGACTAATTTCAAAGGCGTGAGCTCCTGAATCTCAGTGTGAGTGTCCTGAAGAGAACTGGGCAGATAACTGATTTTTTTTTTCTTTCCAAAAATGGTTTGAGCTGCAACAGATGTGAGATACGTTTTTTTTTTAAATAGAATTTTTAGTGAGTTACCAACGTCTGTTTCAGAGTAAGAATTTGATCATGAGTCTCCTACATCCTGGGCGAGAGCTAAAGACTGTGGCAGAAGCAGCGATGCTATCATTTCCTCCTTTTCCAGGCTGATTTGTGAGTGGCTGAAACGATTCACATCAAAACTGTGAATAGTTTTGGGTTGACCAAAACTAAGTTTTTCATCCTATTTGAAAAATTCCACCCAGCTCTAGTCCTGAGACCCCCTCCAGACAGAGAGGTCCTTAAATAAGGGATTTTAGTGTCTTTTGGCAATCTGAAATGTACTGTTCAGGTGAGTTGGGTCTTTCCTAACCATTTACATTAAATACAATTAAGAGGATACAGTCTCAAAGCAACTTATGGGAAATGTCTGCAGGCAAGCTGCACTTTAAAAACAATGGCTTTGTGAGCGAAGCTACGACACTTCCTAAGCTGTTTAGTCTGTACCTTCTGTCTATAGGAAACACCATAAACCATCCAATGAAACTGTGCTTCTGTGTATTGAGAGTACAGGAGAATTTCCATATGGCAAAAACAGTAACTGTTTTCTAGAGAAACTGTCCTGCAGGTGTTCAGCAAAGCACGACATATCAAGATGATGCTTCATATTCAGTTCAAATGTCTGTGGGCCTGATCCAATTCCCATTGAAGTCAGTGGAGAGATTTCAGTGGGAATTGGATTGGGTCCTAGATGTGTAAACCAAAATATACACACTTTTTTTTTCATTTTCACTTTTATGTCATACACCTTGTTTGTTCAGTATATTCCACTGTCTCATCATGTCGACCATCCCATTCTACCCTGCCAGTGATGCCAGTCGTCATGCTCTGGTTTCTCCCACAACCGTTTCCATACTTTATTCCATGCCTTCCCTTACGCGTGAAACGTTACTCCTGAGCTTCTCTAGAAGGCTGCTACCATTTCCTCTTTCAAATCCCACCAATCACAAGGGCAGCAGAAGTTTATACGGGGCTGTTTCAGATCCCAGCTCCTCTGGGCGGCGTGTTTGGAGCCTGAAGTGCTTTCGTTCTCTGATGTTACCATCTCCGTTCATCACTGAGGTTCCCAAATTGTCGTGACCCTCTGTCTGATCTCTGTCTCTTCCTCACCTACTCTTAACCCCTGCATCATTTTACAATATATTAAACAGCCTATTAAAACAATGGGATTTCTTTGTGCAGGTCTTCAAGCAGCCAAAATAATCTTTCTACTTCCTGTCCACTCCCCTTTCTTGTCAATTCCCAATTATGGGCCTGATTCTGGCCTCCTTACCCACAGTCAGTAGTTCCATTGGTGGAGCAAGGGACTACTCCAGTGTGACAAAATCTGGCTTGCGTAAACCCTTAAGGCCAAGGAAGTGTCTTCCTGTTTGTTTGAAGTGTCAAGCACACTTGGGGGGTGTGTGTGTGTGTGTGTGTGGAAAATAATTAACAATAATTAATACTAATGGTGTTAATGATTTGTCTTCACCCATGTCGTGTCTGCGGCTGGCAATTATTCATTCAGCACATTGTACAAATATAAACAGCAGGATACGTGGTGTTTTCCAGTAACTACACAACCAATAGCTTGTGCCTTGCACTTCGATTAATCGGCAAGAAATGCACACCCACTACTTTGTGCTTATTGCTTAATTTATTTACTTAATTCATTTAGGCCGAAGAGTCCTTCATGGTTCCAGCTGTCTGGCTTTCTAGGCTAGAGCTGTAGGCAATCAATTAGCTCCACTAGTCTGAACAACAGAAGCTCAATATATGCTGCCTTCATATACTACATTTCAGGCTAGTACAAACTGTTAAGTAGTATTGCGCTTTAACTCCATATAATTCAGTCCAGCAATGTTAGACTTCTTATGATTCATATTCCATAGAACGCTGAATAGAGCTGACCAAATAATTATTTTTTGAGGGTGGGGAGAGGGGTGGTGGGGGGAATTCAGTGGCCAAACCAAAAACTCTGGGGAAAAAAATTGTTTTGTGTGAAGTCAGAATGGATATTTGCAGGGTGTTTTTCCCAAAATGAAAAACCAAAAGAATTTTGTTTCAGGTCAAATGAAACATTTTGTCAACCCAAAATAATTTTTTTTCAGTTTTTGTTTTGTTTTTCATTTTTGGATGTTACTCTTTTTTTTTTAAAAAAAAATACATCTAGCTAAATTTGGAAATTAAATGAAAAGGAATTTTAGAATGAAACACTGACAAAATAAAATATTTAAAAAAACTATTTGCTGAATTTTACCTGAATTCATGAATAGTTTCAGTTGACCTGAAACTACATTTGTCAGTGAATAAAGTGTTCATCCAAAAAATGTTGCACAGATCAGTGCTGAAGATAAATGTGATGACATTTATTGTTTTATAGGATAGTGGGTGTGCAGATACAATAATAAATCTCTATTCTAATAGGAACACTCAAAACGTGATACCAGTACACCAGCTAAAAATGACAAGAATTTGCTTTATATAATCTAAAAAACCAAAGCACCATTGCAAAGCGCACAACATGTAAGCAAAGTGATCTGGGGGGTGATTGGCAAATAGCTTGCTTCATGTTTTATGCTGACCCTCAGTTGTCCCCCTACTTAGCTTTTATTAGTTGGCTAATTTCCTATAGGCATCGCAGTAGAAGTGATTCTTGGATAGGGAGCTGCCAAGGAGATTCTTGCTGGTCCTGGTTGGGGGGCTCTGACATTTCATACATTTTACAGCAGAATTGTGAAGCCCTGAACGGTTTGTTTCAATCTACTTACAATGCAGTCCCTTCCCTTGAGGGGACTGGGAAATGTTTTTGAATGACCAGATAGTAACAGCAGAGTGGATGCAAAGGTCCGAATTTGCTAATCAAGGGGAGTGTAAACCTGCATCAGCTCCCATGGGAATCGTTCCAGGGGGTTGGCCCCAGGCTCTTAGGGTCTCTCTGTACTACAGCTGGGAGCATGCCTCCTGGTGCAGGTAGCCCGACTTGTGCTAGCTCGGCTAAGGCTAGCATGCAAGAAAATAGCAGGTGACCGTTCAGGCATGGGCAGAGGTCAGGCTAGCCACCTGGGTCCAAGTTCTTTTGGACCAGTGCAGCCACGCTGCTGTTGCTAGCGTTCTAGCTACAGCAGAGCTAGGATGTGTCCATCTAGCTAGGTGCGGAGGCATGCTCCCAGCCGCTGTGAGGACACCCCCTTAGCGGCTAACCAGGGATGGAGCCAAAGCAGGAGTATAGCAGAATCTGATGTGGTGTTCCCTGACTAGCAAGCAGTGATGGCAGTTCTCAGGTTTACAAACTATCAGTGGGCAAACTAATGTAAAGTAAACCCAAGGGAGCCACATCCTCAGCTGGGGTAGCTATGTTGAAATCATTGGAATTACACCCATTTATACCAGCTGAGATCCTGGCCTTTGACGTTCATTTCTAGACTGAAATGTACATGAAGCCCATTCAAAAAGCACAAGTCATCAGTGTGTACATGGTAAATGAGCAGGAAACTAACAGGAAAATACCCTTTGGGTGTGTGGGCCCTTGGCCAACCTCGTGTTCTGCATTAAAATCAAGGAACACTTTGTCAGACTCAGCTGCCCCTTGGCCCCTCAACCAGCTACTGATCAATCTCAGACCCCTAGATGGGCCAGATTTTGGCAGATTATGAACACCCTCCACTCCCACTGACTTCAGAGGGAACTGAAGGTACTTGTTAGAGCTTGCCAGAAAATGGGGAGGAGGAAAAGGGATTTCTGCTGAAAACGGTGATAGAAAAAGGAAAGAAGAAGAATTTTTTACTGAAATTTTTATCCATTTTGATTTCTTGTCAAAACTGAAAAATGATTGCCTTCTCCCCCCCCCCCCCCCCCAGGTTTTGGATTCGTGGTTTTCCGATGAACAGCAGACATGCTCCACAAAAAAGCTTTGCTTAGTAAAAACCTCAATTTTCCATCATTTTCCCCGCCCTAGAGTTCATCACTCCCCACCCCCCCAGAAGGGCTAAGAATCTTGCTACTCTTTAAACTGGGTCTGTAACCTTTTGTGATCCACCCCTTCTGTAAGACTTGTACCAGCCATGGAATAATCCTGAAAAGATACATTGGAAATGCCCTACATTTTCACAGCTAAACTGGCTGCTGGCTTTCTGATGGAAAGGAGCAGGGCAATAACAGAGTAACTGCCACTCTACTGAACAAATACCCATCACATAAAACGATTCAATCCCCATTGGTGATTTGGTGTAACAGAGTAATGTCACAGCAATTGAACTTTGTTTTTTGACAGAATTAATGTCTCCTGCTCTGACTGGGAAAAGCTCAGATTTTCCATGATCTTTATTTTCCACTAATGCCTCCGCATTTATGTAGCAGCGGGAGGAGTCCATTATCCCATGACAATGTTTAACCTGATCAGCATGATCTATTTGAGTATGTGCATTTGAGAATATCTCTGATATTAATACGTGATCAGCCGTCTATGGCTGCATGTAGGATACCTTACACTTATAAAGCACCTTGCATCTAAAAATTTCTGCTTTACAGACATTAAAGCAGGGAGGTTAATAGTAATATTTACTATTTTGCAAATGTGGAACACAAGCCATGGAGAGATTTAGCACCATCTTCAAAGCTGTGTGCCGAAAGCTGAAGCTTGTCTAGGGATATTAGTACTGCTGTAACTAGGATATAGCTGCACTAGTGCAAATTGGTAGTGCAGGCAGGTTGTACCGATGTAGCACGGGGTATGTGATTTACTAGACGTAATTGCCCTGATCTCAAAAGCCATACAAAAGCACCAAGATCAAAATGGTCTGGTGCTGAGGATTTGTATCCCCCATTAAAGTCACTTATGCCTAAATTGTTTTCATTTTTGGTCTTTTTACCATTATTCTATAATTAGTATTTGTATTATGGTAGTGCCTAAAGGCCCCCCCCAGGATTGGGGCCCCATTGGTCTAGGCACTGTCTAAATATATAGTAAGAGATGGTCCCTGCCCTTACACTCTATCTAGAGACAAACAAGTATGATAGTACAGAAGGGAAGGGAAGATGATATCAATGAAAATAGGATCAGGCAGTTACATAGGTAGCTATTGCATGACTGTCCTCAACCAATGCACAAGCAAACAGTTATTAACTGGCTAATTTCTTGCAGATTTCACAGCAGATGTTGGTCTGGAGGAGGGAGTTGAAGGAAAAGTGGCTCTAAAGATGAACGCCCCAATTCAGGAAAGCACTTAAGCACTTGCTGACAGGTAAGTTTGTACTTAAGCTCCCTTTCTGAATAGGGATGTTTTCCTGAATCGGGGCCAAATTCAGAAAGGGCATTCCGTGCATCAGAGGCATTGTGAAGGAATAGGCGGAGAAGCTGTCAAATGGGCAAATGAGGTTGGTAGCATTGGTGGAGCAGAGGAGGTAAGAGGGTGACACAGAAAGATGAGAGGAGACTGGCTGCATTGTATGATTGATTGGTTCATGTTTGCAAAGCACTTTGCAAACACATAGTGTTCTCTAAGTGCTCAGTAGTATTGTTGTTTGTTACCCACTCATTACTGTATCTGACACAAGTTCAAACAATCTTGTCTTTTTACTGTTTCTTCCCTTTAAAATTTCTCTCTCCAATTCCCCTGTCATCTTTCCTTTTCCAAAAAGAAAAGGAGTACTTGTGGCACCTTTGAGATGAACCAATTTATTTGAGCATAAGCTTTCGTGAGCTACAGAAGTGAGCTGTAGCTCACGAAAGCTTATGCTCAAATAAATTGGTTAGTCTCTAAGGTACAACAAGTACTCCTTTTCTTTTTGCAAATACAGACTAATACGGCTGTTACTCTGAAACCTTTCCTTTTCCAAGGAGTCCTGTGGGGTGTGTGGCTAGTAGGACATGATTGCAATAGGTTAAAAAGAGTTATTAACAGAGACCACATCAGAGCTCTTGCAACACACACAATCTGTTTACTCAGCATCAGCTCGACTAATTCCTCATGAAAGGGCACTGCATAGCAGAGTGCAAGACCCTGCTGCTCAAAAATATTACTTATGTACAAAGAGCTTGATTCTAATTAGGGGTGGGGGAGCCAGCTGGGGCAAAATCAAAACTTAGCCCCAACCCTTCACTCAAAGCCTGAACCCAAAAATCTTTTAATAGACACACAAACGTTTGGTTACATTTAGTTTGTAAAGTTTTTTGGCTCTTAAACATCCTCCTTTTGGACACGACTGGAAGTGAGAGGAACCGAAACAACACAACCGAATTTGTCCTCACAGTATTTTCAGAAATTGTAAGTACTGGCAACCTCACAACAAATTGCCCAATCCTCCTTGCTCTGAAAAGTGTTGTGAGATCAGGCAAGCTTCTATTTCTCATGCTGAAACAGAGGGGACCAAATTCTCCATTGCTTTACACTGTCTGCCTAAGTTCTAGCTATCCTACTTATTTGGCCCCCATTAACAACATATCTTCATTACCACGTCTTTAATGTATTTATTCTCCATTGTGAGGCAGAGAAGTGCTATTACTCCCATTTTACAAATGGAGAACTGAGGCTCTGAGAGATTAAGACCCCGCTTTTAAAAACTATTTAGGCCTTGTTTTGTTCACTATTAGACCTAAGAACCTAAATCCCTTTTGAAAATGGGATTTAGCTGTCTAAATCACTTAGGGCTTGTCTACACTGGCACTTTACAGCGCTGCAACTTTCTCACTTGGGTGTGAAAAAACACCCCCCTGAGCCTAGCTAGTTTCAGCGCTGTAACATGCCAGTATAGACAATGCACCAGCCCGGGGAGTCGCGCCCCTCGTGGAGGTGGGGTTTTTTTTAGAGCCAGTGAAGACGTGCCCTTAGGCCTTGCAACAGAGCTGCACCTATGTACCTTTAAAAATCTGGGCCAAAAGGACTGGATGTGCCAGAACATGGAACTGAACACAGGTCTCCCAAGAGGGAAGGTTTGTACCTTAACCGCTGAATCAAACTTCCTAGTTACTGCTGTCTGTGCAAATCAGAATGGCAGTATTTTCAACTCACTGCGCAAAGGCATAAATGACCACACCAGGTGCCAGGTAATGGGGAGCTAGGTTAGTAATGACTAGGTAGTTCTCAACCTTTTCTGTATTGGGACCACCCAAGGCATCCTTCTCCCTCCCAGCTAGCTGGGATCCCCTTCCTATTTTGCAATGTAGAATGGGAAGGGTGGTTGTGACCTCCCAACCCATGTTTGTGTCCATTGGGGTGAGAACTCTTGGACTACAGCAGTGCGTTCCTTCAAACATTCTGAATTCTGGCAAGTCAAAACCCAACACAATGCAAAAATCTTGATGATTTTTTTGGGGGGTGGGAAGTTATATTAAACTTAAAACTCAAACCACTTTTGTCAAAAAGTTCATGAACTGGGGCCTGATTTATGGCTTTCCCTCCAGTTATCTGACATTTGCACTTTCATATGTTCTTAACTAAATTTCTTGTTGAGCCAATTCTAGAACTTTGCAAAACCTGCCAGTTCTGCTTCCTGGCCTTTCTCCAGGTTTCACTTTGAGTCTAGCACTCATTCGTGTTGAGATTTGAGGACTGTTTATCAGTCAAAAGCAGCTGAAAGTGCAAACCATTTGGGCAATTGGAAAGAAATTCATTGGTTTTGTCTATACGACGTTCCTAACTATTTGGGGGTGAGCAGAAATCTACTCATTACCAACCCACAAGCTTTTTTTTTTTTCCCCTGCACTCCATAAGTTTTCCTTAAAAGTCTTCTATCCAGATAGTGACAGAACTTGATGGCTCTTACTTTAGGAGCATAGGAGAAAAGCCTCATCCCAGGAGGTCTACTTACAGACCTTGGACTTTCATTCATGGATGGACATGAAAGAGGAGGCAGGGACAATCCAGGATTCATGGATGTTACTATAGTTAGTTACAAAAATGGTTAAAATACATATTCACATTTCCCCCCTCCATTAGTTCCAACCTCTCAAAGCTCTAGGGTGACCAGATGTCCCAAATTTTATAGGGGCAGTCCCGATATTCAGGGCTTTTTCGTATGTAGGTGTCTATTACCCCCCCACCCCATGTCCTGATTTTTCACACTTTCTATCGGGTCACCCTAGAAAGATCTGTTAATCCTCTCAGCTAGTACCCAGATATGTTCCTCTTTCCTATTTTCCCCCACTCCTCCAAAAAGCCATGATGGTCCTAATTAATTAAAACCCTCCAGAATTTTACTCCTCCACAGATATATACATTATACCTGTAGGTATATGACTGTTATTTCCTGTAATTCTATGTTTTATATATGAATTTATTGTATTATTTTGTTTGCTTGCATTATAACCTATAGGCACTAACATAGGTAGTCATATGCTCAATATGTAAAAAGAATTGCACCACAGCTTATTAAGAAGAATTTTTTTCAAGATCTACCTGCTATATATATATATATATATATATATATATATATATATATATATATATATATTCAGGTGAGTAGAACTAAAACCATCAGCAATAATGCCATTTGGTGAATTCCAATAATATTACATTTATAATTCTTTAAAGTATCTGTATGCAAGATCAAAGGAAACTGGCCATACAAAACGGTCCAGATTAAAAAATCATATCCATCTAATTGTAATATTAACCTTCCATTTCCCTTAACCCATTTCCTCCAACAAAATCCCAAGAAAGTAGATGAGCATGAAGAGAATAGATTCAGCATGCCCTGAAAGTCAACAAATTCTGATTCTGTCAGAGCAAAGGGCAAACGTGCATGAGCTCCAGAATCAAAACCCCACTACCACCAAACACAAAATGTCTTGCCATCAGCTCCCCTCCCTTTAAAACAGGGAAAGTTATTTCAGGCAACTCAGTTGATCATAATGCAGTTTGTATCAAATGGTGAAAGGAGCAGACACTCAGGCAGCCAGGTATCAATAATTCATGGTCAAATAATTTTTTAAAAAATGATTTATTTACCAGGATTTCCTGAATGGTCTACCCCATAAAAATAAAGCATAGAATGCCCCTTCTTTATTGCACTGTGAAATAGATGCTATGTAATTCACTGGCCTCTTCAATTGAATTTTTTTGGTCCCATTTACTCTTGATGCACTGAAAGTGGAAATCTCACAGTATATACAGTAATATGTTCCCACAGCATGTGAAAGAGGAACTTCAAAACTATGAGGGGTCAACCTTAGGGAGAGACCCATAATTCACACTGCAAAAATGCTCAAAAAAATACTTCCGATTTAAAAAGCGCATATTCACCCGTGACAGCAGTATTTTTCATTTGCACCGATTAAAAGCCCATGGAAGCCAATAAGAGTCTTTCCATTTCTTTATCATTTATTTAATTTATTATTTATTTCCCTGCCTATTGAGTTTTTCAATACAAATGGATGCACACAACTGTAACCTCTTCTTCCTAGAGTAATGCATAGATGAACTTTCTTTAAATAAATACAAATACTGATTTGACATTAAAAAGTCACTGTTTACTAACAGATACAAAAGAGCATTCTCCTATACTTAAAATAGTTAATAACTGCAGTACCTCAGGTAACGTAGTACCAACAAGGTTCATGGCAAATGTGGTGGTGGTGCTGAGACTGGGGATAAATGTTGACCTTCTAATGGCAACTGATGCATATAGACTATTTTATAGGAAAAAAATATTACAGTGAAGTCCATCCTCTTTCTTCAAATCTGGTGCTCTTGTAGTCATAAGAATGTTGGCCTAAATTTTCAAACCTGATTAGAGGAATTTTGAACCCCTAAGGAATGCAGGCTCTAACCTATTGTAAAGAACACTGCTATGCTGATTTACCTTTTCTAGTTTTGGTTGAAATATAATTACCCCAAATATAATTACCTCAGCGTCTTCTGCTGTCCAGCCACCCCCGCCACCGAGGGGGGAAAAAAAAAAAGATTGAAAAACTTCCTCCAAACCAAGTTTCCACCAAATTAAAGCCTTATTTTTGTTCCCCATTTACCCTTTTCTGGTTTGAAGTTGTGTAACCAACGCAGAATCATCTTGAGAACAAACATTCTGTCCTGATGCGAGAGCCCTCGGGTCATGTGAAATGAAGACAAGTGGAAAGAAAAGCACAGGCAAGCATGAGTTGGAGCTTCCCTCTGCATTGTACTGCAAGGCAGAGGCATGTACAATGACTTCCAGCCAAACATCACCTGCTGCTTTTCGCAAGGACTAGTTTGTTTCTTCATTTTCCTCTCTTTAGTAGTGACAAGCATATCCTGTCAGACACTTTCCAAACATGACCATATACAGAGAGAGAATGTGCCCATCTTAATCCTGGCACATCTCTCCTCGAGAATCCGTAGAAATACAGGCCCTGTGCAACAAGAACTACAGAGGCACTTCTTCTCCTTGATCCATCCATGTCCCCTTTGGACACTAAATCCATGCAGATTATTTGTTCTCTTAGCATGGATAATCTGCATTGGGGAGTCTGTTAACCAAAAGATGGGGGTACAATAGCAGAGTTTTACATCGCATGTGTGTTGGTTTGGGAGTGGTATTTCTGTCGTGAGCCTGTATTTGGTTCATGATGTGCCTTTTAACCACTGAAATCTCTCATTTGCAATTTAGAACTAATACAATTATTATTTATGTTTTGTATTATCATTGTGCCTAGGAGGCCTGATTGTGGACTAGAGAACCCACTGTGCTAAGAGCTGTACAGACGCAGAACAAAAAGATAGTCCCTGCCCCAAAGGGTTTAAAATCTACATATATGACCATAGACAACAGATGCAGGAACACAAGGAAACAATAAGACAGCATGGTGGACAGTGATGTATTATGATAGCACCCAGAGACCCCCAACCGAGATTGGGGACCTGTTATACCCAACTGACAAATATGCAGAGATAATCCTTGCTCAGAAGACCTTACAGTACAAATAGACAGGAGAGACAAAAGGTGAAATAAACAAAATATTATTACCATTTTACAGAGGCATAGATCTTGTTCAAGGTCACACAGGAAGTCAGTGGCAGAGCCAGGAACTGAACCCAAATATTTTGAGTCCCTGTCTAGTGACTTAAACAAAAGATAATTGTTTTAGTTTCTCCTGTGACCAAAAATCATCAGGACGTCAGTGGAAAGTATGAGTTCAGAATCAAAACCCTGTAGTGGGTTCATTCTGTGGAAGTGTTAGAGGTGCCAAATGCAAGTGCTGCTCCCCAATCCAGATGGTAAAGAGAGAAATGTCATCATACTGGGGACTTTTATTTGATGGACCAAAAAACAACCACCACCACCACCCCACCCCCCAAAACCCCAACAAACCAAAAACCACCAAGTGAAAGTGCTACCCTGTCAGACCCAGAGAAAGTGATCTGCAAAAGGCAGAGGGCTGATTGCCCACAGCTCTAGCTGAAATCAGTGGGAGCTGCTCTGCACCTCTGAAAATCATTTTGAGATACATTTTATCCCTTAATTGTTTTGAGATAATGTTTCTCCATTGCCAGGCTCTAATCGGTTGGACAAAGTTAAAGGAAATTAGTTTAGCTGATTTATTGTGTAATTTGTGCTGTATATAGGCTATTTGTGCAGAATGGAAGTGTCAGTGGTCTGCAGTATGCAGTACCCCTGCATTACTGCTTTAATAATGCTACGGGTGATCTGAACTTGCTACCCAGATAGGGGCAGGGTGCTCAGAACAAGACTCGTCAAAGAACAAAACTCAAAAGTGTCTCTCGCAAGGAGAGAAGGGAAGAGGAAAGACATAGATTGGGAACCCTAGCAGCATTTTAACCCCCACAACAGGTGACGTAAGCATGTGCAATAAGACGCTCCCAGAAAACTCTTCTCCCTACCCAGAAAGCTTTATGGAGACTCCGTTGCTGATACTGACATGTGGATGGAAGTGTATCTGTTATTAATATTAGATATATCTATTTGTGTAGGTCTGTTCCATCTACCTGGAAAGGTTCCACAGAGCGGTATTGGGTAAATATGCATCTACCCCCAAGCTTTTCTCATGCAGAGTCCATTGGGTATGTAGCCTGCCACCCGTCCTGTTCAGTGGGCATTTTGGAGTTGCCGAGGGAGATAGTGCTGTAATTTGGGCAGCAGGGCCAGCTATAGACAGGTGACAACTCTGTTCCAAGCCTTGTCTTCACTGAACTCGATAGGGCAGCGTCTCTGCTTTCCTAGTGTCCAGCCCAGCTAGTGGCTGGGATGAGAACATGTTGGGTTGAAGCTTGCAGCATTAGCTCCTAAGTTGCTGGAACTTCTCACTGTGATTTCCTTTAGCTTCTGGTGCATGTTTGTTTTCAAGTTGAATCAAAGACAGTTGGGTGGGGACCCATTTCAGCCTAATTTTCCTTCTTATTCTGCTGGTTATTAAATCAGCTTAGCTTTTCTTTCAATTCTGTAGTCCATATTCCTGAATAAAGAACACCTATCAGAAGAAAACTATTGAATCAGTTAATAATTAAACAATGACAACTTGAAATACACCCACATAAGAGCTACCTGATATCACATGTCTTACATATTCGATAATTGTACAGCGGAGCTTTGTTTAATGAGTGGTGATACTTAAAAATATTCATGTTGGGAATTGTTGTGAAAGGTATTATTTTAATGAATGGATGTATGATCACTCAGGCTCTTATATCACATCCTTTCCCACACAGGTTCTTGCATACTTCTGCCAAAAGTGTTAGCTGTTTACTTTTCCCCTTGTTTTCACTCCAGCAGTGAGTGACTAATCTTTAAAATGACTCTGAAAAAATGGCATTGCGGAGTTTGCTGTTTGTCATGTGACAATGGTAAGGAATCACAAAAAGAGGGTAATTTTCCTCTAATGCTGAACAAGGAACTTTATTTGAATGAGGAAAAGAGAATTACCCCATAATCTACACTTTTTCTCACCCACTTGCTGTGTATTTTCCCTCTAGAATTTTCCCAGACTCTCACCTCTCTAGCTTCCTGCCACAGTTTTAAAGGCTTTACTGTGACCTTCAGAGCACATCTGCTTCGTTTGCAAGAAAAAGATGGTTTTGTTTTGTTTTTTTCCCCCCTAGCTGGCAGCTTCACAAACTCAGCTGCGGGATAGGTGGACGGTGTAAAACAGTCTCCAAATTTGAGTCTACAGTTTTTTGCAAAATATTTAAGCATAAAAATCCCAGACTGCATGCAAGTCCCTACACGCATTAACATTTTACACACAAAATCAAGAGTGCAAATTTTACGTCTCTTTAACATCTATGTAACATCTAGTTTATGCTCTAGCACATCAGGCCACTGGTTCTGATGAAAATTTGAATGGACAAAACATAGACTCTGCGGCCATCCTCTGATACTATTGCTTTGAGTGACAATTTACTCCATGAATGGTCCCATTACGTAAGGGGATCAGAATCTGGAATCAGCTTTGTAATTAATTGAGAATTCTTGTTCTTTTCTCCTCCTTTTTAATAGGGTCTTTCATATTATATGCAAATTATTTTTGTTTGTGGGGATTCAGTTTTATTCCCAGCTCTGCCAGTGACTGGTTCATTTTCCTTACCTGTACAATGAGAATGTGCAAAGGAAGGAAAGTATCAGTGCTTTGAGAGCTCTGGCGGGGGAGCATTACATAAGAGCGAAATACTATTATTAATGATCTCTGGTAGGTTGAAGGGTCAGGATTACTTCTGTTCTAAGGACTATTCTACTTCTATGCTTATTTTGCTTTAACGTATAAGTGAACGTGACTGAGTCCAACTAATGTATTAGTCTTTAATTTTTCCCCCCATTTTATTAAGTTTAAAAGAAATAAAAAGTTTGCAAGTCATAATTGTCTCCAATTCACTCTTCCTTTCTTTCTCCGCTGCTTACCTCACTCTTTGTTGGCCCAGGGAGATCTGGATTTAAACCCTTTAGCCATATGCATTCCTCTCCTTCTCTGTCTACTGTGTGTAAACACACCTGGTTACTTCTGGAGAGACCTGGTTTTCTGGCTCAGAAGGTGTTTTTGGTTTTCATAACAAAGGAACTGAGCTACACAGGGAACAGGGTAGTTTACAAAGCACCCAAGCAACAGAGTTGAAAACCTGTATATGAGGAAGATCATTGGCCGTGTTGGCAGGGGGATGCTTAGAAGTGTAGCCCTCCTTTGGTGGTTCACCCTGTCCAACACCTGTAACCGTTCTCAATAGGGGCCTGATTCAAACCCCATTGAAGTCAATGGAAAGACTCCCACTGACCACAGTGGATAAGGCCCTGGATGGATTAATAATGTACACAGCTTTTTCAAACACTGGACAGACTAGAAGCTGGTTAATTAGCCTGTTTGTATCAGCTGCTTTTCATAGAGAGCCTTTGCTTGGATGTATGGTTAAGAAGAATAAAAGCACATCAGGAGCGGATTCTCAGCTGGTCTAAATACACTGGTTTACACTAGTTGATGACCTCGTTCGTTGCAGGCCAGCAGGTCAGAATAAGTTCGCTATCAGAAGGAAAGGATGATTCACTGAATAGGCCACTAGCCTGAGACTCAGGAGACCTAGTTCAATTCCGTGCTCCATCACTGATTTTCTGTGTGACCTTGGACAAGCCACTTAGTCTTTCTGTGCCACAATACCCCATCTGTAAAATGGAGACAATAGCTATTCCTGGCCTCACAGAGGTGTTAGGAGGACAAATACATCAAAGATTGCCAGGTGTTCAGGGACTACAGTAATGGTGGCCATATAAGTACCTTAGTTATAGAGATCAAGGAAGGTCATTTCTCTTACAGCACCATTTCCCTGTATTCTAAGCTTTATGACTGACTCTACCTTATTCCAGCAGAGATGATGCTCCAGTTGGCTTGCTGCAGTTTTTCTTTTAAAGCAGAGCTGAATTTCCCAAATGGAGTTGACACTGATTTATTCATAATTGTACCTTGCAGTCGTATAGCACCTTTTCACCAGAGGTACTCAAAGCACCTTCCATGAGTTAATTTATGACCTCAGAAGAAACCTGTGCTCACTAAGGAGTGGATTATAACCATTGCTTAGGTAAAATTTTATTTCTACATCGAGGAAAGCATTATTAAAACCATTTTAAATATGGATAATCTGAAGAACAAACAGGTCAGATTTTCCAGACATGGGGCCAACATTTTCATACCGGTGTGCCTAACATCAGGCAGTTAAAAACAGTATTAGGCACCCAAATAAGTGGCCTGATTTTCAGAGTTGCTGAGCAACTGTAATCCTCACTGATTTCTTGATTCCTGGGGCTGGAGGCATGATGGCCTAAGCAGTCCATTCATCTTGTTGTAAGTTGGGAAGACCTCTTTTTCTTTGGTTTTATTCTCTGTTTGGTATTGAAAGAAAACTGGATGTGGTGTTGCCCAGTACTGCGTGTGGGAGACGCCATTTTGAAAAGCATGCTGCTCTACCTTGGTCGGCATGACCTTGCACCATGCGTGTGAGGTCACAGGAGCGCTCTTGCAAATGGCATCCTCCGTGAAGGCGGGACCCATGCCATTCCTAGTCTACCTGGTGTAATTACAGGTGACATTCTTATTCATGTAAATGTCGAACAGGATTTGAAAGTTTAATGTCTCTAAGCATGCTAAACATCCCCTCTTGTTTGGATATGGTCTCTTCCATTATGAGCCCATGTTATAAATTGTTTTTCAACACCATTTGCTTTTTCAACCTGCCAGAAAGTTCTGTTTCAAAAGGTCTGGATTAAGGTGTCCTTGTTCACAGTGAGTAGTGTCTAAGTCTTGAGTAGCTCTGTTGAAATCAGTGGGACTAATTTACAAATAAAGTATTATCTGTGAGCAAACGTATCACAATATTGTTCAAAATGAGTTCCTAAAGGGTTACAAGTAAAGTATGAGAAGGCAAATTAGTGCTATTTTAAATGCTGTCTCAAATGTTCTCAGCAGAAGTCCTGGGAATATTTTATATCAAAGGTATTCAGCTATAGGGCACTACATAATTGTTTATTTTGGAAACAGAAAGGATGATTCACTTATGTTAGATACTCCCATGCTATTAGCAGACAAGATCCATGGCACATCATAGCTTTTGGGTCATCTTACACCTAATTAATTCATTACACCTTAATTAATAAGTATGCAAAGAAATATATCTATATGACCTAAGCATTATGGAGTGGATTGTCCCTTATAGACTGCCTAGGGCTGGTAATGAAACTGAGCCATTCTGCCCCTACAGGAGTTCAAATGGCTTTTGGTTTGTTCCAATTTGGAATAAAACCAAATTATAAAGCCTTGAAACATTTTCACAATACAGAATTTTTGTTTTTGGGTGAGCCCCAATCTTGGGCCCCAGACAAAAGAAACCAAGTGACATAACCATTACTGTGAGTCTTTCTGCATCTTTGAAACATTGTGTACATGGAAAAAATTAGTCAACTACAGTAGGCACTTTACATGGGACATTTGATCTAAGGTTATAATTTAGAAATTATTTTCCTTTCTGTGTTTATAAAGGCATTATAGTACATAAAGAATGAAAGTCATAAACTCAGTCATGTTTGGGAGAGGTTTAGATACAACAGTGGCAGGAGTCTTGTAAGTACCTAGAGTGGGAAAGATAGTCATAACTACAAACATTTCCAGTTGGTTTTGTTCTTGAACTTGTCAAATGTGTGGTCTGCTCAGAAGAGTGGAGGATCAGTTCATTGACCAGTTGTATATCAACTTGATTTCTGCCTCTTTTAATAAGCCCAGACACATCATCTTGCTTCAAAATATCAATAACTAAGACTTGAAAGCTCCCCAAAATACCAGCTTGTGACTTTGACAAGGATTTTCAGTTTTGAATGACTAAAGTTAAGCTCTAAAATCTGTATTTCAGCACCCAACTTTGAAAAATTTGGCCTATATTTTTAATACCTTAAGTCACAGAAGTTGGGCAGCACCCGTAAGCATCAAGGGCAGGTGTATGTTTGGAAGAGCTATGGGAAACTTCCATTTAGTCAGGATCCGTCTGCCTACTTGTGGACTTTGTAACATACCTGAACCTTGGACCAGGTTTGCTGAATTCTGAGGCAATATTGGCTGAAGTTTGAGCAAACCTATAGAGTTACAGTTTAGGTGGAGCCCATGGGCAACTCAATAGTTTTTGCCCCAGACTGGGCAAAACATGGCAGCTTTGGCTGAGTTTCAGTTTGAGTCTTTGAGTTCAGGAAATTCAAAGCAACGTTCAGGGGATGTTGAAACCAAAGTTCATGCAAACCATAATGGCTGAGCTGTGCAGACTTCTGCTGCTTACTGGGTACTTGGTATGTGGTTGGGTACTGAATATCTCTTTCTCTCTCATATACAGACATAGAGCTCAATGCCCAGTTTCCATAACTAGGGGACTAGACATTGTAGACTGCCCTCCAGATGTTGGGTTTGGCACTCCTCCACCAGTTGAGTTATTGTTTGCCCTACAGTCACAGCATGGGGAGAAAACCAGGACCAGTCGGTGCATGGTCGTGGCAATTCTGGCTGAGCCACAGAGTAGTCTGTTGAACTTGGTCCAGGATCTGTGATCAAGTGGACGAGGAGGGAAGGTACAGCGATGGACTCTTGAATTTATTTAGTGTGGGGGAGACACTGTTTCTCACCGATGCTTCCGCTCTGTAAGGACATAATTTTTGGCTCCCTGGTAGCACTGATCATCCAGGCATAGTAAAGAGTCAGTAGCACTTTTGTCCGAGAGTGTATGAGCTACCAGAGCAAAAAGGGTGTTCAGAGATCAGATCTGGTGTAAAACCCTGGACCACAGGAGTGGGATTCCTCCCCTGAATATGAGCAGACCTTTGAGATGGTGCGGCATGTTGTTCCTGTCTGAGAATGGGGCATCAGTCAGCCGGAGATTAAATAAATTAGTTTCATTTGTTGTAGTTCTCCAAACAGATTTAACAATAATAGCATCTTGTCAAAGGTCTAGCATTGCTACATGCAGGCTGGAGAGTGGTGTATCGTTTGAACAGCCAGTAATTATACGAGTGGCCGAATTCAAGTCCGTGTCGACAAGCTGAATGTGGCGGCTGTGCCCCCAAACCACAGAACAGTTTTCAGATGGAGTAAACACCAGGGCCAATGTAGACATATGCAGGACTGAAGAGTCTGCTCCCCAGGAAGTTCCTGATAATTTTCGTATCAAGGTGGTATGGGAAGAGATCTGCATTTTCAGGTGTTTCAGGAAGGTTGGTATGTCATGTTACGGTGGAGTTTTACTCCCAAACATGCGACAAGTGGGTATTGAATATACGTGCACTCAAACAAAGTGCAAATGTGGACATAAGCTTTTTTTCCAAGGAGGCTCTCCAATCCTCCAGCACGCTCAAGTGAGGCCCAGCATTTCCTAGCTAAGGAAGATTGGATAGCTCACCCTTGCAATGTGTTAACACCACTTTTTTTAATCATCTAGAGCAATCATTGTTTGAGCAATACAGAACACTCCTTTTCCCTGGGGCTTGGCTGTGCATGTTCACAGCCAATCTGAAGCTAGCAAGTGAGACTGGGAATTGAACCAATGCCCCCTTCATGGAAGCTCAGTTCACTGCCCATGGGACACGAGAACTTGTTTTTTAGTGTGATTTAGATATTCTGTGATTGTGTGTGTGTGTGTAAGAGATTATTTTAGAAACAGGTCAACACAGGCTACTAAAAGAGGAAGAAATCTAGTCTGCCTATTGTAAAAGGGCCAGGGAGGAAAGATAGGCACTGGATTAGGACTCGGGTGACCTGGGCTCACTTCCTGGAACAGCCACAGAATTGCTGTGTGGCCTTAGGCAAGCTGTTTTGAAATTCAGTTTCCTGTCTGTAAAATGGGGATAATAAAGCTGTGTTATCTCACAGGATTGTTGTGAGGATAGATTCATTAATGTTGTCTGAGGTGCTCAGAAATTACAGTGCTGGGGTCCTTTATATGAATGTACCCAGAGAGAGGATGCCCAAATACTTCAAGGCTCATTTTTTTCAAGATGGAACATAATTGGGCTTGCAGTTGGCAGTGTCCCTGTTAGAAATGGAATTTCTAGACCATGAAAAAAATTCCAGTATTTTGACATTCATTTCCATCCCACATCAGGACAAAACGTCAAAATAGCTAAACTTAACTATAACTAGAAATGTCCTATAATGCACTGCAGAAGAGAATGTGGTGCATCATGAGAGATGTAGTCCAGCTGGAGAACAAGGCCTATAGGGAAGAATCAGGACACAAGGAATCCAGAACTATAATTACCCTTAAGCACCACAGTGGCTCAAGTAGACACAGAATTTAATGTCGACCCCTAAGAAAACATTTTGCTTTGATTTTCCTGATGGATAATTCCCACAAAATTGAGCCCCTCCCCTTCTCCCCCCCACACACAGAGTTTTTTGATTTTAGATTAATTTTCTGGCAGGGATATGTTTCATTCAGAATTTTTTGACCCGCCCTAGTCCCATTAACTGAAATGCTTTGTTAAACATTTTGGCATAGATAAGCACATTTATATAAGGACAGAAGCTGGTTTGTAAAATGTAATGGGTGAGACCAAAAGCAAGTGGTTACTACTCCACATCTTTGCACCTCTCTATGTTTACCTCCTCTGCCCTATTGAGGACAATCTAGCAGCTATCCTGTGCCACCCTGTAACTGTGTCAAACCACCTTATACCTTTCCTTTTAATATTTTTATCACTGTTTGGAACAATGTTGGGACTTGTGTTACAGCTCATTTATTTTCTGTGGGAACAGTAATCTGATTTCAATGTATGTGTGTGGGTGGGTAGATTATAAATTATAGGCTCCGAACTCAGGTACAGGTCCTGGGAGTGACTGTTTTAAATAGTTGTACGATTAACAAATCATAACGTTTTATGGAATGGAAAGAAGGAGCTGTCTTGAAGTCCAGTGTCTTACTTTAGGAATGAGTCACTGTGGGATCTAGAATAGTTGGGAGTCGGAGAGAGAATATTTATCATTTTATGCGCATGAAGTCAGGTAGTGATCTGTGAAATTATTTGAAGGTAGAAATCTGGTTTGGTGTAAATTTGTCGGAAGGAGAAAGTTTTTGCTTTAAAGGGCGGGTTTGCAGATGATGGCTGATTGCCGCAGCTGGCTGCTTGCAGAGGCACGTGGATACGAATAGAGATGGGTGTCACTTAGCTAGACGGAAGATTGGGTGCCAGGGTGTCTCTCAATATAGCTGCATAGAGCTAACCAACATACTTATACCATCAAGGCTGTGAATTAAGGCTCTATGATAGCACACATTTAAGCAGATGTTTAACTTTAATCATTTTAGTAGTCCCATTGACTTCAAAGAGAGTATTCACATGTTTAAAGTTAAGCATGTGCTTAATGCTTTGCTGCTCCTGGGCCTCACCCAGTAGTTCCCCTTACAGCCAATGTGCAGCACACTTCTTAAAAGAGGAAGGAGCATAAGTGCAAAGAATTATAATGATAAGTTCTCTGATACATATGATCTTGTTCAAAATTTTACAGTCTCATCAACTGAATCACTCAGATAAGAGATGCAGACATACCTCCAAAGTTCTGTTACATAGTGCTCCATGTTCTAGTCCAAAGTACATGTGCTGATTCTGAAAACATTCTTTTCACAACACTTTGATTTTAGCAATTCATCTAAGTGTGCTCACTTACGAAAAGGAGCCAAAAGTTTGTTCCAAAGAGGGAATACGTGCTTTATTTTTATATATAGCATTTCACTGGTGGTGTGTCTGCATAGCATGTACACAGTGTATCCATGTATTTTAACTTCTTGTGAGATGTCATTTATTGGATTTCATTCATTCCAGCATCAAAGAAAAGTGTTGACTTCAAAATGACAGGTTTCAGAGTAGCAGCCGTGTTAGTCTGTATTCGCAAAAAGAAAAGGAGTACTTGTGGCACCTTCGAGACTAACAAATTTATTTAAGCATAAGCTTTTGTGAGCTACAGCTCACTTCATTGGCTGTAGCTCTAGAAAGCTTATGCTTAAATAAATTTGTTAGTCTCTAAGGTGCCACAAGTACTCCTTTTCTTTTTTCAAAATGACACTATCTCAGCCAGTGTTTTCCCCAGGAATTGAAATTAGGGGTGTGTTCAAATTTTTGGGGGCGGGGAGGTGTCAGGGCCGATGAGGGGTGAGACTGTGAGGGTGAAGGTGGACTGTATGGCACCATAGTAAAAACTGACCATTTTATTAGATTTTAAAATCATCACACAAATTAAAGTTGGTTACTCAAGCCTTCTATGAAGCACTACATCTACATCCTTCTTGGTTTCTTGTTATAATTTTGCACAACTCTGTTAATGAACTTCTTGAATGCAATGCATTAATCTTCGGTGGCTTCTAGTGTGTCCGGTACTTCCATTCCTTCAATTGATATGCTCATTAGTTCATTCACATGATCAGGCAGAAGGCGACTTCTTTCAAAACAGAAAATTCTATTCAATGATGAAAAAGAACGCTCAACTGTAGCTGTTGTGACTGGGAGTAGCAAGAGATGAATTCCTACTTCTTTCAGCCCAGGAAACACAGTAGAAAGGTCGGGTCGTGCCACTAGTGATGATAAAAAAAAGTTGAAGTCAAATCTTCATTTATTCGTCGTATAATATTCCATTCTGTGTTCAAATTCTCTATTCTGTCCTGAGCACATGTCACCCCCTTTGCTGGTAGTGCTTCACTCAACTGTTAGTGTTTTATAAGACAGGGATCTGTAAAAGCTACATGGAGGTTGAGTAGAATCTAGAAGTGGCTGTTGTAGATTTTTAAGAATCAAGTCTGTGTACTTTTTCAGTTGTCTTAACAAACACTTCTTGTCCTCTTCACTTAAGGATTCAGTATAAATGCCTTCATTAATCAACTTCTGGACAGAAGTCTTTGCTTCTTCTAGTACTTTTTCAACGGATAGGTCTCTGATTGATCCAAATGTAAGAGACAGATTGCTGGACGAAGATCTGCTACTGTTGTAGCAGGTGCCTGGATGGCATTGTTTAATGACCCAAGTGGTTTCAACAGTAGACTTACAGGTGAGGGAATGGCAATAGTCTTCTCTGAACATAGTAGCAAAAGTAATCCACGAGCCTCACTACTTAGCTCCATCCCATCTTGGTAGATACTTTCCAAAGCCAGTAATAATGGCTGGAGTAATTTTAAGACCACAGCCAAGGATCGCTCATGAGAAAGCCAGAGGGTTTTCCCAAGTTGGACTAATTTGAACTTCAGTCCCAGTGCATCTTCTATATTTTCCAAGATATTCAGTCTTTTTGGACTCTTGCTGAAAAAAGAGTATAATGAAGACATTGAATTTATAGCCTTTTTGATGTCTTTTGAAGAGTCTGCAGCTCGTACTAGCGCTAGTTGGAGTAGATGGCCTTTCTGCAGTGTGTATAGGATTACACTTTTCTTTGAGCAAAGCTTGTGCTCCACCATGTCTTCCAGAGAAGTTTGCACCTCCATCAAATGCACAAGCAGCCATCTGCTTGGGGTCCAATTGACAAGCATTTAACTCTTCTAAGATACGGGTTGTCACAGATGCAGCTAATCTGTCTTCTATAACTTGAACATATAGAAATGCATGTACTGGCCTACCACTGACATCAAGATAATATACACAATGACGTAATACTTGATGCCCATTTGCATCAGTGCATTCATCAGCCATGTATGCAAATTTTTTGAATGTGCTGAGAGAGTTCTTCACTTTTTCAACTGTTGAGTCTTTCACTGTTGCACCACATGCTTCTAGCCAGTGAGATGAGTTTCTTGCAAAAAGATAGTGAGCATTTGCTGGTCTTGTTCAGAACCGGTGTTCAACTTTAGGATGAACTAGTGACAATGCACTTAACATTGGCCGCCAGTTTATAGTGTGTGGTATCTCTTGCTTAAATAGAAAGTATGATGCCACAGCCATGTTTGTTCTCATGAACTGCGTTGTGTCTCCAGCATTCTTAACAGCCTCATTAACACTCATTGGTGTTGTCCTTGGTCAGTGGAGACTCTGTGAAACACCTCTGAACTCTGAGTTCACCTCCTAGGTGGGGAGCAAGAAGGCATCTTGCTCGTTCCTCCAGCTGCTCACTGTTCGCTCTGGCGACTGTTGTTCGTTGTGCCACCGTTCACTCTATCGCTCTGTTGCCAATGGCCCTGCACAGTCACCTTCTGCTGCCACTGTGACCAGTTGGTCTCTTGAGGTTCCAACAGCTCTCAGTGATTTCAGCTGGACTCTCAGTGGGGGAACCTCGCTGCTAGTGCAGACTGGCCATCTCTTCCACAGAAACACTGTCCCACAGCCGGTCTAAGCAGTTAGACCTGATTATCAGTGATTTCAGCTGTAGTGCTCACTTAACAGAACAAAGACTATCTATGGAGCCTAATCAGCTCTGTCTTTAAACAGTGGAGAGGGGCAGGTCAAATAGTACTTGTGACTCAGGCAGACCATCAAGCAAAACACCTGTCCCCACACTCTCTCTTGATGCCCTCAATCAGCAGAAGCTAAGTACAGTTCTACTGCCCTTTACTCATACAATAACAACATCATCTCATTACCCCTCCAGATTCAAGTGATTTGTAACCCAACCCCAGCCAAAATCTATCCCTTGGGCAACACAGCTCTGTTTGCTGGATACCTAGGTAGATAAGGTGTGAATGTAAATACAATCTGGTCCTGAAGCCTTTTCCCCCAGCCCATCATTAGCTGTCAGGGAGAGCTCATTTAGAGTTTGCTTGCAAATCATCATTTGAAATTATTAGGTTGTCCAACATCATGGAAATGAATGCGTGGACATTGTCATAAAAAACAACAGCTGTATAAGGAAGCTAGTCTCGGTTCATACTTTTCAAATCTATTCTTCTTTTTTTTTTATCATACACTTTATATGCTTTTAAAGTGTGTATTAATGTTTCAATTTCAATTCACATTTCCAAAGAATCACTAAATTGGCAACACTGCATGTAACTAGTTCCCAAACCCCGGGGGGTTGTTGGGGAAATTCAGGGGAGGTGTAGGGAAATCCCCGATCTCAGCTCAAATTTGCCCCCAAAATTAGGCATGTTAAAAACAAGACTGAACAGAACCTAGTGAAAAGAGAAGTGTTTCCAGACTTTTTTTTTGAGAGAGAGAGAGAGAGAGCTCCCTTAAGTGTTTGCAGCCCAAACAATGCAGTGTTGCCCTGATTGAGGGGAAGCTGAAAGTGAAACTGATTAGAAATTAACTAGAATCATTAGTGAAATTGACTCCTCTATTTACATTGTTAAAACTGTGAGAAATGCAAAAACTTAACAAACAGCATCACAAGAGTTAAAAATAAATTACATTTAAAAGTCTTTAATCATCCAAGGTAGTATTAGTAACAAAAGCAAGGACATTAACATTTTATTTATATATAAAATTTTTAAATACATGATTTATAGACAGACTTAGGCTCCTTAATTACAAAATATTATATAGTAATCCATGAGACAAAATAAATTCTACACACGTACACAAATACATAGATGTGTGTGTCTATATATCTCATATTTCAGAGTAACAGCCGTGTTAGTCTGTATTCGCAAAAAGAAAAGGAGTACTTGTGGCACCTTAGAGACTAACCAATTTATTTGAGCATAAGCTTTCGTGAGCTACAGCTTACTTCATCAGATGCATACTGTGGAAAGTGTAGAAGATCTTTTCATATGCACACAAAGCATGAAAAAATACCTCCTCCCACCCCACTCTCCTGCTGGTCATATATAAGCTATTACCAGCAGGAGAGTGGGGTGGGAGGAGGTATTTTTTCATGCTTTGTGTGTATATAAAAAGATTTTCTACACTTTCCACAGTATGCATCCAATGAAGTGAGCTGTAGCTCACGAAAGCTTATGCTCAAATAAATTGGTTAGTCTCTAAGATGCCACAAGTACTCCTTTTCTTTGTATATCTCTCATATATATGTATATATATCTCTCATGTATCTCTCATGTATATCTCTGCTATAGAAATATGATTATTTGGTGGCTAGTTTGAGTAGTTCAAACTTTGATTGGACAAATCAAAGTGCATTTTGCCAACTTGCTTTTTGAAGACTTTGGCAATGTTCACTGCAGAGGAAAGAAGGGACATGAAATGGGAGGGATTAAGGATGGAGCGAAAGGTGTGGTTTGTGGTCATGGGAGTCAATGAGGGAAGGGGAGAGGAGCTGCTCCATCAGGAAGAAGGCAGAAATGAAGGACGAGATAACAAACTGGTAATAGAAGCACAATACAACACAGTATCTGCCTGTATAGCTTAAAACTGTGCGTAATAGATTTCTGGGGCGTTAGAGGGGCAGAGAGTGGATACTCAGACCTATAGGCAGGGTTAGTAGCAGCACCTATAATAGGAAGTGTTGGGCAACAATAAGAAGATCCTCTATGCAATCGCTTTTAACTTTGCCAAACTTTAACTGTTTGGGATTAAATTTTCCATGCCAAGTTTCTGCCTCAGGCTGGGAGTTTTGGGCAAATTTTTGTGAATAGTTTGGCTTGTCTTTGTTGAACCCCATCAGATTGCTTTTGGCCCAATCCTCTAATTTGTCTAGGTCCCTCTGTATTCTATGCCTACCCTCCAGCGTATCTACCACTCCTTGCAGGTTAGTGTCATCTGCAAATTTACTGAGGGTGCAATCCACGCCATCCTCCAGATCGTTAATGAAGATATTGAACAAAACCAGCCCGAGGACCGACCCTTGGGGCACTCCACTTGATACTGGCTGCCAAGTAGACATGGAGCCATTGATCACTACCCGTTGAGCCCGATGATCTAGCCAGCTTTCTATCCACCTTATAGTCCATTCATCCAGCCCATACTACTTTAAATTGCTGGCAAGAATACTTTTGGAGACCTTGACTTTAGCAAAGCTTTTGATACGGAATAGCATGTCCACTGCTTTCCCCTCATCCACAGAGTCAGTTATCTCATCATAGAAGACAATTAGGTGGGGGGAAGAGCGGAGTGTGTGGGGAAAGTGGGGACCCAGAGGGGGAAGGGAAGCACCAGAGGGATGGGGCACCAGAGGGAGAGTGAAGATGGGTAATGGATAGCAGGGCCCTCGGGTATATTTGGGGGGCTGGGGCAGAACACAGAGACCCCAGCATGGGGAATAAGGAGGCAGTGGGGAAAATGGGGGGCACACAGCCCCTGGCATGGTGGGGGGGGAAGAGAATGGGAGCAGTGGTGTTGGTGGAGAGGTACATGGGAGAGAGCCCTGGCATGAGGGAGAGGGTGAGGGGAGTAGCAAGGGACTCCCTGGAGTAGAATGGCACAGGAGGGTGTCTCATATTGAATTTGAGGGGGAATGGAGGAATGTAAGGAGCCCCTGGTGTATGCCACACCACTTCAATAAAATAACCAAATGTAATGCATTGCTGGTGGGAATGCTGAATAAGGTTACCATGGTATTTAAGGGAAGAGTTTGTCTCTCCATTCCCACCTTACACATTTGTCACTGTGAAGCCCACCCCTCCTAGGTGGAGGAAATCAATACAAAGATCACAGGACTGGGAGCATGTGACTACGAATGAGAGGGACATGAGGGCAGGTGAGCAGACTTGGGAACAATACTCCATTAAAGAGTGGGTAGAACAGCCAGGAAAGGACCCATGAGGAGGCCTAGGCTGAGTAACTCTCCATGGCTCCTAGTTAGAAGATCTGGGAGAAGAGTTTGCAGGGAGCCAGAGCTGGATCCATGTAGGAAGGCTGGAGGGGAAAGGGAGGAAGCTTCACTAGAGACAGGACTGAGAATCTGAAACCGAAGTCTGAGTCAGCAAGGAAAGCTGGGTGGAAGAATTTTGTGGTGTGAACTTTAAGTTGATAACTCAGATGCCCAACAGGGCTGGATTAGTGAGAAAACACCTGCAACGTGCATGTGATTAGCTGGTGAAGAAGAGAAACTGAGGCAGCAGTGGGCCAAAAGCCAGGCTGGATAAATCTTCCTACAGTTACCATTGTTCATCTTCCCTGCTCAGCTGCTGCTGCAGGCTGTCTTGTAGCATTTCCTCCTTAATGATTACTACTTTCTCAGGTCATTTAGTAGTTCAGGTCTTGGCATGTTCTTTCTTTCACAACCAGTTGAAAGATTTCTGCAAGAGGGTTAGTCAGACCTCCCATCAGCTTCATTCCCTCTTGCTCTAGCTCTGCCTGCGTGAAGGAAAAGAGAAAAGTAACCACTTCCTCACCCCTAAACTTCCCCTGATATTTCTTAAAGTGTTTTTCCCCCTCTCATCTTTGGAAATTGGACTTTTTAAATTTTTTCAAACTGAAATTGAACATTTTCAAAAGTGGGTGGGGAAAAAAATCATCTCAGTTTTAGGGGGAAAAAAAGCCCACCACAATTGGCAGGGTGCCATTCCCTCCCCCCCTTCTCCCAAAAACAAAAAAAAAAAAAAAGGAAGAAAAACATCATTTAGAAAATTCAAAAACTGGAACGTTGAGAGAAGTTGAATTGTTTGAGAACATTTTAGAAAAATGGCAGAATTGTTGGGTTTGGAATGGGAAAAAAGTGAATCAGTGCTATTCAAGATTCACAAGAAATAAGATATTTTCACAGGTGCCAAAATATGAATTTAGTCTGCTTTCTTGGAAAAAAAATTAAAAATAGATTCATAGACAGATCACTGCTTCACATTTACATGGCATGTCTAAGGTTTCCCTATTCCAAAAGAGCAGGAATAAAGCCAAGAATAAGAGTTTCATTAAAAATAAAGTCAGCTATGTAAATCTTTAAAGTTTAATTTATAAACCCATCCTAGTGAAACCTCTCTTGTGTTTAGACCTAAAGGGCCAGTTTTATGGATTTGAACTCAATTGGCTTCACCAGTTCAGTTCAATTCAGTTAAACTTACTGCTTAAATAAGGAGGCACAGTATTCTGGGAACTATCCATTATCATGATCTTACTTGCACCTGCTTTCTTGTAAATTGCAAGATAGTCACTTATTTCACTGCTGTTAATTGAACAGTCAGATAAAACTGAATTACCTACCTTGTCATGCTGGCTTTGTCACTCATTCAAAACAAAAGTGAAAATAAAAGAAAGGTACTTTAAGTTGATTTTAAACTAATTCTAAACTGTTCGGATGGCCTCGTTTATTTAAACGTTAACACACAGTGAGAAATTCTGCCTCCATGTACTTCCCTGCAGTTCCAACAAAGTCACACAAGAGTAAATTGGGGCAGATTTTAGCCCTTTGGGCTAATTCTTGTACTCTGTAGGGTAAATAACATTGATTGGTGATGGGAAGTGTGCATCTAATCTGGCACACAGAAGGGGTCTAGTCTGTCTAGTGGTGCATGTAAGACTCCTCAATAGGATTTACATACACAAATGGAAAGAAAAGGCCACAAAGTACTGCTGAATACAACCAAACGTTTCGAGCAAGGGCCTGGGAATCAGTTCTATTGCAAAATCTGCCACTGATTTGTTCTGTGACAATGGGCAAGTCACTTAACCTCTCTGTGCCTGAGTTCCCTAGCTGTAAAATGGGGATGATGATCCTTGTTTTGGTCTATCTTGTCTATTTAGAACAGACTGCATGCGAGCCAATTTTTAATGGCATGCTGCTGTCTGCCGGGGACAGCAGTGTGCAATTAAAAATCCTGCCTGGCCCAGCCCACTCTTCTCTGCCCACCGCTCTCTACTTGCAGGGCAGACAAGCTTCCTCCTCCCCCCGCCTCTTCCCCCAGCATGCAGGGTTCCTTCCACTCCTTCTCTTCCCTCCCTGCGGCTGATCAGCTGATGGCCCTTGCTACAGAGGGGAGAGATAAAAGCGGAGCCGCAGCGCGCTCTCTGCTCCGGAGACCTTGGGGAAGGGGGTGGAATTGGCATATCCTCTCCAGCCCCCTGCCGTGAGCTGCTCAGGGCAGGGGGCTGGGAGCACCCCCTTGACCCCAGCCTACACTCCCACCCCTCTGCCCTGACCCCTGCACCCCCCCCACAACCCCAGCCCTGACTCTGGCACCCCCCACACATACCCAGCCCCCCCAGCCCCCTGCCCTGACTCTTGCACCCCCCACATCCACATCCCCACCCCCACCCTGAGCACCAAATGGGAGCTCCTGCACACACACACCCAGATTCCCACCTGCACCCCTCGCACCAAATGGGAACTGCCCAGGTAAGCACTCCACACCCAAACCTCCAGACCCAACCCTGAGCCTCCTTCCTCGTTCTCGCTCCTGCACCCCAACCCCCAGCCTGCTCCTTCACCCCCAGCCCTGTGCTCAGTGCACTCCCACCCTCAGCTCAGTGCAGAGAGAGGAAGAGAATGGGCCAGAACCAGGGAGAAAGTAGGTACCTACTCTATGTGGACAGGGCCGGGACCCCAGACCGGCAGCAGACTGAGCGGGGCTGGCAGCCAGGACCCTGGCTGGCAGGAGCCGGCGGACAGAACCCCAGACCTGCAGCGGGTTGAGCTGCTCAGCACATTGCTGGTCTGGGGTCCTGGCTGCCAGCCCTGCTCAGCCCGCTGCCGGTCTGGGGTTCTGGCTGCCGGCCCCTTGCCAGCCGGGGTCCCGGCTGCAGGCTCCGCTCAGCCCGCTGCCAGCCTAGGTGAACAGAACCCCAGGCCGGCAGCGGGCTGAGTGGGCCAGCGGTGTAAGAGCAGCATTTTAATTTAATTTTAAATGAAGCTTCTTAAACATTTTGAAAACCTTGTTTACATACGACAATAGTTTAATTATAGAGAGAGACCTTCTAAAAATGTTAAAATGTATTACTGGCTCGCGAAACCTTAAATTAAAGTGAATAAATGAAGACTCAGCACACCACTTCTAAAAGGTTGCCAACCCCTGATTTAGAATAACTCCTGGAATGGTGCAGGCTCTTAGGATATGTTTGTACAGCACCTAGCACAATGGTGCACCTGTCGCTGTTAGTATTACATTTAGTGTGTAGAATTCCTAATAATTCCCCAGAGATATGTGAACATATGCCATTGAGGGCCATTGCCACCTTTCCTTACCCGAGTCCCTATCCAAATGAGGAGTCCTATTGATGCATCTGTGGAAGGATTGCATAACTAGGCTCATAATGTCTAGCGTTACCTCAAAACTTAATTTTAAAATGCTCTATGGTTCCCGCTAAATGCTTTTACAAACAGCAGCATCCCTTGACGTGTTTGGTTGTGTTTTAAATGCTCTCAGGCAGGGCACCGAAAGAACACCCCATAACTTTGCTTTGAAGACTCTGAGGAGAATTTTTTTAAGTTGTCACTAAGTGGCCTCATTTCTGCTTTTCTCCCTGAATCTGTGAAGCCCCTACCGGATGCATCATCTCCATAGTGCGGTCACTGCTGGGCACCTGTGTGTGCCTCTATGAGGCCCTGTAGGTCCCCATTCCCCAGCAAAGTACACTAAGCTATACTGGTAAACAGTGGATAAGATTGTCAGCATTAAGTTAACCAAATCTCTTTGAGAAATGAGCTGTAGGCTACTTCAGGAGCTTCATGTGCCCTTATAGTATCACTGCCTTTGGGAAGGGGGTGCCATTTCCCTCCAGTGCTCCGCTCACCTGCCCCTCTCTGGATCATCTATTAGTGGCTCCCTAGAGCTACTCTGTGCCTCTGATGGTTATGCTGCTACAATCTGTACTCCAGCATCCTCCGTAGAATTATACAACTTGTTACCTGCCCCATCTATGGGTCAGCTAGTCCCAGCCTTCCTTCCTGGGACAGATAATGACAGGAACCCTGAGAATTGAAACTCCCAGTCCTCCCATAGGATTTGCCCTGGGATAGCATAGTTTGGCTTGTATTTAGGGGCACGCTAGAAAGTTCCCCTCACTGCTGCACTGTGGCTTCTGAGCTGCTCGGTGAGGTTCTCCCTGGGCAACACAAATGCTGTGATGCCCTCTATTACAATGTGTATGAATGACCTGGTTTGGGTGCCTGATGCAGCTGTCCGACGGGGGCTCCATCATTTGGGAGATGGAAGTGCAGTGCTGGTACATGAGCACTTGTGAATGGCACACAGCCTGGGGAGGATGATTTTGTTTTTCTCATGTCCTGAGTGGAGCAGTGCCCCACAGGCAGAACCATCCCCTTCTTTTGTTTGTAGCTATTCTTGGCATGCTAAGTAGCTCTAAAAATGTTTTCATTCCTTGCTTAACCTTTGCTTTTGGAGAGAGACAGTTAATTTAATGAAGCCAGGTGCAAATCGATGACTATTCTATTTCATTTCCAAGACTAGCTGAGCCTCCAAGATAAATGTCAGATATTGCTTTCCCCTACCTGTTCTTTGATTAGGTGTCCGGTGCTGAAAGGTGAGATGACCTTCTGGGCTAACCTTACAATTTCCTGGAAGGTCACAGAGTCACAGCAGCCCACAATGGGGCTCCTTATTTGACTATTAAAGAAAAATAAAATCAATATCAAACAATAAATATTAACCAGCTGACTGTAGCCAAACTTTCCAGGTACCTACGGCCCTACTGTGCTGCGGCTGGCTATGTGCCAGGTATGTTCCTGTCGTGTCAGAAGACAGCATTAGAGCAAGTGCTGCCCTTAGGCCACTACTGATTGGCAGGAAGATGCATCAGTTAGGAGCCTGAAATATTTGATAAACCGGGACAGTTAGAGTGATACTTGGAGGCTCAAGACTAAACTGATGGCGAGAGGATTTGTAGGACAGGATGCAGAAGATAAAGCGATAATACAGAAGCAGAAAATTTAACTCTAGCAAGGGATTCACCTGGACAAATGTGGAAGGTGATGTCTCTTTGCCTACAGAACAGGTATAGCCATGGAAATTTACCCACCAGTGTTCCTCTCTTCCAACCTTCGGGGACCACCCCTAGAAGTAAGAGACTCAGGATGGTTCTAGGATATTGTGGAGAGGTAATCCTCCCCCCTGTGGTTATAATGGTCCATGGCTGCACCCCCACTACTCATAAGAGTCTGCTGCATGAGCCTTGCCGAATGGGTGGGAGTAGGGGAACCCAGGCCTTCCCACCCCACTGGGTTCCAACCCAGGGACTCTCTTGGGCTGGGGTGGGGCTTTCTGGGCCCAGAGTTGTTCTTGTACCCTTATCTCCCTAGTGTGGGGCTGTATCCACCCCATCACAGACTACTAGTTCAGCCTTATGCCTTTTTGGTTTGTGGACTTTCTACTTAGTTTGTCTGTTGTTATGAAGCCACCCATTTCTTTTATATAATAGGCCGCTGCCCACTTGTCATATTCCCCCTTGTGCCCTAGAGATGAAAGGCTCCATATCCTTCCTCTCCACCACATAAGCCCTTGGCTGAAAAACATTTTGGTGAACTGGGCCTTCCTTAGAAATGACGTCTGAAAGGGAATATCCCAGAAGCAGAACGGTCCCTTCATGGGCAATCCCTAACATAATCAACATTTGTGAATGAGACCCAGCACTTTTCCCATGGCCTCTTTAAGCTTTTGAGACTACCAGTAAGGGTGCCATTGCAGTGAGGGGTTTTATTATGTAGACACTTGACCACTGGAAGCTAGACTAAACCCACCAACTTATTTCACCATCTAGCCATCAGATGGCAACTACTTACTGACTAGTACCAACCTGACCTGGATTCAAACTACCAGCCTAGAGGAGAACAATGTATTGGCTGGTCACCTAGTATACCTCCTGTTGAACATAATACAACATGTTGCTGCTTGTGAACAAAATGGCATGGACGGCAATAATCTATCCCAGTTGGCATGATGGAGAAACGTGCCCTGTAACCCATGGTAACTAAAGCAAGTGCTACATATAACAAATCACAAGCAAATTCAGTGTTACTTATTCATTCTTCTTCTGGTTTACTCTGCTAGCCTGGTGAGAAAATGTAAAAGCAGAGAAGTGACAGCAGTCAGAGCACTGGCTTTGACAGATGTACGTTATCTCCTGCTTTGTTGTTTTTCTGCAGCCTGTTCCTAATGATTGATTTCATGAACTGAGATTGCATATAAATCTCTAGTTCCATTCTAGGATGGTAGTGGTACAACAAGCACAAACTGGAACAGAACTAGTGACTCATATGCCTGGACATTCCTGATAGTTAGCAAGGAAATAAATATTGATGCTGTCAGTATTCATGCAATAACTGATATTAAAAAAAAAAAAAAGAAGAAAAAGTAATCATTTAGTGCCCGATCCTGCATTCCTTGTGCACCCAAGACTCATAGTGACTTTGGTGGTTGTTGAATGGAGGATCAGGCTCTTGCAAGCTGATATTCTTTCCTATCAGGGACTTAGGGAGAAAGAGGAATGGAATTAATTGTCTTTGGAATTTGCAGTGCATTCTTTAGCAATAACTAACAAAAAAAACTATTTCACCATGGTAATAAGCCTTCCTTTCCTAGGAAATGTGCATGCATTTAGGATGAGTAAACTTTCCTGTGGTTTTAATTTACTCAATAATATTTTTAAATAGCCTAGATAACTGGTCATTTATATTTTGGGCTATATTCTGCACTTGGGTAAGTGTGGTTCCATGAAAATCAATGTGTCAGATACATCTCTCTTGCATTCTCTCCCATTTCTCAGTCAGTTAGCTTGGTGGAGGTGCAGAATGGGCAAGGGGTAGGCCTAGATCTTCTGGGAACCCAAAAGAGCATTGCCAGCTCACTATTCTGCACTTGCTAGTTCCTCCTCTGTCTGCTTGTCAAGACCCAAGCCTACAGCTGTTACGTTTCCTGCAGCGGAAATGTCTACCTGGAGGGGAAGGGAAACACAGAACAATGAATTCAGATCCCAACCTGCATAAGAATGGGGAAAGTATTCAATTTCAAATGCCCCCACCTCCTTCAAAGTGCAAATGTATTTGTCACCTGAAAAAAAATTATAAGAAGTGTGGGCCAGATTCTCAGCCATCATAAATCTGCATAGCTCTATTGACTTAAACGGAGCTCTGCCATTGCACTTTAGCGGAGGATGTGGCCCTTTGGGTCCAGTTTCAGCCACTTAGGGAAAGAACTCACTGAAATCAAGTAAAGTGTTTCTAAAACAGCCAATATACAGTCAAACAAGAACATACTTTGCAAGGTTAAATACCTCTGCTGAGTTTGAGGCACTGCATTTCTGGTGCCATTAATTGCAACCTTGCAAACATCACTCATTTACAAACAGATGCATTGAAGACAAGAGGACTACTTGTGTGAGTAAGGACTACAGGCAGGAGTATGGGTTTGTAAGATAGGTTGTTAGCAGAGCCAGCCTTTTAGAACTCAAGAATTTCTGGCTCCCATTCGAATACTCAGTCCTTTAGACTATCTGGTCTTAGTCTCCTGTTTGTTCAGGTCTTCGCAGCAATAGTTGAACGGATTCAAACATTGATCAGAACCTTAATGAATTTACCCTCCCCACATTGTCCTTTAATTCCCCTCTTATTATTAGTAAAGCACTAGCATTCTCCCTTAAATTTTGTATAAACAATTCAGTGTGGCTTTGAAGCATAAACCTCTACTCACATATGAAGTAGACTTCATTAGCTGTTTCCTATGTGATAAGTCTCCCTGTATTATGAATGTCCCGCTAAATAAATGTTAATTGTATTAAAAATGAATTTAAAAATCATTAAATTGTAGTATATTAATGAGTGGCAATACAGCTCATCTATCATAAGAGAAATCCTTGCCTATAATCAAAGGAATTCAGAGCTGAAAATAAATGATAAAATATGATCTATCCCATTAGTACCAGAGCTACTGTTAATATATCCTCCATCAACGTTTTTGATACATAGAAAAAGGAATATTCACCTAGGAAAGAACTGGAGAGGACACTCTTTTTCATTAGAGTTTACGGATTGCAGAAGACAGAGTAGAGAGAATATTCTGGGAAGCCCAGAGGAGTGGATTATCATGATTTTTTCCACTTGATTATTATGAATAATAATGTTGGTCCTACAGTGACATATAGGCAATACAAAACCCACTACTGTTCAACTCCAGCCTCAGACGCAAAAATAGCCCTTGTCCAACGTGGGTATATTGCATGATTTTCCTTTTACTCCCTGACTGTCTTTACCACCATTTAGATGTTCCCCTCGCCCTTCTGGTAAGTGGGAAATGCTGTATATATTTCTGTCTCTCTGACAAGGGAGGGAGGCATAAGGGCACATAAGAAAAGGGCTGGGGGTGGGGAAGGATGGTTCGGGCACTACCCTGGGGCTAGAAAGACTTGAGGTCAATTCCCTGCCCTGCCACAGACTTCTTTTGTGGCCTTGGGCAAGTTGCTTAGCTTCTTCAAGGTTCAGTTTCCCAGCTTGTAAAATGGGGATAATTGCACTTCCCTGCCTTCCAGGGGCACTGTGGGGACAAATGCATTTAAGATTGCCAGGTGCTCAGACACAATAGTCACAGGGCCATAGATGTATCGGAGATGGATGGAGCTAAGGAGTCTTCCTCAAGCCATTGTCTTGAATTTAGCAGCTCTGCGTTACACAGCTGCTCCAGCCTCAGGTAGAATCAATCCGCAATGGACCTGGGACTTATGCTAGTTAGCATTGTTATTTATTGATGATCTGGTGTCTCAACCAAGCCAGAGCCCCATCATGCTAGATATGTCACACATACATAGCAAATGAGCTTGCTCAGCTCTGTCCCTTGGGGATGTGGCAAGTACATGGCAGAATTGCCATATGTTTTTTGTGCGACTTGGCTGTCTCTAGGGAGGAGAGTTCCCTTCATAAACTGATGAAGAGGCTGGATTACCTCAGCTCCCTTTAACTCACTCAGGGCGTGCTGAGACCATTGGTCGGGAACCAGTGGGAAGATCACACCCTGACTGCGCTCCTGTATCTAGCTGTGTGTATAAAACAATGGACTTCAGTTTCCAGTGGTGTCCTTTCCCTAACTTCCAAAACCACAAGCATGTCCTCACAGGCTGTTACGGAAAGCTCAACCCAGCTCCTGTTGGAGTCAGTAGGAATTTCTCCATTGACTTCATTGGTAAAGGAGCAGGCTCTTACTAAACCTTGTATGCAATCCATTAGTTATTATGACAATGCCTGCTCTTATCTCTTCCTCTGCCTCATTTAATTTTTTCTTTCATCTCATAAACTGTATCTCTGTTTGTTTTATGACTAAAACCCTTGCAAGCCAGCTATACAGTGCACAGTACTTCCAAAGACTGACAGGATGTTTACCTTCTGTTAACCGGGAATAAATATTGATATTGCTAATCCTAAAATTCACATGTACAATAAAAAATAAACAGCCTGGCTTTGTTGTTAATGAGTAATTGGATATCAGATAGCTTTGAGCAAAATAGGTATGTAAAGATGGCCAGGACTGCATGGGAATAGCTCCCCTTTACATGGCCTCTACTACAATGGATAGCATGGGGGCTTTTGTTTTTGCATAAATCATTGTCAGGAAAACAAAGTCAGAAGCAACATGGTCCCTGAAAAGCAAATGCATTTAAATTACAATCATTTGCACTTTAAATATAGTGGTGGTTCTGCCTTCCATCACCCCGGTCCTATGTGCCATTCACAGATGTTAATTTAACAGTCTAGTGCTTCCATCTTCCAGGAGAAATATGCATGTCACACGCCAATACACATGCCAGTAGGGGGCTCCAAAGTGGTGTCAGCAGCAGTAGCAACAACAGGAATGCAGAGAGAGCGCCCAAATGTCAATGAACTGTCTAGCTAGCAGCCATAAGTAGGGTGACCAGATGTCCCATTTTTAAAGGGACAGCCCTATTTTTTTGGGCCTTCTTCTTATAGAGGTGCCTATTACCCCCCACCTCTGTCCCGTTTTTTCACAGTTGCTATCTGGTAACCCTAGTCATAAGAGGCCCTTTAAAGAGTTCCCCCAATGAACGAGAGCATGTGCCTCTGCAGAGGGTTATAAAGCCTAAGATATAGAACCGTTCATTCAAGAGAGTCAAAAGGACACATTCAACTAGCTTGGGGTTTGATTTATCCAGAGCCTAAATCCCATTACATACATGCCGCGGGCGCTGTTGTGGGGGTATGCTGCCCTTTGGGGAGCATTCATAAGAAGAGCTGAGTAGCAGATTTCCCCACAGTGGTTCCTGGACCCTTTGCTTGGCTTCTGCCTCTGTGTCCCCACCCCATCTGAAGAGTTGGAGCAGGGTTTGACTTACAATATCCCATGAAGAGTTAGATTGGGTGGTAAGAATTCTACAGGACCTGTGATATAACAAAGTAAGTCACTGCCTGAATATACTTGGGCTGTTACAAGACGTGACACAATATGAGCCCAATCCTGTGAGATATTGTGCATTCCCTACTCTCTTTCGTTCTTGGGTTCTCAACACCCTGCAGGCTTGGACCCCTACATTCTATTACTTTTTGCAAACTTTAAAAAATCATCTCCCTAAAAATGGCATAAAATATTACAGTTTACAGTAATGTACCTGCATGGAAGTTATGTATAGTACATGCATATGATTACATACAAGAATTTACCACACCTGCCAATTAGTTATCTGAATTGAACACAGTTTATACCAGATCAGCATTTGGCCTTAAGTGATTGCAGCGTTATGGTGCCATTTAAGCAAAGTGTTAGCAAATTAGCCTAAAATGGGAAAGGAATATTTTTCTCTTCATTATATAGTTCTGTTTTCTATGAAAATGACTGAAAATAATTAGTAGCATGCTATGTGAAAACAATGCAAATGAGTTCATGTTGCTCCTGAAAATAGCATAGTTCTGGTTTCAGTACTTGCTTTTACTTTGAGAGAAGAAAAATAAATTAATGAGAAAGTCGGGTCTTTTGAGGTTATGACACCTACAGCGAGCTGTGGTTGATCTAAAAAAATGGTTCATGCTTCATCCTTTTCCGCTGCTTATTTGTGTACAGTCATACCAGCCGACACCGGCAGAGAGAAAATTTCAGCACGTGTCATTTCCATTAAGGCCTTTCTAAGTTTAAAAGATCAAAACAAACGAAAAAACTAATTGTGCTATGTTCCACAGAGCTACACTGTTGTCCCATCACTGCGTCTATTTCAGAATAGCCACTTTGTACTAGCTTTCCTGTGTGTGTGTTTGGAGGCGGGGAGGTAGAATCACTTATTATTTTTCTGTATTTAGGCTAAAGGCAATTCTGATCTTCTTTCATCATGCATGCATCCTGGCCTTCACATGTTTTCACATACTCTGCTATGTGCCTAGCTGTTTAGAATTCTCCCACTCCTCTCTTCTATGTTGCAAGGTGGTGGCATACCAGCTGGTAGGAGGGGTTTTACCTCTGGTCACCTTTTGAATTATCACAAATTTGGACAGAGAAAAACATCTGCTTTTCAATTTAATTGGTCGAGCATCAATCCTCAGAGTGTAGCTAGCATGCCTACATCCTCTAAGGGTTACAGTATTTTATTGTTTTATGGCTATAGATCATGTGCAGTCATGTGAGAGTTGCTGGTAATATACAAACATATAATTTAAACTACATATAGGGCTTGGAAAGTGGGTAGAAAATTCTACCAAAATCATACAATCATAGAAGATTAGGGTTGGAAGAAACC
Organism: Eretmochelys imbricata; assembly: GCF_965152235.1. Taxonomy (NCBI): domain Eukaryota; kingdom Metazoa; phylum Chordata; order Testudines; family Cheloniidae; genus Eretmochelys; species Eretmochelys imbricata. The sequence goes on from NC_135573.1 coordinate 20,027,316, forward strand.
TCAGGAGATCATCTAGTCCAATCCCCTGCTCAAAGCAGGACCAACACTCACTAAATCATCCCAGCCAGGGCTTTGTCAAGCTGGGCCTTAAAAACCTCTAAGGAAGGAGATTCCGCCACCTCCCTAGATAACCCATTCCAGTGCTTCACCACCCTCCTAGGGAAATAGTGTTTCCTGATATCCAACCTAGACCTTCCCCACTGCAACTTGAGACCATTGCTTCTTGTTCTGTCATCTTCCACCACTGAGAACAGCCTAGCTCCATCCTCTTTGGAACCCCCTTCAGGTAGTTGAAGGCTGCTATCAAATCTCCCCTCACTCTTCTCTTCTGTAGACTAAATAACCCCAGTTCCCTCAGCCTCTCCTCGTAAGTCATGTGCCCCAGCCCCCTAATAATTTTCGTTGCCCTCTGCTGGATTCTCTCCAATTTGTCCACATCCCTTCTGTAGCGAGGGGACCAAAACTGGATGCAATACTCCAGATGTGGCCTCACCAGTGCCGAATAGAGGGGAATAATCACTTCCCTCGATCTGCTGGCAATGCTCCTACTAATACAGCCCAATATGCCATTGGCCTTCTTGGCAAGAAGGGCACACTGCTGACTCATATCCTGCTTCTCGTCCACTGTAATCCCCAGGTCCTTTTCTGCAGAACTGCTGCTTAGAATGGTAGCATCTGATGCTCACTTTGCACAAGTGCTTCCCCAAGGGGAATGAAGATGAGGATGAGTTCAATGGAAAGGAAGAGCACACTGAAATATTTTCCTCAATATATTAGATATACTAGCTCATTAAACAAAGTATTTAAACACATACCTAATATAAACCACAGAAACAGTGTCGCTGACTTTAGTGGGACTGTTCATAACTTAAACACAGGAATGTGCTTAGATACCCATTCCCTTATCACACCTAAGTATATGCATAGTATTAAACACATGAATAGTCCCATTGATTCTAATGGGATTATGTGCCTGCAAAGAGTTTGGCTGGGTTAGGTTCTCATTCATTCCTCATTACAACTAGAAAGTCTAACTATATATTTCTGGACCCTAGGTTTATGCGTCAGCTGTTAATGACAGAGGAGGAGATTGGTTTCTAGATTCTTATCCTTATAAAAACGATCATAAAAGAACCAGTGTTTCTCAGATTGAAATCTGTGTTAAACAATAATCTGAATTCACCAAGAAGAGAGTCTCACTATTTTATAGTAGTAAAGACTTGCCAGTGCCCAGCACATCTCAGGATCAAGTCCAAAATGCACAATATTAATTATATTGTTAGGTACTGAATGTGGTTTGCACGATATGTTAATCCGGTAACTAAAACATTAATTATCTTTGACCCTATTGCACACTAATTAGGACTGGATCTCGGATCCATAAAAGGATTTAGGCACTGCAGCACTCAGCATTAAAATGCCTGCCTTTTAGGTGCCTGAAAAAATCCCTGGAACAACTCTGAGGTCCACAAAGCTTGAGTTAGGTGCCTAGGTACGAGGAGAGACAGATGCCTTAGAATGGGATCCACAAAAGCCAGTTTGCTAGTATGAAAGCCACCTAAACTATCCAATGAGAGATGCTGAGGTGAGGGATGGGTCTTAAGCCCTGCCCCTCTCTCAGAGATAGGAGCCTGAGTCTGGTCTGCAAGGAGATGCCTGTCTCTGCTTGCAATGTACAATCAGGAACCCATTTTGGAGCTAAGCAGCTTAGATGCCTAAGATGCTTCTTGTGAGAAGGGGATGGGCCCCTGCCTTACTCTGCACGAACTGGTTGGAGCAGGTGGTGCCCACTTTATAACTTTTAGCCCAGTGGTTAGAGCACTTACCTGAATTCAATTCCCCCCTTTCGCAGAGGGGAAGAAAGGGTCTGAACAGTGGTCTCCCCCACCTCTTAGGTGCGTGCTCTATCCATTGAACTAGGGGATATTCTTATGTGGGGGCTCACTCAGTCTCTCCTGTTGAAGTGTTCCATTGTGTATTAAATAATTAAAAAGTAATTGGGCCAGAGAGTGAGAGAGAATGACTCTAGTCTGATGACTAAGGCAGCCAGGGTCCAGTTGCCGTGCTCCAATCGCTCTTTAATTTTTTGTACACAATGGAACAACTTCAACTGGAGAGACTGAAGGAGTCCCACCTCAGACTATCCCATAGCCTAGGGGTTAGAGCACTTGCCTGAGAGGTGGAAGACTCTTCCTGGGGCTGAGAAGGGACTTGAACCTGGGTCTCCAACATCTCAGATGAGTGCTCTAACCACTGGACTAAAAGATACGCAATAGGCAGTAGCTCCTCCTCCTTGAGCCAGCTTTCAAATGGGGCCTGATCTGATGGGTGGCCTCTGAGAATGACTATTGGATCAGGCCCTGCAAGTGAATTAGGTAAATGAATGCCTATCTTCAGCTGGTTTGTGACTCACTCTGGGGCTTAGCCAGGAGATAGGCATCCAGATGCCAGAGGGAGGCAGCAACATGCATGCTAAGAAGCAGACACTTAGGTACCAAGGGAACGTTTATCCTGAAAACTTAGGCATCAAGTGAGTTTAGTTGCCTACGGAGTTTGGCGGGGGTTTTGTGGATCGCAGTGGAGCCTAAACCTGGGATGGACCTACGCACCTAAACCCTAGACTTAGGTGACTATGTCTGGGACTAAGGCACCTCCATCATTTTGTGACTCTGGTCTCAGGCCCCTGCTGTGTTCTCACTGAATAGCAATGCCCCAAAACAGGCAAAAAATGGTTTATTGTTCCAACAGACATTTTGCGCCCAGGTACTCTCTCCAGTTGAAGTCAACAGGAAACTCACAGTACGTTTCGTGGAAGCAAGACTGCTGCAGGTGCTTTCCATGACTGATTAATTTAGAAGACAGATAATGAACTTCCAAAGTACAATCTAATTGAGGGAACATGTCTTGGATCATATAAATAAACACTAATCTAGCTGATACATGACAATTTTATCTCATCTGTTGGTATCTCAGATCTGAGGATAATCTAAAGCTTAATTATAAAGGAATACATTTTCAAAAGTGACTGGTGGTTTTTGGCTGCTCAACATAAAACAACTTAAAGGGACCTGGTTTTCAGAGAGTGCTGAGCACTTCCATAATGTCTGCAGTTGGGCATCTCAAAATGGAGGCACCTAACATCTATTTGTCAGGGTGAGCTGGCTTTTTAAGGGGGTTGGGATTCAGCTGCTCCTTTTGCCAGGCTAAGCCCAGCTTCCCAGGTGAAGGGAATAAGTCCTGGGGTCACATAGTAGAAACCGGTGACAAATAAAGGGCAGCCTGAGGTCAGGGAGCAGACTAGGGACAAGAAGGGAGCAGAGAGTTCCTTGGTTCAGCGGAAAGGATGAGGTTTAGACAAGGCACTTATACTGAGCTCTTTTGTTAAGGACAAATAAAACTTAGACCCTGAAGAAAAGGGACTGAACTCCTGTGGTTGCTGGGAGTTCTTAGATGCACAGCTGGTGAGTGGACTCCCTGGCTTACACACTTATATATGGACTTCTGACAATGGGGGATCTGCTTTCACGTGGGCTCACCCTGCATATTATATTGACGGTTAAATAAAACAGTTAGCTGTATTACATAACCAGTTCTTTCAGCATCCACACTGTTGAGCACATACACAACTTCAAATAGGAAAAAAATCCTGACGGTTCCTGTAGCTGTTAGGCTCACACAGTGTCTTTGGTTCAATGGTGCAATGTACGTCATGAAGACGTTTGGGCTCCACTCTGCGATTCCTCCTTTACAGTATTTTCCCTGTCTCCATTTCACTGCCTTCTGTAGAACTACAGGCAGCTGCCTTGAGATCCAACCCACAGATTCAGTCTGGGTTACCTCGGGCCGCATTATAGTCTCCCTGCAAGACTGGGTTGGATCTGACTGGCACTCCAAGTGGCGGCCAGTTTTGTGCCCTTGACAGAACTCGCTACTGATTGGCCAGTTTCTCACTAAGGGGCAGAGTGTCTGTGTGTGAATTCGGGAATGTTGGCCCTTAATGAACTCTTCCACACCAGCTACTGAGCATGGTTAACAACTTCCTGCACTGTGCTGAAATAGCAATTACTAGTTTGCAGCCACTGACGCTGTCTGTACTGCCACCTGGTCTGGGAAAAGTAGAAACAGCAGCTGTACTTACAACGATAAGGATTTTGGCTGAGCCCCATGAAATAAGAAATAGAAAAGGGGGTTATATCTGTATGATGAGTATGCCAGGTATATAGTAAATACTTCTCAATGTGATTCCTTGCATATACTCTCATAAGTGCACTACTTGAGTTGAAGGAGTCAGGTTCACAGCACAGGTGCAACCACTGTAGAGGATGTGTGACGTCCTTGTCTTCTTTCAATGTCTTGTTGGTATTCCCCTCCCTCAGTGTGGCTACAGAATTCACGTGCTTTCATGCCTGCTCTCTCTCAGCTTTTTATACAATTACATCTCTGCCAAGGTTGGTCATATGTCATGGGATGAAACCTCCAGGAATAAGCTTTAATTCCTGGAGACTCCAGGACAGTCCTGGAGGGCTGGCAACCCTAATCTCTGCATGCTTATTATTTATTTGTTACAGTTACACTAAAAGGCCATCAGCTGCAATGGGGCCCCGGTTGTGCCAGTCACTGCACAAATAAATAATGAGACAGATCTTACCCCAAAGAGCTTACAACTGAAATAGACAAGGTAGCCAACAGATTTTACAAATTGGGGAAACTGAGTCATAGAGCAGCCAAATGACTTGGACAAGGACTCACAGGGAGGCTGTGTCAGAGTCTGGAGCTGAACCTGGTAGCAGCTGAGTCCAAATCAATCACAAGCCCATCCATCCTCTCATGAAGCTGCCAGGTTTAACAAGTGTGATCTCATGTTCATAACTGGAGTTTGTCTTTGGACAATGAAACCAGGAGTGAAAGTGTGTTTTAATTGCAGAAGATGCTGTGATGGGTAGCAAGAGTGTATTAACGGCTAGAAAAAGCACCTTCAGTAAAGTCAATAGTTTGTGGCTGGACCAGACTTACTGTCTCTTTATATGCTTCTGATGATAGTGCAACTTTTTCAAAATAACAGTTGAGCTGGGTGGGGCCCACATTTTGAAATGTGCATTGCAAGTCAGGTATTTGACTATCCCTTGATGAATCTTTGTCTGGGCTATATCCTGCTATTGATCTATAGCCAAAACTCCTATTAATTTCCATGGGAGCTCAGTGCATCAGGTAGCAGGATGTCTTATCTCTCATTCTATTGACGTCTTCCTCCCCTCCCACAATCCCTTTCCCATTTAGCAATTTGCTAAGGGAAAGATGTAAGGACGATCCCTGACACCTGTTTGCTGTCCTTCATGTAGGGAACGCCTCATTCTGTTCTGTGTTGCTGAGTAGAATCTGTGTTGTGAGCTCTGATTTTGTTCCTTTTTTTTTTCCCCTTCATGTTTACTGCCTCTGTTCTGGGAAGTCTGTGGAAATTTGCTAAGTTTGCAGCAATGAACTAGAAGAGATGCTAAACACTAAAAATAACTTGGGAGAGGACTGTCCAATAAGTTAGCTTTAAAATGACTCATGGCAAAGGCTGAAAGCAGGGTCTGTACAGCAGTAGAGACGTCTGCTTCACTTGGATAGATTGTGCTCCTAAGCTGGAGAAATGCTCTAACACAGATAATACTAAACATACAGCTAGGACTGTGCATCTTCCAAGCACTTGAGAAACATTAATGCCTCAGAGAAATATGATTAGCTTCATTTTCTAGGTGGAAGAATTAAGGCAGAGAGATTAGAATATGATATTGACTTCAGAGTGAATAGAATAAGCCACAAGTGACTTACCCATGATCTCAGGGGGAGTCTATCAGAGCTGTAACTGAAATGCAGGAGGTCTGAGATTGTGAGTCATCTGATTAGGCGACTCTACTGTGCATCACTCTAGTAATAATGCCAATATCTATCGAACCCTTCACATCTACTTCACAAAACATCACAGCCTGCTGTGAGGTAGGTAAGTAGATATCACCCCCATTTTGCAGGGGGTACAAGCTAGGCTACATCTTATCCTGGAAGCTCCATCAGTGTGTTCTGAAGAGAGGAATTAAAATATTACTAAGTACTACCAGGGAGAGCAAACCAAACCAAAATAAAAACAAACTTTCACACATCCAACATTCACTATTATTTTCATCTTTGTACGGCAGCAGAGCCTAGAGGGCCACACCAAGATCAGAGGCCCATTGTGCCAGGCAATGTATACACACATAGTAAGGAACAATCCCTCCCCCGGAAAGTTAAATAGACAAGACAGACAACGGGTAGGAGAAAGGGAGTTCTATTATACATGGTTCAGGTAGCAATACCTATCGGTGAGGTCACTTAACACTTTCTACTGTAAGATCCTGTTTTCAGTTCAGCTGTTTGGGCTGAAATTTTCTGTCAGGTGTCTCCTTCAGATGTTCTTATTTGTTTTTTTAACATTTTGGCAAAAATGGCCACCTATTTCTCAGAACACCAGATGTGAATAGAGATGTCTATCGATTGATGCTGACTTATTTCTTGAGAGCTTTGTGATAGAAGAGGATATTCAGCAGGGGTTGAATGAGGAGAGAGTAGTGGTTGGGGCAGCCGGTTTGGAAAGGTTGTTTTCATGAGTACAACCAACACATAAGTCCTAGGAAATCCCTTTTGTTTGCATTTGGAAGATCAGTCACTCACTAAAAGTATTTAAACGCCATAGTGACCTTAGTCTGTAGTCTAGTGCAATTGCATGTTACATACACATTGAGCGAAATACCCCTCTGTGCAGAGCCAGCACAAAGCTAGAGTGGTTCACAAGCTATCTTAAGACACTTTTTGTTCTGCTGTGTAAAAACCCAAAGACATACAATAGACAATAAAAGAGAATCTCATTTAAAATTGAGATAAATGCCAATTTCTCTACAAAACTATTTATGAAGGGGTGGGGGAGAAAGAAAGGAGGAGGATTAGCTGGAAAGGAAAATGGAAACATGCTCTATGACTGAGGGTTTTTTTCTCTTTGCAGTCCTTTGCATGGTCATGGCTTGGCACGCTTTCAGACCATAGGAAGCATTGTGAAATTCCATGATAAGAGGGTTTCCTTTGTGCTGGCCAGCGTGGCTTTAAGAGAAATTGTTCAGTACTTCCTCTCATCCATTATGTCAACCGCACTTCTCTGAATGAATTTGCTCCTATTTTTTTTAAAGTAACCTTTAACTTTTCGCTGTCATTCATTCTCTGTCCCGATGCAGCTGTCGGAACAAGGTGAATTTGGGAGCAAGCTACACACAGGTCTGTGTGCAGCGATGTGAAAGAAAAACCAAAACCTGCAGCTAGCTGTGCACATGCTGGATAACACGATGCAGACTAGACTGTGTAAGGTGAGCTCATATTCTCTAGGTTGCACGGCCAGTTAAATGGGGAAAGTCACATCGCTAATAATCCGTTATAGTGACTTATAACTATTCTCCAGATCTATAGCTACTATTAATTGTTTGACTAAGTAGGTTTGTTGAGTACGTCCAGAGTGGCAGTCGACTGATGCAATTAGTAAAATGACCCTCTCACAGTTAGTGGAATAGATTGACCAGGGTGGAGGGCACAGCACAGCTAATAAAATACAGTCATGTACGTTGATCCAGATTCAGTGGTGTACTCCAGCTGCTTTGTGCAGGTCTGGTGATGCAAAGAAGCCATAAACCCAGTGTAATCAGGATTATAGGTGGCTTTGCTTCACACAAGTGGCACAAAACAGCTGGGCCATGCCAGTGAATTGGCTTATTAGTTGGGCATCTTTCGAGGGCCTCTTCCTGCACAGCGCAGATGCAGAGTTTTGTGTATTAAGTGCAAGATAAAAATGTTAGCAGGGAGTGCTGTAAAGCATGTGACGTGGAAGTTTCTGCTTTCAGGGATGTTTGTGTAAAACAGGAACAGTGCAATTGAAGTGAATGATTTTAGGCTGGTGTAAAACCAAATATGAGAGGAGAATCAGGGCCACTATGTCTTGCCCAAGCTCCAGATTGTGAGTGGCCCTTGAGTGAGGGTGGGAGAGGTGTGAAAGGAGCCTCCCTCCCATGTGAATGGCCATTGTACTGGCCACAAAAAAGCAGTCTGTGAGCACGGCTGGGCTCTTCCTCCCATCGCCCCACCAGTGATCAAATTCCCCACAAGGGGGCGAAAAGAAAGCAGGGCTATGGCCTGTGGAGCCATAGTAACGGATGATGCAGTGTGTGCTCGGAGCAGTGCTGGGAGAGATGGGGCCTCAGTGAGTACGCTCCACTTCAGTGCTCTCCCAGGGTCAGCATGATTCCACACACCCACCATGGCACAGTGTGGGTGTATTGGGGGGCCATATGGCTCCACACACCCACCACAGCAGCTGTGTGGGTATCAGGGGGTTAGTATGGCTTCACACACCCGCCCTGTCAGAGTGTGCCTGTATCGGGGGCAATATGGCTTCATACACACACCACAGCAGGGTATGTATGTATCGGGGAGGAGGGGGGCAATATGGCTTGATACACACCCACCACAGCAGGGATGGTGTGAAATACACAATCTAGTTCCAATAGCTCTGTTTCTATGGTGTTAAAAAGAGAACCCTCACAAACCTATTAACATGGGACAGAAAGGGTAAGAGGCACCTCCTCTACCCTAACCAGGATAAGAAAGGGGACAGGAGGTCCTCATTCCTTGAATCCCTAACATATAATACATAGGAGGTCATTATCTGCATCATCACTCGGCTAGTACGTGGCAGATAAACTGTGTGGTTGTCTGGCCATTGGAATATATTGGGATTAAGTAGATGTCTGCCAGGGCTTTGGGGATTCCCGTTTCTGAGGGGCGATGGAGAAGCATGTGCTAAATTCCATATGTTGGAAACAAGGAGAGAGTTGCTCAGGATACAGCATAACTGAGGGCTGAATTTGGCCGATGAGTCTAGCAAAGGCAGGTGGAGTTGGCAAGTGTTTCAGATGTTGCCTGGCTAGACACTTCCTTATTCTGTGGCATGGAATATGGGTTTGAGCCAGCATCCATTCAATCAATGGGAGTCTTGCCATCAGCGTCTGTTGGCATTGGTTCGGATTTTCAGAAATGTACTCACTTTGTTAGGTTGCTTCCCCTCTCATTGGGCTTGCCAGGTCAAATACTCAGCTGGTGCAAATTGGTGTAATGTCACTGAAATCATTGGCAATTTATGCCAGCTAAAGATTTGTCTACCGTCTCTTATACGTACCTGTGGGCTTTTTCTCATGCAGGAGAGAAGGACATTATATGAATTAATTTTGATAAATGAGCTTAGCTCATTCTACCTTTTTGTCTCTAAAAAAATCAGTGATGGGCCCAGATTCAGAGCTGGGTATGTTGAAATCTGGGGGTGAGTTTCAGGCCCATCCGTACAAATGGTGGTGGGAAATTTTCTGAAGTTACCAAAGAATTTTAGCTTGTAATTTCAGTGATTGTAGCACTCCTGAGAACACTAGACGAATAGCCGTTGAAAATGACATCCACTCTTCATCCACAGAACAGACGAAGCATGGACAGCTGCAATGCAGGCTTCCCCACACTACTCTGCAACTGTGTTTTTACCAGCTGATCTCATCCTTGCACCTCTAGTTCAGCCTTTATACCTTTTCAAACTCTTATGATAACTAGCCTCTTGTCGGCAATCATGGCTGCCTTCATGAAACCATTCATTTTTATATAATAGGCCACTGCAGAGTTGTGAGATTCAACTTTGTGACCAAAAGGTGAAAGGCTCCATACCGTTCCCCTGGGAATCCAGTCCCCTTGCTGAAGAACTTCTTGATGAACTGGGTCCCCATCTTTGAAATGCCAATTCATATGAATGGTCAATATAAAAATTCTCCTGTGCTGTGCTGCCTACAAAAAAACCCTTGGCAATGGTTAGGCCTAGGCTATCAAGGAATGATTGACAACATATCTGTCTGAATCCACCTGTTGTCTCTTGTCTTATACTCTGATCTTGTGGGTAGGGAACATCTTTTGCTCTGTTTGTGCAGAGCCTAGAGCAATGAATCCGGGCCATAATTGGAGCTTGTATGCGTTACCACAATATAAATCGTATTGTTTAGATAATACACCAGACATGATACACTGGTACAATGGATCATTTAATGAATGGTGTAGACCATATCAACACTTGCCAATCTGGTCAAATAAGTACAACACATGCTCTTTGCTTTCCTGTCTTAGGATCTCATTGGTTACACCTCAGCTCTAATTTTACCCTTTGTTCTGTTTCTCTTCCCCATTTGATTTTTGTCACTGTGAGAAGGATAACACCACTAGACACAGTAATGCTGAGGCAGTCTGCCTGAAAGCTCAGTGCTATCATGCTCCACTTCCTCTGGGTTTTATTCGGTTCTTCAGGGGATGCAGGTTTTCAAGCAGGAACCTTTGTATTAGCATCTGAAGTCTTTCATCTTGATAGTATGGGTTTAATCTTGAACGCTGCTGCAAGCACTTTGGACTTTATAGTGAAGCTATAGTTAGCCAGGGGGAGAGTGGTTGCGGGGAGTGGGAAGGATGACGACCCCGTGTAAAAATAGCACCTTCTTATTTGGTTTACTGCTTCCTGTGTGTTTGTGATACGTGTTCAAATACTGACAAAACCAAGAGTTTAATACCTATAATCTTTCATACAAAGCACCTTTTCTCTGAGATTCTCAAAGCCTTTTAGGAATATTAGCTTCCCACTCAAGTTAGAATTCTACAGATAGGTCATCTAAGACAGAGCTGGTCAAATTCTGCTCTGTTATCTGGTTTCATTGCCCATTGACTTCAGTGGCACTGCCTGTGTAACTGAGAACAGAAGTTGTCTTGAAGAAGCTAAGGGCGAGATCTTGGCCCCAGTACAGCTCCTTTGCACCCCTCCAGTGCTGCAAAGGAGCTGTAACAATGCCATTAACTGCAGCTGAGGCTTTTCCCTGTGTATAAGGGTAATCCCCTGCTGGCATAGTTATTCTCTCTCAGCCCTCCTGCATGGGGCACGTTGCGGTAGAAGGGGGCATGGCCAGGATTTGCTGCACTCCAGCAATCTGCAGCTAGTGTAGTGTTCACCACTGACCTCACTGCTGTTACTCCTGATTTGTACCGATCTAATTGAGATTGGAATCTATCCCAGTGATATGGGTCAAGATGAAACTCAATTGTTCTAAATGAAATTTGACTTCTAGGCCTGTTTCTCTAAGTGAACAAGATAAAAGGGCACAATCTTCCAACCCTTACTCATGCCAGTAGCTTTGTCACTGTAGCAAAGTGGATTTTAATGCAACTTCAGTTACAGGACTGGACCCACAGACACTTTGGGACAGATGCTTCCACACCTCCCCCCACTACAGCCCCTTTGAGCTGTTCTGGCAGCACAGAAAACAAAAAACCGGCTTAACTAACCAGTCAATGATCCCCCCCAGTGTGGGGGAATTCCTGATTTGCATACAGCTGTCCACCCTCTCCTCTCCCCCAGCATAAAAGGTGTGGACAGAGCACCTTGCACTCCAGCAATCCCTGGGTTGATATAAATCTTCTTGGGGCCACTGCAGACAGTGTGAATTAGAGCATCTCTGAGTCTGCTCTAAGTTGCACAAGGAGCCTCAGGACTGGGGAAACAGAGGAGTAAAGGTGGCTTATGACCACCTTTCTTCCTCCACAGCTACCCTGAATGCAGCTCAGCCACAGTTAAGGACGGTTTAGTTCAGTCTCATAACCCATTTAACAGTTTGGGGAAATGTGCTCAGCACCAGGTTACAAAACAGGAAAGGGAAGTCTGGCCTTCTAGGCTCTCAGTAATGCCTAAAGCTGTAAAATCCAGCTGTTTTACTGCAGAAACGACATGCAAGTTCAAGTGAAGGAAACAGACTAGAGTGCTATGCAGAAAGAAAACAGGTTGTGTTATGAAGCCACTGTTGTACTGAAAAGGGCTAATTAGTGCAATACCATAGCACGCTTTGCATCAAGGGCTAGAAACCAAGGTTGCACCCCTTATAAAATATAAACCTGGAAACAAACACGCACCTGTGCAAAGCTCCTGACTCTTAGATACACCAAATGTCTGCAAGCAGGAAGTTTGTATGCCACACCCAGTTATTTCTCTTTCAGGTGATCTGAAAGGATACAATTAGATTTGCACCCCATTTTGCTGCTTTATGATGTATGAGGAAGACCTGTAAAAGGTTCTCTACTTATTTTTCCCCCTCCCCATATTTAAATTAGATATAGTGGGAATGTTAAGTCTGGCTTTCTCTGATTTTACTGGAAGATCTACTGGCTATCTCAGGGAATGGGCATTAGGCAGTTCTAACACCTTAAGTGAAGATGTTGATTCTTTAACCAAGACCTCTTTTCTCCAGACTGTTAATTAGTCATTGATGTGAAATACCTGTAAAACACTTTTAACAGTTCGACTGGAATTCCTGTCCCTTCTCTTCTGTTCATCCTTCCCCATAATATGGGCTTGTTTGTGTAACATACCATTCCGTGTATGTTATGCTTCCTCCTCTGCACCCGATGCATAGGGTATGAGTCAGTTCCAGTTCCCAGGTGCAGGGCTGAGTCCTTTGGGTCCAACTGTGAAGGCTTATTGTTCTCAAAGCCCTACAGGTCCCTGGTTTAATCCCTATTCAGAACTGACGTGAGAGTCAGGTTAGGACTCTCTCCCTCCAGACGAGGGGTTTAGGCTTGCAGTCCCTCTGCACCTCATGGTAATTTCCCCAGCAGGTCTGACCAGGATCCAGCACCTGTGGTTAGCCTTTCTCCAGGGGCTACAACAGTGTATACCAGTTACCAAACAGCCTGAGACATGGTTAGGACACTAGCCTGAGACTTGAGATCTGGGTTCTATTCCTTGTTCTGCCCTAGACTGCGTGCGTGTTGGTGGGCAAGTCACATATGTTTCAGTTCTTAGTTTATAAAATGGGAATAGTTTTACTTCCCTGCCTGACAGGAGTGTTGTGTGGATAAATACATTAAAAATGATGAGATGCTTAGATTTTCTAGTGGTGATGAGGCAGGAGCATACACGTAGCTTTGATAGACATTTTGGTTTTTGCTTTGAGCCCCTCCCTTATAAAACCATTAATAAATTACTTACAATTTATTAAATCATTTAAAATTTTTCAAAGTTTTTTATTGGAGAAGCACTGATTCTTAGAAAGTGTGGTGGGTTTTTAAAAAGCAAAATACATCTTTGCACATACACTATATAAAACGTTTCTAAAAGAACAGATTAGTCTTTACATCCTGTGACAGGAAAGGTACCCAGAGAAAAAAAAAATCTAAGCCTTGCAGTCCTTCAGCTGAAGTCGTCTACTAAAGTTTAACTTCCTTCTCAATTTCCTTTGGGTGGGGTTTTTTTCTGTTCAGCTCCCTCTTTCCATGGGTTTTCAGAGCAGGGAGAGAATGATCTTGCTTGACTGTGCATCTTTCAATCAATTCCTTCAATGCTAGCACTGCTTGCAGAATGACAACTCATTGAAAAGCAAAGCAGACTAATGCATTTACAGATTTATGTCATTGGTGACAAGCTGACATTTTTAGAAGAGACTGTAGGAGTGGATAGACCTGCTCTATGGTAAATACTTTTGCAAAACTACACAACCAAAAGAGACAATGCACCTAGCACAGTGGTTTTCAACCTTTTTTCATTTGCGGAACCCTAAAAAATTTCAAATGGGCAACTGAGGCACAGAGTATAAAGGCCAGATTTTTAAAGGTATGTTGGGGGCCTAAAGACGCTGATTAGCATTTTGTGGGATTTTCAAAATCGCCTAGGTGCCTGATTCCCATTTCCAAAATCCCACTAAGCACCTATCTGCATCCTCAGGCCCCTCAATACCTGGCCAAGGTCACAGAGAGAGAGAGAGAGAGAGAGTCCATGGTAGAGCAGGGTATCATAGAAATGCAGGGCTGAAAGGGACCTCACAAGATCAGCTGAGGCAGGACTAAGTAAACCTAGACCATCCCTGACGTGTTTGTCCAACCTGTTCTTAACAACCTCCCTTGGAAGCCTATTCCAGAGCTTAACCGCTCTTAGAGTTCGAAAGGTTTTCCTAACATCTAATCTAAATCTCCCTTGCTGCAGTTATGCCCATCACTTCTTTTTGACATGAAGCCACGTCTACACTACTTGCCAGATTGGTGGGTAGTGATCGATCTATCGGGAATCGATTTATCACGTCTAGTGTAGACGTGATAAATTGATCCCCGATCGCTCGGCTGTCAACTCCGGAACTCCACCAGGGCGAGAGACGGAAGCAGAGTCAACGGGGGAGCGGTGGCCATCGATCCCGTGCCGCGAGGACGCGAAGTAAATGATTCTAATTCGATCTAAGATACGGCGACTCAGCTACGCTATTCTCGTAGCTGAAGTTGCGTATCTTAGATCGATTCCCCCCCAGTGTAGACCAGGCCTCAGTGGATCCGGAGAATGACTGGTCACAGTCCTCTTTACAACAGCCCTTAACTGGTCCCCTTCAGTTTTCTTTTCTGAAGACTAACCAGGCCTGTTTCTTTTTAACCTGACCTCTGAGGTCAGGTTTTCTAAACCTTTAATAATTTTTGGTCCTTTCCTCTGAACCCTTTCCAATTTGTCCATATCTTTCCTGGGTCCCCTAAGTCTCAAGCTAGTGCCATAACCACTGGATCATCCTTCCTCTCATCCTTCCAGCCTATAACTGAGGGCAAAATTAAACCCACTTCAGTGGAGTTACAGCAGAGATGAATTGGACTGAAAGGGTCTAGTTGTCAGGTCCCTACCCAGACAAAACTAGTGAGTTCAGTGCAGGTTCTGCTGAGTAAAAATGTCAGAATCGAGTTCAGTAGTAAAGTCACTGAAATCTATACTGTTTAGAAGCACCATTGTAGAATAATGAGGTATACACCCCGTGTACTACACTCTTCAGTTTATGGGAGGTTCTGATTTTGTCAGATCCTCTTCACACACAAGTCATTGCACCAGATTCTGATGCTGTTGTATCAGAAAACCTGATACAAATCTGAAGTAATTCCATAGACTTTGATAAACTTTGATAAAGATTTACACTTATATAAACTCATCAGAATTTGTCCCATAGGGTCAATTTCTGTTCTTAATTACACTGGTGTATCAGTATTTTTGATTTCCTTCATCTCTAATATACAGTATAGGGGCAAATGATCCAGCTAAGAGGTGTTGAACAGCCAGTCTACCTGATGTATCTTTGTGGCTTTTATTTAAAAAACAAAAAAATATGGCCATGATTTTCAAAAGTGATTTTGCGTGCCTGACTTGAGACACTCGGGGCCTGAATTCCAGTGCTGAGCACCCACCCTCTGCAAATCAGGTCCTTTTAAGATGTCTCAAGGTTGACACCCGAATTGACCCATCACTTCTTCAAATCTGTTGGAGGTACGCTGTGAATTGAGGGAAGTACATAGTCCAGGCACTTTGGCCTTCTTTAGGGCCATAATGAAAATGGAATTCAGCCTCCTCTCCATGGAACGTGACACCCCAGCTGTCAAGGTTCCTTCCCCACTCTGAACTCTAGGGTACAGATGTGGGGACCTGCATGAAAAACCCCCTAAGCTTATTTTTACCATCTTAGGTTAAAACTTTCCCAAGGTACAAACTATTTTACCTTTTGCCCCTGGACTTTATTGCTGCCACCACCAAGCGTCTAACAAATATATAACAGGGAAAGAGTCCGCTTGGAAATGTCTATCCCCCCAAAATCCTCCCAAACCCTACACCCCCTTTCCTGGGGAAGGCTTGATAAAAATCCTCACCAATTTGCATAGGTGAACACAGACCCAAACCCTTGGATCTTAAGAACAATGAAAAAGCAATCAGGTTCTTAAAAGAAGAATTTTAATTGAAGAAAAAGTAAAAGAATCACCTCTGTAAAATCAGGATGGTAAATACCTTACAGGGTAATCAGATTCAAAACGTAGAGAATCACTCTAGGCAAAACCTTAAGTTACAAAAAGACCCAAAAACAGGAATATACATTCCATTCAGCACAACTTATTTTATCAGCCATTTAAACAAAACAGAATCTAACGCATATCTAACTAGATTGCTTATTAGCCCTTTACAGGAGTTCTGACCTGCATTCCTGCTCTGGTCCCGGCAAAAAAACAACATACCCAGAAAGAACCTTTTGTTCCTCCCCCCTCCTCCAGCTTTGAAAGTATCTTGTCTCCTCATTGGTCATTTTAGTCAAGTGCCAGCGAGGTTATCCTAGCGTCTTAACCCTTTACAGGTGAAAGGGTTTTTCCTCTGGCCAGGAGGGATTTAAAGGTGTTTACCCTTCCCTTTATATTTATGACACCAGCTTTGCCGTTTGACGTTCAGTGAGAGTTGGCACCTAACTCCCACAGTCTCTCTTGAAAATCCCAGTCATAAAAACCACAGTAAGAAGGGGGGGGAAAAATGTCTTTGCCTTATATTCCTTTGTGTATGACATTCCAGCCCAGCTCAATCCTATTAGGCCACCCACTGCCTAATGGGGGGGGGGGGAGACTGGGGGCCACTGAATGCTGGAATTTGAATTTTCCTTGTGCATCTCATTTGCAGAAACACCTCTGTTTAAATACTTTTGTGCTGAACTATGCTCATGGGCAGCCTGTTTAATAGCTGCAAACACTCACCTTTGTATTACCTGTGCTGGAATTCCATGCATAAATCATGTCAGAACAATGACTAAAGGCTTCTTGGGGGAGGGTTGGGTTTTTTACACTGTAGGGTGCCCTTGTGTTGCTTTATTTGTCAATGTCTTGTTAAATTGCTCCATATATTTAGCACATTTTTATACCAATTGTGTACTTGTAAAGCCTGTGGGCTAACTAGACAGGTGGTGAGCCTGAGCCTGCTGCTACTGGTCTGCTTATTTCAGTTGCATGTTGTTCACATATTCCATCTCAGAAAGAAAATGCTTTTATTATGGTCAGCCCATCTTTCACACTGCACCCCCTGTTCGTTTGTTTAGCTTTGATTGCTAGCCCGGTTCCTCAATCAGAGTGTAAGTGCTTTGGGGAAGGGACTGTTTGCTGTGGGCTCCATCATGCGCTGGTCTATTTGCCAGCATGGAGAGGTAAGGGGGTGTAAGGCCTGGGCTACTCACATCCCAGGGAGAGCAGTCTTCCCAGGCAAGCAACTCCTGACAAGCTACTCCCTTTCCTGTGCAAGTGGCAGGAGGTGGGTGGAGGGGAGTAAGTGGAATCACGTCTGTCTCCCTTCCCTCCTCCATGCACCTGTCAGCACTGAGGAAGAGGTAAGCCAGCCAGGAAAGGAGCAAGGGGGAATCAGGGAACAAACCAAGACGACAGTTTTGTCCCTGCTCTGTTCCTTGGGCAGTGCAACTATGCTCTGCCCCTTCATCAGGGCAGATTGCAAAGTACCAGTCTATCCCTATCTGGCCTTGATTCTGCAGAGATCCCTGCCCCAAATGATTTGCTGTCTGAATCCGGTACTAGTAACCCCAAATATTTGGCATGGTGTATCCAGTTACTGCCAACAAGTGGGCAGTAGTGGGTGTTAGTGCTCAATGGCAAAACTGGGAATTTGACTTCCTGTTGGCACATCTTTGGCTTTCAGATTGTTTACACTTCTCATAAAACCTCAGGAAAACACAGGAAGAACAAATGTAACCCAGTGGCTAAAACATATCAAAGAAAGCCTGGCAGCAGCACAAGCACAGAATGCCAGATCGAGGTGTTCTATTCCCTGCCTCCTTCAGAGAAGCGGTGTGTTGAAAAGGGCAGGCTCTTTCGTTTTCAAGTGCTTTAGCTGGAATGTTTCCATGAACAAAGTGCTTGGCATTCAGTGATCAGCTTAAAGTGTGTGTGTGTCTTTTGGAGAGATGGGTTGTAATAAATCCTAGAGGAGTAATAATAATCATTGAATGAAATACTTAACATTTGTATAACACTTTTCTTCCTAGAATCTACAGGAACTTTCTCTACAAAGAATCACTTATCCCTAATATACAGATAGGGAAACTGAGGCACGACAGATCAATGCCATGCCCAAGGCAGACGCAAAAGAAAGCATTTATTATATTAAGTACTTCATCGTGCACCATTGAACTGAATGGGAGTTTTGCCATTGACTTCCTTGGGATCAGGATCAGGTCCCTAATGTTGCTAATTAATGCTGTTTCATGTGATGTTGCTTTTCTGAGATTCTCAGTAAAAAGTAAAAAAGGAAACGTAGAGCACTGACAATGTATTACATCCAGGCCCGAGTACAGAAGCGAACCATAATAGGGAGGGAGGAAGGCTGTGGATAAGGCATAGGTTAGCCTGGAAATCTGAATTCAGTTCCCTGGTCTATTACAGGCTTCTGATGTGAACTCAGGCAAGCCACTTGAACCCCACTTATTCTGTTTCCCTATCAGTAAAATGGGGATTAAGTTTTTCTATTAAAGATACTATCTGTGCAGGATTCTGTCTCCCTAACCTTAGCTCCGCAGTGGAACTCCTTTCTCAAGTCTTTGGATAATTGAGGGCAGAGGTAGTAGCACAGAGTGCAAACCAGGCTCCTTATTTGCTGTTGTGTGCCGTGTTTCCCTTTGAATGTTCCAGTGGATTTCTCCTTGACTGTGTTCAGTGAATTCCTTGCAGGAAACTGTATCATCATCAGCTCCTCTGGATACTAGCAATGCTCCATCCTGTGACGTTAAACCCCCATATTCTTCATAGAAATATTGTTATAATATGAGTATGGCATAACTAAGATATGCTTTATGCAAGATGGGTCATGTGAGGTATCACTGGATAAGTTATGATTTACTGAATATGTTTGTCCAATGTGGGTGCATGTATCATTTCTGTACCTGAAGTTAGGAATATTGTCTATGTAACAATTACAACTGTGTGTGTACTTGGGAAACATCCACCAGACAGTAAGCAATCAGCCTTAATGGGCCATTAGGAAAAGATAATGAGTCTTCGAAGATGTGGATTTCCCATCTTCCCTGGAGTTCCTTCCTCTGGACATTGCAAATAAACCTTGTTTCAGGGTTGCTTTGACACTGCAAGGTCAGGTGATAAGGTCAGCTGGTACAAAATACTAACTTGGACAATGCTGGTACTTTTCCACTGCCTTATGTAAATGTTATTTAAGGCTGGGAAGGAAGCTTTCAGGACTCTCCTCCTTTGCCTGCCAACGAAGGAAGGCTGCTAAAAACACCTGGAGGGAAAGGCAGGGTTGAGTCCAGGCTGACACAGGGGTCCAGTCTTCAAAGAGAAATAACTGGAACTCTAAGCTACAGAAACTGTGCAACTTGGCTAAAACAACATTTAGGGTGAGAAGTTACATTTTGTAACCTGTTTCTTGAGTGTATTAAGCTTAGTTTGCATGTTTTGTTTTATTTGCTCAGTAATCTGCTTTGTACTGTTTGCTTTCCCTTACAATCACTTAAAATTTACCTTTTTGTAGTTAAACTTATTTCTTGTTTATAATATAACTCAGTTTGTGCAATTCATATCTGGGAGGGCAAGAAGTAAGTGTGCATATCTCTCTCCACATTGAGGGAGAGGGCGATTTTTATGAGCTTGTGCTGTGGAGATTTTTTTATATAACGCAAGGCAATATTATTTTGGGTTTACTCCCCAAAGGGGGTATGCACGTGAGTGCTGGGTGAATCTCTGAGCTGAATCCACTCACACGGAGCTGACTTCAGGCTGTGTCTGCAGCTGCGTGTGGCCTTACCTGTGTGTGTGCTAGAGAAGGCTTGAGGGCCTGGCACAGCATAGACAGGGTGAGGAAGCCCAGGCTGGTGGAACGGGGGGACTCAGTGAGACCCCAGCACATCAGGTGGCATCCCATCATGGGTCTTTCTAATTTCTTAATGCTACCTTTCAGTCTGGCGATCCTACATTTTTTAGGCCGTTGCCAAGGTTACCTCTGTGGCCTGTGGAGCCTGCTTTTTCTTGGTACTATGGTTCATGTTTTCTTGGCTTTCAGCACCTACCTCAGCACTCCAGGGCTCTGAACCTGAATGGAAGCTATTTTTAAAGCTTGGGGAAAAAATTGCTTAACTCCTCATTAATTTCTGTGTCTTTGCTCATCTGTCCGTCTTGGTTCCAGCTGGGACCAGATGTGGAGAGCTGAAATACTCCAAGACAGGTGATTGTCATGAGGTTTTCAGACTAATTTTGATGACCCCAAAAGAATATACATATTTTGGAGGAACATCCCCAATTCTGGGTGTTCTTCTGGACCAAGCTTCCGAATCTACACTGACTCACCTATTACTAACTGGGGATTTGCTCCATCATTGAACCACCTACTGTACCCTTGTCTGTAGTTTGTCCAGCACTTAGCCCAGTGGGTCTCCAACCTTGGTGGCCTCTAGATGCTACCACAAAACAAAGATGGCTCAATGGACCTGATCCTGCACCCACTGTAGTCAATAGTAAAGCTTCCATTAACTTCAGTACACTGTGAAGATCCCTGTACAGGTCTACTGTGAACATACAGGAAATCACTTTGCTGGAAGAGTCAATGGTGAATACTTACCATGCTAGTGATTTTGATGAATGAACTCTGTAATGCTCTGGGCAAGATGCGGCTTGCAATTTATTAGAAAAGTTGGCTTTTTAAAAATGATCCCTCCCTTTCTTGTTATATATAAAACTTTTATCTCTGAACCAGGCATACTTTCACCATGAGAGAGAAGGAGGGGAAACTCTTAAGGAAGAATGAAACCATTCCTTTCACTAATAGTCATTTTGACTTCACCACCTTCCCAGGAATTGTAAACTTACTAACTCAAAGCTTCGAGAATGTCACCTCCAAATTGCCAGGAGAGTTCAAAGTCCATTCTTTACATTTATTATGGTTGTTTTCTTCTCACCCCACACTATCCTAGTTCTGTCTGATTTAGGTCTGGTCTGAACAATCAGTAGAATTCCCTTTTCCCTCGTTTTAGGGACCATTTTTTCATCTGTTCCCTCAGCACACTCATCCCTGACTCCCTTCAAACAATAATAATATGCTTGATATGCTGGGCCTGATCCAAAGTCCCTGGAAGTCAATAGGAAGACTCTTACTGCATTCAGTGGGCTTTGGATCAGGTCCTTGCATGAAAGCCAATCCTACTCTGTATATGGACTGGAGTGTGAGTTTCATGCACAAAATGGCTACAGTCAGTGGAGCTAATGTTCGTGGACACCACCTGAGGACTCCGTTCTCCATTTTTAGTGTAGCAGAGTCAAGGTCCCAATGCATTTCGACTCTGCTTATAGTGCAGCGCTGCTTAAAATGAAACCTTTGTGCAGAAAAATAAAAATAAGTCCATTATAGAAGTATTCCACCCAAGTTTTCTTTTTTTAGAGTGAATCCTCTTTATTTAATCACCTCAGGGCCCCATGGATATATCAGACATCCAGCTGACCTCTACACTTCCCCATCCTACATCTTGGCATTCTACTGAAATTAAAAATACCATGTTAAATTAGAACAGATGCTTGTTACTACAGCCTTGATCTGGTGCTATGTTCTCTGAAAGTGCAGTATAGAACTTTGTAATACACGATAGAAAATCTTTATAAAAGACTGCAGGGCAGCCTTGCAAAACAGACATTAAACTTTACTAGTCCAGGCACATCTATTTAGCTGCCCTTCACCATAATGAGTAATTATATATATATATAATATATCCCTAACGATATGCTCCTTGCCACGTAAAAATTACTTGCTGCAAGTGAATGGGCAAATAGAATTTAGAAGATCATCAGTGCTTAATTTTTGCCTATTATTCATTGAGTGTGCTGCAAGATTTCATTTTAGTATTTCAAGCCTTAAATGAGACCAGAATTTTGAAGGGGCCACAAGTCAGAATGGCAAATTTGGAATACAATCCTGGAATTTCCACCTGCATCCTGGGCCTGGTTCTAAACTTCCACTGATGTAACTCCACTTTCTTCAGTTAGTTACACATTCTCCTGAGAGCTGAATCTGGCTCATGGCACATCTCTGGCATCCCCAAGGCTTCAATACTCCAGCCAAATTTGGTTCCCATTTGAGCGCTGGCTTTCTACACAATTGTCTTGTGTGACGAGGCAAGGCCAGATGGCTATAGAAAAGTAGTGAGAGATAGATATATTAGCTCCAGGCTAAACAAATCCCTGGTACCAGGTTAAGTGAAATGGATGCTGCTCCAGGTCAATTAAGACACCTGGGGCCAATTAAGAACTTTCCAGAAGGCAGGGAGAATGCTAGGTTGATTGGGACACCTGAAGCCAATCAGGGGCTGGCTGAAACTAGTTAAAAGCCTCCCAGTTAGTCAGGTTGGTGTGCATGTCAGGAGCTGTGGGAGGAAGTTGCGCCGTTGGAGAGGCTGAGTAGTACACACCATATCAGGCACAAGGAAGGAGGCCCTGAGGTAAGGGTGAAGTGGAGTTTGAGGAAGTGAGGGCTGCTGTGGGGGAAGTAGCCCAGGGAATTGTACATGTCATGTTTCTAAAAGGTCAGCTACCATAGCTGATGCTATTAGGGTCCCTGGGCTGGAGCCCAGAGTAGAGGGTGGGCCCGGGCTCCCCCCCAACCTTTGCCCCCTGATTAATCACTGAGACTGGGAGACAACAGAGACTGTGCAAGGAAGGATAACTTCTCCTCACCTCCTTTGCTGGCTTATGATGAAAATGGCTCAGTAGACTGTGACCCTTGTCTCTAGAGAAAGAAGGGTTATGTGGAGGGTCACAGTGAGCCTCTGAGGCTAGCGAAATCCGCCAGGAAATGTGGGACCCATGGAGGCAAGGACAGAGCTTTGTCACACTTGTTTATTGCACTGTATATGGGGAGAGGAAGATGTGGGGGTTCTGTGGTTCAGTTCCTGATTAACTGAGGTATCTTGCTTTAGTTTTTTGGGTACTTTTGTTCTTCAGTTATATTTTGTTAGGAACCCAGAGGACTTTGGGCATAGATTATAAAAACTCCTACTTACTATCAGTATAATGGACCAATATAACTTCTTACCTCTCAGTCTCTGCCCTCACAATGGGTGGAATTCATCCCAGTGCAAAGGGCCAGCACAAGTCCTAAGCCCCATTTAATCCCTATTTTTATATAAATGGGACTTAACTGGGGTATGGGTCTCTTGCTGGCACGGGTGAATTCCAGAAGTGCCTTGCTGCCATCTTCTGCTGGACAGTATGTCAGACTTGTTTAAGTCCCCTAGTGTGTGCAGCTTCCTGAAGTCATCTTGAACCCTAAAACTAGCGTGGACAGCCAGTTCTTTAGCTGGTGTAAAGTAGCAGTGACTTCAGCAGAGCAGTGCTGATTTACACCAGCTGAGGGTCTAGCCCGCAAGGTGTACATCTATAGAGTGTAAGATCATATCACGCTTTGGAAGGTGCAGCCTATAGCATGACTGTTTCATGGGTTATGGCTGGTTATTGTTATTGATTTTTAAAATTTTTTTGCACTGCATTAATCTCAGATGAGCCCAAAGGTCAAAGTAAATTACATTTAACTTGAAATGTGGGCGAGCAGAGAAACTGTATTTCCCCTATTAATTAAACCAGTTTACAATTTAACTTCTTATGTATAAAACAATTCCTTTTCTCAAAAAATAACTCACCCAGCCCACAGGTTTCTGCCTTGGAGTGTGTTTGGGTAAGTCCACAGATGGGGCGGGTGATCACACATAATAGTAAGCTCAAAATAATACTGCTCCGGTAGGAACGTCACACGATGCAGTTATCTCCTCACTCAAACCACATCACATAAACATTTAGATACGTGTCAGAAGTAGGAACACTTATAAACAGCTTAGCTGATGTAGGCCAGTTCATCTGAGGACTCTGCACTTGATTCTCATCTCACTTGATGCAGGTGTAAAAAGAAGTAACTGTTCCATTGAAATTGGCGCTTCTACCAGGGTAGACCTGGGAAAAGTGAGAGGAGAATCAGGCCCTGATCATTCAAATTATGTAAAAAAACCCTGTATTTAAAACATAGTGACAGGAAACCAAGAGTGTGTAGGCACATTTCTGTGGTTCAGAAAGTACAAAGCTTAGAAGACGCATCAGAAAATCAGCTCAGGAAGGAGGGTTGAAGTGGGTTCAAAGTCTTTCAGTTTAAAAAAAAAATTGAGTTCTGTTTTCTCACCACTGCTTTCACTACAGGAGTGGGGGTGTGGAGAGAGGGGGACCAACCTCCCCCAGGCTTTTGTTTCTCATAATTCATACGATGGGGATCTTTTTGTCACCCTGGCTGACTTTCCAATGCTGAAGACGTCAATCCTTGCAAAGATGCATCATTTTGTCATCACTACTGGGGGACTTTTGGAAATTCTGTCCATTCACTGGAAAAAAATGCTACCTTTTTCCCTAACTTAGGGGTTTACATAGCACCTACAGGTTACCAGAAAGCTCTCCTCCATTTAGGAAAAGAGAAAGGACTATTTTTGAGCAAAGAATACACATCTACAGTAGAAAAGTGGTAACACTACAGCTCTGATTGAAGTGGGGCATGTTGTAAGTCACTGTTTCTAGCTGTTTTTAACTTGCCATAATAAACACTCTTTGGGCTGATGTTTTTTAGGCTCATTCTCAGCTCCAAGGTGAATTTTGTTGCTATGAAAGGCTTTGAGAAAATCTCTTGGATGGTTAAGTACAGCAAGGTGAAGAGTTGCTAGATGATAGAGCTAGTTTAAGAAAAAAACAAAGTATTAAATTAAAAAAAAATAAATGTGTACCATGCTTTTTTAAATTTTGAAAATTTTCTATAATAATAATAATTAATAATAAAAATCAGAGCAGCTCCATAGCTGGTTGAAAAACCTAAAAAGTCACAAATTTGGTCCCAATTCTTTAGAGGATTTTTATTTTAAAAGCAAATTGGTGCAGGGATTGTAGGCTAATTCCACCCAGTGGGATCCAGGGCCTTGAGTTAGATGGCCAGGCTGCCTAAACAATTCACGGGGAGAAATAGGCACCTAACAAAGGAATCACGAAAGCCATCAAGCTGAGAGGGGAGCTACCTAAACTAGTCAACAAGAAATGCTGAGGAGACTGTTGGGCTTAAGTCCCCTCTCAGGAAGTAAGGCATCTCTCTCCAGCCCAGATGGAGGCATCTCTCTGCGCTTGGGATTCACGCCTGTGAGCCTTCTCCTGCAGTTAGGCACATAAGCTGTTTCTTGCAAAAAACATAGCAGCACATGCCTAACTCCGCACACAGTGGCTGAGGGAGGGTGGAAGCAGCCTCCCTTATAACCTTTAGCCTGTGGTTAGGGCACTCACCTGGAAGCTCAAATTTATTCTCCACATCAGGCAGTAGGGGAAATTGAACGGAGGTCTCCCACATTCTAGGCGAGCACTCTAACCACTGGGCTAAAGGGGACCCATATTGCCCTGAGCCATTCTGTGTGGGGTTAGGCATGCTCTGAGGATGCCTACCAGATTGGACCCTGCAGGTGAGATAAGTGTCTGTGTTGGGGGGAGGGGGATTGCCTTGTTTGAAGAGCCTGTGGGGCATTAGGCCTGAGATAGGTGCCGGCTGTCAGGACTGAGGTGGCTGGGTGCATCCCCAGTGGCAGGAGCCTATGACCGTGGGGACTTTAATGGTGGATCTTAGTGGTGCTTAAATGTTGAATTTAGATAACTAAAATGGCAATGTAGCCACTGTAGGTGCTCAAGTCCTCTTGTGTATCTGGGCCAGTCTTCTATGTGTTTGCACAACACCTAGTATGATGGGGCCCTGATCTTGGTTAGACCCTCTACAAGAATATGGGGGGAGGGGGCGTGGTATTTTAATTGTCTTGTAGAATGTAATAGAGAATTTCATCCCTGATACAGAAGTTAATGAGATGGTTCATAAAACCTGTAGAAAGGCTATCATTCACGATTGAATTCTGTTGGTTTTCAGTGAAATTTCTATAGGTCCCTATTTTATTTCTGTATTTCTATAGGCTTCATTCCCGATAACTACTATAAGACTTTTCCTTAAGGCAACTCATCTGACTTGTCATCATTCACATGAAAGGATTTGCGGAGACACACTGAGTGTCCAAATCTTTCAAACAAACTTGGGCCCAATTTTCAGCAAATTCTACTCAATTTAAGGGTTAGTGTCAATGATGCAGGTGAAATCCTTGGCCCCATTGAAGTCAATGGCAAAACTCCCAATGACTTCAGTGAAGTAAGATTTCACCTCAGATTTTGATTATTGATTTTTCTACGTTTCTTTGAACCCGTAACTCAAAGTGAAGCCCCGTGAGTCTGACCTATGCAAATAAAAACCTAAAAATATTTCCATGGTGTTCTGTGAACTGAAACAGCTGAGTTTCATATCTCTCTGGTTTTAAGCTATGAAACAAGGGGAGAAAAGCGGTTTAGGACCAATTAAGATATTTTTTCTGGTGCATTTTTTGTGCCATGGTAACTAAACT
The DNA here is from genome assembly GCF_965152235.1 of Eretmochelys imbricata. Taxonomy (NCBI): domain Eukaryota; kingdom Metazoa; phylum Chordata; order Testudines; family Cheloniidae; genus Eretmochelys; species Eretmochelys imbricata. Next base: position 20,053,709 of record NC_135573.1, read on the forward strand.
CTAATCTCAGTTTGCATCTTCAGAACTTGCATGGATGTTTACTAGAATTGTCTAGAGGATGAGGATTCCATTTTCCAGCAGCTTTTGAGGTTTCAGAATTGTTTTTTCATTCCACTGTTGAACAAAGTTTTGAACGTTTTCAGAGAACAGTTGTGTCCATGTCCATTTTCAGATCAGAAAGCTCTGATGACTGGAGAGCTCTGGATCATAACTCCACTCTTGATGAAAAGTTAGTTGAACCAATACATCTCTGCAAATGTTTTGACTTGAAACCGCATCCAACTATGTTGTTTCATCATTTCACTGAAGGTGTTGTGATTTGCTTTAGTGTTCCCTAATCCTCAAAGAGATCTGCTGCCATATTGGAAGAAATTCTGTTTGGAAATCATGAAGTTATGGGCAGGATATGATTTTCTATTGGCTCCATAACAATTTGGAGAGGTGTAAAGGCCCAGAATATGAAAATTGCACACGGCTGTGCACTGGGGACAGTGCAGAGATATGCACCACCCTTTCAGGAGCTCTTGTGTCTCAGCCCCTTTCCCTAAGACTGGTGCAGATTGCACTTCTTTCTGCTTCTGGCCAACTCCATGGGCTGGTGAAGAAGGTGAGGCAATGCTGTGGCTTTGCCTCTCTTCACCTTCCTTTTGTGATGGCTTGCAGCTCCAGGAGTGCTCTGAGGAATTGCTAGTCCCTGTGCTACTCCAGGACTGTCCTTGGCTGTTGTATGGGTAACAAAAGGGGGGAGTCGAAGGCTCCTTGCATCTTTCCCATACAAGGGGCAGAGACAATCTGGAGAGAATGCATTGCAAGCTGTTTAAGATGGACCAGGTGGGTGACGTAATATCTTTTATTGGACCAGCTTCTGTTGGATGAGAGAGACAAGCTTTCGAGCCACACAGAGCTCTGCTGACCTTGTCTTTCCAATCTCCTGGGACTGACGCAGCTAAAACTACACTGCATATTAGCTGGACCAGTCAGGCAATCCAGCTATCCAGGGTGGTCCAGTATAACTAGAACCGGCTGGGGGAGGTGGAAATCTGGAAAAAAAAATTCAAGTAAGACTAAACTTCATTTTATTTTCATCAAAATTCTTTTGTAGATTTTATATTGTTTTAACAGAAAAAATTGAAAACCTCTGAAAGCTACATTATTTCATTTTTAAAATAAAAATCTGAATTTTTGACAAATGGAATTTATTTATTTTTTTAATGGTCACTTCCTGTCAAAAGCATTTTGACGGAACTTTCAACCAGCTCTGAACATACCCGTTACCATTCCCAACTCTTCCCTTATTCTGTCCTGGAGTCTTAAATCCCCTCCACCCCTAGATGTGTATGGAGAACTTTGCCACAAGGGTTGAAGTCTTCAGAATTTAAGGTTGACTGATCCAAGGAAAATCTGTGGAATGTCCTGATTTTTCATTTGTGGGTCCTCTTTTAGGACAAACAGAGTTTAAATTAGAAACTTCTTTTGGATAAACATTTTCAGAGGATTAAATATAGCTTGTTATGTGAAAACAGCAATACTATAGAAAAATTAAATGTGTTACAAAATACAATAGTCAAGAACAAAGTGACCAAAACTTTAACACGGAATGGTAGGTCCTCTCCCTGGCTATCTGTACCATGGTAACTCCTCTATTCTCCCACTGATATTAGGGCCTAGTTGTGGTAGGTACTGTACAAACAGATAGTGAGAGAAAATCCCTGCCCCAAAGAGTTTACAATCTAACACAAAGGGTGGCAGAAAGGGAGAATATCTCCATTTTAAAGATTCTTCCAATGGAAAATCCAGAAATTCCAGCAAAAATCCATATTTTCCCTTGGAAAATTCTTGAATTTGTAGAAATTGCATTATCTGTTTAAAAAAAAAAATCAGTGGTGCATTCCTGACCACCTGTACACGAGAGGGAAGTGCTACTGTTGATCAGTGCTTTTGCAAATTTTAAATATTATCCAATCATAATGCACTGTAGGAATTGGTACTTCCATAGTTTCTTCCAGTCAAGGAACTCAAAGCATTTCACATTAAGTAATTAGCCCTCACTACATCCCTTTTAGCCAGGCAAGTGTCATTACCCTTTGTTTACATGGGGGAAATGAACACACAGAATAAGTGGGTAAATTTACCCAAGGTCAACCAATGATTCAGTGCCAAAGTCAGGAGTCCTGATTCCGAGTCATGTGCTCTAACCAGTCAGACTCTTTTTATACTCATCACTTGTGGTTACACTTGCAAACAGTTTATTCTCTCTTTCCACTCTCTAAAGGTTCACCACTGCCACTGGTCCCTTCCACAGCTTCCAAGGTGGGGCCTTGTTTGGATTCCTGTCCATAAGATGGAGGAACTGAGAGGTATCCCACATACCAGATTGCAAACCCAATCTTGCTGGTGATCCACTAGTCAGTGGAGTAAATGATGACCTATTGTCATAGCACGTGTGAACACCTTTTTCTCCCCATCCCTTCATTTGCTATATATTAGTCATCAATCATGAATGGTAATTTCCATGCAGTTGTATTTTAATGTCATGTGAGACCAAGAGGAAAGTGGAAATGGCTCTGATTTGCAGCACTTGAACTCCAGCTACACTTCTTTGCATATTTAAGAAGAGCTGTTTTTTTGGCTAAGGAGTGCAACACTGCCAGCAAAAGTGCTGAAGTGAACTTCGCAGTTTGCGGGCGAATGAAGCAGAAAATAACTGTTTGATGACATAAATGAATTAGCAATTGCAGAATCTTGAAAGTGGCCAATGTATTCCTATGATTTTAATCAGGCTAGGGTGACCTCCAAGAAGAAGAGTTCATTCTTAAAACGAGGTGGCACCAAGCAAAGCACTTGCGATGCTTCCAGCCAATTTTCTCTTAATGTAACTGACTTAGTACGATCGCAGCTAAACATCTCAGACTGGAACACCTCCGACCAAACAGCTACCTCCTCTGTACATGCTCGGTGGCATTGCCGTATCCTGTTAAACACTTGCTGCTTTCCACCATGCAGGTACTCATATTCTGGTGGTGGGAGAAAGGAGCCTTATATATCTTCTGCCTCCCTTGTAGGGGCTCTGTGCAGCTTAATTGTCAAATATTTCTAAAGCAGTGGAGATGGGCGCAATGGAAGCCCTGAAGCTGGACAGGGTGGAAGGGTGGGAGAGTGGGTCAGACAGACTTGGACTCTGCGGGGGGGGTTGGGGGGGGGCTTAGTTTCAGTGCCCAGCAGCCCAGCCACAGATGTTCGATGCCCTGTTTCCTTTCCCAGACACAGCGGGTGCAGGGAGAGCATACCGCACGCCAGGTGATTCTGGCCTTAGTGGGCTGGCTCCTGAGTCGTCGTGCCTTTTGAAATGTGCCTTCCCACTTCACAATCCTCCTCTCCCTTGCTGCACGAGGCCTTTTGGTGGGTATGAGCACTGGTCTGTATGTCATCACCCAGGATGTGGGTTAGGTCACTTACACAGGTATTTTGATACATACTGATGGATTGAGTACTTCAGATAATCTCTAATTAAAAATCAGTGCCTTTGGGTATTGTTAGGATCCTGGAAGAGAAATCCTAGCTGCCTTTATGTCAGTTTGCATAACAATGCTCATGACAGCCTTGGGCTGTAATTTTGCTCTTCACACTCTGCATTCCCATGTTCCTTCCACAATTACATAGAAACCAGTTTTCCTCCCCTCTCTCCTTTTGTGGCTCTGACACTCTTGTAAAATGGTTAAAGTGCCTTGCTGGCTGCATAACTCCTAAGAGTCACTAAAATCAATAGTTCTCCCTGCTTGGTTGCTGTTATGTCTGAGCAGCGTGAGTGACAGCCCTGACGCAGGTAAGGGACAAGGGAAGGAAAGCACCCTGTTTCCTTGTCATACTCGTTCATGGACAAGGAGGGAAGATGGGGAGGTCTATTGGAGAGACACAGAGGAAGGCTGGGAGCAAGAGGAAGGTTTCAGAAGGCAAAGGGGATACTCTGCAAGTTTGAATGCAGATCCTCCTCCAGTAAGTAGTCCTGTAAGGCCTGTCAGGGCTGCCTGGGGCACATTCCCTCCCTCCCCCTCTTGTTCTGGGGCAGGGGGTAGTAATTTGTTGCTTGCCTCAGAATAGCATCAAATATGACACACACTGTGCTGGCCTGTGCTTTGGGGTGGGGGTCAAGGATCTGCCTCTTCTTTTCCCCTTTCCTTTCCCACCTGCTTCAGGAGAATAAAAGGTCCTATAGGTGCCATGACCCAAGGCTGAGATAGCTCTCACAGAGGTATAAGGGGATGGGGCCTACTCTAGCTTTCTCTACTGGGCAAGCACATAGGGCAAGTTACAGTCTAGCTCAAAGTAAAGGAGAACTGAATGGTGACTCGCCCCGGACAGGCTTTGAGGAGTACATTGTGCAGGTGGGGAGAGCAACAACAGAGAGCAGACAATGGCCGATGAGGTAAATCAGCACAAGTAGATTGTAGAGCAGTTAGCTCTCCCCAGAGTGCTGCTGCTTTCCACTCCTTCCTGTCAGCATTGCCTCTCTTCTTCCCTAGCAGAATGGCCACTTCCCTCTTCAGCCACGGAGGGAATTGCCCTGGTAGAAAAGGCATCATGTGACTGGAAACATAGGGAGCCCCAAGTTCAGCCCTGCTGTAAGCAAGGGCTGAACTATTCTATCCCCATCCATGCAGCGGCACTCAGTTACACCAAGGCTGAGTTTGGCAGGTAGAGTCAATGAGGGCTTAAAGAAGGAGATGAAGGTAAGGTAGAGCTCCTTTCTCATGCACATTATCTTCCTCACAGAGGGCACAGATAGCTCCCTGTCAACTCAGAGCCCCTCTATATAAAACCCAGGACTCAATTTACGTGGCTGTCACCTGCATTATTCTGTCTGCTGATTATAGTTTCAACATTTCATAGTCACGTGCTTCTGACTGAGAACAAAAGGCTTCCTTCCTTCTCCAGGCATTAAGTAGTGAGGGGTTTTGCTTTCTCCTTTCCCCTGTAAGCAGAGTCTGAATGAGCTCTCCCCTGACATCTAGTGGTGAGCTGTGGAAAAAGATTTCAGGAGCTCATCTCGTATGCGTGGGCACACCCACCCTGCCTAGGTGCTCAGCATGATGGGACTGCTTGCCCAAATGATCTCTTGTGGCTGGTGTTGGATCCCCAGTTTCCTTGTTATTGGGGCAGGAGTAATAAAGTGTTGTTATCCTGGTTGTGGGAATTGAGGGCAGCAGAACTGTACCAGGCATACCCTGATGGAGGGCCTCACCCTCAACTGAATGACACTTGCGAGGCAGGGGCCAGGGGTTCCGAAGTCCAATTTGTTGATAAGACCAACCTTGATGTTTTGTCTACTTTGTATGGGTGTGGGCTCTGTTTAAGAATATTTCAATTTTATAGATTTAAGGGTCCTAGATACTATTTGACCCTTTCTCTCTCTGTAGTAAAATAAAAAAGCTAATTTAAACTTAATTGAGAGTTTTGTTACATGCTGAAATCACTGATACCTAGGTCTAAGTATTAGACCTACTGTGGGTTAGTGTCTCTATTGCAAGAGATTGTCCAGTGTGCACCAGCAGTGAGGCTCCCCCTCTAACCTCTGAAATCACTGAGAGCTGTGTTAAGTGGTGGGCCCTGAAGACAACTTGGTGAGTGGTCACTTGGGCGGCTGGTGGAGAGGCATGGCGAGCAGCCAGCAGGGTGGCTGGTGGAGAGGCGCGGTGAGCGGCTGACAGAGAGGGCAAAAGCAGAGCCCCGCAGAGAAGTATGGTAATCAGCTGGCATGGTGATGAGTGAGTGCCCGAGCAGCAGAGCGTAAAAGGTACCTCCTTACCTTACCTTCCACCCAGGGTAGGAGGTGAACTCTGTACATGAAACTCAGAACTCTGGGGCTGCACTGGCCAAAGGACAGCAACTGTGAGTGGGGTATAGAGAAGGGACAGGAAGGTTAAAGGGACTTTTGGGTTGCTGGACTTAAGAACTGGAAGGGAAAAGGACACTTCCAAACTTACTTTAGGGTGCATCTTTTGCTCATGGTTTATGTTGATGAACCCTAGTTTCCATGTTTTCCCAAATTAATGCTGAGTTACTTCCCTCCTTTTATTAAAAGTTTTTGCTGCACTCAGACTCTATGCTTGTGAGAGGGGAAGTATTGCCTCTTAGGGGCACCCAGGGGGTGATGTGTAATTATCGCAGGTCACTGCATGGGGGCTCGAGCTGGTTTTGTGTTGTATTGGTGAAGAGGAACCCCTAGATACTGAACCCGACCCTTGTTGGTGCTGGCTCCACCTGGCAGAAGGGTTACACAACAATATAAATGTCTCAAAAGTATTTTTATTGACATCCTAGGTATTTATTTTCAGTCCCCACCCAGTCTTCCAATAACCTTCTGCAGGCTCTTGTCTCTTCCAGTCACTCATCTAACACTGCTTATTTTTCTCTTGATGCACAGTTGTCTTTTCATAGACATCTGCTTGGAGTGCAGAGTCTAAAGAAAAGCTGTTTATTGCTTTGCTTTTCGAAATGTGTCAGACAACTTAGGCTAACCAGATTTCTTCTATTTTGCATTTAATTTGTATCAATCCCCTCCCCTCTCCCCACCAGAAAGAAACAAAAAATCAAACCTATCATACCCATGGCTCCACTATGATGATTATTAATGTAAATTGTAAACCTTGTATTTATTTTAATGGTGTTGCTGTTTTGGAACAGAGATCACAGGACATAGTAGGCTTTAATATGAGGGAGAAGTTGGTCTTGAGGCTACTGTCCTGGACTAGGGACTCAATAGATCTAGGTTCAATCCTCACATGCTTATGTGGCCTCCACCTTTTGGGGCCATATAAATACCATAGAGGGAAACCAGAGGGGATGCTTAAGTTTTCTACCCATCAGCTCTGAAATACCTAGTGTCCCTGGCTCTACAGTTAGCTGTTATTTCTATAGCACGAGGGATATATATGGCACTTCATAGGTGAATATAAAATGAGCCCCTGCTGTAAAGCACTTGAGGTCCAAATTAGAGTTAACACAGCAAGGGGTGGTTGAAAATGAGTTTGTGAAGAAGGACCTGGGGAGTCATTGTGTCCAAATTTACTTTGTGCCCAAGTGGTCATTGAGGTGAAGGCCACCAATGGCTTTTGAAGGAGGCGAGTGAACTTGAGTGGTGGGAGAGGGCGAGGGAGGAGGTGCCAGCCATAGGCAGTGGCAGGAGAAAAGGCACAATGAGCTCAGAGCTGCGATAAGGTGGCTGAATTAGCAGCCAAAAGGTGGCGAGGGGACATCTTCAGGTGAGATGTGTTTAGGGTGCAGATGCAGTGGAGCGTGGAAGGTGAGAATAAGGAGGCTGACTGTGATGCAGAAGGCAATTGGAGGCCAGTTCAGGGACTTGGGAAAGTGGAAGTGACATGGTAAAAGCAGTGGGTGTGAGAGAGGACTCTAGCTAAACCATTTTGAAAAGAAGGGAACATGGTGGTAATCTAGGAGGCCAGTGAGGAGGAGGCTGCAGTAGTCTAGATTAGTGGTGACCCGGGTATGGGCTAAGGCTCCGACACTGGGTGGAGAAGAATGGATGGATTTTTGATATAAAGGATGAATCAGCAGGGTTTAACAAGAGCCTTAATGTTGGGGGTGGAGAAGTTTTGATACCTTTCAATCCTTATTCGTTCAGAGACTTTAAGCACAGAAGTGACCGTTAGATCACCTAGTCTGTTCTCTTGTATAACACAGACCACAACATTTCACACTGTTACCCCTGTATTGAGCCCAGTCATTTGTGTCTGAACACAGCATATCTTCCAGAAAGGCATCCAGTCTTGATCTGAAGCCCTCAAGAGATGGGGAATCCACCATTTCCCTCGGTACCTTGTTCCAGTGGGTAATCGTCCTCAGTGTGTCCTTTAGTGGTGCCACTTGGATAAGACCAAACCTGATGTCTTGTCTACTCTGCATGGATATTATAATCCCCAAGGCAGATTTCATAATAGAGGTTTGACCTGATTTACTTGGCCAGAATTCCTACTGTTGTACAGTAACTGTACTTCCGCCCCATGGGAAGCAATACATAGTATTTTACATACTAAGGTGCCTTTCCTGCTGGCGGGAATCAACTTGGCATGGTACGCTCAGCTTTGCTGAAATATAGCACCTAGACTGATGGGGTTCTGATCCATGACGGGGACTCCTAGGTGCTACAGTAATACAAATAAACACTGAATTGCAGGACTGTTTGCTTCAGTTGTCATGTTCTTCCATAGAGAAAGGAATTGGTTACCCCCCAGCCTCCTCCAGAGAAGCATTCTTGATTAACTGTGTTCTATGGTCAAATTAGATCCTGATTTATTAGCAGATGCTCTGCAATTTTCTGCAAGCATGGTACCTTCTGACAAGGGTCTAATCTGTCCTATATCAATCAGGTTTTAAAAAGAAGCAGACCATCTCCGTAGGCTACATGCCATGTTCTACCAAGAGGGGGCCAGTGTATAGTTTCTCATCTGACTCTCACTCTACCAGCAGACCATCTCAGTAGATGCTCTCCTCTCCCAAGAAGAGCTTTTACTGCTCAACAGTGACACCTTCTGGATCATCAAGAGCATTGTTAGTGGAGTTAATGGCTGAAGACTGGAGGATAACATGGTGTTGGCATGATCCTTTGATAGGAGTACGGGAGAATACAAGATGCAAAAATACAGGAAATATAAATGTACAAGAAGACAGCTAAAAACCAGGCTCTTCCCACAGAATGCTGCAAGGAGGGTTCGCAGATCTCCATTAAAATATATTATCTCTGCCCTGACTGATCTGTAAAACTCTGCAGAAATTATGAGCAAGTTTTTAGCTCTTTCTACAAAAGATGTCTGATCAAGTCACTGATGCTTGGAAGGGCCCAGATCATAGTGGGGTTAGAGAGGACAGTCTGGAAAGGTGTTCTACGGTGAATTGACAGCATTACCTATCACCAAAAAAATCCCTCCTCTTAAGCGATGGAACCCTTTGGAGAGTATCAAACTGAAGGTGTGATCCTTTGAGCTGTTGAGCACTCCCTAAGTATGCAGGAGGGGACTGTCCCCTGTGGGTCTCTTAAAGTGCCCAGCAGGGGCCAGCCTTCCTGTGGAGTGCCCAAGGTGCGTAGGAAAGGGCATGCTGGTGGTGTTTAGTCACATAGCGGGAGTCCAGGGTGCTCTGTGCCCAACAGGATGAGACCCACACCTCTCGTCACTGCCCCAGTGTGGTGGCTGATAAAGGAATCCCTCCTCCAGAGATAGGCAAGTAGGCATGAGAGTTCTAATTAGAATAGGTGGGGAAGGGACCCTAGAAGACCCACTGTTGTTAGTAAGACCTCACACGATCAGACCCTGAGCTGCTTTTACTGCCTTGACTGGACCAGGTGGAAGCCATGTTAGCATAATGGCTGCCCCAGAACAGGCAGGGGTCACCTCCCTTTCAGACGGCTCAGCTTAGCTTATGTGTGTTCCCTAACCTTTCCGCAAGCTCTGTTGTTCCTTCCTACTGCAGAGCTCAAATGGGATCTTGGTGAAATCCTGATGAAAGGAAGTAAGAATCTGGCTGAACTAACCGCAGTGAATGCACTGATATAGGATCTTCATCTCGTTCACTGGGTACCCTGTTGGCAGGGGCAATCTTTAAGATGTTATTAAATCCAGGTCACAGTCCAGTGAAAAACAATTACAAATGTTTAATACAGGATAATTCAACCACTGTCATCAAACACAACAGCTGTGCGCACAGTCTAACAGAGACTGATGATGTTTTTGGAGAAGATGAATGTAGTGGCAGAAAGATGAAACACCAACTATTTAAGCTTCTGAAATCAATTAGATGGTACAGTCAATCCAGCCTTTCAGGATGTACAGTGGAGTCATTCTTGTAGCAAAGCTGCTGAAGAAAAACCTCAGTATCAGCAGAGCTTCCCTATAAACCAATATTCTGATTTTTGACTTTGCTATGCACTGAAACACGGCATTAGAACTAGAGATGAGCAAACTGTCCTCAGTGAACAACACAACCCCTGGATTGATGGTATGTATTGGGGTGGGGATAGTGGACCCAATCAGGACTACTTTCTCCACTTTGCTAGGGGCTGTCTCGGAACATGGTAAGTGGCAGTCTTTGCCCCCAAGAGTTTCTCATCTATTTTTAACCCTTCATTTTCTGCTTGCCACATCTCTGTTTAAAAACAAAAACAAACAAAACCCAGAGTTTTCAGAAAACACCATTTCATTGTCTGTCTGTGTGTATTGACTGCTCAGTGTGAGGAGTTAAACATTCAGGCAACCAGTCCCCCAGCTCAAATCACCTACAGTAGTACTGTCTCTGTTCCATGACTGGATTGCTGTACTGAGCAGAAAGAGGCTGAATAAGTCATTGGGGGGTGGGATTGATTATCTCAGAAATTTGCTAGAGCTCTTTAGGGAGGGTGAGGGGAAGATAAGACTGTGTAGAGAATTTTAGAACAATTGAAACCTTTTCCATTCATCTCTTCCACCCACACACCATAATCTAGCTACTTGCATGGACTCCTGATTTATGAATACTGAGTTCCTTCCTGATTGAGATAGAAAGACGTAAACCACGGGAAGCAAGATTTATTGGCTATTTACAGAAGACTTTACTTTCTCTGTTCTCTTGTCACATCCACACAGGGTAACTGTGTTGGCATGTGTATGCACAGTTTTGTTTGCAAAAGGTATGGTTAGATAGCCTTGTGCAGTGCATTTAATCAGTTGCTTCAGTGCTAGGCCTCAGGCCAGGAGCTTCCCATTGTTATACATATTAGAGCCAACCAAAAAGCAGAATTTCCATCCTGTGGGAAGCTGAGATTTTTGAAACTCAGTTTCATCCTGAATCAGGACAAAAAGTTGAAATCCTGGAATTCTTTGCAGAATGAAAATAATTCGTTTCAACTTTATCGTCGTGACTGGTATATAAAACATTTCAATAATTTCCAGTCAAAATTCAAGAAAATCCATGTTCTGCAAGATGTTCAGTTTGTTGCTTGAGCATTTTTGGATGGGGAAAATGTTCCAATGGAAAATTCTCAGCTCTGGTACTAGTAAGCACGTAGTACAGCCCACATGTAACAATTTTTCCTGTGTATTCAAAGTGCATTGGAGAGACAGCATGATCCAGTGGAGGAACACTGGACTGGGAGTCAGGAACCTGAGTTTTTCTCTGTGTCACTGACTTGCTGTGTAACTTCAGTCAATTCGCTTCACCTGTCTGCGCCTGTTTCCCTTCTGGCTTTTGTCTGTCTGTCTTGTCCATTTAGAGTGTAAGCTGGTCAGGCTAGGGGCTGTTTTTTATTACCTACACAATGATATCCTGACATTGGTTGGGCCTCCAGGTGCTACTGTAATACAAATAACACATTCATTGGGATTTAATGGCTTCCAATATTCTGGTCGCCTGAAGCACTCACCCTACCCTTTCCTCTCCTTAGTGCTGACCAATCAATGCTGTTGTTTAGAAACTTGTTTTTTCATCTCATTGTCCTACTATTCTCACTCTCAAGGCCACATTGAGACTCTAAGGTGTGTGTTAGTGCTTGTGGTCTAAATATTCATTCTCTCACAAGCAATCATCTTTGTGCAAACAGGAGCTTCCTCGCCAAGACCTCGCTCACACAGGCGTGTTCAAGGATTGCAAATGAAGTGCGAATATTCTTAGGATGTGTTAGCAAAAAGTGTTCTATTATTAGAGCTTTGTGAATAACGGATTCTTTTTTTTTTTTTTTTTGTTTGCTGACAGTTCCAAAACATTGGGAAAAAATTATTTTGACCTCTTTTAACCATTTTTGATTATCTGGAATAAAATTCAAGGAAATCTTTAAACAGTCGTTTCAATATAAAAAATCAAAATCTTTTGTTTTGAAATGGTTAAAACCTTTTTTTTCATAATCTTTTCAGGGTTTTTTTTATTTTATTTTATTTTTTTTTGGCTGGGGGGAGAGAAGGCTTAAACAATTTAATGAAACCAACACAAATTTGAAAAACATGTTTCATGAAATCTGAATTTTTTTTTCTTTTCTGAAAATTTTGCTGAGCTCTTTTTCATCCTAATGATTCATGGAATTTCTCTCCCTGCCTCCACCATCTGCCCAGCTCTACTCAGAGCTTTCATTCAACTTCACTATATCTATTCTGTAAACTGTATTTGACTTCTTTGCTTCTACTTGGTGTAATGCATTTTAAAAATAATGTCCTCCTGTTCCCAGAATACAGTTCTGTAGGACTATACAGATCAGTGATTTAAACCCATTACAAATCAAGCTGCCTATCTGAGCTGTACACTTGAAGCCACTTTTACTAAAAGACAGTAGCCCATATTCTTTTGCAAATCATGAACCACTTAAGAGAGATTCTCTCATAGACATTTCCTCTCAGCTTCTCATCCTTGATTACATGCCTTCCCTGCAGCAACTTTAACCACATTAGTACAATGCCTTACAAAAACCTATGGATGGAGAACAGGAGTCAGGCTAACAAGTGAAGCACTCAAAAGTCAGGAAGCATCAAGGTTAAAATTGCAGGCTACTCTTAGGCTGTGCTGACCCACCCAGAGTGCCAAAACTAGAAGGATAGATGCACACGTACTCAAAGCTAACTGGGTTATGAAGAAGTACCTGTGGGAAACCGAACAATAGCATCCCAGGTAATTTTCAAAGAGTAATGATCTAAAACATGAGAGCCTCTGTTGGCCCAATTAATTCATGATGTCATTCTACTCATAAGTTACAACAGGGATGACATTGGCCCAGAAGAGTTTTATTTAGAGGTGTGCAAACTATCTGCAGCAGAGCCCTGTGCCATACAAACTCATTTGGTACCTGACTTCTTTGCAAACTCAGCCAAAGCACAGCAAAGGTTAGCAAGAAGCCCTCTATGTGCAGCTACTGACTTTGGCTCAGGATTGCTCAGAACAGCCATGCTTCCATGACGAATGCTTTCCTGAGCCTGGTCTGTTAAAATGGGGAAGAATAACCTGCAATGTGAATGGAATATGATGAGTTTCCGTGCTAAGCATTTTTGTAAGCAAATCAATTTTTCTAAGCCAAGTTAATTGTAACCTTTCCTCTACATTACTCCACCCTTAAGACACTAAGTTGGAACTGATGGGTAATGCACTGATATTTCACAACATATTAGGGGAAAAAAGCTGCACCCAGAAATTAAAATAGGGCTTTAGGTGCCAAATAGTAGAGAAGGGTTTTTTTGTTGTGGTTTTTTTAAAAAAACATATGTCCTTGTGAGCCAGCATCCTAGAGGGGAGAAGCACCGGCTGTCAGACAAACTCACTGACATGCAAAACCCAATGATTTACCACATAAGCTGCACTGGGTGAACTTCCCAAGGCCTGCAGCCCCTGAGATGTTTGACATATCTGTTACAATGCAAAATTGTCTCACCAAAAGCTGTTTAAGATGGCTTTAAAATACACACAATGGAGAAATTTCAACTTGTAAAAGGGGAACAAACAGAATTGTGTCCTTTCTGTGCCACTTTATAAAATAAGAAGATGGCCAGAAACTTTCCTCTCCTTGCACACCTTTAAAAAAAAAAACAACTCTTTTTTTTTTTTTCGTGCTTGCTTTTAAATTTAGACAACAAAGTGTGAGCTTTCTCAGCCCTTAATTATTGGGCTGATGGTGTTGAATCTTTCACAACGAGTTCTTTTCTCCCAGCTGCCTGCATTTGAGTTAAATATAACATTGCAGAACAGTGTCTTCCTCCATCAGCTGTTCAGATTTTTTACTCCTCCAGGGTCTTATCCAAAGGCTATTGTAATCTTTTAATAGACTGCAGTGGACACTGGATCAAACCTTTGCTACCTGTGATGTCATAAACCCATTTGTTCTCCATCTGTCCAAATGTTTAGGAAAAGCAGTGTAGACAAGATCTGGATTAATAATTTTAAAAATCTTTGTTTTACAAGTTAAAACCCAAAACCTTCAACTTGTCTCCATATATAATATTTGTTTAAAAAAAGCAGAAAAGGAGAGCAAAACTTATTTAATCCTTTGCATGTCTTCTTTAAAATATTTTAAAAATTTCATTTCAAAAACATAAGTACAGAAAGAGTCAGTTGAAATGAAAATTTAAAATAGAATTGTAAAGCATCTAAATGAACCTGAAATGCTAGAGATCAACCCAAATTGCTTCCACCAAGGAAAGCTGTGCCTATAATCTACTAGATTTCTTTGAGCATGTCTACAAAACAGCAGATAATGGAGGGATCAGTAGCTGTGATTTATTGGACTTTTAAAAAGCCTTTGAGAAAAGTCCTCACAAGAGACTTTTAAGGAAATTAAGTAGTTCTGGTGTGAGAGGTCATGTTCTCCTGTGAATTAGAAACTGGCAAAGAGACAGAAAACAAAGAACAAATGGTCAATTTTCAGTATGGCAAAAGGTTAACAGCTAGATGTCCCAACCATCTGAATTAGTACTAGTGGTATTTAATGTCTGGAAAAGTGAGTGAAGAGATCAGATGACTTTGAGGATCTTCAAGGGACCTAACAAAGCTAAATGAATGGGCAACATGAAGACAGATGTGATTCTGTGTGTGGACAAATGCCAGTTAATACACACTGGAAGAAATAATATGAATTACTCATACACAGTGCTGGGTTCCTAAATTAACTATAAGCACTGAGGTAAAAAAGACCTTTGCTTCATATTTAACTCACTGAAAAGCTTTGCTCTATGGATATCGACAATCAGAAAAATAAACAATGGAAATAGAACTATTAGATACTATGATTTATTTTTGTTATAGGCACTTTTTAATCCATCCATCATAGTAGGGTGTGATAAGTCAGTTACCCTCCACAAGGAAGAATTCTCCTCCCTTCCTTCCATCTGTTTAAACCAGCTGCCTCACAGTGATCAAACCCTGGGTGGTGGACTTCCAAGAGAGCATTGTCAGGGCGACTCTCAGCAGCACTCTCTGGGCAGTGCCTACATAAACAATGAATCTTCCAACCTGCCCGAAAGGTGGCAAGACTTGAGCTCAGCCTGATTTCTGGTCAAAGTCTGTTCTGGAACTGCAGGCCCTCCACCCAGAATGAATGGCCCCTGATGCCTCTGCTTGGACCTCAGGTCCGTCTGCTGGCATGTCCCTGCCCTGCACGGGTGATATCTATCGTGGAGAAAAGAGAAAGAGGTGATTTCAGATAGCTCATTTAGCCTGCCTTCATTGGTAATGCTAGTTAATGGGGGAGAGCTCACAAATATTCATTGCCTGCAGTGGTGATGGGTGAAACACTGTAATTAAATAAGAACTGACTTAATCAGCTGCCAGAACCTTAGCTGAACCTTTTTGAGGGTTTGAAATTTAATTTTTTTTTGGTGCTGCTTTTTGTTGTGGCTACAACTAGAAGAGCCGCCATCCGATGAGACAGGTTACTCCTGTGGTTTTCCTTCAAGCAGGACCATTCTGGGTGCGTATCTGAAGGGAACTCCAAACTATTGAGGTCTGCTCATTAGCTTTTGGTTCAGGTTACTAGACTGCGTATCCCACCAAGGCAGACCATAAAGAGCAAGGAAACTCATTCAGCACCCCAGCTATGCTCCATGCCTTAGTGCCCCTTTCTAATCTCTGCTACCCTCCTTCCACCACCGATACCCCACATACCTCCACCCTCATCCTGCATAGAGGTTGGCTGCAGCAGAAAAACAGACTGCACACCTGAGACAAGGAGCTCCTGGCTGTTGGATCCATGGAACCTAGCACTGAGCAGCCCCACTGAAGAGCCCAGTGCCCTGGCCTGAGATGGCATCCTGGCACCCTAGTTCCATGCATCCCACCCTCAAGAGATTTCTTTTTTCCCTTAAATTGTATGAGCATTCTTTAACCCTTTACGCACACTGATGAGCAATTACTCACAAGAAGCATTCCCACTGATGTTGTTTTTTAGTGGAATAGAATTACCCCTTGTAACTACTCACCAGTTTGAATAGGGGGAGTTATAATCCAGCCCTTAACATTTTAAAATTAAAAATATACCACCTCCTTAAAAAGGGTCCCTCTTCATCAATGTAGCTTTGCAGCTTTTCTGGTTCCACAGGCGATATAACACAAGGGATGAGTAACCAGTCATTCAATAGACTGAAATGCTCAGCCTTCAACATACTGTGATACTGTAATTCACTGACCCAGGAATTACACTTCTCTTGTATTTAAAAAGAAATAAGAACTGATCTGCTCGGTACACTCTTAGAGCTTAAAATCCATAGGAACCCTGTGGAAACAGTAATCTGATTTGTATCTGTTCATGAATGAAAATTCATCCTTACTTCCTCCTTATAATTTCCTTCCTCCGGAAAGCTAAACCTTTGAGGAGAGACCCTTCAGTGGGTCTAGTTCCTGTATTATTTATGGTAATCCTGTCCATTCAAAGGTGCCAAACTATAGTCAGAGGCAAGCCGGTAGTGCAGCAGATGAATGCTTTTTGTTTTCTTGGGAAGAAGTGTAATTGCACATAAGACCGTGGGTCCGATCTTCAGCTGGTGTAAATTAGTACAGCCCCATTCGGCTGGCCTGATATCTTTACAGATCTAGCCAAAAAATAACTATTATCCTTGTTCTGACAGAATGTAAAGACAAATGTACAAGGCCAATGTTCCCAGTATATTTTCTGCATTAAATGACAAAGCTCAGATTGCCACTCAGATGGCACAACTCCTGTTCCAAATCATGTCCATTTACATAGGAAGCTCCAGCCCAGGGGTGGGATAGGATCGTCTGGAATATTTTAGATTTACTGTGGTCTGCCAGAAAACTGGCAGGACAAGTTAAAGCTAAAGAATTGTAACTATATACAGACATCACTGCTGTCCTTGAAGTGGATTCTGCCAAACTCTTTCCGCTGAGAACAAAGTCACAATATAATACTTTGCATTTCTATAGCGCCTTTCCTCCAAGGCTCCTGCTTTGCAAATACTCATGAATTAAGCCTTGTTACACCCGTGTGAGGTAGGGAAGTTGGAGAAGGATGAAGTCACACTGAGCAAAGGTAGGAGATTTGCCAAAGGAGCACACAACAGGTCAACAATCAAGCTCAGAAGAGAGTCTGAGCCAAGGTCTACACTATAAACTTACATCAGTATATCTACATTGTGCAGGAGGTGTGAGAACTCCACACCCTGGAGCGACGCACTTATACCAACCTATCCTCCAATGTAGACAGCGCTATGTCAACGGGAGGGTTTCACCCATCAACATAGCTACTACCTCTCGCAGAAGTGGAAACTCTCCCATCGGCGAAGTAACATCCTCTCTGAAGCACTGCCCTGGCAACTGCACCATTTTAAGTGTAGAGCTGCTGTGAGAGTCCTGACTCTCAGTCCCTTTCTCCAGTCACTCTCCTTTCAATCTGGTAAGGGAGTAGCTGAAGTAGAGATTTGTTTGCTGCTTTTACCTATAGTTGTCTCAGACAATTCCTCCATTTTCACTTGATTGATTATGGGGAGGTTCCAAGGGACTCTACAAGGAATTGCAAAAAATGTCCTTTTGTTTCATTACGTTAATTGTTCTGTCAAAAAATGCCATGTAGTCAAAACCAAAATGTGTCTCGGAAACATTTCTGTATCGACACCTGCCCCCCAGTTTATTCTGGGGTGTGTCTTTCTCTTGAATTCTGTGAAAAATTTCAAACCCTCTCATTTTCGTTTAGCACTGGAACAAAGGCTAATGATGAAACCTCAAAATTTTTCATGAAATAGAGTTGTCATGAATTTTTCATGAAACAGAGTTGACCAGCTGTAATCATAAACCATGTTACGCGCTGTGGGGATCTGTCTCCCTCTAAGTGGCTGGACTATGTAAATGTTTGAATCTGCTACTGCCTCAGAGCTGACGGATCTGGTCTTTCTGCTCAAGTAGTAGAGGCTCTTGGGTGTAGATCCAGAGGTTCATACACAAAGCAAACTGCAGAGGGGGTTGAAAGAATACCTGCATGTTTCATAGCTCCTGTGAAATTCCAAGCAGCCTGCCTTATAATGGGTTCATATAGTCATGCTTGTGCTCATCTTTCTTGACTCTTCTCTCTCTCTCTGATTATTTGATGCATTATAATTACTGGGCTTTTATTACGCTGTTCAGTATTTTTGGTCAACACCCCATCCAAAGCTGTGCAGAGAATGCCTAATTACACGCAACTTGTGTTAAATGGAATCTATAAATGTAAATTCTACACAAAGCAGGCATGAGTAGAAGTGGAAAGGACAGCTCCAAAACAATCTCTAGATATTATTAATTAAGGATGCAATTCAGCCCAGGCAGAGTAGCAAAAGGCTTAAGCCTGGATTTGAAACATGATGCAGAAGTCCTGTGCTGGCCTTCTGCATTGGGGTGAATTTCATCCCTAGTAACTGGGCTTCATGTGGGGATTAAGCTGGGATGGTATTAGTCACCTCAATTTATGGGTCAGACCATAGACTGGAACAGCGACAACTTCTGCTCTGCATCCCCTGTGCAGAGGCTTAGAGCCACTGGATCCATATAATCATGGCTGGCTCTGACCCAGCCTGTTTAGGGTTCCTATAGGCATTTTTTCTGCAGTGCAGAGGGCCCCACATTTTATATTAAGTGGTGCATAAACGCTGGCATACTGAGGCCTAGTCTACACTAGGAAATAAGGTCAGTTTAACTACGTTGGTTAGGGGTGTGGAAAAATCTACACCCCTGAGCTTCACTGTTAAGCTGACCTAAGTCGCCGTACACACAGAACTAGGCCGACAGAAGAATTCTTTTGTTGAATTAGCTATCACCTCTTGCGGAGGTGGATTACCTATGCCAATGGGAGAACCCCTCCTGTTGGCATAGGTAGCGTCTATGCTGAAGCACTACAGTGGCACCGCTGTAGTGTTTTAAGTGTAGACAAGCCCAGAGGGTCACATTTCTGTCTCTGTTCAAATGTCATGTAAACAGGCTTTGCAGGGTTTTTCCACAGTGATCAGAGAGCAGTGGAATCCTTTGGTAGCTTTTGGGGTCCTACACACCATGGTAAGTTACAGGGTATAGGCCTCAGCAATTACATACTGATGTCCTAGTGGAAGAATGGTTTAAAGAGAGTTTTTGTCATTTTTAAATGCACTGAGAATACAGTAAAGGCAGAAGGAGTTGATGTGTGAGCAATAAGACCCAGAAGTCACAGGGGAGAGTTTGTATTATTTCCTGCATAAGAGAGCTTCAGGATAGAAAACTACTATTCCCTAATGAAAATCATATTCGTACTGAAATCAGCACGTTCCGATGTATCATTTGATTAACTATAAATTCACTTAATAAAGCCTGGACCTTACTTATAAGCTAAATCAGCCATTTTTCATTCTGTAATGTTGCTCTTCTAACAGTTTCATAAAAATAATCCATGGATTTTTGACATCATATTGATGTAGTACTCCCTGTTTCGGAAGAGCCTTTTGGGGTTCACAGGGGATTTGAAATGCACTCGCTTAGTGGTAAGAATTTTCATCTTTAAAATAACACTCCCACAGACATGGCAAACATGTATGAAAATATGTACTTTTCGGATGCCTGGACTCGAAGTTCAGGTAACCAACACAGGTAGCCTATTGGACAGTTTCCTACATTTAGATGATGAAGTGCATCTCTGAGTTCTGATTTTGCAAGAAAGCAAGACATTTTGATGAAATATTTGCAGCTTTAGGAGCTCTACTCTGCCCTCTGAAATGTGCAGCTCATACCGAAGGTAGGGGCTACCCTGGGAGCATCTTCACAATTTCTATTCTTTTTTTGGTTTCCCATAATGGGCAAAATGGTTTCCTTTCTTTGTCTGCAACATTATCATTATTAGCATCATGGCAAATGCCAAAGGAATGTGGCCTCCTTGGGACTGATCTCTGGCAAAGTGCTTAAGGTGGTCTGGTTCTATATTCAGTTTACAGCCATCATTGGCAATCTTGGCATGGCACTAAAGCTTTTGACACCTACGTGATCACTGGCCATGTAGCAGCATTTGTGGGTACATATGTCTGCACAGCTCTTATTAATGCTAATAAATCTATCCTCTGACTGGCCTGACTGGCCTATCTATCCAAAGCATTTTTAAGGCATTTATCACTTGGTGTCTAAGCCCAAGTTTCTACCACCACCACTCTGTCCTCCTCTTTATAGAATTTACCTTCTGAGCCGCTTAATGATTATTTTCTGAGGAAAAAAGATCTATGAATTGTGGGGTTTTAGAGAACAGGAGGTGTGACTGGTAACAAGTTAGGGTGGGAGGGATTAGAGGGACTAGAAGTAGTAAATAGAAAGGCTTTTATAAGAGCTAGGTATCTTATATGTTGCTAGTTTTATTTAACAGCTTATATACTGTGCACGTGATTATGTAATACATTCAATCTGTATCGTACCTGGAGTGTATTTGCTATACAGGGTGTGTGATCTGAATGGACTGTGAATTCTGGTGCTTACCGTTCTGCATCTCCGTTTCTTTTAAAGATGGCCAGCAGGGGTGCATCTGCCCCCTCTTTGCACTGCGCTGGAGCAGCGTTGCTGCTGTCTGATGCACGGCATACAGCGCGTGTTCTCAAGTTAAAGTGACAGCTGTAACTTCCTATTGTGGCTCTCGGCACAGGAGTTTCATACACCTTCTAATTACTCTAGTTCTAAGGCTCCTAAGAATGTAGGAATTGCTATAGTGGATTGGCTCGTGGTCCATCCAGCCGTTTCCCTCTAATTGACAGTGGCCCAGCATCAAATGCTTGAAAGGAAGAGGCAAGAAGCCTGCAGCAGGCAGGAAGCCTAACATTCTGGAATCAAACTTCTGGGCTCTGCAACTGTGAACATTCCTTCAAATTGCCAACATTTCAGCCAGACAGCAGGAAGCATTCCTGCTGCTGAGCCCAACTGCATGAATGCTGTTGGAAAGTGAAAATCCTAGGAGTGGGAGGATGTCTAAAATCAGTGGGTTAAAAACGCTAGCAAATGTTTGCAGGATTTAATGTAATTGATTTATTTATATATTTAATTATTTTTTCCAGTAGTTGACCAGAATCATAACCGAATCATTTCCCTACCATTGTAAGGGCCTTAGGCATTGGTGGCACCTCAGTCTTGTGGCACATAACAATTCAGTCGCCTGAGGACTGAAGTGCTTTAATCTAATTCAAGTTATTGGGCTTCTTATATAATTGACTAGCCTGTGCTATGCAGGGGATCAGGTAATCTCGTTGTCCTTTCTGACCTTAAATGCTGGTAGAGAGACAAGGTGGGTGAGGTAATATATTTTATTGGACCAACTTACTTCACTCATCTTGTCTCTCTGATATCCTGGGACCAGCATGGCTACAACAACCCTTAACTCCATGACATTTAAAAACCTGGATCTAGCTATTCATTTATCTACACACTCTAGGATCTAATGTACACTCAAGTCAATGAGAGCCTTTCCATTGGCTTGAAAGGGCCTTGGATCTGGCCCTTTCAGACCACAGTGTAAGATAAGTTCCTGTCCCAAAGAATTTGCAACCTAAGGGTATAAATCCTGCAAACTGGTATGTGCATGAATAGTATCCACTGACACAAGTAGTTATGTTGCACGAGTGGGCCCTGACGGGGGCACAAACAAGCAAAGGTCATTTCAGGTGTGGAGACAACTGTATGTGTTTCACTGGTGCTTATCATGCTGAATTTTATTCACAGTTGTTTTAACGTGACAGAAGCCACAGCTCTGTGAGAGTGCCCTTTTCTTCAGAAAAAAGAACAGGAGTACTTGTGGCACCTTAGAGACTAACAAATTTATTAGCGCATAAGCTTTCATGGGCTACAGCCCACTTCATCGGATGCATAGAATGGAACATATAGTAAGATATATATATGTATACACATACAGATAAGTTGGAAGTTACCGTACAAACTGTGAGAGGCTAATTAGTTAAGACGACCTATTATCAGCAGGAGAAAAAAACTTTTGTAGTGATAATCAAGATGGCCCATTTAGACAATTGACAAGAAGGTGTGGGGATACTTAACTTAAGGAAATAGATTCAATATGTGTAATGACCCAGCCACTCCACTAGCTGTCACCTTCAGCCCCCAACTAAAACCTCTCCAGCGCTTCATCAGAGATTTACAACCTATCCTGAAAAATGATCCCTCACTCTCACAGATCTTGGGAGACAGACCAGTCCTCGCTTACAGACAGCCCCCCAGCCTGAAGCAAATACTCACCAGCAACCACACACCACACAACAAAAACACTAACCCAGGAACCTATCCTTGCAACAAAGACCGATGCCAACTCTGTCCACATATTTATTCAAGTGACACCATCATAGGACCTAATCACATCAGCCATGCCATCAGGGGCTCATTCACCTGCACATCTACCAATGTGATATATGCCATCATGTGCCAGCAATGCCCCTCTGCCATGTACATTGGCCAGACCAGACAGTCTCTAAGCAAAAGAATAAATGGACACAAATCTGACATCAGGAATCATAACATTCAAAAACCAGTAGGAGAACACTTCAACCTCTCTGGCCACTCTGTAAAAGATTTAAGGGTGGCAATTTTGCAACAGAAAAGCTTCAGTAACAGACTTCAGCAAGAAACTGCTGAGCTTGAATTAATATGCAAACTAGATACCATTCACTTGGGTTTGAATAGAGACTGGGAGTGGCTGGGTCATTACACATATTGAATCTATTTCCTTAAGTTTAGTATCCTCACACCTTCTTGTCAATTGTCTAAATGGACCATCTTGATTATCACTACAAAAGTTTCTTTCTCCTGCTGATAATAGCTCATCTTAACTAGTTAGCCTCTCACAGTTTGTATGGTAACTTCCAACTTATCTGTATGTGTATATATATATATGTTCCATTCTATGCATCCAATGAAGTGGGCTGTAGCCCATGAAAGCTTATGCTCTAATAAATTTGTTAGTCTCTAAGGTGCCACAAGTACTCCTGTTCTTTTTGTGGATACAGGCTAACATGTCTTCTACTCTGAAACTTTTCTTCAGCATGCTTTGTCTTTTTTATGTTGTGCTTACAGCACCGCTAGCCAGGTAACCAACCTAAGACAGGTTTCCAAAATAATTGTAAAAAGAAAAGGAGTACTTGTGGCACCTTAGAGACTAACCAATTTATTTGAGCATGAGCTTTCGTGAGCTACAAATAAATTGGTTAGTCTCTAAGGTGCCACAAGTACTCCTTTTCTTTTTGCGAATACAGACTAACACGGCTGTTACTCTGAAACCTGTCAAAATAATTGTGTTCATCGTCTGTTTCACAAATTTAAAATGGATGCCGTAAATATGATTTAATAGGATATTGCATTTCTGTTATTGCTGTAAAGTCATTTAGGACAAATATGATATTGTGTTGAAAGCTTCAGATCTGCATTTGCCCAGTGGCAGCCAACTGTATTTCATTAACAACTAACATACAACATGTTGTTAGCTGTTCTGTAGTATTTCCTTTATTTGGGCCTTGGCCATTTACAGTATGTGGTCTTTGGAATCAGTTTGGGGGCAGGATCCAAGTTTGGCTATTGCTACTAACAGTAGCTCAGCAAGGAATATCCCCATCTCCACTGCGCAGATGAGGAAACTGAAGCAGATTAGTTTGCAACTTCCTTTCCAGGTGCATGTGAAGAGGAATGCACAAGCTGTGTCCACCTCTAGAATGGTTCAGCCTACTTTCCATTAGTATGCTGAGCCATCTATGGGCTGGTGGGACAGGAAGGAACCAAAGCACCATCTCCTCCCTGTCTCCTTTGGGGTGATTACCAGCCTTGAGCGGGTACACGGTGAAAGCAAAATGTTTACTCAGTGCTTAAATATTGGGCCAGAGGAAGCCATCCCTGCACTCGCCCATGTGCATGAATTGCTCTTGTGATTGGTTCCTGTGCCCTGCATTGGGAAAGAGGCCCTTGTGCCCACCCACTCCCCATGCTCCCACACAATTACCAGTCAAAATCCAGCCCTGGGAAAGTAATTAACTGCAGCAGAATTGGTTCTCTGCAATTTATAACTTCTGTCAACCTTCCTAAAGTTATATTTGAGACATGTCTTTACATTTAAATAATGTATGTATGGGTGGGTCAATTATATATAAAAACCAGATGGTCTATATTTTGTAGTCTAAAATTATACCGCTCCCCAAAAGAGGACTTTATGTGTCTCAGAAATGGGGAAAAAAGAGATGATAAGGAGCCTTACTAGTAATCTATTTGTCACTAAAATAAAAATTAAAGACCAGGCTTGTTGTTACATTTGAAATCAAGTGTAGAAGTTTTTTGCCATGGCTCTCACTGAAGATTTGCTTATGTTCTTGTCATTTCTGTGCCTAGATTGAGTTTCCAGAGCATCACTGATATAATTTCTTATTGAAGATGTGCCAAATGGTTTTGAAGTCACTGGAGCAGTGGGGAATTCAGAGCGTTTGCCGGCAACATGGAGACTAAACATTCTTGTTTTTTACATTAGCTTGCCTGATAAATTAAAAGCAGACACTATCTGTCTGATTTCCCAAGCAGGCGTGCGTGTGTGTGTGTGTGTGTGTGTGTTAGGAAGTAAAAAGAACCCCAAGTAAGGAGCAGAGCCTGTCCTGAAAGCTTTCATGTGCTTCCAGAGAAGATGCTTATTTGTCTTTACTTGCTCAAGCAGCTGTCTGATGTGGAATTTGCCCCTCCTACTGCACAAATCATGCTGTGAGAGGGGATAAAACTGAACAAAAGCAAATAATTAGAGGGAGAAAGAAAATCTCTTGGAAACCGGGGGGAAAAGAGTAATAAGATATGTTAAGAGACTTGCGTACAGTGCAAACCTGTTAAACATGTTAGCTATTTCCACAAGGAGTTCAGCTCCACTAACTGGTATTTGTTTAAGAGGGTTTGGCTAGTTTATGAAGTATAGTTTAATGTATATATTTATTTATGATGTTGTGTTCACTCAGTTTTTACTCCATCCTTGCCCAGGGAATTCTACCATTATTAATTTATGATCTCCAGGTACCACCTGTACTGGTAAAAAGGATAGTAATGGGAGCTGTTCCTAAATAACCAGAGGTTAAATGTGTATAAGAACCTCCAGGATTTGGCCCAGATTGCAAACACCCAACAATAGTGTAAGGAAATAGTACACAATCAACCCAAAATGGAATGGCACTGAACTCAATTGCCCCCTCCTACCCCAGCCCCCTGCAAAAAGCCCTATCAACCAGAAATTAATGAACACACATACACACACAAAATATTTTAAAAATGAGGAGCTGGCAAAAATTGGAGGCCAAAAATTGTCTGGGATGGATTGTCACATGCAAAGATGCACTGAGCACTATGTTATATTCACAGCATATACACAAAGAAATTAGACAAAAACATTGAAATATTCTTCCTGGTAGGTCGCAAGATAACACTACTTCATTTCTTAGAATTCAGAATCCTAACACAAAGAACCAAAAATAGAGACAAACAAAGCAGGCTGCTCCTTAAGGCGGAGAGGCATAGCTCAGTATGCCTTGCTTTAGGCAGACTTACTGCTCCAGAGCCTGATTTCAGGCTTCTCTACAGAGCCCCTAGCCTGCAAGCAGGACCAGGAAACCCCTTACACTTAATTTGATAGCTTATAATTTTAACATAGTTTTCAATACACCGCACACCACAGAGGTATTGTGGTGGACGTCTTCAGGGAATCTACCCAGTAAATGGAGGCCTTGAACAAAAAAAAGCCCTCACTTGAACCAGTTCAAATGAATTCTCACCCTGGAACAGACAGTAAGGGCAACACAACTGAACTCAGATGCTGTAGAGGGATATAGGGGTTCAAGCAGTTTGAGCCTAGATTATTAGGCAACATAGAAATGAAGCTGAAGATGGAAAAGAATGAGTAAAACTTCCAGTCTATACCTTAGGCAGAGCAGGAATGTTCCCTTCAGTATATTTCCTAGAGCTATGTCCAATCTAATTTGTGCAAAAGTGCACTTGCATAAATATTTTACACCATAAGTGTTCACATGGCCACCTTGAAAGCTCTGTGTGGGTTGGGATTCATCCAATTAGTGAGCAGAAATGGTACCATGTGACTTAGTTATTTGTGCTATCGGCTGGGTTGCCTGTGAATGCTTACTCACAGAGGAAGTATTGCTGGGACACTTCCCGATCAAGCTGTAGGCTGAAATATATCTGCCTAAACCTTTAATCAGATAACCACCCTTGTAAAAATTTGTTTGAGGCTAATTCTCAAACAGAAAAGGGTTAGAATTGTCTGACTAAATAGAGTATGTTGTGTTTTCTCGCTGCTTTAGTACAGACTGAAGAATGGGTCATCCCCCTATACTGTTGGTGAGACCCATGGAAGCTGCCTTTGTGAGGCTAACCTCATGAAATTTCTCCTGTATCATAATGATGGAGGGTTGGCAGGGTTTGTCCTGCTCTTTCCCCTTTGCCCCCATGGAATAGCCTAGGGCAATCACGCCCAAACCTGTCCGATTTTCCAAGTTTGACAGAAAAAAAAGACAATCCACATAGAATACCTCTGGTTCGGTACTGCCTCTGACCCCTGCTCCTGGTGGTGCCATGGATGTCTGGGTAGGAAGGGGATACTACAGAAAAGACCACAGTTCAAATTCTTGGGGAGGAGCATTGGATTTTTGCTGAAATGTAACCCTAGTAAGGATCCCTACAACCAGAAGTAGGTCCTGCAACAACACCATAGAAAAGGGTCTAATTTAATACTGTCTATAACTGTGGTTTCTAAATTTTTGGAGACACCTAAGCCACAGAGTGAGGCATGAACTGGGGAAAGATGGGAGTGACCCTAACTCACCTGTGGGTCTAGTTGTAAGCATGCTCAAACCTCACCTACTGGATGGAGCTCCTGTAGATGAGCATACACAAAATGGCTGGCAGGGAAGGCTGCCCTCCCTCATAATTTTTAACCTAGTGGTTAGGGTACACCCAGACTTCAAGTCCCCCTCTGCCTGAATGCGTGCAGGGATTTGAACTGGGATTAGCATCCTGTAGGTGAGGGCTCTGACCACTGGTTTATGGGATATCCTGATGTGGGGCTCCCTCAGTCTTTCCTGTTGAAGTTGTTCCACTGTGGTTAAATAATTAGAGTCATGGGAGCAGACTGTGGGGGTCTCACCTTAGAGGTGATGCACTAACCAGCAGGCTTCAGAGTCATTCCCATGCTTGCTTGTTTTCTCTGGCCCAGCACTGAAGTGGGGGCATGGTGAATAAATAATGAAATAATCATTTGGGGGGGTATGTTTGTGTGAAAGAGAGCAAATGTGAGAGTGACTCTGTAGCCCAGTGGTTGCAGCACTCACTTGGGAGACCCAGGAATCAGTCCCCTTGCTCCAATGGCTTTTTAAATTATTTATCCACAGTGGAACACCTTCAACAGAAGAGCCCGAGGGGGCCTCCTATCAGAGTATCACATAGCCCAGTGGTTGGGGGCACAGCTGTCAGAGCCCCATTCAAATCCCTTCTCTCATTAGGTGGAGGGGCCACTTGAACCCAGGATCTCTTCTGTCCCGGCTGAGAACCCTCAACAATGGGCTAGAATTTATGAAGGAATGGCCCCTCCCCACAGCTTCTTGCAAAAACTGCATAGGTGTGTCATGCCAAGAGAGGGTTTGCAGCTGAGAAGCCCAAGCAGAGGGAGGTGCCTCCCGCAGCCTGGATTTTGGTGCCTACCTTCAAGAGAGGGGAGGAGATTAGCACACACCCCTTGGCTTGGCATTTCCATTGGCTAGCTTAGGCCAGGAGCTGCCTAGCATGTGGTTTCTGTGAATCCTATTCTGAGGTGCCTACCTCTCCCTATTCATTGTATAGGGAGCCCAGGTGCCAAACTCAGGCTTTGTGACGGTTTTTCTAGGCACCTAAAAGTTAGGTGAGGTGATGCTGAGCGTCCCAATGCCTACATTTCCATGTGGAGCTACTCCTTTGTTCTCCGCATCCCTGCTGCTTGGGAGATGCACAAAGGAACCCAACTGCAGTGCATAATAAGCACAACAACTTGACTGAACCATCAAACTGATGAACAATACAACAGATGCCATTGTTCTCACATGCAATATTTATATATACTAAATATATACACACACCTATATATAGATAGATACAGATACTGCTTTTAATATACAATTGTTGTAACAGCTACAGCATATTACATGAGTCTCTGTCTCTCTCTCTCACACAGACATACACACCTTACAGCAGGGGTGGGCAAACTTTTTGGCCCGAGGGCCATATCTGGGTATGGAAATTGTATGGAGAGCCATGAATGCTCACCAAATTGGGGTTGGGTGTGGGTGTGGGAAGGGGTGAAGGATCCGACTTGGGGTGTGGGCTCTAGGGTGGAGCCAGAAATGAGTTCAGAGTGCGGGAGGGGGCTCTGGGATGGGTTAGGGGGTTGTGGCGTGGGGGGGTGGTGAGGGCTCTGGCTGGGGGTGCGGGCTCTGGGGTGGGGCCAGAAATGAGTTCAGGGTGCTGGAGCAGGCTCCGGGCTCCGGCTGGGCGGTGCAGGCTCTGGGGTGGGGTTGGGGACGAGAGGTTTGGGGTGCAGTAGGATGTGCCAGGTTGGGACCAAGAGGTTCGGAGGGTGGGAGGGGGATCAGGGCTGGGGCAGGGAGTTGGGGCATGGGAGATAGTCAGGGGTGCAGGCTCCGGGTGGCACTTACCTCAAGCAGCTCCGGGAAGCAGCAGCATGTCCCTCCTCTGGGTCCTACGCGGCGGTGCGGCCAGGCAGCTCTGCACGCTGTCCCGTCCACAGATGCCACCCCTGCAGCTTCCATTGGCCATGGTTCCCAGTCAGTGGGAGCTGTGGAGGGGATGCTTGGGGTGGGGACAGCATGCAGAGCCCCCTGGCTTTCCCTAAATGTAGGAACCGGAGAGGGGACATGCCATGCATGGGCGGGGCAAACTCCTGACCCCTCTCCCTGGCGGGAGCTCAAGGGCCAAATTAAAACCTCTGATGGGCCAGATGCGGGCCATAGTTTGCCCACTCCTGACTTACAGTATTACTTTGCAAACTTTTCTGTAATCAGGGTTGCAGAACACAATAGTCCATCAGGTAACCAATTACTTTTCTTGAAAGGGCACATTAAAAGTAACAGATTGTAAATGTAATTAAAGCAATCAGGCTAATTCATTAAGAACACATTTTCCCTCCTGAATATTTATATTGTACTGGTAATGAACCAAATCTCTCAAAAAAAATTATTGGCAACCACTCACATTATGTAGAAGAGGTAACTCTTACAGGCTTTTAATTATGTTTGTGTGCATTTTTTAAAATGTTGGCTCCTTATTATCCACAACCATCCTCTTTATGTCCAGCTTAATAAGATTTTAAGATTCCCCTCCATTGCTTGGCTTCTTCCTCCAAACCACTATGTGTAGGTGGCTTCAAGATTAATTTCAGTGTCCTTTCTGATGCTTGACCTCTGACTTGCTCTCTGTCATTGACTCTCTTGGCAGAAATCCATCCCCCTGCCACTGTCCATTGCCAAATCCTCAGTCTGGTAACAAACACCCTTGCTACTTTCTTTCAGCTTTGTTGTGTCTTTAAATGTTGTGTGTATTTAAATGGATGACTTATGAGCTATAAGGTCCAGACTGCTCCCAACCTCGTGCTGGTGTGCCAGAGGGATCATGCAATGAGCACCTCCCGCGCCCATCCTTGAATGATCCTGCTAGGCCCAGGTAGAATTGCAGTGTGCATCTGTGGTGATTTTCAACTTGGGACTGCTCCCCAGTGTGTGCTTGGGGTGCAAATCACCTTGCAGGGAGTGGGGATAGCAGGCAGGAGGTGAGCGCATGGCTCTGACCCACACTCCCCTATCCACAACACCCCACAAAGCTAGCTGGCTGAGGCTGCACCAACTGAAGGGATGGTGTAGCCTCTGCTCTCTCCACCTATGCTGAGGAACTCTGGTCTCCTGACACACATTCTCTCCTGGAGCTCCCTCTAGCGCTGTGTACTTCTGCTGTGTCCCCAAATACAGGCCAGTGGCGTAACGTGACAGTCTGTCTCTAATAGAGCCCAACTGGTACCTACAGTAACTGGGAGCCTCAGGAATCCATGTGCCCTACACCATGTGCAAACCTTATCAGCCTACGTAGAGAACTTCATCAAAACTACATTTGCACAAATATCGTTGCCAGCAATGTTGGAAATCCTGGCTGTGCTCCTAGCTCCCTGAACATTGTATAATCTGTTGTGGTTGCCATTGCTCCTCTAGCCCAGGGGCCAGCAACCTTTGAGAAGTGGCTAGTCTTCATTAGTTTAAGGTTTGGCGTGCCAATAATACATTTTACGTTTACAGGGGCAAGTGGACGGAACTCCAGATTGGCAGCAGGCTGAGCGGGGCCGGCGGCCGGGACCCCAGGCCGGCAGAGGGCTGAGCCACTCAGCCCGCTGCCGGTCTGGGGTTCTGTCTGCCAGCTCCTGCCAGGAGGAGTCCCGGCCACTGGCCCCGCTGAGCTCGCTGCCGGCCGGGGTTCCATTCATCCAGGCAGGCAGTGGGCTGAACGGGGCTGGTGGCCGGGACCCTGGCTGGCAGCAAGTGCTGCCAAAAATCAGCTCTCGTGCCGCTTTTGGCACACGTGCCACAGGTTGTCGACCCCTGCCTAGCCCCTCTTTTACATAATCCTCATGACCCTCTTCTTGAGCTTCCTTCCTTTCTCTCCAGCCGTCCTCCTCATAAGTTTTCCTCCTTGGTCATCTCAATTTGCAGTTTACTGTTAGTTGCCACTTTATTCCAAAGTTTACCCAACTTTGGGCCAGATTCTTAGCTGGTGTAAACTGATGTAATGGCACAGAAGTCAACAGAACTGTGCCAATTGGTGACCGTTGAGGCTCTGGCCTTTATATCCTCTTTCTCTGTGAGGAAATCTCCCCCTCTGCCCTCTCTCACTCTCACCAATGCTTGACTCACTTCCTGATTTCATCAACTCAATGTTTCCAAGGTTAAGAACATAAGAACGGCCATACTGGGTCAGACCAAAGGTCCATCAAGCCCAGTATCCTGTCTGCTGACAGTGGCCAATGGCAGGTGCCCCAAAGGGAATGAACAGACAGGTTATCATCAAGTGATCCATGCCCTGTCACCCAAACCCAGCTTCTGGCAAACAGAGGCTAGGGACACCATTCCTGCCCATTCTGGCTAATAGCCATTGATGGACCTCTCTTCCATGTATTTATCTAGCTCCCTTGTGAAGGCCCATTATAGTATGGCCTTCACAACACCCTCTGGCAAGGAGTTCCAGAGGCTGACAGTGCGTTGCGTGAAAAAAATACTTTCTTGTGTTTGTTTTAAACCTGCTACCTATTAATTTCATTTGGTGGCCCCTTGTTCTTGTAGTATGAGAAGGAGTAAATAACACTTTCTTATTTACTTTCTCTATACCACTCATGATTTATCCCCCCTTAGTCGCCTCTTTTCCAAGGTTTTCCTGGGCAAAGAGAATGTCCTCAATTACTTTCCATTTACTCTGTCCACTTCATTGACTCTGAATACAATCCAAAAAATCTGTCAACTTGGCTTTTCAAATTCTTGTTCAAAAACATGACCTTATAATTTCCAGCTTCCTTACCCAACCCTTCCATTCAGCTTGCTCTGGGCTACTGTCAACTCTGCTGTTGATGGCAGAACCTTTAGCAACTCTATTCCTACCTTATGGCATTCCCCTAACCTGATACTCAGTCTCAGCTGTGATCCCAACCTTTTCAAATCCCATAAAATAAATCTTTTCTCTTTTAAATCCCTACCAACTTCCTTTACTTGTATCTAGCTAGTTATCTTACTCACCCTCTCATCCTTGTATGCTGTATTTTATAAATACCTGTATTTTGTGATGCACCATAGGAAATGGAATAAATAATATAAATAGAATAAAATTATGTTTTAAATTATGTGTGTAAGAGCCTACAAAAATACAATGAAAAAATTCCATCTTGTGAATCTACGTCAGACAAAAATGTGATCTTCATACCTTTGCAACAGTCTTATTTTCTAAAAAGCTCAGGTTTTTTATTTGAGCTTTAATGCGTGTTATCAATATTTAAAAAACTCCTAAGGGAACTGATCTACTACCTGAGAGTGATTTGTAAGACACCTAAAATATATTGGCTAGGAGATGATATTAAAGTGAATGTTCCATAAAATATAAATCAGTGAACAGTTACATTTCCATAAGCAGAGGTTGGTGGTAACAATAATGATGTATTTTAACCAATCGGAATAATTAATTACAGGCACTTTTTAATACTGATTTTTTAAAATGAAGAAGTAACTGTGGCATATCTCTGAAGAGAGTTTATTAAAAATAGTATTTTCAAACAAAAGACTTGTACTTAGGTGATTTATGTAACTTGTAAAATCTTCAGGTCAGAGACTGTTTTGTCCTGTGTTTGTACAGTGCCTAGCATAATGGATTCCTGGTGTGTGACTAACATTGCCTGGTGCTATTGAAACCCACACACCTTCTGGGTGTGGTGTTCTATCCCATCTCATGGCACCAAGATCACTTAAAGAGACAGGTAAAATGAGTCTGCTCTACAGTCTTAGCTAAGAGGCCATTGGCTTTTAGCTTATGCGGTAGAGGCTCATGCTTTAAGCTCCAGAGGTCCCCGGTTCAATTCTGCCTCTTGATGGCTGGGGTCTGTCGGCATTACACTGTGGTAATACAAATAATAATTTTCGTAAGTACCTGATGACATTTTTGTTGATTTCTAAATCACAATATCAGTTTAATCTGAGATAAAACCAAACAAAGCCTATTAAGATGATCATGAACTTTAAAGTCTAGCCACAGTCCAACAAACTTAAGTGTGTTGTTTTTTCTTTTTTTTAAAACGCAAATGCATTAATCTGTCATTTGCTTTTCCTTCCTACTTATTAAGATATTTGTGCATGTCTGTCTTGGGGATCAGCAATGGTGGCAAAGCAAACACAGAAAAAGTACCTGACAGTTTAATGAGGCTTGGGTAACATGTTTCTTTGAGGTGATCTCTGCATATTTCTATTTGTAGACATCTCCCTTTCCCCCCAACTCCATACCCCTAGTGCTGCTGACCTTTAGGAACCGTTGAAGAAGAAGTCTGTTGGGATGACATCTGTTTTCTAACTAAAAGGTCCTGCTGTCTCAAATGATCACATAATGTCCTCTAAGGTGGTATGGGCAGCCACTCTGAATGGTTACCAACTTCCTGCAAGAATCATCTCTGACTTTAACCCAATGAAAGCAGGATGGAAAAGACCCCTTGGAAGACCTAAACCACGATGGATGGATGGTGTCAACAGACACCTGCTCCTCATAGGCATCCAACCATATTTGGCTCAGGACAGAACATCACAGAGGTGCCTAATTTGGTTTCGTTCCTCTATGCCATCCAGGCAACAGCATGAGAACGAACTTTGGGATGACACGAGCACCCTTTTAAGTCTACACAGCATCTTGAGTCTCTCAGCCCCAATCAACAGACTTGGGGGTTGCAGGACTCATGCTAGCCCTCTAAACATCGCTGTGCAGACAGCACTTTGAAATTGTGGCTCAGGCTGGAGTTTGGGCTCTGAAGCCTAGGAAGGGCCATGGGCTTCAGAGCCTGAGCACCAGCCTGAGCTGAAACTTCAAAGCACTATCCGCACAGCTGTTTTTAGAGTGCTAGCATGAACCCTGCTGGCCAAGATATCGACTCAGACTGGGAGGACTGCTGTGTAGATTTATCCGAAGAGTGTTCACCAAGGACCTGATCCAAAGCTGACAATGTGGAAAAAACTGAAGAACTCAATGCTTTTTTTGCCTCAGTCTTCACAGACAAGGTCATCTCCCAGACTGCTGCACTGGGCAGCACAGTATGGGAAGGAGATGAGCAGCCCTCAGTGGTGAAAGAACAGGTTAAGGACTATTTAGAAAAGATGGACATGCACAAGTCCATGGGGCCAGATCTAATGCGTCCGAGGGTGCTGAGGGAATTGGCTGATGTGATTGCAGAGCCATTGGCCATTATCTTTGAAAACTTGAGATGATTGGGGGAGGTCCTGGACAACTGGAAAAAGGCAAATATAGTGTCCATCTTTAGAAAAGGGAAGAAGGAGAATCCAGGGAGGTACAGACCAGTCATCCTCACCTCACTCCCTGGAAAAATCATGTAACAGGTCCTCAAGGAATCCATTTTGAAGCACTTGGAGGAGAGGAAGGTAATAAGGAACAGTCAACATGGATTCACCAAGTACAAGTCATGCCTGACCAATGTGATTGCCGTCTATGATGAGATAACTGACTCTGTGGATATGGGGAAAGCGGTGGACATGATATACCTTAACTTTAGCAAAGCTTTTGATACGATCTCCCACAGTATTCTTGCCAGCAAGTTAAAGAAGTATGGATTGGATGAATGGACTATAAGGTGAATAGAAAGCTGACTAGATTGTCGGGCTCAATGGGTAGTGATCAATAGCTTGATATCTAGTTGGCAGCTGGTATCAAGCAGAGTGCCCCAGGGGTCGGTCCTGGGGCCGGTTTTGTTCAACATCTTCTGTAATGATCTGGATGATGGGATGGATTGCACCCTCAGAAAGTTCGCAGATGACACTAAACTGGGGGGAGAGATAGATAAGCTGGAGGGTAGGGATAGGATCCAGCGTAACCTAGACAAATTGGAGGATTGGGCCAAAAGAAATCGGATGAGGTTCAACAAGGACTAGTGCAGACTCCTGCACTTAGGATGGAAGAATCCCATGCACTGCTACAGGCTGGGGACCGACTGGCTAGGCAGCAGTTCTGCAGAAAAGGACCTGGGGATTACAGTGGACGAGAAGCTGGATATGAGTCAACAGTGTGCCCCTGTTGCCAAGAAGGCTAACGGCATATTGGGCTGCATTAGTAGGAGCATTGCCAGCAGATTGAGGGAAGTGATTATTCCCTCTAATTGGCACTGGTGAGGCCACATGTGGAGTATTCTGTCCAGTTTTGGGCCCCTTACTATAGAAAGGATGTGGACAAATTGGAGAGAGTCCAGTGGAGGACAACAGAAATGATTAGGGGGTGGGACACATGAATTATGAGGAGAGGCTGAGAGAACTGGGCTTATTTAGTCTGCAGAAGAGAAGAGTGAGGGGGGATTTGATAGCAGCCTTCAACTACCTGAAGAGGGGTTCCAAAGATGATGGAGCTAGGTTGTCTTCAGTGGTGGCAGATGACAGAACAAGAAGCAATGGTCTCCAGTTGCAGTGTGGGAAGTGTAGGCTGGATATTAGGAAAAACTCTTTCACTAGGAGGGTGGTGAAGCACTGGAATGAGTTATCTAGGGAGGTGGTGGAATCTTCATCCTTAGAGGTTTTTAAGTCCCGGTTTGACAAAGCCCTGGCTGAGATGATTTAGTTGGGGTTGGTCCTGCTTTGAGCAGGGGGTTGGACTAGATGACCTCCTGAGGTCTCTTCCAACCCTAATCTTCTATGATTCTGTGAAAGCTTAGTGAAGCCAAAAGGAGTCTTTCTAAAGGCTTTGGATCAGGCCCCAAGTATCTGGCAGTGATGGCAGCATACCATGGGTGTTGGGCAACATATGTGTGTCTATTCCTGGGCAATTGTGTGATTCAGGCTGGCATTCATTAAGTATTAGAGTAATCACTGGAAAGATCATGCCCCTTGTTTCAGGCCCTAGGTCTGCAGCTGAACTGGGGAACATTTACCCTGATATCCACTGAGAAAATTTCCTCCATTGGGGCTGTTCTAGACCCAAGACAAGCTAAAGATTTTGCTCCAGAAGAGAAACTGTTGAACTACATTCATCCTGGAACACAGCCCTCAAAGGCCAATGAGATTCTCTCTTTTGCATGAGGGGCTTCTCTATGTATCTGACAATTTATTCCCAACTGTGGATGAGACAATTGCAGCATCAGGGTGTTAGTGAATTGCCTTCTGAGTGTAGAGGACATGTCGATTCCCAAAGTAGAACTAAAGGACAATGTGTGATGCTGGCAGATCAGGTGCTAGCTCAAGCCAAGGTCCCCATGTCTTCACTGAATCCAGACATACAGAGCTGGAATCAATCTGATTTACACGTGTGTTAATGTTGTTAAAATAGGCATTATGATTATAAGAATGTGTTTTGTGTTTAGACTTTATTAAATGCTTGTGAGTTGCTGCCTGCATTAATCTCACTTATAGCATCTGTATCCCATACTGTAAGGTAATATTTAATCATCTGTATTGTAATTAGGTCTCTGTGACTGTGCAAATTACCCAACAGTAGAGAGACATTAACTAGTATGAAGTGCTGGACTCCAACAGAAATTGTTGCATCCTCCCCAACAAGAAAGGCCCACCCACACCAGATCGACTATTGTGGGACATTAAAGAGGACAAAAGACTTTGTTAAAGATGTTGTTGCTTTGCTCTCTCCCCATCTCCCCCATGCATGTGAATTCCTCCCATCAGCTCAGCTCACAACTCAGAGGACATGGGAGGAAGGGAATAAAACCTCCTAACAAGAACAAACTGTATCTCTGTGCTGCTTGGACTCTGGGGAGAAAGGTTTTCTAGGCAGGAGCAAGAGAATCCCAGTGCTTAGCCTGCGTTAGCCCGAAAGGACATATGGAGCTTGCTTATTACAGAGGCTTCTATTACGTCTGAAACTTAACATTGTAACTCATTTGTGTGTGTATTTTACCTGCCTCAACCTTATAAATAACTGTCTTGTTTCCTTTTCCTATTAATAAATCTGTATATAGTTTATTATATGATTGTCTACAAGTGTTGTCTTTGCTGTAAGATGGTGCAAATGACCTGGAATATATGACTGGTCCTTCGGAACTGGTAGTAACCTGAATGTTGCTATAATTCTTGGTGTAAGAGACCATGATAAAACCTGAAATCCATTCAAACTATACAAACTGTAAAGCACTAATATTTTATTTGGGAAGCTCTTCACATTTGAAATCCATACACACGAGCATCATTGTTGCTTTAGTCACATGGTTTACTTTTTCACCTGAAATCCTTAATGAAAATGTCACTAAGCAGTACATTATACAGTTGTGTGTAGACTATTTTGCATATTAAGTAAATGCTCTTTCAGCTCTAGGGTTGCTGGATGACTGTAATTATATTTGAGCTAACTATGAATAATCTGTTTTATTATTAATAGACTTTTGATGGATGAGGACCCGCGGGCCTCCTCCCTTGGTTTCCTGACCTTCCTTTGCAGGCACGTGCATATTGACTGCCAGGAGAGCTAGTTTGTATCTTCTGGCTCATGAAACAGGAGGAAAAAACCTGCAGCTTTTACACTGTACTGTGCATGTGTTTAAAAGTTCTCTCACTCTTTTTTAAAAATTATTTCCCTATACCTGCTCACCTGCTGTTCTTCTCCATTTTCACCAGAATCTGAAAAGCAAATGCTTAGAGGATACAATTTAGAAAAGCTTTGTTAGGATGATAGTTGGAGGTGACTGATGCAAGGAAAGCTTGCATATATAAGAATCTAGTTCCAGATTTTCAAGAGTGGCTAGTGATATCGAGCACTTCTGGTTTTGGGCGCCCCAACTTGAGACACCAAATTTTCAGAAAGTGTTGAGCAGCCTCTGAAAGTCAGGCCCCTTCAATGCAACTCAAGTTGGGCACCCAAATTCACTAGCCACTTTTTAAAGTGTTGCCCTGTGTGACATGCCCACCCAAGAGCACATAGTAAGTCAGTGGCACAGCTAGGGCAGGAGCCCAGGTCTCCTGCTTCTCTCTGGTTGGTAGACCAGACTCCTATTTAGGCGCCAGCATGAAATCACTCACTCTTCCATGCTACTGACAGCATCCACCACCTCATTGTTCACAGATGCATGATTTTTCACTGGTGCAGCTGCAGCATCTCCACATATGTGCTATGCAGGTGGGGTAGTGTTAGCTATTTGTCTTCAAAATGTCATGGCTACTTCCTTTCCAAGCACTGCAGTAGAGCTCTTAAATCTTGCTATAATGAAGTGGTAAACGCTACTGTCAAACTTCATGAATATTCACATTAGAATAATTCAACTAAATCCTAAGGCACCAGGGAGCCAATTGAAAATACATATGCACAGTAGTCTGTTTAGATGATGGATCTGAACAATACTTCAACCTTCAAATGGCTCAACATGACATGCAAATAATTGCCTGTGATTGCAACATGAACCAAAGGTTTAGTTATTGATTCTTCAGCTTGGCTGTTATTGCCAGTTAAGTATTACAGGAAGCTGTCACAACAGATTTCTTGGTGGATGAGGGAGAGGAACATTAACGCACTTTCAATATCTTGTAATAAAAATACTGAACCGGGACAGCTTGCAGACTAAGTACATTTTGCGTTGTCATTGAATAGTTGAAATGGGTTTAAAACAATTAATTACTTCTTTAATCAGATTTGCTTAAATATGTTTTTCTATCAGTACAGATTGTTCTTGATTTAATCAGTCAATAAATCATACTTTGCCATAGTCAGTGGATTAGGATGTGATCAATCCACAGTGAAGTAAATGGAAACATACCCATTCGAAAAGAATACTCATTAGGGTTTGTTTTTTTAACTTCAGAATAAAAACCTGTCTCTCCATTATGGCTGCTATGATAAAAATAAAATTAAACCCATAATATAGAAAGAACATATAATCGGTGAATATGCAAATAGCATCCTGGAAAATATCTATATTTAAAAACAAGGCACATACACATCTCCCTGTGTATTATTCATGCAAATTAATTCAGTGGATAATGCAATGTACATTGCAGCACATATCTTAATTTAGGGCAGAATTATTCCACTATCATCTGTTTTCTCTCTTCCCTGTCTCCTAAAAACTTGTATTTTTATTTTACACTTCATATACGAAGACAGGATCCATTCAGAAAATTAGAACAACCTCATCATCACCTATGCTGTCCTCTTCTGTTGGGCCTTAAACACATGCTTAAGTCCCATTGGAGTCAACAGGGATGAAGAGTAAAATTTTCAAAAGCATCTGAGAGCCTAAGTCCCATTGTCTTGCCATGAGATTTAAGTGCCTTTGAATGTTTTATTCAAATGAAGTTAAATATGTGCATACAGTTAGGCATATGCTTATTGCTTTGCTGAATTGGGGCTTTAAGAAATGACTATGAGGCTGATGTATCAGTATTCTCATTGACTACTCTGGGCTTTACATCAGGCCCCAGGTCGCTCTGTATCTCCTTACATTACTGCATCTCAAGCTGGTGAGCTTCTCCATCATACCCTTGTAGGCCTAGAAATAAGAGAAGGAAATAAAAAGGGAGGAAGTGCTCATAGAACCAGCAGAGAGATGTGCTGCTAGCAACAAAAGCTCAATTGCAGCCAGTTAGTCTCTGTAGGCCAAATCCCACTTGTCTTACTGATGGGAGTAGCTCCAATGAAATCAGCGAGATGTAGACATGTGAGGCAAGCACCTGCCCTGTCTTAACCCAAACTGAGCCTGTAAAATAGGCTTCTCAATAGAAATGTTCTCTGTAAATGTGAATATCCCTAGAAGACATGAAGTTGTAGTGGGGTTATGATGCATCCTATAAAAATTACTGTTGCAAGCGGTAGTGTTTATAAGCATTACTGGGATTGCTCATATCCAGAACTGTTATGCTCTGGTTTTTAAAGAATGTGGTAGATCTTTCACAAGTCACAAATATTATAGATACTTTCCTGTTTATTTACAAAGTTTGCTAACAGTGAAGAAAGATTTTTATTAAACCCAGCAAAAGAAAACGAGAGAGATTCTGTTCCCATCCTAGTCCAAGTACACCAGATGGGTGTGTCGGGGCCATAGAGGAGCCAGGGGAAAATTCTTTTGGTGTGGACACAGAATAGAGTTGCCATAAGCAGACATTGACTGCCTCTCTTGCAAGCCCTGGTGCAAGAGTATACCAGAGCAGGAAGGGGCATCCTGGGGCAGCTGAGATATGCTGGGTGTGGGAGTGAACATCTGCAGAGTGCACACCGGCCAACAGGGGAAATCTGAGCAGCTCCAGATACACAGCAGCCCATAGGCAGCCCTTAGGATGCTGCCATAAATCAAAGGACCTTCTCAACAGTCTCTCAACAGTCTCTGCAGAGGTCCCAACTTTCTTCTAACTGGTCTCCCTCTATTCATCTTAAATTAGCCCAGTCCATCAATTTAACTTAAAACGAGTCAATCAGCCCTTAAACTACAGGACATGCAGTCTTCCTGTCTGTTTCTTGAAGGCACCCTAGAATGGGGCTGTTGCCCCTCTGCTATCCCAGGCCTTTCTGCCTGCTCACTGGCACATTTTGCAGCGCAATTCAGACCTGTGAGAGGTTGTGTCACCACCTGCCCTGTAACCCTGGGTGCCTTAAAATGCTCTGTTGCTGTGGCTCCCAGCCCGGACCCCACCAGCTGGCAGACAAGCATGTCATTCCCTGAGTGTGTTTGTTTGCTGTGCAGTCCTGGTTCAGCACTCTGACCCCAGCAGCCTGCCTACAACACAAAGGCCCCACCCTGGTCTCCACCAGCCTTGGTTACTACTTGTAGGGTGACTACAATACATCCCCAATTCCAAATGTTCACAGAACCGTCTGCCCCGATGTGTCCAGACCTTTCCTGGAACTCTCAGGTAATTAATTCTGGTTCCTTTAAAGAGACAGAAGCACAGATTATTACTTTAACTGGAAGTAACAATCTCTTCAGTTCCAACACACCACTGGGTAGGTTTAGATTAAAAATAAAACAAGTTTGTTAACCAAAAAGAGAGAGGTTTTAGATAAGTTCAAGTACAAAAGATAAAGAAAAAATGGTTACAAACAAATAAAGTAAAATACACTTTCTATGGTCTAAGTCAACAACCTACAACCTTGGTTTAAGGTAGATTTCTTAGCAATCTTTTTCATTACATCTGTGGCTGACTAGCTGTGATTCAGGGCCTTCTTCCACAAAAGTACAAGGTGCTGGTTTCCCTAGTCTTCCTTGGTGAAAGATCTTTGCCTAAGCCAGTTTTTCACTTATATTCAGTCCCCCGAGACTTCAACTCCTTTGGTTAAAGGACCCATCTTAGCCTGCAAGAGCTCTGGCCCCTTTTGTCTGCCCAGTGATGGATGCCAAGATAGCTTCCTCTCCTTCCTTATATCTTCCCAAACTCACTATTTTGTCCCCAGACTCAGGATGCCCTCATGCTGTTCTTTCTTTCCTGTGGACTTCCCATCCCTGCACTGATTCATATGTAAATGAGGCTTTCTTTCGTTTTGATCACACCTTGCTTAATTTCATTGGAGACAGATAACTGCCTTCCCTCCTGTCTGAGAAAAAACTGGTTTCTCCCTTTGTTTGGTCAAAGACTATACAGTATAACATAATTAAGTATTCATAATTCCTTATATAGTGTTAATAAATACATTTTACCATGATATTAATCACCAGTACGTCTTTAGCTTTTATAAGAGACAACACTCGATGCACTTTTATAATACGGTAATATTGTATATAATGAGTTGATTCAATTGCTTATCAATTGAGGTTCAGACCCTGCAAGGGGTTGTTGCCCCCATTCACGAGGTTGATGGCTTAGTTTACCTTTTATGTAAATGTACCTTCATTGTTTCTGCCCAATGATCAGGTTGCTCAGACAAACAAATACACATTCCTTTGTCCCAGGCAAACTTTGGTTATGCATTGCTTGCCAAACACTTTATAAGAAAACATAATTTAGCATGTTATTCAAAACTGTTTGTACACACCCCATACTTACATCACACAAGAATATTAATGATCAGTGAATTATTTGTTTTCCAATGATATCTTATATGACAGTTTTTAGATACAGAGTATGATAACAGTGTGTTAGGTGTAATGAGCACGTCAGGCCTGACAATAATTGCTGACACAGAGTCGTGAACCACAAATGGGCCTCTGTGTCACATTCATCTCTCTCTTTCTCCTTCCTTTATAGCTGGGTTTGTTTTCCTTACTGGTCCCAGCTGTGGGTGCATGTTTCCTTGACTGGCAGTTCTAGCAGCTGTGCTGGAGTGTGGTGAGCCTGGTTGCCTCTAAGGGGGGGAAGATTCTCATCTTCCTTCTGCCTGAGCTCAGTAAGGGATTTGTAAATCCTATTGCTCCCCCACCTCCAGGCTGCTTTACTTTTGGCTCCCAGAGCAGCCCAGAAGCCACAGATGCCCTTGTAAGAAATTGATGTGTCACGCCTCTGAGCGATGTAGCTTACATCGACCTAACGCGGTGTCTACACCATGCTGTGTTGGTGGGAGACGCTCTCCTGATGACTTACCTTCCACCTCTCGGGGCGGTGAAGTACTGCTCTCCCATCAACTCATTGCATCTTCACCAGACCAGCTAAATCAACGCCGCTGTATCGATCGCAGCAGCACTGATTTAGTGTGCCATATAGACAAGCCCATATCGCTTGCACATTACAGCAGCTTCTATTACTTTTTGAAACCTAAGACTGCAACTCATTTGTGTGTGTGTTAACCTGCTTTAACCTTGTAAATAACTCTCATTTCTTTTCCTTAATTAATGAATCTTTCTTAAATTTGTTATAGGACTGGCTACAAGCATTATCTTTGGTTTGAGATCAGAGGTGCAACTGACCTAAGGTAAGTAACCAGTCTTTTGGGACTGGGAGTAAACTGAATATTGATGTGATTTTTGGTGTAAGGGGCTATCTATCACAAAGTGAAGCTTGCCTGAGCGGCAAGAGAGGCTGGAGTGCCCAAGGGGACTATCTGTGACTCCATGTTAAGGCTGGTGTAGCGCCTGAGGAGTTCACCCTTGGTTGGTGAAATCTAAGTATAGAACTCACGACCAGTTTGGGGTTTGTGTCCTGCTTCTTAACAGTTTGCCCTGAGGTTGACATGCATGTTCATGAGCCACTCTAGGAAATCTGACCTCCACTAACCCTATCTCAGGTCCTCTGGCTTCCATAAATTCCCACCGATGACTATGTTGCCATTCTACAGTGCAATCTCCATCCATCCCATAAGGAGCAGTCAGAAATCACTCGGCTATTAAATGTACAGCTCCCATGGACTTCCTATGGACTTCAGTGTGTGCCACCAGTACTCAGCACCTCAGAAATTCAGGCCATTTATTTATCTCTTCAAATTTAGGCTACTCCATTTTGAAAATGTGGGTCCCTTTCAAAGTACCAGTTCCCTGATGCCCCCATTCTGAAAGGTATTTAAATACCATGCTGAATCAGGGTGTAATATCGGAAATACAGGAGACTTAGGAATGAAAGGAGTACACACCAAACATTAACAAATAAGGAGCTGGGCTAATCCAAGTGAAATAATATCCCACAATAATACCTGTCACAAAAAGAATGAAAACTTTCAGGACAGGGATGGTAGGGTTGTCATCAACTATTTCAGACATTTCTTTCACCTGTTTTTAGTCCTACAGAATGACACAACTCATTGAATCTAAATTGACTAGCGTAGTGAAGCAAAGATGCTGAGAAAGAATTATCTTGAGCATATTGCAACTTGAAAGTGATACTTTTTCCTTACTTGTTTTCTTTTGTGAATGTGAATAGTTTCAGATCATCAAGGTTAGAATG
Source organism: Eretmochelys imbricata (assembly GCF_965152235.1). Classification (NCBI taxonomy): domain Eukaryota; kingdom Metazoa; phylum Chordata; order Testudines; family Cheloniidae; genus Eretmochelys; species Eretmochelys imbricata. The sequence continues at coordinate 20,097,244 of NC_135573.1, forward strand.
TTGTGTTTAAATACATTATTCACTAATATTGTGCTGTAGGGCAGAATTTTTCCTTTTAACCCCCCTTCAACCAGATATACTCAGACTGATTTTTAAGAAGTTTACATGTGGTGATAATAATCAGCTGATAATTCCATGCTAATTTCCCTGAGAAAACAGACCAGCTGCCTACAATACATTGAACACCTCTTGATATTCTATTTTGTTTTGAGCTCACGCTACTCTTGCAAATATTTATGGCAAACTGCCTTCCTGGACCAATCTATCATTTTTAAGAGAGGACCAAATGAAATGATTAATCAAAGGACTTGCCAGTTATTGTCTGCTCCTGTTAGCTTCAATTCATACATCATCAGAGGAAAAAACCCTATCAGTAACCATAGGATGTTATCTCTTTAGAAACAATATTTTCTTCAGCTCAATAATTCACATGTTTTATCTGATGACAGTACCCAGCATTAAAATACTGGCTTTCCTAACATTTCTGTATCAAATGAAACTAAACTGAAAAGTTCTAGGCTGCACGTTCAAAGACCTATAACAGTTTCCCTAATCTAGGCTGAAGTAACTGTTTGCAGCTAGTTTCAACATGGCAATATTGATTTCGACATAGGTGTAACGTGACACTGGAACCATTTAATTGAATGTATGTCAGATTTATCCACAAGGCATTGATATAGCTAAACAAAAATGATACAGTCTAAAGAACAAGTACAGTGAAATTCTTCCATGGTGCCTTGGTTTTGTTTTTCTGAATAATAATTTTGCTAAAAGCAGAGGTTCACTAGTGGCTTGATCTAAATCCCATTGAAGGCTTTGGGTCCAGGTCACAAGAACCACATTATGGCTGGCACTGCTTGGCTCCTTTGTAGCCTCTGCAGAGAAACCAAGATCGGACTAAATTCACAGACGAATCCAAACCTCTGTCTTCTGTGCAGCATTCCTATTTTTGGTTTCTTTTTTTCAGCTGTTTCGTTGCTTCAAGTCAGAAACATCTATCTTATTTCTGACGCAGCTGGAGCAGGTAAAGAAATGAAAGAGTGATTGAGCTCCTTCCCATGCAGCCACTCTATTCCTGACTTCCCTCGTCAATATGGTTCAGTTCTAGAATCTCCATGGTTTGCAGCAAGAACTTGAAATTTGGTACAAAAATAATCCTAAAGTTAGAGAGGAACACATGGCTGTCTCTGTGAAAATCCAGCCAGATTTGGCCAAGTTTATAAATCACAGAAAATTGCCACTTGCTTAAGTATAGCCATCACCATTTGCTCAAGAAACTCCCTGAAAAAGCACAGGAACAAATCTGCACAGACAGACCCCTAGAACCCCGACCAGGGGTATTCTATCTGCTACCCAAGATCCATAAACCTGGAAATCCTGGACGCCCCATCATCTCAGGCATTGGCACCCTGACAGCAGGATTGTCTGGCTGTGTAGACTCTCTCCTCAGACCCTACACTACCAGCACTCCCAGCTATCTTCGAGACACCACTGACTTCCTGAGGAAACTACAATCCATTGGTGATCTTCCAGAAAACACCATCCTGGCCACTATGGATGTAGATACCCTCTATACCAACATTACACACAAAGATGAACTACAAGCCGTCAGGAACAGTATCCCTGATAATGTCACTGCAAACCCAGTGGCTGAACTTTGTGACTTTGTCCTCATCCACAACTATTTCACATTTGGGGACAATGTATACCTTCAAGTCAGTGGCACTGCTGTGGGTACCCACATGGCCCCACAGTATGTAAACATTTTTATGGCTGACTTAAAACAACACTTCCTCAGCTTTCGTTCCCTTAATGCCCCTACTCTACTTATGCTAAATTGATGACATCTTCATCATCGGGACCCATGGAAAAGAAGCCCTTGAGGAATTCCACCATGATTTCAACAATTTCCATCCCACCATCAACCTCAGCCTGGACTAGTCCACACAAGAGATCCACTTCCTGGACACTACGGTGCTAATAAGCGATGGTCACATAAAGACTACCCTAGACCGGAAACCTACTGACCGCTATGCCTACCTACATGCCTCCAGCTTTCATCCAGACCACACCACACGATCCATTGTCTACAGCCATGCTCTACGATACAACCGCATTTGCTCCAATCCCTCAGACAGAGACAAACACCTACAAGATCTCTATCAAGCGTTCTTAAAACAACAATACCCACCTGCTGAAGTGAAGAAACAGATTGACAGAGCCAGAAGAATACCCAAAAGACACCCATGACAGACCCAACAAAGAAAGTAACAGAACGCCATTAGCCGTCACCTTCAGCCCCCAACTAAAACTTCTCCAGCACATCATCAAGGATCTACAACCTATCCAGAAGGACAATCCCTCACTCTCACAGATCTTGGGAGACAGGCCAGCCCTCGCCTACAGTCAGCCCCCCAACCTGAAGCAAGTATTCACCAGCAATCACACACCACACAACAAAAACACTAGCCCAGGAACCTATCTTTGCAACAAAGCCCGATGCCAACTCTGTCCACATATCTATTCAAGGGACACCATCATAGGACCTAATCATATCAGCCACACCATAAGAGGCTCGGTCACCTGCACATCTACCAATGTGATATGTGCCAACAATGCCCCTCTGCCATGTACATTGGCCAAACCGGACAATCTCTACGCAAAAGAATAAATGGACATGAATCACATGTCAAGAATTATAACATTCAAAAACCAGTCGGAGAACACTTCAACCTCCCTGGTCACTCAATTTCAGACCTAAAAGTTGCAATTCTCCAACAAAAAAACTTCAAAAACAGACTCCAATGAGAAACTGCAGAATTGGAATTAATTTGCAAACCGGACGCCATTAAATGAGGCTTGAATAAAGACTGGGAGTGGATGGGTCATTACACAAAGTAATAACTATTTTCCCCATGCTATATTTTCCCCTACTGTTACTCACACCTTCTTGTCAACTGTTTGAAATGGGCCATCCTGATTATCACTACAAAAGGTTTTTTTTCTCCTGCTGATAATAGTCCACCTTAATTGATTGGTCTCATTACAGTTGGCATGGCGACACCCATTTTTTCATGTTCTCTCTGTGTATATATATCTTTCTACTGTATTTTCCACTGCATGCATCCAATGAAGTGGACTTTAGCCCACAAAAGCTTATGCCCAAATACATTTGTTAGTCTCTAAGGTATCACAAGTACTCCTTGGTTTCTCTGCTGATACAGACTAACACGGCTACCACTCTGAAAACTGTTTTAATGAGATTCCTGCCACCTGAAATGTTGGAAATCTAGCATGATCAGCTGTTCTTGTGAGATTTCCACTATCTAGCTTTAAATCTCATGTAAACAGCTGTTCTCCTGAGTTCCAGCAATATCTATTTGAGAACAGCAAAACACATCACTTCTGTTTTTCTATTCTGTTTGGAACCAAAATCGTATAGGAGCATTTGGATCTTGGAATTTGATTTCTTTCCCCATCCGCCCTAAAATTCAAAGAGAGTTGGCTACAAGGTTCAGATTTTGGCTAATCTAACACTGTACAATCTGGGGGTTTGCCTTGTTCCTTTGATCCAGAATAATAAATTGGCCCATGTTCATGTTCATTTAAAACTGGGCCTAGATTTGCAACTTTTGATACACTTACAATGAAGCCTGAAAACAGCGATGTTGTTCTGCGTTTCATTACAACCATTTCACAGTGCTCTAATGTAGAGTCATCCAGAAACCGAATGGCTAGGTCCTGAATAAAGGTTATGAGGAAGCAAATTATGTGACAAGCTCTATTACCTCTGGCAATTTGTGTTTCTGCTTGCATTCAAATGCTAAGGAGCAAGTAGTGAGTGACAGAGTAAGAACATGTGGTTTCTAAAAGGAATGTTGTAGTTACATGGTACTGCACCTTGCCAACATGGCATTCTTATAACATTATCCCTTACAATTACTAGGGCAGCTGAATAAATAATATGGATATTCTATATAAAAACTTGCTTCAATGAAACTATAAATTCTGCAGAAATTACGGTACCCATTTTCCAGGGGTTTGGAATAGGTTTCCTGAGCCTTTCAGTCAGCTTGTCTGTTTCAGAGAACTATTCTGGTGAAACTAATGGATGTTGGTGACAAAGTTTTCTCTATAGTTGGCCTGGAATTGCTCCCTAAGGAAACACAATTAAGGAACAACCTGGCTATTTTCAGCTGCAAGATGTTCCTCTTTTCTCAGAGCTTCTCAATAGGTTAAATCCTGGTTTTCTAATTATCTGGGTCGAATCAACATCTTGTGCCAGATCATCAGCTTCTGGGAATTGGTGAAGAACGATTGAAGTCAATGAAGCAAAGGTTTTCTACCTTATCAGTGTCAGCAGAAGTTGAATCAAGTTTTATAGCACAGGAAATTATTGATCTTTTTTTTTTTAAACAAAGATGAAAGATGCCACTTTTATATCAGTTGAGGATATCTCTGTTGTTTAGAGCCAGAGAGTTTAAGGCCAGAAAGGACCACCAGATCATCTAGTCTGGTCTCCTGTATAGCACAGACCACGAACACCACCCAGAACCTGCACATTAAACCAATCAATGGAAGTGAGACCCAGTATTATAGCCCACAGGAGACTAGAATATTATATGCCATAGGCAGAGAATGGGAAGGACCAAGGCACACCAGTGCCTAAGGCCCCTGTAATGGCAGGGAAATGATTAAAGGAGATATACTCAGTTAATCCGAGCAAGTGACCTGCACTCACACACTGCAGAGGAAGGCAAAAAGCCGCAAAGGTCATTGCCAGTCTGACCCAGGGGAAAATTCCTTCCTGATCCCACATGCGATGAACAATTTGCAATAAAGTTCCATCTTTTCTCCATGTTTCCTGCCACTGTGGAGGTAATTGGGAACATACTGAGATGCTTGACAGCCAGGTATCACACAAGCTTTATCTGTATGTTTCATCTGCAAAATTGGACTGGAAATCTAGTGATGACTTCCAACACTTCCTGTTTCTGATTGGGGTGGATTCCTCAAGGACAGCTCTTCTCATGGTGTTTTGACACATTCACTTTCTGGTCAGGTGAAAACCAGATTATGAGGAATGAATAATAAATAATAATAAAAAAAAGCAACTTGAACATTTTCAAATCTGCTCAAAGAGTCTAATTCTGATTCACTTGGGTCAGTTCTTGTTTTAACCCCATAAGTCTGTCCCCCAGTTAATGATTTGTGTTTGACAACAACTAGAGTCACACAGACCATGATTTTGAGTAGTGCTGAGCACTTGCAACTCTCATTTATTTCCATGGAGATGAAAGCTCTCAGCACTTCTTAGGTTCAGGCCAATATGTTGTCACAATTAAAGAAGACCAATAAACTGAAGAATCTTCATTTACTTCCAGCTCTCAAGATATTCTGTGTAGCTGTTATTTCCAGAATGTTTTTGGTTGAAGGTACTATTATGTATACAGAAAATAGACAAAGTATACATTACTAACAGATAGTGGCACGTGATTATCAGTGTAGTGAACTCATTATGACCATCATCCAAAGCCCACTGGCACTGATAGAAAGACTCCCATTAACTTTAATGGGACTCAGATCATTATTGCGGTTTTCAAAAAGCTGGAAACAAAGTTAACACTAAAAGAATGTTTAAAATGCAGTCCCCACACTTACAGGAGAACTAGTTTATTCAGAACACAAACCTTTCTTGCCAGGGTGACACTGGATGCTAATATATGATAGCACATAAAGGTATACAAGCATCATATATCCTACTTCTTTAGTCCATATCTGCAGTAATTACCAACTCTGTAGCATGTGTAATTTGATTTAGGGCTACTGTGTTATTACATCTTTGTCTGCACAGTTTGGAAAAGGACACAACCCTCTTCCCCCAGAATAAAAGTCCTATTTGTAATTTGAATGAATGTGGGCCATCATGAACTGTCAAGGTCAGGCTCTCTCTGCCTCTTTCATGCTGCCTCATTAAGACGAGTATTGCCAATGTAGTAAAATGAGATCAAAATGCAACATAGGTGGGAGAAAAGGACAGTGGGACTGAGAACTGAGTGCCTGGGAAAAACCTTCAGTGCAGCAAGTCTCATGATTCATCAGCCTTTACAGCAATGGCATTTTCTGGATAGTCAGCCAAAGAATGTTCAGAAGGTCCTCTGTGTCTGTCTGCAGATACCAAAGGATTACAGTCAGGGGTCAAATTAAAGAATTAATGGCATCAAAGCCCTCAGTTACTTGTGGATATATGAGCACAGCTGTTTGCTCTTTAGCCCATTGTGCTAGTCTCGCCCCTTGTCCTCATAAGACACCCCTTTGAACATAGCAGAAAGGGTTCAAGCAGACTCATTGAGCTCCCAGAATACAAATGTCATTGGAAACGGTGCAGTGCTCAACTTTATTTGACTTATAAGGGTTCATAGCTGAGTCAAGAAATGTTGAAAATTATCTCATCGTTTTCTGACTGTGTGAGTTTTTGAATGTCAAATAAAGAGGAGTGCTGTACCATGGACAATATATAGAATGTGGTGAAATGACCTAGGAGAGGCACGGATTCTTATGGTTTGTATTACACTAGTGCCGATATGTCCCATCCAAAATCAGAGCCCCATTGTGCTAGGTATTGCTCAGACATAGACTAATGGACAGTCCCTCTCTCAAAGAACTGAAGAGCTAATTGGCTTTGACTTTCATCATGAATGATCGGAACAACTCTGCCTAACAATTTTTTTAGCTCTATTTTCTGAGGTTCTCTGATTCTTTAGACTCTAGGACACTCCCCAAACTGACATAAATGTTTGTCTTTCTGACTGCAGCCTCCGATACCTGACAGGTAAACATGGACACCATATGAACCTATATAAGTAACCTGGAGTTCAAATAAATTCTATGTACTATTTAAAAGGCAACTAAGAGATCTGTTGTTATTACTAATCTTTGTTCTATTGAGATGTGTCCAAAGGTATCTGGCACCTATTGCTGTCCCCACCATGTTTGTGGTTAGAAGCTAATTAACATTCTCCTCTAGTCAGATTTAGATCTTTTTTACAGGGTTCTCAAATGTCATTGCACCATGACCCCTTCTGACAACAAAAATTACTACACGACTCCAGGAGGAGGGACCAAAGCCTGAGCCCGTCTGAGCCCCACTACCCCAGGTGGGGGGCCAAAGCTCAAGGCCAAGCCCCACCGCCCCGGGCAAGAGGGCCAAAGCCGAAGCCCAAGGGCTTCAACCCCAGGCAGGGGGCCTGTAACCTGAGCCCTGCCACCCAGGGCTGAAGCCCTCAGGCTTTGGCTCCAGGTGGTGGGGCTCAGGCTTCAACTTCGGCCCCAAGCCCTAGAAAGTCTAAGCCAACCCTGGGGACCCCATTAAAATGGGATCACGACCCACTTTGGAGTCCCAACCCACAGTTGAGAACCACTGCTCTAGTACATCTTGAACCTTGAGACCATCCACAGTATACCCTATGCACAAAGTATATCTCTTGACTAGATTCTTTGTATCTTATTCTGTCCAACCCAGTCGTTAACAAGGCTTATTAGTTTTGTTTGAACACTTTGAAAGTGCTAGTGTCACGCTGAAGGTGATTTCTGTACTGAGTTCCAATTGAACAGAACTGCTGTGGAAACATCTGTAAGGAGTTAACATGTGCCCTACTCAAAGAAAACATGAAGCTAACGCAGCTCTTGTGCAGGCCAATAAACCCAATAAAAATGCTTTCTCCCCGCCCCCTGAACCATAATGTTCAGATACCATTGTGAAGGTGTTGCCTTGCCTTCTATAAAAAAAGAGAGAGACAGAGGGTTATACAAAACTGAGGTCCAGACCAAAGTATATGGTAAATGTTACCATCATCAATGAGGATTAATTTAATCACTGATTCACAACGAAAAGAAAAATCAGGAAAATCTTGTATCACAGAAGCCCTGGCCTCTTCTGTCATGTTACCCAACAATACAGAAGGTAATAGCTCTCTCTCCATGAGCCTGACCCAATAGTCACTGAAGTCAATGGAAAATCTCTCACTGAGTTCAGTGGACGTTGGATCAGGCCCTATATTTATCAGAATAAATGCTCCCGGGTCCTTCAGAGATAGGTGAGGGACAGATTAATAGATTAGATTAGGGGCAAGGCAAATGCTATCTGAATTCTCTCTCTGGTGAGTTGTTGATAGCTTTGGGATCTGAGCACATTTTCATTAAGCAGCTCACTACCAGGATGGTCAGTCTCTCCTCCTCTTCTCTAGGCCAGGACTCACTTTATACTAATTCCTGCATGGAGAAGATGTTCCTCATTTTTGAAAGAATACTATTCTTTTCTCAGATGGAGATGTTTCAGGTGTCTACACACTGTTATTCGATTGTCAGATGAACATAGGTTCATAGATTTTCAGGCCAGAAGGGACCAGTGTGATCATCTAGTCTGAGCTCATGAATAACACAGGACAAAGAATTTCACTTTGTAATTCCTCCGTCAAGCCCATAATTTGCTACTGTAATCATCTCTCTTTGGTCAGATTTTATTCCCCAATCATTATCTGTCAGTTATTCAGTCAATGCAGGCTAATAAATTGTAGGTCTCCCAATAGCATTTCCAGTGCATAATGAAGAACTGTCATGTGTTGTATTCTTGTCAGACAAAGGGGCAAGGAATTTTGTCTGGCAAACTTATTTTAACAAGGTGATTGTATTTATTAAAATACATTTGCCATGTCAGCGTTTTTGATCATTGATTGCTATAATGATTTCACTAGATTGTGCTTACATATGCGTCAATTTATTTAAAGGGCATATTGGTCTTGTCCTGCCTAGTCTTTTACTAAAGTAAAATTAAATGATTTCTGAATTAAATTATTAATACTCTCCATCTATAAACCATATTGACATTCAGTCGAGACATCTTGCGGGGATTCACTTCGTGAATTTCAATAAACAGGTTTTAGAGTAGCAGCCATGTTAGTCTGTATCCGGAAAAAGAAAAGGAGTACTTGTGGCACCTTAGAGACTAACAAATTTATTTGAGCATAAGCTTTCATGAGCTACAGCTCACTTCATCGGATGCATTCAGTGGAAAATACAATGGGGAGATTTATATACACAGAGAACATGAAACAATGGGTGTTACCATACACGCTGTAACAAGAGTGATCAGATAAGGTGAGCTATTACCAGCAGGAAAGCGGGGGAGGGGGGGTGAAGAAACCTTCTGTAGTGATAATCAAGGTGGGCCATTTCCAGCAGTTGACAAGAACATCTGAGGAACAGTGTGTGTGTGTGTGTGGGGGGGGGAATAGTTTTACTTTGTGTAATGACCCATCCACTCCCAGTCTTTATTCAAGCCTAAGTTAATTGTATCCAGTTTGCAAATTAATTCCAATTCAGCAGTCTCTTGTTGGAGTCTGGTTTTGAAGTTTTTGTTGTTGAAGAACTTTTAGGTCTGTAATCAAGTGACCAAAGAGATTGAAGGGTTCTCCGACTGGTTTTTGAATGTTATAATTCTTGACGTCTGATTTGTGTCCATTTATTCTTTTACGTAGAGACTGTCCAGTTTGACCAATGTACATGGCAGAGGGGCATTGCTGGCACATGATGACACATATCACATTGGTAGATGTGCAGGTAAATGAGCCTCCTATGGTGTGGCTGATGTGATTAGGCCCTATGATGGTGTTCCCTAAAAAGATATGTGGACACAGTTGGCAACGGGCTTTGTTGAAAGAATAGGTTCCTGGGCTAGTGGTTCTGTTGTGTGGTGTGTGGTTGCTGGTGAGTATTTGCTTCAGGTTGGGGGGCTGTCTGTAAGCAAGGACTGGCCTGTCTCCCAAGATCTGTGAAAGTGATGGGTCGTCCTTCAGGATAGGTTGTAGATCCTTGATGATGCATTGGAGAGGTTTTAGTTGGGGGCTGAAGGTGATGGCTAGTGGCGTTCTGTTATTTTCTTTGTTGGGCCTGTCCTGTAGTAGGTGACATCTGGGTACTCTTCTGGCTCTGTCAATCTGTTTCTTCACTTCAGCAGGTGGGTATTGTAGTTGTAAGAATGCTTGATAGAGATCTTGTAGGTGTTTGTCTCTGTCTGAGGGATTGGAGCAAATGCGGTTGTATCGTAGAGCGTGGCTGTAGACAATGGATCGTGTGGTGTGGTCTGGATGAAAGCTGGAGGCATGTAGGTAGGCATAGCGGTCAGTAGGTTTCCGGTATAGGGTGGTGTTTATGTGACCATCGCTTAATAGCACCGTAGTGTCCAGGAAGTGGATCTCTTTTGTGGACTGGTCCAGGCTGAGGTTGATGGTGGGATGGAACTTGTTGAAATCATGGTGGAATTCCTCAAGGGCTTCTTTTCCATGGGTCCAGATGATGAAGATGTCATCAATGTAGCACAAGTAGAGTAGGGGCATTAGGGGACGAGAGCTGAGGAAGCATTGTTCTAAGTCAGCCATAAAAATGTTGGCATACTGTGAGGCCATGCAGGTACCCATAGCAGTGCCGCTGATTTGAAGGTATACATTGTCCCCAAATGTGAAATAGTTGTGGGTGAGGACAAAGTCACAAAGTTCAGCCACCGGGTTTGCCGTGACATTATCGGGGATACTGTTCCTGATGGCTTGTAGTCCATCTTTATGTGGAATGTTGGTGTAGAGGGCTTTTACATCCATAGTGGCTAGGATGGTGTTTTCAGGAAGATCACCGAATGATTATAGTTTCCTCAGGAAGTCAGTGGTTTCTCGAATATAGCTGGGAGTGCTAGTAGAGTAGGGCCTGAGGAGAGAGTCTTCATAACCAGACAATCCTGCTGTCAGGGTGCCAATGCCGGAGATGATGGGGCGTCCAGGATTTCCAGGTATATGGATCTTGGGTAGCAAATAGAATATCCCTAGAACCCCGGCCTGTGTCTGTGCGGATTTGTTCTTGTGCTTTTTCAGGGAGTTTCTTGAGCAAATGGTGTAGTTTCTATTGGTAACCCTGAGTGGGATCAGAGGGTAATGGCTCGTAGAAAGTGGTGTTGGAGAGCTGCCTAGCAGCCTCTTGTTCATATTCCGACCTATTCATGATGACGACAGCACCTCCTTTGTCAGCCTTTTTGATTATGAAGTCAGAGTTGTTTCTGAGGCTGTGGATGGCATTGTGTTCTGCACGGCTGAGGTTATGGGGCAAGTGATGCTTCTTTTCCACAATTTCAGCCCGTGCACGTCGGCGGAAGCACTCTATTTAGAAGTCCAGTCTGTTGTTTTGACCTTCAGGAGAAGTCCACCCAGAATTCTTCTCTTTGTCACGGCAAACCTGGTGGCTGAACTTTGTGAGTTTGTCCTCACCCATAACTATTTCACATTTGGGGACAATGTATACCTGCAAATCAGCAGCACTGCTATGGGTACCGAACGGGAGGTACGGGATCTGATCGCTGTATGGGGAGAGAAACCTGTGCTATCAGAACTCCGTTCCAGTTTTCAAAATGCCAGAACATTTGTCAAAATCTCCCAGGTCATGAAGGACAGAGGCCATAATAGGGACCGGAAGCAGTGCTGCGTGAAACTTAAGGAGCTGAGGCAAGCCTACCAGAAAACTAGAGAGGCAAACGGCCGCTCCGGGTCAGAGCCCCAAACATGCCACTTCTATGATGAGCTGCATGCCATTTTAGGGGGTTCAGCCACCACTACCCCAGGCGTGTTGTTTGATTCCTTCAATGGAGATGGAGGCAACACAGAAGCAGGTTTTGGGGACGAGGAAGGTGATGATGATGAAGTTGTAGATAGCTCACAGCAAGCAAGCAGAGAAACCGGTTTTCCCGACAGCCAGGAACTGTTTCTCACCCTGGACCTGGAGCCAGTACCCCCTGAACCCACCCAAGGTTGCCTCCCGGACCCGTCAGGCGGAGAAGGGACCTTTGGTGAGTGTACCTTTTAAAATACTATACATGGTTTAAAAGCAAACATGTTTAATGATTAATTTGCCCTGGCGGTTGCGGCTCTCCTGTATGTACTCCCAAAGCCTTTGCAAAAGGTTTCTGGGGAAGGCAGCCTTATTCCGTCCACCATGGTAGGACACTTTACCACACCAGGCCAGTAGCACGTACTTGGGAAACATTGTAGAACAAAGCATTGCAGTGTATGTTTGCTGGCATTCAAACAACATCCGTTCTTTACCTCTCTGTGTTATCCTCAGGAGAGTGGTATCATTCATGTTCACCTGGTTGAAATAGGGTGCTTTTTTTAAGGGGACATTCAGAGGTGCCCATTCCTGCTGGACTGTTTGCCTGTGGCTGAACAGAAATGTTCCCCGCTGTTAGCCACGGGGAGGGGTGAGGGGCTAGCCATGTGGTGGGGGGAGGCAAAATGCGACCTTGGAACGAAAGCACATGTGCTGTGTATGTAATGTTAACAGCAAGGTTTACCGTGAAAGAGTGTACCCATTGTTCTATAAAATGTGTCTTTTTAAATACCACTGTCCCCTTTTTTTTTCTCCACCAGCTGCATGTGTTTCAAGGATCACAGGATCTTCTCCTTCCCAGAGGCTAGTGAAGATTAGAAGGCAAAAAAAATGCACTCATGATGAAATGTTCTCTGAGCTCACGCTGTCCTCCCACACTGACAGAGCACAGACGAATGCATGGAGGCAGACAATGTCAGAGTGCAGGAAAGCACAAAATGACCGGGAGGAGAGGTGGTGGGCTGAGGAGAGTAAGTGGCGGGCTGAAGAAAGGGCTGAAGCTCAAGGTGGCGGCAGCGTGATGAGAGGAGGCAGGATTCAATGCTGAGGCTGCTGGAGGATCAAACTAATGCGTTCCAGCATATGGTTGAGCTCCAGGAAAGGCAGCAGGAGCACAGACTGCCGCTACAGCCCCTGTGTAACCAACTGCCCTCCTCCCCAAGTTCTATAGCCTCCTCACCCAGATGCCCAAGAACACGGTAGGGAGGGGAGCCTCCGGCCACCCAGCCACTCCATCCCAGAGGATTGCCCAAGCAATAAAAGGCTGGCATTCAACAAGTTTTAAAGTTTTAAACTTTTAAAGAGCTTTGTGTCCTTGTCCTTCCCTCCTCCACCACCCCTCCCGGTGCTTCTCTCCTCCACCACCCCTCCCAGGCTATCTTGGCAGTTATCCCCCTATTTGTGTGATGAATTAATAAAGAATGCATGAATGTGAAGCAACAATGACTTTATTGCCTCTGCAAGTGGTGATCGAAGGGCGGAGGGGAGGGTGCTTAGCTTACAGGGAAGTAGAGTGAACCAAGGGGCGGGGGGTTTCATCAATGAGAAACAAACAGAACTTTCACACCGTAGCCTGGCTAGTTCTGCAGAGAAGGACCTAGGGGTGACAGTGGACGAGAAGCTGGATATGAGTCAACAGTGTGCCCTTGTTGCCAAGAAGGCCAATGGCATTTTGGGGTGTATAAGTAGGGGCATTGCCAGCAGATCAAGGGAAGTGATCGTTCCCCTCTATTCGACATTGGTGAGGCCTCATCTGGAGTACTGTGTCCAGTTTTGGGCCCCACACTACAAGAAGGATGTGGAAAAATTGGAGAGAGTCCAGCGAAGGGCAACAAAAATGATTAGGGGTCTGGAACACATGACTTATGAGGGGAGGCTGAGGGAACTGGGATTGTTTAGTCTATGGAAGAGAAGAATGAGGGGGGATTTGATAGCTGCTTTTAACTACATGAAAGGTGCATCCAAAGAGGATGGATCTAGGCTATTCTCAGTGATAGCAGAGGACAGGACAAGGAGTAATGGTCTCAAGTTGCAGTGGGGGAAATTTAGGTTGGATATTAGGAAAAACTTTTTCACTAGGAAGGTGGTGAAACACTGGAATGCGTTACCTAGGGAGGTGGTGGAATCCCCTTCCTTAGAAGTTTTTAAGGTCAGGCTTGACAAAGCCCTGGCTGGGATGATTTAGTTGGGGATTGTTCCTGCTCTGGGCAGGGGGTTGGACTAGATGACCTCCAGAGGTCCCTTCCAACTCTGATAGTCTATGATTCTATGAAACTGGTCTTCAAAGCTTCTCTGACACACACCGTGCCCTCCTGTGCTCTTCTAACCGCCCTGGTATCTGGCTGTGCATAACCAGCGGCCTGGAGATTTGCCTCAACCTCCCACTCCCCATAAACGTCTCCCCCTTACTCTCACAGATATTGTGGAGCTCACAGCAAGCAGTAATAACAGTGGGAATGTTGGTTTTGCTGAGGTCTAACTGAGTCAGTAAACTGCGCCAGCGCGCTTTTAAACGTCCAAATGCACATTCTACCACCATTCTGCACTTGCTCAGCCTGTAGTTGAACAGCTCCTGACTACTGTCCAGGCTGCCTGTGTACGGCTTCATGAGCCAGGGCATTAAGGGGTAGGTTGGGTCCCCAAGGATAACTATAGGCATTTCAACATCCCCAACGGTTATTTTCTGGTCTGGGAATAAAGTCCCTTCCTGCAGCTTTTGAAACAGACCAGAGTTCCTGAAGATGCAAGCATCATGTACCTTTCCCGGCCATCCCACGCTGATGTCGGTGAAATGTCCCTTGTGATCCACCAGTGCTTGCAGCACTATTGAAAAGTACCCCTTGTGGTTTATGTACCCCTTGCGGCTTGGTGCTCCGGTGCCAAGATAGGGATATGGGTTCCGTCTATGGCCCCATGACAGTTAGGGAATCCCATTGCAGCAAAGCCATCCACTATGACCTGCACATTTCCCAGGATCACTACCCTTGATATCAGCAGATCTTTGATTGCTTTGGCTACTTGCATCACAGCAGCCCGCACAGTCGATTTGCCCACTCCAAATTGATTCCCGGCTGACCAGTAGCTGTCTGGCATTGCAAGCTTCCACAGGGCTATTGCCACTCGCTTCTCAACTGTGAGGGCTGCTCTCATCTTGGTATTCATGCGCTTCAGGGCAGGGGGAAGAAAGTCACAAAGTTCCATGAAAGTGCCCTTATGCATGCGAAAGTTTCGCAGCCACTGGGAATCGTCCCAGACCTGCAACACTATGCGGTCCCACCAGTCTGTGCTTGTTTCCTGGGCCCAGAATCGGCATTCCATGGCATGAACCTGCCCCATTAGCACCATGATGTCTGCATTGCCAGGGCCCATGCGTTGAGAGAAGTCTGTGTCCATGTCCTCATCACTCTCGTCACCGCTCTGACGTCGCCTACTCACCTGGTTTCGCTTTGCCAGGTTCTGGTGCTTCATATACTGCTGGATAATGTGTGTGGTGTTTAATGTGCTCGTAATTGCCAAAGTGATCTGAGCGGGCTCCATGCTTGCCGTCGTGTGGCGTCTGCACAGAAAAAAGGTGCGGAACGATTGTCTGCCATTGCTCTGACGGAGGGAGGAGCGACTGATGACATGGCTTACAGGGTTGGCTTACAGGGAATTAAAATCAACAAAGGGGGTGGCTTTACATCAAGGAGAAACAAAAACAACTGTCATACAGAATGGCCCCCTCAAGGACTGAACTCAAAACCCTGGGTTTAGCAGGCCAATGCTCAACCCACTAAGCTATTCCTCCCTCTTGTATTTCAGGCAGGACTTCATGGAGGGAAGGAGGGAGGGGGGAGCAAATGAATACAAAACAAATCTGGTCTGTTTCTTGTTTTGATCTACTCCATCTATCTTTTACATCTTTGGCTGTCAGCAGACGGTGCAGAAGGACTGCAAGCCATCCACATCTCTTGGCTGCTCGGCAGAAGATGGTACAATAGGACTGCTAGCCATCCTCATCTCCTGCTTGCCCGGCAAAAGATGGTACAATAGGACTGCTAGCCATTCATATTTCCTGCCTGCTCACCATAAGATGGTACAATAGGACTGCCTGCAGGACTAAAGAGAATGACCTGGTCGAGTCACTCCTAATTTAGTCCCTGCACCCATGTCTGCCCAGGCGCTCCTGACAGACGCGGCCAGGAGCACCTCGGACATGACGATGACGGCTACCAGTCCTATTGTACCATCTGCTGCCAGAAGGCAATGGATTGCTGCTGCTGTGTAGCAATGCAGTAGCGCGTCTGTCAGCACCCAGGAGACATACGGTGAGAATGAGCTGAGCGGGCTCCATGCTTGCCGTGGTATGGCGTCTGCACAGGTAACTCAGGAAAAAAGGCGCGAAACGATTGTTGGCCGTTGCTTTCACAGAGGGAGGGAGGGAAGGAGGGCCTGATGACATATACCCAGAATCACCCGTGTCAAGGTTCCTCCCCCACTCTGAACTCTAGGGTACAGATGTGGGGACCTGCATGAAAAACCTCCTAAGCTTAGTCTTTACCAGCTTAGGTCAAAACTTCCCCAAGATACAAAATATTCCACCCTTTGTCCTTGGATTGGCCGCTACCACCACCAAACAACTACTGGTTACTGGGGAAGAGCTGTTTGGAAACGTCTTTCCCCCCAAAATACTTCCCAAAACCTTGCACCCCACTTCCTGGACAAGGTTTGGTAAAAAGCCTCACCAATTTGCCTAGGTGACTACAGACCCAGACCCTTGGATCTTAAGAACAATGAACAATCCTCCTAACACTTGCACCCCCCCTTTCCTGGGAAATGTTGGATAAAAAGCCTCACCAATTTGCATAGGTGACCACAGACCCAAACCCTTGGATCTGAGAACAATGAAAAAAACATTCAGTTTTCTTACAAGAAGACTTTTAATAGAAATAGAAGTAAATAGAAGTAAAGAAATCACCTCTGTAAAATCAGGATAGTAGATACCTTACAGGGTAATTAGATTCAAAACATAGAGAACCCCTCTAGGCAAAACCTTAAGTTACAAAAAAGATACACAGACAG
This sequence comes from Eretmochelys imbricata, assembly GCF_965152235.1. Taxonomy (NCBI): domain Eukaryota; kingdom Metazoa; phylum Chordata; order Testudines; family Cheloniidae; genus Eretmochelys; species Eretmochelys imbricata. Next base: position 20,114,008 of record NC_135573.1, read on the forward strand.
AAATAGTTATTCTATTCAGCACAATTCTTTTCTCAGCCATTTAAAGAAATCATAATCTAACACATACCTAGCTAGATTACTTACTAAAAGTTCTAAGACTCCATTCCTGGTCTATCCCCTGCAAAGACAGCATAAAGACCGTCAGAGATCCTTTGTTTCTCTCCCTCCTCCCAGCTTTTGAAAGTATCTTGTCTCCTCATTGGTCATTTTGGTCAGGTGCCAGCGAGGTTACCTTTAGCTTCTTAACCCTTTACAGGTGAGAGGAGTTTTCCCCTGCCCAGGAGGGATTTCAAAGGGGTTTACCCTTCCCTTTATATTTATGACAACCCGTGACAATGTTTTTTTGCCCCATCAGGCATTGGGATCTCAACCCAGAATTCCAATGGGCAGCGGAGACTGCGGGAACTGTGGGATAGCTACCCACAGTGCAACACTCCGGAAGTCGACGCTTGCCTCGGTACTGTGGAAGCACTCCGCCGAGTTAATGCACTTAATGCACTTAGAGCATTTTGTGTGGGGACACACACAATCGACTATATAAAAACGATTTCTAAAAAAACGACTTCTATAAATTCGACCTAATTTCGTAGTGTAGACATACCCTTAGGCTTGAATAAAGACTGGGAGTGGATGCGTCATTACACAAAGTAAAACTATTTCTCCATGTTTATTTCCCCCTCCCACCCCCACTGTTCCTCAGACGTTCTTGTCAACTGCTGGAAATGGCCCACCTTGATTATTACTACAAAAGGTTTTCCCCCCCGGCTTTCCTGCTGGTAATAGCTCACCTTACCTGATCATTCTCGTTACAGTGTGTATGGTAACACCCATTGTTTCATGTTCTCTGTGTATAAATCTCCCCACTGTATTTTCCACTGAATGCATCTGATGAAGTGAGCTGTAGCTCATGAAAGCTTATGCTCAAATAAATTTGATAGTCTCTAAGGTGCCACAAGTCCTCTTTTTCTTTTTAATAAACAGGTTGTAAGAAGAGTGGGGATATTAAATTATTTCAAAGCATTTGACAGTTGACAATTTTAATACAATAATTAAAAGTTCACAGTCTTAAAAATAAGAGTTCTACTTTTCTATATAGACAGTCTTTAGGTGGAGTAAATCAGCATTGCTCTGTTGACTTTAAGGGAGTCATGCTGATTTACATCAGCTCTGAATCAAATCCTACAGCACCTCTTCATAATAAGGGAAGAGTGGCTTTGCCCAGAGATTGCTTCAGGAGCTGGCTTACCCTTCCTTTATGCTCAGTTTGGCATTAACTTTTCATCAAGTCATGTCAGTTGAGAGGGGGAAGAAGGAAATTCATAAAGGAAATTGGAGATAACCCCGTGCAGATGATCTGGCTCCCCACTGAAGCAGAAACCTTGAAAGGGACGAGTCAGAGGGCAAACGAAAAATTCACAGCAGAATCCTGCTCCCCTCCCCCCCGAAATGTAGCATTTGTAAAAGTTCCCCTCTGTAGAAATCCGTCTTCTTGAAAAATTAATCATGAAAGACAGCAGATTCTTTTTAGGCATTTCTCTTAGCGATGACCTTGTTCAAGAAAATAGAACAATTGACCATGTTATAAGAATTCTTTTAAATTGCATGTTGAGATGAGTTGGACCGACTGTTGATATTACATGTGATATGATGAAGGGGTGATGAAAAGAATGTTATGTAATAGTTTGTGTTCTTAAAAATAAAGGTAACACAATAAATATAATGGGTTATTAACACTGGAGAGATCAGCAATACAATATTGGAAATAAATTATATCTTAGTCTCTGCTATTAAAACACCACTATTTTTGGAATAAACTGCAATTTATTCATATAAAAGGGCTGGCAGTTTTGTCAATATTTGATCTTTCCCCTACTCTCACTTCTTAAATTACTGAGAAAAGGTCAGTAATGTTGCTTCAGAATACACAAAGGGATTAGATGTCTGTATGGATAACAAGAATACCCAGCATAATAACAGTTGATGCTAACCTAAATTTTGGAAGAGAGATTAAATCTCATGTTTCAAATTAAGTCAATCTCTAATGACTAGGGATTAGGAGATTTCTTGCACCTTTCTTTGAAGCATCTGATGTGGCCACATGTTGGCAACAGGATATTGAACTAGATGACCTGATTCTGATCCAGTCTGGCACTCCTGTACTCTTTAAGGGATGATGAAAGCGAGAAACGTAGAAGAGTATTTCCTAGTTAACAATAATTTAAATGAATTTTGTTTGATGCGGTAGTACCATCCATTTTATAGTGACCTTCTCCAATTACAGCATGATAATAACTCTAGTTAGTAGCTCAGTATCTTATGGCAGATGAAAGACTTATCCATTATCCTAGCTGGCTGCTTCTATTACTCTATTCTATCACTCGTATTGCCAGCAATTTGTGAAAAATCTAGTAACCAGTTAGAGATATAGAGATTCCAGTTTAAAACACTCTCTCTCTCTCTCCCCTATGGTATTCGTAATGTGCCTTGGGTATCACAGTGGTATCTGAGCATGAGCATTAAGCCTCACTCTGAGCCAAACACCACTAATTTTGGTGGCATAGGGATTAGAGCCAAATGTCATGGCTGGCCCTCTCTTAACAGTGGAAATGATAGATCCCGTGTAACTATTGGACAAGGCACTTGTGAAGGCATAGGAGATGACCCCAGCTTGCCCCCCTGTGATCACGCACAGCACTGCAAGTGAGTCCTGCCTCAATTTCCCTCCATCCAGAGTATAAACAAGTCCAGACCAGCTTTGGGAATTAAAGAATACCCTGTGTGGAGGGTCTCCTTTACTTAACAGAAAGATGAACACAGGCATACGCAACACCATTCTATCTCAGCTTCCTGGCTGAGGGGTTCAGTCAATCCCAGTCTATCACCTCTCTTGAGTATTTGTCTCCAGTCAGGATCTTCATCTGATTGCTCTTGCCTCAGGTCTCCCGAAGCTGTTGGGGTGGAGTCTTTCTCTGATGTTAGAGGCCATGGAAGTCTCCCAAGGGCCACCCCGAAATACCAGGCTGGCCTCTCTGGGCTGTCTTCCCACCAGGACTCTCACAGAAGAATCCTTCCCTTTCCTGAAGCATTTCTTCCAGCTCCCTGCCCTGGTAGGCTCCCCAGGGAGCTCTCAGTTTCCAGAATCCCCCTTCAGGCTCTCTGCCCTAAGAGTTTGCCTTCTGCTTAACCCACACTCCCTGCCTTGGGAGCACAGATTCTGCCCGGCTCAATCTTCCTGCCTTGGAAGCATTGCTTCTGCCTAATTCCATCTCTCTATCCTAGGAGTTCAGCTTGTGCCTGGTTCAGGCTCCCGGGAGTTTCCCTGTTCTGAAGCTTCCTTCATCCTCAGGAATCCCTGTCTAACTGAGGTCCTCAGCTTTTTGTTTCACGCAGGTGCTTCCCTGCCTAATTAACTACCTCCCAGATACTTGATGAGTTAACTACTCCACAGTGTACCTGAGTTGCTTCATTTCTCCTTGTGGAGCCTAAGGGCTTGTCTACACTACCACTTGGGGTTGATTTAAGATATGCAACTACAGCTATGTGAATAGCATAGCTGAAGTCGATGTACTTAGATCTACTTACCGCGGTGTCTTCACTGTGGGAAGTTGATAGCTGACACTCTCCTGTCGACTCCGCTTGCACTTCTCATTCTGGTGGAGTACCGGAATCGATGGGAGAGCGCTCAGCTATACTAGACACAATAAATCGACCCCTGCTGGATTAATTGCTGCCCACTGATCCGGCGGGTAGTATAGACAAGCCCCAAGACCAGGTCTACACTACAGAGTTAGGTCGATGTAAGGTCAACTGTATTACTAATATCGGCTGTTGGCTGTGATTCTTGTCAATTTCACCGCTCCATTCTGGAGTCGTGAAATTGACAAGAAAGCCAGGCTGTCACCAGGGTGGGTGGGAGCTCCAGCTGGAGCCTGGCTGACCCCCAGCTCCCCACTCCCAGACAGGTTGCACCTGCCCTACTAGGAGACCGGCTGCACCCTGGGTCCCGTTTCCCTGCTCCTAGCCCAGCTGCTGCCTGGGCCCCCTGCTCAGAGCTGAGATATGCCCACCCAACTCCCCGCTCCAAGCTGGACTGCTGCCCGGGCTCTTGGCTTGCCTCAGGGAGCCTGGGTGCTGCCCAGAGGCTCCCAGCTCCCCAGTCCCTGCTGGGAGCCCATCTGCACCAAGGCTTCTGGCTCCTTGCTAGGTCCAGTGCGGAGTTCCCTGCTGAGAGCCCAGGGGGGCAGCTGGGCTCCAAGTGGCAGGGAGCTGAGAGCCGGGGAGAGGGGGGAGGCAGCCAGGCTCTTGGCAGCGGGGAGCTGAGAGCCCCGGGGGCAGCCAGGCTCCTCACAAGGACTGCTTGCGGAGCTGAGAGCCTGGGCTCTCAGCCCCCACATTGCCCCTCTTAAGTCGATGGAAGGGCTCCTGGTAAGGACGTGCACTACCGACAGCAGGAGGATAGTGTACACATCACCACCATAGTCATTACTGCAGTGGTTGTAAGTTGGCCTAACATAGGTTGATTTAAGTTTCTAGTGTAGATATACCTTATAAGAGGTAGGTTGGTTTCCTCAGCCCTTTAGGACTGTAAGGTAGCTAAGATCTTCTGGAATTAACTATACCCTGGAATCCTGGGAGGAATCTTTCTGCCCTTAGCCAGAGTAACATCAAGAAGGAATGCAATGCTTGCTGGCTCTTTTGTATTGAGATCTAGAGTAGCTGAAGGTTTCAGAGTGGTAGCCGTGTTAGTCTGTATCAGCAAAACAAACGAGGAGTACTTGTGGCACCTTAGAGACTAACAAATGTATTTGGGCATAAGCTTTCGTGGGCTAAAACCCACTTCATCGGATGCATGTAGTGGAAAATACAGTAGGAAGATATATATACACAGAGAGAACATGAAAAAATGGGTGTCACCATGCCAACTGTAACGAGACCAATCAATTAAGGTGGGCTATTATCAGCAGGAGAAAAAAACCCTTTTGTAGTGATAATCAGGATGGCCCATTTCAAACAGTTGACAAGAAGGTGTGAGTAACAGTAGGGGAAAAATAGCATGGGGAAATAGTTAGTACTTTGTGTAATGACCCATCCACTCCCAGTCTCTATTCAAGCCTAATTTAATAGTGTCTGGTTTGCAAATTAATTCCAATTCTGCAGTTTCTCATTGGAGTCTGTTTTTGAAGATTTTTTGTTGGAGAATTGTGATTTTTAGGTCTGAAATTGAGTGACCAGGAGGTTGAAGTTCTCCAACTGGTTTTTGAATGTTATAATTCTTGACGTCTGATTTGTGTCCATTTATTCTTTTGCGTAGAGATTGTCCGGTTTGTCCAATGTAAATGGCAGAGGGGCATTGTTAGCACATGATGACACATATCACATTGGTAGATGTGCAGGTGAATGAGCCTCTTATGGTGTGGCTGATATGATTGGGTCCCATGATGGTGTCCCCTGAATAGATATGTGGACAGAGTTGACAACGGGCTTTGTTGCAAGGATAGGTTCCTGGGCTAGTGTTTTTGTTGTGTGGTGTGTGGTTGCTGGTGAGTATTTGCTTCAAGTTAGGGGGCTGTCTGTAAGTGAGGGCTGGCCTGTCTCTCAAGATCTGTGAGGGTGAGGGATTGTCCTTCAGGATAGGTTGTAGATCCTTGATGATGCATTGGAGAGGTTTTAGTTGGGGGCTGAAGGTGACGGCTAGTGGCGTTCTGTTATTTTCTTTGTTGGGCCTGTTCTGGAGTAGGTGACTTCTGGGTATTCTTCTGGCTCTGTCAATCTGTTTCTTCACTTCAGCAGGTGGGGTATTGTAGTTTTAAGAACGCTTGATAGCGATCTTGTAGGTGTTTGTCTTTGTCTGAGGTATTGGAGCAAATGTGGTTGTATCTTGGAGCTTGGCTGTAGACAATGGATTGTGTGGTGTGGTCTGGGTGAAAGCTGGAGGCATGTAGGTAGGAATAGCGGTCAGTAGGTTTCTGGTATAGGGTGGTGTTTATGTGACCATCGCTTAATAGCACCGTAGTGTCCAGGAAGTGGATCTCTTGTGTGGACTGGTCCAGGCTGAGGTTGATGGTGGGATGGAACTTGTTGAAATCATGGTGGAATTCCTCAAGGGCTTCTTTTCCATGGGTCCTGTTTTGAGGCTGTGTTAAGACTTTTGCTTTGAGGAGTCTACTGGAAAAGATGCTATGGACACCTTTGCACTGCAAGTTATAAAATGATAAGATACTTTGAAAGAAAGGCTTTTCATTGGTTTGGTTTGTTCTGTATCTATCCTTTTCTTTGTTTTTCTGCTGTCCCTTAAGTGCCAAGTCTAAAGGATGACAGCCTACCACGCATCAGAGCTGACAACCCTCACCATCTGCCTTCTGCCTGACAGTAAAGAGGACTCCTTTTCCTGTCTTCTTGTCTGTCTGAATTTGTTAGAACTGGGAAACTTGTTAGTGTTTAGTACTGGGAAACTTGATTTGACCAAACTAGCAGCTTTGTATGTCAGCTGGTCTTTTCATTGTTATTTGTTTGGTATAACTCAGTTCATTCTTTCTATTGGATAACATAAGGGTTAAAACTGGTTTCTAAGTTGCCATTTTCTTTGTGTTTTTGATATAATAAAGATAGAAAGTTTATTACTATATGTGGTTAGTAAGTATTTAACCCTTCAATGGTGAGAAAAGACACTGACAATTTCAGTTTCAGCCATGGGGTATAAATTATATGATTTTAATCCTAAAACAATGATCTTTTAATAACAGGCAGAAAAAAGCCCTCAGTTCTGAGCTCACCCCAACCGTAGGGGTAGCTCAAATCCAGATTCAAACTTGAGCTCAGACTTGTCTCTGCTGTTAAGTCACCTAGTCCACCTTCCCTACAATGTGCTGTCTATTGCTTTGTTCAGTCTAGCCTATCAGATTCATAACCAAATTGTGCATAATTTGATAATATAAACCCCGATTCAGCAAGGTACTTAATCACATGCCTAACTTTAAGCATGTGAGTAGTCAATGGGACCTTCCTGTTCTTATTAGACATGTGCTGAAGTGGAGCCATAATTCCTAGACATAGCTTTGAGTGCATGTCCTTGGAATGTGGATCACTGTCTTGGGTGGAAAGAATACGAGGCAAATGTAGGCTTGCAGCATCTGATAGCATGGATCTTTCCATGTGGAATACCACTTATGGGCCAGTGCAGGATTTGCTTTGCTACAGTATTCTTCCATCAAACAAAGGAACAAAGCACTTCATGCTGCCCCCCCGCCCTGAGCATACTCCATACTCCCATTGGCTGGGAACCACAGCCAATGGGAGCTCAGGGGGCAGTGCCTGTGGCCAAGAGCAGTGCACAGAACTGCCTGCTAGGCCTCCGCCTAGGAGCCGGACCTGCTGGCCCCTTCCGGGGCACAACGTGGAGCCAGGACAGGCAGGAAGCCTGCCTTAGCCTCCCTGCTGTACTCTTGATGGGGAGCTGCCGGAGGTAAGTCCGCACCCCAACCCCGAGCCCCAATCCCCTGCCCCAGCTGAGAGCCCTGTCCCACACCCTAACCCCCTCTGTCCCACCTCCCAGTCTGGAGACCCCTCCTGCACCCCAACCCCCTCATCCCCGGCTCCACCACAAAGCCCGCACCTCCAGCCAGAACCTTCACCCCTTCCCCAACCCTCTGCCCCAGCTCGGAGCCCTCTCCCGCACCCTGAACCCTTCATTTCTGACCCCACCTCAGAGCCTGCACCCCCAATTAGAGCCCTCACCCCCTCCCGTACCCGAACACCCTGCCCCAGCCCAGTGAAAGTGAGTGAGGGTGGGGGAAAGCGAGCCACCAAGGGAGGGGGAATGTAGTGAGAGGGGGTCAGGGCCATGGGAAAGGGGTGGGGGAGGAGGAGAGGCCTTGAGAAAGGGACAGGACTAGGGTGTTTGGTTTTGTGTGATTAGAAAGTTGGCAGCCCTATCCCATGGCTCTTTTCTGTTCTGGGTGAATACTGTTATTATAGTGCATATATGCTCCTTGGATTCGGGGATTTTCATGAAGGAGAAGGCATTGTAGGCCTGTTTTTAAAAGTCTACCCGCTGGTTGATGTGGGGCTATTCTATGTATGCATTAAAATCGTTGGGCTTGTGAGGGCATTTGTGCACAAGAGGGTAAGTAGGGTATTGATGCATGCAAATCAGGATCGATGTCTGTGCAAACTGGGTATTGGATTCATAGCAGGCCATTTCTACTTGCAAACCCTCAGTTTGTGTGCATTGGTGGTGATTGTGCATGCACATTTGAAAAGTAGGATCTGTTAGACATCCGGATGTTTTGATGTTTGTTTTGTATAACCCCTTAGGCATGATTTCTACACTCTGTTTTATTACACGAGGTAATGATACTAAGTCAGTTGTACACATAGAAAATCCTTCGCCACGAAACTTGCATTTTTCTTTAAACAAGGCCAGTAATAATTGTGTAATCGGTGCTCAGTGCATGCATCTTGTGCAGTCAGATGGTCATGCTCTCTACATGTCTCGGGAATCTTTATGTCTGTGATTGGCTGCTGTACCTCACTAGCAGGGCCTGAAATGTCTCATTTGGCTGACTGCTGGTGGGTGAGTGATTGCTCAACATATCTGGGAAAGGACCTCCCTTGTGATGCCACTACTCACAATCCCTCTCCTTCCTGGTCCTTATTTTCTCTCCCTTTGAAATAAGGGCCAGATCCTCAGCTGTAGTAAATCAAACCATCTCGACTGAGGCCACCGGCACCAGTGCTATGCTGGGGATCAGGCTCCTAGCGTTTGTAAACTTTATGTTAAGAAGAAGAATGACTTGTGAAAATTCAGGGGGCCGTGAGGAGTTACTAGTTTGTGGACTGGTTTGTATGAACAGAGGAGAATTTACATGCTCTGCTTCTTTTCCATTCCTTCTTAGGAGTCACAGCTCTTGCTCTTTGCCTATGATACTTTGCAGGACATTCCTGAAATATCAGATGACGAGGCCCTTCTCCTTTACTATAGCAGCCTTATACCTACAGAATGAAACCCTATATGTGCAGATGCAAAGTCCTTATGAGAGTACAGATTCTGCAGGCGCTGATTTGTTTTGTTTCACTTCTCTGGCTATTTAATAGAAGTGTAAAATTGATACAAATGTCTTCCACATTACCTGGCCCAAGAGAGAGATCTTATTATGTTTACCATATATTAGATTTCTTACTCCCATACACACCCTGAATAACATTTTGTGGTATTTAGAGGGAGAGAATTTACTTGTGGCATCTGAAGACACACATCTGGATCAATTGCAAAGATGGCACCCAATAGTTTTATTGTGGTGCACCCCCATGTCTTGGAACTAGACGGTCTTTGCCTACCATATTCCTGTTCCCATGCACTTCACAGAACAGTGAGCCATGTCCCAGCACTTGTTCCAGAATGAGGAAACTGGGGCAACCCTTTGTGGACTTGACAAAATCATTCTAGGATCCACAAACATATCCTCGGATGACAATTGATTGAGGGTAGTGGAGGATTAATCAGGGAATGCTAACTAGTATCTAGTGGCGGGGGGGGGGGGGGGAGAAGGGAAGAGTTCTCCTTATGACTCAGCAAATCAGAAGCCACTTTTATATCCTGCCTTGGTTTTGAACAAGAAAGTCAATCAGTGTAGGTAACCCTCCTGGATTAGATCCACCTGTAATTGGCAACATTACTTGGACAGGAAACACTTCCCTTTAAAAGAAATGGGAATGCTAAGCTTTTTAGTGCCTAAAGCAGAGCACGGTAGCATCTTGGTTCCAAGGGCGTGGTAGCCCATAATTGTGAACCACCTACAGTTTCTGTGAGAATGCTGATCCTGCTCCTTGCTGACGCATTTGAGAATTAAAGAAACCCAGCAGACTTGGAACAGTTTTCAGAAGGTGCATAGAAACCAAATACTAGAGGAGGGTGTTTATTCTCAACCCCCAAAGCCTCCCTGCTGGTACATCCTTAGGGTGCAGTTTGAATATGAACTACAAATCAGGCTCCCCGAATATCAGACTGCCTGGCATTTTCAGCAAGATGCCCAGCGTAAGGGAAGGAAATGCCAGATTTAAATAAAATCTTTCAAAGATGCATTTCACAATGTATTCATGCTGTCGAGTGGTTTTGTTACCTTTTGAACTTCCAGGTTGTTCAGCTGCGGGCAATGGGGGCAGTTTCCCTAAAATAAACAGTGATGTCTTTACCCTTACTGTTGAGATGGACGTAAGATAAATTTCACTTCACAGTTAAAAAGTACAGTCTCTCAGCAGCAAGCAGGTCAGTGGACAAAAGATACAAAACCCAATGCCCACAGGTTTCACTTAAAGATGTTCTGTTCTGTCTGAAGGTGAAGCTAAATGTGAGATCAAGGGATCAGATCCCTGCCTGGACAACGACAGAAGGGAGACCTGAGCTGGCTCTCCTTTTCTGGGAACTCCAGGGGCTGGTTTGGCCAACCCAGCATATCCCGATGTCTGTCTTGAGTTGTGTCCTTATTGCAATGATCTCATGAGTCACGGCAGAGGCAAAAATATACCCTGGATCCTGATCTGCCCTGTCCTGCATCTTCTTTGCTCTGGAATTCCTCTTGCACCCAAGGATCCTGCAAAGGTTGCCCAGAGTTGGTGTATAGGGTATTCCCCAGAATGAAGGGTTATGCTTGCGCTTATGGTCCCTTGCCCCAGCCTAACCAGTGCCAAGGAGCCTCAGGGCAAGGATGAAAAGGGCCAAGGTGCCATTTATTTTTTCTAGAATAGGTGATGGGAGATGCACCAAATTACCCAAAGGAGAAGAAAATAAGCTATAGTACTGGTCAGTTTATGAAGAGTCCATCTAGAGTGCTAAAATTTCTGTCTTCATTATTTGCCATGCACTCCCTGGTAAACAGATAGAGGGAATGTTGGTAATGGGTTCAAAATTATGCTGGTCATGGCTCTCTTTAAATATGGTTCGATTCTGAATGTGACACTGTAAAAGTGGCACCTTCTTACTCAGCGGATCTTCTCCGTCTGTGTGCACAGTACCACAACTGCTGACTCTAATGAGAGCTATGCCTTTGTGCTGTATTTTACTCCCCTTAGTACTGCAGAGACAACATAGCTAAGAGGGAGACAACTGGACTCTACTGAGTTTGTTTATTTAAGTACTTACATAGCTCACATCACTCACTATTCCTTCTCGCGCACCATCCACCGAATTATTTGCTATGTTGCAGACAGTTACATCTATGCAGCCATATAGCACAGGTGTAATGGATGTCATCATCTGAAGTTAGCATGCATACATTTGGCCCGTGGGCCCTTTGTTGCTGGTGATGATGCAGGAGAGGGAAAGAACCCAGAATGACTTTGGAAATGTACATCTTTTTGTCTGGCAAATGTAAAGCTCCAATCCTGCACAGTGCTTCAATGGAACTACTTGCATGGGTCAAGTGTTTTGCAGGATAAGCACACTTGAAAATCAGTGAGGGGACAATAAACTGGCCATATTTTTGAAAGTCAGTTGTTAGAGTGGAACTGCACTATTTTCATTTGATCTTGCTCCTCACGAATACACCAAACTTTATGGCAAATTGCACATTGACTGCCCCGGGGAGTGTGGATTCTTCAGGCAGGCTCAGTAGCATAGCACTTACGTTTCCTGCACTGCTTTTCTGCTTGTTTTGGGAAGGGTAGGAATTTTTTAGGTACACTTTGTTCTCATAACTTGACGTTATACAACGAGTAAAAGACATGAAGCCATGAAGTTGGTATCCACAAGGAACAAGCATTTCAAAATGTACATGAGCTGAGTAGCTGTGGGGCCGTGAGGGTTTGAACACTCACACAGGTTTAAGGCTTTTAATGCCTGAACTGACGTAAGTTGTGCTGGCTTGGCAAATCTGTGTTTTCACAAGACATCGCTGTGTGGTGGCGAGGGCACAGAGACTGTTCTAGGACAAGGCTATTGCTTCAGCTTGCTTTCTACTGACTCACAGCCTTTGGCAAAAGAGGCAAAGTGAATCAGCAAGCTTGGCACTAAGGAACAATTGCGTTGGCTGTCAGATGGCAGTTCTTGATGTCTTTATCCCCTTAAACCAAAGTCTCCTCCATACATCTAATACCACAAAACCATGGCTTACCAAATGTGATGAAACGGGGGAACAGAAGGAAGTGTGCCTTAACTAGAGCAAGAAATAGACCCATGAAATATCAGTCTGTCCGCTAGGGGCAAAATTCTCTTGCCACATATCTGGATTTCAAATTAGAAATCATCTTCCTCTGGAAGCTTCCATCTACCAAGCAGGGACGTACTCCTGCTGTGTGCATCATTTGCATTGCTGGGTGCAAAGTATCCCAAAAGGTGTGGTTTGATCTAAAGGAGACAATGTATGGTATAGTGAATGAAACTAAGGGTCTACATCTAGATTCTTTGGTGTTGTTTATAGTTGATTGAGAATTTTCTGTTAGAATGATTTTCTGACTAAAAAAAAAATATACCATTTCCGCAAACTTGAAATTTTCCTTTGGAAAATTTTGATTTTGCTGAAAGTTTTCAATTTTCTATTGCAAATGGTATATAAGAGGCTAAGAGAAATTTAGGGCATATTAGAAGTATTAGGAGATACTTCTCATTTGCATTACTGTAGTATGCTAGGTTTCAGAGTAACAGCCGTGTTAGTCTGTATTCGCAAAAAGAAAAGGAGTACTTGTGGCACCTTAGAGACTAACCAATTTATTTGAGCATGAGCTTTCGTGAGCTACAGCTCACTTCATCGGATGCATACTGTGGAAACTGCAGAAGACATTATATACACACAGAGACCATGAAACAATACCTCCTCCCACCCCACTGTCCTGCTGGTAATAGCTTATCTAAAGTGATCATCAAGTTGGGCCGTTTCCAGCACAAATCCAGGTTTTCTCACCCTCCGCCCCCCCCCCCCCACAAACTCACTCTCCTGCTGGTAATAGCCCATCCAAAGTGACCACTCTCTTCACAATGTGTATGATAATCAAGGTGGGCCATTTCCTGCACAAATCCAGGTTCTCTCACCCCCTCACCCCCCTCCAAAAACCACACACACAAACTCACTCTCCTGCTGGTAATAGCTTATCCAAAGTGACCACTCTCCCTACAATGTGCATGATAATCAAGGTGGGCCATTTCCAGCACAAATCCAGGTTTTCTCAGTGGGGGGGTGAGAAAACCCTTTGGATAAGCTATTACCAGCAGGAGAGTGAGTTTGTGTGTGTGGTTTTTGGAGGGGGGTGAGGGGGTGAGAGAACCTGGATTTGTGCAGGAAACGGCCCACCTTGATTATCATACACATTGTGAAGAGAGTGGTCACTTTGGATGGGCTATTACCAGCAGGAGAGTGAGTTTGTGCGGGGGGGGACGGGACGGAGGGTGAGAAAACCTGGATTTGTGCTGGAAATGGCCCAACTTGATGATCACTTTAGATAAGCTATTACCAGCAGGACAGTGGGGTGGGAGGAAGTATTGTTTCATGGTCTCTGTGTGTATATAATGTCTTCTGCAGTTTCCACGGTATGCATCCGATGAAGTGAGCTGTAGCTCACGAAAGCTCATGCTCAAATAAATTGGTTAGTCTCTAAGGTGCCACAAGTACTCCTTTTCTTTTTGTAGTATGCTAGGTACTGTCCACACACATGACAATAGTCCCTGCCTCAAAGAGTTGACAAACTAAGAACATAGAAGCTGTGATTATTTTTAAAAGAAACTTGTACCAGTGTTGCCTCCCCAGTCTGGCTTCGAGCTAGCCACTGCCTCAATTTCTCCCTCTTGTGCTCCCAAATAAGTTTGACATAGGCTTTCATGAGTCAAGTCACACCACTTCTTGGGGTCTGGGTTTATTAACAAAGTTCACAAGGAAAAACAAGAACTCCCACCCAGCCTTCCTAATTGGTTCACAACCCTTGGTTCAGGGTTCTTAGTCCTGCCCCTGCTGAAGCTTTTCTCTAGGAGACTTGCTCTTCACACTCCAGCTAGCTGGCTCCTGCTCCTTGCAGGCTTGCACTCCCTAGGCTTCCTGCCTGGGAGCTAGGGAGAGTGTCTGAAGAGCACTTCATGCAGCCCTCCTGTTCCTTTGTGTCCCTCTCTTCTCTGTTGAGCAGGAAATCCTAGGGCTTCCTACACATTTCTCTTCAATCCCCCTGGGATACCCCAGGCTTGATTTAGCCACATGACACTACTCATGTTTTCCACTTGGGGAGGCAAATGAAGTGTGTCACAGGGGGACTGGACTCATCTCCCCTTAAAAGACTAGGTACCCTGTGACCTGAGCCAACGGCCTGAGGCAATATTTTACAACTTTGGAAAGTAAATCTTGCATCTGAACCAGAGTAATGAAGCCATTTGTGAATAGGTGAAAGAGCCTAATTACATTATAGTACCAAGACTCAACATGTCTAGAATGGGAACATATGCAGTGTTTGCATTGAAACAAATGTAGACTAGGACATTCTTACAAACACAATTTTGGCTCCAATACAAAACTAAAGTACCGGTGTCTTCCTTTAGGATCGAGGTCCTACAGTGGAGGAATATGTGGATTTTTCTAACACACCATTTTTGTTGCTTATATAGTTCAAATGCACAATGATAGTGGGTATCTGTGTGTAAATCTGAGAGGAACAACTTGTGTCCAGTGCAGAAGGAACAAGGTAACTGCCACAATTTGTTTTCTGTATGATATGCTATGATGAAATCTTGCTCTTTCTGTCCAAGAAATTAAGATATTTACTATGCAAAATTAACTGGACTGCGCTTTAGAGATAAATAGTCTTTATGTGTTTAAGAATCAAATAAGCTTGGAGGAAAATACTCTCATTACAACAAGCAGAATGGCAACAGCTACAATGTTTTTTATGTGTGTGGCCAGTTTGTCATACTACTGATTCTCTCCATTGTGTTAGAAGGCTTCATTATAGTTTGCTCGATAGTACATTGTGATTAAACTGTGGCATTCCTGAAAGGCTCAGCGGTGGGGTTATAGAATGCTAAATTATGAAGGGCACAACGTGACATCTGAGAAAAGAAAATGAAGAAAAAAATACCATTTTTATTATAAATTAACAATGAGATGTTAAACATTTGCTCTGCCTAGAAAAGCTAATCAGACACCCAGGGAGACATGTTAAATAGATATTAAGCAGACCTTAGACATGGAACCTGATTATACCAAGAACTCATTCTCCTTTTCGGGCAGTGAATTTAGATATCAAATGTAAATGAGACAATGCCAAATTTCCTGTTGCCTCAAAGTTTACAGCCTAGTTATTGTAAAAGGGATACTATTTTATTTAGATTTAAGATAATAGTCACCTTTCCAAGGCTCTAGGTGCCCTAATATTCTTAATTATACAACAAACACAATTCTAAACATTTTTTTCC
The DNA here is from genome assembly GCF_965152235.1 of Eretmochelys imbricata. NCBI lineage: Eukaryota > Metazoa > Chordata > Testudines > Cheloniidae > Eretmochelys > Eretmochelys imbricata. Next base: position 20,129,390 of record NC_135573.1, read on the forward strand.
ACAGGAAATAATGGTTATGACCCTGTTTGGCAAGGCACCTCCTTCATCTTGCCGGGTCCAGTGTTTCCCCCTCGAGGGGTGGAGGGTCTGGAGTAAATCAGTCCCACTTCAGAGAGCTTTTTCCCTCTCTCGGGTTTTTAATTTTTCAGTATTTACACAGTGGGCCTTAGAGTAGGCTGGAGGAGCACTCTTCAGCCAAACACAAAGAAACAAGCTCATAATACCAAAAAGGGAATACCTCTCCCTGCCCTCTCGCTGGGATGTTGCCTTGTTATGCCAGCCTCTGGGTCCCAGTCCTTCCCCACACAGTCTGTTAGCAGGGTTGCTTCCCTGATGGAGAGGAGAGCAGCCTTCCAGGCTGGAGAATCCTTTTGTCTCCCAGTGCATCTTGTCTCCCACCTCTCCTTCCTCTTGCTCACAAGAAAAGGGGGTTTTTAAAGGTCATAGGCAGCTCTTAGTTGGACTCAGGTGGCCCTAGTTGACCAGAGGTAGCCTCTTTTCAGCTCATGGGGAAAAGAGCCTTTACATCCTAGGGATGATATATCTGCCTTACACTGTCTTCTGTCTGGTCGGACTTTGTCACCCCCTGGTTCTGCAAATATTTTTGCACATATTTAACTTGAAGCATGTGAGTACTTCTATTGACATCAGTGGAGCTGCTCCTATGTTTCACATCATCCAACCTAATTTCCTTCTTTGAGAGGGTGACTGACCTAATGGATGGGGGAAGCACTAGACATGATATATCTTGATATCTATTAAGGCTTTTGACAGACTCATGTGGCATTCTCATAAGCAAACTAGGAAAATGTGGTCTAGATGGGTGGGTGCAAACCTGGGTACTATCGGGTAGGTGCAAAACTGGTTGAAAGACAGTACTCAAAGAGTAGTCATCAATGGCTCACTATCAAACTGGGAGGATGTATCTAGTGGGTTCCTGCAGGGGTCTGTCCTGGATCCAGTACTATTCAATATTTTTATTAGTGACTTTTATAATAGATTGGCGAGTGTGCTTATAAAATTTGCAGATGACACCAAGCTGGGAGGGCAGCACTTGCAAGCATTTTGGAGGGCAGAATTAGAATTCATAACAACCTTTACAAACTGGGGAACTGGTCTGAAATAAATAAGATGAAACTCAATAAAGACAAGTGCAAAGTACTTCACTTAGGAAGGAAAAATCAAATGCACACATACAAAACAGGGATAACTGGCTAGTGTCACAACTGGGGCTTTGGCGGTCAGACCTAGTGGTCAGAGCAGGAGTTGATATCGGGAATCAAGCCAAGGGTCAGAGCCAGCATCAAAGTCAGAGACCAATGGCAGGGCTCAGGAAGACAAGAACCAGGAGCAGGTCAGGAAAGCAGGAACCAGAGAAAAGCCATGAAGGCAGGGCTCAGGAGTCAGGTGAGAAGGCGGGGTCTGATATAGCAGCAAGCCAGGAATTCATTCAGCTGCACAGAAAACTTTCTTTATCTCTTTCTGGCTTAGTGTACCCAGCCCAACCAGGGACTCAGGAATTCCTCCAATCAGGTTCCTGTGGGCAGTACTTTTTGTGGCCCAAAAGGCTTTAGGTCTCCCAGTTCTCCAGTCACTAGTAGGGCCATTGGGTGGCATTGTGCATGCAGCAGCAGCCCACAGGCCTGGGTTCACGACAAAGAACAAGTGGGAGTCTGACCTAAACGTAGTTGTTGTAACCAAATTTTGGCACATCAAGGTCGGATTCCAGAAGAAATCCAAGACCGGTGCAACCTTTGTAGACTTGTCATCGGTTTATGACATGGTCTGGATTAAAGGCTTGATGTTGAAGCTCGCAAGCATCATTCCCTGCCTCAAAACATTATGCCTACTATGGATGATGCTGAGCCATAGGCGGCTATGTGTCCATGCGGGCAACACTCGCCCCAGTTTCTCAACAGCGGACTGCCACAAGGCTCAGCACTTGCACCAATGCTCTTCCACGTCAACATGAGCAACGTGCCACCAATGAAGTTGTGCACATTTGCATGCAGATGACCCTGCCCGGGCAACACAAGCAGCCTCCTTCAATGACATCAAGTCTACCTTGAACAGGGACCTAAACACCATGGAGGAATATTTCCGGAAATGGAAACTTAAGCCAAACCCCCACAAAACAACAGTCATTGCATTCCATCTTGATAAGAGGAACGCTAAGCACACGCTGGAAGTGACTTTTTGTGGCAATACTGTGTGACATGACCCACTCTGACCTATCTAAGGTCAGTATCCGTAAGTATCCGAGTGTGTGTTTGCTGGGAGGGCAGTGTGAGAGCCTGAGCGAGTGCCTGATTGGCTGGTAGCCTGCAGGGGGCGGGCACTGGGGCTGTCTGTTTGTTTGTTTCAGGGAAGCCTGGCTGTTTAAAAATAGCCAGAGCTTCGTGAACCAGCTGAGCGGCGGCGAACCAGCTGAGCAGCGGGGAACAGCAGAGCAGCACACAGCAGGAGTTTGCCTGGGAGTTCGCCTGGAGTGAGCCCAGTGAGGCTTACATCTTGCCAACTTCTCTGAGGAAGCTCATAGTAGAAAGGTGATATGGAAGGGGGGGGTTCAGCTGTTGTGACCTGCACTGGATGTGCCATGTTTGTCTTTCTTCCACAGGAGAGAAGTGATTTTGTCTGTACAAAGTGCAAGCTGGTCTCCATATTGGAAGAGAAGATTGAAGGTCTGGAGCAACAGATAACGACCCTGCGTTGCATACGAGAAACGGAGGATTTTCTGGACAAAAGTCAGGATATGCTTCTACGGGCACAAAGCTCTAAAGATTTAAAGCAGGTTGCACAGCGGAGCCAAGAGACCAGTGAAGAAGCTTGGCAACATGTGACCTCCAGAAGAAGAAGAGGGAATGTCCGGGTTCTAGCAACGCAGACACAGGTAACTAACCGCTTTCATGTTCTCTCAACAGGTACCATTGTGGAGAGTGGACCAGATGATATGTCTGGGGGGAGAAAGCAGAAGGAAACTCCGCTGGTTGGAAGGCATGAGATGCATTGTCCTGAGATGGGGGGTTCCACGACCACCACTCCCAAGAGAAGGAGGCGGGTGGTGGTGGTTGGGGACTCTCTACTCTGGGGGACTGAGTCATCTATCTGCCGCCCTGACCGAGAAAACCGAGAAGTCTGCTGCTTGCCGGGGGCTAAGATTCGTGATGTGATGGAGAGACTGCCGAGACTCATCAAGCCCTCGGATCGCTACCCCTTCCTGCTTCTCCACGTGGGCACCAATGATACTGCCAAGAATGACCTTGAGCAGATCACTGCGGACTACGTGGCTCTGGGAAGAAGGATAAAGGAGTTTGAGGCGCAAGTGGTGTTCTCGTCCATTCTCCCCATGGAAGGAAAAGGCCTGGGTAGGGACCGTCGAATCGTGGAAGTCAACGAATGGCTACGCAGGTGGTGTTGGAGAGAAGGCTTTGGATTCTATGACCATGGGATGGTGTTCCATGAAGGAGGAGTGCTGGGCAGAGACGGGCTCCACCTCATGAAGAGAGGGAAGAGCATCTTTGTGAGCAGGCTGGCTAACCTAGTGAGGAGGGCTTTAAACTAGGTTCACCGGGGGAAGGAGACCAAAGCCCTGAGATAAGTGGGAAAGCGGGATACCGGGAGGAAGCACAGGCAGGAATGTCTGTGAGGGGAGGGATCCTGCCTCATACTGAGAATGAGGGGCGATCAGCAGGTTATCTCAAGTGCTTATATACGAATGCACAAAGCCTTGGAAACAAGCAGGGAGAACTGGAGGTCCTGGTGATGTCAAGGAATTATGACTTGATTGGAATAACAGAGACTTGGTGGGATAACTCACATGACTGAAGTACTGTCATGGATGGTTATAAACTGTTCAGGAAGGACAGGCAGGGCAGAAAAGGTGGGGGAGTAGCACTGTATGTAAGGGAGCAGTATGACTGCTCAGAGCTCCGGTACGAAACTGCAGAAAAACCTGAGTGTCTCTGGATTAAGTTTAGAAGTGTGAGCAACAAGAGTGATGTAGTGGTGGGAGTCTGCTATAGACCACCGGACCAGGGGGATGAGGTGGATGAGGCTTTCTTCCGGCAGCTCGCAGAAGCTACTAGATCGCACGCCCTGGTTCTCATGGGTGACTTTAATTTTCCTGATATCTGCTGGGAGAGCAATACAGCGGTGCATAGACAATCCAGGAAGTTTTTGGAAAGCATAGGGGACAATTTCCTGGTGCAAGTGCTAGAGGAGCCAACTAGGGGGGGAGCTTTTCTTGACCTGCTGCTCACAAACTGGGAAGAATTAGTAGGGGAAGCAAAAGTGGATGGGAATCTGGGAGGCAGTGACCATGAGTTGGTTGAGTTCAGGATCCTGACACAGGGAAGAAAGGTAAGCAGCAGGATACAGACCCTGGACTTCAGGAAAGCAGACTTCGACTCCCTCAGGGAACGGATGGGTAGGATCCCCTGGGGGACTAACATGAAGGGGAAAGGAGTCCAGGAGAGCTGGCTGTATTTCAAGGAATCCCTGTTGAGGTTACAGGGACAAACCATCCTGATGTGTTGAAAGAATAGTAAATATGGCAGACGACCAGCTTGGCTTAACGGTGAAATCCTAGCGGATCTTAAACATAAAAAGAAGCTTACAAGAAGTGGAAGGTTGGACATATGACCAGGGAAGAGTATAATAATATTACTCGGGCATGTAGGAATGAAATCAGGAGGGCCAAATCGCACCTGGAGCTACAGCTAGCGAGAGATGTTAAGAGTAACAAGAAGGGTTTCTTCAGGTATGTTGGCAACAAGAAGAAAGCCAAGGAAAGTGTGGGCCCCTTAATGAATGAGGGAGGCAACCTAGTGACAGAGGATGTGGAAAAAGCTAATGTACTCAATGCTTTTTTTGCCTCTGTCTTCACGAACAAGGTCAGCTCCCAGACTGCTGCGCTGGGCATCACAACATGGGGAATAGATGGCCAGCCCTCTGTGGAGAAAGAGGTGCTTAGGGACCATTTAGAAAAGCTGGACGTGCACAAGTCCATGGGGCCGGACGAGTTGCATCCGAGAGTGCTAAAGGAATTGGCGGCTGTGATTGCAGAGCCATTGGCCATTATCTTTGAAAACTCGTGGCGAACGGGGGAAGTCCCGGATGACTGGAAAAAGCCTAATGTAGTGCCAATCTTTAAAAAAGGGAAGAAGGAGGATCCTGGGAACTACAGGCCAGTCAGCCTCACCTCAGTCCCCGGAAAAATCATGGAGCAGGTCCTCAAAGAATCAATCCTGAAGCACTTACATGAGAGGAAAGTGATCAGGAACAGTCAGCATGGATTCACCAAGGGAAGGTCATGCCTGACTAATCTAATCGCCTTCTATGATGAGATTACTGGTTCTGTGGATGAAGGGAAAGCAGTGGATATATTGTTTCTTGACTTTAGCAAAGCTTTTGACACGGTCTCCCACAGTATTCTTGTCAGCAAGTTAAAGAAGTATGGGCTGGATGAATGCACTATAAGGTGGGTAGAAAGTTGGCTAGATTGTTGGGCTCAACGGGTAGTGATCAATGGCTCCATGTCTAGTTGGCAGCCGGTGTCAAGTGGAGTGCCCCAGGGGTCGGTCCTGGGGCCGGTTTTGTTCAATATCTTCATAAATGATCTGGAGGATGGTGTGGATTGCACTCTCAGCAAATTTGCAGATGATACTAAACTGGGAGGAGTGGTAGATATGCTGGAGGGCAGGGATAGGCTACAGAGGGACCTAGACAAATTGGAGGATTGGGCCAAAAGAAATCTGATGAGGTTCAATAAGGATAAGTGCAGGGTCCTGCACTTAGGACGGAAGAACCCAATGCACAGCTACAGACTAGGGACCGAATGGCTAGGCAGCAGTTCTGCAGAAAAGGACCTAGGGGTGACAGTAGACGAGAAGCTGGATATGAGTCAGCAGTGTGCCCTTGTTGCCAAGAAGGCCAATGGCATTTTGGGATGTATAAGTAGGGACATAGCGAGCAGATCGAGGGACGTGATCGTCCCCCTCTATTCGACATTGGTGAGGCCTCATCTGGAGTACTGTGTCCAGTTTTGGGCCCCACCCTACAAGAAGGATGTGGATAAATTGGAAAGAGTCCAGCGAAGGGCAACAAAAATGATTAGGGGTCTGGAACACATGAGTTATGAGGAGAGGCTGAGGGAACTGGGATTGTTTAGTCTGCAGAAGAGAAGAATGAGGGGGGATTTGATAGCTGCTTTCAACTACCTGAGAGGTGGTTCCAGAGAGGATAGTTCTAGACTATTCTCAGTGGTAGAAGAGGACAGGACAAGGAGTAATAGTCTCAAGTTGCAGTGGGGGAGGTTTAGGTTGGATATTAGGAAAAACTTTTTCACTAGGAGGGTGGTGAAACACTGGAATGCGTTACCTAGGGAGGTGGTAGAATCTCCTTCCTTAGAAGTTTTTAAGGTCAGGCTTGACAAAGCCCTGGCTGGGATGATTTAATTGGGGATTGGTCCTGCTTTGAGCAGGGGGTTGGACTAAATGACCTCCTGAGGTCCCTTCCAACCCTGATATTCTATGATTCTATGATTCTATGATCTCAGAGTTAAGTTGGACCCCACAATAACCTTCCATGATCATAAGAAGAAGGTAGCCACCAAGATGAAGTCAAGGATCAACCTGGTCCAGAATCTGGCAAGCACAAGCTAGGGAGCATCAGCATCAGTGCTGTGGACATCAGCAATGGCCCTTGTGTACTCCTAGTCGAGTACTGTGCACTGGTATGGACCAGAAGTAGCCACACTCTAATTATTGATGTCCAACTGAACAATGCAATGTGGTGTATCACTGGAACCGTAAAGTTGACCCCAACACCCCGGCTGCGCATGCTATGGCACAGCACTCCTCCATCCGTTTGCTGTGATGCCACAGCCCTTTGGGAGATCCAACGAACGGAGGAAAACAAATGTCTCCCCATCCATCAGGATCATAATAACGTCCCTCACCAACGCTTGAAGTTGCACAAGCCCTTTTGGATCACTGCACTTAACCTTTGACAATGCGACTTGAATCCTGATTGAGCTTGGAAAGCCAAACGGAGTTCACAAGAAGTCACAAACAAATACCTCATGAAAGACCTGACAAAGAAGATCCTTGGTTTTGATTTTCCATGAAACTTATGAGCAACACTAAACCGCATCAGCATAAACCATGGCAGATGCAGATACTTGATGTACAAATGGAAAATTAAAAATTCTCCAGTCTGAAACTGTGGTCACCCAGAAAAGACCATGGAACAGATAACGACTCACTGCCCAATTCACAAATACAAAGGAAGCATCACAGTGATACACCCCACTATTCCTGGCACAATTATCTGGCTTAACCACCTAAATGTAAAATTATAGTTGTTGCTCTACATCTTCATCAGCCATATGAAGAGGAACGATCTGCAGATCCTCACATCTAAGCCTTTGTACTGCAGAAAAGGATCTGGGTGTTACTGTGGATCACAAATTGAACATGAGTCAATAATGTGATGCAGTTGCAAAAAAAAAAAAAAAAAGCCCTGTCATCATTCTGGGGTGTATTATCAGAAGCGTTGTATGTAAGATACAGAAGGTAATTGTTCTGCTCTGCTCGATACTAGTAAGGCCTCAGTTGGAGTACTGTGTCCAGTGTTGGGTGCCAGACTTTAAGAAAAGATGTAGACAAATTGGAGACAGTCCAGAAGAAAGTAACATAAATAATAAGAGGGTTAGAAAACCTGCCCTATGAAGCAATTTTTAAAAAATGGGCATTAGTTTTGTGAGAAGAAGACTGAGGGGGAACCTGATAACAGTCTTCAAATATGTTAAAGCTATGTAACAGAGTCCTTGGTGGTTCCTCCCTCAGGGGATGGGGGAACCTGACCATGCCTAGTAAGATACACTGGGGGGTCATAACCTGGGCCCCACTTTTCTAACACTGGCAAGGAACATTGTCCCTTTGTGGGCCTCCTGAAGTCTCTCCAACTGGGGGATCAATATGAAGGTCACAAACCTCCCCATGGATTCAGGGTTACTCCTTTCCTGCAGTCCAGCAACAAGGTGGGAGGTGCCATGACTATAATGCTGCCAATGATTCGGACACAGTGCAGTGGGTTTGGGGAAATCACTCTGGCTGCATCTCTGAGATAGGCTCAGCCTGTATCTTTGACCCCGGGAGTCTGCCATACTCTTTTCAGAGTTGGGATGCAGGCTTCCTGCCTAGGAGTTTCCTTCACAGCTTCAGGAGTCGCTCCGGCATTCTGCGGCTTAGGACAATCCTGCTTCTTCCCTCCCTGCTGACTGCAGCTTCCTCCCTTTTAAAGGCCTCCTCCTATCACATATGATTGACAGTTCCGTAAGGGAGGGGCTAGCCCTGACACCAGGACCTCTTTGGCCCCTTCCTTGCCTGTGTGAGGTCTATAACCCCATCACAGGCCATTATAAAGAGGACTGTGATCAATTGTTCTCCATGTCCACTGAAGGAAGAACAAGAAGCAATGGGCTTAATCTGCAGCAAGGGAAATTTTGGTTAGATACTAGGAAAAAACTTTCTTCAAGGGTAATTAAGTACTGGAATAATTTACCAGTGGAGGTTGTGGAATCTCCACAATTAGAGATTGTTAAGATCAGGTGAGACAAATACCTGTCAGGGATGGTCTAGGTTTACTCGGTCCTACCTCAGCACAGGGAGATGGACCAGATAACCTCTCGAGGTCCCATCCTGCCCCATATTTCTATGATTCTAGGTGCTTAAAAGTTGCTGTTTGGGATTGATATTAAACTGGGAAATAGGAACATGTGTAGGAACAGATAGATAATCCACAGGATTTTAACGAGTTTGGAAACATAGACCAAAAAAACCAACCAAACAACAACCCACAATTCACCTTGGAAAAATGAAAGCTCCAGTAATACATTTGAGGAGAAAATACTCTTGACATACAGGATTACAATGGAAGAGACTAACTTGAAAAGCAATAATTGTTATTTGTTAGGTGAATACTAAGCATTATTAATGATTAGTTGTCAAGGACCGTATAAGGCACAAAGATCCTTGCTCCAGAGAGCTTTCAGTCGAAATGGCAAACACCCATTTAACATAATAGGCCTAAGAATTACACGTGTGCTTCAGTTGTGAGGTCCTGGCTATAGGGAGTTAGTGTATGTCTGCAACATCATCCGAAAAAGGTTCAACCAGACTATCAGAACATAGCCTTGGACAATCAGCGTCCATAGCCAAACTCGAATGAGGATTAATAGCTTTCTTCTGAGAACATTGCATGAGCTGAGCATACGTACAATACACAATAACCATTGTATTATTTTGAACATATTTTCTTATCTCCACCCACAGACATAATGTAAACTTACTTTAGAGTGGTCGATAATTTAGCTGCTCCAAACAGATACTTTTTTCCCCTCCAGGGATACAGAAGCTTCTGTAGAATTATATAGTTGATGCAAAATTAGCTCAGTCTTCTTAGTCTAAAGTTCAGGGTTCTCAAGCCCAGGACTTTTAGCTCCAAGATACTAGTAAATTTCTAAAAATAGTACAAACAAATAGAGACTAGGCCCAGCTAATTCAGATAAAAGTAGTATCTCCCTTATATTATGTTTGAAATCCCTCAAGGATGTTTTGTCGGTCCCATCCAAGATATGATTTCTCAGGCCTTCAGATGTGCTAGAAAAAATCAGCCTAATATCCACCACCTACTGAGTATCATAAAAAGCGGCAAGAGTCTTTGAACTTGAAATGCAGGGTTCCTAAGTGACCTGTTTATGCACCTATTTCATAACAGTAGCCTTTCCTGAGGCCAATCAAACCATAGTCAAGCACAGCTACTGAAGTGTTCAGATTATGTCAAAATATTTGGTTCCGCATGTCTCCTAAAAGATGGGCCCTCATAACGCTTTTAATTCTGAGGCAACTTCCACTAGTGCAAAACCTGCTTGAACCAGGCGGCACAGTGGCCCCAAAGCTGCCGTGCCCTGACACTCACACTCTGCTAAAGGTCGAGCTCCTTGGAGTTGAAACTGTGCAAGTTCTCAGTGCAGCTCCACAGATGAGTGACAGCAAACAGAGCGACAGGCACAAAGCGTCGCACAAATGGTTCCACACCTTTTTACTGGGGGTTTTTTTTTTTTTATTTCAATGAAATTTTTGGAAAATGTAAACATGTCAACCACCGCGTTGAAAACCTGGGAAAAAAAAATGATTCGAAGTTTCAGTGGAAAAGTTTTTAAGAGGAACTTTTTAAACAAAATTCTTACTTTCGACAACAAAAATTCACCAAAGGATTGAAATGTTTAAAAACCAGGGCCCGTAATTTATTTGACAAACGTAGGCCCAGATCTTGCAGCTAGTTCCCTGTAGGATGTCTGCACCCGTGGGAGCCGTGTTAAATCCTCTCCCCTGCCTTCCTCCCTCCCTGTCATTTGTCTTGCCATCCTAGTAAACTGGGAACTGTTCAGCCTGTTCCAACTGCTCCAGCTCATCCCTGTGAATACATTTGAGACTGTTTTACTGTCTCTGCTATGTTCGGTCCTAGGCGACTGCTTGTTTTGCCTCTACAGTAAAGCTAGTCCTGAGCAAGAAGGCGGGTGGGGGAAGTAGCAGATAACCAATGGCTGCCTTTTCTGCGGTCAACATCACTTTCTCTACTGGCTGCTCCCTTTCTGTGCATTGGAGGTGCAGCAGTAAAATACCCACAGAGCTGGGGGTTGTCCCACCTCCCACAACAAAGGTGGATGAATTTCAGTTGTGAAACGTTCATGTGTGTATATGGCCTGAAATTTTCAATGGTTGCTATGTGATTTAGGTACTCATCTCCCTTCACTTTCAATAGGAATCATCACCTAAGTCCCTTCCGCTCCTTTGACAACCCCAGCTGTCGTGTGTGTAGCACTTTGGGATTGGCTCTATGTGCAAGCAGGGATCAAAGACACGCGGCACAGCTGCAGCTGGCCTGGGTCAGCTGACTGGGGTCAGGCTGCAGGGCTAAACATTGCTGTTGAGATGTCTGGGTTCCAGCCTGAGCCCCGCAAGCCCCTGTCAGCTGACCCGGGCCAGCCACAGGATTTTTATCCCTGTGTTAGACATACCCTAAGGGGTACATCTACATAGCGAAAAAAAAAAAAAAAAAAGATGTGCAGCGGTGAGTCTCAGAGCCAAGGTGAACTGACATGGATTCAAGGGGGTTGCGCTGAGGAGCTAAAAAGAATAGTGTAGACGTTCAGGCTCAGGCTGGAGCTTGGGCTCTGAAACCCATTGAAGGGGGAAGGACTTGGAACCTGGGCTCCAGCCCGAGTCCCCATGTATATACTGTTATTTTTAACCTCAGAGCGCAAGCCCCAGGAGCCCAGGTCAGTTGACCCAAGCACTGAAACTTGTTGCCGTGGGTTCTTTTTCTTTTTGTTTTCTGTCTTGACTTACCCATAGATTCCTAGATGTTAGAAATGGAAGAGAACCACTGGTATTAAGACATCGAATCCACCTCCCTGCCAGTACTATGTTAGGAAAAAGGAATTCCTCCAGGTGAGTGAGAAAGACTAACCTTACTGCTAATCCCATTTCTTTTTGTATCAAGAACTGTGCATTTACTGCCAAAGCTACATCAGGAAGATCATTTTTACTAATATAACCTAATACTTGCAAATGATAGCGAGTGCTTTCAACAGGCAAGGATTGCTGCTTTTTGAACTAAAGTGAAAGGGATTACACAATGCAACTAAATCAATGTGTTCAAAAGCCCTTGTAAGGCTTTTTACTAAACTGCGAGAAAGAAAAGGGACTATGGATATTAAGTCAGCATCACAGAGCAAACTTATCAATAACACACACATCTCTTGCTACAGAGAGTGACTGGAAAAAGAAAGAGCAGTCAGCTCACAAAACTTTCTGGTAAGCCACAAAGAAAGTTCACAACAGCAGGGAAGCTGAGCAAAGATCCCAGCTCGAGAACAAAGGGCTGGGAATGTGTGGGGTGGGGCGGAAAGAACTGACTGGTGGAAGGAGTCTGCGCCTTCACCTGGGAAGTGACCAAGGAGGTCAGAGTGAAAGGTGCAGCTTGAACAATGGGGTTCACCAGAGCTTGTCTGGTCTCTGGGCTAACCAGAGTGGGCCTGAGTTATGCTTTTATCTTCCTTTCTCTAGGCTAAACTAAGGACTTCCTATGCTGTGTTCCATAAGAACGTGAGAATGGCCATACTGGGTCAGACCAAAGGTCCATGTGGCCCAGTATATTGTCTTCTGACAGTGTCCAATGCCAAGTGACACAGAGGGAATGAACAGAAGAGGTAATCATCAAGTGATCCATTTCCTGTTGCTCATTCCCAGCTTCTGGCAAATAGAGGATAGGGACACCATAGCTGCCCATGCTGGCTAATAGCCATTGAGGGACCTATCCTCCATGAATTTATCTAGTTCTTTTTTGAACCCTGTTACAGTCTTGGCCTTCACAACATCCTCTGGCAAAGAGTTCCACAGCTTGACAGTGCATTGTGTGAAGAAATTCTTCCTTTTGTTTGTTTTAAACCTGCTGCCTATTAATTTCCAGTTGACTAATAAACCCCACTGTTTTGACAACGATGTTTGAGTGTCTCTGCATATGCTTGTCGAGGTGCATTCATTCCTGAAGTATAGCTCTACCAGGAGTCATATCTTTCAAGCTCTCAAGTAACCAGAACAGTCTGCCTGCCAGGATAATCAATTTGTTTTGGATGATCAAGGAGTGTATGAACAACATTAAGACAAAAAAATTTGAATTTCGACTCCGTGATGGGACACCCTCCAGCTGCTGTAAGCTGGTCAGGGCTGTTCGGGCTGACTACAACTGATCTCTTACCATGATTTGCTGTTAGAGTTGTGGTGAGAGACTATATCTTACTCTCTGTGGTTACAGATGGTAGAATCATACAGGAGTCTGGGTCCGTTTTGATTGTGTTGCTTTGCCTTCAACTCCCTTATATTGACAATTCTATATTATGAAGCAAATCCTCTGCCTAATGCCTGGGTGGAGTAGGAGGTTGAGAAGTTCTTCCTCACAGGTTGTGGAGCAGCCATTGAGTCACTATTGTAGCTCAAGAGCTGGAGTAGGTTGAATGGCTCTCCACCTCAAAGGTTCCTCTCAGGTTTCTGGTCTCAGCCCACCCAGATCCTGGTACCCCAGCAGAACTGAGCTCAGTTTTGCACAGGAAATGCAGACTCCAAGATTCCTGTCCCACACCACACATGCAGCAGAACCAATTAAGTTCTGATGCCAGGGGAGTCCATGTGACTCTTTCCATTTTGAGTGAATACTTTTTGATGAGACAGAACTGGTTTGAAAGCACAAGCATTGCCTGAGCAAGGCTTGTTCCTGCTTCCATTGAAGTCTATGTCATAGATCTCATTGACCTCAGGGGTGAACTCTCAAGCCCTCAGTGAAATATGCAATTTAACTTTCTACTAAATTCATATGTTCTCAGTGTTGATAGGCCAGCCACCTGCCCTCAGTCTGGTGGAAGTGGGGCACAGAGAGGAATTGCTAAATCAGACTAGTTCTTCTTTGTATCAAGCCTGGAAGATTTAAGTTATACAGGATTAGCGTCATGTCATGCTTGTTGAAGAAGAATACAGAAAATGCTGATGCATGGTAACTCATTAATTCATATGGGAATCATGAGGGAGCGATACATACTTAACTCTGGAGAGTAAGGGAGAGTCTTTCTTGCAAAATAGAAATGGACCAGTAAAATTACTTGTGATCATTTAAAACTTGAATTTTTAATTACAGTAAAAGCTTTTTTATCCAGCATATTGGAGAAATGGGGGGTGCCGGTTAATTAAAATCTCTGGTTAATTAAGAGCTATACTTACCAATGAAATACCAATTGTCAACAAATTAGAATACAATAAAATGAATAAAGTATAAAATAGGATACAGGTACTCACCAATCCAGTCGTAGTACTGCACTGCAGAGTGATTGGTTTCTTGAAGCACGTAGGTATATAGCGGTAAAGTTTTCTATACAGCAGGTTATCTTATGACAGTACATATCACTGCAGGCAGCGCATGGCATACACCCAGATCACTAAAAATACACAAAGCTAAAACTATACTGAACATAATTTAGTCTTTCTTTGATGAATCAGAAGGTACTTCAGGATCTTGTGGTGCTTCACGGTCATCATTATCAACATCAATTACCACTGTAGATGTAGAAGGTGCAGGAGATTGGGCTGAATCTGTAATGACCCTATGACACATCCTGGAAGCTGTTTTTTTGAATAAATCCCTGATATCAGCTTGCTTACTTGTCTTCTGCCTCTTTTGCATAAAAGTAGAGTGCAGAATGTGTAATTGCATAATCTGGGCAGTATACTAGTCCCGGTTACTAGATTGAAGATTTGTATTGGGAGATATCAGTAATGCCAGTTAATAGAGCTTTCTGGTTGATAAAGTGCCGGATAACACAGCTTTTACTGTGCTGTGTTTTTTTAACACATGCACTCCCGGACTCCAACTGGTGGCAAAATCAAAATGTGTCCAAGTTTTAAAGAAAAATAACACTGAAGTAACACAAATAACATGTCCATTGTAAAGATGCAGTTTTTATGAGACATGCCAGTGGAAATGCTTGAGGCCATTATAGCAAGGGATAAATGTCTTGCAAAATCAGCATGACCAACATATAACTCTTTCACCCCTTTACTGTATTTCATATGATCCCCACTCCACCTCAGCTCATTGTTGTTCTGACACCACAAGCGGGCCAGGGAGAGGAGAAAGCAATGTCCCAGCTCTGTGGCATGTTCCCTTCAACCGTGGTACCCTACAGAAGCCCCTTGGCCTGAGCTCTTATGGCCTGTGAAAATTCAGGAGTAGAGGAGGGTGTATGCATCCAAGGGGCAGAGTCAAGCCACAGCTTCAGTTCTCAGTTTGATCCCTTTCAGATTCTGTGGATATCCAAGCAAGACTCTCCAGGTCTGCTACTGCACTGTATGGGAGGAGGTAGCCAATGGCAGCGTGCTTTCTAAAGGAAAATTCCCCCCTGTGGGGAAAGCTGGAGATCAAGAGTCAGCTGCTGGCAGGACCCACCAGGGTAGACAGATAGAAAACAAAATGCCAGGCACCTGATTCCAGTAAAATGGGGAATTCTGTGGCAGAAATTCTCAATTCCATGGTGATTCATCCTGGAAAAATGCCAAATAACGTGGCATTGTTCAGTCCACATGGCTGTGACTGAGATGACTGGGGCAGTTCACTCCTCACTGAGCTATTGTTTCAGGCTCTTTACAGACTCAAGTAGGCAACCCTGCATTGGCTTATGCTAAGTTTCATATTTTCAAAGTTGTTTCTGCAACCATATCAGCTAGAAACATGTTTTTAAATGAAAGTAGTGAGAGAGTAAATTCCTCAGCAAATTCTTCAGCTACAGAATTATTAAATACCCAAGCCGCCACCTTTAAGCCCCTGCCCTGAATGGAAATGTGCTAAGGAAACTCCATGAGTGGAATCTCACGAATGTCATTGGATCCTGGAAAAACTGGAAAGCATCCAGCGGAGGGCAACAAAAATGATTAGGGGACTGGAACACATGACTTATGAGGAGAGGCTGAGGGAACTGGGATTGTTTAGTCTGCGGAAGAGAAGAATGAGGGGGGATTTGATAGCTGCTTTCACCTACCTGAAAGGGGGTTCCAAAGAGGATGGATCTAGACTGTTCTCAGTGGTAGCAGATGACAGAACAAGGAGTAATGGTCTCAAGTTGCAGTGAGGGAGGTTCAGGATGGATATTAGGAAAATCTTTTTCACTAGGGGGTGGTGAAGCACTGGAATGCATTACCTAGGGAGGTGGTGGAATCTCCTTCCTTAGAGGTTTTTAAGGTCAGGCTTGACAAAGCCCTGGCTGGGATGATTTAGTTGGGGATTTGTCCTACTTTTAGCAGGGGGTTGGACTAGATGACCTCCTGAGGTCCCTTCCAACCTGATATTCTATGATTCTGTGATTCTATGATCCTTTCCATCCCTCCAGTTCCCACAGGAAAGCATGATATAGCCCAGAATATGCTAAATATGGGGGAAGATCCTCAGCTGGTGTCACAGATTGTCACAGCTCCACAAAAGTTGAGGGAGTGATTATAACTCACACTGAGGGAGGCTTTGCCCCCATGACGTTGATATTGTTTCAGTAGATGATATGTTAATGGTACAATGAATAGGCTCTGTTAAGGAGAGTGTTCATTCTGAACATCTGAATCATTAGTTCATTAGACGATAAACACTGTGCACTGGAAAAGATGTAGGTGATTTTGTGCATCCTTATATATGTTACATGAACTCTATGACCAGAAATTTGAGGGCTTGATAGATTCAAATAGGATTGTGCAAGATACTCTTTTAAAAAAATCTGCCTGACACATAGGTTCCTTCAAAATGCGGACAGCAGATACTTAACACTGATTGGATTGTTCCATACACAAAGGATACTCATGCTGGTAATAATATCACTGTGTACCTGAAAGTCTGGATATTTTACTACCTCTCCTTCTTTACTTATGCCACTCAACCCATAAAAACTAGGTTTGCTCTTCGCTTCAGAATGTTTGCTTGCTTTTTTTTTTTCTGCAGGAAAATACACTAGTTTGGGAACTCTGTGTTTAAAGTACATACAAGAGATATCCCAATCAATATTTGACTTTTCTACAGTCATTAACATTTCTTGTTTGTTGTTCTCATAGTCGCCAATTGTTTATATATCAAACAAGGCATGTTTTGCCTGTCAGATATCTGAGTTAGGTTTGAATGGTGTGTATTACCAACTGGTACTGACTGCCTTAAACTTGAATAGTGACACAGGATAAGTTTATTATATCTGGGCAGTATACTAGTCCCGGCCAGTGTGTGTCTGTCATTTCTTAATTTAAAAACTGCATGATCAAAATATTTTGTCAACTAAAAAGGGCACATTTCAGTACAGGAAGATATTCTAAGAGGCATTTTAACTAAGTGCTAGTATACCTATCACAAAGAACAATGGACTTAGGCAAAGTCAAAGAGGTTTTGCAGTTAGAATGCGGTGTCAACACTAATCACTCTTCCTTTGTATCAACTGTGAACTGAAGAATGACAACAAAGTGAGTTTCTGACATCTGGAAATTGTGCCACTTAACATTTTAAACACTAATTTAATGTGGTTTTTTCACCTGCCACCAATCTACAGGATTGGTGCCACACTCCCAGGTTTGGAACAGGCCCTAGGACGAACCCCCTTCAATGTGCCAGGCCCCCAAGGAGTCTCACTCTTCCTGCACAGGGCAGGCCACACTATCTCCCCGCCTCCTTGACTGAACCTCTGGGGCTCCAGCACGCCTCCTTCACATTATGAACTCTGTTCAGGGAGTCCAACTGAGCTAGACTTCTGGTAGAGCTACACTGCAGGGATGAATGCACCTTGACAAGCATATGCAGGGACTCTCAAACAGCGGCGTCAAAACAGTGGGGTTTATTAGTCAACTGGAAATAGGCAGCAGGTTTAAAACAAACAAAAGGAAGTATTTCTTCAGGCAATGCACAGTCAACCTGTGGGAACACTTTGCCAGAGGATGTTGTGATGGCCAAGACTATAACAGGGTTCAAAAAAGAACTAAATAAATTCATAGAGGATAGGTCCATCAATGGCTATTATCCAGGATGGGCAGGGATGGTGTCTCTAGCCTCTATTTGCCAGAAGCTGGGAATGAGTGACAGGGAATGGATCACTTGATGATTACCTGTTAATTCCCTCTGAGGCACCTGGCATTAGCCACTGTTGGAAGATAGGATACTGGGCTAGATGGACCTTTGGTCTGACCCAGTATGGCCGTTCTTACATTCTTAGGGAACACAGCATAGGAAGTCCTTAGGTTAGCATAGAGCAGAGGTTCTCAAACTTGGTTCGCGGCTTGTTCAGGGTAAGCCCCTGGTGGGCCACAAGACGCTTTGTTTACCTGACCGTCCGCAGGTATGGCTGCTCGCAGCTCCCAGTGGCCGCTGTTCACCGTTCCCAGCCAATGGGAGCTGCAGGAAGTGGCTGCCGGGGGCTTACACTGAACAAGCCGCGAACCAAGTTTGGGAACCCCTGGCATAGAGAAAGGAAGATAAAAGCATAGCTCAGGCCCACTCTAGTTAGCCCAGAGACCAGACAGGCTCTAGTGAACCCCATTGTTCAAGCTGCATCTGTCTTTCAGTCTGACCTTCTTGGTTACTTCCCAGGTGAGAGTGCAGACTCCTTCCAGCAGTCAGTTCTTGTCCCTCCACCCCAGACATTCCCAGCCCTTTGTTCTCGAGCTGGGGTCTTTGCTCAGCTTCCCTGCTGCAAGGTGGGGAAATCCATCTCCCTCTGGGTTGTTGGTTGCTGGGTGTTAATATCCTGGTGATTGGCTTTGCCATTGTCTTTATGGATTCTTCACTGTTATGGAGTCAGCCTCAGCCAGTCCTTTCTAATGATCCGTTCAGGCTCCGACAGCGTGTCTCTTAGGCCTTGTCTACATTAGCACTTATGTCGGCAACCCCTCCCCCCCCGAAACAAAAATCCCCGAGCGACATAAATGTTGCCTGCATAAGCGCTATTGTGCACAGTGCTATGTTGGTGGGAGACATATGGGAACCTATGTCACACATAGAATTCATAAAAATATTATAAAAAATTCCCACTTCATCACAATAACATTTACCAGTATGTCACTCAATGTAAATGATTATGGAGAGATATGTTGGCTGTGCTGTACCTGTTATCTTGAGAATATTTTAAAACCAATCTTTTTTATGGTCAGAATAGTTTTCATAGTCTATTTAGACACAGTACTTTCAATAGTCCATTATTCTACTGAACCTTGAGTCTATGCATAGCAAAGCAGTATTGCAGAATTGAGGTGTCATTTGCTCTGCTGTAGCGATCAAAGCTTAGCATTGCTTGGACCAAACTTCCTTTTCAAAACTACATTTAAGAATGGTTTCAGAGTAACAGCCGTGTTAGTCTGTCTTTGCAAAAAGAAAAGGAGTACTTGTGGCACCTTAGAGACTAACCAATTTATCTGAGCATGAGCTTTCGTGTAGCTCACGAAAGCTCATGCTCAAATAAATTGGTTAGTCTCTAAGGTGCCACAAGTACTCCTTTTCTTTTTACATTTAAGAATGTTATATGAAAAATTAGTATATTTATTTGGATAGTTAATCTGCTGGAAAACTGATGGCACAAGCTGATAAAATCTTCATAAAAGATCCTGGCTATTTATAATTTTATCAGTTTACCAGAACACTATCTATACACATTGAAAACAATGATTGATTATTTGTATTAAGGTATAAGAAGTACCTGGTAAAATTGCTTACCAAATCCTGTTTGGAGCTATCCGGTTGGCCTGGGATTCATGCATATCACAATGAAATGTGATCAGAAGCCAACGTACAGTATGTGAAAGGTACTGTAAAGTAGCCAGAGAAACATAGTGGTGTACCCTGTTAATGTATAATAACGGAAGACAAAATTGAAACTACTCTTGGATACATCTACCGTGTGTTTTGGTTCTCAGCATTCCAATTTGCATTGCAATAATAACAGTAATATGTTACTTGATATTTTAATAATACTATGCTTCCTAAGCTTGGCATGGTTCTTTTCAGGTTTACTTCAGTTAAAGCAGGTCAATACCCAGCAGATTTAAGGCAGTCAGGCTTAGACTGCTCACTTGCTACTTTTTCAAGTGTGTTCCTGATATTATCAGTAAGCATACAGTCCTACCTTCACCTGCTCTTCATTCCTCTGAGTAAATGGAGCAAGAGGAAGTATTTGGATTGGATGAGAGATAACACTTAGATAATATCTTCCTGCTCTTTTGTTGGTGCTGTCTTTAATTTTCCATTTGCTAATAGGTAGTCTTGTTAACAGCCCTGCAAAGAGAAATCCTGTTAAGAAGTGGAATGTGAAAATAAACAACAGTTTAGAAAATATGAACTTTTTCCTACCCAAACAAATTACATGTCAACATCAGAAGCCTTATGCTTATGCTGTGTCTACGTGCAGTAAATTCTAGGGCAGGGGTTCTCCGCCTTTTTCTTGCTGAGGCCCCCCTCAACATGCTATAAAAATGCCAGGGCCTAGTGTGGGTGGGGGAGCGCAGAGCTCCAGGCCGGGATCCTTGGCCATAGGCATAGTTTGACTTCTATTTGGGGGGAGGGGGAGGGCAAGGGCTGGCGGGGCTCAAGCACAGCAGGGTCCCGGGAGAGAGCACCACCTCCACCCTGATTCACTCAGGAGGCCAACCAGCCTGTCTGGGTTGCGGCAGAACGCAACCAAAAAATATAACTCAAAGGGGGGACTCAGTTCAAAAAGTTTGAAAACTGCTCAGGGTGCAGGCAGGGGGGAGCTAGGAGCTGTCACAATGGGATGAAATTAAGAAGGAGAAAATTTAAGATGAATATCAGGGACAGCTACTTGACAGTGCGATCTATTAGCTAGCAGAATGGTCTTCCAAGGGAGGAAGCCTCATTGTTTGAGATGTTTAAGCAGATTAGACTAAGAACTAATAAATTTACTGTAGGAATTATCTTGTACTGTACCCAAGAGACATGGTCTATTGAGCGATCAGTCTTTTTCATTCTCTGCGGCTTAGATACACTGGCTACATACTACAGCACTGTCAGATTTCACTGCAGGAAGTATCTCTGGACAAAACATTTCTAGTCATCACGTAGTAAAACAGCAAACCTCTCCATTTACAGGCATGAATAAATCAGGTCTTTGGCAGATTGCCATAAAGACAAAGGCAGGCCTGTCTGGATAATTTCTGCCTTTTAAAATAATTTTGAGCACCTCTAAAGATCCAAGATCAAATGGAACTCAGGTCACAAGTGGAAATGGGTTAAAACTAGAAAAATGCATTTCATCCTTTTCACGCTTAAGATAGAGGGTGGGTCAGATTTGAATCCTTAGCTCCGCTGATCAGAGCTGGATTGGGCCTTAAACTAAAACAGATTTCACTCACTGGTTCCAATCTAGTGGAAACCTCACTAGAAAAATTCTCAGAATTGGCACCATGAAATCATACCAGCATTCTAGTGCTAATTCGGCTTTAAACGTGAATCCATAATGCTAGCCTGAAACCAAACTTGGACTTGAACTCTTTGCCCATTTGTGGTCAAAAGTGAGAATGAGTTTTGTGATCTGATTGTTAGAGAGCTTATTCCTTCACTCTCCCACTTCCCTGGTCCTTCTCGCATGAACAGAGAGCAACAATACCCGAAGTCCGAAGGTGCAAACAATTCGATGTTTATTGGAGTGAACTTCCAGCAGGCTTAAATACAAGTTCCTTTTTCCTTATTTTCGAATCCCAACTTACTTCCTGTTTGCCCCTAATTTATATAGTAATATTCTTAGCTATACCTTAACCAATCATTCTACTGACATTTAACTAACCAATCCTAACATATTGTAACATGATTAGCTAACCAATTATATCCCACCACCTTAATTAATTTACACCCAGCAAAATTAATTATACAGCAGACAGAAACAATCACAGAACCAGACAGAGATTATACAGACAAACAATAGCAAAGTGGGAACTATAATGACAAAACAATACAGAAGTGAGGATTTCACATCCCAGCTATTGATAAGTGAGTTCTTGCCAGACAGGATGCTATCAAACTAAGTTTCCTTTTACATTTTCTAGGCACTTCCCTTTCTCTGGAGGTGATAGGAATACAATCCTGTCCTGATAGTGCCTGACAGCCCAATAGCACCTTATTTCAATGTGACTAGTTTGGAATGTGAGGAGGTGACCGGTCGCTTCCTAGCTTATGGCTGCCTCTGCTGCTTAGCCAAAGGCCTTAGCCTAAGAACAGGGCCTCAGACTGTCACAGTAAGAGAAGGCCCTTACACCAGCAGACAGTGATTTTGATTCTTTCTTTTATACCTCTAGAACTAGCCAAGTGATAAGAATACCCCTAAATTCTTAAAGGACAGGCCTTTGCAGACAGGCCTGAATATCTATATCCTAACACTCCACCCCTTTTTTTTTTTCTTTTTCTTTTGGGATCCTCCTGCCCAGGTATCCCTGGCAAAGCATAGGACATATGGCGACACATTTCCTGATAGGGCCAGGCATCAAGGTGGAAGGTGTCGATGCTCCATCTGTCCCACTGCCCCTTGTGTAGTACCATGCCCTGCACCTTCTCTCGTATGGGCATACCACACCTATTCCAATTAGTGTTCCAGACTTCCCAGTATAGTGGGCCCGAGAAGGTTGGGTCTGGGTTGTCTAGTACACTTGAGGGGGGCCTTACTACTTACTTACTTACTATAATTATAGGTTATAATTAGTGGCTGTTCTCTAGGGGGTTGTGCCCCCCTTGATCGTTTCCATATGCAATGTAACACACATATAGTTAACAATACACCAGCTGCTATGATAATCCACAGCAACACCGAGAGTCCTGACCACTGCAGTATGGTCCAACATCCTGGCCACCACCAAAAACACTGCTTCTCCTCCTTTGATAAGGTTAAAATTTTGTCAGCGCCATCCTGTAGTGTGTGTTGTAAGTGTGTCCAACTGTTGGCGCTTGCAGCAAGTTGCTCTTGTAATCTTTGTGTACTTTAGTCCATATTGTGTGTCCATTGAATATCCACAATGAAATTTGGTATTGTCCAAACCAATTCAACTACTTGGTACAGTATGGGGTAGTAGGTGCTGGTTCGATTGTTTACGATTAAGTCCACTGATCCATTGGTGCACCATAGTCCAGGTGGCAGTGTATAGAAGTTCATAATTTTGTCATACACTGGAAGGATTTTGCCTCCTAGTGTTATATTGCAGGATTGCATACATTCCCAACAGAATACACCATACCCCATATACATTACCCCTAAATGCCCCCCTTTGCAATAGGCCATTGATCCTGCTCCTCCATAGTCATAGGAGAGGGGCACATCCATATTCCTCCTCTGGATATACAACTGCTTAATGTGATGACAGTCCAATTTACCCCATTCCACCCCCCCCACCTATTCCCTAGTGGCTTCCAACGTGCTCCCCCTTCCCTACTTACTCCCACAGGGTTCAAGGGAACCACCTTATTTGCATCTCCTTCCCATGGTATCATAGTAACAATTACACAAGAACTGCCCCCACAGGTCGGGGATGTTATTTTCCAGGTAGATGGAAATTGTGGATAAATATGGGCTAGCCTCCCGATTTAATGCTGAAGGCCATTGTTCTGACCAAGCATCTCTCATAATATCCATTAACATTATTAACTGAGCATTTTGAATACCTACGCACACTTCTCCCCATGTTAGTCTTCTGAAGCCCTCCTCTACCCATGTCACCAGGTCCCCTGCCCAATGAGTTAACTGCAAGTTTACCTCTACTGCTGTCCTCCACCCTGTGGCAACTGCTGATAGTTGCTGTGCCATTAATTCATTAATTTGTTGTTGAAATTTCACATTTTGGCTTACTAATTGTTTGGTTACCCACTCGTCCCCCAGATTCCATGTACCCAGCATAGTGTTCCCAGCTGCCCACAATCCCCTTTTCTGACGACGATTCCAGGTGTGTCCCCTCACCCATGCATTGAATTGTTGTTTCAATCCTTTTATGTACATACTACAATTAGGATGGATTTGGTCCACCCACCATTCCTTGGGGCGTACCACCCATGTAATAGAGTGAAAGGACACGTTAAAAAGTGCTGGCTGCACCTGCTCCCACAATGGCTCCCAGACATTTGCTCATCGGGGAATATTCTTGGCTCCAGGCTGTGGCCACTTTAAATTTGGATTCTTCCAACTTGGCATCCATATCACCTGTAGGGTTACATTCTGTAAAATGGTTAACTCATCGTACACCCAGCGTCCCAAAGGGGATTTTACGCCTAATGTAATATGTACATAACAATCACACCTTTGGGGATTATCTTCCATTGAAGTACCATTGTGGTTACATATGGTAACATCACACCCTAAATGTGGGGCCCTATTTTCCCAAGAGGGTTCATTTGCTCCAGGAGACCAGAGGGTTATAGTCTTTGGACCCTCTGTAATAAATCACACAGCTGGGTAACTGTGTTTTCCACTATCGTTAATCATGGCAGCACCCAGGGAGTACCATGCGATATTTCCTGATAAATTTGATATTCTCCACCTGGTTGGGATTCCCTCATCTAATCCATAAACCATATACTGACACTGCCAAATTCCTGTTGGAGTATTAGTGGTACATCTTTCTATGGGGAGATTCTCATAGTCTTCATTAGCTTTATTACCACAGGTTGCATGTGTAGCCGTCCATGTGTTTCCTCCTTTTGACACTTCACATCGTGGGATCTGAATAGAATTTGTAAATGTGACAATTGTGATTAGCACTAGTAATTGTTCCATCCAGGGCCAGGGAATTTTATCCTTTTCTGTTTTTTGAATTAACCTGTAATACACACATAACAAAATTTACACGTCCCCTTTCCCAATCACCTGTTTGTACCTTTTTATTTGCGTGCAGTGAACTCATTCCCATCCTCCATTCTCTGTACCCAGTAATAGCAGACTGGGCCCTAATTGTTCAAGGACAAGATAGGGGCCCTTCCATTTAGGAGCTGGGAATGGATGGTGTTGACCTGGAATCTTGTACATCACTAGATCTCCCACCATGGGTAGATTACGCTCCCCAGGCAGGTCATACCATGCTTTGACTCTTGCTGCTCCTTGCTCGTCTTGCCAGGCCACCGCCTGCTGCACTTGTTTTACATGTTCGATTAAAGTTAAAATCCATTCTTGTGTTAAGCCATGTGTAGTGACTTCCCCAGGTACTGGGGTAAGTAGATTTTCCCACCGTTCATAGGCCTTCCCATGAGAGCTTCATATGGAGAAAATCCTGTGCCCTTTGATTCTCGGGCCCTTATTCTCATTAAGACAAAGGGCAGTAACTGTAACCAGTTTTTTCCTCCGATTTCCACTCCCTTTCTTAGCTCACTTTTAATGGTGCAGTTCATGCGTTCCACCTGCCCCGCAGCCTGGGGGTGATAAGCAATATGGAACAACTGTGTGATTCCAGTGAGGGCTGATAGCTCCCCTAACATATCTGACCGAAAAGCAGCTCCTTGGTCTGAGTCAATCGGGACCCCACAGCGAGTGAATACCTCATTTACCAGCATTGCAGCAGTTACCCGGGCAGTTTGATTACACAGGACCCCTACCACCAGATCACAGAAAAAAACGATTCATGTTGGTGGTAGTGGATGCTTTCGGCCGATGGGTGGAAGCTTTCCCCACAAAGTATCAAACTTTGTGGGGAAAGCTTCCACCCATCGGCTGAAAGCATCCACTACCACCAACATGAATCATTTTTTTCTGTGATCTGGTGGTAGGGGTCCTGTGTAATCAATTTGTATTCTTTCCCATGGTCCCCTTGGGGTTTGTCTCATTAATTCTCCCCTTAGCACCTTGTGAGGTGGGCTGTGCCTGGCACAGTCCAAACAACGTTCCAGATGTGATTTTAAATCAGCTGCCATTCCTGGCCACCAGCACAACCTTTTTAAAGTTCCCAGTGCCTCCTCTAACCCGGGGTGTCCCCCTGCCAAGCTTCCATGCACCCAGCTTAAGAAAGCCGTCCGACTTCCCTGAGGGCACAACATTACCGGTCCCTCAATTGCTAAGACACACCAAATCCCTTCCATTAGTTCCACCTTTGGCACATGCCTGGCCCCAAGTTTCATGATGCCTTCCAGTCCTGGGTCAGATTCCTGCAACTCTCAAATTCACCCTCCCCGATCTGTCTCCACCCTGCTTCTTGTTAACACTGTGACAGGCACACTCTCTTCTGGCTCCCAGGGCCATGGGGGTGCCTCTGTTGTAGCCCACTTGGCCTCTACATTGGCCAGATTATTCCCTTTGCTTAGGGGTCCTGTTTTCTTGTGTGCCTTTACCTTTACCACATTGGTCTGTGTAAAACAGTGACTCAGCTCCTCCACTCACTTCCACCAGGTAGCATGCTTGATTGTGGAGCCGTCTGTTGCCCTGAAATGATTATCTGCCCACCATCTCAGCATTAATGTGGCACCACGAAATACATAATCTGAATCTACCACCACCCAACATTCTGGCTCAAATTGGGATCCAACTCGTTTAAAGCTGTTAGCAAGGCTGCCAGTTCTGCCTCCTGAGCTGACTTTGCTTCTAGTGAGAAACCAATGGTGCTGACTGACTCATTGCCTCTGATTCCCACAACAGCTAAGCCTGCAGTTTCCCGTCCCCCTTGATACCTACAACTTCCATCCAAAAACCATACCAGTGTCCCCTCCTTTACCTGATTGGGGTTAGCCGCCCGAAACACCTGATGTTGGGTTTTACCTGGGCTGGCTTCACATTGGTGTGGGGTGCCAGCCAGATGTAATCCAGCTACCCAGACTATGGGTTCCTTTAACACCTCTGCTTTAATGTTTTCTGCCTGTAGAGCCAGCAACCATTTAGCAATACGCTGCCCGCTCACTTGTCCCTGTAAGATAGTGTGCATGTTTAACAGCCGCAGGGGGTCAGGATGAGATCGGACTATTACTTTCTGCATTCCCGTAAGGTATTTAAATTTCTCTACCCCCCAGTAGGAGCACAACAGCACCTTTTCACACCATCCATACTTCAATTCCACAGCACTCAAAAGTCGATAGGCAAAGGCCACAGGTCGGTCCTTTGCTCCATACTCCTGTGTTAATGCACAACCAATGGTAGTGTCTGATACCAAAGGATACAGATAAAAGAATTTCTCCCCATCCAGGGAGGCCAGCACTGGAGCACTGGCCAGGTTTTCCTTTAGCACTCTCACTGCCTCAGTACACTCTTCTGACTATTCCCAAGTTGAGGCTCGGGTTAGGTCAAATAGAGGCTGGGCTATTTCTGCATAATTGGCCACAAAATCCCTGCAAAATCCAGTTAGACCCAGAAAACTTTGCAAGCTTTTCACATCCGTAGGCAGTGGCAGGGACTGGATCAGTTGCACCCGTCCCTTATCGATTTACCTTCCCATCTGAGACACTTCCACTCCTAAGTAGGACACTCTTGTCTGTCCCATCTGAGCCTTTTTCCCATTGACCTTCAATCCTGCTCTTGCCAAAGCTTGCAGGTCCTGCTCAGTTAGTTCCCTGTCTTCTTCCTCTGTCCCTGACATTAGCAACAGGTCGTCTACATATTGTATGCACGTTGCTGAATCCATCCCCTCCAGAGCCTGTCTCATATATCTGTGAAAAATTGCAGGGGAGTCCCTATATCCCTGGGGTAGGACTGTCCAGCAGAATTGTCTGCCCTCCCATGTGAATGCAGTTTTATATTGACACGAGGTAGCTAGTGGCAGAGACCAAAACCCATTAGCTATGTCCAAAACAGTGAAAATTCGGAATTGGGGTCCAATACGGGCCAACATTTCAGGATACGCTGCCACCACTGAGGCTGGCGAATTGGCCAGAGCATTTAGTGCCCTGTAATCCACAGTGAGGCGCTAGGTACCATTTGGCTTCCTCACGGGCCACACAGCAGCATTACAAGGGGATGCAACTGCCCGAATCAGTCCCCTCTGTTCCAACTCCCCAATAGTTGCCCCCACCTCTGCCAATGCCTCCCGAGGAATAGGGTACTGTTTCTATGGGGGAGGGTCCCCTCCCTCCATCAGTACCTTCATGCTGTCCCTCCCACAATCCAGGTTATCCTTAGCCCACACAGGGATGTGTTCCCACCCAGCTGGGGGTGGTGGGAGGGCATATGTCACTTTAATGGCCATAGTGGCTATCCCCATGGGAATGGTATAGCCCTGACCCTCCTGCGTTTGCCCCAGTAAACACACCCAATTGGCTAAATCCAGTACAAGTCCCAGTTTGTGTAAATCTCCTGCCCCCAACAGATTAAGCATATCATTACAACCCCACATAATCTCCCCTTCCCTCCAGATTCCTTTGATTTGTCCCCGCCTCAGGGTTAACTGTGTCTCCCCTCCCGTTGCCCCTACAGTTGTCACAGTCCCTTCTGAGGGTCTTCCCTGCCCCCATGTGGTTAAACTGATGGCTGCTCCAGTGTCTATCAAAAAATCCCTCATGGGACTCCCTTCGATTGCCCCCTGGAGCGTGGGGCGACCAGATGCATCCCGTCCTAAACTGAGAACATGGACAGGACGCCTCCCAGGGCACCCCTAAGTTGCAGCACCCACCTCTGTCCCTCCCACTGGTTCATGGGGGGACCGGGGGTCCTGGCACCGAACACATTCCTGTCTCCATGCAAAATTGTGTGTCTGGCATTTCAGGCAGTCCCAGTCCCTTGGTCTCCGGGACCACTTTCCCCCTGATCTGGTAAGATCCTGGGTAGTCAGTTTAGCCTGCAGTCTCTGGATCTGTTGCTCTATAGCTGCCCGCTCGTCCCTGACTACCCTCCCAAAGCCACGAACTCTCCCTCTACCTCCTCCTCTCCAGGCTGACCCACTCCTTTCCACCTTGTATTGATCCCCCGCAGTAATAGCATGGACTGGCTCTTCCTCCTGATGCATCTGCCTCCACACATCTGCCTGTTCCAGAAACTGGGGTAGCTGATTGGGAGCAAGTTCAGGGTGCTGCAACCTTAAATGCCCCACGAACTGCGGATTGCTCAGCTCCAACCGTTTCTCCAGCAATTCCACACCCCTACCCTGCTCCACACCCCCACCAGGTCCTGGTGCCCCTGCCTGTGGCATCACCCATGGACCATCCAGGGGATCCACCCAGCACCGTGCCCATGCCTGTATACGATTAAGTGTATCCCGCCCTGTTTCCCCAGGGATTCGCTTCATCTTATTCATCCCCGCAGTACAAGAGTACACCCCAAACAACTGTTTTGCCACCTGTCCGGGGATTAGAAATGGGTGTGCCACTCCTGCCACATTGATTCCCAAGGTACCTCGTCCCAAAAGACTACGCCATAAGATCACCTGGTCCTCACGAGTTAGACCCTCCATCTCCCTGCCCACCTCCACTAGCCACAGCACAAACTGATCCCAATCATCCCGGGGTACCTTTCCCAAACGGCCCAGTACTGCCTCCCGGTCCTTCAGGGACAAGGGGCGGATTTCTGCCTGTTCTACTACTTGTGGGGCATGGTCCCCCCACCCCACAACCAGGGCCACTATTCCTGCCTCCTGCAGTTCCTCCCGGGTAGCCTCTCTCGCAGGGGCTGTAACTGTGGATCGCCGGCTTACAACATCCACCGGCAGTGGTGGGTACAGTGTTTTTTCAGGGTAGGGTGGTGGAGGTGTCTCCTTCAGTTCCATTAGTGGGGCGGATGGTTTGGGGTCCCCAAGTCCATTGCGCCCATATTTACAATGATACAATTCCTCCTCTAAGTCTCCTACTCTTCCCAGCAGTTCGTTCCTCTCTCTCCGGATTGCCTGACAAGACTTCTCTGTCCGGGCAGCATCCCGTGCCTTCAAATCCGCCACCTCTACTGCTAACACAGATTTTTCTGTTAAAATCCGTTGCTGATCCACAATCCCCTCCAAATCCTTAATGTGTTGGAGGAGATCAGCTTCCCTTTTTACCCAGTATGCCATCCCAGCACACAAACCTTGTAATACCATTCCCTTTTTCCTACACTCCTTTCCCTTGGGGTCTCCCAAAACCTCTCCCATCTCCTTCTCAATCTCATCCCACGTGAACCCCTGCACCTGGTATGGGCCCTGATTCTTCCTTATCCATTTGTTCAAAAAATCCGTTACCCCAGCTTGCCAGAACCCACAACTACCATCATGAGAGTTCGCCATACCCCCTCCAAGCAGCTGCGCGGACTGTTGGGGAGGGGGACTTACAGGCTGCCACTCACCTATCCAATATGATGTATCCAAGTCCTGGCACCAAGATGTTAGAGAGCTTATTCCTTCACTCTCCCACTTCCCTGGTCCTTCTCGCATGAACAGAGAGCAACAATACCCAAAGTCCGAAGGTGCAAACAATTCGATGTTTATTGGGGTGAACTTCCAGCAAGCTTAAATACAAGTTCCTTTTTCCTTATTTTCGAATCCCAACTTACTTCCTGTTTGCCCCTAATTTATATAGTAATATTCTTAGCTATACCTTAACCAATCATTCTACTGACATTTAACTAACCAATCTTAACATATTGTAACATGATTAGCTAACCAATTATATCCCACCACCTTAATTAGTTTACACCCAGCAAAATAAATTATACAGCAGACAGAAACAGTCACAGAACCAGACAAAGATTATACAGACAAACAATAGCAAAGTGGGAACTATAATGACAAAACAATACAGAATTGAGGATTTCACATCCCAGCTATTGATAAGTGAGTTCTTGCCAGAGAGGATGCTATCAAACTAAGTTTCCTTTTACATCTTCTAGGCACTTCCCTTTCTCTGGAGGTGATAGGAATACAATCCTGTCCTGATAGTGCTAGTGCCTGACAGCCCAATAGCACCTTATTTCAATGTGACTAGTTTGGAATGTGAGGATGTGACTGTTTGCTTCCCAGCTTATGGCTGCCTCTGCTGCTTAGCCAAAGGCCTTAGCCTAAGAACAGGGCCTCAGACTGTCACAGTAAGAGAAGGCCCTTACACCAGCAGACAGTGATTTTGATTCTTTCTTTTATACCTCTAGAACTAGCCAAGTGATAAGAATACCCCTAAATTCTTAAAGGACAGGCCTTTGCAGACAGGCCTGAATATCTATATCCTAACACTGATCAGTTCCAAATGGGCATCTGGCCACGCTTAAAATGCATGCACATGTTTCAACACAGGTCAGTATCAATGTTCATGAGACACGCAGAACTAAGACAGCAGAGGGACTGTAAATCAGGACTGAGGTGCTTTGTCTGAGTGCTGGGTAAAAATTACCTAATATCGGCCCATAGTACAACTGTTTCAAGCCAATCCCGGTCTTAGGCTTGGTCTACAGCAAATCTGGTCTACAGAGTTAGGTTGACATAAGGCAGCTTAGATCAACCTAACTCTGTAAACATCTACACCAGGGATCAGCAACCTTTGGCACTCAGCCTGCCAGGGTAAGCCCCGGGCCGATTTGTTTACCTGCTGCATCCACAGGTTCGGCCGATCGTGGCTCCCACTGGCCACGGTTCGCCGCTCCAGGCCAACGGGGGCTGTGGGAAATGGTGGGCAACACATCCCTCGGCCTGCACTGCTTCCTGCAGCCCCCATTGACCTGGAGCGGCGAACTGCAGCCAGTGGGAGCCACGATCGACTGAATCTGCGGACCCGCAGGTAAACAGGGCTTACCCTGGCGGGCTGCAGGCCAAAGATTGCCGATCCCAGATCTACACTAAAATGTAGCTCCCCCAATGTAACTCGCCCACTACATGGACTTAATAACTCCACCTCCGCGAGAGGCATAGCACTTAGGTCGATGTAATTAGGTTGACACAGGGCCATTGTAGATGCTGCATGGCTTACATCGACTGTTGCTGCCTTTCAGAAACCATCGCACAATGCCGCACACTGACAGGTAAATTGTTGTAAGCACTCCTGGTGAGGACTTGCACCGCTGACCCAAGGAGCGTAGTGTGGACTTGCAAAAGAGATTTAATTACTGCAGTGACTGTACGTCAACGTAGCTTAGTTCAGGGGTTCTCAAACTTTTTCTTTCTGAGCCCCCCACCCCCCAACCTGCTATAAAAACTCCACGGCCCACCTGTGCTACAACAACTGGTTTTCTGCGTGTCCAGTTGATTCAAAGTCAGGGCCGGCGTTAGGGGATAGCAAGCAGGGCAATTGCCTGGGGCACCATGCCACAGGGGGCCCACAAAGCTAAGTTGCTCAGGCTTTCGCTTCTGCCCCTGGGTGTCAGGGCTTGGGCTTGGGCTTTCTGCCCTGGGCCCCAGTGACTCTAAGGCTCGCCCTGCTCTCTGGTTTATTTTGATGGAGCTCTGAAACCTGATTGTGGCCCTCCAGGGACTCCTGGTTGAGAACCACTAATTTAGGTCAACTTAATTTTGTAGTTCAGACTTGCTCTTAGCTATAATGATTTCTAAATCCACTCAAATTAAAATTAAAAATTAAAGAAAAACATTAAAATGATATTAAAAAGTTACCTTTAAACTTGCAGACGCTCACTGGGCAGAATTTTCAAAGAATTATCTCTGTATTAAAAATGTTAAAAGGCAGCATGTAAATGCTGACCCCTAAAACCCCTCTGTGTTTTAACATATTTTCTTTAGTTGGCCCCAAACAGATGTTCCAACAAAACTTAGATCAGAAAGTCTAACCTCTAGGGTGGCTGAAGGATGCATTCTGGCAGATTTACCCTACCTTCAATGTTTTGACAATGAATTGTTCCATTCATAACACCTAATAATAGGTGGTAATCATTCCAGAACTTAAAGAAACTTTAATTATGGATTAAAACACGAGCGGTGAACTACTGTAGGTCTATATTGGTTTAAAATAGTGCATAATGGCCAACGCATAAATATACCCTAGCCTGTCTTCTCTTGCATTCAGCATTTGTGAATGTACAGTGTCAAAATACAATGCAATCAGTAACTTAATATGACTTTTGTACAATATAGGCAAAAATGTAATCATACAATGGCAAATCAATAGAAAGAGAGATTTTAGCCATGAGTTTCTAGCCATTGCTATCACAGCAATAAAACAAGCAGATATATTGTGCTTTCTTATGCCATCTCACTTAAGTGCTCCTGCACAGACACATGGGTGTACATTGTCATGTGTCTTGTAAAATCAGCTACTTGTATACAGTATGTAAGTGCAGATATAAGATATTCATGTAACTGAAAGAGCAGGATTGAGTTGTAACAGAGATATGAGATTTTAATCCATTCTGGAAGTGAAAAGAGATTATCTTCAGGGTACTAGAATATTAGCTCACCATATTATGGACACAGTTTGTTAAATATTGCTTCTTAGCTTATTATTCTTACTTCAATGACCTGTAAAGAAAGACTAATATCAGGGCACCAAGAAAAATAGGTAGAATTTGTATTTATATACAAAGAGATGTGGGACATACTAAAGATCAGCTTGCTGCATTATATATACAATGTATTGTTAGGCGTGTCTGAGACTAATCACATTGGGGTCTTGTGAACCTTTCTTTTGATTTTGATTCTGATTCAGCTGGGTTCACACTGGATCTGATTCTAATCCTACTTTGGTGTAAATTAGGCAAAACTGCATTTAAATCAATGGGATTATACCAGTGCAAAACCTGTGTAAATGAACTCAGAAATTGACCCCTCAAGGCTTTCCCCTGAGTTCAGGGTTTGAATGAACTCTGGAAAATACAAACTTGCTCATAACCACTGTGTGTCCAAAGAATGAAATAACACAGGAATTGCATGGTTTCAACACAAAACCCAGGCTCAGGCTTACTAAGCGCTGGCCAGATTCACTTGAAACCTTTGCTGTGCTTCTGAGAAACCTGTGATGAGATGAGTTTGTAATGGAACAGAAAAGGTGCATGTGGTTTTTGGTGTTGTAACCCAAGTTTAGCACAGATCTGGGTTTTATTAATTATAATGGGCCACACCTTGAGGTCCTTAGAAAGACAAATCCTAGTGGATGGAATTGTGCCTGACTAAGGACTTCCAAATTTGGCTAAATCTTCATCCCAAGTGTCTGATTAGTGCAAAATCCAGCAAAACTGAATGGCCTGGCCAGCTTCCAGACTCAGAGAGTTCAGATGGAATTATGACCACCTCAGAGTGGCCACATAAGTCTGTTCTAATAGCACAGTCTAGTCCTCTGCCACACTCAGGCACATGGGGACAATGTCTTGAAGGCCCTGTTTATGAGCAATAGTTCCCCACATCAGCACATGGCATATGATCAACAGTCAGCGTGGGAAAATGGGATTGCAGTAAATTCAATAGCTTCTATAGAAAATAGAGGGAAATTAGGAACCCATGGAAGGAATTTGCATGAGTGTCTCACTCCCAGCCTTCAGGGGTTTTTACACTGCTTCAGGCCATTTAAGTAGGACTGAGGATTTGGCCCATTATTAGTTGTATCAGCAGTAATAAGCATGGCTGGTCTCACTCTCTCTCTCTCTCACGTGCCCGCGCACACACAAACACTGAGTACATTTGAATCTATCCTGTCGTTGCCCTCAAAGTAACTTACTTTCATCTCAAACCTGCTTTCAGTGTTGAATGACGAATAAATTGAAGCTCAGACTAGTCCTGTCCTGCCTTTCTCTTGTGTAGGAGAAGCGCAACTAATTGGTGGAACAATTTCAACCTTTTTTTCATATGATTCACACCTACGTTTCTTTGGCCCAGCAGGGCACTTCAGCATGTATGCAATTAGCGTGTAAGGTAGGAGTTAGTCATGCTTTTTTCCTTAATAGAAAAGAAAAGTAGAATAGCCTGAAGATTTATTGATACTTGCTTTGATTACACAATTCACTCCAGCTGGTTTGATTTCTCTTTTTCACATTTACATTATTAGGTCTTTTGAGTCAACAGAGTTGTGACCGGGTGCTTGGGATGGGCCATGCTGAGAATGCCACACTCAGGGCAGACTGCAAGAAATAGGGCAGATAATCCCCAAAGCTGGTGGTTTACTCCATAATTAGATTCAGAAAAAAAAGAACTTCTGCCAGTATCACACTGGTTAATCAGATGGCAAACACAGTCCTTTAGGCATTTCAGCCCTAGGCTACCATCCAGGCAACCCAATCTAATACAGTGAGAGGTTATTGAAAACCCATTTCACCATATCTGAGGTTCTTTCTAATCCCAAAGGATCAGACAAATATCCCCAGGTCAATATGAATCTCAGATCTTACCCAAATATCACACTGTCAGCCAATCCTTAGTAAACTAGCTAACAATTTATTAATAAAAGACAAGAAGAGCATAATAAATGGTTAATAGATCATATAAATACAAATGATTGCAAAGTCCTTAGATCAGGTTTGTAGCAATGATGGAATATAGTGCTGGCTTGTAAAGTCTCTCTGGTAACTTCCAAAAGACGGGAAGGTCCTCAGTCCATTGTTGAAGATGCTCCTCCTAGGTGTAAGTCCACAGTTCAGAGAATTAGAGCAGGAAGGAGGCAAAATGGAATTGTCTCAGGGGTCTTTTATATACTTTGCCATGTGCATGGAAATTTACTCTCCCAAACAAAGCCCACAGCTCTGTTTGTGGAAGGTTACTGGCCCAGATGGAGTCCAGGGTCACATAAGCAAATCACATTCCCTTTCATGTTTTGCTGAATCACAGGGGGTGACCATTGGCTCCTCGCTGTCGGAGGCATCCTCAGGAAGAGCTATCTGGACAGGATGAGTTTCTTTAATGGCCCATTGTGAAAGTGGAGTGTCCTTCATGGGCCATCAACACCTAGCTGTCTAGCCCTAATGTAAATTCTATCTGAGGGGTGTCACCCTGGAATACAACACATGTTTAAGATGCAAGTCCATGGCCAGTATTCATAACTTCAGATACAAAGACGATACACATAAACAGGATAATCATACTTCGCAAATTATAACTTGTCCATTGTCACCTTTCATGACATACTTTGTACAAGATATGTTGCAATTGTATAACAGTGGTAGCAACAATGATACAAATGGTCATCTTTCTCATACACAGCATCACAAGAGTAATCCATTTGTTTTGTACAGATGTCATCAGTGATGCAGATCTCGTGTGACATCTCTTTGTCACAAAGGGGGGCGAGGGTGTGACATTCACACTGGTAATGGTGGAAGAGCACATGATGGTTCACAGCTTTCCACATGTTCGACTTCCTACACAACTTCAGGTATGCGCAGGTACGTATTCTCATCCTGGAACTATTCTGCCAAGCTATAGACTAGATACTAGGACTTGCTGCTCCACAAGTCAGAATCAAGGTTGGTCAAGAAGTGTTCATCGACCAAGACTATGCAGATGCTGCTGCTTTGCATGTGGAGAAGCCAAAGAATTTCAATCCCGTGCTTCAAGGTTTCTAAGACACTGCCTGAACTCTGGAGTTGAACATCTCTTGGCAGAAGGCCAAGCTACATAACTTCATAGCTGGGCCACCAGAACCCCTGGTGCAGGTTGGGTCAAGCACTGTGGAGAGCATTGATGAGTTCATCCACCTAGGCTGCAAGCAGAATTCAAATGGTCACAACAAACCAGATGTTCTCCAATTATTAGATCTCACTGCCTCCTGCATGAAGTTCTTGACTTGCATATGAAAAAAGTATTTGCACTGACAGAGTTCAGGATCTATCAGACCTTTGTACCACCTGCATAGCTATATGGGTAAGAAACCTGGACCCTGTTACAGACAGACTTGGATTGGCTAGAGGTATTCCATATGTGCTGTCAGTACCAAATCCTAAGTATAAAGTGGCTCGACTTTGTGCAAAATGCCATAATGTTGCAGAGGTATGGCCTTTCTCCAATTGCTCACTACATTCAAAAATGGCATTGCACGCTCTTTAGCCAAGGCGCCAGGATGAATAAAAATATGTCAGCACACTGTGCTCTCAAACTCTCCATTGTTGCCCAAAGGGGTGCATGTCCTGGCCCTCCCTGATGTTGCCCGTGGGGCTGCCCCAAAGAATCATGGATTCACAGGACTGAGTCAGATCTGGGAACTTCACTACACAATGCTTGGTATGATGCCATCAACCATAGTCATTTTGGCTGGTGCAATAGTGCTTAGTAGACGATGTGTGGATGTTTGTTGATGTGTGGATGTTCTTGATGATGATGGTGTTTGACAGAACTGTGGAGGAAACACATCTACCTGACCAGTTGCTAGGACTTGGTAAGTATGAGATTACACAATTCTTCCCACAAGTGTCTCTTCAGTGTCTTTTTAGGATGGGATCTGAACCAATTTGGGCTAATCGGAAACTGGATCAGAAAATATTAGTGCTGGGATTCTCCTGAGATAAACCCATTTTAGGAAATTCACTCAGCTTAGAACTCCAGTTTGCTAGAACTCTGTGCACGATAGTTACCGATTGCCAGATTCGGTGCTTCTTATGGAAGATTTTCATTGCATATTTGTTAGATAATCCTCCTGGATCAAAACCCCAGGTCTGTATATCTCCATAAGCTTTGAGTTATCTGAAATCTGAATCCAGATCTGAATGTTTGATTCAGACCAATCTCTTGTAGTTAGTAATAAAGAACAAGGGGGAAATAAAAGCAGAGAATTGGTTTTGCATAGCTGGGACTATCTCATGCTAAAATGTTTTGCAAGTCTTCCAAGAGGCGTCAACTCTTTTTAGGCTGATGGATATTGATCTGAACACAAACTAAAGTATGTGTAGCATGTTATGTCTATTGTATTTTATCTTTAGCTTGCCATTTGTATGTACAATACTATTTTTATATGTGTGTTGTTAAAATGTTTTATCTGAAAGATATCTTTGCATTAGTACTTTGCTTTCTGAGCTCCATCCCACAACAATGGCCAGATGTTGACTTACTTCAGAAAATACCCAGGGATTCCCACCAAAGGGAATTTACTGAAGTGAGAATGAAGGCCCATATTGTGAATGAAAGGGATTCTCCGTCATCCTGCTTGGAAGAGGCTGAGTAAACTGCCTCCGTGGCACTAATCCCTCCTCCTTCCAGACCCCACAGAGGGTGCTCTGGGGTCCATGCAAGGGGGAGGGAGGAAACAGACTAGGTGAAAGGGAGGGCCAGGCGAGATACACATTGTCCTCCTCCAGTCCTGCAAAACCCTGTCTTTCTTGGAGCTTTTCCTCACTGTGGCCCCAAAGACCGCAATAGCTAGATGTATTTCCAGATAGTATGGCTCCGATGAGGCCATGATGCCAAGGACGGACGGGAGGGGCACTAGGGAGGCATAGGGCTGTCATGTGGATGTCCCTGGCCTGCCAGAGGTCTGAGGATAGGTCTCATGGACTATTCCATGAGAGGCAGGACAGGGCAAGCATGTCCCTCAATGGGAAACAAGCTCAGCAAGGGGACCCTGGCAGGGGATGGAAGGAGAGGTAGACACAGACTCAAGTAAGGACCTCAGGATTGGCCCATTGGGAGTTTTGTCTTCAGTAAAAGATTTCAGGATTTGTTTCTGTCAGACAAAACAAGGTAAATGAAAACAACTCAAGACACAATGTCAGACCTGAGATGGAGACAGGGCCCGAGTAATCGCCTCACAAAATGGAGTCTCAATTCCAGGGTTGGAAGTTAAGGAGCTGTGAGACACACCAAACACTAGAATTAGGTGCGGGATCACTACAATTTGAGGTAATTTTTGAAAGTATCACTTGTGATGGGAAAAACTTGAAAAATGGCAGGGCCTACACAGAGTTTGGAAGGATAGATAAATCCTTGCCTCTTCTGACGACACACAATAGTGGAGAGGATGCAAGGAGTTTTCTCCCATTTCATAGCATAGTCAAAGCACCTTCACTAGGAAAAAAGATGTCGTCTTAATTTGTGCAATGCCTTGTCTATTTGGGGACATTTGGGGAAATTAGTCCAAATTAACTAAAGGTGTGAATTGAAAGTAGATTAGTTAGGATCCTGTGTGGATGTTCTTATTCAGAATTAAAATGGCTTTAATTCAGTTTAGCTTAGTTGACATGGCCATTTTAATTATGAATAAACCACATAGAGGTTTAATGCAGTTTAAATAAGCCACTTTAAAAATTATTTCAGATTAACTTTCCTGAGTGGCCTGTGTAGACAAGCCCTTAACCGACATGTGGTAACTCATACGAGGTAAAATCCTAGTGAAGACAAGGCAGTTTGTAGTTTTAACTTGAAGCGAGCAAGTTGAGGTAGCCCCATCTGCTAACACACTGAAAACTACAAGCTGTCTTATCTTCACTAGGATTTCACCTTGTTAGTCACTGTGTGTCTGCTAACAAGTTAAGAATACACCTTTCTTCCTACTGAAAAAGTGGCCTCTCAGGGCCAAACAGAAGTGCTGTCCCTGGCCTCAGGGCATCAACATGACTACTTCATCCTTACTCCCCTGGGAGGTCCACGGGGCTGGCTGTGATGTACTAGGTGGGGCCATGGCTTCATCGAGCACTTCATGAAGTGGTAGTAGCAGGCATGAGCCTACTGTACACTGGGGTGCTCTGAGGATGCATGCTACCTCCTTTGGACAAAATGCCTGCTGCCCCCCCCCCCCAACCGCAGCATTGAACCTGGATCACAGCTTAGTTTGAGTCTTCCACTGGTTTTGTGCTACCAGAGCACTGTCTTTTAGCTCAGGCAGCAGAATCTCATGCTTTTAGATCAGAAGTCTCAGGTTCTGCTTCCTCTGCCAATGACCCACCAAGAGGTGCTTTGTTACAAGTGTCAGAGCTGAGATTAGAACTCAGGCTTCCTGCCACCCATGCCTGTGCTCAGACACAGGTGATCATATCTCTCTGAACATTCTCGTCCTCAGGTGTGGCCAAATGGCACTGAGTCAGGTAGCCTCTACTGGGCACTTCTGCTGTGAGTGCTATGAAGTGTTAGTTAACAGGTAGTCAAAGGCTGGAACAGGACAAAACTTGCTGTACAGCAAGTTTGTGTGGCTTGTTCTCACCCTTATTTAAACCAACATTCTGATCTGAGTTACACCAGAGTAAATCCAGTGTAACTTCACTGAAATCAGTGGAGTTATTACAAATGTACAGTGGTGTAACTGAGATCACAGTGTGGCCCTCAGTAATTAGTGTTTGCATAGCTTACCATAGCAAATGAATTGCAATGACTGAGTCACAACTAAGATTGACAGTGTAAGCTAAAATGAATAGCTTGGCTACAGTCAGCAAGCAAGACGCCTCTTCTCCACTCCCACAGACCGAAATTGCTGCAAAGATTTTGGTGTGCTACTGAGCATGAATTACTTTGATTATAAAACAGACTCATCGTTTAATCAAAGAACCAAATTATTTTAACTTGCATGTGCATGTGGAGTGTCCATAAATTATGACCATATATAATAAATGAAGACTGCAAAAGTTACACTAAAGAAAAGGGTACAATCACACTGGTGTTTTGAATGCAAGTCTGGAATGATTCTATTGACTTCAGTTAAGTTCCTCTGGCCGTACATTGGTATAACTGAGAGCAGAATTTGCCCCATTAACTTAAATCTGTAACTTTGACATGATAGACAGTGTAATGGGTCAGAATTTCAAAGGTGTACTTTTATGTGCCTCCGAATTATACATAGAACTCCTGATGCATGTGCAAGCTGGGTGTGTGAAAAACTGTGTCTTTGA
This sequence comes from Eretmochelys imbricata, assembly GCF_965152235.1. NCBI lineage: Eukaryota > Metazoa > Chordata > Testudines > Cheloniidae > Eretmochelys > Eretmochelys imbricata. The sequence continues at coordinate 20,169,600 of NC_135573.1, forward strand.
AAATCTCCCCTTAAAAAGAAAATGGTCAATGCCTCTTAAAAGGATTTTTTTTCACCACTGTGTCCCTGTATGTGTCTATTAGCATCTTTCTGTGGCTATCAGTTGCATAATATTCCCTTCTAAGTGGCAATAACATTAAGACCGATATTACTACAATTCAGTATTTATTTCAGGGATGGTATGGTGAGTTCACACAGAGTTTCTAACAGTTTTCAAGAGATTACTGGTTCTATTGGTATTCTTGAAGGATAAGTACAGGAAACATCTCTCAAAGTGGTAGAAATTCTCCTATCAGAAGAAAGTTGGAGTAAGGCCACTGTACCACAGTCCTATTACAATGTTCAGTGTTCATTGCAAAGTCAAAGGCTCAGGCTGACATGGATAATTACTAAACAAGTGCAATCTATGTAATTCTAGCCAAGCTTTGGCCTGTTCTTCATATGCTGATGGGCCTAACCTCGAGTCCAGTGGTGCAGGATTACTTTGCAAACAGAACAACCCTCTGTTATACACAAGCCACATTCAGTTGCATTAGGAGTGTATCAGGCAGAAAGCCAGCGTAAACCCACAATTCCCAAGAACAGGGCTGAGAAACATTGCCAACCCTGTGATGGGGCAGCTACTGTTTTAGAATGCACCCTACTAGAGATTATAATGTGGCAACCACTCAAAGGGATGATGACATGGTCTTCAGTATATTATTCATGAAACCAGACTCCCAAAGGTGTTTATGAGGCTGGCATGGGAGTGATTTCTGCCTTTGACTCATGGATAAATTTATATTGTTGCCAGCACTACTTTCTTCCTTTTAAATATTATATTGATTCTAAAGTTTGAGAACCAGGAACAGTAGAAGATAAACAACATATTTTGTCTTCATTTGCACCAAAAGCAATGGACCTGCATGGGAGGAACTGCAGACAGAAGTTTTCCCAGAGTTCCTATACTAAAGTCACCACTGGCTTCAAATTCACTTCGTTCTCTCTCATACAAACATATAGGCATGGGTTATGATAAGGGCATGACACACAGGAATACTAGGAAGAGAATGAACTTTATTCTCTGGCCCTAGTGAGGGCTTGGGTGAGGGTTATAAATGTTAATACCCTTGTCACAAAACATCCATTAACTCGGTGGTGACTGCCATATGTGGGTGATGGGGTGTGGGAAATGTATCAATCTATAATATAAACCCACCTGGTGTCTGGGGCTTCCTGTTTATTGTCTCTCCATAGTTTCAGATCAGGTGTAGCTTCAACCCAAATTCTAGCTTGTGGTTTAACACTGTTTTAACTGAGCATTTTAAGGCTGAGCTCAGAGTCGTTTCCACTCGCAACCCAGGTTTCAAAGTCATGAAGAGCATCCTTTCCCATGCTGTAAGGTTTGCAAGAAGTAGAGGCCTCCTGAAATGATTGCTGGTGGGTGGAGTGAAAGAGATCATAGGAATATACATAACTGTTTCTGAGATCAAAAAAGGCATTATCCCTTTAAGTGCTATCTAGTCAGGGACATTTCAGTCATCCCTCCAAAGAATCTGATATGTTGGCAATAGATAATTAGCCCAGAAGTGGTACAGGCAGAAGATACCATCCAGTTCAGAGATACTGCTAGATTCCACTTTTTTCATTTATAGCAGGGGGAGAATTCAGGCTCTAAAATCCATTATACATGGAGTTTTGATGGATCATAAAGCTGGTTGAAATTTTTCAAAGTTTGACATTTCAAAAGCATAAATAGATTACATTTTCCAAACACTTTCGGAGCTTTTTCCGTTTGTTCAAGCAGCTATAGAGCCTCATCAAAACCTTTTGAAATTTCAAATACTGATAATAATCTAAGAAAAAAGAAAAAAATGTTGCAAAAGTTTTCACCAAAAAAAAATTTCTTTTTGAAAAAACAACAACAGTGCTAAGCCAGTGTAGCTGTTTTCTTTCAGAGTGCAGAGCTACCTGCTCTCATCAGGAGTCCCTGAAACATGTGGGCTAAGAGCAGATGCCCAGCTGGTATTCCCGGTCTGTGCAAGGCTAATTCCTGTTAGACCCTCAGAGCAGACTGTGTGTCCTTGTTGTGGGTGCATAAACCCCACAGTAGTTAACCCTGTGTTAGCAGGATCCTGTGCCCAGTTAGGCCACTGGGTGGCACCTGGAAGGATGTCAGGCATAACTGATGCTTGGACCCATATGGAGAGCAGCTGGGTCTTCATAAAGGAGCACTGAGTAGTGGGCAGAAAGGCCAGGAAGGAAACATAAGACAAAGGGATTTTCTTCTCTTAGGTGAAAGGCTCAAGAAGCCTGGAATCAGAACTAGAGGGGGCTGAGGCAGGTGGAAATCTGAGCCTTGAAATAAAAGCAATAAAGTTTTGCAGGCATTCGGTTCAGCCTGAGCAAGAAGCCTGAAGAAGGAAGGCATGGGACCTGGAAAAGAAGCCCGGGAAACTGAGGGTGTCAGGGAAGGCAGCTAGAGGCAGGGAAAACCCTGGGTCTGGACTGTCAATAGGCAAAGGCTCTGACTGCAGCAGGCATGATGGAGGGTTCGTTATAGAGCTGAGACGGAGAGTACCAAGACAGCAGACGATGAAGCGTTCTTGCTGTGGCAATCCCAACAGAGGTTTTGATATAATGTTGGAAAGTGAAGTGGAACTAGAACTATCTGAGTTGAGTTTTCTTTGAGTGCTATGTGATGAAGACCCTGGGTAAGGACCCAGGGGTCCTAGTAGCCCCAAGAAAGAGGGGCTGAAGAAAGTGAAGTTTGGATATTATTTTACGTGGACTTTGGACTGTCATACCCCAAAAGAGGTGTGGACTTAAACAGGAAGTTTGACCCCCAGAGGCCAGAGTATGTATCAGAAGGAGATGCCATGTAGCGAGAGAGCCACTGCATCACGTGGCCATGAGGAGGTGCTCCAGTGGTGAATCCCCCATACCTGATACCTGCATCTGACACATCTGGGACTTAGTGAGTCTGGGAAAACATCGTCCCCATCTGGAGTCTATGCCACTTCCTCTCCCGCTCCTCCACATCTGACAAAGCAGGTCATGGGGCTTGTAAGCCTAGAGAGGGAAGGCTCAGGTGAGAGGGAGGGTGGTTGCTGAGCTTAGGACAAGGTATGAGATCGATGGAGGGGGAGTAGTGAGATGAGGGGGTTGAGTTGGAGCTATGGGGCAGTTCTCAGTATTGGGGAGGAAGGGAGTTCTGAGCCTCAGTCAGGGTAGTCTGATCTGAAGGAAGTAAGAGGGAATCAGACAGGTTCTGTTGCTGAGTGGGGATGAAGTGGGTTGCCACAATGTGGCAGCGGTGTGGGCGGGGGGCAGGAGGACGTTGAAAGGAGATCTGTTCTGGTCGCAGAGAGGAGATGGTTTGTTGGATGGAACTGGGGTGGAGCACATGAGTGGAGGGAAGAGTGGGTACTCTTCCTCCCAGGTCTCCCCTCTACTTCCTTAAGCTCCCTGACTAAAACCCTCATGCAGCAGACCCTAGTCACCCTTGCAATGAGTATGGTCGCCCTGTACCATAAGCACCCATTTAACTTGAGCATCAGCCCCTACTGATTTCTAGTGATACCATATTTTATCTGCCTGAGTTAGGGTCCTTCGATGATCAGATCTGATTTAATGTAGATGCAACCGCAGCCAGCTAGATGGAGAATAGCAAAATAGCTTCATTTGAAACCTCTGATTTCATGTACAATTGAATGTATCCGTAATAGCATGGCTAGAAAGAAAACAACAGACTCAGACATCTACTGGGATCTAACAGACTACTAGCTGAGTGATACTGTGTTCAGTCTTTGTTTGGCATAGACTGCACTGACTGTAATGCATAGACTCTCTGCTTGTTTGCTATTAACACTTTAGTCACATTCGTAGGGCCTTATTTTTTCCAAACACTTGGGATTGCGGGATTTTGCTCTAACTCAAGAGCACAAAGAAAACTGCTTCTCTGCTCTGTCCAGTGGTGTGACAGCTCCTAATTTAGTGTCTCTGTGTTGCAGACATTGAGGGTATATCTACACAGGGGTAAAAGCCCCATGACACAGCGGTGGCTAGCCTGGGTCAGCTGACTCGGGCTTCTGGGGCTAAAAATTGCCTTGTAGATGTTTGGACTTAGGTTGGAGCCTGAGCTCTGTGACCCTCCACCCTCGCAGGGTCTATAACAGGACTATGACAGGGTTCAGAAAAGAACTAGATAATTTCATGGAGGATAGGTCCATCAATGGCTATTAGCCAGGATGGGCAGGGATGGTGTCTCTAGCCTCTGTTTGCCAGAAGCTGGGAATGGGCGACAGGGAAAAGATCACTTGATGATTGCCTGTTCTGTTCATTCCCTCTGGGGCACCTGGCCTTGGCCACGGTCGGAAGACAGGAGACTGGGCTAGATGGACCTTTGGTCTGACCCAGTATGGCCGTTCTCATGTTCTTATGTCCCAGAACTCAGGCTCCAGCCCAAGCCCAAATGTCTACACAGCAGTTTTCCAGCCCCTGAATCCAAGCCCCGGGAGTGCGAATCAGCTGACGCATGACAACAACGGGCTTTTTTTACCTGAAGGGGCTTTGCAGCAGAACTGAGGTCAGCTGTACCACAGTATATACAGGGCCCCGGCCTCAGTATTTGTCTGACAGGTGGAGAGATCCCATCTTGCTTGAAAAGACCAGTCAAAGGCAATATTTTCATTTAAACAAGCACTGGGTACTAAACATCTCACCCTGTCAGGAAACATCTGTAACATGCTGTCCTGTTGTAAAAACATGGGCACTGTGTTGATGAAAGGACGACAATGTTTGGTTTAAACACAGCTGCAAAAATGCCTGAAGGCAAAGGTTATGTCTTCACTCTGATACTCTGTTATCAAAACAGGGAAATTACAATGGAGAAGAAATATACCTTATATTGCCATTTTTTAAAAAAAACTATAGCTTGCCAACCAGCCAGGGGCAGGACTATGATGTTTTTAGTTTGGCAGCACCAGAGGTAAATCCTGCAAAAGAGTAAATAAATACATTTAGACAGGATAAGCAGTTTGGAAAAGCTCTAAAATATGATTTACAGAAGGCCTTTTAGATCAAAATGCAGTGGAATCACTCAGGTGCCTCGCACGGGGTCTTGGCCCGTGTCTGGGGCTCCTAAGTGCTGCAGTAATTCAAATAATATTGTAATAATATCTTCACTTCAGTGAAATTCATCCATAGGCAAAAGACCCCTTGGGGCCTGTGCATCACCTAAATTTTATTCTGAAGGCTTTGCAGAGATGGATTAAAATTTATTGGGGCCCTGGGCACAAAGAACATTTCCCCCCCCCACTCCTCAGGGAGATAGGGGGGCCATGCCCACCCACTTTTTAACGTGGGCATAGTAGCGACAGGCAGGTGAGGAGTGGTGATGGAAGGGGCTGCACTTTGTGGTGGGGGAGCTGATGATCACCGGTGGGGGGCTGAGATGGGCCTTAGCCACCCCCCGCCACAGGCCTGGCCTCCTGCTCCTCCTATTCCCACTGAGGCCCCACCCTTTGGCCGGAGCCTGGCAGTGGTAAGAGCCACCCAAGGAGCCTGGGCCACTGTGGGAAGCCCTGGACCCTCCCCCTGTCCTGGGCGGCATGCCCTGGGGGGTGGTGACACAGGCCAGGGGCTGCTCTTGGGTACCTGGCACCCCCCCAAGGCAGTTGGAGGGTCTGAGACTCCCCACAGCACCCTGGGCTCTCTGGGCAGTTCTTACCAGAGCCCAGCTCCAGCGAAGGGTTGCCAGGCATCCGTTTTTTTACCAGAACGCCTTATCGAAAAGGGACGCTGGCGGCTCCAGTCAGCACCACTGACCGGGCTGTTAAAAGTCTGGTCAGTGGCACAGCAGGACTAAGGCAGTATCCCTGCCTGCGCTGTCTCCATGCGGATCCCAGAAACGGCAAGTATGTCTGGCTCTTCATGGAGGGGCAGCCATGGGGGCTCCACATGCTGCCCCTTCCCCAACTGCCAGCTCTGCAGCTCCCATTTGCCAGGAACCCCGGCCAATGGGAGCTGCGGGGGTGGTGCCTGCAGGCGGGGGCAGCGACTGGAGCCAGCAGAGCCACCCGGCCACCCCTGAGTCTAGGAGCCGGACATGCCATCCGCTTCTGGGAGCCGCCTGCGGTAAGCACCGCCTGGATGAAGCCCGCACCCCTCACCCCCTCCTGCACCCTAACTTCCTCGCAGAGTCCGTACCCCTTACCCCCTCCTGCACCCCAACCCTCTGCTCCAGCCCTGAGCCCACACACCAACCCCCTGATCCAGCCCCTAACCCCCTCCCACATCCCAACCCTCTGCCCCAGATCAGAGCTCCTCCTGCACTTAAACTCCCTCCCGGAGCCTGCACCTCGCACCCCCTGCCATGCCTCAACCCCCTGCCCCAGCTCTGAGACTCCTCCCTCACCCAAAATCCCTCCCGGAGCCAGTGCACCACACTCCCTCCTGTACCCCAAACCCTTCATCCACGGCCCTACCCCAGAGCTCGCATCCCCAGCTGGAGCCCTCACCCCCTCCCGCATCCCAAACCCCTGCCCCAGCAGGATGAAAGTAAGTGAGGGTGGGGGAGAGTGACCAATGGAGGGAGTGGGGATGGAGTGAGCTATGGAGGGGCCTCGGAGAAGGGGCAGGGCAGGGGTGGGATCTTGGAGAAGGGGAAAGGCAGGGGGTAGGGTAAGGGTGTTTGGTTTTGTGTAATTAGAAAGTTGGCAACCCTACTCCAGCTTCCGGCGTGGCCGGGAGCAGGGCCCTAGGGGGAAAAGGAGAAGCAAGGCCACAATTCCTGCACCGGTGGCCCCCCCACTTCTACACAGGTTCCAGTGCTCCTGTGGGAGCCTCGTGGGCCTGTGCATTAATCTGCCACTCAGGCTTAGGTGAGACTGTTGTGTTCTGGCTCCAACCCAGACAAGTAAGGGGTTGTGTCATCACTTGCCCTGCAATCCTGGGTGCCTTACAATGCTTTGCTGCCAGGGATGCTACAAGCGTGCAGGTCACACCCTGAAGTGTCTGTGTGCTCGACAGCCCTGGGTCAGCAACTCTGATCCTTACAGCCTGTCTACAACCCTACTCTGGCTTCTGCCCAGCCTTGATTACAACCCACAACGTGACTCCAACACGCTCAAAGTGCCGACTTTTCCCACAACGGTGTGCTCTGTAATGTTCAGCCCTCTTCTGGACAGTTCAGAGAAATAATAAGGTTTTTTTGTTCTTGTAAAAACAAAAGCACATCACAACTTGTTCACCTAACTGGATATACACCCTTCTCTTTAAACACTGTACTGAGTTAGTTTATAGTAAAAATAAAATAAATTTATTAACATTAGAACATAGGTGAAGTGATGCCAAGTAAGAGGAATAAAGTTAGAAAGGGTTACAATCAAATAAAATGGAAAACACGCCTCTAAAAGTCTTACCCTGGACTTTGCTAGAATTAAATTTTTGTTCAATGATGGCTTTTCTCGCCCACTATCTTTCAGCAAGATGATGGCTGACTCCCTCCTCAGTCTGTTTCTCTTCCAGAGTCCCCAGTGTGCTAGTTCCTGTGTATTCTTCAGTGAAAGAAATAACTTGGGGTTCTCTGTGCCTTTCTTTTATAGTCCAGTGAACCTTTGAAGTAGATTCTTCTGAAGGTTACCCCTCAAAGTTCATTGAAGCTGTAGGGAAGGCGACATGGAGTCTGGTGGGGAAGGAAGCTCCATGCTCTTTCTTCCACTGCTGCTGTTTGCTGAAATGAAAATTGTTCTGTTTCCTGCCATCTCCTCCCCCTGCTGTCTTGATGGTCCTGTTGACTGCTTATATGTAAATAGAGGTAAACACACATTCCTTTGTTTACAATAGACCTGTTTAACAATTCCCCTTGGCGTGCCTGGTTTGTGCACACATTAGACATAATTCCAGCATATGTTCATAACTCTTAATACATATCACCTACATATGTAGTGAAAGAATATTAATGATCAGTGAGTCATTAGTTTTCAAATGACTCCTCACAAGGCATATTTTGCATGAAGATTATTAGAACAGTGTGTTGGGTGTCCAAATAGGCTGTTTAAGATTACAGGGACTTAGCGGTGCATGGGCCCTGAGAGCTGCCCTGCACACAGGTGAACTTCAGCTACTGATGCAAACTGAACTTTGGGGAATTACGGGCTGATCCATAGTCCAATGAAATCAATGGAAGAACTTCCATTGACTTCTGTAGATATTGGATCAGGCCCATAGAGAGTAAGCAAACAACCAATTAAAAAGGCCCACTCACCTTTTGGAAAAACCTGACTAGGTACTTGATATTTCAGCCACAGAGTGACATGATCTATTGATTTATTAGCCTGAGTGCTATTTTTTCCATTAACTGTCTATACTGAGGGGACAGCACTTGGAACAGCACTGCAGATGAGGGAATTATTGGTCAGAGCGAAACCTCTCTGCAAGTTGAAACTGTAAAATGCCTGTTCCAACAGTGTCTGTCTTAGCTCACTTCATTAGTTTAGTTTCACCAAAGTTAAAGGAGGGGTTCATGTGCAGTGATAAGAGATCATAGTGCTGTGCAAGTGGGCAAATGAAAAGATAGCTGACACAGTGACTAGCAATAGTATCCTATACCTTCGCTCTTAGGGAAGGGCTTGTACAATTGGAAGGTAAAGAAACCAGTAAGACTCTATAGAAATTACTCTAAAATCCAGGCTCATTGGCTTGCCACGCTACAGGGAAACTTCAAGGGAGGCAACAGGGCTTGGAGGCCATCCCAAGAAGCCTCCAATTAGTGGCAGGTTAAGCTCAGATCCCAGCAGTCTGTGAATCTGAGTCTTCAATGGCACAAGCCCAGGGGAAGGCCCAACAAAACGTCAATGCACGGGTACATATTCGGAAGGCGTGCACTGCTAGGGAAGGATGGGCCAGCCAGAGGGGATTCAACTGGGGGCACTGACCTTGGCTCCCAGACATGCCAACTCTCACCAATTTATTGCAAGAGACGCGATTTCTAGATAAAATTAAGCCTCACTCATGATCTTGGGATAGAACCCTTAAATGTCAGGATTTTTTTTTCCAGCTGCGTGAGGAAGGGCTCCGGCCATCAGTCCTGGGCAGCGGGGCTCTGGCCATCGGGGGAGAAATGAACCGCGTTGCAGCTTCCAGGTCTGGGAGAGGGATGTGAAGAACTTCAGGATGATCAGAGGTGAGGCAGGGCACAAGGAGTGGCTTAACTGATGGGGTGTGGGGGGTTGCGGGGGGACAGAACTGATGGAGGCAGAGAACTGGGGGGTGGGAGGGGCTGTGCAGATGGAGGCTGGGGGATAGGCAGAACTGATTCAGGGACTGGGAGATAGGACTGACTGGGAAGCTGGGGAAGAATTAATTGTTGGGCAAGGGACAGGCAGATGTGGGAATAAGAGTTCCTGCAGAAGGGAAATCACTCGACCCAATCATTTTGGAAGAGTGGACAACACTAATTCTCTCTCTCTCTAACACGTGCACACATACACACACACACACTGTGGATGAGATGGGGGAGTTCAAAAATCAAAAGGCCGACTAATTTATATTAGGGCTGTCAATCGCAGTTAACTCAAGCGATTAACTCAAAACAAATTAATTCGATCCAAAAAAATTAATCGTGATTAATCACAGTTTTAATTACACTGTTAAACAATAATAGAATACCAATTTCCACACTTGTCCCTCTCAGATTTTGGACAGCACTTCAGATTCTTAAACCTTGGGTCGAGTGCTGTAGCTATCTTTAGAAATCTCACATTGGTACCTTCTTTGCGTTTTGTCAAATCTTCAGTGAAAGTGTTCTTAAAATGAACAACATGTGCTGGGTCATCATCTGAGATTGTTATAACGTGAAATACATGGCAGAATGTGGGTAAAACCACAGAGCAAGAGACATACAATTTTCCCCCAAGGAGTTCAGTCACAAATGTAATTAATGCATTATTTTCTTAACGAGTGTCATCAGCATGGAAGCATGTCCTCTGGAATGGTGGCCGAAGCATGAAGGGGCATACGAATGTCTAGCATATCTGGCACATAAATATCTTGCAACCACGGCTACAAAAGTGCCATGCGAATGCCTGTTCTCACTTTCAGGTGACATTGTAAATACGCAAAAAGAAAAGGAGTACTTGTGGCATGCTTTGTGTGTATAAAAAGATCTTCTACACTTTCGACAGTATGCATCCGATGAAGTGAGCTGTAGTTCACGAAAGCTTATGCTCAGATAAATTGGTTAGTCTCTAAGGTGCCACAAGTACTCCTTTTCTTTTTGCGAATACAGACTAACACGGCTGTTACTCTGAAACCTGTCATTGTAAATAAGAAGATAGCAGCATTATCTCCTATAAATGTAAACAAACTTGGTTGTCTTAGCGATTGACCGAACAAGAAGTAGGACAAGTTTTACATTGTTTTATTTCTGAGTGCAGTTATGTAAAAAAAAATTCTATGTTTGTAAATTACACTTTCGCGATAAGGAGATTGCACGATAGTACTTGTATGAGGTGAATTGAAAAATACTGTTTCTTTTGTCATTTTACAGTGCAAATATTTGTAATCAAAATTAATATAAAGTGAGCACTGTACACTCTGTATTCTGTGTTGTAACAGAAATCAATCTATTTGAAAATGTAGAAAACATCCACAAATATTTAAATAAGTGGTATTCTATTATTAACAGGGCGATTAAAACTGTGATTATTTTTTTAATCTCGTGATTAATCACAATCAATTTTTTAAAATTATTTGACAGCCCTGATTTATTATATATATATATACACACTCATGATCTTTGGTGCAATCTCAAGATTTTTGGAAGTCTACCTCCTGATTTCTGATCTTTTGAGGTTGGCAGTACTGGGCTCCCCTTGATCATCTCTTGTGTTTGAATTTAGGATGCCATGGTGTTATGTGGTAAGAGACATGAGCTGAGACATCCCATAGAGCATAGCATGCTAGCATGTTAATGTCAGACATAGGAGGCAGCAAAGGCCTCCATGTGTGGTAGGCCAAGCATTCAGGCTGCCGGGCTCACAAGACAGTAGTAGCAGGAAGTGATGGCAGCAGGGAAGAATACCCAGGAAGCACTGCAGCAGTGCTTCCAGCTGCCCTTAATTGAAGGGAAAAAAAGCCACCCCATCTCCCTGGATGCTACAGGCAATGATGTTGGTGAGACACTTAACAGAGTATATGGTGAAAGAATAAGGATAGTCCAGTGGTTCGAGTGCTAACCTGGGCTGTAGAAGACCTGAGTTCAACTTCTGCTCCATCACAAACATCCCGTGTGACTCTGGGCAGGTTACATGGTCTCTGTGCCTCAGTTGCCCATTGGTAAAATGAAGATAATACTTCTCAGGGCTGTTGTGAGCATAAATGAATTGTGAGATGCTCAGAAAGTATGGTTCTGGGGGCCATGTAAGTAGCACAGATAGATAGATTCCTCAAGACCTCCTGGGCAGAGCAGTCAAATGAGAGATAAAATATGAGGCATCACCATGCATAAATAGCACTGCACAGAGATATGAAAACAGAATTATTTTGTGTGACTGTGACACGAGGGAACTGAATGTAAAAATCTGGTAAACAACTGACAATGTTGCTTCATTGCTTTGTCTTTCCTTTCTCTCTCTCTCTGTCAAGAAGGAATCCAGGTGTTTGCATTCTGGGATCAGTGTAACCTAATCAAATTTTAAGTGTCTTTCCTGTGTAAAAGAAGAAAGAAATAGGTTTATACAACCTGAAATTCCTTAGGCCTGCTTATCCCCTGCACATGCTCACCATCTCATCCTTTCTCTAGCAAGAGTCAAAGGCTCACTAGGTTAGTCAAAAACCCTGCCTATTTATAAAGGCTAAGTCATCCAATCAGGGAAAAGGAGCAATACCATGTGATTCAGCCACAGTCAAATTGTGATTCATGAATATCAAGTACTCAAATGGACACATGCAACATGCAGCTGGTGAGCAATCTGTGAGCGGGAATTTGTTTGTGCAAAGAATAACTCCAAATAGCAAACAGATTTGTAAAAATCAACCTGCGCACAGATAAGTAAGTCATAGACAAGTCACAAACAGGAAAAGGGCTAAAGGCCAGGTTTTTAAAGGTATTTAGCTGCCTAACTCCCTTTGATTTCAATAGAACCTAAGTGCCTACATACCTTTAAGAATATGGCCTTAAATTCTCTGCATAATGTGTTTAGCTACTGTTCCGTAAAGCAAAGATTTTTTTTTTATTATTTGCATTTGAGAGTCCAGGACAATCCCAGGAATTTGACACTAACTCCAGTGATTGCTAATGGCCATTGATTATCTTATGTATATATATGATAGGAGTTTCAAAAGCACTCGGGATTGGCCTAACTCTTCTCCCATTCAAATCAATGGGAGCACTTTTTGAAAAACTGCCTTTCAGATTCTCTTTCCTGACCAGTTCATGAGGATAATGAGGTTGGGGTGAGGTTTTAGTTCTGATAAATGCCTATTGGAGTGGGGTCATTCCCCTATAGGATTGCCAAATCCTAGTTAGTGTCACAGTATTACTATCCTGTAATAGCCCTTGAGGAGAGGGGAAAAATAGAATGTGAAACTTTCCAGTTTATATACAGTGTTCTGGGTACGAATAGAGAGCCCTCTTCTCAGCATGCAGCCCATGCTGATGGAACAGCTTTTCAATACAGGTTAGTTCAAAGGCAAATTGAGTTACAAATATGTGTGAGATGCATCTGCACAGCAGCGTATATGAAGCACGTTTATACTGTAAATCGAGTTACTTATGAACGGAATTGATACCCATATGCCTGCAGTGCCATTGCATATCACCTTGAAAACACACTCTCTTGACGTTTGTGTGGCCAGAAAGAAACATATTCTCCTATTAATGCACACATGGGTAGCGTCTGTTATGGCTAATAAATGTTGCATGGAAAGAGACTGTCTGTCAAGGTTCCTTCCCCACTCTGAACTCTAGGGTACAGATGTGGGGACCTGCATGAAAAACCCCCTAAGCTTATTTTTACCGGCTTAGGTTAAAACTTCCCCTAGGTACAAACTATTTCACCTTTTGTCCCTGGACCTTATTGCTGCCACCACCAAGTGTCTAACAAAAATAACAGGGAAAGAGCCCACTTGGAAACGTCTTTCCCCCCAAGCCCTACACCCTCTTTCCTGGGGAAGGCTTGATAAAAATCCTCACCAAATTGCATAGGTGAACACAGCCCCAAACCCTTGGATCTTTAGAACAATGAAAAAACAATCAGGTTCTTAAAAGAAGAATTTTAATTAAAGAAAAAGTAAAAGAATCACCTCTGTCAAATCAGGATGGTAAATACCTTACAGGGTAATCAGATTCAAAACATAGAGAATCCCTCTAGGCAAAACCTTAAGTTACAAAAAGACACAAAAACAGGGCTATACATTCCATTCAGCACAGCTTATTTTATCAGCCATTTAAACAAAACAGAATCTAACGCATATCTAACTAGATTGCTTATTAGCCCTTTACAGGAGTTCTGACCTGCATTCCTGCTCTGGTCCCTGCAAAAAATACACAGACAGAGAGAACCCTTTGTTTCCCCCCACCTCCAGCTTTGAAAGTATCTTGTCTCCTCCTTGGTCATTTTGGTCAGGGGCCAGCGAGGTTATCTTAACTTCTTAATCCTTTACAGGTGAAAGGGTTTTTCCTCTGGCCAAGAGGGATTTAAAGGTGTTTAACCATCCCTTTATATTTATGACACTGTCCTTAAAATGTTCTCAGTAAATTGCGGGTAGATAGAATTGTTTTGTTGTGACTACTTAGCCACCTACTGTACTACCTGAATGTTATTTCTAGGCTGTTTATTTCATTAGGAGAAGATCCAGACTAAGCCATGCTGCCTTTTGGAATAGAAAACTATCCAATTAAGGATCTTATTTCTTCTGGGCATTCGACTATGGAGCCTTAACATGAACTGCTGATGATGACTATACCTTTTTAGCCATTGTAATGTATTTTTACAGTGTTTCACTGTGGGAGATAGAAATAGAGTGATCATGGTAATAGGATTATCAGGTGTGTGTCAGGCAAAATGCTGTAACTAAACCCCATGTTATGGCAAGACAGCAGGCTCAGACATTCTCAATCAGAACATTCTGATTGAATCACAGCTTTCTAAACCAGTCTGCGAAATGTAAAGACGTGGAAGCTTTGCCAAGTGCAATAGCAGAGGAAAAAGGATGCCTGGTAATTTGAACCTTAATCGACTGGTCTCGTTAAGAGTTGGTATGGCAACCCCCATTTTTTTCATGTTGCTGTGTATATATCTATCTACCTTCCTACTGTATTTTTCACTGCATGCATCTGATGAAGTGGGCTTTAGCCCACAAAAGTGTATGTTCAAATAAATGTGTTAGTCTCTAAGGTGCCACAAGTGCTCCTTGTTCTTTCTGCTGATACAGACTAACACGGCTGCCACTCTGAAACCTGTCACACATGTGAGCTGTGTGAATTCTAATCCCACATTGTCTTTGTGACATGGACAACAATGGCAATCATGTCTGACCCAAAGCAAAGGATGAGCAGATGAAAGTAACATTGTATTCCTGGTGACCGATGTAATGATCACACTATGCTTCCTTCTTATTGTATAGGATGTTCCATTAAGTGATGAAGCAGGCAGTCGGGGTGTAAGAAACAGCAGAGAGGCCAGTGTTATACAGTGAGTCTCAGCTCCCAGTCCCAAGCTTGCATTCCTGAGCCTCTTCTCCTTCCAGTCCAGCTCCCCATTGAACTGTGAGCCCTCTTCTCAAGTTCCATTTATCATACTACACACGGCAAAGATGAAATCAGTGGCCAGCTTACAATACAGTTAAGGAGATGTACAATTTTCTGTATCATTCACCCTCTTAAAATATTCAAATCAGCCAAATCCTGAGGTCTTTATTCGGGCAAACTCAGTAAAAATGAATAAGGATTTCAGGACCAATGGGAGCTGCAGGTGCTCAGCACCAGAGCGGGCTGGGAACCGACGTTCCGTTTTGTGACCATTTTTGAGGTTTCGGAATTTGTTTTATGTCTCGTTGGAAGGAAAACAAAACCTTTCAAAAGTGGAAATGAAATTGTGTCAAAACAACTGTTTTTTGGATCAAACACATCAGGTGTTCCTTCTCTCTCTCTCTCGCTAGTCCACCGCGGACCTGAGAAACTGTCCCATCGAAATCTCTACATTTTCACAAAACATTTCACTTTTGACAAAATGATATTTTTAATTGAAAATACATTGTCAAAAAGTCTCTGACCTGCTCTACTCAGCACCTCTATAAGTGCCAGATCCTGAAGATTTGATTCCGTTTTTACTCAAGCAAAACTCCAAATGAAGCCAGTCGGACAGAATGAGAAATGACGTGAAAAGTGGTGTAAGATAGATGCCTGACAGTAGGCCTAAGTGTTCCTGTTCCCACACTCTTATCTATGTTTAGTGCAAATAAAGAAACATGGGCTCGTTACTGGCTGAGTTGCAGTCATGTATAAGTCAGGTGAATCTGAATAATGCTCCCACTGTCCTTGCCACACAGCATAAGGCATGTTGCTGGGAGGGAAGGAGTAGGTTGAATTCTATCACCTTGGCTTTCCATGCAGAGTTCCACGTTCACTGGGGAGATTAAAACAGGCTCTTCCCCCATTGGAGAAGCCAGTCCACAGTTCTCAATGCTGAACAGCTGGTGGCACTGCTGGGTTTGCATAGCCCCAAACTTGAACCTTCTTCAAATGGCAGCCACTTTGAAGGCATTTCAGGAGACACCCCATCCTTTGGTGCTTTGTTGACACCACACCTGTCTGGACTTGTAAAGCAATGCAGGTATTACAATGGACCGAGGCTTAACCTTTGCTCCCTGAAATAGTGTCTCCTAAGCTGTCCTGTCATTTCTTCTGGGTCACTCTACTGAATCGGCCGCTGGCACAGTCCTTTGACTCACTAAGGACCAGATTCTGTCAGGCTTCTGTGTGGATGTGTAAGTGGGCAGGGGTGGCAGGTTTGTATAATTTTTGGTGGTGTCCAGAACGGGTCCAAGTCCTGCCATGCCCCACAACTGCCTTGTAAGCTGATATATATTTTTAAAAATAATGTAAAAATGGACGGGAAACAGTAAGCATTTAACAGTTTCCCTATATTGCACAATGTGTGGGGGGGGAGGAGTCGGGGATGAGGGCTTTGGCTGGGGGTGAGGGCTCTGAGTTGGGGCTGGGGATGAGGGGTTTGGGGTGTGGGCTCAGGGCTAGGGCAGAGGGTGTGGGGGGATGAGGGCTCTGGCTGGGGCAGGGAATGAGGGGTTTGGGGTGTGAGGGGGCTCAGGGCTAGGACAGAGGGTTGGGGTCTGGAGGTGAGGGCTGTGGGGTGGGGTCGGGGATGAGGGGTTCATGGTATGGAAGGGGGCTTAGGGCTGGGGCAGAGGGTTGGGGTACCGGGGGTGAGGGCTCTGGCTGGGGGGGCAGGCTCTGGGTTGGGGCAGGGCTAGGGATGAGGAGTTTGGGGTGCAGGCAGGCTACCCCATGGCTGGGGTCAGAGAGGAGGACTCCACAGTCCCCCCAGCCCTCTCCCCCAGGCAGCACACTCGTCCGGCACCGGCACTGCATGTGCTCCTAGGGGCCGGACACCTCTCAGGTCCAGGAAGCCCCCATGCCTCCCCTGTGGTGGGTACTGGGGGTGGGAGGGCTGCCATCACGTGTGCCTCCCCTCCGCTGCCTCAGCCTGCTGCCGGCGATGCTCGCTTTTGTAGCCGGCAGTGGCCAGCAAGGGAGCGCAGCGCGGAGTGGCAGGGCAGTCGCCCACTGCCCAGGGCACAGGCAGAGACGTTCTGGGGGAGGCACGCGGGGCGGCAGGTGGGGCTGGGGTAGAGACCTGGCCCCGAACATTGGTGGAGCTGGGCTCCCGTGCCCTGAATTTGCTGGAGCATGGGCACCACGGGCCCATATAACTCGCCGCCCCTGTAAGTGGGGAGGCAGTGTTGTGCCTGCTTCCTGCTTACATCCTATGGGGCCTACCTATTGAGCTGCAAGAGGGCAGGGAAGGGTGGGTAGGAGCAGGACCATGCACCTTTCTCTGCAGTGCCCCGTGGAACAGAAAGCACAATACACTCTCTACAAGGGTTCCTGAGTTTGTGAGTACTTTGGCTCAGGGCCTATCTTTTTGGTCTGTGTTTGTACAGCACCTCGCACAATGGGGCCCTGGTCCATGACTGGGGCGCTGGGAAGCAATGGTAATGCTAACAATAACCATAAGGATGTTGGCGCCACCCCTCTAGCATGTGTTGTTCAGGAGCTATAGGAAGAATTTTTAACCCAGTGATAATCAGACTGCAGCTGGCGAGCTGCAAGTGGCTCTTCAATGTGTCTCCTGCCGGTCTCCACAGCACATGATATTAAAGTACTATGGGATTTAATTATGAACCAGTCTAAGTTATCAACCTAACAGGAGGCTTTTACCATGTTATTAGCCAATTAAGTTATCAAGTTGCACTAAGTTATTAACTTATTCGCTGTGAGAATAATACATATACTGCATATAAAAACTAAATATTTTCCCATCATACTGTTTAACCATGAATAGTCCGTTCGTAAATGAAACAATGAAACAATGAATTGGCCATTATCTTTGAAAACTCGTGGCGAACCGGGGAAGTCCCGGATGACTGGAAAAAGGCTAATGTAGTGCCAATCTTTAAAAAAGGGAAGAAGGAGGATCCTGGGAACTACAGGCCAGTCAGCCTCACCTCAGTCCCTGGAAAAATCATGGAGCAGGTCCTCAAAGAATCAATCTTGAAGTACTTGCATGAGAGGAAAGTGATCAGGAACAGCCAGCATGGATTCACCAAGGGAAGGTCATGCCTGACTAATCTAATCGCCTTTTATCATGAGATTACTGGTTCTGTGGATGAAGGGAAAGCAGTGGATGTATTGTTTCTTGACTTTAGCAAAGCTTTTGACACGGTCTCCCACAGTATTCTTGTCAGCAAGTTAAGGAAGTATGGGCTGGATGAATGCACTATAAGGTGGGTAGAAAGCTGGCTAGATTGTCGGGCTCAACGGGTAGTGATCAATGGCTCCATGTCTAGTTGGCAGCCGGTGTCAAGTGGAGTGCCCCAGGGGTCGGTCCTGGGGCCGGTTTTGTTCAATATCTTCATAAATGATCTGGAGGATGGTGTGGATTGCACTCTCAGCAAATTTGCGGACGATACTAAACTGGGAGGAGTGGTAGATACGCTGGAGGGCAGGGATAGGATACAGAAGGACCTAGACAAATTGGAGGATTGGGCCAAAAGAAATCTGATGAGGTTCAATAAGGATAAGTGCAGGGTCCTGCACTTAGGACGGAAGAATCCAATGCACCGCTACAGACTAGGGACCGAATGGCTAGGCAGCAGTTCTGCGGAAAAGGACCTAGGGGTGACAGTGGACGAGAAGCTGGATATGAGTCAGCAGTGTGCCCTTGTTGCCAAGAAGGCCAATGGCATTTTGGGATGTATAAGTAGGGGCATAGCGAGCAGATCAGGGGATGTGATCGTTTCCCTCTATTCGACATTGGTGAGGCCTCATCTGGAGTACTGTGTCCAGTTTTGGGCCCCACACTACAAGAAGGATGTGGATAAATTGGAGAGAGTCCAGCGAAGGGCAACAAAAATGATTAGGGGTCTAGAACACATGACTTATGAGGAGAGGCTGAGGGAGCTGGGATTGTTTAGCCTGCAGAAGAGAAGAATGAGGGGGGATTTGATAGCTGCTTTCAACTACCTGAAAGGGGGTTCCAAAGAGGATGGCTCTAGACTGTTCTCAATGGTAGCATATGACAGAACGAGGAGTAATGGTCTCAAGTTGCAGTGGGGGAGGTTTAGATTGGATATTAGGAAAAACTTTTTCACTAAGAGGGTGGTGAAACACTGGAATGCGTTGCCTAGGGAGGTGGTGGAATCTCCTTCCTTGGAAGTTTTTAAGGTCAGGCTTGACAAAGCCCTGGCTGGGATGATTTAACTGGGAATTGGTCCTGCTTCGAGCAGGGGGTTGGACTAGATGACCTTCAGGGGTCCCTTCCAACCCTGATATTCTATGATTCTATGATAATTCAGACTGGTGTGGCTCTTTTGGGTAATGTTGATGACTAATTTGGCTCCTGAACCACTGAGATCTGAAAAAAGAAAAGGAGTACTTGTGGCACCTCAGAGACTAACCAATTTATTTGAGCATAAGCTTTCATGAGCTACAGCTCACTTCATCGGATGCATACTGTGGAAAGTGTAGAAGATCTTTTTATATACACACAAAGCATGAAAAAATACCTCCTCCCACCCCACTCTCCTGCTGGTAATAGCTTATCTAAAGTGATCACTCTCCTTACAATGTGTATGATAATCAAGTTGGGCCATTTCCAGCACAAATCCAGGTTTTCTCACCCCCCACCCCCCCACACCACTCTCCTGCTGGTAATAGCAGCTTTCCACAGTATGCATCCGATGAAGTGAGCTGTAGCTCACGAAAGCTTATGCTCAAATAAATTGGTTAGTCTCTAAGGTGTCACAAGTACTCCTTTTCTTTTTGCGAATACAGACTAACACGGCTGTTACTCTGAAGACTGAGATCTGAGTACCACGATGTTAATCTCTGATATCTGTACATCATTTATTTCATACACTGAATCCAGGGCTCATGCCTGTAGATCCCAAAGTTTGTCCTTCACTTGTTGTTGACAATACCAGGTCTTCTTGTTTCTTTCTTGTAATCCTGTCAACTTTTCCCTGAAAACTATACTCTCTTTTATTGCCACTATTCTGTTGTCTACAAGAAATGTTCCAGTTGCACTAACTCCTGCTTGCTATCTTCAAAGGCTAAAATTCAGAAGTAATCATCTTGCCCTAGCATGTTATATATGTCAGCAAGCATATTGTTTTGTATATTCCTTACTGACCCTTAAAATCACCCACAGTTAATAATGCTGGCTGTTTCTATTGGCTTTATAACATGCACGATCAGCTGCTGTCCTTCCTGAACATAAGAACAGCTATGCTGGGTCAGACCAAAGATCCATCTAGCCCAGTATCCTGTCTTCCAACAGTGGCCAATGCCAGGTGCCCCAGAGGGAATGAACAGCACAAGTAATAGTCAAGTGATCCATCCCATCACCTGTTCCCAGCTGCTGGCCTTTGAAATGTCCTTCTGGGCAAGATTAGAAACACTAGATTTGCTGGAATTTTCATGTTAAAAAACAAATCCTCTATTTGTTCAGTTTGATGACAGCTTTGTGCATTTCCCAGTATTTAGTGGTCCCATGGCACTACTTCCACAGCACACTCTAAATGCAGGATCATCCTAACTACTGCTGCACATGATGAACCAAGAACAATGCATGTCATACATTGGTCACATACATGACTGCCGAAGTTACTAGCAGTCTTGAGTGTGACAAAGCTGTAAAAACTATGCTCTAGGAATTATTTTGGGGAAGTTCTCTGGCCTGTGTTAAACAGGAGGTCAGACTAGATTATCACTTTGGTCCCTTCTGGTCTTGGAATCTATGAATCTATGAAAACTATTTAATAAAAGCATGTAGAATTAAGATGTAGGGAGTCTTGATCATGCTGTTAATGGATATAGACTTCATTCACTTTCTGCATGGATTGTTAGTTCATAAACAAAGAAATCGTTCCACACAAATACACACACTTTGTTTATTTTACTGGGAAGCAATGTGGCGGAAAGGGCTGGCCTATTTTAATTGGCTGAGTCATGAGCAAACAAATCAACTAATATTTTTATCTGAAGGCTACTATTTACCCTACGTACCAGCTATCGGTTTCATCTGACACATTAATCCACTAACCTAACTTCATACAGTAAAAACCAAAGAGAACAGGTTCTCATTGATCTCAGCTATCCCAGGGATTTCTGACCTTTTAAACTAAGCATTGCCTCTAGCTAACAGACCCATCAGAGTTAAACCCTTACGCAATCTGCTTTCTCAAATCTTATAAATGGTTCTCTGATTTGCTCTCCTTATCCTGGTCATTCTCCATTTACCTATTTGTTTACGCTTATTCTTTGCTCCCATATGGAGTTCTTCCCTGATTAATTTCAGTTAGTTATTTTCTGCTTCCTAAGAGCCTAGCCCATGCATAATCCAACCACACCTTAAGGGAGCCATATCTGAACATAGATTTACATTTCTTCTATTATTTTTGTTTCTGGTCTTTGAATGCAGCATCTCAGCCTGACCCAACTTCTATGAAAGTCAATAGAAACACTCCTACTGACTTCAATGAGAGATATGCCTAATCTTCTGACTTAGCTCATCTGCATACTCTGTAAATGGTGCATAATAAATAATAACAGAGAAGTGAGGCAAGGAAAGTTTTGCGTGAAACATCTGTGGGCCCAGGAGTCTTTCTAGTAAATGCAAAGCAAAACGTTTGCTCTCCCTGGACAAATACATGATTCAAGGCCATAAGTTTGTTTTAGTTTCAAAATGAAACTTTGGCCATTTTTCTCCTTTGCATGGAACAATCTGTCCCAAACTTGTCCACAATGCTCGGCTTTACAACACTTGCCTTTCTGACTTTGACTTTGGCCTCTGACATACTGGGTTGGAATGAGCCCTGACTCCCATAATGCAGATCTGCAAGAGCTGCTACAGTACGTGAATCAAAACTGATTAAAAGGTTAGTGGAGACCCTGTGACCCACCAAGTTTTACACAGCTCTGTGATCCACTTCATCATCTACCACCAGAGGTGTTGGAACCATTTGTATAGTGGGGGTGATGAGAGCCATTGAACCAAACTGTAAACCCTGTATATGATGAAAACCACTTCAAGTCATGGGTGCAGCAGCACCCTGAGCACCCCTAGTTCCAGCACCTATGTCTTCCACTGACTTTATCTAATCAGTTTCCTCTCCAGGATTCCCTTATCCCCCATTTTAGTCACGGTCAGCACCCCCTTCTGCTTTTCATTTGGCTAGTAGTGCTTGTCACCAAAAAAATTATCTCCCGGCAAACAACGTGCACATCTGAAAAGGCAAAAATGCAGCTTTTGTCTCCTGTCATGTCCCGGTTACTCTGAATGAAGCATAGGGTTACAGTGACTGACGCTCACCGAGATGGAATTTAACAGCTGCCCCATTCCTTCTCAATGAGGGCTGGAAAGCTAAAATAAATGTTGTTGTTTCACAAGTCTCTTTGAAACCTTAAACTGAGCTTTGGAGGAACATTTCTCATGTGTGTTTTTTAAACTGATTATTTTATGGACCTCCTGCCAATCAAGCTCCATAGTTAGATTGTAGTGTGTACATTTGCTGGGTCCCTCCACCCCCATGTCATTTCAGTAAAAATCACAGAGCTGAGATCCTGAGTGAGACAGGATGAATGTTTATGGTTGTCCAGCTAACTTGAGTTCACGGCATTCAGTAGATGTGCCTGAGTGTCACATACATGCTGAGGGAGGTGGAGAGAGCTGCAGCAGGAAAAGTAACTAACAGGAGGATGTGGTATAAATCATGACTCCCGGATCTTCTTTAGCTTATGTCCCACTGGAGTTACACCACAATTACAGGGATTTGGCCCTTTCTTTTTGCGAGCTGGTGAAATCTTTCAAAACTAAATTCAATATTTGGACTAAAAAATGAGTACGGGACAGATTCTGGTGAGAAATGATACAAAAGTTTGTTTTTGGTTCAAACCCAGAAACTCAAAGCTAATCTCAGCAGGTGTGAACTGGAACCAAAAGATTGTATTGCTGGCTGCATTACGGTAATGCCTACGGGACCCATTATTTTAGGCCCTGTACAAACACCTAGGGTATGAGCTGGGGGTGTGATTCCCAGCTTGAGGAGACATACCTGCACTAGCTCTGATCATATTAGCACTCTAAAAATAGAGAATAGCTGCAGTGGCACAAGCAGCAGGAGGGACTAGCCAGCCTGAGTATGTGCTCGCGTCTTGCCTGGGTATATACCTGAGGCATCCAGCCTCTCCCACCAGATGCATAGCCGTGGCTACCTCTATTATTAACATGCTAGCTTGACCTCCTCAAGTTGGAATTTACACCTCTAGCTCTAAGTGTAGACGTAGCCACAGCAATAGGCTGTCCCTGCCCTGAAGAATTTAGAGTCAAAATAGACAGGACAAATCAAGAGTGAGAGAAAGGAAGAAGAATTATCACTATTTGGCAGAGGGGAACGTAGGCACAGGGAGATTAAGTGTGTCGGCCACGGTCACACAGGAAGTCTGTAGCAGAGCACGGAGTTGAACCTAGATGCCCCATGTCCTAGTCTAGTGTCTTAACCGTAAAACCATCTTTTGTGAATCCCTTACAATTTGCAACCACTGGGCTCCCTCTAAGATGGCTACGCAATGCCCCCTACACAGGGCTGAGCTGAAAAACTCCAACTACCCTTTGTTTCTGGGGGTACATTTAAGGGTCAACCATCATGGCATTGACCATTCATAAGGGCCCATTCAAGTTCCCTTGTTAAAACAGACAGGCTAGAAAGTCAATGCTGACCCCACAACATTTGTAAATATGTGTCAAAGCACGAGAAAGTCAACTAAACAGTGTTTAAAAAAGAATCTATTATTTTTATTAGTAAGAGGGGATTTATGTTCTGCATGTCCTTCCCCAAAAGCACTGTCTGTCCCATTAGTTACATGTTGTTATGGTATGAAACACTTCTTCAAAGGCATTGTTTTTTTTTGTTTTTTTTTTTTAAAGGAAAGCTGCAAGGAAAAGGGAAGCAACACAAAAGCGTAAATGTCAGAAGTATAACAGAAAACCATCTTCAACCACCCCCAGTGAACAATAAATGCCAGTGGAATTCAGTCCACATCTGGAATGTGTTCAGTAGGAAAATCCGAGTAGCATAAATCACCATTCTTGATCAAAATATAAATCCTGCCATGATGCAAGTAATGCATATCTTGTATGTCAGGAAAGGGAAGGAAGGGCCAGGTGACAGGATACAGGGAAGTTAGAAAATAACTTTTGTCAGTTTCAAGAAACAATGCACTGTTTCCACCAGAAGAATAATTTTCTCTTAGAAAGGAAATTTACTCTCTCTCCCTCTTTCTCCTTCCTCTCCTCTGAACCCCATAACCCCACCCTAGTAGCCAATGGCGAAAAGAAATTGACACGTGCTGAATGCTGCACAATCAGAAGGTCACTGAATGCCAGTTTGACTCTGCTGCATATGTTAACCTTTTCTTTGGTCTGAGGGAGTTAGTTCTGATCAGACACAAGTGCATATCCTGTTCCCACCTCCTAAGAATATTTGCCTCTTCCCTCCCTCCTTTTAGTTCATCAGCAGGTCACAGCAGCAGCATGTTGATGCTTTTCATGATACTCTATTTTGCAAAGGTGACTGTTGACAGTGGCAGTCCAAAGGCAGAATGCAGTCCTTTCTTCTGCAGAACATGGTTGAAAGGGCCTGAACCAAAGCCCACTGAAGTCAATGGAAAGGATCAGCCACCAAAATTGCCATCACATAAAAAATGTGGGTAGTGGAAACCTAGAGATAAAACTTCTAAACCCCGCAGCTGAGTTTTGGGGACCCAGTAGTATGAGTAAGATGTGTATGAGTTATTTTTCTTAGGGTACCTCCAGGCGAGGCCTGATCCAAAGCCACAGCAGTCAATGGAGCAGACCCATACAATAATGGTACTTAAAAACGTACCGCTTGCCATAGCAACATGGTCAGGTCATAAGGTGATGGACGAGACCTGATTTTGCCACTGACGTGCTGTGTGATCTAACAGAAAGCATTTTGCCACTCTGTCCCCGCCCACTCTTTGGTTAGATTGTGAGCTCACTGGAGCATGGACTGTCTCTTACGGAAACCCAGATCCTCACAGGTCTTTAGGCACCTAACGCCCATTCAAATAATTGAAATCAATGGGCGTTAGGTACCCAAATACCTTTGAGGATCTGGGCCTATGTGTCTGTCTAGTGCCAAGTACAATGGAGCCTTGATCTCATTTATGGCCTTAGGGGCAACTCTGATACAAATAATAAATAATAATAATTAATAAGATGATGTCAGTATTCAAGACACATCGTATAGCAAGTGAAAGGAAGTACAAGGGAATCCTGGTGATACTGTTGTCGTATCTAATTATTTATGGTAAGACTGACATTCTTTAAGCACTGCTCTGTACGGTAATGATCACTAGAGTGTTTCATGTGTACTGGCCCAAGTATTCCTCAGTGGGGTTGAATTTCAGAGCAGATAGTTTATTATAATCTTTTCTTGGCAGCGAACTGATAGTTCAGGTTACCAGACATTTTCCAGTATAACTCCCACTTCCTCCCACTTTTTTTCATTTGTTCATTACTTTGTCACAAATGATCATTGTCCTTTTGGATTAAAATGTTTCCTGACCAAAGATGGATTTTTGTGGAAAAGTTTAAGGAAAATCCCTTCAGCTGGTTTAAAATAAGTACTGTATGAAAAGTAAAGCCTTCCCCCTCTAAAACATCAACTATACCATAAAGGTGCTATTCAATGGGGGAAGAAACTTCCTGTGAATGGGTGTGTGGTGTGTGTGTGAATGGGGGTGGAGTGTGTGTGTGTGTATGTATAGGAGGGGAAGTAATGGGAGGCACTGAGCAATATTTCCATTGTGGGGTTGCTAGCCCCCTGCTCCTTTCTGGTTCTGCTGCCATACTAGTTTACACCAGATGAGGCTCTGGCCCACAGATGTCCTAATTTAAACAGCTCTGCTTTATTCTACAGGTTATTAACATAGATTCCAGGTTGTTGAACTAGAGCTAAATTTGTTTCGGAGAACTCAGAGTTAATTAAAAGAAAATAGCAAGTGAAGTCATGCAGCATTTTGAACATTTGAGCTGAGGGTCTTTGCAAAATCATGCAGTTCCCCATTAGCTTGCAATTCCCAGGCTTCTCCTTGCTCATGAAAAACGTTCTAACTCTAAGGGTAGTTAAGGTCTGGAACAGGCTTCCAAGGGAGGTTGTGGAATCCCCATCACTGAAGGTTTTTAAAAACAAGTTGGACAAACACCTGTTAGGGATGGTCTAGGTTTACTTGTCCTGTCATAGTGCAGGGGGCTGGACTTGATGACTCCTTGAGGTCCCTTGCAGCCCCACATTTCTATGATTCTATAGATTCATAGGGTGTGCTGAACTGAAGCTGAGAAGTGTAACTTCCAGCATAAGTAGACATACCAGCGCCAATGGAGCTAGTGTGCTGACAAAAGAAGTGTAGTCACTGTGGCACAAGAGGTAGACAGGCCTAGCTGCTTCCCATATTTAGGGTCTCATATGATTCCAGTCAGCTGGCCCCTCCCACCTCTCATTCTGTTATGGCTACACTTCTATTTTTAGCATGCTAGCTCTGATTGAGCTAGAGCAGGTATGTCTGTTCCAGCTGGAAATTATACCTTCCAGCTCCAGCGTAGACACACCTATAGATTCTAAGGCCAGATGGGACCACTGTGGTTATCTCACCTGACTTGCATTACATTTCCATGGGACTTGAGTGCCCAACTGCCTTTGAAAATCTCAGTGTTAAAGTCTCATGCACTGGAAGGGCACAGTGAGCACAAAGCATTGTTGAGCAGCTGCATACTTATCTTCACAGAGTTGAGTATTCCATTCAAAAAATATGTCACATGCACACGTGTATTGTAATACATGAAAGGGGATGTTTTAATATTTATTCATAGGATGGACCACTGCCTCACTCATAAAAACCACGTTACATTAGTAATAATACCTAGCTTTTTTAATCTGTGGATCTCAAAGCACTTTACAAAGGAGGTAAGTATCATTATTCCCCTATTACATGGGGAAACTGAGGCACGGGGAAATGATGGGACTTGCCCAAGGGCACCCAGCAGGCCAGTGGCAGAGCTGGGACTAGTTCCAGTCCAGTGCTCTATCTACTAGGCAACACTGGCTCCCTATATTTGAGAGGCCAGACCCTCAGCTAGTGTATATCAGAGTAGCCCCATTGACTTCATAATAGCATTTACATATAAAGCACATAAGAGGAAGGAGAGATTTGAAACAGGAGGTGATAGACTTTTTCCACGTAGGTGCAATGAGGCAAATTATGCACTCAAGGAGACTGGCATGAATCTGAAATGGAAGTACCCCAGCTTAACATCCATGTAACTGGGAGGAGACCTGTGCCTGGTATTCCCCACCCCGCTCTGAAAAGGAAGAAGGCTCTAAGGTTCCATTTATTTTATTGGGAGTAATTTTTTATTATGAAAGGGAATTCAATATTGCACTGTGAATTTAGAAAATAAATGAGCATTTCACAACAAGGCACTAGATCGTGGACCTGTGCCAATTTATACTTGCTGAGGAACTGGCCCAGTGCTTTTAGAAGAACCTGTTATATGTGATAAAGACAGAATAACTCAGGCAACAAGGACCACTAGTGAGATATTGCATGAAGATAAAAGGATTTTCCTATTCCCAGAGGCAAGGCCTATTATGTCAGTGGGACAGCAGCACCTTATCCCACTCATTGGCTCCTTTCAGGGCATCTCTCTACTATCCTGCAAAGCTGCACATTATTTATGAAAACAAACCCTCTTTCTTCTGGGACTTTCCAGCCACTGACAAGGTGGGTTTTTGTTTTTTACTGGCTATTAAACGCAAATGTCTAACAAATATTTGGGGAAAAGGTTTTCTCTGTTAAAGAATAAAGACTCTCAAGATTCATACCGACAGATCATTGGGCTTGATGCAGGAATTACTGATGAAATTACTAAACCTCTGGTATGCAGGAGATTAGATAATCATAATGGTCTTTTCTGGCCCCCAAAATCTATGAATCTATAAAACCCACTTAAATTAAGAGCTGAAAAAAACTCCTAATCCACTCTTCTGGGTCCTTCAAGAATGCCATAAAAACACAGAAGACAAGACTAAGGTAGAAAAACAAGCCCAGCAAAACCCTATTTGTGTGACAAATAATCTTTTAGACCTCCATTATACACCATAAAGAAGCAAACAAGGGGCCTTTTTACTCTTTGCAGATCACCTTTAACCAGCCTGGCATCAGATGGAGTCCCAAAAGTACTGGGTGTACTCAATCAACTTCCTAATGCCTCATTTGTTAATTAAAGGCCCAAATTACCCTGAAACACAACACGCTGCATCTTTACTGCTTCATCCATGAGCAGGATTATGACAGTGAATGTTCAGGCAGCTACCTAGCCATCATTTATATGTGCAAATTGTAAATTGCCTCTGTCAAGGGTTATTTTAAAACCTCTGATGAGTTTCCTAGTGGTTTCCCAAATACAAGCACATGTGGGATCTTGAGAGTGCGCATGCCTGCTAAATATTATGCTGCTAAATTCATTTTAATGGAGTCTACAGGAAAAGCAGGCTGAGTCCCAGGAATGTGGTACTCGAGTGGCAGCAAAGAACTCGAAGGAAAAGTTGTGCTGTAGTAAAGAAAGAAGAATGAGATGTTTTATTTCTGGAAAGTAATTGAGCGTAATTACCTCATCTCTCACTTTGCCATTAATATCTATCCCTTTGTGACCTCCTCATCTATTAAATGAGATTTTATCAAAATCCAGCTGCTATAGCTCACAAATTCAACCTTTCCAGCTTTTGTACACTCATGTACTCCATGGTAGCATGAAAAGATTGGGCCCAATCCAGAAAGCCCGTTCCACTGGTTTCAATAAGATTGACACATGCGGAGCAACTGGAGGTTGGACTCTGACAAACATAGAATCATAGAAATGTAGAGCTGGAAGAGACCTCAAGAGATCATCTAGACCAGTGGTTCTCAAAGCTGGTCCGCCGCTTGTGCAGGGAAAGGGTGGCCAGCACATCTCTCGGCCTGCACTGCTTCCCGCAGCCCCCATTGGCCTGGAGCGGTGAACCGTGGCCAGTGGAAGCCGCGATTGGCCGAACCTACGGACGCGGCAGGTAAACAAATCGGCCCGGCCTGCCAGGGGCTTTCCCTGAACAAGACGCTGACCGGTTTTGAGAACCACTGAGCTAGACCATTCCACTTGTGCTGAAGCAGAACTAAGTAAACCATCCCGGACAGGGGGTTATCTAACCTGTTCTTAAAAGACTCCAATGACAGGGATTCCAGTCTCCCTTGGAAGCCTGTTACGTGCCCATATATATGTTCTGTGCGTCTATATACTGTGTATTTGTACAGTAAATATATAGTAGAAATATCCTGTAAGTTCTATAATATTGTTCTAGAATATAATATAATATTCTATAATATCCCTTGAATCTGTGGAATTGGGCTGTAAATTTAAAGAAGTGGTTTCTCCCACAAGTCTCCCACAAGTTTCTGCTTCTGGCCTTGAGCTCTTTCCATGATTATTTTTAGAGCTGGATTATATATAAGAAAAAGTTTATTTCATTAAAATTTCAAAATCCATGACAATGTTTCATTTCAGTTTTGTTTTGTTTTTTGATTTTTTTAATGAAAAATTTCAAAATGATTCCAAAATATTTTTAAAATTTCATTTCAGTGGGAGAAAAAAAACGTTTCAGCTCACTTACTTTTTTACCCTGGAAAAAAGGGGTGAGGTGGGAAGTAAGCAAGTGATGTTTTGTGTCCCCTCCCCGCCCCTGAAACAAAGCTAATTAAAAAAAAAATTAAAAACCAAAAAATTCCAACCCAAACAGACGTTTTCCACAAACACTTCCATTTTGGTGGAAAGAAAAAGGCATTTTTAATCCAAAACAAAGTTTTGATGGAAAATTTTTTGTCAGCTCTGGACTTTTGGAGCTTTTGGCTGGACCCTTCATTTCTGCATGGCTTACTTCCTGTGTGATATGTTTGTCCCAGAATTATACATATTAACTTCATTTCTACATAGCTCTATATAAAACTTGTCTCCTCTCCTTTATATAGTTACTCTTTGGGGAAAGACCTATAAAATGTAATAGAAAATGGTAACCTTTCTATACGGTTTTGTTTTTTATTCATCATCCCATTACACTTTGGGGAGAATTTTCAGCAGTGTTCAGTTCGGATCTAACTCTTGAACAGTCTTCCAATAGGAGTACTGGGGGAAAACAACCCAGCTAATTTTAAGGTGGAGCTTGATAAGCTTATTAAGGATTATATAACTGGTTGGCCAATGATAGCAAGGGACTGGACTTGATGACCCAGTAGGTCCTTAGTTCATGTCCTATGTTCTGTCCATTGATGTAAAACTTCCACTGGCTTCAATGAGAGCAGAGGTAGGCCAGTGTTGAGTATTTTTGAAAATACCACCTTTAGTTTCTTGGAAGTGATAATTAAGGCCAGATCCTCCAGTCTCAGGGACAGCGTTCATTGCAGTCAATGGCCATTTGCACCCAAGTAAGGGCTAAAAGATTAAACCCTTAGTTTGGAGTTGGAGACATCTAGATTGAGTTGTGTGCAAGAGCTATTGTAGTAAAGGGCCCTTATCTTGTTCCCATCAAAGTCAATGACGAAACACCCATTGACTTCAGTAGTGCAGGCTCAGAACCTAAGACTGATCCCATGTGGCGTGCTACTTAAGCAATATTTGCAGAACTAAAGGGGGTTCAAAAAAGGGTGACAATAATGATCAAGGGCCTGGAAAAGCACTCATATGAAGAGAGGTGGAAAAGACTGGGATTGTTTAACTTAGAAAGCAGATGAGGAAGGGGAGGGACCTGATAAAAATATATAAAATAATGAATGAAATAAAAAAGATAGATTGGAGACATCTGTTCTTCTGGTATTATAACACGATGCCTACTCAGACTGCTCTAGTCATTGTCACAGGGAGTCACTGAGGCCAAGAACTTAGCAAGATTCAAAAAGCAATTGAATATTTATACAGATAACAAGACTATCTTGTATTGTTATAATTAATGCTAATGGAAGCATTAGTAACAGCTGGGTGGAAAAAAGGTTTGTCTGTCTTGCAAAAATTTTTGAGGGTTCAAAACATTTCTCACTCCCCATTGGGATGAAAGAGACCGTTCAAAATTATTCATGGAAAACAAGAAAGAAAAAGACATCACCCCCCCGCCCCCGCACCACAACCACAGCCAATCGGTAGGGCATTCAGCTGAGATGTGAGAGATCCAGGTTCACATCTCTGCTCCAACAAGTATTGACTTATTTATACAAAGTGGAACATCTCTAACAGGAGCGACTCAGAGTGCCCACCCTATAATAGCCATTAGCCTGGTGGTTAGAGTGTCCACCTAGGATGTAGGAGACCCAGGTTCAAATGTCTTGTCTGAATCAGGCAGAGTAGGTTTTTGACCCTTGGCCTCCCAAGTGCCCTGGCTATTGGGGATGTCTCTCTCCATGGGCCTAAGAAACCTTCCTGATGAAAGTTCCAGTTTCAACAAAATGGGCATTTTCCTGTTAAAAAAAAGTTTCATTGAAAAACTCCCAACCAGCTCTAGTTATTAAACCTCATGCTTCAGGGTGTAAACCAATCTTTAACTATTCCACATCAGGACACCTACTGTGGAGGGCGGCTTATCACTCAGCTGCCTACTGTGCAGTTCTTACACCTTCCTCTGAAGCAACTGCTACTGGCTGTGTCCATTGGCAGAGATGGGATACTGGACGAGATGGACTTTGGGGGGATCTGGTCAAGGCTGGCCATTCCTATGTTCCAATTTAATGCTGATTACACTAATTTCTGCTGGAATGTGGGTCATAATGAACCACTCACTAGCAGAGCCTAGATTTGTGCTTTACAATCTTTTTCAAACCACACAGGGTCTCTGAAAGATTTCAACAAAAAAAACAAACAAAAAAACCCCAGGAAACTGCCAAAAAGAAGTGGACATCTCTGGCCCAACACTTAGCTCTTTTGTCTGAAACCAAGAAAAGCGCTATTCAGGATTCTAACTGATTAAAATTGAGTGCAATTGCCAGAGCACTGATAATTGCTGTGAAAGGGCAGTGGTCACCCTAACTAGTTGTCACTTCAGAGGAAATGGAACACTAACAACCAATCAAGCAGTGTTAGTTAGAACAGTAACCTTTTAACGACCCCTGATTTCCCCTGCAGGAAATGTTTTATGCATAATTTGTGTTTCATTTTTAATGTTGGCCCATAACACTTTCAATACCTTATTTATTTTTAATTTTAGAATGTTCAAAACTGTTAGCTACACCATTCTGGCTGTGCGTGCTAAATACCTTTTGACACAATTTTCAGATGAACTGTAGGAATTCTGTATCTCATCTAAATTTATCCCACACTCGCTGCTTACATTATAAATTGGGCAGTTTTCAGCACAGTGTTACTTTTTGATTAAGTGCTGTTACTAACACTGGGTTACCTTATTTTGATTTGATTTGCTTAATTCACACCCCCATTTGATTTAGCTTAGTTTTTTTCATTCACACATAACTACTTTGTTCTTGTTCCTTGTCTCGCTGTTCAGTTTGCAGCATTGGCAATTCTATATATTTTACTGCAAGTCTCTCAATAGCTAGTGTTGTTCTCAAAGCCCCAGCTGCTGGAGTCAAGTGAATATACCAGAAGCTCAGTTTTAATTTAAAAAAGTAAGTTTCTAGGCCTTATGGTGGTGGGGAAAGGCATGGAAATGTGACCTGAGTACACCCTAACAGTTCAGAAAACACATGACAAATTACTCAAAAATATTATTTTTAAAGCTCATGAATTTTACAACAGTCTTGTGATTTTGGGGGCTAGGACTCATGATTTTTGAAAACTTGGGGTTGGCAATATTGTACTTGCTTTGTCTTCCAGATCCTACCTCTGGCCTTTCCCTCCTAAAAGCATTCCCTGCCCTATTACTCCACTTCTGAACACCACCCCTTCCGTTATTCTATTCTACTGCTGTGCCACGCTGCTCATATCTTACACCCAACTACTTCCCTAAATTAGGTATGCACATTAAAATACCAGTTTATAAACCCCAAACATATATTGGAAAGAGGAGCAAAACAAAAGAGATGATTTTACTGTACTGCAAGCAGTCCCATGCTCCCAGATTGTCCTAGGCCTTGTTCTTCCCCCTTCTTGTCTTTTGTCATCTTTTACAATGTTATGCCTAAAAATTCACTGTAAACTCTTCAGGCCAGGGACTGTCTTTCTCATACTGGTAAAGCATTGTGCATGATTATAGTGCTATATAAATGCAACCCTTCTGCCCATCAGAGTTGGCAGCAACAAGGGGCGGCTTCAGTATCTAGGGGTTCCTTTTCAATTACACAATGCAAAACCGGCTCGAGCCCCCACCCAGTGACTTGGCACAATTACACACCACCCCCCTGAGTGCCTCTAAGAGGCAATACTTCCCCTCTCGCAAGCACAGAGTCTGAGTGTAGCAAAAGCCTTTTAATAAAGAAGGGAAACAATGCAGCATTATGTTGGGGAAACACCACAAACAGGATTCATAACACAAACCATGAGCAAAGACCCACCCCCAAGTAAGTTTGGCAGTGTCCTTTCACCTCAAGGTCTTGAGTCCAGCAACCCAAAAGTCACCCCACTCACAGTTTCTGTCCTTGGTCAGTGCAGCCCCAGAGTTCAGAAGTTCATCTGCAGAGTTTACCTCCCAGCCTGGGGGAAAGGTATGGGGGCACCTTACATACTCCACTGCTTGGGTCAACAGACAACTGCCATACCACTCCATGGGGTTCCACTACAGTCTTCACCACTAGCTGCTCCTCTCCGCTAGCCATCCTACTAGCCACTCACCAATATGTCTTCAGGCCCCCCCATACTTAACACAGCTCTCAGGACAGGGGCCTCAGTGCTGGTGCACTCAGAACCATTAGCCCAAAGTAGGTCTAATGCTTAGACCTAGGTATCAGTGTTTTAAGCTCACAGCACATAACAAGACTGCTAATAAGATCAAAAGTAGCTCTGTTATTACACAATAGTAGGGACAGACCCCCTCTCCTAAGCCACTGGGCTTTGGAACCCATGCCCCTTGCCTAGCAAGTGCTACTTAGTTGAGGGCGAGTCCTTCAGTTATAAAATGCCAAGCACAGTTCTACTGTTCTTGATTCACATAACCAGGATAACAACACTTTATTACTCCTTCCCCAATAACAAAGAGACTAGGGATCCCATAGCAGCCAAAGTGACCATTTGGGCAAGCAGCCCCATCATGCTAGGCAGGGTGGGTGTGCCCATTCAAACAAAATCAGCCCCTGAAGTTCTTTTCCACAGCTCACCACCAGATATCAGGGTAGATATCTGCTCACCACCAGATATCAGGGTAGATATCTGACTCTGCTTACATAAATATTAAGTAATACTAACTCATAAATCAACCAGCTCTTGAAGAGTGAGAAGTAGACCACCTTGTTAGAAACCTATACATTCTCATTCTCGTTGGATGAAGAGGCATGTGGCAAAACCAGAAAACCCGGGGAGCCCAGTGAGGGACATCTTTTGCTACACTTTTGAAAAGACTCCCTCCCACTCAGCCACTTTAGCACATAAGATTTAGGGACACGTGTCCCACTCCTGCCCATCCAGAAACACACCATGTATGGTTACTAGCACCACTGTTAACCAGCCACTCCCTGGCACTTCCCAGCTTCCTGCAACCAAATTGTGGTTGCTCCCCTATCTGAGTACACTAGCTGAAGGTAGGCATTTTCACCTTCTCATTACCAATGTTCTAGTCCTTTAAGGATAGGCCTAGGTCCAATGCATCTCTGCTCCAATTCCAGCCTTTTAAGTATGGGCATTGTGGGACTTGTAGTTCCCTGTGAGGATCATGTGACTGAAAGTGAGCAAGGCTTTCTGTAAAAGGGGGGCAGGCTATAAGAAAGCAGCCTGTTACTCAGTGCATGGGGAACTGAGAAATGATGTGAGACTCAGTGGTAGCAGCTCCTCCTTACGGAAAGGAAGCTGGGCGAGGGTCTGTGAGAGAGAAGCCAGGAGAAGACCCAGGAAGAGACAGGCTGTAAGAAGGCTCTGGTTTTGTCTGATTTAGTCTCTTATCAAGGGGTGAAGGCCAAGGACCTTTGGGGAGGGCAGAAGGAAAATGGCTTGGGACCAGTAAAGTAAGGTGGGCATGAGCCTTGAGTGAGTGTCTGAGGATTGTCTATTGTTCCAGACTGGGAGCTATCCGAGAAAGTGAGAGGAGGCCTCACCCCTCATTTCCCTGTATCAAGATGGGGAGGTTGAGATCCCTCAAGGGGAGTTGTGACCCAGGTCACTGGGAGAGGCTGGAGAAGTGCTGTTATCTCTGGAGAGAGGAGGAGAAGCCAAGTCTCCGGGAAGGGCTCTGACTTGGTGAAGAAAATGAGTGCAAGCTGTTTCCTGAGGAAGGGACTGGGAGAAATACTGTCCTACCCTGGAGAGGCAAGAAGGTGGATGGGCCTCTAGGGTGGGTTGGGATCCAGTCAAGAAGCTGGCTTAGAGGGAGGGTTACTCATTTCATTTTTTTGGGGGTGCGGGGGAATGACTTTCATTTGCCCTGGCAGGGGAGGGCGGTTTGATCTGACTGCACGACCAAATTGCCAGCTCCTTGGAACACTCAACTGCCTGCATGAAGGGGAAATGAGGCATGACTCAGGCTGCATCTGATGCAGGTAAGTGATCCCCATCGCATGTAGACTCGGGAACAGGGAGAAGTAGGGCCTCTAAAGGTGGTCTGGGCAGTATGTACCTGCCAACATCTCCTCACCTACAGCCTGGGCAGATGAGGATGCTTTTCCTCTCCTAACACAAGGAGTTTGGAAGCATGGCTGCCACCAGTGCATGTTGTGATTTTTTGGTGGCTGGCAGCTCAGTGCT
Organism: Eretmochelys imbricata; assembly: GCF_965152235.1. Classification (NCBI taxonomy): domain Eukaryota; kingdom Metazoa; phylum Chordata; order Testudines; family Cheloniidae; genus Eretmochelys; species Eretmochelys imbricata. The sequence goes on from NC_135573.1 coordinate 20,205,322, forward strand.
AGGCTTGCCGTTTGCTGTCTTTTATGTTGGAACTTAGCATCCCGACATGGCTCTGTCTCTGTTCATGCTTCGTGACTAACCAACAGGTGACTGCTGCGTTGGCTTGAGCCACTTTATTTTGGGTAAGAGCCAGTACTGAAACAAGGATATTCAGACTCTAATCTGAGTCAGCAGAACCCCCCTGCAGTGTAGAGTCCGAGTCAGTATGAAGCGCTGCCCTGATCATAGAATCATAGAATATCAGGGTTGGAAGGGACCTCAGGAGGTCATCTAGTCCAACCCCCTGCTCACGTGTTCAGTCTCACTAGGCAGGTGCTGAGCCACCCAGTCTTGCCTTGGAACTGCGAGGGAAACTTAAACTTGGATCAGTCCCTGAGAGTCCACAGGAAATGGCATCCTCCTGCCAATGCCAGAGGTGTGGGATTAGGAACCGCTCTTATGCTGGCAGGAGAGGGAAGCAATGAGTATAGAGCAGAGGCATTGTGATCTAGAGCACACGACAGAGGATCAGAAGAATTGTATTATATTCCTGGCCCTGTTTCTTGCTTGCTATTGTGGCCTTGGGCAAGTAATTAAAAAAACAATAACCCTGTATGCCTCAATTTACCCATATGTAACAAGAAGGTAATTTGCATGTTGACCTTTGGGTGAAAAGTGCTACAGAAGTACAAAGGATCCTCATTACTCCTCCTCACTTCTGGACTAAGGCGAATTCTTTCCGCCTAGTTACCATGCCTTAAGATGAGCAGTAACATACTGGAGGTGCTGTATGTTTCTATGCAATATTAAAATGACTCCAGAATCCTTTCCCCCTGCCATCCCCTTCATTGTGTTAACAGACTAGATTCACCTCTCTGGGATTCTCATTATTTGAATGTTGTTTTGCTCCTCTTTTTCTTGTGCTGTTCATTGTGGCAGATGGTGTATTTGGGACTCATTTGGAGGGTTTGAAAGTTTCTGTAGAAAGCATCTGCTTTCTCAGAATGGCACAGTGTCCACCCCAGTGTTGCCATTTGGGTAGAAAGGCCAGAATGGAGACCTTCCCAGTCATGATTGTAGAGGGTGTGGCACACTCTGGCTACAGTTACCTGGCTTGTGATTTGGTGACATTAAACTGAGAGGAGGGGCAGAAGAGATACTGGCTCAGAAACTTCCTCCTCTGGTCTCTCTGCCAGAGGGAGAGGCCAGGCTGGCTTGCGAGCTTCCAGGTCACTGCTTCAGGCCATCCACAGGAAGCACAGACCTGAGTAGCTCTTTCTTCTGTAACAGTCTCTCTCTTCCTTAGCTATCAAGTATAAGATTAGATTGTCTTGTGGGCACAGGCTGTTCGGCTTTGGCCTCATACAGTCAGAGATTTCATAGCATTTTGGCTCATCAGAAATCTGGTCACTCCAATACTGGCTGTTCAGTCTTTGTGCAGAGTCAAACCAGTGTGGTTCGATCCAGTTATTGACTAACTATAATCCCCAGGGACTAACAAATTTATTTGAGCATAAATTTATGCTCAGATAAATTGGTTAGTCTCTAAGGTGCCACAAGTCCTCCTTTTCTTTTTGCGGATACAGACTAACACGGCTGCTACTCTGAAACCTGTCATTATGCAAGGCACTGAATTTAGCCTTATGGGGTGGAAATCTATCAACTTCATGAAAGATGAAGTGAGCTGTAGCTCACGAAAGTTTATGCTCAAATAAATTTGTTAGTCTCTAAGTTGCCACAAGTCCTCCTTTTCTTTTTGCTATAATCCCCAATTTTCTTCCCCTTTTCTCTTGCACTCGCTTGCACTCACATTTAGAGTGAAGCCTGGTCAGTGTCAGATTGGTAAGGCAAATGTCGCTAGGAGAAGAGGGGTCTGTGAGGATGGAGTGGGCAGTGATGGCTCTTGCTAAGTTTCTCCACAGCACCCTTTCTAGGACCTGAAGAGACGAGGCTGGTGTCTTCTCCCTGCAGATAAAGCAGCTGGAATCAAACCCAGAGAGTTTCTGCATCGACCATTAGTCAGGCTCACTGTGTGCATACTACAAAAATCAGCAGCATATGCTGTATTAAAATGGAATAAGTGCAACAACTGAAGTTAAAATTGCTCTGGGAATTTTACTTTACGTTCCTGACTTTGTGTGTGCTTAAAACCTCATCCAGAAAACTGCTTTAATGGTAACTTTTTGCATTTAAGATTTTTTTGGTAATGTGTTCAATGAAATGGTATGGTGTATGTTTCATGTGTTTGAAAACAAGGACTATATTCTGGTTTTGGACGCACACGTGGCTCCTGTTGGCTTCACCATGAGCCCTTCTGTATCCAAGTCAGTATATGGCCGTCAGTGTTTATGTGTATCTGTAAATAACTTGTATTTGGATACAGTATCTTTCTTAATGTCCCACCTTAAACTGTTAGGTAATAATTCTTTGCAGTGTTAAACAGCTACTGAATTCCACCCCAGGGGTGGTTGCATTTCAGTGGTGAGTGAACTGATCCCTATACAGAGTGGGTTGGAATCGCCAGTGATTTGCACATTTGTAACCAATCACACTCATGTAAAATGCTGCCAGATCATAATGGTAGCCTTATATCAGCTTAAATATGTAGACATGCTACATAATTATGAGCTACAGATAGATTCAAACATAACTTGAAAATAAAACTGAATGGGTCTGACCATCAACTAGTGTAAATCAGAACAGTTCTACTAATCTCAATGGGGCAGTTCCAGTTCCCCCCAGCTGAGGCTCTTGTTGAATAATTCTAGAAGAATGCATCCAACAGAATTGTTGTGAATGACTAAACTCATGCCGTCTCCTTAGCAATTTTAGAGACACAAGACCAAAAAGCAAAGTCCTTCAGAAGGGACTTCAGTAGCATCTCACTGGATCACAGTAGCCCATGGCTACTGGAGAAGTGGAGAAATCTGCTAGAAAAGCATATTTTCTTTTTTGGGATGGTCAAGGATCTTACAGGAAGGAATCAAGATGCACAGAATACTAAATGATCATTATAGTGAAAAGCCATGCATTATTTACAAGCACAGTGTTGAGCTGTCAGGTCACTTAAATCAATTATTCACCATTTGTTCAATTTAGCTTTGTATAAATCTTCTTTTTCTCACTCAGCGAATTCCAAATTTACTACAAAGTTTTATGCCACGTCTGTAATGAGAACAGACTGGAATGTATAAAAATGCAGACAGCTTGCTAAACTTATAAGTGTTTGCTTGGAAAATTATCAGTGTCTACCCTTTGCTCTGTTTCATCCAGTGTGATTTTTTTTTTTTTTGTAATGCATAAATCAAATATGAGGTCTCTCTAAATTTACTATTTGAGATGGAATTCTATCCTGCTTCCAACTAGTATATATAGTACACTTTGGACAAAACTGGAGAATTCCCCAGAAAGACAGAGTGAGAGATCAAGGATTCATAGACTTCTAAATCCAGAAGGGACCATTATGGCCCTTGACCTCTTGCAATAATTAAGGCTGTAGAATTTCACCCAGTAATTCCTGCATCAAGCCTATAACTTCTGTTTGAGCTAGATCATAGTATAGGAGCTTCTCTTTCTTCCATGATATGGCCATATCTTACCTTTGTTCCATGTGTCCCATTGCGGTCAATGAAAATTTGTGCAAAGATTGAGGATATAACTGGGATGTTCATTTGTATAATCAGAGGGTCAGTGGTTAGACTAGATCTGAAGCATGGTTGATCTGTTGTGTGAGGACTAAATGCTAGCCTGACAGCATTGGAATCTGAAGTCAGTTTTTTATCCACAAATACTGAACTTCCCCACCCCAGCTATGTACCTCAGTCTTGCTCAGGAACAGCCACTAATAGGAGTGAGAAGTTAATTCAGTGTTTGGAGTTTTGGGTGTTGGTGAAATTTGGCGAGGGCTTGCCAAAGTTGTTTTGCAGATCAGCCAAAAATGGTAAGACTGACTCTGCTGCTGTGAGTGACAATCAGGGTGCTAATAAGAACAATTACAACTGGCAAGAGGTAATGGATTTTTATAGTGCTCATTGCCATGTAGTCTAAATGCTTCCCAGATGAATCAGCTCTGCATGGTAAAGTCCCCCATGGACTAGAAAGAGTTTTCTGCTCCTCCTCCATCCGTGGATAAGGAGACTCCACTAGGAATATATATATATATATATTTATTTATAAAACACCATCATGTTGTTTAAAGTGGAAATGAGGAGGGTCCTGCAAAGCACTATGGGGAAAAAAGATTCTGGATTAATCTAATCACCTCTGAAACTTTGTTCCACAACCAAATCCTCTCACCAAGGTTTCCAGCTCTTTAGCACATTGACCTGGGCTTCATTAGCTGCTTTGTCCACAAACAGCCCCTAGTGGGTTGTGGAGAGAGACATGATCCTTGCGATAGCTGGGTCCTGAGCCACCGATGGCTTTGAAGATCAGGTACAACGCTTTGAATGGGTAATACACGTGAACTGAGAGTGAATGGAGGGATTGAAGCATATGGGTGATAGGCTTCTTTGTATCCACATTTGGTTCCAGATACAGTGAGTTACAGTGACACAAGATGGAGGTGATGAGCTAAGATACCATCAGGAGGAAGAGGGTAGAATTTCCTACCAGATTGCAGCTATTATCTGGTCATCCAAGCTTAAGCATGAGTAAAATGTGGCTGCAAAGCTTTGCACCACTTGCTCAATAGCAGGCATATGGCTTCAGAGCATTTCCACTTCTGACTGGCATCACCACGATCGGGCCCAGGTTCAGTTTGAACTCTTCATTCAAGTGATCTTCTGCAGGTGTAACATCCTGGTGCAGGTTTTATAGCTGGAAAATTAAATAGATAGTACCCAGCTATCTACATAGTGTTGGCAGCAGAACCTTTGTCATCTCACCACCTGTGCAGTTGGTCTCATGTAGATACTGATAAGGATGGTAGATAAGATGGATCCCTATGAGTAACCACAGGCTGGGGCCCCTCTTTCTCTATCCCATGGCAAAGGAATGATTGGAGCCATTGCACTAGTAGGCTGCCTCTGCCTTCTATATAATGGAAGTTTCAGTAGCACTTTGTACTTGATTAGGTCAAAAGCTGCAGAGAGGTCAAGTGGTATGAGTATTGAGATATCCTCTGGAATACTGTGTGCAGTTCCGGTCTCCCATGTTTAAGAAAGATGAATTCAAACTGGAACAGGTGCAGAGAAAGGCTACTAGGATGAGAGAAATGGAAAATCTACCTTATGAGAGGAGACTGGAAGAGCTTGACTGAAGGGAGATATGATTGCTGAGGGAAGATATGATTGCTCTCTATAAATACATCCGTGGGATAAATACCAGAGAGGGGGAGAAGTTATTTAATGTAAGTGCCAGTGTGGACACAAGAACACATGGATATATGCTGTCCATCAACCAGTTTAGACAAAGGTTTCTAACCACCAGAGGAGTGATGTTCTGGAACAGCCTTCCAAGGGATGCAGTAGGGGCAAAAACCTAACTGGCTTCAAGACTGAACTGGATACATTTATGGAGGGGATGGCATGATGAGACTGCCTACAATGAGGGTGGTGAAGCACTGGAATGGGTTACCTAGGGAGGTGGTGGAATCTCCATCCTTGGAGGTTTTTAAGGCCTGGCTTGACAAAGCCTTGGCTGGGATCATTTAGTTGGTGCTGGTCCTGTTTTGAGCAGGGGATTGGACTAGATGACCTCCAGAGGTCTCTTCCAACCCTAATCTTCTATGATTCTAGTGGCATGTGGCTCATCCATGATTGCTAGCAGCAAATATCCCCAATGGCTGGAGATGGGACAGTAGAAGGGAAGGGCTCAGATTTACTACAGAGAATTATTTCCCAGGTATCTGGCTGGTGGGTTTTGCCCACATGTTCGTGGTTTAACTGATCACCATATTTGGGGTCTGGAAGGAATTTTCATCCAGGTCAGATTGGCAGAGATCCTGGGGTTTTTTTGCTTTTCTCTCCAGCATGGGACATGGGTCACTTTCAAGTTTAAACTAGTGTAAATGATGCATTCTCTGTAACTCGACGTATTTAAATCATGAGTTGAGGACTCCAGTAACTCAGCCAGAGCTTACGGGTCTATTACAGGAGGGGGTGGGTGAGGTTCTGTGGCCTGCAATGTGCAGGAGGTCAGACTAGATGATCGTGATGATCCCTTCTGGCCTTAAAGCCGGAGTCTATATAAACTCCATCCATTGTCATGAGGAAATCAAATTTTAGTGCCACAGGTGCTGTCACTGTGCTGTGTGCTGGATTGAAAGCTGACTGTGATGCATACACTATGCTGGCAGATGTCTTGTGATTAGAATGTGGTTTTCACTACTGTCTTGATTTTTTTTTTTTAATGTAGGAATGGGAGGCTGGAGACAGGTAACTGGAGAGGTCTTCTGCTGGTTCTCTAAGATTTCTGTTCATTACTACATTTTTCAGAGAAGACTGGCTTGTTCGCTTTCTGGAAGGAGGTTTTTAACTTCTGCTACTAGTGATTTTAACTAGAGTTGAGTGAATAATGATTTTTCAGTTTGGGAAAAAAATAATCTGTTCAGTTCAAACTGAAACTAACTGTTCCAGGTTTCTTGCCAAAATGGAAAATCTGAAAAAAAATTGTTTCAGAAACACAACTACATTTGGTGTTTCCAACATGCAATTTGCTTTCCCAGCACTGACAGCTGCTTGTTAGTTTCCCCACTGCAACTTCAGTCAGCAGTTACTGGGGGTCCCAAGGTCTGAGGCTCTAAGGCCACCCTGCCATGTGGACTGCATTGGGGCTAGGCATGCCGGTTTGCAGACTTTCCCTCCATGGCAGTGAGCCTGGAAGCCCTGAGAGCCCTAGCTTGAGCTGGATCTCCCAGAACTGCCAACCTCCTGGTTCCATAATTGGGAACCTGGAAGCCCTGGCATGGTGGGGCTCCCCAGAGCCATGGACCCTGGAAACACCAGGGTCCCCAGCAGCCCACCAGGAACCCTGCCTTGGCTTTGCCAAAAGTTATTGAACTCAAGATGCTGTGGGGGAAATATTTCCGGCGCAACAAAAATTTCCAACCAGCTCTCATCATAATTGTTCTTCACTGGCTTTCATGAGCCAAGTAGAGCATCAGTCTGTTTTGCATGGGTGGTGCTAACACTTGTCAGACCTTCTTGAGCTTCTTTCAGTGGTGGGTATCAGTGTTAATGTTTATGGTATGGTAAGGAGGTGCCAAAGTGTGACTAGATTCACTGGACTATGGCATGCCTACAAAGGGCTTGGGAACTAAAAGAAATGGACCAGATAGGGTACAGGAAGACTAAACATCAGGAGACCTGAGTTCTGTTCCCATCTCTGTCTGACCTTAAGTAAGTAAGTCACTTCCTTTCTCTATGCCTCATTTTCCCCATCTATAAGATGGGGTTAGTAACACAATCTTTGTAAAGCACCCACTTTGAGATCTCTAGTTGAAAAGTGCTAAGCATCATTTTTATAATTAGAATGGCTGCTCCTGAATGTGATTTTAGGTTATTTGGGGTGAAAAGTTTTAATAAAAAAAAAATATTATAATTTTTTTTAAAAAAAGACAAAACATTAAAAATGTTATATTAGGCCCAAAAAATTAGGGAGGAGTTCAAGCAGTTGGTTCGTTTAAAAGCCGGCAGTTAAATCACTGGAGAGACTCATTCCAAAGTTGCTGCCTGAAATATTTTTATCATACAGAAATTAGCAATCAAAATGTGTTGCAAGTCTGAACCCCCGCTTCCCCCAAGTCTGCCCATGCGAGGCTGTAATCTAAGAAAAATGAATTTAAACATTAGGGTGGAAAATGTTTTGACGCTTATATGGTATTTAGCACCAATGTACCAGCTTTCCAGTCTACCACCTCTTAGACCAATGGAAGAAGTGAATTTCCGAGTTGGGGGGGCGTGTATCACTGGGAATAATTCTGCTTTGACTCCCTGCTTAAATGTGGGGTTTATTAACTCAAACACCTCAGCCAGTCTATGACAAGAGAAGTGATCTCTAAAGCTCCAGCACACAAACACTGCTGTCTAACATCCCCTCTGCAAAGCCCTGCCAAGCCAGCAGGCAGCCACCGTCTGCATTAGCTGGAGCTTCCAAGGAGAACAGGTTGGAGTGTGTCTGGAGGCAACAGAGGCAAATGGATCACTGTGTCAGGGTTCACAGTCAAGAGGTGAGGTTGCAGTCTTCTGCACAATCACAGATGGAAAAGAAAAATAAGAACCAAAACATCTGTTGGAAAACTAAGACAGCAAAATACAAAATGTCCAGTAAGTTCTTGGAATGTATTGGCAACAACTTTTTGTTTCAGAAGGTGGAGAAAGTAACTAGAACAGCCATTTTGGATGTGATTCTGACAAATAGAGGAATTGGTTGCAAATCACCCAGGTTGCTTTCTGCCTTCAGAAAGTGATCACGGAATGACAGATTTCATGATTCCAAGGAAAGAAAATAATGAGAGCAACAGAAAAAAGATAATGGACTTCAAGAAAGCAGACTCTAACCAACTCAGAGACCTGGTAGTTAAGGTCCCGTGGGAAGAAAATCCAAGGGAAAAAGGAGTTTGGGAAAGCTGGCGGTTTCTGAGACAATATTAAAGGCACAACAGCAAACAATCCCCATGCAAAGAAAAGATAAAAAGAATAGTAAGAGTCCCCTATAACTCCATCAGGAGCACTTTAAATACTTTCAGATCAAAAAGGAATCCTACAAAAAGTGGAAACATGGAAAAATTGCTGAGGCGAAGGACAAAAGAATAGCACAATCATGTAGGGAAAAAATCTGAAACGGACAAAATGAGCAAGGGACATAAAAGCATTAAGCGGTTCTAGAAGTAGATTAGGAGCAAGAGAAAGATGAAGGAAAGTGTAGGTCCTCTACTTAGTAGGGAAGGAGAGCCAATAATGGAGACATCAAGAAGGTTGAGGTGTTTAATGCTTGCTGTGCTTCAGTATTTGGTAAAAAGGTACAATTGTGACCAGATATTTAACACAATATTAACAAGAAGGGGGAATGAATGCAAGCCAAAATTGTGAAAGAACAGGTTCAAAGAGGGGGGCCAACTCTGTGGGTGCTCCAGGGCTGGAACACCTACAGGAAAAAATTGGTGCTCAGCACCCACCGGCAGCCCTGCGGATCAGCTCTTCCCCTCCCCCCCAGCTCTCCCACCCACTGGCAGGCTCTGCCCATTAGTGCCTCCCCCTCCCTTCCAATGCCTCCCACCCGCTGTGATCAGCTGTTCAGTGGCATGCTGGAGGAACTGGAGGTAGAGAGGTGGAGTGGGGGCAGGAAGAGGCAGGGGGAGGGGCTGGGAAAGGGCAGGGACAGGCAGGGTGGGAAGAGGTGGGGTGGGGTGGGAACTTGGGGGAAGGAGTGGAGTGGAATGGGGACAGGGCCTGGGGCATTGCGGGGGTTGAGGCCTCAGCTAGAGTACTGTGTCCAATTGTGGGTGCCACACTTTAAAAAAGATGTGGACAAACTGGAGAAAGTCCAGAGGAGAGCACCAGAAATGATAATAGGTTTAAAAATATGCCCTATGGGGAAAAGTTTAAAAAAAGCAAAGCTGGACATTAGAGAAAAGAGGACCAAGGGAGGACCTGATAATAGTCTTCAAATATATTAAGGGCTATTATGCAGAGGATGGTGATCAATTGTTCTCCATGTCCACTGAAGGAAGGACAAGACATAATCAGTTTAATCTGAAGCAAGGGAGATTTAGATTAGATATTAGGAAAAGCTGTCTAACAATAAGGATAGTTAATTACTGGATTAGGCTTCCAAGGGAGGTTGTGAAATCCCCATCACTGTAGGTTTTTAAGAAGGGGTTAGACAAACACCTGTCAGGGATGGTCTGGATTTATTTGGTCCTGCCTCAACATAGGGGGCTTGTCTAGATGACTTCTCAATGTCCCTTCCAGCCCTACATTTCTATGATCCCATTAACGCCATTGATTATTTGCTGCTACCTGCCCAATTCAGAACATCAAAATCCAGAGATAGTTCCTTGAGCGGAGATCTGACAAGCATATGCCTTCAGATACTACCTCATGCTTCCCCCTTTCTAAGGAGGCATAGGTTATCTCCAGCAGGAATGTTATCACAGTATAGCTTTTATAAGAGCCATCTTAGGGGATAAACGGAAGAGCACTCTCTGAAGAGGCATCCCTTGATTCAGCAGGTGTAATGGGGAGTGTAAACTGATTCCTAATAACTTAGGACTGTTGGGGAACATATTCAGGAACCTCAATTGATACATCTTTTCTACAGGAGTAGCCTCTGGTCCCTCCCAGTACTGCCCTGCAGCTGTTGTCCAGGGCCCAGGGAGGAATAGGGTCATGGTCCTGACCTGGATTATCCCTTCTGAGACCAAGGCTACATCTATGCTCTGGGTGAGAGGTGTGATTCCTCGGCTCATGTACACATATTCTCACTAACTCTCATTGAGCTAGCACAAGCATAAATAGCAGTGTAGCCATGGTAGCATGGGTAAAGGCACCAGAGGCATTGCTGAGCCACGCTAAGTACAAACCCATCTGAAACCAATAAGAAATAGTGAGTGTATGAGCTAGCTCATAGTGTAGTGTGACAGGGCCGGGCCAGATGGCTATAGGAGAGTAATAGAAGGCGGATATATTAGCCCCAGGCTAAGTAGGTCCCTTTTCCCTGGGTAAGGTAACAGGGAAGGTTCCAGAACAATCAGGAGACAATTAAGACAGGCTGATTAGAACACCTGCAGCCAATCAAGAAGCTGCTAGAATCAATTAAGGCAGGCTAATCAGGGCACCTGGGTTTTAAAAAGGAGCTCACTTCAGTTTGTGGTGTGTGTGTGAGGAGCTGGGAGCAAGAGGCACTAGGAGCTGAGAGTGAGAACGCGGACTGTTGGAGGACTGAGGAGTACAAGCATTATCAGACACCAGGAGGAAGATCCTATGGTGAAGATAAAGAAGGTGTTGGGAGGAGGCCATGGAGAAGTAGCCCAGGGAGTTGGGCACAGCTGTTCCAGGAGGCACTCTAGACAGCTGCATTCCACAGGGCCCTGGGCTGGAACCCAGAGTAGAGGGCGGGCCCGTGTTCCCCCCAAATCCTCCCAACTCCTGGTCAGACACAGGTGGAGTCGACCTGGACTGTGAATTCAGAAAAACGGCCAAGCTGAGGGCTGCCATGAAGCTCCAAGGCGAGCAAATCCGCCAATAAGCGCAAGACCCACCAAGGTACAGCAGGAACTTTGTCACAGTAGACATAGCCTAGGTCTCAGAAGGGATAATCCAGGTATGCCATGGGATAATCCATGCCATGACCCTATTCCTCCCTGGCACTGGGCAACAGATGGTAGTATAGATGCAGCCCTAGAGAGCTGTGGTCAGCCCTGGTCAGTTGTCGCCCACCCTGTGCTCCTGGAGTGCTAGCAACCATACCAAGACAGACTTGTGCTGTGAATGGGAAGGTTTTCCATGAGCCACCCCTCTCTTCTCTAAGGGGGCCTCCCAATGTGGCCATAATTTATCTCACCAAGTTTTATTATAGGAGCTGTGATGTCAGTGTATGTCAGCAAAAGTATATGGCAACCTATAACCTTACAAAGAGGTCATCAAAAGTGGAGACAGGGGTAATGAATAGATGGTCTATTTTTCAAATAAAGCGCCTTACAGCAGAAACAATTTTGTTTTATCATGTCAAGTTAAGGGATGAGAATTGCATCCACTGCCTTTCACAACACATTTTAAATCCCCCAGCGAACCAATACATCATTGATGAAAAGCTTCCTCCACAAAGCCCTGCAAGACTCCTAACTAACGAAATTCCATGAAACTTCTTCCAGGAAAATCACTTGTAAACTCTGAAGTAATATCTAGGATTTCTTCAGTCTGTTCTGTATGATTCATTCAGCGCTCAGTAGATTAGACGTTATTAAATTTGCATGACCCTGTGTTAAATAAATAAAGTGAAGCACAACAGCTGGGACTACTCATCATTCAGGCGTATGACAACCGGTGCCAGATCCAAGAAGGACTTGACCATGTTGTAATTACCAAACTGGGTCAGTGGTTAAATAGAGTGCAGGGATTGTTATAATACCAACCTCTTAGGTTTTGCAACTTTCTTTTTTCGTAACAAAATATCAGAGGAATATGTACTGTATCAGAAGATGCTGATGGGCTCTAGTCTGTCTGTGAGGAATCCTTATTTATAGGATTAGCTTCTGTGTGAGTAAGAGTACGCCCCAAACTCATACTGAGTGTTACAGCAAATCAGATAACATCCTTCTCGCAACACACTGAATAGGGTTCATGTTGCAAATGCTTTACTTGCAGAAATCCCATTGAGACATAGGGGAAAAGGTGATCTTGTGGTTTTCAAGGTTCTGAGCCCTTCTGCAGGTTCTGCTACAGGCTTCCTATAGGCCCATTGTGCTCCCCAAGCTGCCACCCAGCCAGCAGCAGCAAGGGCTCAGTAGAGGCAAAAAAATAAAATGGACAAAAAAAGGGCTGAGGTGTGGCACGTTTTGCTAGACTTTACGGGCCATTGGATACGTCTGCACAACACACCATGCCTGGGTCTATGTGATCCACACCTGCAGACTTGCTGTGTTCAAGCCTGTTCTTGAGCATTGTAATAAATACAAAGGGAAGGGTACCCACTCTTCTGTCCCCAGGGCTATAAAATCCCACCTGGCCAGAGGAAAAACCCTTTCACCTGTACAGGGTTAAGAAGCTCAGGTAACCTCGCTGGCACCTGACCCAAAATGACCAACGTGGAGACAAGATACTTTCAAAGCTGAAGGGGTGGGAAACAAAGGGTCTGTTGTCTGTGTGATGCTTTTTCGAGAAACAGATCAGGAATGCTTTTCAGAACTCCTGTAAAAAGTTAGTAAGCAATCTAGCTAGAAATGCGTTAGATTTCTTTGTTTAATGGCTGGTAAAATAGCTGTGCTGGATGGAATGTATATTCCTGTTTTTGTGTCTTTTTGTAACTTAAGGTTTTGCCTAGAGGGATTCTCTATGTTTTGAATCTGATTACCCTGTAAGGTATTTACCATCCTGATTTTACAGAGGTGATTCTTTTACCTTTTCTTTAATTAAAATTCTTCTTTTAAGAACCTGATTGTTTTTTCATTGTTCTTAAGATCCAAGGGTTTGGGTCTGTGTTCACCTATGCAAATTGGTGAGGATTTTTATCAAGCCTTCCCCAGGAAAGGGGGTGTAGGGCTTGGGGGGATATTTTGGGGGGAAGACATCTCCAAGTGGGCTCTTTTCCTGTTCTTTGTTTAACACGCTTGGTGGTGGCAGCATAGGGTTCAAGGACAAGGCAAAGTTTGTACCTTGAGGAAGTTTTTAACCTAAGCTGGTAAGAATAAGTTTAGGCAGTCTTTCATGCAGGTCTTCACATCTGTACCCTAGAGTTCAGAGTGGGGAAGGAACCTTGACACTGCATTGGAAACCCAGGCCTCATAACCAAGCTGTACTGCACTGTTCAGACCAACTCAGAGCTTCAGCTTCTGTTGTGTATCTCAGGGCTCCTAGCACTCTCATCAGCTGTAGCCACTCGAGAGCTTGTTTCATAGGGGATTGTGGGAGCACTTGTCCGTCCATCCCATGGGAGTTGACTAAAAGAGTGTTGGGGGGTTTTAGCCCACAAACACATCCAGCTGAGCCATTTTGTGTCTTCAGGCTCTCAGCAACAGGACCCATCAACAGAATTAGTGAGATGCTGGTGGACATTTTGGTGGTAGTTTTTGACCTGCCAATGGCACCTATCAGAGGGGGACACTACAATGCCTGCTGCAATCCAGCTGGTTCTGCTCATGCCTTTTGCTTTAGCTGCAGATTCCCCAGTGCTTCTGGAGAAGAGCCACAAGCACAGATGGGTGGGATCACATTGTCGTGGAGACCTGGAATGACCAGCAGTGGGTCCAGAACTTTCACATGAAGAAGCAAACGTTCCTGGAGGTTTGTGATCAGCTGACCCCAAACCTCCAGCACCAGGACACCCACACAAAGGCATACATTTTTAACAGTGAGAATAATTAATCATTGGAGCAATTTACCCAGGGTCATGGCAGATTCTCCATCAATGACAACTTTTAAATCAAGACCGAATGATTTTCTAAAAGATCTGCTCTAGGGATTATTTTAGGGAGAATTTGACTTGGTGGGAGTCCTACAGTGAAGCATTTTCTCCATTTCCACTCTCTTCTCTCTCCGTTTAGGTTTTGCTGGTTTAACTCAACCCAATGTTGCAGTCACAGAAGTGTTATGTTAAGCAACACATTCAGATTGGTTTGTCTGTTTCATATCTTTATATAATCCCAGGGCTAGACTGTGGCTTTTCCGTCACAGCCCAGCATAGGCCTGACCAGCTCAGGAGCTGCACCTGGGACATTGTGTCTGCCTGAGGCACAATCTCTTCCCAGATTTCACTACGTGCACAGAGGGGTGTGTTTGTCTACCGGTAATCTGCTTCATCCATTAGGATGGAACTGGCACAGCAACCCCAGATCAATAGCCAGTGCAGTGTGAGAAGGGCATATTGGCACACCAATGACCTAGCAGCGCACCCATGTTGTCAGCATCCTTTCTGGCAAGAAGGAAGCAGGAAGGAACAGTCCCTGTGGCTCCCTTTCCCCACAAAGAGCAGGGACCCAGAGGCTTCCTGTGCACAGCTTTGTACGCGTACCACTGGCCTGGTGGAGTGAAGGCCGTCATGATCTTGCCAATAATGTGGCAAAATAATCCCTGTGGTACCTATGTTGATGTCGGCGGAGTTGCACCAAGGATTAATTCGGCCCCTGTGGTGGGGTATGTAACCCCAGGACTGGGATAGACAGGGTTGAGGAGCAGGTCCAGCCTACCACACTCGCGAAGCCTGCTCCAGGTGAAGGAGGAGCTTAAGAGAAAGCCGGACAGCTCAGAAGGCGGGCAGACAGGAGAGGAGGAGAGAGCTCCTGAATAAGGGTCCAGCTGGAGTTCTGGTGGCCGGGGTGAGGGCTGCAAGCAGCAGTTACCCCAGGCTTGGAGGAGGGACTAGCCTTTTCCTAGGACTAGGGAACTCTTCACTCCATCTTCTGGTGGATCATTTGGGAGGCTTTTGACCATGCCCTGGACCAGGAGGGCAGGTGGTAGGAAGTGGCCAAGGGAAGAAGCCACAAAGCACTCCTGCGTGTTTGATATCATTGCCTCCCGTGGGGCCCTGGGCCAAAGGTTGGTGGAGAGAGAGGGCCTGGTCTCCCCTACCAACCACCTTCCCATGAAGGGGGCACAAAACTGGAGATGAGGGGGATTGAGACACTAAGCCCTGAGGTGAGGATGGGTAGCCCACAGAATCCGGGATGTGCGCTGAAGACTTTTTTTGGTGGTGGCGGGGAAACATTAGACTTGTATATTTTGTTGGACTCTGTTAATCCCCGGAAGGGGATGGACTCCGTTGGTGACAGATTGGAAGGCTGAATCACCCTCTACTAGAAAGGAGATGGCCACTGCACCAGAGCGATCACCAGCAGCAGGTGCTAGAGATGGGGGAGAATTGTGACCCAGGTACCTAATCGCTAGGCGGTACTGCTGGTAAGTGCTGCTGGCCACAGCTCCTTATGTAACCAATAGCATGGTGATGCAGACCTGCCTCTGCTCTCTTCCTCAGACAGTAAATTAAACAAAATACAAGGAAACGGGAGGTTTTGGGGCTGGGTTTGGCTTCTGCATTTTGTCTGAGCTGCTTCAGATTTGGGCTTGGGCCAATAGCTAAGGTTTGTTTACAGTTGAGAGCAAGGATTGGTGATGGATGGGAGGGTGAGAGAAGTGAGTTTGTTCCTGTGCTAACGCTTTAATATCTGGGACTGCATCACTCAACACCCTCACCCAATGCCTGCCCTCGGGAATTGGTGCTAGCCCTGACTAAGTAACTATGTCTCTTCTTAAACCACAGGAGCCACGCCCTACGAGAGATGAAAGTTACACCCAACAGAGTCAGGCTGGATGCACGCACCAGGCTCACATGGGAACGACACCTCCACGGTGGAGTTCCAAGTGAAAATGTGGAGAGCTGAGAGCATTCCTACACTGAGGATTCCACATCCCAAAGGTACCCAGATAACTAAGGACTAGATGGTGCCATTTAGACATAGCTGTTGTCAGTGGAGCCACACTTATGCTTTCTTCCTTAGGCTCCTAGGTGTGCAGAGGTTTCGTATTGCCTGGTACCCCACAAAGGGACATAATACTTACTTCCCACCATGCAGCCAGCCACCTCAGTTGGTCAGTGTCTGGGTGGTACAGAGCCATGGTCCTGCCTTCTGCCCTTGGAGGAGTAGAGAGGAAATAGTCCATCTGCTCTCTCCAGTGCAGGGGTGCCGCTTTGCCTTGCTCTCACACAGGCTGGTGCGGGGGAAAGGGGAAGTGGTGTTCCTATCCCCTCCCCAGTGTGCACCTACATTCAGACCAGGCACGGTTTGGTCCTGAGGAGATTAATAACAAATGTCTTGTGTCTTTAAAATTGTAGAAGATCTTTCATTTGAAAGTAGCACTAGGGAGATGCTGAGTAGGACTAAACTCCTAATAGCATTTGTACAGCAAGCTGCTTAGCTGTGCTGCTAACAGGTCGGTGCATGCACTGTTAGGTTAGTAGCATGCTCATTGTGTTTGTCTGCTCACCCTTCCGTGAGTTTACAGCTGCTTTATATAACTAGCACACAGGCGCCGTATACCACGGGGTTGGAAGGTGACACTGTTAGCTGCAGCTGGAGTTTTTAAAAGCTGCAATATTTTCCTTTTATTTTCATTATTCCTGAAGGCTAGTTCCAGCACTCTAGAGGAGAAAGCGCCCAGGTGAAAGATTTTAGAATGCCCCTCTGTGTTAATGGGACAACAGGGTTTGTATTGCACCCTGGATGGTTCTCATGTGGACTGAGCACTGTCTTCAGACACATGGACAGAATTTGGATCTATGTATTTCAGATGCTGGAGACATGGCTGTCGGGGGGCTTCTTCCTTGGGCACTGCTGCCTATCCAAGTGCACTGTGGTCTGTGGTAGGGCCCGTTTTCTCCTACATATTTTCCAAATAAAACAATCCTTGATCTTCCTACTTTGTCAAACTTGCTGACACCAGGAAACGAACTTCCAAAGGCCAGTGGTAAAGGCTGCGGCATTTTGTGGCATGTGACACGCACGTGAAGTGAAAGCCACGGTCCACTGGGCAATGACATTTAGGCCATTGAGAAGCATGCAGCAAGCTACAGCGCGTTCAGAGATTCTAAGGTCGGAGGGGACCATTCTGATCATCTAGTCTGACCACCTGCGTAATATAGGCCATAGAAATTCACCCCGTCATTCCTACATTCAGCCCAGTAACTAGTGGTCTGTAGATATAGGTAGCGGAGAATAGCTTTATTAACTGTGTTAGGCATGACCAACAAAGTTGTAGCAATCTCTTCAGGCAGAACATAGAGTGTGTGTGTGTGTGTGGGGTGGGGAGATGGTAGGGTGGGGCGGTGATTCATTGCCCTCAGTTCTACTGGTTCTATCTGACCAGGCCAGAGCTAATGCATTTTAAGTGCCGGCAACCTCTTCACCCCAGCAGGGGCTTTGGTGCCTCTTCTGAAGAAATTCCTGATCTAAATCCCATGTAATGAATAGCTCTCAAAAGCCACGATGGCTCAGGTTAAGGGGTTTGGTGCTGTGGAGGGGTTCCTGAAGTTAGAGGCCACACTTGAAGGGCTGTTGGGATGAAGGACAAAGGGTACCAGGGATCGGGCTCGCTTGTCACAACAAAGGTTTCTTTCTGAGGAGAGAAACTAATGAATTTAAGATTAAATTTCTTATTACAGACAAAATTATATTTTAAACCCCCCATTTGGCCTGGTTCTCAGTATTAAGCCTCTTTCATACCACTTTGGTAGCATAAAGGGGGCAGATATAGCCCCTGGGAGAATCCGCCTTTGCAGGGGCCTCTGTGGCCAGTGTCGAGTTGGCAACGAAGGCCCTGAAAGTCCTGCTCCCAGCCCAAGAGTAGGGCATGTGCCAGGGAATCAAGGGGGCAGGCTGGCAAGGGCTGTAGCCAGAACCCACTGCACTCTGACTGTTCTCTTTGAAGCTGCTCTGGCTTATGCTGAGGGCAGGGCGGACCCCAAGCTGCCGCAGAACGCCCAGTGAGAGTAAAGGCTGTTTAAAGGCACACATGCTGCCCCTTCTCTTTCCTGGTCCCAAGCCCAAGTATTGTCTCCATAGCTGAGACTCGCTACTTCAGGTCAAACCACACCCACTATGGGCCTCTGCACACAGATCAGAAAGACATAAATAGCTGTCCTAATGCAGACTTCGTAGGACATCAGGATCGCACAGTGCAAAACGCAGTCTGTCTGACATATAGCCTGCTGTGTGCCCGTCAGGCTGTGGAGATCACTCCATTTGCAGGTGAGAAGCCTGTGCATGTTGGGGCAGGATCAGGCCCTCAGTTCAAGAAGCAACACTGGGTCTGTATTATCGCAATTGCTGGGTGGATCTTAGTGTTGCTACATCCACGCCACAGGGAAACCCCCCTACATGTGTTGACTGGGGTTTTGGTAAAATTTAAAAGGAATGCTTCAGAAACAAACAAACTCCAGAGCAATTATCTTATTTCATTACTGCGCCCAGGCTGCTTTGTCATAAATCACATTTCCATTCTTTGGGCCTGTGGGTGCAGAGTTGCTGAATGTGTTTAACATAATTTCACCAGCTGACTACTACAGGATGACAGAGTTAGCAACTGAATAACTCATTAATTGTGCTGGGCGAGGCAGAGGGATCTCGTGGGCTTTTAAAGGAGGACCTCACACTCTCAATTAAAAGCTCTTTCTTGTCAACCTGCTCTACCTACCACGAAGCACAATTTTACCCCCAGCCCATGATGCACTGATACTTTAGGGCTCCTCTAGCTTTGCATACATTGTTGCATCTGTTACTATTAAACCTTCTCCACGCTAGGGACCGTCCGCAAAAAAAATTCCCCCCGTTGCCAACACCCGTCCAACTCCACTGGCGTTAGCAGTGTGGAGAGCCCTAATGCAGCTGTGCCACCCACCGGCATTTTAAGCATCACAACAATTGGACCTGCTCTGAGCAAGGTAGGATGCCACACGGCCTAAAACACCAGCAGGAGCTTGTGGTCCTTTTTACGCCAGGGCTCCCAATGTTGTTAACAGCTAGTGGAGTGAAACCTATGCAAGCGACTGTGTGTGTGTGTGAGGAATGTCATTAGCCTACACAGGAGGCACAGAGCCGGCGTTGTGTAACAATGAATGGTAATACTGCCATCCAGTGGGTGTGGTGTGGAAAAGCAACACGATAGGAAAAACTAGGCCGTTTCTAGGTGAAAGTTCACAGTGTGCAGGAATGGCTCAGGAGCAAAGCTTATCCTCCTTTGTGGAAAAACCACAGAAGGGGGAAAACGGGTCCAACCCCAGGAGGGATAACTGAGGTGCAGCCTTCCTTCCCTGTGGTGAGGTGAGGGGGGGAACCTCCTGGGAAAGGCAGGAGATGAGCAGCATTATCTGTGGAGGCTGGGGATCCATGGGAAACTAGGGCCTCAGCTGCATAGATCGCCAGCCAGGGAGGTGGAGATGAACTCCGCAGGCCTTCCCAGCAGGATGGGTTTGACTCACTTGTCCCACTATTATCTTAGCTGCACACTCCTCCCCATTCTGCCGGGGGTCATGCTGCAGTTTGCCATTGAGCTGACCTCCTTTCCCTATGGGAGCACGACAGGTAGAGTAACAGCTTCCCAGCCTGGCCACACCTGGCCCACCCACACACTTGCACCCCCGCAGCTGTGCGGTGCTCCCAGAAAGCATGTGCAGTGTGATGGAGGGGAGGTGTATGCCCTTTGGGCTCTGGGCCCATCCCTACAATGATACTGAGGCCTTTCCATTCCTTTCCCATTTGTTTTCTCTCCTCTCAATGCTTTGGTAGGACAATCAGGGTCTGGTCCGCTGTCCTTCCGACTGTTATCTTCAAAGGAGACCACGTCAGCTGCCCAACTTGAAACACTGTGGGCTTGATTTTTCAGAGGTTCTGGTCACCCAAAATCAATGACAACTCAGCAGTTGTGACGAACTCAGCAGCTGTGACAATCACAGCGAAGGAGTGTCATGGCAGGTTCCCAAGTGTAAGAGGCCTCATTTGAAAATAACAGCTTTAAACACTAATCCATAGTCCTCCTTAGCTATATCTCCATGGGGAAACTGAGGCACAGAGGTGAAATTATTTGCACAAGGTCCCGGGCAGAGCCAGAAATAGAACCCAGGTCTCTTGCGCTCAGGCCTGTTCCCCACACACTGGTTCTAGCCCATCCCTATTCCTGCACAGCATTTTTTTCTGCAAAGTGTTGTATAGTTTGTTTTTTTTTAAAATCCCAAGCAATGAGGATCCCAAAGCTTCCTCTTTGCAGATTTTTCTTCCATCTCTGGGAAGGATGGGTATATTTTACTTGCATATGCAAATGCAGTCACTGATTATTCTAAAATAACGAAGAGTCCTTGTGGCACTTTAGAGACTAACACATTTATTTGGGCATAAGCTTTCATGGGTTAGAACCCACTTCATCAGATGCATGGAGTGAAAATGCATGGCGTGAAAATGCCCAAATAAATTTCTTAGTCTCTAAGGTGCCACAAGGACTCCTAATTATTTTTGCTGATACAGACTAACACAGCTACCACTCTGAAAACTGATTATTCTAAATCAGAAATGGGCCTGAACAAAAACCGCAGATCCCAACAATCCCGAGGTCTGGGTAAGCTGGGATCCTTGTGCCAGCATAGTGGCCATGTCCAATACAAAGCAAATGCCCTCTTCTATTCTGTCAGCCCCAAACAGTTCATATATCTGTGGGGAGTGGGCTCACTGTAAGTATCATATAAGATCTGCAAGCTCTAGACAGTGGGTTAGGGGTGCAAAAGATTCCCATTGTGCAAGGCTGGCCGTGTGTGGTGTACATGCAAATCCTCACATGCTGAGTGAGACCAAACCCTCCAGAGTTCTTCACCTTTCAAATTGAAAATAACAAAGTGGAGAATTTAGCTAAGCTGGTCTGAGGGTGTTCAGTGCACTTGGGGCCTGGTCATGATTTCTGCTTTATGCCTGTTGGTATTTCACACGGTGGAATTTGCCACAGGCAAGCTATGCGAGTTCCAGATTCCAGATGACAATCGTCTAAGAGTATGTGTGTGAAATGCTCTAAAATGCAGGAAATTGTACCTTGTTTTTGGAATAGCAGCCGTGTTAGTCTGTATTCGCAAAAAGAAAAGGAGTACTTGAGGCACCTTAGAGACTAACCAATTTATTTGAGCATAAGCTTTTGTGAGCTACAGCTCACTTGGATGAAGTGAGCTGTAGCTCACGAAAGCTTATGCTCAAATAAACTGGTTAGTCTCTAAGGTGCCTCAAGTACTCCTTTTCTTTTTACCTTGTTTTTCAAACTGTGCTGAGGGAAGGACCCTTTGAGGCCTCCTTTGAAGGATCCTATTGTCCTGTAGCTGGGTCACTCGGGATAGAGGGAAACTCAGTGAACTGCACTTCCAAAGTTAGATACAAACTGTTCTGTCAGGTGTGGGTGAGACTGGCTCATTCCTCTTATGGAAGAATCCAAGGGCCCATCCCTGAAACCATCTTATTGCCCAAGATCCACAATGGCTCTTGGCTCCACATACTACACCAGTCACTTTCCCCTGGAGCTACCCCACTGGAGTGGAGGGCGGAGACCACAGGAGGGGAAAACAGGTAAATTCATGCTGGCTGAGTCCAATTAGTCCCAGGGCTCAGTGTGGAGGAGCAATGCTGTGGAGCATGGCAATGGACTGGTGGCCTCCTTGCTGCACTGGGCACACCAATGAGAGCCATTCAGAGTTTCTTGGGAAAGGGGGAACAATGCATTGGAGCTGACTTCCCCCCAGCAGGCAGCTAGTGGGATTGCATTCCTTCTCCCTCCAGTGATGAGGGACCCTCATTCTGCTAAGCTGAAAAAGTCTCCCTCTTGGTCTGTATACCTATAGAATTTAATTGCAGTGAACAATCCTATAGACCTGAGTACAGGCCTGCTCTACAATTCAGTGGGATGATTCCAGTTGTCTAAGGAAGGGGCACCACCCTCTGTTATGTCCCATAGGTTTTTACCATAATTTCTGTAGTGCCTGTTGAGTTCTAGCCATTTTAGAATTTATCTTAAGCATAAATAATGTAATGTATAGGACGTAGGACCTGATTCAAAGCCTATTAAGTCAATGGGAGTATTTCCATTGACTTTAATGGGCTTTGAATCAGGCCCCTGGTAGGGTGGGGCTGCTCCACCAAAGTCATATTCTCTCCCCTCACCCCTATGTAGTATTGCTTGGCTGGCTGTGGGCCTGATTTGCAAAAGGAAAGTGAGTTTTCTGGCTTCATGTGAGAAACCTGCTCCCTCCAGCTCTCCCCACAAACCCTGTTTGTTGCAAGCTGCGCAGAGCGTCTGGATTTAGGCAGCTCTCTCACAATGGAGTCAACCTTGTCTGCTGAGCTTCAGCTGTTTCTCTGAGCTTGTCTGTTCACATCGCTGAGCAAGGGATGAAGTAATGCAAATTACAAGCTGTGGAAATGTGATCTCTTTATTCTGTAATTGCTGCTCTGTGAAATCTGAGACTATATATTTACTTTAATATTCTCACGGAGGAGGAGAGTCCCCAAGGCATGGAGCAGGGGGAGAGAGGGCCAGCAAGGAGAAATAGCATGAACTCATTTGTACTTGATTAAATATGTTGTATATAGATCTTGCCCTCAAGGATGACAAGGAGCAGCAGCATTCAGCTCATACCTTGGTGTTTGAAAGCAGCTGACACTTACACTTTGTGGTGTATGTTCCTATGTAGTAGCTCAGGGTTGGGGAGACCTTCTCAGGCAGCATTGCCAACTCTTGTGACATTATTACAAGTTACACAATGTCTTGCCTAAAGCCCCAGGTCCTGGAGTCTTGTGGTTACATGAAATGCTCAACTTTGGTTCTTTTCCCCCTTCCCACACCCAGGTACATTTCTAGCCCTCATGACTGTGGAGAAAATCTAGAAAACATGACCAGAGTGTGACCTCAAGGCTTGAAAACCAGAAGTCAAATAAAGACCCTAAAATGTGTAATTTTTTTAGTCTAATTTTTTTAGTCAGTCTCATGACTCATGGTATTTGAACACCTTAAGGTTATCAGTACTGCTCTTATTATAACAGCTCCTACAGACTCCAGTTAGGACCCTGCTGTGTTAGGCCCTGTATAAACATGGAGAAGTGACCATTACTGCTCTCAAGAGGCCACTTTACCCATCTCTATATAACCCCAGTGTGGGTTAAAGTCCTGGTTAAAAAGTAGGAATTATTTACCATGCACTGTGATCTTTCCAAGGGTGAGGGTGCAGAGAGTTCTGCTGATCTTGGACTAGACATGGCCACATGGCTGTGTAGCATTCTGGGTAAAGGGTTGGAATGGGCTGGAAAGTCCATGATAGGAAACAATGTCCATGTATCTGGATGAAGATCTGCAAGACACTTTGAGCTTAACCATGCTGATTTTCTTTTGTGTGTCTCCACTCATTGTTGGCCCTATGATGCAGGGAAAGAAATTGGCCCAAGGGCTGCCCTTTGAAAATTTCTGTGGCTTTAGGACCTCTTTGCATTCCCTGTGTACACCCTTGTTTTTGTGTGCTTAAGATTTTTTTCTGATCTTGTCACAGACTTGTGGCCCACATCCACTTAAATATAAATACATTTTTAAAAAATACCTTGCTGAAGTAACAATGGGGCATGCAACAGAAGGTTTGGAGCTCAGTTTTGGTTCAGAAAGGCATCCAAAAGTCTGGGGATATTGTGGCACCAGCAGCAGCTTGGGCTAGCCACCCAAACTCAGACCCAGGTCGTTGGGTGGGTTTGTAATAGGGTGGCTAGCCCAAGCCACCACCGAAGCACCTGGCATCGGCCGCTATTGGAAGACAGGTTACTGGGCTAGATGGACCATTGGTCTGACCCAGTGTGGCCTTTCTTATGACACCCGCACTGCTATTTTTAGTGTATTAGCTTGAGCTGAGCTAGCGCATCTGTCTACCCACACTGGGAGGCTCGCTCCCAGCTGCACTGTAGACATAGCTTGTGAGGCTTTGCCCCTGCTCTCCCCACCAGGAAGCAGCAGCAGCAGCTTGGGCAGGAGCTGAGTGTGGAGTGAGATGGTCTCTGATCCCTCTCCCAGGCCAGCCATCAGTGGGTCACTCAGCCAGCCCACCCCCCACCACCGTTGGGGTAGGACTGGCCAGCTAACCCACTACGAACAGCTGCTGCCTCAGCAGAGTGGGGGAAGAGGGGATGCTGATGCAACTTTGCCTTACCCCTCCCAGATTTTTCTGACCTGATGCCCCTCCTGCTCTCAGTGCAGCTCAAGAGGAGAGGCAAGGCAAAAAATGGCCTTAAGTCACTTTTATGTCTGGCAAAGGATGAGGCCAGACCCTGGTATAAGTTAAAGCTATGCCAGCTGTATGCCACCTGAGGTTCTCGCCACACTAGAGGGGAGCGAATCTTTAGGGAGCTGAGAGTGTACTGGATGGCTGCTTTGTGCCATCAGAGCAGCTCAGAACAACCAGAGCATGAGCCAGCATGTGGCCGCATTTGTACAGGAAGTTGTGGGTGGTTCTACTTGAAAACTTCATCAAGCATTTTAGCCTGTAGAATTGGAGCTCTTTATGCCGATCTCATTTACACCTGTCCAACCATGGGATAATGCCACTGCCTTCAGTGACTGACTTATGTCAGTGCAAGTGCTATCCGAAACCGGCTCCAAGTCAGGAAAATCAGAGGTAGAAAACACTGATTAGCAGGATTGTTCCCTACAGTGTATTTTCCAGTACTTGCACTGAATACATAGCATCTGCTTTGCCCTACAACACATTAAGGGCTCCAGAGAAGCCATTCCAGTCAACTGGGTCAATGGTGCACAAACTAAAACTATCTTAAGTAGGGCCTTAATACAATGAATTATAACAGCTCTGAAAGAGGTTGTTACTATTTACTGGGACATTGATCTGTGAACTAAAGTTTCTCTGAGTGACCTATGGTGACAGCTACTTTGGAGACATTATGAGGGTCTGATGGGTCAATGATCTGCTAAATAAGAAATCCCGAAGCAGAGACAAAATACATTCTACTGGCTCAATCATACTAAAAAGGCATGTATTTATAGAGCCATATTTATTGGCTGTAATATTACCCTGTCTGGAATAGACTTGCTGGTATTTTTTGTTGTTTGTTTTGTCTTTTTATCAAAATACTCCTCATTATCAATCAGTCTTGCAAAGTCCTCATGAAAACTGGTGCCTTCACAGCAGGAACAAATCTGCTCATCTGTCCTTACTGCGAAATGTTGAAAAAATGAACAGGGCCCAGTCCCCAGGTTTGGCCATGCTCCATTCAGTGCAGGACTGCTGGGGTGGTGACAAAGATGGCTTTGTAGCTGCAGGGCTGATCTAACTTATTCCTTTCCAGCAGTTTTTCCTGCCCCCTTTTCTTCCTGGCATATATGGAGGGCGCTAACAGGGAGGACAGTGTGGAGCCAGTGCATTCTGAAGTATGATCTGAGATGCCCACAATGCACATCACGCTGAAGTACAACAGAGGCAACCAGAGAATGGCACGCAAGTTTCCAAGCACTTATCTAAAGGTAGAAAGACCATCTTTATCCACTGACCCCAGCAGTGATGTTGGTAGGTAGACGCTGAGTGAAGCCCCACTATGCAGACTTCTCTCCTCCCCTCAGTGCTGTTTGTGTGGAATGGCTGATATTATTGGATAGAGGTTGGGGCTGCGGAGACCAACAGTCATCCTCCATTTTGGAAGGGGGGGCTCTGGACTGCCTGGGGCAGAACAGATTGTGGCAGGTCACAGCTTACAATAGACTCTGGAGACCATGTTATGTTTTAATACAGCTGTTCTCAAACTTTAGCAACCCGAGGACCCCCATTTTGATTTAAAAATTTTCACGGACCCTCCAAGTTCCCCCGCTCAGCCCCAGGCCCTGCCCCCACTCCACCCCTTCCCCCAAGGCCCCACCCGCACTCCACTCCACCTTGTGCCCGCCTCTTTCTACACCCTCCCCCGAGCATGCCCCGTCCCTGCTCCTCTTCCTCCCTCCCAGCACCTCCTGCATGCCACTGAACAGCTGTTCCCCAGTGTGCAGGAGGCACTGGGAGGGAGGGGGAAGAGTTGATCAGCAGCGCCCGCAGACCCCCCAGACTACCCTTGCAGACCCCCAGGGATCCGTGGACCCCAGTTTGAGAGACACTGTTTTAATAAAAATAATCATTGTTAAACACAAAGCTCTTGTTGCTTTAATGCAAAGAACACTACACTATTTAGGCATTAAAATTGTAAAGTATAAATATGCAGAATTCAAATCCCATCCCTCACCTTTTGTATCTGATTTTGAAACTCAGCTATGAGTTGACTGGACAATGATGGCCAGTGTTAAATATTTGACTTCCATTGCTTTTTTTCCTTTCAAGTGTATTCACTTGCTTGTAGCCGAAGACAGGTTTTCACAAGGCAAGGAAATGTGGCATTTCTGAAGTAACACCAGGGTAAGTGTTCAGAGATGTCTGTGTGTTCATTGATCACCAAGGGACTGAAGCTGTGAGGAAGAGCGAGGACTGTTAAGCATGAAAGGAATTTTTCACTTGACAGTTGGGCTGCACTGCCGATGTACGTGCCAGACAGTGACTGAGAAGGTCACAACCTGTATTGATAGCTGTGCTTTCTTTAAAAATAAACTATACTGCGTATGACACACCATAATTATTTCCACATCAACTATTTTTCATTCTGAGCTGTGTAGGGTATTTAGAAGGGAGGTTTAAAGGGCTGCCTGGAAGAGCACAGTCATATGATAAATGATTAGAAATAGCATACATATTTTATATGAACTAACTGGGATGGTTCATGCTTATGTGAATCCATGATGATAAATCATCATGTTTATTCCATAGCCTTATATATAATGTGGACAACACTAAGCCCCTGAGTGGGTATCCAGCTATAATTCACTTCACTGACTCTGTTTATGTCATGAATGGCCAGATCACAGTTCTATCAGCTTATCTGCTCCACCCAGTACTTGCTAGCAGCAAATAGAAACTAATAGAGAAGAGGCCAACAGCAAAATTCAGATCTGGAGCTAGTTTTTCCCAAAGCTCAAAGGAGTTCAGAGCTGGGGTTTTAGTTCAGACCCATCTTTGCAAACTAAAATGTATAATAATATCTTAAGGGATGTTACCCTTTTTCACAGGATTGTAAAACTTTCCAAAAACTAGATACACAGAGAAATGCAGCCACCTTGGGAGACGAGTGTAGCAGGCAACTGACACAAAACACGGTGAAATAGAGTATGGAGGAATAATTATAACCAGTGGCACCAAGGCGAATCTCTAATCATAAGGGAACCATCACCGGATCTTCAAGATTCAGTTCTGCCCTCATCTACACTGGTATAAATCTACAGCAACTCCAGTGAAATCACCACTTAACTGCACTGAAGGCGTTAACCCAGATTTACTCTAATGCAAAAGAGAGCAAAACTAGGCTTCTAGTGTCTACACAAAACAAAGAGGATCTCAGCTGGTCTTATTCACAAGACCCCCTCCAGTTTCAACTACAACATATGCAATGTATATACCTTGGGAGAAAAGAGCTGAAATCACCCTTCTGAGATCTAAATCTGTACGTTTCAAAATAACCGAGTTCCCCCTCCAAAATGTTCCTTCGTTATGGAGGCTGAGTTATAACCCAAGAGCTTGGCAATAACTATTCAACTGAAGGGCAAACTTCAAAAGACTCGCTTTGGGTTTAGTTAGTGTCTAATCTAATTAGGTTCTGATCCTGAGCCCATCACCGTGGTATCTCCATTCAAAAGAAACAGAGCAGCCCTTCTTTAGTATTCGGCGCCCTGCCCTCCAGTCCAAGTCAGAACCTAGAAATGCAACTACAGGGGCAGCACACAAAAATTAACAGCCCACTTGTGCATTGGCAAGTTCTTATTTCAATTGGACTGTTATTAGGTGCAGTACAGGAATGCCTAGCTCCAGCTGAGATCTGGACCGCATTGTGCTAGGTGGTGCACAGTCCCTGCCCTGAGAAGCTTCCAGTCTAAATAGACAAGACAAAGGTACATGTGAGTAAGTGCTCACTAAAGGAAGGATCAAAGCTCTTTGAAAGACTCCTGCTGATCACAATGGCCTTTGGGTAAGGCTATAATAAAGTTTGTTGAAGTTTCCAGATAGCAGCTATTCAGAGCCTTTTGTTTTTCTTGTCAAAACTTCGCCTTTTGGAAATAAAGAAGAGCATCTATTAAATTGTTGCAAGTTTTTTGACCACCAATAGAGCTGATCAAAAAAAGATTATTTTTTTTTAACTTCATGATATAAAAATAGATTGGACAAAACTTTGGTGAATTCCCTCCCCTATTTTCCTGTTGGCTTGCCTTACCAGATAAGGATTCATGGGGGATGCTGACGCCTATTAAGTAAACATTTCAGAGCCTTCATAAAGATTCAAAGATTCCATTCTAAAAATGGGATGAGAGATTTTGGTGGGAGGGAAAGGTTCCTCACCCATCTCATATCTCACCTATTTAGATTCATCAATTCCCAGCCAGAAGGGACCACTGTGATCCAGTCTGACCATCTGTATAACACAGGCCATAGAACTTCCCCCCAAAATCATTCCTAGAGCAGTTCTTTTAGGAAAACATCTAATCTTGATTTTAAAATTGTCAGTGGTGGATTTCCAGTGGTTATGTATGAATCCATTCTCTTAGCAATATCTCTGTGCTAATTCCCTATTAGTAGGGCTGGTCAAAATTTTTCCATCAAAACTGTTTTTCTGTGGTTGGGGAGGTGGAGGTTGGAAAGCTACTTTCTGCAATAAAATTGATTCAGATATCCTGCCTGGGTGCATAATGAGAACTGTAGTTCGGGTATCTGTTCTCATTCACTCTGTGGGCTGGGCTCTCCAGCCAGACTACATCTCGGATGGCGCACCCACCTCCCTTCACTATGAAGGGAGATGATGATGCTTCATGGGAGATGTAGTCCAACCAAGTAGTCCAGCCCGGTTTTGGCCACAATATTTCTGTTTTTGATTCTTTTTGCCAAATAGTGAAGATTTTCCTGTGGAAAACTGATTTTCTTCCCCCTCCACCCCAATTTTAAAAATTTTTCTGTATTTGAGGGGAGCCATTTTTATGCTCAGAAACCCTGAGGTGGGTTGTTATAAGTCTACATTTATTCCTGGTGCTGTCAGTAACCAAGATCCCATTGTCCATTGGCACCAACGTTTTTCTGTCTGACTCTTTGCATTCATGTAAGAAGAGGAAGGGTGGAAATAACATGCTAGTAGTTAATACATGAGAGAAAAAAGTCCCCTGGAAAGACAGAGAAAGAAACTGCATGCTTAGTCACCCCCAAAGCATCTTGGATCAAATACTGCTCTTATTCACACTTCTGTAATGGCTCTGTTAAACCAATGGAGTCAAGCCAACTTTTCACTGGTGTAGCTGAGATAAAAATTGGACCCATTGTTCTTTAAAACTCCATGTTCCTCATGCTAATAGCTTAAACAAACACTCTCTGCCCTCAAAATGGCTTGAACAGCTTGTCTTTATCAACTTATCTAAATGTCAAATATTATTTGCTTAAATTTGCATAGGATTTCCATATTTGTCTGTTTGATTAATGATTCAGTCATCAACAGCTGCAAAACACAAGGTTTTCTAAGATTTTTTGGGAGGAAGAGTGGGATTCATTCTCTTCTTCTTCAGTAGGTATTTGCATGCTATCAGGTGCACTAATTCTGTGTCAGAAAGGAAAAGAAGAATAAAAAATGAAGCTTATTCACCACTGTTAATAAGACTATTAATGCAGAGGTGGAAACTGTGGTCCATGCATGCCATGCAAGGACGGTGGAACGAGTGTGCAGATCTAGTTTCTATTTCATTTTTTTGCTACTGACTTGCTTTAGCCAAGTCACTTCACTTTTCTGTGTGTCTGGTCTTCCTTTCACATTTTGTATGTCTTATCTCTTTTTAAACTGTAAGCTTTTCAGCAAAGGGACTGTCTTCTACTATATGTTTGTATAGTACCTAGTAGAATATAGTCCCAATCCTGATTGAGGCTTCTAGGGGCTGCTATAATATGAACACTAAATAATAAGTGGACTTTGTAGGAGGAAAAGGAATCTGAGGAGTCAGGAAACTGCACACATACAAAATGGGAAATGACTGCCTAGGAAGGAGTACTGCAGAAAGGGATCTGAGGGTCATAGTGGATCACAAGCTAAATATAATTCAACAGTGTAATGCTGTTGCAAAAAAAGCAAACATCATTCTGGGCTGCATTAGCAGAAGTCTTGAAAGTAAGACATGTGAAGTAATTCTTCCACTCTACTCCACACTGATTAGGCCTCAGTATTGTACCCATTCTGGGTGCCACATTTCAGGAAGGATGTGGCTAGATTGGAGAGAGTCCAAAAAAGAGCAACAAAAAAGATTAAAGGTCTAGAAAACATGACCTATGAGGGAAGATTGAAAATATTGGGTTTGTTTAGTCTGGCTAAGAGAAGACTGAGAGGGTCATGATAACAGTTTTCAAGTATATAAAAGGTTGTTGCAAGGAGGAGGGAGAAAAATTGTTCTTCTTATGTCTGAGGATAGGACAAGAAGCAATGGGCTTAAATTGCAGCAAGGGCAGTTTAGATTGGACATTAGGAAAAACTTCCTAACTGTCAGAGTTGTTAAGCACTGGAATAAATTGCCAAGGGAGGTGGTTGAATCTCCATCATTGGGGATTTTTAAGAGCAGGTTGGACAAACACCTGTCAGGGATGGTCTAGATAATACTTAGTCCTGCCTTGAGTGCAGGGGACTGGACTAGATGACCTCCCAAGGTCCCTTCCAGTACTATGATTCTATGAGTCTATGAAATGGATATCTAGCTGGGAAGGGTTTGGATTAGGTCTGTCAAGCGATTAAAAAAATTAATCGTGATTAATCGTGCGATTAATCATGTTGTTAAACAATAATGGAATACCATTTATTTAAATATTTTTGGATATTGTCTACATTTTCAAATATATTGATTTAAATTACAACAGAGACTGCAAAGTGTACAGTTCTCCCTTTATTTTTTATTACAAGTATTTGCACTGTAAAATACAAAAGCAATAGTATTTTTCAATTTACCTCATAGAAGTACTGTAGTGCAATCTCTTTATCATGAAAGTTGAACTTAAAAAATGTAGAATTATGTACAAAAAACAACTGTATTGAAAAATAAAACAATGTAAAACTTTAGAGCCTACAAGTCCACTCAGTCCTACTTCAGCCAATCGCTCAGACAAACAAACTTGGTTACAATTTGCAGGAGATGCTGCTGCCTGCTTCTTGTTTACAATGTCACCTGAAAGTGAGAACAGGCATTTGCAGGCACTGTTGTAGCCGGCGTCGCAAGATATTTACGTGCCAGATGCGCTAAAGATTCATATGTCCCTTCATGCTTCAACCACCATTCCATATGACATATGTCCATTGCTGATGATGGGTTCTGCTTGATAATGATTCAAAGTAGAGCAGACCAATGCATGTTCATTTTCATCATCTGAGTCAGATGCCATCAGCGGAAGGTTGATTTTCTTTTTTGGTGGTTTGGGTTCTGTAGTTTCCGCATCTGAGTGTTGCTCTTTTAAGACTTCTGGAAGCATGCTCCACCCTCGTCCCTCTCAGATTTTGGAAGGTACTTCGGATTCTTAAACTTTGGGTTGAGTGCTCTAGCTATTTTTAGAAATCTCACATTGGTATCTTCTTTGTGTTTTGTCAAATCTGCTGCGAAAGTGTTCTTAAAACGAACATTTGCTGGGTCATCCTCCAAGACAGTTATAACATTAAATATATGGCAGAATGCGGGTAAAACAGAGCCGAAGACATACAGTTCTCGCCCTAGGAGTTCAGTCACAAATTTAATTAATACATTATTTTTTAACGAGCATCATCAGCATGGAAGCATGTCCTCTGGAATGGTGGCCGAAGCATGAAGGGGCATATGAATGTTTAGCATATCTGGCACGTAAATACCTTGCAATGCTAGCTACAAAAGTGCTATGCAAATGCCTGTTCTCACTTTCAGGTGACATTGTAAATAAGAAGCAGGCAGCAGTATTGCCCGTCCATGTAAACAAACTTGTTGATCTTAGCGATTGGCTGAACAATCTGAGTGGACTTGTAGGCTGAGTGGACTTGTAGGCTCTAAAGTTTTACATTGTTTTGTTTTTGAGTGCTGTTATGGAACAACAAAATTCTACATTTGTAAGTTGCACTTTCATGATAAAGAGATTGCCCTACAGTTCTTGTATGAGGTGAATTGAAAAATACTATTTCTTTTGTTTATCATTTTTACAGTACAAATATTTGCAATAAAAATAATGATATAAAATAAGCACTATACACTTTGTATTCTGTGTTGTAATAGAAATCAATATATTTGAAAATGTAGAAAAATCTGAAAATATTTAATACATTTCAATTGGTATTCTATTGTTTAACAGTACGATTAATCGCGATTAATTTTTTTAATCACGATTAATTTTTTTTAGTTAATCACATGAGTTAACTGCAATTAATTGATAGCCCTAGTTTGGATATTTGTTTGGGGGACAAGAAGGAATTAATCATTTCTGTATACTCTTCAATTCCTCTATGTGTTTATTATGGAGGAGGATGCTTCTCCTTGGAGCTGTAAAAGTTAGCACACTTTCAGGTTGTTGTTTCTAGAAACAGTTGGAATTGACATACCAGGCTAGAACAGTGGCCATCTAGGCTAGTATCTTGTCTCTGAGAGAGTTCAGTAAGTCCTGAACAAGAAAGCTGATAGAATCCCCATAAATTACAACCATAGAGTAGTCATCCCATATGAGAAATGTCTTCCAAATCCTAGGCATGAGGGTTTACATCCCTTAGAATTTATTTTATACTATCTAATAGAACTGTAGTGGTTCTTCTCATCCATATAGATATTTGGCCAATACTTTCAAACCAAGTGCTTAATTGTAGCTTATTTAAATTCCTAAATATGGAGTCTGGAACCTAACTTTAAGCACCAAGGTTTACAACTTTTGGCTGTCTATGTGGATTTTTAAAATTCTGCTAAGCTCACTGAGATCATAGAAGATTAGGGTTGGAAGTGACCTCAGGAGGTCATCTAGTCCAATCCCCTGCTCAAAGCAGGACCAACCCCAACTAAATCATCCCAGCCAAGGCTTTGTCCAGCTGGGCCTTAAAAACCTCCAAGGATGTGGCAATGCGTTCTGCAGGTTAATTATGCATAGTATAATTGAAAAAAAAGTGTTCTGTCTTTATCTGTTTTAAATTTGCCTTTCTATTTTATTATCCCTTTCTGCTTGATTAATGAGAGATGGCAAGTAGAAAAGCATGATTTACCTTTTCTGTATCATTCAGTTATTTTCTACACTATTATCAGTTTCCCTCTTACTCCTCTCCTCTCTAAATGAGATGCTCACAGCTGTTGTAAATTAGGGTAGCTCCTTTGAAATCAGTAGAACGACACTGATTTTGGCCAGCTGAGATTCTGACCCTCAGTCTTTTTGCATGGACATTCTTTCATGTCTCTAATCATTTTTGTCACTTGTCTCTGGACCCTTTCTACTTCTGCTAGATCTGTTTGCAGCTGGTGTGGCCAGCCCTGACCACAGCATTCAAAGCATGCCGTCAAGTAATAGAATATTTTCAGTATTATTTTCTATCCCATTCATTATAGATCCTAACTCTTTGTGTAACCCTTCTGCCAAGTGGAGCTGGCAGCAACCAGGGCCGGGTTCAACATCTAGGGGTTCATTTTCAACAATACAACACAGAACCAGCTCGAGCCCCCACCCAGTAACCTGGGAAAATTACAGAACACCCCTGGGCACCTCTGAGAGGCAATACTTCCCCACTCGCAAGCACAGAGTCAGAGTGTAGAAAAGAAACTTTTAATGAAAGGAGAGAAGTCACCTGACATTAATTAGG
Organism: Eretmochelys imbricata; assembly: GCF_965152235.1. Taxonomy (NCBI): domain Eukaryota; kingdom Metazoa; phylum Chordata; order Testudines; family Cheloniidae; genus Eretmochelys; species Eretmochelys imbricata. The sequence continues at coordinate 20,239,391 of NC_135573.1, forward strand.
GAAAATGCCGCAAGCAGGATTCATAAACATAAAACCGTGAGCAGGACACCCACCCTAGAGTACGTGGGGCAGAGTCTTCTGCCTCATGTTCTTGAGTTCTACAACCAAAAGTTCCTTTACTGTGCCCCCTTCTGCTCCCTCACCATACCCCACTCACAGTGTTTATCCTTGGTCAGTGAGGACCCAGGATTCAGAGGTGCATCTGAAGTGCATCTGAAGAAGTGGGTTTTTTACCCATGAAAGCTTATGCCCAAATAAATCTGTTAGTCTTTAAGGTGCCACCAGACTCCTCATTGTTTTTACTTTACCTGTGGAACTTTAAAGAAAAAGGATTACAACATAATGCTCTTTGAAAGCAAACATGCTCCTAATAATAGTGATTTCCCCCCCACCCTCTTTGATAAATTCAAGTGATTTTTTTAAGGGAGGAGCTTCATGCAAAAGTTCTGACTTTCACTGGTATTTATCTGCTTTATCCACATTCCTTCTCCTGAAGTGTTTCTCCCCTCCCCTGCCCATGAAGTTATTCAGGTTCTGTAGTTAGCACTTTATTTCCTCCATATCTATCTTGATTTCCTCAATGGTAAATGTTCTGTGGTAGCTGTTAGCAGCTGATAACCTTCAGAAACCTACAAATCTTTATAATCTTGGCACAAAGAGAACAAAACCTTGTAGCAGTACTTGGCTTACAGAGGGTGTGACTTTCAGAATCTGTGCATGGAACAGCTTCTTTACCTATAAACTCACATTACCAGGCAATGGGTTATTGCAGAGGAGTTAACATATGATGTTATATGGTTCAGCTTGTCTTAAACAACCACACAACACGTAATGTGGCTTAAAGGTGGAGCAAAGTTGCATGCAGTGCATTTGGAGACAAGTTACTTATGACAGTAGCAACCCATTGTGTTAGGTGCTCTGTCAGACTCTTAAGACAAAGCCTTTCCTAATTAGAGTGATCGGTTGCAGAGGTTTCACTGCATTCACTTTATTGTAACAGACGGTGACATACAAAATATATTTATAATGCTGTGTACAGTACTTAGCACTTTCCATCCAAGCATCTCTGTATTCTACAAACAGCTAATTAACCACCACCCAGCACTACCCCCCAGGAAGTAGGAAAGTCATGCTTCCTCATTTTACAGATCAGGAAACTGAGGCACAATGAGTCTAAATGACCTGCTCAGGACCACACAGCCAATTTGTGAAAGGGCTGAAATCTAAATTTCTTGGTTCTTGGTCTGGTGCTTTAATCACTGGCCTTGCTGCTTCTCTGAGACCTAATTCCTGCAAACACACGCATGCTGAACTTTAACCATATGAATAGTCCTATTGACATCAATGGGAGTACTCTTGGGCTTCAAGTTAAGCACAAGCATAGAATCGTAGGACTGAAAGGGACTTTGAGAGGTCTTCTAATCCAGTCCCCTGCACTCAAGACAGGACTAAGTATTATCTAGACCATCCCTGACAGGTGTTTGTCTAACCTGCTCTTAAAAAACTCCAATGATGGAGATTCCACAACCTCCCTAGGTAATTTGTTCCAGTGCTTAACTATCCTGACAGTTGGGAAGTTTTTCCTACTGCCAACCTAAACCACCTATTGCTTCTCATCCTATACTCAGGTAACAACCTTTTATGTACCTGAAAACTGTTATCATGTCTCCCCTCAGTCTTCTCTTCTCCAGACTAAACAAACCCAGTTTTTTCAATCTTCCTTCATAGGTCATGTTTTCTAGACCTTTAATCATTTTTGTTGCTCTTCTCTGGATTTTGTCCAATTTGTCCACATCTTTCCTGAAATGTGGCGCCCAGAACTGGACACAATACTGCAGTTGAGGCCTAATCAGTACGGAGTAGAGCGGAAGAATTACTTCTCGTGTCTTGCTTACAATACTTCTGCTAATACATCCCAGAATGATGTTTGGTTTTTTTGCAACAGCGTTACACTGTTGACTCATATTTAGCTTGTGATCCATTATGGCCCCCAAATCCCTTTCTGCAATGCTGTGCTGGATTGGAGTCTATGGGCTTGGTCCTGTCAAGTGCTTCCACGAGATGCTGAGTGTCCTTACATGACTGAGCACATATACCCTCCTTCAATAAGAATCCCGAGCTCCTTGGGTTAAGAAGGGGAAACCGTAACAGGAGTGAGGAGTGTTTACTAGCTGGAAGAGATGAAGATACAAGCCTGTTACGAAATGACTACTTTAAGACTGCTTTGGTCTGATACATTTAAAGGGCCAGTCCTAAATTATCATACCACATATGTAGTTGCTGTAAATGGGCAGGCGTATAGTTAGCAGTAGGAACAGACGGTGGCCAGGCACAGAGGAAGGTGCTCCCAGGGAAGTAACAATTTCTGTGTGTTGACTATCACCAGTGTAGTACCTGGCAGTTATCACATACACATGCAGACCTGAAAGTCTAAGAAGACAGCACCTAGTGGTATAACACAAAAGTGAAGCTTTCAAAGAGAAGTTCATATCAGAGCCAATATTGAGCACCAAATTATATGCTGCCTCAATAAGAGAAACCAATTTTCTGTCACATCAAATGCCACAAAACATTCTTCTGACATTCCCATATTTTTTAAGGGTATTAAGTCAGTTTTTTAGGCTCACATTTATCCAACTGTGAACAGGTGGTAGTTTAGACATCCACCAGGAAAGGGAAGGGAAGATTGTTTTCAGCCCATATTCCATCATTTGAGCTTAACATTAACTTTTTTTCTGAGTATTTATGCTAGAAAATGTTGACCTTATGAATGATAGCAGAAAGCAAATGCAAAAGGCTCACAGACAAGGTAGAATTTGTTTTTAATTCAAACAAATATTTATGGAAAATGATTTGGTATTTGCTGAGCTCTCATTAAGAAATAAGGCTGAACCAGTTACAGACGTCCTCACAGGCTTATGGGTAAGCTATGTGGTTTCTATCGTTGTCAAACGATAATCATTGCTGTCGTTCACTTCCCAATTACATCAGTGTGTCCTGTGCAACAGGAGATGATCAACAGCAAATCCAGCCCGACCATTGCATCTGACATCGCAGTGGATGTGTCACTCAGTAAGGTCATATTAGCCAGCTAAGAATTCATTTTCCTCTTCCTCTTGCAATTCTCTAATACTGGGCATTTGCCCATCTCACAGCTTTGGAGGAGTGCTTGGATCTGCCAAGTGATAGGGCTCTGAGGCTGGTGCTCTGCATTGTCTTCAACCTAATTTGAAGACTCAAGGCAAAATCCTGTCCTGATTTATACCCTGTGCAACCTCATTGGCTTTAATGAGATTGTGTTGGATGTAAGTCAGGACAGGCTTTGGTCTTTGGTCTTGAACTTCTGATTTTATTGATCCCTTTGAGCCTCTTCTTGTGAAAGAGCATGATATATTGCTCTATGCATTAACAATTAAGTAACAAAGTAAATAAAGTTAATGATGCTACAAGTACGGGTCACAAAATTAATAGTCTTTGGAAAGACATACGAAATCTGGAGACCTGAGGTGAACTAAGGGTCCCTTAAGAGCCAGTTGCTAATTCTTACCATGGCCAACACAGACAAAAAGAATAGGGTGAAACCCTATAATTAAAAATAGTGATGTTCCACATAAGATAATGTCTTGTTTGTTTATTACCTGGGTGGGGAGAGAGGGGCAGAATTGAAAGCAAAATAACTGGATTAAGTGAAAATTCCTCAGTTCTACCTTGAATCAAATTTACCAGTACTCATGAATATAGTGAGCTGTAGCTCACGAAAGCTTATGCTCAAATAAATTGGTTAGTCTCTAAGGTGCCACAAGTCCTCCTTTTCTTTTAGGAAAATGTCTGGCAATCGAAAGCTGTGGCATCTTGACTAGTTCACAAATTACGTTTGTCTCGAAAGCCAGTTACCTCACAACCAGCTTTTTATATTTTTTTACCAGACATACACCATCACGCTTGCAATAATTACAACATGAAGCCAAGATATAGTGTCTTTAGGTGCACTGGTGGGCGTAACTGTTCCTTAACAGTAATCTGAAATGGCATTAATGGAGATGCAAAAAAATGAAGGACAATGGATATGTAAATAAATGAGATACTAGGTACAGAAATTTTGCAGTGGAATTGAAAGGGGAAAAAAAACCTCATTTAAAAACACCGCAGTACATGAGTTTATTATGACTTTGAATCTTTAGTCTTTAAAAGTAAGTGTTTTAGCTAGAAAAATGAGTGGGCCTTGAAGACATCAAGAAGACTTAAGCAGAAAATACTTAATTGCCAGTTCAGGGCCTGATTCACCTCCTACTTCCACCTGCTTTCCCTATATCAGTTAGACCAGTACAAACCCAGTACAGGTATTACCCACTTTCTTTGGAAACACTTCCTGGGATGAATGGAAACAAAATGGTCAGGGTGTGTGTGCATATCTCCTCTGGGGAGTAGCAATGACCTTCCTTTGTCTGGTTTTATCTGTCACTACCTAGATTTCTCCATCCAAAATGCACCAACCAACTTACTCATTATGTCACTGAATGTCAGTTAATGGTTTGAATCTGACTTGCTCTGAGTCTACAGATTTCATGGACTTAAGCCCAGTTGCAGCTGTATCTCTTTTGTGCATGATTTTTCCACTGCCTTCATGGTATATACCACTCTTTTGGTTATATCAACCTTGTCAGTCACACCTAACTTGTCCCATTACACAAGCAGTTCCATAGAAGAGCTGGTACGTTTGGTGGATTTATGTGGAATAAATCTATTCAGTCACTTATTGCGATGAACTGCATGCTGCTGACCCTGTCACGACTGGGGAAATGACTGGTTTGGCAGGGAGTGGCTGTTTTTGTAGTAGTAACTGGGGTTCCTGTATGCCTTGTACCTGGGAGGTCTGGGCCTATAGATCAGGCTAGATCAGGCTAGAGCAACGTCCACTAGACACTCTCCCACATCCCAGATTTCCCCCCTACGCTGCTACAAAGAGAAGCACTATAGAGCAGAGCCCCTCACTACACACTTGGTTAGAGGCCCCTGGTTGTGATCATGATGGCTGGTTACCTCTTCCCTGGCACAGCAGACACCTCAGTGGCTCCATTTGGGGCCCAAAGGGCAGGGAGCAGCATTTGAGCTTGTGTTTCTATTCCGTGGGGGTGGGTAAATAAAATAGCTGCCCTGCTCATACTTATTTATTTATTCCATTTGGTTCTACTGGATTGAGTATGATGCTCCTTCCCCTGATATTTGTTCAATAAATATGTGCCCCCACGTCCCCTCTCCCACTTCCCCATGGAAGCTGGTTGGCTCATTTCTAGACCCACAGACAATGCATCCAGGAGCGAGAACACAATGGAATCAGGAGACAGAGAGCTCTTAACGAAAGAATAGCACATTTTGAATAGAAAGCTCCATTGTTGTTATCACGCAGGGAATTATAAATATTTGGCATCGACACCACCACCAGGTGGGATTTTAAGACAAAGTCAGCAGAATCCTTCAAGAAGCAATTACACGCTGTCCTAGAGAAAAATAGCATATTTGAAGACACAGGCCACAAGGGGATAAGTGCTCTTTTAGAATATTTTGTAGGATCTTGGGCTCTGAGGAGAAGATCATTGAAATGATAGAATGCCCAGAGATGTTAACATTTGATCTGAACACTAGAGCTGTACCTTTCAGCTCGCAGGTTCAGAACGTCCTTGCCCTTTGCATCTCACTCGCTTGTCTTCACACCGAATTTCATCAAGTTGTTTTAGTCCAAGGAAAAGTAAACAAAATCTTATGAAATGGGATGGCCCCGCAGATATGAGAGTGGGTAAGTCTACACTGCAGCTGGGGGAATGCCTCCTAGCCTGGGCAGACAGGCACGAGCTAGTGCTGCTCTAAAAATAGCGGTGTGGCCATCTGCAGCGACATGGCCTAGCCACTCAAGTACTGATGTCGGGGGACAGGTGGCCTTGAACTCGGGCAGCTAGCCTGTGTCACTGTCTGTGCCACACTGCTATTTTTAGCGTGCTAACTTGAGCAGCGCTATCATGTGTCTGGCTGCCTGGGCTGTGAGGCACTGCTCCAGCTGCAGCATAGACATGACCTGTATGAAGTAATGGAAGGTAGAGGTACCTATGGAAGAAATTCACACCAGTGCGCCACGTCTTTTGGCAGCTCTGTATCCTGTACTAGGTCCAGTTCAAGGTTGTGGCCCTAGTCGTCAAAGCCCGTAGTGGAGTGGGATCAGGTTACCCCAGATACTGCAGCATCATCCATGACACCCTGAGCTTACTGTGCTCATTGTGGACATGGATTCTGGATCCATCTCTAGACAAGGCCTATCTGTAGCTGTGGGTAGGTAATTTTCAGCATCGTGGTAGAAACTGCGAAATGTCATGCTCGAAAAGATCAAAAGCTAGACACTGCCCAGACTGTCTTCAAGTCTAGTGCAAACCCCACATTTTAGCATGCTTGGAGGACTGGAGACAGGGCCCTACCTACCACTGGGCTTGCTGGGGTGGGATTTATGCCCACGCTTTGCAAAACACCCATGGCTATGTGGGATTTCACAGTGTCTTTGCTGCATACCATGGCCACTTGGAAAGGGGCTAGAACTCTGGGCCTCTTGCTCCAAAAACCAGACCATCCCATCCCACTTGAGATTCTCCAGAGAAACAGAGAATCACAGTGAACTGTTAGCAGTATTGGGCCCATGACACCCAGTTGACTAGTTATGATTTCATCCAACCTAACAAAACCTTTCACACGAGCCCATTCATCACACATAGTCAATGCTGACTGGCTGGGGTGGGGCCAGCTGGTAGAATTCCATTCCATGTATGTTCACTCCACTGAGCTGAAGATCTTCTTTTCTAATAAGCAAATTAATTAAATTAACAGAACCCTTGGTGCTGGATTTATGGTTTTCTACACTTAAAAAGAACAAGATGAAATGTGGGGGGGAACTCTGTAATTGCTGCTAGAGAAATGGGCAATTGCCCCATTACCTTTGTATTGGGCTTGCTGAACTGACAAGTGGTTTCTTAAATAGCTGTTAGCTTTTAAAATCTCGCTTAGAAATGATTTCCCTATAAATGCACACAGCTCCAAAGGTCAGGCCAGAGGCTTTGTAGGATAAGCTTCAAGAGGCGCATAAAACTCCTTTTTGACACAGAGACAGAGGCAATTGAAAAAGCAAAGACTGGGAAGGTTAAAGGCTAATTACTAGAAGGAATCTGGCCTGCAAACCTAAGGTCTTTTAAGCAGGAGCACAGTAAAATGTGGAGTTATGGGATTAATTGGGTGAAAGACATTGTCACCTTGACATTCATGAAACCATTCAGCAAAATGCACTGTCTGCTGATATACTGTAGAAAGAGCATTTGAACTATGGAGGTAAGATACCTCTCTTCACAAAGACTAGGTCTCTGCTTTTATTGTTGATAGATATAAAAATTAAAACCTTAAGTAAAGAGAGAGCCTGGAAGTGTTTTTTTTTAAGTTTAGAAATATCTCTTCCACTAGAATGAAAAACTGTATGGCCTAAGGACAAAATATTAAAGCACCTGACTGCACCACATGAATAGTGAAGAGCTTGCAAGTTACAGTTTTGATTCAGCAAAACATTTAAGTAAGGGCTTAACTTTAAGTACTTTCTGAATTGGAGCCTTAGAGAGAACTTGTGGTGCTAGTATGAACCTAATGAACAGCTTCCTGTATTTCTAATATGAAGTCAGAGACTCCTGCTGTGTTACTTTGGGCAAGTCACTTTACCTCTGCCTCAGTTTCCCCAGCTGTAAGAGAAGGATATTGTTATGCAAGCTGGCTTTGTAAAGCACTTTGAGAACTAAGATGAAAGAAGTTCTCTAGCAGCTAACTATTATCTCCCATCCTTAATTATTTGAGCTGCAAGCCCCTGAGATGGGCTCTACTCACTTTAAATGAGAGACAATTACATTGTGATGTTAAACATCTATTAAAGTTATGGTGTGAAATCCTGGCTCCACTGAAATCAGTGGGAGTTTAGCCATTGCCTTCCATGGGATCAGGAATTGATCCATAGAATGTTAATGGCAAATTAATTGTTTAGTTAAGTAAGACACAATTAGGGATCACTTATTCTGTCCTGAGTTTAGAGTGGGGTCAAATATCTAATATAGGGTTTAAGTGCTACTTAAGTGGCCCACAGAGCTTATGTGAGCCCTCCACACAGAAGTGAATTTCACCTACAGTGAGGAAAAGAGAGAAGAGAAATTGGCATCTCACCCCAGTTCAGACTGCTCAGGATGAAGATACATGTCCAGCTGATGCTATGCTAAAGATGTATGCACTGCTATGCGGGCACAGTGGGGTGAATCAAGGATGGAGCAGCAGCCCTATTTACCTGTACTTCGCATTTTTTTCTCATTTGTGGGAGTAATAGCTTTACTCTTAAATACAACAGGACCCTGAAACTTAATTGCCTGAGTCCTATTGAGTTCTGAAGCTGCAAAGTTTCTCTCTACATGCCATTTATGGGATCTATACTTGAACTTGTTTGATATACAGATATTTTGTAAATATGTTATTGTGTTTATTACTGTGGTTATACATTGCTATTGGATTTTAATTTGATCTACCAAGGAATAAATGTTGCTTTGTATCTAAATATATGCTACAAAGTATTATGACTACATTATTGAAGAAATTAAATAACAATATATTTAAAATGCTCAGAGCTTAGTGTTTTAAGTAATTTTTGGAGGTGTTTTAATTTTAATAAAACACAAAATAATGTGTGACAAGCTACTTATGAAATATTTCCAACATGGGGGAAACTGGGAAGTAAAAACACAACAAACAAAACAAACACTACAGACAGCAACCCTCCTTTCTTATGAGATCATCAGCCTAATGTTCAGACAGGTTTGGCCTAAATTCAGATTTTGGATGATTATCCAAATTGAACCATCAATTTTTTTTCCAATTCACCCAACACTAGTAACTCTGGGTCCAAACTTAAATCACGAGTAGCCCCTTTGAAGTCAGTCAGATCGGCTCACAGGATTGGAAGAAAAGTTGCTCAAGCTAAAAAACAAGAGTGATCTATTGAGTTTGAATAGACTCGACAAGAACCCACTAACCTCTTATTCAGTCTCTCTCATTCCGAAGACTGGTTTACATATCTGAAAAGTACAGTGATGGAAGGCGAGATTTTTTTGGTTGACAAAGCATAACTCGTATTCCTTCTTTTTAGTGCTTCCTTGACAGAAGATTTTTTTTTAAATGTTAATTTTGTGAAATGTCTCTTCTCATCATTGGTGTACATTTTGTGACACACTGGGCAGAAGGTTTCCCAGTCTGTGCTTTTCTCCACTTGTGAACATGATGAAAGATCACTCATAGGTTTTCAGTGAAGTCACTGACAATCATTAATGCTGGAGGCACCAGCTGTTGAGGACTGATTTACCCCTGGCTATTTAATCTCTCGGCCTCTCACAAGGATGATTGCTAGAGGACGGTAAAGAAGCACAACTAAAATTGTACAGCTTTCAGCAGCTGTTGTTATTACTGAAAACCAAGAATGGGTCAAAAAATGTGATGAAAGTCCTGGATTGTTATCAGCATTAGGGGTGGCTGAAGCTTACAGCTTCTCTTGGGAATAGAATTTCCTTTGTGGAATGAAACACAGTAAAGTTACTAACTCCACGAGGGCTTAGTTGCCTGAGAGTTACAGTGACGTGTGTGTGTGAGTTGGAATTTCCAGCATTAGATGTGTATTAAGTCAGTGTACAAAGTGATATAGGTTGTGAAAGGCGGCCCTTGTGTTTGGTAACAGGAGCCGGGACAATTGGATGGCAAGAAAAGATAACGTAAAACATTCATTAAAATAGTGAAAAAATGAGGTCCAAAGAACAGTGCAGCTGCTCTACAGGTCAGTTAGGATTTCAGCGAACCTCCCTGCTCCCCCTGTGAAGCTCTGATTATATTATACAACACAACCACACATGAGCCCCCAGTCCTCCAAAGCATTTGATTAGTTAGCCTAAGTTCCCAGCAGATAAACAGTTCCCAGAAGACACTTGCATACCTACACATTTTTCACAATATGACAGCAGAGACTTGGAGAATGAAGTATTAACATGAACTGCACTTTCCATGGGAAAAAATAGTGTATCAAATTTGTGGTCACCTAGGATTTCGTATGGAGAATATGCTACACACCATGGCCACGCAGAACGTCATGGTGTCAGTGGGAACAAAGTTGCATCCTTCTCCTTCAAAAGTGCAAGCCACTAGAGCTAAAGGACAGTCTGGCAGTTTGCCGTAGAGGGCCTATGATATATCATTCAGCAGTTCCGAGTCAATCCACTAGAGGGCAGTGAATCACATACACATGCCAGTTAATGAAAATTATTTTAACTCAGAATATGCTGTTAGAGATGGGCCTGAAAATTGCAGGTATCCTGGGGATGGCTGTGTTCAGAGGTCTATGGGCAGGTTGGGAATTTTGGTGCCAACATGGCCTCTAAAAAGAAATTAATCAAGAGAGGCAGGGACAAAAATGAAATTATTCTAAAACTGAAGCGGTTTTTAAATGCTCTCCACATACTGACAAATTTACAAATCCAAATGAAGGAACATACTAGTGTTAAAGACCGATTGTGTACTACAAGAAATTTCATGCTCCAGCTGTACGGGTGGTCACAGAAAGAAAAGTTAATAGTACAATGCACTTATGAACACTCTTGAAGTGCAAACTAGCATGGTGACCCCAATGTACTGGGATGATTGTTGTGAAGGGTGGTTTGGTTCAGAGGCACATACAATTTTGGATGCTTAAATGCAGATGGACATCTCATGAGAAAAAGCTCCTTCCCTCCCCCACTTCCAAAAATTAATTCCTCTCTCACGCAAGTGCCAGAATTACAAGAGCAGGCGTTCTCATGGCATTTCAACACATCTGCTTCTAGGGAAAACTGGAAACGGGAAAAGCAGAGAGATATAGAAATGAAGGAAAAGCAGTTAGGATCCTGATTCAAATTCCAGGGAAGTCCAAGTACCGTCTTTCCACCGACTCCACTGCACATTGGATCAGGCTGTCATGGCACTGCAACTGTTAGTATCCTTGATAACTTCCTGGTGGTATGAATATATATATGATTGTCCAAATTCTTCTTCAGCATCAGCAACTGGGAGGAGTGGTAGATATGCTGGAGGGGAGGGATAGGATACAGAAGGACCTAGACAAATTGGAGGATTGGGCCAAAAGAAATCTGATGAGGTTCAATAAGGATAAGTGCAGGGTCCTGCACTTAGGACTGAAGAATCCAATGCACCGCTACAGACTAGGGACCGAATGGCTAGGCAGCAGTTCTGCGGAAAAGGACCTAGGGGTGACAGTGGACGAGAAGCTGGATATGAGTCAGCAGTGTGCCCTTGTTGCCAAGAAGGCCAATGGCATTTTGGGATGTATAAGTAGGGGCATAGCGAGCAGATCGAGGGACGTGATCGTCCCCCTCTATTCGACATTGGTGAGGCCTCATCTGGAGTACTGTGTCCAGTTTTGGGCCCCACACTACAAGAAGGATGTGGATAAATTGGAGAGAGTCCAGCGAAGGGCAACAAAAATGATTAGGGGTCTAGAACACATGACTTATGAGGAGAGGCTGAGGGAGCTGGGATTGTTTAGCCTGCAGAAGAGAAGAATGAGGGGGGATTTGATAGCTGCTTTCAACTACCTGAAAGGGGGTTCCAAAGAGGATGGCTCTAGACTGTTCTCAATGGTAGCAGATGACAGAACGAGGAGTAATGGTCTCAAGTTGCAGTGGGGGAGGTTTAGATTGGATATTAGGAAAAACTTTTTCACTAAGAGGGTGGTGAAACACTGGAATGCGTTGCCTAGGGAGGTGGTGGAATCTCCTTCCTTGGAAGTTTTTAAGGTCAGGCTTGACAAAGCCCTGGCTGGGATGATTTAACTGGGAATTGGTCCTGCTTAGAGCAGGGGGTTGGACTAGATGACCTTCAGGGGTCCCTTCCAACCCTGATATTCTATGATTCTATGATTCTATGATCTGTTTCCAAAGCCATGGTTGGGTCAGGCTGCCTTCTGTCAGTGTCTTGGCTTTGGTAGCTAGACGGCCGGCAATGCAAGTCTACACTAATGAATTGACATACATTGATTAAATTAATGAATTAATTAGAGAGAATGTGCAGGTTCTGTGGCAAAAGAATTTTTTTTGCCAGAGAGGGAAGAAAGAACTTTGATCTAGTCAAGTGAGCATTTGGTTTTATTGTTTCATTCGCCAAAAACCTTCAACCATTCCCCAGACAGCTGGGAATAAATGCAGTGGAACTGAATAGAAACCAATTTCCCTCCTGCGGAGACAGAATGATGAAAATAATAACTGGCATTTATTTAAGCACCTTTCAGCCCAAAGGTGAAGACTTCGGTGTGTGAATCACTTAATCTTCTGTTGAAATGCAACCACCTTGGGCGCATAGCCATTCTTTGCCAGCTACAAGAACCTTGGGATGCAGGAACTTTTGCTTAGAGCCAAGCATGTACTCTCCATATGGGGGCTCTGACAGCTGGCCCCCTAAATTCTTTGATGGGGGGGGGGAAGGGATTGCAGCCAGCTGAGGTAAGTTCCTGCTAGTTTAAGCAGCAGTATGTTCCCTTTGGCAAACCACTCACAAATGAAGGGGTATATACTGTGTCCAGCAGCTTCCTGCCAGCTCCAACCCCCCAGAACTGCAGAATACTGATTCCAGAAAAAGGCCTCCATGAGATCTGCAGTACAAGGAGAAGGCAGCAGAGCGGCCTCTATCCTGATACGTTTCACTACTCTCCGCTGTAAGTGCTGGAACCAGGCGTGCTGCCGCATCCCCCCATGGCTGGAAGTGGTTTCCATTATATCCAGGGTTTACGCTTTGGTTTAATGGCTCTCAGCACCCCCACTATACAAACTGATCCAGCATCCCTGGCTGTACGGAGTGAAGAGTTACATGCGGCCCACAAGTGCAGCTAGTTCCCTTAACTTCCTGTCAGAACCAAGAAAGTCACCTTGCTTTATTCTGCCACCAGGAGCAGTTTCTGCCTCCAGTGGCACTGGAACCCTTTTAATGGTGGGGGTGCTCAAAGCCAGCTGTCCGCCCCCACCCCCCAGCTGGGGCCGGGATCAGTGCCGTGGCTCGGGGAGGCAGGACCCAGACAGGGGTAAGGGGGCAAAGGCTGGTGGGGGGCACAGAGCCCAAAGCGGGTCCCCGGGCATGGGGCCAGCGGCCAGGAGTGGGGGGCTGGATGTGGGGCCCCGGGCAGGGGGCCAGTGGCTAGGGAGCAGGGCCAGTGCCCAAGAGCAGACCCCCCAGGCACAGGACTGAGAGTGGGGCCCCGGGCGTAGGGCCCGCAGCCGGGGAACGGGGTGCAGGGCCAGTGGCCAGGACCTGAGCCCCGGTTGCAGGGCTGGGGAGCGGAGTCCTGGGCATTGGGCCCTGGCGTGGAGCCCCAGGCACGGGGCCAGCAGCTGGGGATCAGGGCTGGCGGCCAGGACCCAAGCCTCAGGCTGGGGAGTGGAGGCCTAGGCGTGGGGCCAGCCGCCCCGTGTATAACCTGGGGATGTGGCAGCACCCCTGCACCCTTTGTTCCCGCCCCTATGTCTGCCTCTTACTGGAGAATGATTAAAACAATCCGTTGCCATTTCTATATTATTCTTTCATGGAGGCTTCTGTACTTTCCTTGCACATCTACTCTGAGTTTAGCCCAGGGAGTGAAATATTCAATGGGTTTACTAAACTGGGTTTACTATTACTGTAACAACCGCTAGTAGAGTAGCAGCAAGGAAACTTGTGGCCCATCTAGCCCATGAAACTGACCACATTTTAGCTCTGTTGCTCCACATGGTTGAGAACTGGTCATGTGTTTGTAATATTTGATCCTGTTTTCTGTAATACACTCGCCTCCATCAAGCCTAAAGTATGTTGCGGTATTCCAACTGTGGCAATAATATGGTTTAGTTCCATGCAGAGGCAGGACCTACCCATGCAGTAACACAGTCAGGTTAAAAATCCATGTTATAACACAGTCACTTTCCTAGTTTAGGCAGGTTTCAGAGTAGCAGCCGTGTTAGTCTGTATTCACAAAAAGAAAAGGAGTACTTGTGGCACCTTAGAGACTAACCAATTTATTTGAGCATAAGCTTTCGAGAGCTACAGCTCACTTCATCGGATGCATACTGTGGAAAGTGTAGAAGATCTTTTTATATACACACAAAGCATGAAAAAATACCTCCTCCCACCCCACTCTCCTGCTGGCAGAAAGCTTGAGGGAAGGAAACAATTGCACCGGCATGTGCAAAATGGATAGAGGAAGAATGCCAAAGGGTCAGTACATGCCACCCCTGAAAAATGAGCCACAACTTGCAAAGTAGGTGCTTATTAGGCAGCAACAAATTCTTTCCTCTCGTTAGAGACAAGTTCATCTGCTGCAGTGTCATTTTCTGGACTCCGGCTTTGGGCTCCAAGGTTATTTTAATGATGAAGAAAAACATCTCAACGATCTGAAGCAATAGACTTCTAAGCTGCTTTCCGTGGCCCCACCAGCCAATGGTACAATCACAAGAAGCAACTCGTCCAGTGATGTTGCAACATCATGACCTTTCTTGTGGTGCATCAAGAGGTCAGCTACAGGGTGTGTGTAGGGAAAATACATGGATAAGAGGAAAAGAAACCATCACCCTTACTGACTACCAGCTAGACAGTGATACTGATACAAGACAGTCTCTTCCCTAATGTGGGGAGAAAAGAAAACAGCATTCACAGTCCCTTCACCTTTGATACGTTTGTACTGGACTCTGGTGGGAAGTGAGGAACTGAGATGCTGTCCCATAACGTCACAGCACTGACACGGGGGGATATTCAATCTGTATGAGACCATGCCAGGAATGGAATCAGTTCGAATTCAAGGGAGAGACTTGGCTTCTGAACGGAGCTGAGTCAGACGAGACATGATAAAGGTATACAAAATGCTGAATGGTGGGGAGAAGGTAAAACCAGGCATTCTAGTCACCCTCTCTCATAATACAAAACAAGACACACAACTCTAAAAGCAAAAGTTTAAAACTGACTTAAGGAAACAGTCTTTTACCCAACACCCAGTTATACTGTGCAATTCAATTCTTGGGCTCAGTAATCCCTTTCCTCTCTGAGCAGGATTCAGAGAAGGATTAGACGCAGATATGAATAATATCCAGAGTTATAGGAGTGAGGATAAAACTGATTTAGGGATATTAACCCTCAGCGTTCAGGATGTAAACCAACCACTAACTCAGTAGATTTAGGCAGGACTTTCTGCCATTTGCACGTTATTGAAAAATCATCCATGATGAAGGTTTTGCACCAGCTAAAGCATATAGTAGCTCAGTAGCAGTCACAGTTGTACACACATTATGTTCCCCCCGTGGACTGGTGGCGGGGGGCAAAAGGAGTATTTTGCCATGGGCCACTCCTTTGAGAGGGCTCCCAGCCTGGGTGGCATTGGATTTTGCATATAGGGTCTTAAAGCCACTCAGGTTTGGCCCAGCGGCCCCTGGGTGGAGGGGTTGCCGGGACAAACTGAGTGATACTGTGAACCCTGTAGTAAGAATGATTCAGCTGCGCATACCATGTGAAAAAATTTCTGGGGGTGCCCCTGCTACTCACCGCTGCTGGCCACAGGACATCAGCCTAGATGGACCATTGGTCTGATGTGTTAAGGCAATTCCTGTGTGTCTATGGCATTTTGGCCTCCAAATCTTGGGTCTTATTGAAGTCAAGAGGGAAAATGTTGGAATCTCAAACTTACCATTTTCAGCTCCCCTTTTACTGAGTGTCTTGAATGAAAAATGGCCAGACAGGGTTCCACTAAGTGCCTTAAAAAAAAACAAAACAAACAGGCGCACTTTAATTTTAAACTATGGTGAAAACACTGTAGTCAGTGCCAAACCCAGAATGACAACATTGACTTTTAAATGTGACTGGGACAGCAACTGCATCAGTCCAGCAACAGAGACTTGTTCCCCAGGTTGCTAAACAATACAAAGTGTCTGGAATGGAAGAATCGGGTTACAGAAACATACGTGGGACTGCACATGACTTTGGGTAGGAGGGATGCTCTGCTGTAGAGTGGAATTACAGAGTCCTAGATTGCTGTGAAAAATGATAACAATGAGTATGATGCTTGGGTCCTATTTCTCTGTTCCTTATGGAGCTTTGGGGCACAATCTGCTCACCAGCTGGGAATGGGAAGAAAAGCCCCCCTCCGATGGAACACTATAGCACAACTGGGTACATTATGGCTTTACACCACTCTTTAACGTATCCATTATTTTCTGTTGTAAAAGATGGTCTTCAGATCTGGATCCGGATTAGATTTAGGAAGGGATTTGGGCTCAATACCACATCAAAGCTCAGGTTCTGATTTATTCTCCGCCATTCCAAACTCTTAAAAGCTCTTCTGAGATTCCAGCCTGAAATGGTGGCAATCTCTTGGGATCCGCTGTTTTTGTGAGCTAGAAATCAGACCCCTTTTCAATTTGACATCAGCAGATCTGGTTGACCTTGCTCCCCACCCCGAAAGATTGCAGAAGTTTTGGGATATAAGCTTCCACTTTAGGTCTATTTCTGCTATTCTATTCAGGGCACTTTCCCCCGCTCAAAGTCGAATCCTTGCAGTTAGAACAAGGTCAGCCTTCATCCTAATAGAAACAAGTGAGCCAGAGGGCAGGGAACTATAGTTCACTCTGTTGACTCTCTGGAAGGAATGTCTGGAGATTGCTGATAGCCATCACTCCTCTGCGGGAAAGAGGAAGTCATGTTCTTTATCACAGCTTGTGTGGCTAGTTGGGAGTGGAACAGAAGGTTAAAAATTCAGAGACACTAAAGTTAGTAAGCTATACAAGTTAGACAAGTAGCCACTTGTACACCTTGTTTGCTTTTGAGAAAGGTACAAGGTGTATGCATAACTGAGCACTGCTTATGCACAAAAGAAGAATACAGATAGGTCACCTTTTCACCTTTGGATGGCCTTAGGAGTAACTGGTTTAATACATTTTGCTGTGGGATTTACTGGCTGAGTATAGGATTGGGACTCAGGAATGCCTTTGTTCTAATCCCTACTCTACTTGCTATGTGACCTTGAGTATGTCTGCTAAACAATTTTTTTTCATATCTCGGAGCCTAACAATAGGCACCTGAATAGTTGGCCTGATTTCCCACTGAAGTCAGTTTGGAATCTGTGTCGGGAGGGGAATGGAAGAGAAGGTGCCAGATGTGAGACCAAGATCTGTTGATTCAAAGCCATAAGGAGTCTGTTTTCTAGTTTACAGGCAAAGAAAATCCCATGAAAAATCAGATTATCCAGCTGTGTCCCATCAGAGCACCCCTCCATCCATCCATGTATCTATTTATGTAGCTCATACACATCACCATGGCATCTGGTATTTCGTCCCTGTTGGGTTTCCTTATTCCTGATTCAGCATTGTTTTTAACTGCAGCTTCGGGTGAAGGTTTGGTCTTTTACTAATGTATTTTTCAGCACTGTAGGTTCAACTGAAATTCACTTTAGTTTCTTAGAGAGTCCCTTGAAGAGATTCACAAAATTGTAGTACTTCTCTTTCTCTCCCATTTTAAAGACATTTGTGCTGCTGTGTGGCCTATAATAGCTAGGTTGACGGGGGAGGATTATCCTGTGAAGATAGTGATGAGTTGCCCCTTCAAAGAATGGTACTGCCAGCCTCCTACTTTGATCCTCACAGACAGTCAGAAATGTTTTAGAAATAACTTTTGTTAAAAAAATTAAGGAGTTCCAGAGAACCTCTACATCAGATGGCATAACTTACAGATGGTGTAATTCAATTACATGATAAAACACACCACTCTTCTCATGTGGAAGTGCATAAGCCAGGTTTGCACTGAATATAAAGTTAAAGGATCTGTTTCTCCTTTTATACTGATGCAAATTAGGAGTAACTCCACTGAAGCCAATGGAACTAAACTGGGCTAAATGGAGTAAGAAAGAGGAGAATCAAACCCATAATAATTCTATTAACTTCAGGGGAGTTACTCCAGATTCCCAGCAGTGTAAATGAGAGAAAGACTTGACCCTATATCATTTTCCACAAAGATCTTAGTACTTCGTTTTCCTTTCATGCATGAGTTGGAGCCCAAAACATACACTAATGGACAATATCAGGCAACCACGTTATGTCCACATTTAAGACATACATACAACCACACCAGAAAGCACAGGCTGGATAAGACATCTGTGTAAACAGAAAACACTCCAGAGAAAAAAAGCATATCGCAGAAAACTGCAATTACATAAATTATTGTATAAGGAGAGAGTAGACAGAAATAGAAGAACTAGATTTGCTTTAGTAACTGAGAAAGGTGCAGACAGAAATAGCACACAGTAGTAGAGTGTACAATACACTTAGATTGCATCTGCTGTCATCTTTCAGTCTGCTTCTCTTTTAACTGATAGCCTTCCAATGCCATGCCCCATGGATCTCACAAAGATACTGCAGTTATCTGGAGTACATCCTGCATGATATCCCAATGGTTACATAGTTGACAGGAGATAAAGGGCTGAGAATGAGATTTTTCTTGTGTTGATATTGGCAGGTACTGAGGCTGCACATCTTACACTCAGCCTTAGCTCTGACTGAGAAGTAATAAACATTAGTGAGGAAATTGTGATCAGTGGCTGAACACCAGAATGTTCAAGCTTCAGAGCTCAGCTGCATGCAATGGCTGGATACAATCAGAATGTCTAACAGAGGGGAAGAGAGGTTTCAAAGTGATTTGGTGCCCTCTAATGGTGCGGATGTTTTTAACCAAAGTGTTGTGATGAATATGCCTTAATGCAAATGTAGTCATTGTCTTTGCTGACTCAACAATACCGATTGAAATAAACCTGTTTCAAACACTGGCATAGTTCCCTGACTTGATTAATAAGAACTCTGTCGAACTTTGTAACTTCTGTTTCACTTTATTATCCAGGCTTTGTTGTGACTGCTCTGCACAAAAATAATTCTGATCATGATGACGATATGCTGTGTGTGCTCTGCAGAGACACCGCTGTTATCCTTCAGCTCTTCCATACCGGGAATAATGTGTTTCTCAATCTGAATTGGATACTTTGTACTACATATTTAAAAAGACTGCAGGTAAATCATGGACACACAACGGTGGGTGAATCTGAGCATAAGCATTCTGTCATGAGAGGATGTAAGCAGCATGCAAGGAGAGAATGTCCATTTCTGTGAAATTGTGTGTGGTCAATTACACCATTAATCAGATATTTCCTGAACACCCAGGTTTCACCAGAATATAGCAAGACATTTTAGTTAGCTCCTGAGGCTAAATCTGTGGGCCAGAGTGTTTTGGTGTTTGACAGCCTGGCTTCAGCTGGGCCACCCAACTCTGAGGAAAGGGGTGAGTATGGTTGAAAGGCCTCTGTTCCAGGGGAAGTAGGCACAGAGCTCCTAAGTGGGTGAGAAGAGGAGGGGAACCCTTGAACCATGTTCTTCCCCATCAAGAGGGCAACGGGAGTTCCTCCAACACAAGAGCTGCAGCATCTAGCTGGAGGCAGAGGTGGGAAATCCCTCTTGCCGAAACCTCTCACCTTGTGTTGGTGGTGATTAGACAGATCCCTGAAAGGGGGGGATCTTTCTTTGTTCCCCACTCCCAGGATATGCGGGATCTTTGGACCACTGGGTCCTGTCCCTTAGGTGACTTTCTATCTATCTCTGTAAACATGTGCCTTTTCCTCTCCTCACCACCATCTACCAAAGCTGTCCACTGTGGCATAGCTCTTCAACCTTCATGACCCATTCAGAGCTTCCATGGCTGACAGGAACGTAACCCCTAGCCACCCTGGACATCATCCCCCAAGGGCATGGAAGCCATATATGGAAGTTTGCTTGAATGGTTATAAACTCCACCTCTGGGAAAGTGGAGAGGGTAGGTGTTACTTGTAAGCATTAGGCATCTGCACCAGGGTGAACCAGCCCCACTCAGTGCCTTTCTAGGTGAATGAGGCTGCACTACCCACTTGGACAGTGCAGCTCCCATGTGCATCACACCAGTGACACTGCTGGAACCAGCATCTGTCCCATCCTAGCATGCACCATCTAGAGAATTCATTACTACGTCTATCAGTCTTGATCCAGGACTGGAACTCCTGTGTGCTACAGTACTGCAATACAAACAATGAGTAAAACATTATCGGTGACCACAGCACTGAAATTCAGGAATAACCCCAAGTATGAAATAATCAACCGCTCCATGTGATCGTTTAAGACAAATATCTGAAACTTCTTAAAATCAGTTCCCTGCTTTTCTGCTTTCAGTTGGCTTCAGTATCACAAGGCCGTCTTTATATCTTTGACAGGTTTCAGAGTAACAGCCGTGTTAGTCTGTATTCGCAAAAAGAAAAGGAGTCCTTGTGGCACCTTAGAGACTAACCAATTTATTTGAGCATGAGCTTTCGTGAGCTCACGAAAGCTCATGCTCAAATAAATTGGTTAGTCTCTAAGGTGCCACAAGGACTCCTTTTCTTTTTATATCTTTGCTTTCCCTTAAATGACCACAGGGTGGTGATGTATCACCATGAGTTAATGTTGAGGTCTGAGTCTCAGCCCCTGAAACTTGGTTAAGGAAGCTGGTAATTTACAAAACAGCACATTTATAGGGATGCCTGTAGAAGGAAACTTCTGAACCCATTTTACCTCACAATTTATATTAATTGCTTAACTGCACTGTTTACAAGACTGGTTTCAGAGTAGCAGCCGTGTTAGTCTGTATTTGCAAAAAGAAAAGGAGGACTTGTGGCACCTTAGAGACGAACACATTTATTTGAGCATTAGTTTTCGTGAGCTACAGCAAGACTGTGTGCCTTAGTAGTCAAAGCCGCCAGGAGTTTCTCAGACTAGAGATGGTAGAACAGGTGTTTCTGCTCAGCAGGTACATCCAGATCCAAAAGATTCTGAGATACGTAGAGACAATTGTTCTTAGTGTGCCCACCTGATCCCTCATCCAACTTTCATCCTGATTTTCATCATTCCTGGATATACCACTTGCCAGAATAGTACTCCTGAGAATTATATAAGTACCCAGCAATGTGATTAGTTGTTCTTTCAAATCCCTTCGAAAACTATTTCTTCCAGCCATAATCCACCAAAGGCAGATGAAAAAATAAATGTGCACTGCTTTTTCATTGTGCTTTCCGCCTGTGCATTATATGGGTCTAATGTGTATTGTTATGTATATATTGACTTCAGTAGGCATTGGATCAGCCTCTTGAAAACTAAATTCAACAGATAATATATGATAAATAACTATTTCTATATATATATAATTATAGTTATAGTTATTTTTCATATATTGTCTGTTGAATTTAGTTTTCAAGAGTCTGATCCAATGCCTACTGAAATCAATATTATATATTATAATATAATATATACACATAAATACATATGTAATATATACATGTATAATATACACACATGAGAGAGAGAGTTTTTATAATTCTTATAGTTGTTTATCATCTATTGTCTGTTCAGTTTAGATTTCAAGACCCTGATCCAGTGCCCACTGAAGTCAATGAGAGTCTTTCCATTGGGAGATTTCAGAGTAGCAACCGTGTTAGTCTGTATCCGCAAAAAGAAAAGGAGGACTTGTGGCACCATAGAGACTAACAAATTTATTTGAGCATAAGCATGCATCCGATGAAGTGAGCTGTAGCTCACGAAAGCTTATGCTCAAATAAATTTGTTAGTCTCTAAGGTGCCACAAGTCCTCCTTTTCTTTTTTCCATTGGGAGTCTCTCTCACTGGGTATTGGATTGAACCCAAATTTCTTGGTTCAGCAACAAGATCTTTTTCTGTGTTGCTGCACAGATTTCTCTCAAATCTAGATACAGATTTCAAGTCTAGAAGGAACCATTATGACAATTCCTTTTATAAATAGGCCAGAATATTTTAACACAAAAGGGGTATGCCTCAGAATCGAATGTAACCGAGCAATGACCTCTGGTATAGTTAGTCTGGACTGAGGGTGGATGATCAGTGGGGATGGGAGAAGTGGTTTTGGCTTTCATAAGAAGCACACTATTTCCCAACACCAGAATGATGCAAGCTCACACTGAACTTTGAAGATTGTGATAAATTCAAACAGTTTTTCTTTTCATTGCCAGGCCGTCTCTATTTATATGTTCCAGAAAGGACCTGAAGGAAGATTCACAATGCCACTGAAAGAGAGCTCGTTTTGAAGTAGTTCTAGAAGTAGGCAATACCTGTAAAAGCAGGTTTCTGGGCAATTTCTGGCCCAAATTTTCATAGATTCTGCTAGTTCAGATAAGCATCTACATTTTAATAATATTTTGAACTTCTCTCTGAAGATCTCATCGTGCTTTGCAAACACCAATCCATTTACCCTCACAACACCCTTTTGGCATAAGCAAGTATCATTATCCCCATGTTACATGTTAGGAAATGAAGGCACAGAGAGGATAAGCAATTTACCAAGCAGTCTGTGGCAGAGAGTAGATCAAATTTCCTTCTTATATATAAGCCTCAGGGCCTTCTTCTTCATAGGTTCTGATTGATAATCTTCTTCTTCCAACCCTGGGGAGTCTTATCCACACTAAACCAAAACTTTAAACCTGTGAGGGTTTGCTCATCAGTTGGTTTAAGAGGATCCTGTGGTTTCTACTCAGCACATATAGTGATGACATAATTCTGAAGTTATCCTGTCCTCAGGGTATTCCACTCCCAGCCCTTCTCTGGCCATAGTCTGTTCATTACAACTTTATTGAAAAACTCAATATCAAGCTCTCCAAAGCTTCTAATATGCAGCTTAGTAAATAAGGGGAAGACTCATAATACTTTGAGGTCTCTGGATGGGAGGTGTTAAAGTGCTTTAAAAATGGATTAACTATGCCCCAGGGATGTGGCAAAGCTTGCTACCTCCGTTTCACATAGGGTGTGACTGAATATCAGAGAAATGAAGTGATCAGCCCCAGGCCACCCATTGTGTCTGGCTAAGCCAGGTTCAGACTCCCACACCATTGCTCTAGGTACTGTAGTGTAGAGCTGCCCTGAGTATTGCAATACTCAGGGCAGCTCTACACTACAGCGTGGATTGACGCTTTGAGATCGATCCACCAGAGGTCGATTTAGCGGGTCTAGTAAACACCCACCAAGATTGCTCTCCTGTCAACCCTTGTATTGTACCCCCGACGAGAAAAGTAAGGTAAGATTTTCTCCCGTCAACCCCGCACGGTGTAGACCCCGCGGTAACTCGACCTAAGGTACGCTGACTCCAGCTACGTTATTCACGTAGCTGGAGTTGTGTAGCATAGATCGACTTACCGTGGTAGCATAGACATAGCCTAAGTCTGTCAGCCATGATGTCTGATAAATACAGGCTCAGGTGAAAGTTAATTGGAGCGTGGTTCCAATATGGATGTCAGGGGTCCTACTGTCACTCCTCCAACAGACTTCTCCTCCTTTTCTCAGGCTGGCAACCTTGACACTGATTGACAAGTTTGTCCTCCTATCACCAACAGGTGCCATGACTTTCTAACCAGCCAGCAAGCCCATGTAACTCAGCTCCCTGTGGACAGACTATCCCCTGCTCAGCATTCTCCACAGGGACCATGCTTGACAGCTGAGAGGACCTCCACCTACTGTTTCTCCCTTCCTCCCTGACATAAGTAGGTGGGAGTGACTTTTTTCTCCTCCTCCAGCCCTTTCTTGGGTCCCAATTCAGCAGTAGGTACCTGGCCAGCAGCAGTTACTTGTGGAACACACTGCTCCCTTCACTCTTCACTGGTTTTTTCATTAAGCTGGACCTGGATCCCATGGGTCCAGTGATTCACTATTAATCTGTAGCAGCACAGAGGGAGAAAAGGAGGGGGAACCAGATGAATCCAGGGCTCTTTGATCCCAAACAAGCCAGTGACGATTCACTCAAGTCACCTGACCCTTTGTGCATGAGGCAGCCCACCTGGGAAATGGAGTGGAAAGACCAATCTTGCCGCAGATCATATGCTACTTCTGAGCTGAGCTGTTCTGGGTAAATGAGCTGCAGTGACAAAACAGCAGACCTGAACATAGAGGCCCAGTAAAGCATGGCTCAGCTGAGATGTTCAGCCAAATAATTTCTCCTTTAAAAAAAAAGCTGAATGTTAGGCTTGGAGCGTGCCAATGGGGACCTCTTCTGCATCACTGTGCAAGGGTGGGTCTTCATCCCACTCCAGTGCCTGAGTCTGCTAAAGCCGCTAGCTAGGAGACTCTGTCCTTTAGCTCAAGCAGTAGAGGCTCACAAGTACTATGGAAGAAGTCTGGTGTTCAGTCCTGCAGACAGCCCAGGCAGGGTTGGTTAACTGCAAAACAGTATCAGTGCTTACCTTTTAAGTCAAAGCTTCTGGGATGGTTTCCAGAAAAACTGGGAGCTTGAGCTCCTGCTCCTAGGAGAATGGTGAGACTGGCCTTCAGCTTCAGGAAATACCCCTGTTGGGGAGCCTGGCTCCCCACTGCTCACTTGCTCCATTTTCATCACTGGTGCCAAAGAAACATGCTCTGGGTGTCCAAAACTGCATAGGCTGTCGTTTCTAGAGAGCTCTTGGCTCAGCCAGCTAGAGGGTTGTTGTCTTAGGCATTGCAGAGAAGGGAGCAGGGAGAAGATTGGTGGAGTGGCCTGGCTGTGTCTTCAGTTTATGCAAATGAAAGGGGAGCAGCTTTGCTTTGATGGGCAGGATACAGAAGGGGGCCATGGAGGGCAGAGTTGAGAGCCAGGATCTGCTCACGTGGGGCTTCTCGTAGTGCTCTCTGTCTCGTGAAGGCCAAACTGTAGCAACCAGCAGGTAGAGGAGAATGTGCCGGAATGGTCTGTGACTGGCAGGGTGGGTGTTGGTTAAGGCTATGCTTTCAGGGGTCATTTCTCTAGTTGGTGACTGGAGAAGGGTGGCTGTAAAAGCCTGTCTTGCTAACCACAATGAGGAGCTGTAGTGTTTTTTTCTGAGCATGACAATGGCTGAGAGTGCTGTTCTGGGGCAGCTGCTTTCTGCTGTGGAAGAGTGTCTTGCTCTTCCTGAGCAGAGCAGGGGAAGGAAATACAATCTGAGTGGTTAGCTTTGAACTTGTCCTGTTGGGTGTGACTTTGGAGAGCTATGCTGCTTGTGGGTTTGGTGTACTGAGCCCTCAGCAGTGAAATGCTTCATCAGTTTTCAGTTGCCCTGTGACTAGGCTGTGCTTTTCTGCAGGCTTTGAAGAAGGGCTGTCTTTGACTGTACTGTGTGTCTGTTACATCTTTGTTCCCAACCTATGCAGTCAGCAGGTTTACCATAAAAAGATTCTTTCTTCTCTTGCTTGTTCTGCTTCATCTTTACAGCTATTTCTGTTCCTCCAATAAGTCTGACCCCATGGCACCTGTCGATTGTCCTGCACACTGGATGATACTTCCCTGCTAACACCAGCAGAGCCACTGCTGCTTGGGAAGATTTTGTATGTTCCTGTCTGACATTCTGGATATGAGGAGGACAGTGGCTAGTATTCCCACCATTCACACTCTGTGAGGAACCTGGAAAACATCACAACTCGAGGTAACACACTGCCATGTGACTTTCTTCCAGGTGAATAGCGATTAGACATTTTGACGGGATTTATCTAGCCATGGGGTGGGGAACCTTTTTTCTATCAGGGGCCAATGACCCACAGAAAAGATCAGTCAGGAGCCACACACAGCCCGCGGGGGACGGGCAGAGGCTAGGGGGTTCTCCTAGGCTGTGGAATGGGGCCAGAAATGAGGCATTCTGGGAGCGAGAGGTGGCTCCGGGCTGGGGTAGGGGGTTAGGGTGTGGGAGGATTGGAGGGCCCCGGCTGGGGGTGTGGGCTCTGGAGTGGGGCCAAAATGAGGCATTCTGGGAGTGGGAGGTGGCTCCAGGCTGGGACAGGAGATTGGGGAGTGGGAGGACCATGGCTGGGGGGTGTGGGCTCTGAGGTAGGGCTGGGGATGAGGGGTTTAGGATGCAGGAGGGGGCTCCAGACTAGAGCAAAAGTGTTAGGGGTGTGGAAGGGGGCTCAAGTCTGGGGCAGGGGGTAGGAGTGCGGGCTTTGAGAGGGAGTTAGGGTGCAGGAGGGGGTTCAGACCTGGGGTAGGGGGTTGGGGTGTGGGAGGAGGTTCAATGCTTACCCCAGGTGGCTCCCAGTCAGCGGCACAGCAAGGCTAAGGCAGGCTCCCTGCCTGCCCTGGCTCCGTGCTGCTCTTCTCCTGGAAGCAGCCAGCATGTCCGGCCTCTAGGTGGAGAGGCCAGGGGAGCTTGGCGTGGTGCGCACTGCCCGTACCTCAGGTGCTGCCCCTGTAGCTCCCATTGGCCGTGGTTCCTGGCTAGTGGGAGCTGCGGAGTTGGTGGGGGCAGCACCCGGAGCTTCCCTGATCACCCTCCGCCTAGGGGCCGCAGGGACATGCCAGTGAGCCAGTGCTCGCAGATCCAGTCCCGTGGGGGATGGAGGGGGGACCAAGGCTCGGGGCTTTCAACCTGCAGTGCAGAGACTTGTTGCGGGCTGGAAGAAATGAAGCAGCAGGCTCGATGTGGCCCAAAAGCCATAGGTTCCCCATCCCTGATCTCGGCTCTGGTTTGGTTCAGAGGAAAGCCTATGGCTATATATACTTGTTTTTCAGGCAAAGCTTCTGGAGCACTTTCCAGAAAAAAAGTGGGAGTTCCTGCTTCCTGGAGAATGGTGAGACTGGCAGTCAGGTTCAGGAAATGCCACCCATTGGAGAGCCTGGCTCCCCACTGCTGACAATCTTCCTTGTGATCACTGGTGTCAAAGAAACATGCTCTGGGTGTTCAAAACTGCATAGGCTGTCGTTTCTAGAGAGCTCTTGGCTCAGCCAGCTAGAGGTTTGTTGTCTTAGGCGTTGCAGAGACGGGAGCAGGGAGAAGATTGGTGGAGTGGCCTGTCTGTGTCTTCAGTTTATGCAAATGAAAGGGGATGGCTGGTTTGAGCCGCTTTGCTTTGAGAGGCAGCCTATGGAAGGGGGCCACGGAGGGCAGAGTTGACAGCCAGGTTCTGCTCACGTGAGGCTTCTCGTAGTGCTCTCTGTCTCGTGAAGGCCAAATTGTAGCAACCACCAGTTAGAGGGCAACACGCCAGAATGGTCTGTGATTGGCAGGGTGGGTGTTGGTTAAGACTATGCTTTCGTAGTCATTTCTCTAGTTGGTGACTGGAGAAGGGTGTCTGTGAAAGGCTGGTCTTGCTAACTGCAATGAAGAGCTATAGTGTTTCTTTCTGAGTGTGAAACTGGCAGAGTGTGCTGTTCTGTGGCAGTTACTTTCTGCTGTGGAAGAGCGTCTTGCTCTTCCTGAGAAGAACAGGGGAAGGAAACACAATCTGAGTGGTGAGCTTTGGTGTTGTTCTGCTGGATGGGTGAAAAAGAGCTTGGCTATGACAGTAAGGAGCTGTGTTGTTTGTGGGTTTGGTGTGCTGAGACCTAAGCAGTGAGATCCTCTGTCTGCTCTCAGGTGCTGTGTGACTGGGCTGTATTTTCCAGCAGACCATAGAGAAGAGCTTTTTTTGCATGTGTACTGTGTGTCTGATACGTCTTTGTTCCCAATCTCTGCAGTCAGCAGGTTTACCCTAAAAAGATTTTCTTTCTTCTCTTGCTTGTTCTGCTTGAACTTCATAGCTATTTCCGTTCATCCACTAAGTGTGACAGCTCCTGTCCCCATGGCACCTGTTGGTCATCCTACACACTGGGACCAATGGATGACACTTCCCTGCTACCACCACTAGAGCCAATGGTGCTTGGGGAGATTTTGTCTGTTCCTGCCCGGCACTTGGGAGCTCAGGAGGGCAGCGGCCGGTATTCCCACCATTCACGCTCTCTGAGGAGCCTAAAACACATCACTCTAGGTTACACACTGCCAAGCAACTTTTTTCCGGATGAATAGCAATTAGAAATTTCGGCAGGGTTTATCTAGACTCTGGCCCGGTTCAAAGGAAAGCCTATGTCTACATAACCTTGATTTTAGTAATACATAGTGATAGTTAATAGTACTATGCAAGCTAATCTAGTGCCCCACATGTCTTATGATTCCTTCTGTGGCCTGCTAACTACTGCTCTTATCCCTACAGCAGTTACAAGGGAGGGGTCTTGCAGTTTCCTTGCTGCAGGCCCAAGTATTCTGTCTGTTTCCTTTATCCTGATTCCCCCACCTGTGAAGTCAGAGTTCCCGGTCCCTGTTTCCAAGACATCCAACACTCATCCTCACTAATGGTCATTAAATCCAACTGTGGGTTTTTTTTCAGATAATTCAAAAGTGGTTTCAGGAAAATGAAGAGAGAAAATATGAAATAAAAGAGTGCAGTATGAGTGCAGCTGGGCTGAAACACCACAGAAAGCCTGAAATCTTACCTACAAATGTGGGTGAAGTGACATGAAGAATCTTGCGGCATAGGAATCCCCTGAATTTCAGTACCAAAACCGTTTAGCCGGAGTCACTGGAAGTCTGATTATTCTTCCTAACCAAGACTATAGGCCAAAATAATCTAACGGCTGCCTAAAGTTAGCCATTTATGTCAGTTTTAGGCACTGATAGGAGTCCAAATGGGACTCTTTCCAGGGACTTCAATGGGGTTTGGATCAAGCCCCAGGATGATGGCCTGATTTTCAGAGTTGCTGAGAATGCACAGTACCTAACGAAGTCCATAACTACCCTTCCCCTCCCATAGAATCAGAGAAAGGCAGGGCTGGAAGGGACCTCAAGATATCATCTAGTCCATCCCTCTGTGCTGAGGCATAACCAAGTAAACCTAGACCATCCATGACAGATGTTTGTCCAACCTGTTCTTAAAACCCTGAAATGATGGAGGTGCCACGACCTCCCTTGGAAGCCTTATTCCAAAGCTTAACTTTCCTTAGAGTTAGAAAGTTTTCCCTTATATTTAACCTAAATCTCCCTTGCTGCAGAGTAAGCCGATTACTTCTTGTCCTACCTTCAGTGGACATGGAGAATAGTTAGTAACTGTCCTTTTTACAACAGCCCTTAACATATTTGAATGGTTTCAGAGTAACAGCCGTGTTAGTCTGTATTCGCAAAAAGAAAAGGAGTACTTGTGGCACCTTAGAGACTAACCAATTTATCTGAGCATAAGCTTTCGTGAACTACAGCTCACTTCATCGGATGCATACTGTGGAAACTGCAGAAGACATTATATACACAGAGACTGTTATCAGGTCCCTGCTCAGGTCTTGGTTGCTCAAGACTAAACATGCCTGTTTTTTAAACTTTTACCCATAGTCAGGTTTTCTAAACTTTTTATCATTTTTGTTGCTCTCCTCTGGACTGTCTCCAATTTGTCCTCATCTTACTTAAAGTGTGGCGACAAAACTGGACAATACCCCAACTGAGGCCTCACAAGTGCTGAGTATACCACACTCCTGTTAATACAGGATGATTACCTCAGAATTATATTCGTCTTTTGTGCATCTGCTTCACAATGTTGGCACATATTCAGTTTGTGATGCACCACAACCCCAGATCCTTTTCAGCAGTATTACTGCCTAGACGTTATTCCCCATTTTGAAGTTGAGTATTTGATTTTTCCTTTCTAAGTGAAGTACTTTGCACTAGTCTTACTGAATTTCATCTTGTTGATTTCAGACCAATTCTACAATTTGTCCAGGTCATTATGAATTCTAATCTGATCATGTCCTCCAAAGTGCTTGCAACCCCTCCCAGCTTGGTATCATCTGCAAATTTTATAAGCACGCACGTCCCGCTACTATCCAAGTCATTAATGAAAATGTTGACTAGGACCAGACCCACAACAGATCCATTGAAGCACTCCACAAGCTATATCACCAAAGTTTGACAGCAAACTATTGATAATTATTCTTTGAGAATGGTCTTTCAACCAGTTTTCCTCCCAACTGTAAATTCATCTAGACCATATTTCCTTAGTTTGCTTATAAGAATGTCACATGGGACTGTGTCAAAAGCCTGATTATCCTTACCGGGTGCCTTATCTTTGTTCCACATTCGCTCCCCACATCTTCCTCATGCACTGAACATAACAGGAAAGAGACTGGGTGTGTGTTTCTCTGCTGGGATCTCAGCTGTGCATAGTTGGCGGTTAGTTCAAAGCTCTGATGTCATCAAAAAAGCCCAGCCAGACAATATGAATGCAGCCTTGGACAATCAGTGTTGTCACAGTCTCTACTGCCCCATTCTTTCAGACACGTCTGGCAAGTCAATGGGGCAACTGAAAGTTAAGCAAGTGTTTACAGGATCAGGGCACGTGTAGTTTCCATTTCATTCTTCCTTAAAACAATGCTTTGAAACCCACAGTGCTCCCCCCCTCCCCCAACTGTTAGGAAGCATCCTCTGCCCCGGCTGTAGGATTTTTAATGAAAAGTGGAAGTGGAAAGTGGCTGTAGTGGGAGCGCTCTTCTCCCTTCCCTGTTGCTGCTACTCACTTCTTAGATCCTCTCTGCCAGAAACTGACCCATGAGCCTTCATTCAGCCCCTAGTTCAGCTTCATACATTTTGGCTGCTCTGAAGAATCTTTAGGTGTTGCTCAGTGTTGGGGCTCGATGGGGCTGAGAAGTGGTACTTTCCCTTTAATATCCTGATCATCAAGCCATTCAACCACCTAATAGGAGTAATAAAGCTGGTATTTGGTACATTTATTTTAACTGTACGATAAGGAACAATGTTAAAAACTGCAAAGTGCTGGCCGGATTTTCAGCAGTACATAATACATCTTGCATTTTTACAATAACCAGCAAGGCATAAACATATCACAGAAATTGCCCATGATACAGAAATATTCCTCACTGAGCTACATAAGAAAAGTCGGATGCCAGTCTTTAAAACGGAACATACACAATTAATAGGGAAATATGTTACCAATAAAAGGGAGAAAGGTGGCTAGTGATTATAGTTAGATGTGCTAGTTCAAAGCGGAGCGGGGTAGGGGATCAGCAATGTTAAGCAGTGGAAGATGACAGTTCAAAGCATCCAAAGCACTTCTAAGGGAACTTGTGCTTTAGTGGTAAAGTCACAGCAAGTTATCAGGCTGAAATGGATGGATCAAGGGCAGGGGTTCTCACCCTTTTCTTTCTGAGGCTCCCCCAGACATGCAATAAAAACTCCACGGCCCACCTGTGCCACAACAACTGGTTTTCTGAATATAAAAGCCAAGGTTGGAGCTTAGGGGTAACAATCCAGGCAATTGCCTGGGGCCCCATGCCACAGGGGCCCCTACAAAGCTACATTACTCAGGCTTCGGCTTCAGCCCTGAGTGGTAGGCCTCAGAGCCCGGGGCTTCAGCCCCATGTGGTGGGGCTTAGGCTTTCTACCCTAGGTCACAGTGAGTCTAATGTTGGCCCTGCTTGGTGGTCCCCCTGAAACCTGCTAACAGTCCCCCAGGGGACCCTGGACCCATGGGTGACAACCACTGATCTAGAGAGTTGTTTGCTGAAACATATGGGAAGATTCTATGTGATGAGGGTTTAGTATAATCCTGGAAGGGCTTTATTTGTATTCATTTTTTCTTAGAAATATTTATGAGGGTGCATGGAAAGATCTCTGGGATTTTTTCTCAAGTGAATTTAGGTGCCTATTTTCAGGTATGTGATTTCACCCTGGGCAAGTCATTTAGGCCATGCAGGAAGAACGAAGAAGCAGTAGGAATGCACTTGGTATTTACTGAGTCCCAGTTGTATACTTTAACCATTAGACCATCCTTCCTCTGAAAGTATAATCTGTATACTCCTGAACTGATCGGATGGCAATCTAAGGTACTTATGGCCACATTACTGTAGTATCTGAGTGCTTCACAATTGTTAACATATTAGTCCTCACAGCTACAGCTGGGTGACTAATGGATTCTTTGGTGTGTTGGCAATTACAAACAGATGGAAAAAATTGTTTCGGGTTAAAAAAAAAAGCTTCATTTTGATAAAACTGAACAGTTTTGTGTCTATTTGGACCCTTTTTAAACTATATTTAAATAAAATCAAAGGAAAGTTTGAAACAAAAAGATGTTTCAAACCAAAAAAATCAAAACGTTTAATTTTGAAAATGTCAGAATGAAACATTTGTAATATTTTGGAATGTTTAGGGGTTGTTGGGGGAGGGTTTGTTGACCCTCCACATTCCCCACCCCTAAACGAACAACTGGGTGAACCCAACAAGAATTTGTGAAAGATTTTGGTGCTGCTGAATCTGCATTTTTCACCAACAAAAAGTCTGAAAAATGTCATCCAGTTGTACTTGCAGCACTGTGTGAGATTAGGCAATGCTATTATCCCCATTTTACAGATGGGAAACCAAGGCATAGAGAGACTAAGAGACTTGCCTAAGGTCACTCAGGAAGTCTGTGTGAGAGCAGGGAATGGAACCTGGATCTCCCAGGGTAGCAACCTAACCACAGGACCATTCTTCCCCTCACAGCAGTTAGAAAGGCACCACTTCTGAAAGCTGTTCCGTGTGAGCAAACCCCTGTGTCTGTGTGGAGTCTTGGTGAACTCTAGGAATAGGGCCAAACATAATGAATGGGTGGCAAACATCCAGCACGGCAAGCTCTGTCCAGATAGTGCATTTCACCATGTAAATGTCCCCTGTGCTTTCCAGCAATAAACAGTAAACATTTTACAATATTTTAATAAAGAGCCCATAAAAACGCAATGATTCACAGGAAGAAAATCATGAATGGAGGCATTGCCCTGGATATCCAGTGCTAAGGAGACATGGGAGCTATTCACAGTAGGTTCCTTATTAAAATGTACATTGAACACGCTGATTTGGAGAAGCACTCACTGGAAAAAAATCCGGCTCAGAACTTGCTGCCAAAACACAATGAGCTTGCATGTCAGTGGCACCTTGCTGACTTGCAGCTGAGGATCCGGCCCAGTAACTTCATTCAGGGTTGTTGAGTAATTTGCATATTTGCATAGTTAGGCCCTGATTGTCCCAAGTTGCACAAAAAAAGTTCAGAGGAGAAAATTGCACTAAAAACTAATCTGAAAATGGAGTGTGTTGCCAACCTAGAGAGCAACAGACCTATCTGGAAAGCTTGTAAATGTATCAATTTGAACTAGCTCAAAGCAACAGCCAGAGTGAGACCCATTGTTGACTGCCCAGCAGAGGAAGTGTGTGCGGTCTCAGGGAACAAACTAGGAGGAGGTGATCAGAGATAATGTGGGATCATGTCAGGGACAGCAAAAAAAAAAAAAAAAGGAGGGGGAATCAAAGCTACACAAAGAGCTCTTGCCACCTTGCAAGACTCAGAGAACACTGATATCCAGCCATGCAGTGTCTGGCAAAACTGGAAAAAAACTCCCACACAGTGTTGTACATGGTTGCTGTGATATCAGTGACCAAGGCAAGTTTTAGGACAAAGGATACACTCCATAATCTGCTTATATAAAGTAATGATGATTGTATGGGTCAAAAACAAGAACCAGACTATAAATACAGTGTAGTTAATAGAAAAGGAGGACTTGTGGCACCTTAGAGACTAAAAAATTTAAGGTGCCACAAGAACTCCTTTTCTTTTTGCGGATACAGACTAACACAGCTGCTACTCTGAAACCTGTCAGTGTAGTTAATGTACCCGTAATATGAGTTGTATCCTTTATGTATTTAACTAATAAGGAATAACCTGAAGACGAGCTCCGAGTAAGTGCAAAAGCTTGTCTCTTTCACCAAGAGAAGTTGGTCCAATAAAAGATATTACCTTGTGATGAGGTTCTCGACTCACTGTTGGAGTGCCCCCTTGTGGCTGTGTCTGAGGAATTTTGTCGCTTGGCCCTCTGGCCAGGTCACTATGTGGTTTCCCCCTTCTGGGTATCAAAGTCTCTCCATACGAACTGTCTCAGGCAGTCTTCTGCTCCACAGCCCAAACAATGCCACTTTCCCAGCGGCTAATAGTGGAGCATGGGCCCACCCACTACTCAATTGTCTAATCAGTGGCCAAGGTCTGCACCATCCCAAACCTTGCTGCCATTTCCCTGAGCCTTTTCCTACTCAATCTCTATCAACCTCCCTTAACGACAAGCCTTCTGAGTAAACCCTTTCTTCAGGGCCAGGATCCCAGAGCTTCTACTCTCCCCCTGGGATTCTTCCTTTCCCACTATAAGCCCAGAGTGTGACTGGAAACTTCCACACTGCAGCCCCTTCTGGCCTCTCTTCCTGGCCTTCTATGAGTCCTGCCTGCTCCTGCTCCTGCTCAGCTGGGCTCCTCAGTCAGTGGGGAGAGGCCAAACTCAAGCCAAACTCTCCCTCTGGTGTGACCTATTGGGACTCCTCCTGGGTCACGTTAACCCTTGCCGGGCTAGTGTGGGGTGAACACTCCTTTACATGCCCCACCCACCTTGTAAACAGTACTAATGCTACTGCCTGGCTTTGACTTTTGAGGTCATGGTCTGGCTCCTGCCCTGGCCCTGTGGTAGCCCCACTGTGCACTGCCCTGTAAAAGGGCTGCAAGGTTACAGTCCAGCCATGCACCCTGATCTCGTCAGCGACCATCTTGCTACAGTCAGCCTTTGAGTCTTACCAGTGGCAAAAGCCTTGTTTCTTAGGCCTTGTCTACACTACGAAATTAGGTCAAATTTATAGAAGTCTGTTTTGTAGAAAGCATTTTTATACAGTCGATTGTGTGTTTCCCCACACAAATGCTCTAAGTGCATTTAGTCGGCGGAGTGCGTCCACAGTACCGCGGCAACCGTCGACTTCCGGAGCGTTGCACTGTGGGCTATCCCACAGTTCCCGCAGTCTCCGCCGCCCATTTGAATTCTGGGTAGAAATCCCAATGCCTCATGGGGCTAAAACATTGTCGCGGGTGGTTCTGGGTACATACCATCAGGCCCCCCTTCCCCCACTCCATGGAAGCAATGGCAGACAATCGTTTCGCTACTTTTTTCCTGGGTTACCCGTACAGACGCTATACAACGGCAAGCATGGAGCCTGCTCAGCTAACCATCACCGTATGTCTCCTGGGTGCTGGCAGACATGGTACTGCATTGCTACACAGCAGCAGCTTATTGCCTTTTGGCAGCAGACAGTGCAGTATGACTGGTAGCCATCGTCGATGTAGTCCAGGGTGCTCTTTTAACCGACCTCAATGAGGTCAGGGGCACCTGGGCAAACATGGGAGTGACTCAACCAGGTCATTACCCTTTTAAATTTTGTCTCATGGTGATTCAGTCCTACTTGCAGATCTACTGCACCATCTTTTAATGAGCAGCCAGGAGACAATGATGGCCAGCAGTCATACTGCACCGTCTTCTGCCGAGCACCCAGGAGATGACGATGGCTAGCGGTCGTACTGCACAGTCTGCTGCCAGCAAGATGTATAAAGATAGATGAAATGGATCAAAACAAGAAATAGACCAGATTTGTTTTGTATTCATTTTCTCCTCCCTCCCTCCGTGAAATCAACGACCTGCTAAACCCAGTTTTGAGTTCTATCCTTGAGGTTTTGAGTTCTATCCTTGAGGGGGCCATTCTGTTTCTCACAAAGCCACCCCCTTTGTTGTTTTTAATTCCCTGTAAGCCAATCCTGTAAGTCATGTTGTCATTCGCCCCTCCCTCCATCAGAGCAATGGCAAACAATCATTTCGCACCCTTTTCCCTGAATTGCCCGAGCAGGAGCAGACGCCATAGCACAGCAAGCATGGAGCCCGTTCAGCTCACCGCAGCAGTTATGACCATTGTAAACACCTCACGCATTACCATGAAGTTTATGCAGAACCAGCACCTGAAAAACCAGGCAAGGAGGCGACGGAAGTGCGGTGATGAGGACATGAACACACTTTTCTCTAAAACCGCGTTCCCCTGGCAATTTGGAGATCATGGTGTTAATGGGGCAGGCTCATGCCATGGAACGCCAATTCTGGGCCTGGGAAACAAGCACAGAGTGGTGGGACTGCATAGTGTTGCAGGTCTGGGATGATTCCCAGTGGCTGCGAAACTTTCGCATGCATAAGGGCACTTTCATGGAACTTTGTGACTTGCTTTCCCCTGCCCTGAAGCACAAGAATACCAAGATGAGGGAAGCCCTCACAGTTCACAAGTGAGTGGCAATAGCCCTGTAGAAGCTTGCAACACCAGACAGCTACTGGTCAGTCGGGAATCAATTTGGAGTGGGTAAATCTACTGTGGGGGTTGCTGTGATGCAAGTAGCCAACACAATCATTGAGCTGCTGCTATCAAAGATAGTGACTCTGGGATATGTGCAGGTCATACTAGATGGCTTTGCTGCAATGGGATTCCCTAACTGTGGTTGGGCTATAGACGGAACGCATATCCCTATCTTGGGACCAAACCACCAGGGCAGCCAGTACATAAACCTCAAGGGGTACTTTTCAATGGTGCTGCAAGCACTGGTGGATCACAAGGGATGTTTCACCAACATCAACGTGGGATGGCCGGGAAAGGTTCATGACGCTCGCGTCTTTAGGAACTCTGGTCTGTTTAAAAGGCTGCAGGAAGGGATTTACTTCCCACACCAGAAAATAACTGTTGGGGATGTTGAAATGCCTATAGTTATCCTTGGGGACCCAGCCTACCCCTTAATGCCCTGGCTCATGAAGCCGTACACAAGCACCCTGGACAGTAGTAAGGAGCTGTTCAACTATTGGCTGAGCAAGAGCAGAATGGTGGTAGAATGTGCCTATGA
Organism: Eretmochelys imbricata; assembly: GCF_965152235.1. Lineage (NCBI taxonomy): Eukaryota > Metazoa > Chordata > Testudines > Cheloniidae > Eretmochelys > Eretmochelys imbricata. Next base: position 20,276,071 of record NC_135573.1, read on the forward strand.
ACATTTAAAGGGGCGCTGGTGCAGTTTACTGACTCGCTCAGACCTCAGCAAAACCAATATTTCCATTGTTATTGCTGCTTGTTGTGTGATCCACAATCTCTGTGAGAGTAAGGGGGAGACGTTTATGGTGGGGTGGGAGGTTGATGCAAAGCGCCTGACCGCTGAATACGTGCAGCCAGACATTAGGGTGGTTAGACAAGCACAGTAGGAAGTGCTGCGCAGCAGAGAAGCTTTGAAAACCAGTTTCATGACTGGCCAGGGTACTGTGTGACACGTCTGTTTGTTTCTCCTTGATGAAAACCTGCCCCCTTGGTTGCCTCTAAATTCCCTGTAAGCCACCCGCTCTCTCCCCTTCAATCACAGTGAAAAATACAGTAAGCAGTATATATATTACAGCACGTGAAAAGATGGGAGTTGCCTTACCAAGTGGGGGGTCAGTGCTAACGAGGCCAATACAATCAAGGTGGAGGTGACCTATTCTCAACAGTTGACAAGAAGGGGTGAACATCAACAGAGGGAAAATTACTTTTTGTAGTTTTATATATATATATATTACAGCACGTGAAATGATAGGAGTTGCCTTACCAAGTGCGGAGTCAGTGCTAACGAGGCCAATACAATCAAGGCGGAAGTGACTTATTCTCAACAGATGACAAGAAGGATTGAACATCAACAGAAGGAAAATTACTTTTTGTAGTGCTAATGTGGCCAATTCAATCAGGGTGGACGTCGCCCACTCCCAACAGTTGACAAGAAGGTGTGAGTATCAACAGAGGGAAAATTACTTTTTGTAGTGACCCATTCACTCCCAGTCTTTATTCAGGCTTCATTTGATGGTGTCCAGTTTGCAAATAAATTCCAGTTCTGCAGTTTCTCATTGGAGTCTGTTTCTGAAGTTCTTTTGTTGAAGAATGGCCACTTTTAAGTCTGTTATTGAGTGTCCAGGGAGACTGAAGTGCTCTCCTACTGGTTTTTGAATGTTACAATTCTTGATGTCTGATTTGTGTCCATTCATTCTTTTGCATAGAGACTGTCTGGTTTGGCCAATGTACATGGCAGAGGGGCATTGCTGGCACATGATGGCATATATCACATTGGTAGCTGTGCAGGTGAATCTCAATCTCACTGATGTGGTGCAGAGAGCATTATAATTCCTGGGCAATCACTGGGGTTCTTATATCCCAACTGACTGCAGGATCAAACCTACATACATTTCAAGGACAAAATATACTTGAAAATAATTTGTTCCAATACTGGAAAAATACAGTTGAAATGCAGTTCCACATCAAAGCAGTAAGTCTATCAATTCACATTGCCGAAGCCCCAGCTGTCTGAAAACATTTGTTTATTGCGTAGACAGCTGAGTTTTCCCTTTAGTTATCTGGAAGCAAATTCATATCCGTTATTACAGATATGGTTCCCTCAAGCTCTGCTTGGTCTATCTACCATCAACAAGAGGGGGCATGGGTGCGGGGGATTTGCCCTATAGACAGCAGGTGTAGGAAAAGATTGGTGTTGTAATAGGTTATACTTAGTATGGCAGAACTGACAGGTTTCAGGGCTTGGCTCACTTTCAGAACTGGAAAGAAAGAAAGCACCCCATTAACACACTGTGTGTATGTGTGTGTGCGTGCACGCACAAAATTTTGTTCAAATTTATCAGCGGGGTGGGCCAGAGATGAATTTGTCCCCTTGTTTTTAGTGAAATAGTATTTCTGTTCTACTGAAATCTTCGCCAATTTGCATTTATTCTCATTCTGTCGGTTAGGTTAGGGAGGCAAAGGCAGAACTGTGACTAGATGGTGTCCCTAGGACACGGTCCATAGTAAATGGTGCCATGTAGCTTCTTCATGCCAGAAGCATCCCAGGGAAGAAATTGTGGTCACAACAACTCCTTCCTGGATCCCCTCTTCTTCATGGAGATAGGAATTTGCTGCTCGCTTCTTGATCTTCAGAGTAATGCCCTACATCCGCTCACTGCATATTGTGCATGTGAGAGTTCAAGGCTCTGGGGCACGTGTATAATAAGAATAGCAGGAGTTATAACACTGAGGATTAAAAAATAACCAAGAGTTTCCCAAGCAAAATAAACCCTCATCCCTAACTGCTAACTAGTGGAGGTAAAGAAGAAATGTTCCCTGGGGCAGGTTATTCCATAACTGCCAAATACAGGGTTTATTGAACCTTCCTCATGCTATTTGAGTCAGAATACCGGACTAGATGGGCCAGTATGGCAATTCCTGTGATCCTCCTTATCCAGTCCCTGCCCAAGCACAAGGAGGGAATAAGCAGAAGCAGAGCACCCACTTACTCCTATGTACCCAGACCCAAAGGCTCAGGAGCCATTGTAGTTGTGTAATGGGGGATGGTCTTACTATCCTTGGGGGCTTGTTGCCCAAGCCACAATCCAGCCCTTTAAGGGATGATGGGGAAACTCAGAGCCTAGAGGGGAAATCTTTCATATCAATTCACTGGTGGGTCCTTAATAATTCACTGCATTTTCTTTCTTATTTAATGCTACTAGAGCTAAAGGAAATAAAAATCACTCAGAGCTGTTCCCTGCTTTGCAGTCTGTATTAAACCCCAGGGAAAAAAAAAAATTTAAACTGTAACAAGCTACATCAAACTCTGTTCTTCTGCAAGAGGTAAAACATTCCTGCAAATGACATGCTAAAGGAGGTGCATGATTGTCTGAGTTTGTGTACTGTGAAAAAGGTTATATGGGCCTTCAGCATAGCAGGAAAACAACACTGCACCAGACTGATTTAATTAAATGGAGGGTTGAATTCACTAATATGCGTTGAACTGCAAAATATACTGAGCTCTCTCAATGACTTTTTGCCTTGTACCATCTGGGTTGCACTAACAGGGCCCACGTTCCTATACTACACACTGCTCAACTCACTTGAAATGAAAATTGTTCTTGCAAAATTGTTTTCAAGTGCAACAGGTTAACATTTACACTTTGCTTTTCGGAACAGGAAATGACGCCGTGGGTGCCACTAAGGTTATGTCCACACTGAAATCAGGACATATGACTGCAGCATGTGTAGGCATACCCAAGCTAGGTTTGATCTCACTATATCAGTGCTAGCTTGAGCAACAATAGCAGTGTGGCCATGGCAGCCTGGGACCCGTCCAGGAAACTGGCTACATACTCAAGCAGCCAATGCCCATGCTCCCAGGATTTCATTGCTATTATTACTCGAGCTAGAGGAAAGCTGCTCCTGTATGCCTACACATGCTGCAATGGTAGTTAGCTTTGTCTGTACTTAACGTGGAAAGTACCACTATAAATTTGGCTATTGACAAATGTAAACATTGAGGTTAATTGAGCCCACTGCATTTGTCAAGGGCCAGATCGTAACATCTCCTTACTCACATTGGTGAACAGTTACTCCCATTGACGTCAATGGGACTACTTGTGGGAGTAACTGCTGACTAATGTGTAAAGATGTGGCCTCAGGTGGCTGATTCTGCTTGTCAAAGGATGGTTGTTCATTGGCGTCAAAGAAGGAAGGACCAGTCATAAACCCATGCAAGAGCAAAAAGAGCTCTGGAGCTTCACCTTGGTCGATCGGTCCTTCAGACCTCATATAGATTGCCTCGATCACAACACGCCTTCCAATCTTCTCTTATCTTGGCCTTCCTTCTCCAGGTGCAGCCATGTCTTTTCACAATAAAATCTTCCCATCTCTTTGGAGGTCAGCTGAGTGGTCATTTCAGTTCTCGTGGGTACCACTGGCAACAGCTGCAGTCCATCGATTGTCAGTGAGCCTCGCTATATACCCGGCCTATCACATTTTACTATTCTTGCTTTCAACAACGATGTCCTGCACTCAGCTCTGCTGTCTGATCACTTCATTGGGGACTTGGACATGGATTGAAATCCCCCCAGTTCTTCTTTCCATCGCCCTCTCTGTGACAGACAGTTGTTGCTTCTCTGTTTCATCCATGTTTCGCTGCCATACAACATTGCCAGCAGTGCTGTTGAGTTGAAGAGATTGGAGCGTGTTGATTTTTCCTTGGAGGACATCCCTGAAAGAATTGAATGAGCGCCAACCAGCTTGCTTTCTTCACAAGAGTTCACCTTTCTGATTGTGGCACATGTTAATTTCTTGGCCCAAATAAACGTATTGCTCAACTCAAGTTGATCTGGAGTTAGTGTGAGGAAATTTGACAATGAGGTGTATTAGGCATTGGAATAGCATCCCAAGGATAATGGTTAGCAGCCCCATCGCTTAAGCCTTTAAGACTAGACAAAGTACTAGAGAAATGTACCATAGGGAAACAATCCTATATTACCAGGGAGATGAGCTGGATGGCCCTATAAACCTTTTTCATCTCTAATTTTTGGTTCTGATGAGGAGAGAGTTGTTTTGCTACAGCAGATCTGCCAAGCGTTAGCCCTTTGGAAGGGGACTTCCTTTTTTCTGAGAGAATTTTAAGACAGTTTTTACAACTCAGCTCTTATGGTGAAGGATTTTTACAATATTTTCAATGAGATATTTATAATCTCACTTGTAATTGTATGAAAACTTTCTCATTTACACTGTCACCACGTATACCTAGTACCTCATCAAAATACCAGTGGTTTTATTACTGCAGAACCTGACCTTCTTCCTTTGTAGTAACCTCTTCTTTCATTTTCTAGGTGTATAGTCTGCCTTGGCCAGCGAAGTGAGGGGGAGTAGAGATGTTGCTCTATTTGTCCTCTGTAAAATGTTAGCTATTATATATGTATTAATTATAATAATAGATAATTATGCACATGATATTAATATTGTACACATTATATCATATATGAATGTTGAGTAGTTACATTAAGTTGTAGCACTGTGAACTGAACTATGCTTTCCCAGAATGTTGTTCACTCTTGTTCACTCATGGTAAAAGGTATATCCCATAATACTTTGTAATAGCTGAACTCTGCTGCTTGTGACCCAGTGACCCATTGGTGCCAACTGGCAGAGGGCACAGGAGTTGCATAGGGTTATACAGGGATCACCTGGGTCAGATATCTGCATAATAGTTCACCAAACAGTGGCATGTGAGGCCTCTGCCAAGAGCCAGTAGCCACTGGTTGTCTAATATTTCAGAAGTTATGTACCTTTACTAAAAAATATGTTTTTAAGGTCTTGGAGTTAAGGTAGGTCAGCAGGAGGTGACTTACTCAGGGATGTTCTTTTCAGGCAGGAGAAGATGACCCCTAGCTCCCTGTCTGGCCATGTGTGTATACCTGTAGGCCTATTGGTATACTAAACCAAGGGCAATTGAGAGATTGTGAAATATACAACAGTGGAAATCTATAGGAAGAAACAAACAGCAGGTAGTGTCCTGTTCATGAATAAGAACAAAGGATTGGTCTGGTTTATCTTGGAGTGCAAAAAGGCACACAGAATCGGTCCCCTTGATGGCTAACTGGGGGTGTGCATGTATCATGAAAGAAGGGTCACCACCAGTCTGGCTGCAAAGTGCTGTAGGGATTTGGGGTGAGAAACACTTTATTAGACATATAAGTATCTTGTTGATTAAGTCTAGGTTCTAGAATATGTGTTACGACTTTATTTTATATGTAACTAGTTGTTTCCAGTACTTCTACTCGCTACTATTTGAATCTCTTTGTTAAATAAATGTGTATGTGATTTCACTATAAACATATTGAAGTGTTGTGAGTTAAGCGGAGTGGTGATCTGAGGTAAAACTGGTAAGCCGGGGTATACTGCTTCTTTGGAAGCAGAGAATCAGCAAATACTGTAAGTGTTCACTGGTCTAGGGGCTGCACAATCCAGGGAGACGCTCAGAGGGCTCAAGGGCTGGAGTGTCCCTATAGCTAACCTGTGTGTGTGTGAGAGAGAGAGAGAGAGAGGAGTCTGCTCTACAGCCTTAGCTAAGAGCCATGCGGTAGAGGCTCATGCACTAAGATCCAGAGGCCCCAGGTTCAATCCCGCCTGCTGACGACCGGGGTCTGTTGGCATTACATTTGCATTGCCTATCATCTCACTTACACGTCAGACAACCATCAGTTCTGTGAACATCATTAGTGCCTATGCACCAACACTCAAAGCCCCGAGGAGCAGGATACATTTTATGACTCATCAAGTTGTCAAAAGAATACCATCAACTGAGCAACTTTTCCTCCTTAGTGACTTTAATGCAAGCGTTGGTACAGAGAACAACTCATGGCCAGATTGCCTAGGACATTTTGGCATTGGCAAGATGAATGAGAATGGCCAACGACTTCTTGAATTCTGTGCCCAAAACCAAATGTGCATTACTAATTCATATTTTACAGGAAAAGATCGACACAAAGTGTCATGGTGACATCCATGATCAGGCCACTGGCACCAATTAAACCTTGTTATTGTCAGGAGGAAAGACCTACCCTTAGTGCAGAATACTCGCACGTTCCATAGTGCTGATTGTGACACTGACCACTCCTTGATTATTAGCAAAGTGAAGATTACAGCCAAGAAACTACACAGAGCAAAACCTAGGAGCAACCCCAAAATCAATGTTATTCACACCAAAAACCAGAGGAAATGCCAGGAGTTTGTGAAGGCTTTTGAACTTAGCATGCATGGGAAGCCATTACCAGAGAAGGCAGAGGAATTTTGGGAAGATTTAAGAACAACAATCTATGAAACAGCTTTAGCTACATTTAGGGGAAAGAGACCATCAAAAAAGGACTGGTTTGAAGAAAATGAAGTGGAACTATTACATCTCATCAACGTTAAGAACACAGCCTATCTGGAACACAACAACAAGCCAACAGAGAGCAACAAAGTGCGACTTCGACATGCAAAAACTGAGGTACAGCAAGCAAGGGGATGGTGTGCAAATCATTACTGGATCAAGGTCTGTGAAGAGGTACAGACAGCATCAGACACAGAAGGCTCAAAGTCATGTATGATGCTCTGAAGAAAGCTAAAGGTCCCACTGTCAACAAGGTTGCCCCTCTCAAATCGCAGAGGTGAAATCATTACAGATAAAAGCAAGCAGTTGTCTCGTTGGGTTGAACACTATTTAGAGCTATACGCACAAGAAAGAAACATCACCAGTTAATCACTGGGCCAAATACCAACTCTACAGGTCATGCCAGAGCTAGATGTGAAGCCCACTGTTGAAGAGCTAAGCAAGTCCATTGATTTGCTATCAAGTGGCAAGGCTCCTGGAAAAGATGGCATCCCAAGGAAAATCCTCAAGTGTGGGAAAGACAGCCTATTACTATATCTTCATCAACTGCTACTTAAATGTTGGAAAGAGGGTGAGGTACCACAAGAGATGTGTGACACAAACATCATCATTTTGTATAAAAATAAAGGCAAAAAGGGTGACTGCAACAACTACAGGGGTATCTCAGTTCTAAGTGTAGCAGGAAAAGCTTTCGCAAAAGTCATCTTAGTCGCCTACAACAGCTGGTGAATTGTGTCTACCCTGAAACACAGTGCAGATTCAGGTCTGGAAGATCAACTATAGACATGATATTTTCTCTGCAACAACTCCAAGAAAAGTGCAGAGAACAAAACTGACCATTGTACATCACCTTTGTGGACCTAACCAAAGCATTTGACATAGTCAACAGAGCAGATCTATTTGCAAAGCTAGAAAAGATAGAATGCCCACCAACCCTATTAAGTCTTATACATTCATTCCACAACAACATGAGAACATCTGTCCAGTTTGATGGGTCCACTTTGGACAGCTTTGAGATGAAAAGTGAAGTGAAGCAAGGATGTGTTCTTGCCCCTACACTCTTTGGAATCTTCTTCTCGGTATCTTGAACTGTGCATATCTCCACACAAGATCAGATGTGAAACTCTTCAACCTGCCCCAACTTAAATCAAAGATCAAAGTAAAAAAGGTGCTAATCAGGGAACTTCTGTTCACTGATGATGGTGCCCTCATAGCACACAATGAATTTACAAGAAATTACAAGAACTCACGGATTGCCTTTCAAGTGCCTGTCAGGCATTTGCTCTCACCATCAGCATCAAGAAAACTGTTGTATTAGGAAGGAGGTTCCACAGGATCCTTCAATTACCTTAAATGCAAACAAGCTAGAAGTAGTCCAAAAAGTTCAGCTATTTAGATTCTAAAGTGACCACCAACCTCTCACTGGATGAAGAACTAATTGTTCGCATTGGAAAGGCTGCCACCACCTTTAGCAGAGTAACTAAAAGAGTACAGAACAACTCAAAGCTTACCATCAAGATCAAAATGCTAGTGTACCAAGCTAGCATCCTCAGCACCCTCATGTATGGTGGGGAAACATGGACAACTTATGCTCAGCAGGAGAAAAGCTTAAACAGTTTCCACCTACATTGTTTACGCCACATACTCAAATGGCAAGATAAAGTCACCAACCCAGAGGTTCTTCAAAGGGCAAATTTACCAAGTGTGATAGCCCTGCTCAAGCAAAGACGACTGCGCTGGTTGCGCCATCTGAGTAGGTTGGAAGATGGATGCATATCCAAGAACATGCTATATGGGGAGCTATCAGAGGGAACAAGAATAACAGGATGTTCCAAGCTTCGCTACAAAGACAAATGCAAGCAAGATATGAAGGAATTTGGAACTGATCTTGACCAATGGGAAGTCTTGGCAAGTGATCGTAACAAGTAGCACCATCATTTCCATCAGGGTATCCAAGTCCATAACAGAAGCTGGCTCCTGCAGCTTGAAGAGAAAAGAGCCCATAGGAAACAAGCAGCTCCCAAGCAAGATACATATATTTGCAATAACTGCCAAAGATCATGCAAATCTTGGATTGGACTATTCAGTCACATGAGACATTGCAAACCATCTACATCATAGGCTGAAATTCCCCATCTCTTGCCGATGAAAGGATGCCAATAATGGCTGGTGGAGTTGGGGAGCTGACCCATGGGAGACACAGATAAGGCTCCTGATGCTAAGGGCAGGTGGTAGCAAGGTGCCTCACAACCCTGGTACCCCCGGGAAGTGTCATAGAATCATAGAATATCAGGGTTGGAAGGGAGCCCAGGAGGTCATCTAGTCCAACCCCCTGCTCAAAGCAGGACCAATCCCCATTTTTTGCCCCAGACCCCTAAATGGCCCCCTCAAGGATTGAACTCACAACCCTGGGTTTAGCAGGCCAATGCTCAAACCACTGAGCTATCTCTCCCCCCAATCACAACAGGCCAATACAAAAACTGTTCAAAGCATGAGTATGAATAGTCCACCCTGGTGCAGTTAGGGAATGCTGTCACAACCCACTGATACCTGGAATGTGGTATCCAAAACAAAGCTAAGGAAGGGACAGGATGATACAGGAAAAAAAGCTAATTGGTGGGTTGAATTTTGGATGAAGTAAAGAGTGGTTTCTAACTTGACAACAGGTGTGCTATAAATATAGCTAGTCTTAGCTGCATATTTTCAAAGCAGACTTATTATCTGAGGTGAAATCTGAGAGACCGATCACTTCCAAAGAAGGGTGGTATGTATGACTCCTTTTTGTATTGTACTGCTTCGTCTCTGGACTGACTAAGCTTAGGCTATTTGGTCTCCTGAATTTTTTTAATATTGAACCGTGAGTATAGTCAAGTAATTTGCTATACACTTAATCAAAAAAGAAGGGACTCTGGCCAACCAGGGATCCTGTAAGAATGTGCTGTAGCGTGCACTTTGCTGCTCCTTTCATGCCTCCTGGCTAGGGCTTTCGCTGACTTTACCATCCAGGCCACACAATTGTGTGTGTATATGTGTGTTTATGTTTACGTGTAGGGGCAGGGGCTAGGTGCACAGACTACCACCTCAAAAGGATATGGGTCCTGATTCTGATCTCACCCTGGTTTTACTGACGTGATGAACTCCACGATCGTCAATGGAGTCACTCCTAATTTACAGTATTGCAAGATAAAAATCAGGCCCTTGTTCTATGACCTGTCACATTAGCCAGTTCTTAGAACTCTCCAAGTACTATGGATAGACTGAATGTCCTAGACGGCAGGATTCTGGTCAAGATAATTAGGTGAGTAAATATTTCTAAAGGCACCAGGCTGGAAAGAGGGAGTCAGGAGAGGAAAAATAAACTATAAGACTTTTAGCAATAGCTTTTACACAAGAACATTAGAATGGCCACACTGCATCAGACCAAGGGATCATCTAGCTCAGTATCCGGTCTTCTGACTGTGGCCACTGCGAGATTCTTCAGAGGAAATGAACAGAACAGGGCAATTACGAATGATCCATCCCCTGTTGTCCAGTCCCAGCTTCTGGCAGTTGGATGTTTAGGGACACCCGGAGCATAGGGTTGCAGCCCTGACCATATTGGCTAATAATTGATAGACCCATTCTCCATGAACTTATTTAATTATTTTTTGAATCCAGTTATACTTTAGTCTTTGCAACATCCCCATGGCAATGAGTTCTACAGTTTGACTGCATTGTGTGAAGTACTTCCTTTTGTTTGTTTTAAACCTGCTGCCTATTAATTTCATCGGGTGACCCCTAGTTCTTGTGTTATGTGAAGGGGTAAATAACACTTCCTTATTCACTTTCTCCACACCAGTCATGATTGTATAGACTTCTATCATATCCCCGCTTAGTCACCTCATTTCTGAGCAGAACAGTCTCAGTCTTATCTCTCCCTTTCCTAATGGTTCCTAACATTCTGTTCACTTTTTTGACTGCCTCTGCACATTGAGTAGATGTTGTCAGAGAAATAGCCACAATGACTCCAAGATCTCTTTTTCGACAGGTAACAGCTAATTTAGACCCCATCATTTTGTCTGTATAGCTGGGATTATATTTTGTCATGTGCATTACTTTGCACTTATCAACATTGAATTTCAGCTGCCATTTTGTCACCCAGTCACCCAGTTTTGTGAAATCCCTTTGTAACCCTTTGCTGTTAGCTTTGGACTTAACTGTCTTGAGTAATTTTGATCATCCGCAAATTTTGCCTCTTCACGTCACCCCTTTTTCCATATATCTATGAATATGTTGAACAACACTGGCCCACAGTACAGACCCCTGCGGGACCCCGCTTTGCCCTAAACAATGGCTCAGCATCACGTCCTTGAATATTGCATAAGTAAAGCACCATCCTGTAGCATTTAACAAAAAATTATATCCCTGCTCTAGAATTGTATCGGGTAATTCAAAAATCCTGTAAAAGGGATAACGTTCTCCATTTAATGCTGTAGGTTTTCTGAGTAATTTCAACAGAACTCTATTACATTTCTATATCGTTTCCAAGGTGAATTTCTTAGGAATCTAGGCATTTATTTTTAAACTGGTAGAAGTACAATCCTCCATAGTATAAGAGGCATAAAATACTGCAGAGGGCTGAAGAGAGACACTTTGCAGTTCTTTTTTTGTCTCTTGACAGAAAAGTTTTCCCTGTATGTAAGAATGATTCTATAGTTTTGCTAGTGTATAAACGTAAAACAAAGTAACAATGAAACCTTGCCTTTGCCTAGAGATGCAGAGCCAAATTCAGCCAGTTTACACAGCTGGCGTGCTTGCAACAAAATAAACCACCCACAACAGAGCTCCTCTCAGCTATATAGCTGATGTCTTTTCCCAGAACATCCTTCTGTTTCTATTTCCTCTCCTTCTCTTTCTAAAGTATGGCTGTGCTCGCTCAACCATTGAGAAGTGAGGAATGTTTCAGGAGTTCACTTTTCAGGCATCCCACTCTCATGGATATGGATTGCCAGGTAGCTCCAGCTGGAGCACAGACCTCCCGCTGGCGGCCCATGTGTATCCCTGTCGTGTTCATAGGCCTAGTGAGAAGAGGATCCTGGCGGGGTGCTTTGGCTCTGTAAACAGGCTGCATCTTTAACTCATTCTTGCACAAAACATACCGAGGCTCCCTTGCCTTTTCCTCAAAAGTTAGATGGCTCCTAGTGTTTCCCTCTAGGACTTCTCTGTCCCCAACCCTAGTTCTCTCTCCCATAGACCCACTCCCGCTCCTTGGGGTGGAGTTAACACACCACAGGTCCATTGTGAGTCAGCAGGAATAGGACAGTATTTCCATGCCGGGCTCCAATATCTAAGCACAGGGTAGATCAAGAGACTAACTCAACACCCTGCTGCATGTCTCAAGAGGGCTTTACACTTATGACAACACCTTGTCACAAGCGCTATGAGGAATGTGTTATGAAGGCAGCATAAAGTGACAACTCCGGATAGGAACCATTGTCTGTACTCTAAGTCAGAGGTTCTCAAACTGATGGGTAGGCCCGTCAGTGGGGGGCATGGAATGTGTGTGTGTGTGAAGCTTTAGGCGAAAAAAGTGTCCAGCACACATTTTACCCCCAGCAATGAATAACTAACAAAGCTGATTCCTCCCGACACACCAGGTCCTCAGATGGCACTGTGCATTTTGAAGGATTTCTGTTAAGCTTGCCTAGCCTTATGCCAAGTCGTTGCCATCTGTACGTTAATCCATTTGCTATGATGCGGTGTGCACATTTAATTGTCAGCATCGACCACAATCGCAGTTTTGCTTTTGCTCTTAATACAATGGCTTGTTGGCTCATTCGTGCAATTCGTGGAAGGTCTCTGCTTAAAAAAAAAAAGGTGTGCCCCCATGAAACTAGTACCAACAGCGTGATGGCAGTAAGCAGCATCTCACTTAAAATTAATGTTACTATATACTTAAATGGCTCTGTTTGAATCAATGCCTTACTGTTCTGCGTATTTAGTGAGAGTTGCATCTTGATTTGTTTTTATTGGTGTAGGTACTTATGTGGCGGGAGGGGGGACCCAAACTGCTACAGACACAAGGAAGAGGGGCGCGATCAAATAAGTGTGGGAGCCACTGCTCTAAGCCGTAGTCATATTTGTCATAAAGAGTGAGGAGCATCTTGAGAAGCTAAATTGCAATAAAACACAAGGACCAGATGGTCTGTTCACCTGAGAGTTGTGTAAGAACCAAGGCTTGACTTATCTGAGCTTTTACACTCCATTAACAGCAGCTGCTACATCTGAGGACTGGAGAGTGCTCAATGCCATGCTGAACTCATCTTTTCAGTTGTTTTGGTACTGGCTGCTGACACCTTTAAAGGCAGAGCCGGAAAGGGTGGAGATTAGTTTGATGGGATAGGGACAAGGCAGCATAGCCTTGATAAGGTTGAATCAGGCTTCTTACCTGTTGGAAGGTTTTGTAAGCACTAACAAAAGAGTGGATAAAGGAGAAGGGATGGATATAATCTGCTGAGGGGCAGATTGTAACAGGCCCTTGTGTGGGTACACCTGTGGGGAGAGGGCACAAGGAACTCATGGGGACAAAATTTCTGCTCACTGCTAGCACTCCCTAAGCTATCTCCATGACAGAAACCTCCCCTTGCCTCTGATCCTGCAAAGGGCTCTGTGGAAAGAAGGGTACTGGGCACGCTCAGGAGGAGTGCGCAGGTCACGGTCAGATGTATATTGGTGCCTTATCAGCCCAGTGGCGTTTACAAGGAAGAGATAACGCAACCTGAGGCTGTATCATTTTTAACATGGAGCTCCCTTCGTGACTGGGTTCCCCCTTCCAGAGGCATCCTGGCTAGGGGAATGTGCTGGCAGCATGTCTTCAGTAAAACTGCCCTGCAAGGGACTGGGGCCAGAGCTGTTGGGGATCAGAGTTACAGTAGAGGCACATGGACTTTGGGCACATCAGCCTGGCCTCCTACTATTCCCTCTGGGATCTGTGTAGCTCCTAAGAGATCCATGGGGTTTGGTGGTGGGCCCAGTGGCTCATTGAAATAGGCTGTGAGTTTTTCTGCAGAAGGGATGAGCCAGCCCGTTCCACATGGGATGGCTTTGCAGAGGCCTGATCGCAACAACAAAACTAACATACTTCACCCCACATGTACAAGTCTTTAGCTGCCTTTCCTAGTTGGAGCAGTGGCATCAGAATACCCTAGTTTGCACCAAAAATGTACAAAGTCATTGCCAATGCTGATCTACCAAACTCTACTTTAGATACAGTCTTTACTTGGTAATAGCTAATCTCATTATTGGTCTTTCACTTCTGTGAACAGAGTGGCACAGCTGACATATCACCAACCCCAGGTCGAAGTGTAAGCCATAGTAATACTATCAGACCAGCATGTCATAGAGTTTTTCCTCACTAACTCATGCCTGACCTTTAACTGATGATCTGAGTAAGTGGATCTGATTGTGGGACTGCAGAAAGGCCTTTTGTCTCTCTACAACATCAGTTGATCACCCCTAAACTTGGGCTAATGTGATGTGAAGTGGCTGTATCTGATATAAGAAAACACATCACTTGGCACATCAGGGGAATGCCAAGAGGGACCATGAAGGGGGAGAAACAGAAGAGAACGTGGAATGAAAATTCCTGGGACAAAACTCTCAGCAGGGCTATCGGAAATATTCATGCAATTTTATAGAGATTCAAAACATTTTGGGTGATTATTTTAAAAGTGGACGAGGGGATTTAGACACACAGTTCTGATTCATTTCAAAGGGAGTTAGTGACTAAATCTCCTTGTTGACTTTGAAAGTCTCCAATTTTTGAATTTATTTTTCCTTTATTTGGACTTTCTATTGAATAAGAACAAGTAACATGGTGCTACAAAGATACAGATACAGACTATGTCAGGGACTGGATTGTGATAAGGCTTTTCTATCTCCACTTGGTTGATTAGTAAGAAAAGTGATTCAGGAATATTTTCATAAATAAAGGGCCACGTTCAAGTTCACTGGGGTTTGTGAGTATTATTATTCACAAGTATTCTCAGGACTGCACAGGTATTTGTGAAAATTTGTGCCCACATTTTCATCAATTTTAACATTAATGGTTGTTTTATACTGACAGGTCTGTTATTTTGTTTTTCTCCTGCTTACAAAGTTTGTCATCCAATCAGGGAGGAGAAGCAATACCGCATGACTTAGGTGACCAGTCTCATACCACAACCACTATATGAACAGTATATGCAAAACAGCTGACAAATCCCCAAATGCTGAGAATTCTTTCATGTTAACTATTTGGCCGGCACTTGGGAATCACAAATCGTTTCCCAGAAAGCAGAGTCAGTTTGTGAACTGCTTGCTAACCAGAAAAGAGCCACATTTGTAACAATGTTATTTGAAATAAGTAGCTCAATTAGCTCTGAAAATTACCAGGATCTAAAAGTGGTGATGGTTTGTTCATGTGGCCATGTTGCTTGTTTGTTTTAATTTGAAGACAGAGCAGAACAGAACACTAAAAAATAAGTAAGGGACTAGACAGTGACTTAAGGAGCAACCTTGAGGAAAGGGTGGTGGGTAAATTGCACTAACGCAGGAAGCATTGTGCCTCAGAACCACATCTCAGCATTACCATGCCTCCTCTGCTTCCGCCTTGCTTCTGGGATGGGTGGTTGGTAACTTGCTGCTGGCTTATACCGTTAGCAAATTACCACATCCCGTGTGTCAGAGGAAGGAGAGGGGGAGCTGAGCCAGAGGTCTGCCCATTCTCCTGCCTATCTGCTCAGGAAGGAAAGTCAGCAAGCTCACACTATGGGCATACTCCTCCCAGCTCAGTCCCAGGGTCCAAGTAGCTCATGCAGGGATGTAAGGGGAATTTTCAATCCCTTGAGTGGCTGTACGGGCCAAGTCGCAATCTAGCCAGACATGAAATGCTGAGTAGGATGCTCTTGCAAAGGCTTGATGGCTTCTCACCTCTGTCTCACTGTTCCCTAAGACAATTAATATCTGAGACATAGGATTAGATTTTCATTGGTAAATGTTGGTAAACGTCGATTTTGCCATTGACGTACAAGCCAATGAAAAAAATGTCCATCAATAATAATAGAAATTTACAGCTAGGTAAAGTTAGAAAAACGCTGCATGAGAGCTTATTAGAATTTGAGTTAAGGATGTTTACTTTGTATATTTTGACATATGATGTTGATGATTTATGTTTTAACTGTTATAAAATGTTCACTTTTTGGATCTCAAGGTCTGTCCTTAAATAATTATTGTATGACACTCCTATGATTTCCAGCTGTTACCTGGGGTTCTTTCAACCCAAAGCTCTTGGTAACTCTTACTCTGTGCGAGGTGGTGTCAGGAAATAAATCAGGGGAGACACGGCCGTCCGACCAATAGATGGCTGGCACAAACAGGACAACACAAGAGTACTTTCACTTAAAGCTAACCTTTACTTAGTCTTAAGTACTTATACACATGTCTGCAGCAGGTTATTAAAACACCCCCAACCCTTGATAATTACCAAAGCTGAGTGTGGCTCTCGAGTGGCATAGCAGCAGCCCGTCTGCCAGTGGGGAACACAAGATGCATCCAGAGGGAGAGTCCAGTCCTGAAGAGTCCCCCTACCTCAAACTTTCCCCCCTTATTTATACATTAGCAATAGAATGACATGTCCCTTAAAGCAAACTTGTGAACTAAGCAGTTTCAATGGTCAAGCAAGAGGTTTCTTCTGATTATCGATTAACCAGGTGTGGGTTTTTCCAGAGTTTTCGATCTTGAGGCCCCAATAGACATTCCTGGGGCATATCCTGCTCTTCCAAAATGCATGTATCAGCAACTTCAACACAATTCTTAACAGGAAGGACGTGGGGTCAAGCTGCCCTCTCTGTGCCACCCAAGGCCCCCCCTCCCCCCCGCCTTGGTTAAACTGAGACTGCTGAAAATGGCCAATTTAGAGCCTGCTGACTTGGCTGCTTTTAGCAATAAGCCATAGTGGTTTCAGGCACTTTATTGGTTTGCCAAAGTCTCCCCATACACAGCAACTGTGAAAATTTAAATAGATAAACATTTTAAAAATGCTTAAAAATAAACATATTTTCCATCAAAATTATAAAACAATAAAAATCAAATTCTGCTAAGCCTATTGATACAGTTTAATGCATTAATCTGAAATCTGACATCATCTCCTCCCAGTCCGAAATTCCCCCCCACTGGATACAATATATCACCATCTCAACTCCACTCAGTTCATTATCTTCCACGGGCACAATCTACCTCTGTCTTGCTTGTTATCTCCTTTTATACAGTCCCACAGCTAGGTAAAAGCCAGGCTACATACCCAGCTGTACAGTCTAGCTGGGCTTCATCTCAGATGTACGGCTATTACTAAAATTGTAATAAAGTGGTAAAAATCCAAAGTGTGTGAAAGCACAGTGAAGTTGTATTACTTGCCATTAATTCTGGCTCCCCTTTCATATAAAGTTGCCCAGGGCTGCAATATACAATTAAAAGTAAAGGTATTAACAGAACGAATTTGGAGCTGAAGTTGCCTCTAAGATCATTCATCAGCTTGGTAATGGAAATGCAATACTGTAAAAGGTTTGGAAGGTTGGGTTTAATAAGATAACTTGTAACAGTCTTATCTTGATTCTTTTTTTATTCAGTATAATCCACTTTGAAGCACACAGGGACACCTAAGGCTTGTTCTCTTTGTTGTTCAGATGACCAATTAATTGGAGGTTATATATTTTTAATAACACTTGGCCAATTTGTCCCCTCCTACAGGAGATGATAGAGGGGACTTTGAAGAGGAAATTGAAGTTAGATTCCCCTGAAGCATACTGCTGTGGAGTTGCTTCAGTGGGATAAATGACATGGGGCCCCAACCCCAAGCTTGGTGGTTCCCAAGGGGATCTGTAGGAGGCCATGACTATCTGTGCTAAAGCTGTGTAGCCCACAGAGGCTTCAGTGGTCCCTTAGTTCCATGATGCCAGAGACCCTCCCTGACTGCAGCTGTCCCCTGTAGGGATGGAATTTCCACCCTGGAGTTTTGTTACCATTTCCATGTAAGTTCTCTGGGGCTTCAGGTAGAGGAATGATGCGTAACTCCCACAGCTTTGACCTGCACCCTCCTTCCCCAGCTCCACTTCTTTGATCATGTCGACCCCAGACCATGCAAAGAGAACTCAGCAGGGTTCTGGGAGAGGGCCATAGAGGCATCAGAACCCTCCTTCCCCACAGAGGAGGAGAGCTCTGTGCATGGAGTACCCCTCACTGAATGGATCGCCAGCAGTACAATCTGGCCCCACCATAAGGACTAGGGTTAATAGTGCTCAACCATCACTAAGATTGTTGCCTGACTTAACACACTGCTTACTTTGAGCCTAGAAACAAAACAGGATGGAAACATGAAGATAAATATTATATTTCTGGAGCCAGCCGAGAACGAGACAGACAGACAGACAGACACAGAGGGAGCTGTTGGACACACAGCTGTCTTCTGTGCTTGCTTTATTGTTCTGGCTGCAAAACTGAAACTAACAGGAAAGGGAGGTTTTGCACTGGGAAGGGGGTTGTGCTCAAACACTTAAAAGGACAGGACATCACATCCCTCCACTCTACTTTAAAAAACTTTTCAAACATATAAACATTATTGTTTACAATAAACATGTAACCCTTCTGCCAGGTGAAGCCAGCAGCAACCAGGGTCGGGTTCGGTATCTAGGGGTTCCTTTTCAACAATACAACACAAAACCGGTTTGAGCCCTCACCCCACCGAGTGTCGCAAAAACTTTTCATAAAAGGAGAGAATTAACTCAGCATTAATTTGGGAAAACACCACAACTAGGGTTCATCAACACAAACCATGAGCAAAAGACCCACCCCCCAAGTAAGTTGGGCAGTGTCCTTTTCCCCTCAGGTTCTTAAGTGCAGCAACCCAAGAGTCCCTTTAACATACCTGTCCCTTCTCTGTACTACACTTACAGTTGCTGTCCTTGGCCAGCGCAGCCCTAGAGTTCAGAGGTTCACCTGCAGAGTTCACCTCCTACCCTGGGTGGAAGACAGGTAAGGAGGCACCTTACACACTACATTGCTCAGACACTTGCTCATCACTCCAATAGCTGATTGCTATACCTCTGCAGGGCTCTGCTCTGGCCCTCTCTACCAGCTGGCCAAGATGTTGTTAGGGCCCCTGCCCCTTAACACAGCTCTTAGTAATTTCAGCTGCTAGTGAGTCTCTTGCAACAGAGACACTGTCTTAAAGTAGATCTAATACTCAGATCTAGGTATCAGTGATTTCAGCTCTCCAGCATATAACAAAACTTTCAAGGGAGTCTAAATTAGCTCTTTTATTGTACTATAGGGAAAGGTCAAATAGCATCTCAATATCTTAAACAGACCACCCAAATTTGGGTTTGGAACCCATGTCCCCTGCCTAGCGAGTGCTGTTCAGTTGAGGGTGAGTCCTTCCATTGAGGTATGCTAGGTACAGTTCTGCTGCCCTCATTTTGCACAACAAGGATAACAACACTTTATTACTCCTGCCCCAATAACAAGGGGACTAGAGATCCAACACTAGCCACAAGTGATCATTTGGGCAAGCAGTCCCATCATGATCTCATTTGCATGGACACACCCACCCTGCCTAGGTGCTCAACCTAGGCAGGGTGGGTGTCCATGCAAACGAGATCAGCTTCTGAAGTCTTTTTCCACAGCTCATCACTAGATGTCAGGGGAGAGCTCATCCGGACTCTGATTACAAACATAAAACCTAACTAAGAGCTGTGGGTGGACTCTTAAATTGCAAGTGATTATTCTTCCCTAGAATAGCAACTCACTAACTAAACAATTTATAAATTCAGGCACACAACTGGTTTTCACACTCTCTTTGGAAAAATATGGTGATTGTGGTGCAGCCCTGTCCTGAACAACAGGAACAGTCAGTGGTAAGGAATCAACTGGATCTTATACCAAAGTTTCTTCCGCTGTGTTGTTAAAAATTAGGAATTTGCAACGTTTTACCACAACCAAAACAGGTGCCATGCATTTTACAAGTTCTCCAGGTACTCATTTCATTCCTTAACCATAGTTGTGAATCCCCAGTAAGTCTCTGACTTGATAAGAATTACTGTAAGTCTCATGTCATTGATCAATTTGCATAGCTTCATGTGAGGCAACATCAAGATATAGCAGGCCCCAACAGGTACATAAAGATCACTTCAAAAAAAGAGTTCAGAGATCCTGGGTAGTAGCATGTAGTGTATTCCTGTAAACAAACAAGAAATTGCCCAACTACTGCTAACTTAGAATAGACTTGTTAGCTTTTAAGGCATACATAAGTGTTTGTACAAAGAATTCTGCTCATCCATTTGTAGCAAGATGGTAAGGAGCTGAATTTCTGTGTTTCATTCCATTTGAAGCTGGAAACCTCTGGAATTCTTCAGAACAGAATTGAGGTCCACTGTCACTCTCCTACTGTAATGGTAAACCAAACTGGCGAACCTTTCTCCTGTATAAGTCTTCAAAACCATGGAGGTTTCTTCAAGGGGAACTTGTGACAAAGTCTGTTAATAGGTAGATGAAGAAATCTGTGAAACAGCAGCTCCAGCATCAAGCTCCATTCTTGTATGAACTCCTTGGATCAAGGGTATAACCCAGATGCCTTCTCTGACTCCAGCTTCTGATAACACATGCGAGGGGTGGCCAACCCGTGGCTCCGGAGCCGCATGTGGCTCTTCAGAAGTTAACATGTGGCTCCTTGTATAGTCACCGACTCTGAGGCTGGAGCTATAGGCGCCAACTTTCCAACGTGCTGGGGGGTGCTCACTGCTCTACCCCTGGCTCTGCCACAGGCCCTGCTCCCACTCCACCCCTTTCTGCCCCCTCCCCTGAGCCTGCCATGCCCTCGCTCCTTCCCCACTCCCCCAGAGCCTCCTGCACACCACGAAACAGCTGATCAGAAGGTGCAGGGAGGGAGGAGGAGGCGCTGATGGGTGGGGGTGCCGGTGGGTGGGAGGCGCTGGGAGTGGGGGTGGAGGAGCTGATGCGGGGCTGCTGACATATTACCATGGCTCTTTGGCAACGTACATTGGTAAATTCTGGCTCCTTCTCAGGCTCAGGTTGGCCACCCCTGAATGCTAAGTCTTGGTCAGTGTCACTACAGCTCTTGTCTTCTTCCACATTATGAATTTCCAACTTTGATCCTTTCTTAGGTTCTCATGAATCATAGAATCATAGAATATCAGGGTTGAAAGGGACCTCAGGAGGTCATCTAGTCCAACCCCCTGATCAAAGCAGTACCAATCCCCAACTAAATCATCCCAGCCAGGGCTTTGTCAAGCCTGATCTTAAAAATATCTAAGGAAGGAGATTCCACCACCTCCCTAGGTAACGTATTCCAGTGTTTCACCACCCTCCTAGTGAAAAAGTTTTTCCTAATATCCAACCTAAACCTCCCCCACTGCAACTTGAGACCATTACTCCTTGTTCTGTCATCTGCTACCACTGAGAACAGTCTAGATTCATCCTCTTTGGAACCCCCTTTCAGGTAGTTGAAAGCAGCTATCAAATCCCCCCTCATTCTTTTCCACAGACTAAACAATCCCAGTTCCCTCAGCCTCTCCTCATAAGTCATGTGTTCCAGCCCCCTAATCATTTTTGTTGCCCTCCACTGGACTCTTTCCGATTTTTCCACATCCTTCTTGTAGTGTGGGGCCCAAAACTGGACACAGTACTCCAGATGAGGCCTCACCAATGTCAAATAGAGGGGAACAATCACGTCCCTCGATCTGCTGGCAAGGCCCCTACTTATACAGGCCAAAATGGTGTTAGCCTTCTTGGCAACCAGGGCACACTGTTGACTCATATCCAGCTTCTCGTCCACTGTAACCCCTAGGTCCTTTTCTGCAGAACTGCTGCCGAGCCATTTGGTCCCTAGTCAGTAGCGGTGCATGGGATTCTTCCATCCTAAGTGCAGGACTCTGCACTTGTCCTTGTTGAACCTCATCAGATTTCTTTTGGCCCAATCCTCTAATTTGTCTAGGTCCCTCTGTATCCTATCCCTACCCTCCAGCGTATCTACCTCTCCTCCCAGTTTAGTGTCATCTGCAAACTTGCTGAGGCGCAATCCACACCATCCTCCAGATCATTTATGAAGATATTGAACAAAATCGGCCCCAGGACTGACCCTTGGGGCACTCCACTTGATACCGGCTACCAACTAGACATGGAGCCATTGATCACTACTTGTTGAGCCCGACAACCTAGCCAACTTTCTATCCACCTTATAGTCCATTCATCCAGCCCATACTTCAACTTGCTGGCAAGAATACTGTGGGAGATGGTGTCAAAAGCTTTGCTGAAGTCAAGGAACAACACGTCCACTGCTTTCCCCTCATCCACAGAGCTAGTTATATCATCATAGAAGGCAATTAGATTAGTCAGGCATGACTTGCCCTTGGTGAATCCATGCTAACTGTTCCTGATCACTTTCCTCTCCTCTAAGTGCTTCAGAATTGATTCCTTGAGGACCTGCTCCATGATTTTTCCAGGGACTGAGGTGAGGCTGACTGGTCTGTAGTTCCCAGGATCCTCCTTCTTCCCTTTTTTAAAGATGGGCACTACATTAGCCTTTTGCCAGTCGTCCGGGACCTCCCCCGATCACCACGAGTTTTCAAAGATAATGGCCAATGGCTCTGCAATCATATCCGCCAACTCCTTTAGGACTCTCGGATGTAGCGCATCCGGCCCCATGGACTTGTGCTCGTCCAGCTTTTCTAAATAGTCCCGAACCACTTCTTTCTCCACAAAGGGCTGGTCACCTCCTCCCCATGCTGTGCTGCCCAGTGCAGTAGTCTGGGAGATGACCTTGTTCGTGAAGACAGAGGCAAAAAAAGCATTGAGTACATTAGCTTTTTCCACATCCTCTGTCACTAGGTTGCCTCCCTCATTCTGTCATCATAGATCTTTTCTTGGATGTATCATTACTCTATTTTGCTGATTTTGAACCGTGCGACAGGTCACAGTGATGTTTGCTTCCTTCTGGCACTTTCTGAAAATAACTTAAGATGCCCAGGAATCCTTCTCAGCATGTGTAGTTTGCACATAATGGTCACAGAGAAATTATTTAAATTCTCATGGTCGTCTGGCTTTCTGATGCATGAGGTGAAGTTTCTCTGTTCACACTAAATTCCAGAGACTCTTTCTTTGCCATCTCTATTGCACCTGCTACTTCAACAGCTTTCTTGAATGTAAGCGCTGGTACAGTCAATAACTTCTTCTGGGCCTGGTAATTGCATAATCCAGAGACAAACTGGTTATGCAGGACATCGTTTAATGTTTGTCCGAACTGGCAGTGCTCTCACAATTTCTTTAAAGCAGCAACAAACTGTGCGACTGACTTTCCACTTCCCTTATGTCGCTGAAGAAACTGATATCAATCCGCTTTCTTCAATGGGTAGGAAAAAATGTTCCCATGTTGCTGCAGTAATTGTGGCCTACGTAGCAATTGCAGGCATGAGACAACAGAGCACACAGACGTCCATATGCCTCTGTACCTATCCCTGTCAGCAAGGTTGAAACTTGTCCATCTGGAAAAGTGTTGAAGGTTACAAATTGCTCAAAACGTTCAAGGTGATGGGCGCACCACCTGTGATTCACGGGTTTTTGTCACACTCACCAACATTGCTCACAAAAGGTGCCATTTTTCTATTCTCCTTTTGGACTTCAAACATACTGGACGCCTTTTTCACAGGCAATTTTTTTTTCTGCTGTGCACTATCTGTGGTCCATCACCCTCTGCTGGCTGTACGTTTACACACTCCTTTGTCTGTACTTGGGCTCCCTCTGCTAGCAATAGACCCCAACTGCAGACTAAGGATGTCTACACGACGAAATTAGGTCGTATTTATTTAAGTCGACATTTAGCCTCTGATTTTACAAAGTCGATGCCGCATGTCCCCACTATGCACATTCCATGGCTAGCATCGACTCACGGAGCGACGCACTGTAGGCAGCTATCCCACAGTGCCTGCTGCTGATTGGAGTTCTGGGTTAGGCTCCCGATGCCTGATGGGACAAAAACACTTTCGCGAGTTGTTTTGGGTACATATCATCAGCTTCCCATGATGCACTTGCCTCCTCCCTCCATCCTTCCTTCCGTCCCTGAAAGCAACAGTAAACAATCATTTTCGCGTCTAAGTCTGGGTTGCTCGTGTAGATGCCATAGCATGGCAAGCAGGGACCCCACTTGGGGCTATAGCATTTGCAGAGCCCAGCCAGGAGCTGCTGTGTGGAAGAATGTGATGCCACACAAATAGCTGTGCTGGAAGCCATTGAATGGAGCAATTTGCAAATGCTGGCAGCAACAGCAGGGTTTGTTGACACAATGTTTAACACCACTTCTGGGCCCAGAAAACAAGCACAAACTGGTGGGGCTGCATAATTATACAGGTATGGATGATTCCCAGTGGCTGCATAACTTTCGAATGCATAAGGCCACTTTCATGGAACTTTGCGAATTGCTTTCCCAAGCCCTGAAGTGCAGAAATACCAAAATGAGACCTGCTCTGAGAGTTGAGAAGTGAGTGGTGATAGCCCTGTGGAAGTTTGCAATGCCAGATTGCTACTGGTCAGTTGGGAATCAGTTTGGAGTGGGTAAATCTACCGTCTGGGCTGCTGTGATCCAAGTAGCCAGGGCAATGAATTCACTTCTGCTAAGAAGGGTAATGACTCTGGGAAACATGCAGGACAGAGTGGATGGCTTTGCAGTGATGGGGTTTCCTAACTGTGGTGGGACGATAGACGGAACCCGTATCCCTATTGTGGCACCAGACAACCTTGCCAACCAGTACCTAAACCAGAAAGGGTACTTCTCAATCGTGTTGCAAGCGCTAGTGGATCACAAGGGCCGTTTCACCAACATCAGCGTGGGATGGTCAGGAAAGATACATGATGCGCTCATCTTTAGGAACTCCAGTCTCTTCAGAAAGCTGCAAAAAGAAACTTTCTTCCCAGACCAGAAAATTAACATAGGGGATGTTGAAATGCCATTAGTTATCCTGGGAGGCCCAGCCTACACCTTGCTCCCATGGCTCACGCAGCCGTACACAGGCAGTCTGGACAGCAGTAAAGAGCAGTTCAGCCATAGGCTGAGCAAGTGCAGAATGGAGGTAGAATGTGCCTTTGGATCTTTAAGGGGGTGCTGGCACAGTTTACTCACTAGGTTAGACCTCAGTGAAAGCAATATTCCCATTGTTGTTGCTGCTCGCTGTGTGCTCCATAATATCTGTGAAAGTAAGGGGGAAAAGTTTATGGCGGGTGGGGGGAGGGGGAGGTTTGATGCAGATTGCCGGGCAGCCCATTTTGAGCAGCCAGACACCAGAGCAATAAGAAGAGCACATCAAGGCACACTGCGTCTCCGAGAGGCTTTGAAAACCAGTTTCAAGAATGATCCAACACTTATGTGACAGTTCTGTGTGTTGTTCCTTACCAAGCTGCCCCCTTTTTCGCATGTACTGCTCTGTAAACTAAACCCACACCAACCTCAGGGTGCACAGTGAATAAAGAGCCTCTTGTCCTCAATCCACGCATTTTTATTATGCTAACAAACACTGAACAGAGAAAGCAATGAATAGCAATGATAACCCGGGTCTAAGGGCCTGATAACACGGGGGGAGGGGCAAGCACACATAGCTTATTACAAGTGCATTGTCTAGCAATCAAAGCTATGGACGTCTGGGATAGGAGGTTATGGAACTTGGTGAGGAGGGCAGCTGGTTCATCACTGAGTGCAGTGGGACTCTAAGGTCTAGCTGCCTTTTCTGCACCTCAACCAGATGCCTCAACATGTCTGTTTGCTCCTCCATAAGCTGCAACATCTTCTCTTGTAAAAAGAAAAGGAGTACTTGTGGCACCTTAGAGACTAACCAATTTATTTGAGCATGAGCTTTCGTGAGCTACAGCTCACTTCATCGGATGCATACCGTGGAAACTGCAGCAGACTTTATATATACACAGAGAATATGAAACAATACCTCCTCCCACCCCACTGTCCTGCTGGTAATAGCTTATCTAAAGTGATCATCAGGTTAGGCCATTTCCAGTACAAATCCAGGTTTTCTCACCCTCCACCCCCCCACACAAATTCACTCTCCTGCTGGTGATAGCCCATCCAAAGTGACAACTCTTTACACAATGTGCATGATAATCAAGTTAGGCCATTTCCTGCACAAATCCAGGTTCTCTCACTCCCTCACCCCCCTCCAAAAACCCACCCCCATACACACACAAACTCACTCTCCTGCTGGTAATAGCTCATCCAAACTGACCACTCTCCAAGTGTGTTACATTCTTGTTCTCTGCATGCTTTGCTGTCCTCTTGGGCATGCTCTCCGACAGTGTAAGCCTCCATGCATTCAGCTTGGCCCTGTCAATCTTGGAGGAATGCATCAAATCACAGAACATTGTCTTCCCTGGTCCGCTTTTTTCGCCTTCTAATCTGGGACAGCCTTTGTGCTGGTGTGGAGAAAGCACCCACAGACAAGGTTGCAGCTGCAAGGAAAAACATACATTGTTGAAAACACAAGGTTCATTCGTGCAATGAATGAAACACTTCACAGCAGTATATACATTCCCTGAGGTACACGGACACATTTTGTCTTCTAAAAGAAGCACCAACCAGTACGGTACAGCACGTGGAAGAGCACTGAGCAGATTTCGGTTTGCAGGCAACCATGGTAAGCACACAAGAAAGGGTAGGTGGTGTGAGGGCACCCACAGGGACATTTATTGGTGGGGAAGCTCTTGGCACATAAACAGGCTTTTCTGGGGAGCACCCTTCGCGTAGCTGGCCAGGCCGGCACTGTATCCCAATTGTTTACCTCAAATTAAACAGTAACCACAACTGCATTTAACCCCTGTAGTGTTATTACAAGTGTGCGCTCACCATCACGGTCCCGCAGCAGTAGGTCCTGGGAGGGGATTGGCTCCAGAGTTAGGAAGAGGTCCTGGCTGTCAGGGAGAATGGATCCTCCGCTTGCCTGCTGTGCATTCTCCTCCTCCTCATCAACAATGTCCCCCTCGTTGTTGCCCATGGCCACCTGGGGCCCCTGGGAGGTATCCAGCGAGAGAATTGGAGTACTGGCGGGGTCCCCACCTAGAATCACATGCAGCTGCTCATAGAAGTGCCATGTCTGTTGCTCAGAACCAGAGCGACTATTCTCCTCCCTTGTCTTCTGGTAGACTTGCCTGAGGGCCTTTATTTTCACATGACACTGCTGTGTGTCTCTGGTGCAGCCTTTGTCCCCCGGGCGCTGTGCGATTTTGGCATAGATGTCAGCGTTTCTTCTGATGGTTTGGCGCTCTGCCTGCACAGAATCTTCTCCCCACACAGCAATTAGATCCAGTGTCTCCTGTATACTCCACGCTGGAGCATGTTTGTGGCCCTGGGCAGGCATGGTCAGCTGTGGTGGTGAGCTCTCCACACTGATCGAACAGGAAATGAAATTCAAAAGTTCCTGGGGCTTTTCCTGTGTACCTGGCTGAAATGCAGTGGAGTTGAAAGTGCTGTCCAGAGCGGTCACATCCATGTCCAGATTGGGCTTGAATCTGAACTCTTCTACTTCACTGGTTTACACCAGTGTGAGATCACTGGGCTCACCATTGGCTAGTTAGCGTCATCAAACCATGGATAGGAGTGCGGGCAATCCTGCCTCTGCCCCCGATAAATACTGTACGAGTCGTGAGCTCCAGAGATGCTAGCAAGTTCAAGGCCTCTCCAAAGAGTCATTGTTCCTTAGCGAACACAGAGATGCACAGCACTTCTCTCTTTATAGTTCATGTTAGTCAATGGAATCTCTCAACTGATTAATTTATGCTTTGCAAAGGGCGAGGTCATGAGGAAGCAAACATTTTCTGTTTAAAACACTTCTGTCAGGCTCATGCAAGCATGTGATGTGTAATAGTCCGGTGTTTATATAAACCTCAGGTGCCAGGTGTAGAAATATCAGTAGGACCTTTAGTGCTGTTGTACATTTTCCTCTCATGTCTCTGTGCACAAGCTCTGGAATCTGTGTCATCACAGAGATAATCTGTTTATCTTGGCGAGACTGTTGCCAAAAGGTCAAGTGCTAAGGAGCCCTGCTAAAAGTTACACACGGGCCTGTGTGCTGCTTTGTGTCTCTTCATTTGAGCAAAACAACCAACCTGGCAGCTGTAATTCATTCCTCTGCCTGTTTGAAATGTATGAAATTGTGCAGTGTTGCCACACAGGGCTAAATTCTGCTCTCAGGAACACTGGTGTAAACCTGCAATATCTCCATTAAAGTCAATAGAGTTACTCTGGATTTGACCCACAGTGATTTTGTAACGTGGAAGGTTGTTTTTTTTTTTTTAAATTAGAGGCAGTTTGAATCTTCCCCTATGCTTTCATCATAACGATTTAGGTGATCCAAATCAGTCTGCAAATTGCTACAGATTGTTGCTTATGAATTATCCCAAAGCTTTTGTGCCAGCATATTCATTGCTCTAAAGTCAAGAGAAAATAGAAGCTTAGCCTAGAAGAACCATAAAAAAAAAAAAAGAAAAGAAACCCCCCGCAGTGAGCATAGAGATTATTCATCCATGCAGTTTGAATATGTACCTTATAGGTACATGGCTGTGATTAGTGACTAAAAACATCTACCATTCCAAAACTATGTCACATGCAAGAAAATCAAACCCCTCAGATAAACTGGTTGTTAAAAACAGAAGCATTTTGGAGAGTTAATGAAAGCATATTCAGGGAAGGAAATGTATTTTCAGGGGGATGTATAGGGAGTTGAATTGTACTGACACCTTACAACACAAATATAATCAAGGCATTGTTTCAGATATTTATTAGAATTGTTACTGTGCCTGAACCACATTCTCCAGTGAGCTGTTTTATCATTCATTATAATTGCATATAGTCTCAATGTGCTGTAACCAGACTTTGCTCCTTTCCCTTCCAGTCGACTCAGTTGGTTGTTGTCTTTTCCATTCAAGCTCTCTGGTCACTCAATAACAGACCTAAAAGTGGCAATTCTTCAACAAAAAAAACCTTCAAAAACAGACTCCAATGTAAAGCTGAAGAACTGGAATTAATTTGCAAACTGGATACCATCAGATTAGGCCTGAATAGAGACTGGGAGTAGTTGGGTCATTACAAAACCCAAACTTAATTTCTCCAATACTAATTTCTCCTGACTGTTACTCACACCTTCTTGTCAACTGTCTGTAATGAACCACTCTCTTACCACTTCAAAAGTTGTTCTTCCTCCCTTGGTGTCCTGCTGTTAATTGATTTATCTCGTTAGACTGACTTCACACTTGGTAAACCAACCCCCATCCTTTCATGTATGCTCTTGTATTTTCACTCCATGCATCTGATGAAGTGGGTTCTAGCCCACAAAAGCTGATGCTCAAATAAATTTGTTAGTCTCTAAGGTGCCACAAGGACTCCTCATTGTTTTTATTTATACTAGATCTGCAAGAAAGCATTTCACTGGAGATTTTTTACTGCTGGTGCCCAGGCAACTGGTAGCAACCCAGCATGGAAAATGTGGTTTTCTGCTTTGCTCCTTTTTGACGAGATTATCTGAGTGTTCCAGCTGTGATACTGCTGACACCATCACTGAGCAAAACCCAGTCTGGTTTTGCTCTGAAGCTGTCATTTCAAATTGGCCCCTGCAATCCCACCCATGATGGTAGTTGACTAAATATGGTTAACATTGACAGCTGTTCAATGGCCCTAATGAAATAAGGACAGTGCCTAGTAAGCAAGGCCACAGTTTTGCGCACATAGCGCAAAAACTATCATCTCAGTTCACATTGACTAAGCAATTCAGAAGGAGACCAAGGACTGAATGCAGAAGGAGACTACCCTCTCACTACTGGAAGTGCTCACAGCAGATTAGGGTTATGGAACAGTGGTGGAGAAAGCTGATACATAGGAACTGACATACTGGATCAGACTACAGGTCCAGCTTGTCCAGTATCTTATCACTGACTGGATCACCCAGTTTCAGAGGGATTTACAAGAACCCTTGTAATAGGCAGTTATGGGCTAATATGCCCTCAAAGAAAATGTCCTCCTAACCTCCATTAGTTAGAAGCTGACAAGCCCCCAACCATGGAAATTTATGTCCATTCCAGAACTCTTTAAAAGTATTTACTATTATCACTGAATAGGCTTGTCATCGATATAAATGTCAAATCCCTTTTTGAATCCTGCTGTGCTCTGGATCTCAGTGAAATCTTGTGGCCAGGAGTTCCTCCCTTGCTAATTGTGCATTGTGGGGAAAAATATTTTCTTAGATCAAGGTTGTTACTCCCTGTGCTGTATATATTCCGTGGGTAAATAGAGGACGTCACGCTCCAAGCCTGTCAATCTGAGAGGAAGGGCACTATGCTTGGGGATGCAATGGAGGAGACAGAATTTTGTAGAGAGGTTTATGGTCTGAGGACAGGACTGAGAATCAGAAATTTCTGAGTCCATAAGAACCCCTGCAATGCAATCTCCCCATGAGACATTCTTTATGAGCGTCTCTTCTGGCTGCCTTGCTTTGTTCACTCTCTGGGAAGACCCTTCCCATTTTTGTATCTCTGCTAGCCAGCTCTAGGCCCACTGATGGAATGGCAGAAGCAGGCAGCTTACGCCAATGGTTCCCCATAGTCCAGATGGATTTATCACTTCTGGATGCCTGCAACCTAGGAAGAGAATCAAACCCATCATTACTTACCTACACCACTGGGTTATCGTAAGGTCTAATCAGCTAACGTTTCTAAAGTGCTTTGAGAACCTCAGAGGAAAGGCCCTGCATGAGTACCAGAGATTGTTATTAGAACCAGTTCACTTGGCAGCTGTGATGGATTAAACAAAGAAAGACTGGGATTCTTCCCCCCTTCATATGAATGTGCTTACTGGGGCTTGAAACGGGAGTCAGGAAAGAGGTGCTCAGAGCTCAACAATAGAGATTTTTGCACTCTGTACACTATTTTTTAAAGAAAACTCATCATGTTTTGAAACATAGTTGCTTCTGTTCCATAGTTGCCCATGGGCAGGAATCTGTCAGAACAACACAGAAGTTGGGCTGGGAATATTTTTTAAAGTAAGACAATAAGCAATGAGACTCCAGCCGTAGGAGCAGACGCAGCCAAAGCATCTCGACACTCAGTGAACTTTCTATAATTTTGGCTGGACATTCTCTGTCCTGTGCTGATTAGCTTTTTGCTCCAACCCTCACTTTCCCTCACAGTCTCTTCACATCACCTTCATTCCACACCTGCCCCTCTTTCCCTCTTCACCCCAGCCCTGTCCTCTTCATCCCCCTTTCCCTCCCGTTTCCTTTCCTTTCCATTTAGCTGATCCCCTTCTGTAGCCCCTCCCCTGCACTGCGGCTTATGCCTTCTCTCCTTTCTCTCCCTGGTGCTTGCTACCACCCATATTTAGAGGGCTTCTCCCCTCTCTTCATGTGGGTCAGGTCCTGGGTTAATATTCTAGCAGCTGGTGCCTCCACACAAGGTGACTCCTCACTGTGCCTGAGACATGGAGGGTGTTGTCCCTTGGGAAAATGGCAAGGGGGCATAAAGCCCAGTGCACAGGGGACAATAAAGTAAATAAAACAAACTCCAGGAAAGGAATCACATGCCAATAATAAGAGCATAACAGAGGGGGTGGCTACAGAGAACAGGAAAATAGGATCTGGAAAGAAAGGGATTGTGGTTAACTAATAATTAATAAACACTGATAAACAAACCAACCTCCCACTTCTAAACACTCACAACGCCTCCAAAGCCCAGCTCCCCCCGCTGACACATTCCTACGACACGTTCCTAGGTGGATGGTGCGCTGAGGTTTCACGTCCCGAGATGGACTGCTGCAGTGCTGTGGCATTGTTTGGTTTGAACAAAAGGTCTTCGCCCCTGTGTGGGGCAGGGTCCTCTCCAGACTCCTACTGGATTGTCAGGTCTGAAAGTCTGTGCATGTCTCAGCTGTCGCTCAGTAGCTGGTGCTGGGTTGGAGCTTGCTCTCTCCCTGGATGCTGGTCATGGCAGTGCTGAACTGCCTGGTCCATGCAGCTGGATCTCACTGCAGTGCAAGAATTCCCCTGGGGGGATGTGGGATTTAGTGGGGACTCCCTCAGCTGAGCTGTTTCTTCTCCCAGCTTCCAAATAGAAACTAACCCTGTCTGAGTGTAAAGTCAGGCTTTCTGTGCAGCTCTGGATTGTCACTGGTCCAGTGGCCTGCTTGTGCAGATCTCCTCATGCAGAAGCCTCCCTACTGGCCCAAACAGAGGTTTCTAGTTCCTTCTGCCTCCCACCCTGGCTCCAGGCATGCTGGGAATGAAGTCAGAGGGCTCAGGTAGTCATCTTAGTTGCAATCCTTTTGGTGGGGCCCAGCAGAGTCTCACTGCTCCAAGAGCTGGCACACCAAATCAGGGTTATTCTCCTAACTAACTCCCCTGCAAAAACATGGCACTAACATTATGTTTCCTTCCATCACATTGTTCTCCCTGCTTGTGCGTGATACCTCTTCCCCCACCCTATGTCAGTCTATTTAGGTTGTAAGCTCACTAGGCAGGGACTGTCTACTGTTCTGCTTTTATACAGTGCCTAGTTCAATGGGCCCTGTTCTTGTCTGGCCCTTAGGCACTACTGTAATAAAAATGACTAGATAATACTATTGAAGCCCATTAAGGTTGCAAGTTAGGAAAGGTATCTGTGTCACAGTTTCTTAAGAGGAGTTTACTGGGGAGGTTTTCCAGTTTATGCTTCTCAGGACAATTACATGACCATGGCTGGAAGACCTTTTTGTGCAGAACCACTTCTTCACAGATACAGCGACCCTTTGATAGATTATTGTAAATCTAGAAAGGGCCTGTTGTAAACCAAATGATGCAGCATTGTGTGCTCTCTTCAGTTTTTTCTGGCACCCGCCGATAATGGGCTGTAATTAATGTTCTCCGAGTCTCCGATGTCTTTTGCAATATTTAACATTTGGACAGATGATAGCTGGGACATAGCTCTGTGCCTGGATTTGTCAGAGGCATTGCTCCCTAGCCAGGCCAGGGTAGAAGTTTGTCCAGTGGAACAAAAGAGTGATAGGGGAACATCAAAAACTCACAATCAACAGTTGAGTTAGATACGCACCTCAAAGTCTCAGGGAATGTCAGCACTACAAACATAAGTTGTATATTAGGTTAACTTACAGCCACTGCAGCAGTTATTGCGGTGGTGCATGTCTACACTACCCTTCTGTGGTTGGTGGTGCACATCCTCACTAGGAGCGCTTCCACCAACCTAAGAAGGGGCAGTGTGGGGAGCTGAGAGCCTGATCTCAGCTCTGCTGGCAGCTCCCTGTCAGGAGCCTGGCTGCCCCACAGGCTCCCAAGGTCCCGGTGGGCTGCCCCTGCTCATCTCCTCGTTCTCTGCCAAGAGTCGGTGGGAAGCCACACACCCCCGCCCCCCGCTCCTCTCTGGGAGTGGGGAGGTAGCTGCCAGGGGCTTGTTGGACCCCCTGCCCACTTCCCGCTGGGAGCCAGGCAGCCTTGTCAATTTCACTGCTTCCTGGCTCCCAGCTAGGATCCCCTCCAGCTGCCCAGCTCTCCAGGGAAGTGGGGGCTTTCTTGTCAATTTCATAGCTCCTGCAGTGAAATTGACAAGACAGCCAATTTTAGGGACCCAGTATCTACACAGACACTGCATTGCCCTAACTACACCAACGTAAGCCTTATGCCTCTCATGGAGGTGGAGTTCTTAGGTTGGTGTAGTCGGGCCCTTACATCCGTGGGAGGAAGGCTTTAGTGTGCACACTGACATAATTAGGTTGTCTTAAGCTGTTTTACGTAGATCTAACTGTGTAGTGTAGACAAGTCCGAAGAGTGAGGTTGTATGCTGTGCCCCCAGGAGATGTGGCACACACAGGTTCAGCTCATTAGATGGTTTTAAAAGGCTAAATGGACACAAATCAGATATTAGGAATGGCAATATACAAAAACCTGAAGGAGAACACTTCAACCTCCCTGGACACACACTAGCAGATTTAAAGGTAGCCATCCTGCAGCAAAAAAACTTCAGGACCAGACTTCAAAGAGAACCTGCTGAGCTTCAGTTCATTTGCATCAGCTCAGGATTAAACAAAGACTGTGACTGGCTCGCCAACGACAAAAGCAGTTTCTCCTCCCTTGGTGTTCACACCTCAACTGCTAGAAGAGGGCCTCATCCTCCCTGATTGAACTGACCTCGTTATCCCGAGCCTGATTCTTGCTTGCATATTTATACCTGCCTCTGGGAATTTCCACTACATGCATCCGACAAAGTGGGTATTCATCCATGACCGCTCATGCTCCAATACGTCTGTTAGTCTATGAGATGCCACAGGACTCTTTGCCGCTTTTAAATTTCCTTGTGCCCTTGGGAATCTGTGCCAGTTGGGGGTTGAAATGTCTCTCCCCGTCCCGTCCCCCCGGCCAGTGTCTTAAGCAGCCCAGGAATTGGCTCTAACTCACAGCAGCCCTATTTGGATTGACTGTGGGGCAGCTGCACAATCTGGACCTGCGCAGAGAGGCTGCAGTGAGCAAACAGTGTAGCAAAAGCCTTGCTACCGTCATGCCTTTGAGGTGCCACCTGCTACTCTTGTCCTACCCCCCGTGGGTCCCTGCACCCACACTTGTGAGGACACCGGTGGCTGTGCTATACCACGCCTGCTCCAGGGGAATTATCCCTCAGCTGGCTGAGGAAACATCGCAGATGTCAAGAATCCCACTCCCGCAGAGGGTGCTCAAGACAATCTGCCACCTAAAACTTCGGTGGGCTGCCCCCTCCTGTTCCCTGGAACAGGGGTCCTCAACCAGGGTGCGCGCTGGACTTTCTGGGGAGGCCCAGCAAGCCTTCTGATGGGTCAGTTGTTATGGCAGAAGTGTGTGTGTGGGGGGGAGAGGGCTAAGCACCCGGTGACAGCACCACTCACTCAGGTTTGACCTGGCCATCCTCTGTCATAACCGAGGGAGGGGGTATGGGGGGTGGCCGCCCGCATCCGAGTGAATGGCACTGCACCCTGCTGCATAGGGTCGCAGCATCACCCAGGTTTGGGTGGGCTGGCTCTGCCAACCTAGGCAGAATCTGCCACTCTAGGCAGCTGCCTAGTGCCCGCTCTCCAGATCTGAAAATTATCATGACTGCTACCCAGCCTGTTAAAGAAGGTTCTCTCACAAGATTTTCCACACTTCCTTGTTCTGGCTAGGTCATAAATCCCAGAAGAGCCTTTCTTGTGGTGTTCTGGGCAGCCGTTCCAGTTCTGGTCCTTGCTGAATCCTGGCAGTGCACAATAACATTAAGTATATGTCACACCTATATATACACCACTTCCCATTTGAGGATCTCAAAGCACTTTAGTAATCTTAGTTAATTAAGCTGTGCAACTCTCCTGTGAGGTGAGGACATATTTCCCCATGATACAGATATGGAAACTGAGGAACAGAGATCAAATGATTTCCCCAATGTCAGACAAGCAACTTATGGCAGAGATGTGTCCAGTACCAGGACCCCAGTCCCACTCCTGTGTCTTAACCACAAGACTAGAGTTAGACCAAATGTTCAGCCACTTACAGATAAAATCAGGGAATGAGTTTCTAATCTGGATGTGGATCCAAACTTCCCCCAAAGTTTGGGGCTGCTTGGATCAAGGGGTGTAGATTCAGATCCAGCTCTTCACAAAGCCATCCTTCCCACCACCTTGAAAAATGCTGAGCGGAAAGGAGTTAGATGAGCATTTCAGAACCTGCAATGGAATTTAGCTCACATTTGTTTCCAAAAAGGAGCAAAGGATAGAATGAGGAGTTCTTATTGTTTTCCCAAGTGGTTTTCTCATCGCTAGTAGTGAATTCAGTGTCTAGCAAGCTGTATTTCCACAGGTGGAAGAAAAAGAGAGAGACAGAGAGAGAGAGAGAGAGGATGAGCTGCATTTTGTCTTCCTTATTGATCCCTTGTTACAAAAATTCAATATGTTACTGGTGGAGACACAAGAGTTGTCAGCACTGCATCAGGCAATCCCACAACCAAAAATGATACAAAACAGCTTTAAAAATCCAAACGTTCACACACCATGCAAGGTCCGGCTGTACCCATCCAGGAGATCCTACTGGAGTATTCAGATCAGATTTCCTATGAAATCTCTTGTAGTCTGCTAGAAACCTTGATGCGAGAATGATCTCAGTAGTCCAAGTTCTGGACTCAGTTATATGTCTGCAACCTCATTAGAACTACATGAATACAAAAGAGAGCACAGTTTGGAGAGTACTGCAATCTGGAAGACAAAACACCAGTAACTGCATCAGCACCATCCTTGTATCTTGTACAAATCCTTCTCTAGTGTTATTGCAGTACCACCCTTTGTATATTGTCTGAACCTTGAAGCAATTTGCCTTAGGCAAATTTCATAAGCCTTCAGAAAGTTTGGACACTGTGCTTTGAAGGGTCTACAAATTGGTTAGAAATCTCATGAGAAGACTTCCCATATTTTTTGATTTTATCTAGCTTGGAAATATCAAGAGAATAGCCTCAGGTATCAAACAGAAACAAGGGTAATCACCTTTTTAATCCCAGTTGCTGAATACTGTGCAGAGATCCTAATGGAGGAAGTATAGAGACATCAGAGCAGGTTCAGATCCCCACTGCACCAGGAGAAATCCAGAGTAATTTAGCTGAAGCCCATAGAGTGAATGGGATCACAATCTGGTCGACTGCCTAGATGTATTGTTCATTCAGAAATGTACATGAAGATAGAGATGGATTGCAGACAAAATACATAACGTTTGCCTTTAAAACAAAATTCCCTTAACACATGAACAGACTTTTTGGACAATTTGATCTGGAATGTTTGGAATCCCTTTAAATAAACATCTAACTTATATGAGTTTATCCATTAAATGAACATATGTGGACTTTAGGACTTGAGTTATTTGCACCGTTACCAGGAGATAACTGTTGATGGTAATCCAGTTGCAGAATAGTTTCTATTGTTTCCAGTGAAACTGTTTTCATAAAATAGCATGAATTGACCTTAGCATTGCCTACAATGATATATGGTGAAACCATTAAACAAGCAAACAACAGGGGAATAAAACCAAAAGAACCTAGACAAACTGTGAAGGATTAAACCTAATCTGCATTAAATCTGTATGTTAAAAGGTCTTTGCAGTGTACACCATTTGAGTTAGCTTTCAATATGTGCAAATATATGCAGTTGAAACACACTGGATTTTCATTTCAGAACAGCTACTTTTTACACACACACACATGTAAATTAATTAATGCCCTCATGGTGCAATAGCCAGGAACTCTATTAGAGAGCATGAATATGAATCATTTGAGTTTTACTTTAACAGGGTTGGCTTTTAGTGCACTGTATCTGTACTATTAGTCACTAGCTGTGGAATTCATCCTTACCCTGGCTCTGTTTGAGTCAGTTTACTACATGAGAAATGTGTCCACTCAGCTACATATCACTGAGATTGTTTTGGGGTTTTAGAACAATAATGAATGCCGCAGAAGGAAAAAAAGGAATAATAGATAACTGGCAAATGCCACTGACTGTTTTAGGGGATAAAGAGCTTGCCAAGTTTGCATCGCTTGTGAGTCTAACTTCCTGATTGTCAGAGAAGATCCTGGAATGGAATGTTTTCTGAAAAAAAAATTAAAATCCAAGTCCACAAAAGTCTAAATATTTCACATCAGCATTTTTAAATGAAATGTTTCAATTTTTCAAGTTCAAATTAGTTTTTGTTTCAAAATTCCTTCCATTTAATTTTTAAAAATGCAAAATATTTTTTTTAAAAAAGGTCAAGGTCAAAATGAAACATTTTGTTTGACCCCAAATTAAATATTTTTCAACTTCTCAATTTTCCAGAAGTTCTGAAGAATTGAGTTTTCAGATCAACCCCAAACTATTTTCCCCCCAGTTTTTCAGAACGGCCAGAGAACAACATTTTCCATTATTCCCCCATCTCTAGCCATGATTGCAAATGCTGAGGGGCTGTACATTCCATTCCGAAGGTTGATTATGCAGCCGCACTGGGTCAGATCCTGTGTCCTTAATCTAGTACAACTCTCACTGAAGTCAACAGGACAAGTCAGAAAGGAATTCAGGATTTGCCTCCCTGCTCAAACAATTTGTCCTACATTTCAGTCTGTAGCACCTTGACAGAAGTTTGGAAGTTGGGGCAAATTGGTGTAGCTCCATTGAAGTGAATGGAGCTGCACCAGTTTACACCAGCAAAGAATTTAACCCCAAGTCATCAAGCTTAGATATAAAAGCAAACCCCTGAATAAAGAATATTTCCTGAACGTGATACATTCCACCTCTGTTTCAATAGCATTTCTGGATCTTGAGTGTTTTGAAGCCTCTAAAAATGGAGCTGCTATAAAGAAGGAAGAAATATGAGATTTAACACAATAGGGCTTAATATCCCTAAAGCCCAGATATAGTAACCTCACATCCCAAAGAATGGTACAAAGCAATTCTGCATTATATTAGCTACCGTTCCATCCAGAGTGATGATTCTGTTGCTACTGGGAAATCTTTTCATTTGGATTTCTGTGACAGGTTGCTTGCTAACCTCTGGTAGTTAGAATTGTGAGTAGGTGGAAGCCAATTTGACTTGGCTGAGTGGGAAAACTTTTCCTGGTTTTTTTTTGTGTTTTGCCTATTGGCTAAAAAACCATCTCTGATTTTCTTTTGGGCTGCTTTTATTTCTCTTCTACTCTTTAAAATCACTTTCCCAAAAGAATAGGTGCTCAATTTTGGAGCTACTTAGTGTGGTCGAGTAGAGTAATTACAGTAGAGAGAGAAAGCTTGTGCTCAGATACTGAGGCAATGAGGCCATATAGGCAGGCAGAATATTTTCTACCAGTAGAATTGCTGTTTGCTACATCAGCTCCAGGACACACGGCTTCCTAAGTGATCTATCTATGGCACTTACATGGACCTCATCACCACAGTCTCTGAGCACCTCAGAATCTTTAATGTATTGAGTCTTACAGTACCCCTGTGAGGAAAAGAAGTACCAGCACCCCCATTTTACAGAGCGGTCACAGACAGAGAGACAATGTGTTGCCCAAGGTCACAGAGAACATGTCTACACAACAAGCAACAGCCCACAGCAGCAAATCTCAGGCTTAGATTCAGGCTGACGACAGATGACAGAGTCAGGCTTTCAGGGTTCATGCTACGGTGCTAAAAATTGCTGTGTAGATCCAGGCTCTGAAGTCTAGGGAGAAGCTGGGCTTCAAAGTCCAAGCTATTTTTAGCATTTTAGTGCGAGCCCCACAAGCCTGAGTCTGGTGACCTGGGCTCTAAGCCACACTGCTGTGTAGACGTACCCACAGGAAGTCTATGGCAGGGCAGAGAATTGAAGGCAGGTCTCCTGAGTTCTAGGTGAATGGCCAAACAATCAGACCATCCTTTTTGTCCCCTAGTTCTTGACCTCCCCTGACTGTAGACTGATCTTCAAATGCTAACTATAGCAGTTTAATAACTCATATAATCAGGTAGGGCCAAATTGTGCCTGGCTCTGACACTGATACACAAAGTGTGAGGGAGCAGGGGAGTGCTAGGAGCCTTCTTTTCCCTACAGCATGGCCCACATTAGGGACAGGTAGAAGGGCAGTCCTTGTGCTACTAAGAGAGCCAAGGAGGACAAAAGAGGCAGGGCATAGCTTAGCCCTTTCATTCCCTACAACAGCTTGCAGAGCACGAGTGGAGAACACTGCCCAGAGTGGGATGTAGCAGCAAGGATGAGATCCTGATGGGATAGTACAAAGGAGCTGCAGTGTGGGACAGAATTTTCCCCAAATGTATACATCATTCACTACTTTCCTTTCAAATTAATGAATCTAAACATCTACCAGGTCTGAAGACTGGTCCAACTGAAGATCTACCATTTTATTTTGCTGGCACATTTCTTTGGATGCTAAATGCTGGCTCATGACTACTTCAAGCAGAAAGATCACAGGTGAAATTTCAAAGACAAGGTAACTGGGAAAACCTGGCTTATATCACAAAAGCATCTCATAACAGGCTTGACCCTGCACAGTGCAGGGAAGGAGTATTGCGCATAGCAGGGTAAGATAAAACATCTCTATCACACTTCCCCTTCGCTAGAGCATCACCTTAATTAAACCTGGGTGCCACCCCCCACGTTACTCCAGGTAGTGGGTTGCTTCTCTGATGCCTTTTGCAGTAACATAAGGATGGCTTCTTTTTCACTTCCAAAAATCCTCCTCGGCAACTTTCTGATACTGATATAAAATACCTGATGCAGACATGCATTTGGCAGGTATTTGTTCTCCTATCAGTTACTGAAGATTGATGGAGAAGCAAAAGCAAAATGATCATAGTTGATGGTGATAATGATGGTGGAAATAATAAACCAGGTGGGTAAAGAATCCAAGCTGCTACTCAGTAAGACATATACAGGTGTGTAGCCATGATATCTCATACAGTGCCTGATATCCTCTTGTGGCATAGCTAAGCCAGTGATCTGTGCAACCCCTTCCAATTACTGCCAGAAGGCACTGTTGATAAAGAAAATGGATTAGAAGTGCATCGTATATCACTTATTGTATGTGAACTTTTGACATGACCGTCTCCCTGGTGTCATTCACCACATGCCACATTCATAGAATCATAGATTATCAGGGTTGGAAGGGACCTCAGGAGGCCATCTAGTCTAACGCCCTGCTCAAAGCAGGACCAATCCCCAACTAAATCATCTCAGCCAGGGCTTTATCAAGCCTGACCTTAAAAACTTCTAAGGAAGGAGATTCTACCACCTCCCTAGGTAATGCATTCCAGTGCTTCACCACCCTCCTAGGGAAAAAGTTTTCTTTCCTTCCTTTTCCATTCAGATTTCAATCTGTTCCACGCAACCTGACTGTTATCATAGCAACAAGGGAATTCAATAACACTGTAGATTTTGAGCAACAATTGCATGGTAGAAATCACTTCCAAGTGTAGCCTTCTGGGCGAGCATTTACTACAGTTTAGCCATTCGTGTTTCCATTCTGATGTCTTTGTGGGTCTGATCTTTAAAATGACATGAGCCTGACTTTTCGCAAAGAATATCTGGTGGGTTAAAGAGGTGGGAGCCAGTTTTTCAAGCACTCTCAGTATGTGACAGATCCTCAAAAGGGTGAAGCTCCTCTTTAGGCACCTAAATAGGGCCTAGATTTTCAAACGCGCTCAACATCCAACAGCTCCCATAGTGATACGTACTTATAGCTAAATTTGCCATTCATAGCACTTGTGAACATTTGGCCCCTGGGGTGGGAACTGAGTCCTTCTGAACATTCCAGCTGTATAGCATCACTTCAGGAGGAAATCCTGAAGCCTGAAAATGAAATTTAGAAAATTGGGGCACAGGGCTGCAACCTCAACTCACATGAGATATCCTTCTTTATGCCACTAGTCTCACTGAAGTCAAAGTCTAGTAGTTACAGCTGACTGGGAACATTCTGTCAATGTTTTTTGGAAACATGCAGTTTCCATAAAATCAAAATTTCTATTTGTTTTTTCCCCCAAAATTTCTTGAGTTTTCCATGGGGGAAATTGAAACAAAATCCTTTGTTCCATGTTGGCTCAGCCTGAATCAGAACATTTTGGTCTGTCAAACTGAATCAAAACATTTGGTTTAAGGTCCATTCATCTTTAATCTGTATCTGCCTGAGCTACCCTGGTGCCTATTGGGAGTTATAGTTTTGGTGCCTCAAGCTCCCCTCCTCCACATGAACTGGGCTCCCTGGTTGGACTACATCTCTCATGGCAGAACTCTGTCTCTCCTTTGGTTGAACTAACATGGTGCATCATGGGAGTTGTGTGACCAAAGTGCATTATGGGAGATCTAGTCCAGCTAGGGACCCAGCCCATAGCAGACAATGAGGGCATGAGGCTCTCCAATTACAGCAATTCAGGGGAACACAGATTAACAAGCAGAAATGAAACGTTTCAATTCGGTTCAGCAAACTGAAAGGAGACAGTTTGATTTGGGAATGTTGAAATGTTTCATTTTGATTGGAAATATTGAAGCAAAATATTTGGAATAAAAATATTTTGGACAGTTCTGCCCATTTTGCAAAACAAATTCAATATTTCAACTTTTCATCCTGAATAAATTTCAAAATATTAGAATTTTCTCCTGGATGGACAGAATTTTGACTAGCAGTGCTAGTATTGGTTATCGGACAGGGTGTCTATGCTCTGAAGATTTAAGCATGCACACGTGCTACTTTAATTACTTTTGGAGCTTAATTTATGGACCAATGTACTTTGATTTTATGACATTATATTTAGGGCCCCACCAAATTCACAGTCCTTTTGGTCAATGTCACTGTCATAGGATTTTAAAAATAATACATTTCATGATTTCAGCTACTTAAATCTGAAATTTCACGGTGTTGTAATTGTAGAGGGCCTGACCCAAAAAGGAATTGGGGGGGTGTCCCAAGGTTATTGTAGGGGGGGTTGCGGTATTGCTACCAGTACTTCTATGCTGCTGCTGATGGCGACGCTGTCTTCAGAGCTGGGCGGCCGGAGAGCGGCAGCTGCTGGCTGGGAGCCCAGCTCTGAAGGCAGAGCCGCCGCCAGCAGCAGCGCAGAAGGAAGGACGGCCTGGTGTGGTATTGCCACCCTTCCTTCTGCGCTGCTGCCTGCAGAGCTGGGCCCTCAGTCAGCAGCCGCCACTCTCCGGCCGCCCGGCTCTGCAGGCAGCAGCGCAGAAGGAAGGACGGCCTGGTGTGGTGTTGCCACCCTCACTTCTGCACTGCTGCTGGCGGGGCGATGCCTTCAGAGCCGGGCACCCGGCCAACAGCCGCCGCTCTCCGGACGCCCAGCTCTGAAGGCTGCGCAGAAGTAAGGGTGGCAACACCGTGACCCCCCCTAAAATAACCTTGTGATCCCCCTGCAACTCCCTTTTGGGTCGGGACCCCCAAATTGAGAAACGCTGGTCTCCCCATGAAATCTGTATAGTGTAGGGTAAAAGCACACAAAAGACCAGATTTCACAGTCCGTGACACGTTTTTCATGGCCGTGAGTATGGTAGGGCTCTAATTATCTGACTTTGAAAGATATTGTGATGCACTCTGGGATGAAACCTGGCAATGGCTTACCAGTGCCCCACACTACCATTTAAAGCAGAGGGGGCAAACTACGGCCCGCGGGCCACATCCGGCCCCCGGGACCCTCCTGCCCGGCCCATGAGCTCCTGGCCCAGGAGGCTTGCCCCCCAGCCCCTCCTCTGCTTTCCCCTTCCCCCGTAGCCTCAGCTCCCTGCGCCGCCAGCGCAATGCTCTGGGCGGGGGGCCGTGAGCTCCTGGGGCAGAGCAGCTGCAGAGCCCGGCCTGACCCCGTGCTCTGTGCTGCACGGTGCATGGCTGGTGCTGCGCCACCGGTGCTCCAGGCAGCGTGGTAAGGGGGCAGGGAGCAGGGGGGTTGGCTAGAGGGCAGGAGAGTTTGGGGGGTGGTCAGGTGCTGGGGGTGTGGATAGGGGTTGGGGAACAGGGGGGTTGGATGGGGCAGGAGTCCCAGGGGGACAGTCAGGAAGGAGAGGAGGGGTTGGATGGGGCAGCAGGGGGCAGTCAG
The DNA here is from genome assembly GCF_965152235.1 of Eretmochelys imbricata. NCBI lineage: Eukaryota > Metazoa > Chordata > Testudines > Cheloniidae > Eretmochelys > Eretmochelys imbricata. The sequence goes on from NC_135573.1 coordinate 20,319,398, forward strand.
GGGCAGGGGTTCCGGGGGCGGTCAGGGGACAGGGAGCAGGAGGGGTGGATGGGGCTTCAGGGGGTCAGGGGATGGTCAGGGGACAGAAAGTGGGGTGTGTGTGTGTGGATAGGGCAGGGGTCCCCGGGGGCCATCAGGCAACAAGGGGGGTTGGATGGGACAGGAGGACATTCATACCCAAGGTGGTATGAATGTCCCTTTTTAAAATCAGCTGATAAACGGTCGGGTACTATTTCTTTTATTGTTCTTTATTCCCTATAGGACAGAAGGCATGGCCTAGAGGTGTAAACTGCAGGTGTGAAGAACCCAAGACCGGCACAGCCTCCCCTAACCGGCCCTCCGTACAATTTCGGAAACCCGATGTGGCCCTCAGGCCAAAAAGTTTGCCCGCTCTTGACTTAAAGGTTTAGGAAAGGAAGTGAAAAATACTGTATGTAATTGAAACTTCTGGGGGGATTTCAATAGGCAAGATATTGGGGCATAGTGTGAAGCTTACAAGTATTGATAAAGGAAGTAGGCTAGAAAGAGTGATGGAGACAGAGTTTTGGGGTGCTCTAAGACATACACGGAATCTGGTTTAATCCTTTATGTTGCTGATGTAACTGCATTTCATTGAAATCTGAGACTCTCTTCTTCCTTGAGAGAACTCCAGTGAGAATCCAAGTTAGAATGTAATCAGGTCCCTAGGACTAGCACCTCTACTCTTAGAAAAACTGCCCTGGGATGTCTAATGAGCACGAGCGGGGAGGACTTTGATTTGACTTCCTATTATTCTAGGGGGCCAGATCGTTGTGGCAGGGATTGTCTTTATTTTTGTGCTTTATAGAGCAACAAGCAAATAATAAATATTACTCATTATTATGTTCTAACAGAAGGCATCTCCAGAAGCAAAATGTCCTCTAAAACCGGGCTGGAGCACTGATTCTGTGTTGACTCAAAGTCAAGCAGGCCTCTTGCTGAATCACTGTAGCCCCTGGACTTGCCAGCAGGGCTTTCTGTTCAGCTACTGCCCCAGACTTGCCCCTGCTTTGCTTTAAGAGATGGGATCACAGCCCAAGGTGGTATGAATGTCCCTTTTTAAAATCAGCTGATAAACGGTCGGGTACTATTTCTTTTATTGTTCTTTATTCCCTATAGGACAGAAGGCATGGCCTAGAGGTGTAAACTGCAGGTGTGAAGAACCCAAGACCGGAGACATAGGTCCAAAGAATCAGTAATCAGATGGGAAAAGTTTGCAGTACCAAGGGCTATTATGCCCAGATGGTCATTAATCCCATGTGGCAAGGTCGTTCTTACTACACTTTATGTGTGGGAAAGGTAATGTTCATAGGTTATTTAGGTGTGATGGAGTTTCATTTGGCACTGAATATTACTCAGTCAGATTGCATGACCAACTACTCAGCAATAATCTGTCTTAAAATCAGAGGCCACACTTCAGCCCTGGTATTGGGTCAGGCAGTGCTCCAGTCAAAGGCATTGCACCTGCTTATACCCAGGGAGGAATTTGGCCCATTGTGGTTAGTGCCCCCCTAAACAAGGAAACGTTTCGGATAAAGCAATGGGAATCAGCTGCTGTGCAATACTGAGATCCTGGTGGAGACTCCTCAGAAATAAACCTGCCATGCAGACTGAGAGGCCAAGCTCCAGCAGGGGAGTGAAGGGAAAGAATTCTCTAGCAGCCCGAGTGACAATGTTTGGGGGAGAAAAATCAGCCACTGTAAATAGTGAAAGCGTATAGAGCCCAGGTTGAATGTGCTTTTGTGCCTAGTGCATCAGAGAAATTACTCAAAAAGAACTCAGCTGTGAAAATATGGCCCCTGCATTCCTGCTAAGGTGAGTGAGTCTTGTTATGATCTGCTGGGTAAATGCTAGCTGTACAACCTAAACCTGCTTGGGTGAATCTTTAATGCACATACAATTCCCCCCTCCCCGCCCCTCCAGATTTAAATAAGGGGAGAGAATTCAGTATTTGAACAGGAATTTACTTTATGGGTTATCCAATTCTTTTTATTCCTTTCTTTGTAATAGCTGAGAGTCAGGACAAGCACTCAACCCCTCTTCCCCCTCCCAACCTGATCTGTTCTCCAAGATGTGCAGCAGATAATAGGAAGCAGAATGCACATTTTTGTGCACAGCCACTTTTTTATTCAAACTACCTTTAAACTGGGCAAGATTCAAGGTGTAAACGAAGGCAGGATACCGCCTGAAGAGTTGTAATAAAAAATACCTAATGGGCTTCTGTGGGATGTGAATTAATCTGTTTCATGAGAGGAAAGATGTTGGATAACTCCGTGAATATTCTAGCAGGGATTCATTTCACACCTACAGGAATTTACTATTCTGCATACTGCATTAGGTACAAATACCCCATTGGATTTTACCCTCTAATGTCTATATAATAAAGGTAATATATATTCTTAGCACATAAGCAATAAATAGGAAACATTTGAAAAGACTGTCTTCCGGAGGAAATTCTTGATTTTATGGGATGCACATTACTTCCTACAATAAAAGAACACAAATCAAAACCAGCCACTCAACAGTGGATGAGTGAATGATTATCCTGGGCTTCTAATGAAACCATACTCTGAAAGGCATTAGAAAGATTGATTACAGTTTAGTTAGCTGACACCCCTGCCCGCTGTGTCCATTGTTGCAATGAATCTATCCAGAAATATATCTCTGAGAGCGTGCGTGTGTTTGTGTCTGTGTTTTGCTGTGAGTTATGCATTGCAGGCTCTCTTGTAGTATAGTAAACAAACTGATTTGTAGCTCTTCACAATTTCCATGCCACTGTGAACATACTTCCAAAGTGGGACTCCCAAAATGACTCATTTTCCACAAGTCTGATAGTCATTTCAATTAACACATTTACCAAAGTATTTACAACAGGCACTCCTGTTTAGAAGAAAGCAAGATGAATCAAGCCTATCACCTAGGTTGTTTTAAAAAGAAATGCTAAATTAAATCATTGTCACAAGTTATCATTGAGGCTAAGAGCACAATAGGATTAAAAATAAGGACTGGCTGATTGTATGGATAATGAGAGCATTCAGAGCTCCAGTAGCAAGGATTTGAAAATAAAACCAAGGGCCAGATCCTCAGATTGTGCAAATCAGTTAGTTCCATTGACTTCGGTAGAGCCATGCTGATTTACACCAGCTGAGGATCTGGCCCCAAGAGTTTTGGAAGGAACATAAACCCTCATGCTTCAGGGCATAAGACCATCTCTAATTATTGGGGGTTAGGAAGACATTTTCCCAGGGGAGAGGTTATCTTATAACTGCCCACTGCAAAGGTCCTTGCACCTTCCCTTGTGTACCGGCCACTGCCAAAGACAGGACAACTGGGTTAGGACACTGGGTTGGATGGCTCCCTTGTCCAATCCAGTTTGACAGTTCCTATGTCCCTTTATCTCACAGTGTGCGTATCTGTGATAAAGCTGGTGATATTACACAGATCATTATGCATTCCGTTAAAGGACACTGTTATCCGAAGCATTTTTAGATGGTGTTAAATGTTATGTATTTTTTATCTTTGCAAATACATCTCCCAATAAATCCATCCTAGGATCTGCTTCTGATCCCATTGCAGTCAGTGGCAAAACACTTATTGACTTCCATTCATGCAAGTTCCAGCTGTTCATGCAGGTTCCATCTGTCTTGAAATAAACAATACAGTACAGTGTAAATGGAGATGAAGGTCATTGTTGTTTGTCTCCGTTTCTTGTGTATTACAAGCAGCCCAATGCTCCCTGAACTAGCTACTTATATGATGCTGAGCTGTGTTGTAATTGAAGGGCAGATTCTATGGGCTTGGCTAGGTCTCTGTCTTAATTTCCCCTTATATAGAAATGGGGATAATACTTGCCTCCCTCATGCCCTTGTGCAAATTAGTTAGTTAATGCACGTTAGAGCACTTCAGCAATAGATGTGCTACTAGTATTATTAGCTCTACGGGTGTGCTTATGCCATGAGCAAGAGGAAGAATGGCTTTGTTGAAAGATGCAGGAGGATAAATTAGCTGTTTAACGCCGCTGGTTCTTCAAACGCTAGCCTTTTGAGCAAAGACACTTCGGTTCTGAGGTCATTGGGGGCCTGAGAGTATCCAGATAGATAGATAGAAAGTACTTAAGGGAGCTTTGGTAAGACAGGTTTTTCAATCTATTTTTCACAGGACTTGCGGGACGCCATCTCGAGATATGCAAAGCGATGATAAATATAATGCAAAGGAAGCTAATCTGAACTGAGAAGGCTTGACTGAATAAAAGAATGCACAAAATCCTAGTGCGGTGTAGGCCAGTATACGTTTGTTTGAACTGTGGTGCTGCCTCCCTTTTCGCTCATGGGAAAGCATGTGTGTTCAAATAGGAAACCAAATGACTAGGTGCCCCAGTCCTTCTACCGCACCTGGGATCTGAGAACTCTCATTCTCCTTTTACTTTCACCACAGATGACACTCCATTTTCTTCAGTACAGCTACTCCTGATTTATACCAGTGTGAGCGAGAGGAGAATTGGACCCAGGGCTTACCACAGGCGGAAGAGAGACATGGCTGTGGGAGCCTGTTCAAATATTGCCAGGATATCAGGGATTCAGTGCTTCTTTTCAGCTCCTGTTTCCTCCCTTGGTGACAGCACTGCGTGGGGGTCTCACCTGTCCCATCCTCTCAGCAGCTCGGAAGAACAGTTCCAGCTCTCATGGACTAACTTTTTGGGCTGCTTTTCCTCGTCAGGTGAGCAGCCTGAGGGGAACTGTCACCCGGCTGTGTGCAGCAGCACAGCTGTAGTGAGCGAACACGCGGGAACCTCTCTTGGACTGTCAAAGCGACAGCTACAGGAGTATGTTTAACACAGGTAGACTTCTCCTCTGTGATGCTAGGCAAGCTGTGCCTGGCACGTTGCCTTGAGTAATCCCTTGATTTTAAATTTGTGCTCAGGCAAGTGCCCAGCCAAATCCTCTCTGAGTGTCTGGATTCCTTGTTTAATTATGAAATTTCTCAGTGGCAAATCAAGCCACCTTTCTGGACATAGAGAATTAAAAATAAAGATATGCCAGCAGAAGGAACATAGTGAGGGAAAGGGACCTATAGTCTTCTTGTTACTGGAGATTTCTATATTCCATGTTGCCGTCAAAATACAGGCTTACCTTCCAACCAGCCTGTAGAAAAGTGTCAACAGTGCTGGGTGTCCTTCTGCACAGCTAGTCGCTGAGAGCTGAGATCTCTTCTCTTCTATTAAAGTTCGTATACCATGCCCATCAACATGGTAGCTGAGCACCTAAGTTTACCTGATTTGTATCGGACTGTTGCCAGCTTTCACTGCGCATGAAAATGTACCAGGTTTTTTCATAAATTCATAGATTCCAAGGCCAGAAGGAACCATTGTGATGATCTAATCTGGCCTCCTGTCTAACAAAGGCCAGAGAACTTCCCTAAAATAATTCCTTGAGCAGATCTTTTAGAAAAACGTCCAATTTTTATTTTAAAATTGTCAGTGATGGAAAATCCCCCACAAACCTTGGTAAATTGTTCCAATGATTAATTACCCTCCCTGTTAACAATTTATGCCTTATTTTCAGTCTGAATTTGTCTAGCTTCAAATTCCAACTTTTGAGCATGCAACCCAATGGGCACACAGTTTGAGCTAAATTATGTCTTCACCACAAGCCCTGTGTAAGAGGCAGCATTAAGGTGAGCCACCCTTAGGAGCAGCACAGGGGAGAGGAAGTATGGGTCAGTAGTTAGAATATTAGCCTAGGACTTGGATGACCCAGTTTCAACTCCTTGCTCAGCCACAGATTTCCTGTGTGACCTTGGGCAAATCCCTTAGTCTCTCTGTGCCTTGGTTCCCCATATGTAGACTGGGCATAAAAGTACCACCACACCTCACAGTGATGTTGTGAGGATAAATCCATTAAAGATAGTATGGTGGCAGGGATAAATATCTTAGAGGCACAGTTCCCTCTGGGGTGCCATATTAATTTTCAGGTGGTTTGTACCTGTTTCCTGGTGTGGGGGAAGCAAAGTCTAGGCTCCCACTATTCTTAGCATTTGTCATCTTCACCCAACAGAAGAGTCAATGCAGCTGTACCCACAACTAGAGGTACCTAATGATTCAGCAGGAAAGATTAAATGCCTGTTTCTCTGCTTGAAGTTAATTGAGTGCAGGGAAAATCAGAAACAAAGAATTCTCAATATGATTTTTTCCCCTGTGGCTTTATCCCCTCTCTCAATGGCTGTACATAGAGAGCTATTCAGAGTCTGCAGGCAGAAGGAGAGACTCATGGGTAAGCCCCGTATTCAATTCCTGGCTCTGCCACAAGTGTCCTTAGATAAATCGTTTAATCTCTCTGTGCCTGAGTTCCTCAGCTGTAAAATGGGTGTAATGATATTTCTTACTTTACAGTGCCTAGCAGAATGGGGCCCCAATTCTACTTGGCTATAAATAAATAATAGAGAAGAGATTGTCAGGAGAGCTGTCAGTCATAAGACTGACTGCCCTTTCTACCAACCAGACTGGTCAACATTTTTTTGAAAGAAATTATTTATTTCAACATTTATTTAAAAATACAACAGAAATTTAGCCCTTCTTCTTTCCAGAGTACAAGTGGTACAATGGCTAACTGGGAAAAATCTCACTGACTGCTAGCAAGAAGAATTATATTTCATGATTGTGACACCTTCTTGTTGTCTCTTTGTCATCAAATAATGTTAATCCAGCAGGAATGCAGCATGCAAATGAACTCAAGTTAAATACAGGGATCCCACAGTGCAAACATCCTCTTCCCAGCAGGCACTGATTGGGACCCTCAGCACAGAGGCCAAGGAGTGCATGGGCCATGGAGACTGAACACCTCTCTGCGCATTAGAGCTGGTCACTCTAGGACAGGGTTAAGGCAATTAGTGGGAAAATGGGGAAGCTTGTGATGCTACTTCCCTTGCTGTACCAGTTTGAAGAGGATTTCATCCCCGAGGCCTGTCAAGCCAATACTTCCCACCGGCACTAGAATTCCTTCTAGCAGAGTTTGAAATCACTAAAGGCACAGAGAAGTTGTGCGCTGATATGTCACCATCCTGCCAGCCAAAAGTTCCAGTAGATGGCAGGAGCACGTGTATGGCACACAGTGAAATGGGAAGGCAGAAAGCACCCGCCGGCAGAAACAAAAGTCAGAGCCTGTGTCCAGGACTGCCTTGCAGTCAAAGCATAAGCCATATCTTTGATTCTGTTAGGACACCTTTATGATGCCACACTGACATGAGCTGCCTGCATAGCTGCTTTTGCACCACTGCCCCTCCTTGTAGCTGGTGTGACAGTGTGTCCAGGAAAAAGGGGGAAGTGTGGGTGTTGAGTCCCTGTGCTCTGGTAGGTGCTGGGATAGCCCATTGGACTATTGGTTATTGGTGTAAATTAGAGCAGCCCTTAGGCTGTTCTATCTTGCATAGTGGGCTGAACCGGAAAAGAGAAAAACCCAGCATTGAGAGGGAGGATGCAAAGAGGCTTCAATGCCCCTTTGTGCCTCTTTTCAGTTACTTATATGGTCCCCATCAATATAGTATGTGAACACATGCTTTAATATAAGTATCCTCACAACACCCCTCATGAGATAGATTGAGTGCAATTATCCCCATTGTACAGATGGGGAACTGAAGCACAGAAAGGCTAAGTGACTTGCTCAAGGTCATGCAGGACATCTGCAGCACAGCAGGGAATTGGACCTTGGTCTCCCAAGACTAGGGTGACTAGCTAGCAAGTGTGAAAAATCAGGACAGGGGGTGGAGGGTAATAGGCCTCTATACAAGAAAAAGCCCCAATTATCGGGACTGTCCCTATAAAATCGGGACATCTGGTAGCCCTACCCAAGACTCAGGCTAGCACTCTAACCACTGAATATACTTCCTTTCTTATCCTTCCCTTAATATTTGTATTATGGTGGTATCCCAAAGACCCAATCAGGATCTATATCATATTCTTCTAGGAGCCAGATGTTAGGGGGCTTATTCCTTCACCCACTTACTTCCCTGGTCCTTCTCGCATGAACAGAGAGCAACAATACCCGAAATCCAAAGGTGCAAACAATTTGATGTTTATTGGGGTGAACTTCCAGCAAGCATGATTCCAGTTTCCTTCCTTAGTGTCCCCCTTCCCAGCTCTGACACCACAGAGCCTTACACCTGTGTCCCTGTTCCCATTCCTGCCCTTAGCTAAACATGATTCCAATTTCCCCACCCCCATTCCCTGTTCCCATTCCCCCACCTTACTTCCTGATTGACTGAAGACTATATAGTAAAACTTGAGTTCTCCTTAGCTATACCTTAACCAATCACGTTACTGAAATTTAACTAACCAATCCTAACATATTGTAACATGATTATTTAACCAATTATATCCCACCACTTTAATTAGTTTACACCCAGCAAACTTAATTATACAGCAGACAGAAACAATTACAGAACCAGACAGAGATTATACAGCCAAACAATAGGGAAATGGGAACTATAATGACAAAACAATACAGAAGTGAGGATTTCACAACTACATCTATAAAGACATAAGGGTTTCCCAGCTGTGTCTATTGATAAGTGAGTTCTTATGGAACAGAAAACTATCAAACTAAACTTCCTTTTACATCCTCTAGGCTCTTCCCTTTCTCTGGAGGTGATAGATCAGATCACCTTTCCAACAGCCCCAGATTGACTTATTTCAGTATGACTAGTTTGGAATGTGAGGATGTGACCATTCGCTTCCCAGTTTATGGCTGCCTCTGCTGTTTAGCCAAAGGCCTTAGCCTAAGAACAGGGCCTCAGACTGTCACAGTAAGAGAAGGCCCTTACGCCGGCAGACAGTGATTTTGATTCTATCTTTTATACCTCTATAACTAGCTAAGTGATAAGAATACACCCAAATTCTTAGAGTCTAGGCCTTTACAGACAGGCCTGAATATCTATATCCTAACACCATATAAACACAGTCCCTGCTCCAAAGAACTTACAGTCATAGGCGCCAATCCTGCAAAGACTTACAGATGTGCTCAGCTTTATGGGAAAATCCCATTTGCTTCATGCTTCCCTTACAGTGAAGGGGGACAAGAAATAAATAATTCCCCTAGTCCCCTCCTGATTCCTTTTAACCCTTGAGGATTAGATGCTTCCACAAAGTCTGAAACCTGTTGATTTCTTCTTTATTGTTTTCTTATTGTTTTCAGGGTTGGGAACATAAGGGCCAATACACCTCAGCTCTGCATCTTGGGGAGTTTCTCAGCCCAGCGCAAAGTGAGTGCAAAAAGCTACCACTTTTTGACTACTTGCATGGGTGTCACTTACAACGAGATAGTGACTCTCATCCAAAATGCTCAACTAGTTGAAACCAAATTGAAAATTGCAGCTACCGACAAATGGATGTTCTCCAGTTTCGATGAACAAAAAATTATGTGATAAAATTGTAGCAAAATAACCCCAACCCTGAGTCTCTGATTCAGATTATGAATAGACTAAATAAAAATAATTTTGCTAACAAGTGATTATGCAATATTAAAACACCATTATCACATTTATATGTTTACCAGCTGGAGTTCTAATTGAAATTTGTTCAGAACCCATAATAGCATTAGGTCATGTTATGCTTACAGCATTAAACAACGATTACATCTGTGGCTTTTGTTTTTAATTAGCTTTTTTCGGTTATCTGCAAGAGATAGACCTTACAAGATCATAATTCACTTTTGTTTACAAGGGAAAGAGAACAACCAAAGCATTGCTCAGAAAGTATGTGTGCATATAATTTACACAACTGACTCTGGGGTTATTATATCTGACTGTATTTTGATTCTTGTGACTTATCCGTCATGTTAATAGCTTTTTGATGGAAATGAGGTGCTGGCATTTGTACATTCAGGGACCTAAAATGACTTTTTTTAAAAAATAAAGAGATGTGCCTATATTATGTCTTACTTTTCCTTTGGGAAGACAGGAGCATTGGCTTCGGGTTACTCAGCATGATGAATTCCAAAACAGGCAGCCTCAGATCAGCCTCCAGGAAGAGTTTAGCCAAAGATGAATTTGAATGAGGATTTGTACTATGAGGTTAGGGATTTCAAATCCAGGGCCCTGATTCTACAAGGTACTTAAGCATGTGCCTAACTTTGAACACATGAATTGCCCCATGGGGCTACTCACCGGCTTCAAGTCAGGTATCTTGCTGAATCTAGGTCTATATAGGGGAACAGTACAAGTCTTAACAAGCAATGTGCAGCTAACATGGTATTCTGTTATAGAATCATAGATTTTAAGGTCAGAAGGGACCATTATGATCATCTAGTCTGACCTGCTGCAACACGCAGGCCACAGAATCTCACCCACCAACTCCTGTAACAAACCTCTAACTTATGTCTGAGCTACTGAAGTCCTCAAATCATGATTTAAAGACTTCAAGGTGCAGAGAATCCTCCAGCAAGTGACCTGTGCCCCACGTTGCAGAGGAAGGAGAAAACCCCCCATGGCCTCTGCCAATCTACCCCGGAGGAAAATTCCTTTCTGTTAGGGGGCTTATTCCTTCATCCATTTCCTTCCCTGGTCCTTCTCGCATGAACAGAGAGCAACAATACCCGAGTCCAAAGGTGCAAACAATTCGATGTTTATTGGGGTGAACTTCCAGCAAGCATGATTCCAGTTTCCTTCCTTAGTATCCTCCTTCCCAGCTCTGACACCACAGAGCCTTACACCTGTGTCCCTGTTCCCATTCCTACCCTTAGCTAAACATGATTCCAATTTCCTTACCCCCATTCCCTGTTCCCATCTCCCCCACCCACACCCCCCCCTCCATTGATTCCCAGTGAGCTCCTCCCCTTCTCATTATTTCTATAAGGCTTGTGGGGACCACCTTAGTTGCCATTCCATTTCCAGGTACCACGGTAGCTATTACACAGGTGCTGGCCTCCTAGTTGAGCATTTTGCATTCCCATACACATCTTCCCCCCCGCAATGTCAGCCTTTTGAAGCCATCTCCCACTCATGTCATGAGATTTTCTGTTCATTAAAACACAACAATGCTAGCAACAAGACAAACACCACAGACAAACACAAAACACAGATCCATGGTATTCTGGGTTATTTTTCCCGCTGGAGCCAGCTTGCTTGTAGAGTGTTAGCTTGCTTCTGGATACAAAGCTGTTAGCAGCTCAGACACTGTCTTAAAAGGGAAACATTTTACTTCCACTAGAGTTCTGATTGCTTTCCACTTTCATCTCCTGCTCCAAAACACAGAGATCTGAAAAAGAAAGCACAACCTATTGTGGCTCCTTTTGGAGCCCTATTAGGATTTTAATGAAGTACCATGTTTTACCCCTTCTCCAATATACACTGCAAACGTCCTGAGAAAATGCAAATTCCTTCCATATAGTTTAACCTCCATAACATTATATTAGCCAAATTAATTTTACACAAGGTGTAACTGCCTCCCCCATGCCCACAGAGTTTTCATGCACGCCCACCAAAGCAACAATCTGATCCCTCAGAGCCACCCCAAGGCTCAGTGCTCCCATCACTTCCCAACTCCAAATATGGCGATCAGCTAAACCCTGAGCATGTGGGCAAGACTCACCAGCCAGACAACCAGGAAAGAATTCTCTGTAGTAACTCAGATCCCACCCCATCTAACATCCCACCATAGGCCATTGGGCATATCTACCGCTAATAGTTGAAGATCAATTAACTGCCAAAATTAGGCTATCCTATCATATCATCCCCTCCATAAACTTATCAAGCTTAGTCTTAAAGCCAGATATGTCTTTTGCCCCCACTGCTTCCCTTGGAAGGCTGTTCCAGAACTTCACTGCTCTGATGGTTAGAAACTTTCATCTAATTTCAAGTCTAAACTTCCTGATGGCCAGTTTATATCCATTTGTTCTTGTGTCTGCATTGGTACTGACCTTAAATAATTTTTCTCCCTCCTTGGTATTTATCCCTCTGATATATTTATAGAGAGCAATCATATCTCCTCTCAGCCTTCTCTGGGTTAGGCTAAACAAGCCAAGCTCTTTGAGTCTCCTTTCATAAGACAGGTTTTCCATTCCTCGGATCATCCTCATAGCCCTTCTCTGTACCTGTTCCAGTTTGAAATCATCCTTCTTAAACATGGGAGACCAGAACTGCACACAGTATTCCAGATGAGGTCTCACCAGTGCCTTGTATACGGGTACTAAAACCTCCATATCTCTACTGGAAATACCTCGCCTGATGCATCCCAAGGCCGCATTAGCTTTTTTCACAGCCATATCACATTGGCGGCCCATACTCATCCTGTGATCAACCAATACTCCGAGGTCCTTCTCCTCCTCTGTTACTTCCAAGTGATGCGTCCCCAGTTTATAACAGAACTTCTTGTTATTAATCCCTAAATGCATGACCTTGCACTTTTTACTATTAAATTTCATTCTATTACTATTACTCCAGTTTACAAGGTCATCCAGATCTTCCTGTATGATATCCCAGTCCTTCTCTAAATTGGCAATACCTCCCAGCTTTGTGTCATCTGCAAACTTTATTAGCACATTCCCGCTTTTTGTGCCAACATCAGTAATAAAAAGATTAAATAAGATTGGTCCCAAAACCGATCCTTGAGGAACTCCACTAGTAACCTCCTTCCAGCCTGACAGATCACCTTTCAGTGCGACCCTCTGTAGTCTCTCCTTTAACCAGTTCCTTATCCACCTTTCCATTTTCATATTGATCCCCATCTTTTCCAAGTTAGCTAATAATTCTCCATGTGGAACCGTATCAAATGCCTTACTGAAATCAAGGTAAATTAGATCCACTGCATTCCCTTTGTCTAAAATATCTGTTACCTTCTCAAAGAAGGAGATCAGGTTGGTTTGACATGATCTACCTTTTGTAAAGCCATGTTGCATTTTGTCCCAATTACCATTGACCTCAATGTCCTTAACAACTTTCTCCTTCAAAGTTTTTTCCAAGACCTTGAATACTACAGATGTCAAACTAACAGGCCTGTAGTTACCTGGATCGCTTTTTTTACCTTTCTTAAAAATAGGAACTGTATTAGCAATTCTCCAGTCATACAGTACAACCCCTGAGTTTACAGATTGATTAAAAATTCTTGCTAATGGGCTTGCAATTTCATGTACCAGTTCCTTTAATATTCTTGGATGAAGATTATTTGGGCCCCCCAATTTAGTCCCATTAAGCTGTTCAAGTTTGGCTTTACCTCGGATGTGGTAATATCTACCTCAATATCCTCATTCCCATTTGTCGTCCTACCATTATTCCTAAGCTCCTCATTAGCCTCATTAAAGACTGAGGCAAAGTATTTGTTTAGATATTGGGCCATGCCTAGATTATCCTTAACCTCCACTCCATCCTCCGTGTTTAGAGGTCCCACTTCTTCTTTCTTTGTTTTCTTTTTATTTATATGGCTATAGAACCTTTTACTATTGCTTTTAATTCCCTTTGCAAGGTCCAACTCTACATGGCTTTTGGCCTTTCTCAGTTTATCCCTACATGTTCGGACCTCAGTAAGGTAGCTTTCCTTGCTAATCCCCCCCATCTTCCACTCCTTATAGGCTTTCTGCTTTTTCTTAATCACCTCTCTGAGATGCTTGCTCATCCAGCTTGATCTACAACTCCTGCCTCTGAACTTTTTCCCCTTTCTTGGGATGCAGGCTTCTGATAATTTCTGCAACTTTGACTTGAAGTAATTCCAGGCCTCCTCCGCCTTTAGATCCACAAGTTTTTCAATACAATCCACTTCCTTAACTAATTTCCTTAATTTTTTTAACTTAGCCTTTTTGAAATAAAAAACCCTAGTCACAGATCTATTTTTGTTTATCCTTCCATTTAGTTTGAACTGAATTAGCTCATGATCGCTCGAACCAAGGTTGCCCCTACAACCATTTCTTCTATGAGGTCCTCACTGCTCACCAAAACCAAATATAAAATGGCATCCCCTCTTGTCGGTTCAGTAACTACGTGGTGAAGGAATCCATTAGCTATTGTATCCAGGAAAATCCGAGCCCTATTATTATTACTAGTATTTGTCCTCCAGTCTATATCTGGGAAGTTAAAGTCTCCCATGATCACACAATTCCCATTAGTATTTACTTCATTGAAGAGGTCTCTATTCCTAACCAGATCAGATCCCGGTGGCCTATAGCACACCCCAAGCACTTTCCACTGCATGCATCCGATGAAGTGAGCTGTAACTCACGAAAGCTCATGCTCAAATAAATTTGTTCTTCTCTAAGGTGCCACAAGTACTCCTTTTCTTTTTATCCCTTGGGAGGCTCCAGTAGTTTTCTTCCCCAATGTGATTTTTGCCCAGACGGACTCTGTCTTATCCATTCCATCACTTCTTATTTCTTTACAGTCTGCCTCATCATTGATATAAAATGCTACTCCACCACCTTTGCCTTTATTTCTGTCTTTCCTAAACTGCATTTACCCTTCAATACTCATACTCCAGTCATGACTACTATTCCAGCATGTTTTTGTTATCCCTATAATAGACTCCTCCCACACCACTGAGTGCTTGTGGGTAGTCAAATGGCTGCAGCATAATTTATACACGCTGCTGCTCCTGGTGCTGTCATTCCCAAGGCTAGTTAAACAGCCACTGCTCTTCACTCTACACCCTGTCTTGGACTTTGTTGTTAATTCCCATACTTGGGAAAATGGACAGGGACAGACTGTGGATCTCCGCCTGTCAAGATGGGGGATAATCATCTTTAATCCTCCAAAATAAAACTATCGTTAGGAAAGAACAATCGGCCCAGCTAGTTGTTTTGTGGCACCGGACTCCTGAAGGGGACTCCTCTGAACAAAACACACACACAGCATTGCTACTCTGAAACAATGAGAATGGGACAAAGAAGAATTTGCACATGACCAGCCAGGGGAGAGTCCTGGCATCATCCACCATCAAAAGGTTCATGAAGATAAATTGGATGGATTCAGGAGGCTTATATTCCTGCAGATAGAGGAAAAGAACAAGGTCATTTATTCCTAACACGCCGATAAAAGTGTGACATACGGTGGTGCTGGGAGAGGTATGTCTATGTAAGCAGGCTCTGAATGAGCTCTCCCCTGACAGCTCGTTGGGGAAGGGAAAGGCTTCAGGACCAGACTGTATTTACACGAACACACCCACTCTGCCTAGGTAGCCAGCAGACAAAGCCGTGTTGCCAAAGTGAACAACTTTGGCTGGTGTTGGGTTACAAATCACTCCACCATCCCTGGAACCGACAGCCAACTGCGACCGGACATCATCGTCACCAACAAGGACCGGAAGAAGATCATCATGGTGGACGGCACAGTGCCCTTCGAGAACAGGACCCTGGCCTTCCACGATGCCCAAGCTTGAAAGCTGGAGAAATACACCCCTCTGGCCACACCTTGAGAGCCAGGGGTTACCAGGTTCAGACACATGCACTGATCATCAGAGTCCTGGGTGCATGGGACCCCAGTACATAGGGACATAAGAATGGCCATACTGGGTCAGACCAAAGATCCATCCAGCCCAGTATCCTGTCTTCCAGCAGTGGCCAATGCCAGGTGCCCTAACAGGTAGTGATCTAGTGATTTCTCTCCTGCCATCCATCTCCACCCTCTGACAAACAGGCTAGGACACCATTCCTTACCCATCCTGCCTAATAGCCATTAATGGACTTAACCTCCATGAATTTATCCTGTTCTCTTTTAAATCCTGTTATAGTCCTAGCCTTCACAACCTCCTCAGGCAAGGAGTTCCACAGGTTGACTGTGCACTGTGTGAAGAACTTCCTTTTATTTGTTTTAAACCTGCTGCCCATTAATTTCATTTGGTGGTCCCTAGTTCTTATATTATGGGAACAAGTAAATAACTTTTCCTTATTCACTTTCTCCACACCACTCATGATTTTATATACCTCTATCATATCCCCCCTTACTCTCCTCTTTTCCAAGCTGAAAAGTCCTAGCCCCTTTAATCTCTCCTCATACGGGACCTGTTCCAAACCCCTAATCATTTTAGTTGCCCTTTTCTAATGCCAGTATATCTTTTTTGAGATGAGGGGACCACATCTGTACTCAGTATTCAAGATGTGGGCGTACCATGGATTTATATAAGGGCAATAAGATATTCTCCATCTTATTCTCTATCCCTTTTTTAATGATTCTTAACATCCCATTTGCTTTTTTGACTGCCGCTGCACAGTGCATGGACGTCTTCAGAGAACTATCCACGATGACTCCAAGATCTTTCTCCTGATTAGTTGTAGCTAAATTAGCCCCCATCATATTGTATGTATAGTTGGGGTTATTTTTTCCAGTGTGCATTATTTTACATTTATCCACATTAAATTTCATTTGCCATTTTGTTGCCCAATCACTTAGTTTTGTGAGATCTTTTTGAAGTTCTTCACAGTCTGCTTGGGTCTTAACTATCTTGAGCAGTTTAGTATCATCTGCAAACTTTGCCACCTCACCATTTACCCCTTTCTCCAGATCATTTATGAATAAGTCAAATAGGATTGGTCCTAGGACTGACCCTTGGGGAAGTAATGAGCGAGTGTTGCGAGAATGCGGAATCTGTCAGCGCTGTGTTCCAATGATGTGGCAACTCATGGTGTCAGACGCCATCAGGTGGTCGAGGGTCATCTACATAGAACACATCACCAGACATCGGCAATACCAGGAGGGATGAGCTGGAGTGCCGATGAGAAGCGCAGTAAGGAAAGTAATTGAAATACTTCCCTGGTAGATTGTATTTTCTAAATGGACAACCAACCCTAATTCTCAATTACTGAGAGACAATCTCCACTCATTGATATATTTTGCTTCCCACAGCTAAGTCTCTGTACAACTGTTCATAAGTGATGTACCCAAGTATTTGGATTCTAATATCTAAACTGTATTGTTAAATCTATTCACCTAAATTTGGGTTATTGCTGATTATGTACTCTATGTATCATATGACTTTTAAAAACAAACTCTGTATTTGTGGATAATCTAAGCACTATACCCAGATGTACAGACAATCTTTTCTCAACCAATGTATTACCTAATTTTTTTAACGTTAGCTTTAATAAATTTTTAGCATGAATCCTTATTGTATAAGTAAAGGGTAGAGGAACTGTGTTTAGCCTGTCCTGATTGAGGGGGTCACCCTCAACTGGATTGAACTCGCTAAGCAGGGGTCTTGGATGCCAGACCGCTATGAAATAAAGAGAGTGGGGGCAGGTGTTCTTGCCAGCTGTGTGCTCTGCCTAAGAGCCCTAGGTATAGTGTAGCCTGCCCCTCCACACTGTTCAAAGATAGAGCTAATTAAAGCTCCATTCCGAGCCTGTTGCTTTGTTAAGTGATCACTAGAGCTGAATTCACCTGTTGGGGGACAGTGTTTCTGCCCAGTCTGTTTCAGCACTGAAGTGTTCCCATGAAGAGCTGAAAATCACTGAGAACTGACAATCACTAAGAGCACGGTGGACCCTCAGGAGACCAACCTGCACCCACTGTGAGTGAGGTGTGGTGAGGGAGCAGAGAGGGGCACGTTAAAGGAACCTTTGGTTGTTGAGCTGAAGAACCTGAGCCAAAAGACGCTGCCCAACATACACCGGCACAGGTGTTTTGCTCACGGTTGAATCCTGCTGGTGGAGTTTTCCCAAATTAATACCGGGTGACTTCCCTCCTTTCATTAAAAGTTTCTTTTCTAC
The DNA here is from genome assembly GCF_965152235.1 of Eretmochelys imbricata. Taxonomy (NCBI): domain Eukaryota; kingdom Metazoa; phylum Chordata; order Testudines; family Cheloniidae; genus Eretmochelys; species Eretmochelys imbricata. The sequence continues at coordinate 20,337,091 of NC_135573.1, forward strand.
ACTTAGACTCTGTGCTTGCGAAAGGGGAAGTATTGCCTCTTAGAGTCGCCCGGGGGTGGTCTGTAATTGTCCCAGGTTACTGGGTGGAGGTTTGAGCCGGTTCTGTGTTGAATTGTTGAAAAGGAATCCCTAGATATTGAACCCGGCCCAGGCTGCTGCCGGCTCCACCTGGCAGAAGGGTAACATCTACACTGCAAAAGAAATGTGCTTGGGTTAGCTAACCTGAAGACACAGCAACTCGGCTTTGAACTCGGGTTAGCAGCTCAAGATCAACCCCAGATTCCCCTGTAGGCTGTAATTCGAGCTGCTCACCAGAGTGAAAAGTCGAGTTGCTGTGTCTTCTCTGCTATTTTAACCTGATTTAGCTTAACATGAGTTAGCTAAGAACTGAGGTAAGAACACACCTTTTTTTTTTTTTTTTTTGCAGTGTATACATACTTTGAGCCCAAGACAGCTACCTGACCTGGATCAGCATTCCTAAAAGTCATATCGGTATCACAGACAGGGGTCAGTATTCTCACTGTCTCCACAGGCTATTGTTTTACCTCCTGCCCCCTCTGTCTCTTTAAATCAAATGCAAATAAAACTTAATATCAACCAAACCCAATGACAAATCAACACAGCCAATTAATGACCTCTACCAACGGACATCTAGGTGGAGGTCAAAATGCATGGCCTAAGCCCTGGACATATGAGAAAATTACCCTGCCTCTTCTTGGACATTCATCATTAACTACTACTCCTGAATCTCAAGGGCTTTCTGATCATACGCCTGCCTCTTGTTCTTGAAACAGGTCCTTCTGCAATGGCCTGTTCAGTTACTATAATGGCTCTTTCCCCTGGGCCTATGTTTGCTGCTCCAGATGGTTTTTGTCCTGGAGCAGGGGGGTATGTGCTACTCCTATCAGAGGATGAATGCTGGCATTGGCATTCCAAATGTCCTCAAAAACGAGAGCCAATGTTCTCCTTGGGTTTGTTTAAATGTCTTCTGTTCCTCCTGTAGGTCTGGCCCTCCAGTGGGGATTATAATGTGTGACTTTCAGGAAGATGAGCCAGCAGGTTCCTCAACAGGTTGCCAGTTTGGGACCTAACATTCTCTCCCACCTGCAGTGGCATAGCTTTCTTGGAGTATTTCTTCTGTTCTAGCTTCCTGCCACATAGATCTTCTGTAACACTTTTCAGGATAATGGTCTTTCATTGACATTGGCACCTGGATTGTCACCTTTGTGCCCATGGATCTCTGAACTGGTGACTCTAATAGAGCAATGTGAGGCGCATTGCAATATTCTAACAATGCTCAATATGGAGTTCTTGAATCTGCTAGCCCCTTTTAAAAAAAAGTTCTTTACAGACTTTTTTGCAGCATCTTTAGTAAAATAGCAGTTCTTATATCAGAGCTGAACAGACGTTTTTGTTGATGCATCAAGCAGAACGGGATCCAGCATGTTCGTGTTAGTAAAGCCAGCTTGAACTGACTGGAAGCCATGCAAGGGAGCAGACATATGGTAAGACTATGCATGTAAAGCCTGTACTGAAGCTCACTGAGGGTGCTGGAAAGACTCTTGTTGAGTTCAGTGGGTTTTGGATCAGGCCTGTTGTTACACTGGTGAAATCTAGGGTAACTAGAGAGCAGAAAGATTAAGATTTCTCCTTTGTGTAGTTCCACTGAGGACAGCAGAGGATAAAGGTGGCTGGGAGGAGGTGCAGTTCCTGTCCTCAATCGGATCTGTGAAAGTTTCACTGAAGCCCCCGGTGACAGTGTACGTGTATTGGAGGGCCTCTGAGCTCTCTCAGAGACATCAGAGCAGAGGGAGTGCAGCGGTGTCACTAAAAGAAGAATCTGGCCCAAAGAATTGGAGACACAAGGGCTTTAATTATTTCCAGTTTTACTCCTCAGCAGCCTCATTAGGACTAAAATAATTGCATCCCTTCCCTTTTTACTCTGTCAGTGGAGCAGAAAACGACATGCATGAGGATTTGTGTGCTCTCTCGCTGTTGTTCCTTCATAGGTACAACAAATACATTCAGTGACTTTCTTTCCCACACGCAGCAGGCATTGAATATGCATCATTCATATGAATGCCGAAACCAGAAGCACATGGGTGGGTTTCCTTTTTGTCTCAGCTCTGTCCTTTAAAAAAAAAAAAGCAGCTAAATTGCAGATGGCACAGTGGCTGTCTTTCTGTGTATGTGCGTCTAGACAGAAAAATTCCCCACAGCTTGTGTAATTTTCTTAGCTGCCTATAGCTTACCTCCACCTCCTCATTTTCCTCTTTATATGGATTCTGTATTCTCCATGCTGCTACCAGTCCTATGGAAATGAACACATCAAAGCCATAAGTATTCATTCTTTCACTGCTCCTATGTCCTCTCCCCCTCCCCTTCTGCCTATAACATTAATATTAATAGCTCCTGTACCTTTCTTAGCTGTTCCTTTATTCTTGATCCTCAAGGGAGTAAAGTCTTTTCTTGGACTTTCTGCTAGAACGAATACTTGTTTGAAGGAATGCCAGGGCATGCTGGGAAACACAACAGAGAGTGATATAATGTTGGGCCAAACAGCAGAGGCATTAATTGTTATTGTACTGTCAGAACAGTCAAATGCTGTTTTTTTTTCCCCCCGTGTAGTTTTCTCTAGCAGGGACAGATTTACAAGCAGGCTAATGATGCCAAGCAGAGGATTTTTAATCATTTTGAAATCTCCAAGGAAGGGAAATAAAATAAAAGGTTTTGCATTCCCTCTACTGTTCCCACACAGTGCTGCTAACGGGTGAGCAAAAGAGCAAGTGTATAAGTAACATGCTCTTTGTGCTTCTGTTGTACAGACAAACACACATCCATGCACACGTATTCTAGGGGGATATATCAGCAGCATCAGCAACTGTTGTGTATCGAATGATACTAATTAGCTCTCCATCCCTTCAAAGACTGATCAGCCTGTTGCTGTTCTCGGGTATGTATTTTGAACTCCAGTAGTTTGCTTTGGCCATGATTTCGCATTGTATTCTGTGACGGGGTTGTGCGTCTGGAACACCCCGGAGAAATCCTCCAGGTTTGAGTCTGCTCGATGCTTGTCTCTGAGGTAGCAATACAACAGCATAGCAGTACTGCGGCACTTCTGCTCCATGAGGACTGGCCAGGCTGTGACCACACTGGGGTCAGAAGCAAAAAACAGTTAATTTACCGCTGCTGTTGCCTTAAGGAGCATGTACCATTGTAGGGATGGAACTCACTGTACACTAGGATTGGGGCTTTGAATGAGCCAGTCCCAGTGTGAGCTCTCATTGGGCAGACACACGGGGCATTGTTGGTCTCTCACTTACTAACTACAACCTGCTCCTTTTGAATTCAACAGCAATCTCTCATTGACTTACGTGGTGCAGGCTCAGGCCCTAATGGGTGCAGGAAAGGGCTTTCACCCCCTTGTGTAGCCCCTGCAAGTGTAACGCAGACAGACCCCGGCCGTCGTCGGGCGGGATTGAACCGGGGATCTCTGGAGCTTAGTGCATGAGCCTCTACCTCATGAGCTAAAAGCCAACTGGCCGTTAGCTACGGCTGTAGAGCAGAATCATTTGATCTCTCTCTCTAAGTGGTCTCGGTGCCACTGGATGGGACAGAACACCACACCCAGAAGGAGTGTGGGGTTACACAAGGACCAGGCACAGGTACAGGGAATGCTCCCCCGGCACATTCCCCTTATGCCTCGCAGCACAATCAGGCCCTGACCCAAAGCCCATTGAAGTTAACACAAAGATTCCCATTGGCTTCAATGGGGTCGGGGAAAGGGGGTGCCCATTTTTCTGGGGCCCCCCAATTGGATGGGGCCCCTAGGCATGGGCCCCACTGATCCAGTGGCTAATCCACCACTGTTTGGAGCAGGCCCCCATTAAAGCCTTTGGGAGAAGGAGCGTGGAACCCTTTATCAAATAGACGTGCAGTCTCCTCCAGTGACAGTCCCAAAGACCTCAGCTAGAATCAATACTGCAGTGCTCTGAAGAACAGGAGAGTATTTCTTATAAGAGCCAGGAGGCAGAAGCATCGACATTCCTTATCATTAGCACCAACAAGCAAAAGAAAAAAAACCCACCCTTCTATTTGCTTGTATGCTGCAAATAGTTACCAGCTGGATATTTTAAGGCATGTGCAGCAGCAGCAGCAAATAATTCTGATGTAAAAAAGCTGCCTTGAGTTTGCAAATACAAAACCAAAACAGAAAAGGAGGACTTGTGGCACCTTAGAGACTAACAAATTTATTTGAGCATAAGCTTCCGTGAGCTACAGCTCACTTCCTCGGATGCATTCAGTAGAAAATACAGTAAGGAAATTTATATATACAGAGAACATGAAACAATGGGTGTTACCATACACACTATAAGGAGAGTGATCACTTAAGGAGAGCTATTACCAGCAGGAGAGCGGGGGGGAGGGGGGGAGGAGGAAACCTTTTGTAGTGATAATCAAGGTGGGCCATTTCCAGCAGTTGACAAGAACGTCTGAGGAACAGTGAGGGGTGAAGGGGGGGATAAACAAGGGGAAATAGTTTTACTTTGTGTAATGACCCATCCACTCCCAGTCTCTATTCAAGCCTAAGTTAATTGTATCCAGTTTGAAAATTAATTCCAATTCAGCAGTCTTTCGTTGGAGTCTGTTTTTGAAGTTTTTTTTGTTGAAGAATTGCAACTTTTAGGTCTGTAATCGAGTGACCAAAGAGATTGAAGTGTTCTCCAACTGGTTTTTGAATGTTATAATTCTTGATGTCTGATTTGTGTCCATTTATTCTTTTACATAGAGACTGTCCAGTTTGACCAATGTACCTGGCAGAGGGGCATTGCTGGCACAAGATGGCATATATCACATTGGTAGATGTGCAGGTGAACGAGCCTCTGATAGTGTGGCTGATGTGATTAGGCCCTATGATGGTGTCCCCTGAATAGATATGTGGACACAGTTGGCAACGGGCTTTGTTACAAGGATAGGTTCCTGGGTTAGTGGTTCTGTTGTGTGGTGTGTGATTGCTGGTGAGTATTTGCTTCAGGTTGAGGGCTGTCTGTAAGCAAGGACTGGCCTGTCTCCCAAGATCTGTGAGAGTGATGGGTCGTCCTTCGGGATAGGTTGTAGATCCTTGATGATGTACTGTAGAGGTTTTAGTTGGAGGCTGAAGGTGATGGCTAGTGGCGTTCTGATATTTTCTTTGTTGGGTCTGTCCTGTAGTAGGTGACTTCTGGGTACTCTTCTGGCTCTGTCAATCTGTTTCTTCACTTCAGCAGGTGGGTATTGTAGTTGTAAGAATGCTAGATAGAGATCTTGTAGGTGTTTGTCTCTGTCTGAGGGGTTGGAGCAAATGCGGTTGTATCATAGAGCTTGGCTGTAGACAATGGCTGGATGAAAGCTGGAGGCATGTAGGTAGGAATAGCGGTCAGTAGGTTTCCAGTATAGGGTGGTGTTTTTGTGACCATCGCTTATTAGCACCGTAGTGTCCAGGAAGTGGATCTCTTGTGTGGACTGGTCCAGGCTGAGGTTGATGGTGGGATGGAAATTGTTGAAATCATGGTAGAATTCCTCAAGGGCTTCTTTTCCATGGGTCCAGATGATGAAGATGTCATCAATGTAGCACAAGTAGAGTAGGGGCATTAGGGGACGAGAGCTGAGGAAGCGTTGTTCTAAGTCAGCCGTAAAAATGTTGGCATACTGTGGGGCCATGCAGGTACCCATAGCAGTGACTGATGCTAAGATGTTTGAGAAATGTTTCTGCAGGAAACCCAATACGAAAACTGAAGTGAGGACATGTGCTTTGCTGCATGTCTACAGGATTTCCCCAAAAGTCTCTCTGCTCCTCAAGCTTATGGGTTTACTTAATCCTGCCTACTTTATTATGTGACATGGCTTCCTTACTAGCATGTCAGACCCTTCGCTTCAGACTGTCCATGCTCAGATTTTTCATGTATTTCTTCATTCCGTGCAACATTACAAGGAGAAAGCCAGCTGCACAGAGGCCCGTATCCGCAACTGGGATAAATCAATGCAGTGTAAATCATTGCACCTAAACGCTCCAGCAAAGACCATGGCTTCTGCAGCACTCTGGAGCAGCAGGCTTCCCATTCAGTGTTGAGCTTTTCAGTGGACCTTTCTGCTACTGTGGCCCCTTCTACTTGTTTAGGTCATTTTTGTTATTTTCTGGGTGGAGCCCCCTTAAGGGACTCTACCCATTTCACAGGCATCAAATAGGCTGGAGCAACAGTCCAGAGAGACAGGATGGTCCAGTGATTAGGACACTAGCCGTGGAGTCAGGAGACTTGGGTTGATTTCCCCCCTCTGCCACAGGCTCCCTGTATGACCTTGGGCAAGTCACTTAGGCCCAGATACTCAAAGCTATTTCGGCACCTTACTTTCCATTGAATCAATCAGGACCTGGCCTAAATTCCCGTCTGTAAATGTCCCTACCTCATTGATACTATGGTAACAGGGGCCATATAAATACCTTGAAGAGAGAGATTTTTGTGCCAGCTTCATTTAAATGTAAAAAATGAAGCTTTTAAATGAATTAAATATGGCACTGCATAATGCAATCAGAGCAGGCGCCGCTGTGTCATTTATTTTGATAGTAAATTCTCGCTATGCTACAGCGTTACCACATTTTCAGGACGTAGCAGGTTTCTGTATTACCAAGAATGGTCAGTTCAGAGGAAGGCTAACAAGGGCACCAGCACTTTCTGGAAAATGAGTAGAATCTGATAAAGGGCTTCTTGAAATGAGAGACTTTTATACACAGGAAAATGTGCCCGGTTTTAACGTAAAGGTCACTGTATACGTTTGGGTGTGGTACATAAAATATATAGTCTCTTAAAGGCAAACTGTTCAGCAATTCATCAGTCACACTTAATACTAAAAAGAAAAGGAGTACTTGTGGCACCTTAGAGACTAACCAATTTATTTGAGCATGAGCTTTCGTGAGCTACAGCTCACTTCATCAGATGCATACCGTGGAAACTGCAGCAGACTTTATATATACACAGAGAATATGAAACAATACCTCCTCCCACCCCACTGTCCTGCTGGTAATAGCTTATCTAAAGTAATCATCAGGTTAGGCCATTTCCAGCACAAATCCAGGTTTTCTCACCCTCCACCCCCCCACACAAATTCACTCTCCTGCTGGTGATAGCCCATCCAAAGTGACAACTCTTTACACAATGTGCATGATAATCAAGTTAGGCCATTTCCTGCACAAATCCAGGTTCTCTCACTCCTAGATAGTGTCATAGATAGTGACAAGTGCTTCAGTAGAAGGTGTCATCGAAACAACCCATTGATCTGTTGGACTCTCACAATCTATAGCGATTGATTAATCATTATTAAACAATTTAGTAACCTTTTAGTGACTCTGCGAATTTTTTATGAATACAGTCTTAACTAACCATTTATTAAAACATCTGTTCACCCCCTGTAAACTATTTATAAGTGGAATCTTAACATATAGTGTGACTAAAGCATTTAATTCCAAAGAAGACTGGGTCTGAGGCCCCAATAGTTCCCCTCCAGCATAAAATCATGGATAAGGGAACAACCTAATGCAAACATTCAGCAGTTCTTCATTTCCACATCCCACTCAGCTTTTCCATGCATTCAGATCACAGCTCCAATCCCTGTGCTCTGCTCTAGATCAAACACACTGGTCCTGCTGGGGGAAGTATTATTCTAGCCTTCATCCTGCAATCTGATCCCCTAAGCACATCAACATCAATGGCACTCTGTGTGGCCACTGCAGAAATGTGCTGAAGTCCCTGGGGCCCAAAAAATTCACAAGTTTGCAGATACATCTACCATGAAGCGGCTGAAGGTATTTCTACAAATGGTGTAGAAAATTCATTATACAATATATTCCTTGGGCCTGACCCTACCAATACTTACACAGTGAGTAACTTTACTCATGTGAAAAGTCCCACAGCACTATTCATGTGCAAGTTTGCAGAGCCAGGGCCAGATTGTGAACCCTTTACTCACACTGGCAAGCAGCTACATGCATGAGTAGACCCATTGACTGCAGCGAGATTCCCAGCAGAATGCTATTCAGATGCTCCTGATTCACCGTTGCCTTGCGCCTTGTGCTTTCATTTACACCAGTGCAACAAGAATGCAGAATGCTAGTGCACCTAAATGTTCTGTAGTGTTACATGCTCTTTGCATTAGTGTAAATGGCTGTGCAAGCTGGAGGACAAAAGAGAACTCGACCTATGTCAACATATGTAAGGGTGGCATAATTTGGTTTCAAATTATGATCGATCTTAGGTACTTATTTGGCCCTTATCACCATCGTATGTGAACACTTCACAATCTTTATTGTATTTGTCCTCTGGGAGGGAGGGCGGTGCTCATATCTCCTTTTTTTCAGATGGGGATCTGAGGAACAGAGAGACTAAGGCCCTGATCCTTAAAGGCATGTAGGCATTTGTGAAAAATGTCAGGTCTCAGTTTTGTCCTGATGTGGAACAGAAACATGTTTGAAATTGTGAAACTTCTTGTGGGATGAGAAAACTTCTTTCCTGCCTGCCCTAGTCACTCAGAGTAGATTGTGGAGAGCTTCGTAATATGATACTTCCTCTCCATTGCTTGGCTGAGCAATGAAATCGTTAACATTTGATGTTGACATTTAAAGTAGCATCATGGGCATCTGCTTTAGTACCCATTGAAATGAATGGGGCAACTCACACCTCAGAGCTATTGTTTCAGGCTCTCTGCAAATTCAGACAGACATCACTACATCGGTTTTCCTCAAGGGTCATATTTACAAGACTCTCTTGCAATCATAACAAGAAAAGACTTCCTTTTTTGAAAGCTGAGATCTGGAAAACAATTGAGAGATCTCTCTCCCCTCTGCAACTTATTTAGTCTTTCATACCTCCTGAAGAGGACCAGAGTCCATATTTTATCAAATGAATAATAACTAATTAATATTTTCCCACTAAATACAATACAGGACATAACATTGTAATGCAGTCAGTCACATTCTAAGTTCCTTTTCACTGTGCTATATTCATATTCCTGAATATTAGCCTGTGCTAGAACTTACCTTCCAATCGGGAATTATGTGCAAAACTTCTTCTCGTCTTCCAGCTTATTCATACCTTCTGTGGACATTCTGAAGTGTTGAGATTTAACTTAGAACTGAATGTGCATCTTTAGCTCCTAAACCTTTGACCTTTCTTGACATGGGAAGTAGGAAAAAGTTGGAATATAAAATAAAACTTTGCTTCAAACTTTTCATGAACTGCAGTTGCACTGGAATTTCCTGTGAGGTATTCCTATTGCTAGGAGTAAATACAGGTTCTCAAACTCTCATCTGGGAGGGGTTAAGATGCACATTCAGCTCTCCCTTAAATCTCAACATTTGCAGTCCAAGCAAATTTTGCAGCTGGGGAAGCCAAGTGCTCTAAAGAGCTTTAAATGGGAATGTGGGACTGAGATAGACTGTTGAGAAAGGAGACAAGGTAAAAGGGAAATGGAAGAAAAATAGTAACACTGTTACATTAGTAACACTTCAGAATGTCCACAGAGGATATGCACAAGCTGGAAGAATAGTTTTGACATGTTACTGCTGACTACTAAAAGAAGGTGTGGAATAGAGGCAATGTTTGGGAGATTCCTGCTTAAATGACTAGGTACAGACTGTGAGCTATTTGTGTCAGACCCTTTTTTCCATTTGTTTGTACAGTGCTGAGAACAGCAAGGTGCCAGTCTTGATCAGGTGCTACTTAATACAGATAATAACAGTACGCAAGGGGGATCCCCCCACTCTGATTCCCAGGAATGGGGAGTTGGACTGCAGACTTGGAGCCAGAAGTCTTAACAGAGATGTGTCCATGAATGGGCTTTAGAATGATTGCCAGTGGATGTTCTCAAGCCAGAGTAGCAATTCACTAGTGTCTAAGTGAAGAACTTTTCCATTCTTCAGCAACCTGGGGAGATATGATTTAAATATAAATATATTTACATAGGATAACTCACTTCATCTAGGGTGTTTGTCCAGCAAGGCTCTGCTTTTATCCAGCTTATAGACAGACTACTTGAGGTAGATGGAAGGAAGTGACCTCAGAGTCATATACTACTCATAGATATGCGTGATGGACTCTCAGTAATATCAATAGGAGAGTCACAGGGGCATCCAAAGGCAGAATGTGACTCAGCAAGTGACTCAGTTGGGAAGGGACCTGAGAGGTCTCCAGATTCTCCCATTGCCAGTGTGGTCACATCCTCTCCATGAAGTCTTTTTCACATGGAAAGTGGCTAATCTGCTAGTGGCACTGGAAGCACATACGCCGACAAGTGGATCTTGTTGGAACTCCAGCGTCACCAAAGGCTAAGGGTGGCAACTGATTTTGCACCTGGGTATCCCTGAAGATTTTCCCTGCAGCCCTTTATTTCCAACCAGTTCAATGGCAGAAGTGAAAGTTATGCTCTTTTGCTTCTTTCTTGCCTTTTCAGGTTGTTTTGAAGGAGTCATAAGGAGCTTTGGGAGTTCATATATGAAAAGAAAAGCATCTGTAATTGTGTGGCACATGAGAAGTCAAATGTCATATAGTACTTGCACAATGCAAGTTATACACTTCTTATATGTCTTAACAACAGTTCATTTATAGGGAGCCCTTTCAGCTGAGGATCCCAAATAACTTTACAAACATTAATTAAACCTGACCACACCCCTGTGAGAAAGGTAAGCATTATTACACTTACACTACAGGTGGGTAAACTGAGGCACAAAGTTAAAGTTGTGATCCTGCAAACATGCTTGTTTGCAGGTTCACAGGTAAGAAGCCTGCTTACCTTTACTATTTTGAGTCCTACTTCTATTTAATAAAGGTAAGCATGTTCCTATGGGTTTGCAAGATTGGGATCTAAATGACTTGCCCAAGATCAAGTTATGGTAGGCTGTTGGTGTGCTGACACTGCTATGAAATATACCAAACATGATTGCTTCCTTGGACACTGTCCTCTCAGCTCCCCTTTATAATCTGCTGCATCCATGAGTTGTCTCTTGTTACATGCAAAGACTGTAAGATCTTTGAGACAAGGACGATCTTTTTATTACGTGTGTAATGGGGCTGCTGTAGTAGTAATAATTATTAATCATAAAATTAGCAGCACAGCTGGAAATGAAAATCCATAAATCTCCTATTCCAGTCACTAGACTGCGGTTTAGATAGGCACCTTGCTGTTCTCAGCACTGTACAAACAAATAGAAAAAAGGGTCTGACACAATTAGCTCACAGTCTGTACCCAGTCATTTAAGCAGGAATCTCCTCAAAATTGCCTCTATTCCGCACCTTCTTTTAGTAGTCAGCAGTAACATCTCAAAACTATTTCATTTAAATGTCACAGTGCAAAATCCATACCATTGATTTGCAAGAACAATGGTGTTCCAATGCGGAGAAACTCATTTTTCTCCAGACAGTGCTGCATTTCAAAGTTCATATGAATTGATACGAAATCAGCACTGGACTTTGCTATAGAACAACTGCTTTTAAAAGGTCAGTGGTACAAGAAGGTGCATTGCAGAGATGGTTTGGCTCTTCATAGATTGTGTAGGTGCTTTGCTTTGCTCATCGCCATGAAGACTGTTATTCATAGAATCCCACTTTGAAGAAAAGGTGCTTGGCTAGCATGTTCCCAGATTGTTTTTACAGCCTAGTGTTGTGTACCTGTTTCCCAGTCAAGGAAAGAAAGGGCCTGAGTCTCCTCTCGCTTACACCAGTATAGATCAGAAGTAACTTCACTGCAGTCAATGGAATAAAATCATTGTTAGGTGAGAAGGCTCTAACCCAGGGAGACAGAATTTGTCATCTTGAAATTCTGCTCTGCTGGTGTTTCTGCTGCTACAGGTCTCTTGTTGAAACCCTTCAGCAGCATGTAATTTAAATCCAAGTGGACTTAAGTATAGACTAATAAAAAATTCTCTACTTCCTTACCTAGCATGGCATAAGCCCAAGCTGCATTCTGTCATGGGTCCCTACCGCATTTACAGTAAATGGATGGGCAAAAACACCCCACATAAACTTGCAAGACATTATATTAAAAAGGAAAGGGAAAACACAAACAGCTCAGCAGGGACTAAGAATGTACAACTTCTATTGTCTCACTCATGCTACTGCTGATTTGGCTGCTGGAGATATTAAGGGCTTGATTCTGCAAGCCTTTTGCATGAAAAAATCCTATTGAAGTTGAGTGACCGCTATTCATCGCATAGGTCACAATCAAACATATGTTACCTTGTAATTCCCCCTGCCATCTGTCTGTTGTACTCACCTGTTGTCTCAGAGAGTGTAAGCTCTTCAGAGCGGGGACCACTTTTATTTCTCTATTTGCACAGAGGAGTTGGGATCTCTAAGCACTTTTGCAATACAAGTAATTCATAATAATGAACTCCCAGCAAGGTCCTCTGCAGGACAACAGAAGAATTGCAATACCAGCTGACACCACTTGTCTATCAAGAGCTGGATCTTCTCTCTGCCAGTAGCCAGTACCAGATGGTTCAGAGGAAGATGGGAAACTGCTGCAATGGACAGTTATGCGGTAACATGATTCACTGGCCTGAAGGCAAAGGGTCCTACAATTGCATGGCATCCGTTGCTCCAGTGGGCGGCACTGTGTATCCAGGAGGTTCATTGTTTCCCAGTGTCCCATGCAAGAAGGGGGAACATGAATTTTGCTACACACAAAAAAACAACCAAACAAGAGAACCACTCCCTTTCTGTATTATCAGCAGAGTTCCAAGAGGTACATGTGCCAAAACTGGGACCCTGCCCATGTCCTGTTTCATTCCATCCCCTCTGTTGTCCATCACCTCAGATATTCTGCTGTGAGAACCATGCTGGCGGCACCCTGTGCCTGTGGGAATGGGAACTGGACCATTAATGGGTTTAGCTTCCCAGAGGGAAGGGTGGGGGAGGGGCGCAGCAGAAACTCAGGTTCTGTTTTGCAGAGGCACTTGGAACTGCCTCGCTGAATAAAGAGGATCTCTTGCAAGCACCTTGAGCCCAGAGTGATTCCTGAGCATGACAGTGCCCATGTGGAGCCTCTCTGTAGTGACTGAGGCCTGTCTGTGTGCATTTCATTGCAGGTTCAGAGCAGATTGTCAGCCCTCTATCTCTTTACATGCTCCTGTCATGTATCTACTTCCATACTGAGGCCTGGTAAAACAAAGATCAGTAGTACACATCCGAAAGCTGGGATGCAGCATATATTCCTCTCCATGATGAGCAGCCATCTTTGCTGACCAGTGCATGGGGGTGAGGTGGATCAGCCCAGACCCCTTCCCTTCCCTTGCCACTCCCCAAGCTTTCTGCAGTGGGTAGCCTGCAGGTATGCTCTAGTTGGAGGGCAGTCCTTGCACTCAGCTCAATGTACGGATTGTCACTGTGGCAGGTGCTCTGCACTGGAGAAGCAACCATTGTGGCCTTCCCCACCATTGCATATGTGACGCTTCCCCGGGGTGAGGCACCTCACTACCACCTGCTCTGAGAGGGAGGAAACCTTGTCTGTGCGCACCGCAGGTCAGTTCCCTGATTCCACCAGCCACCGGCAACACAAGCACTCCCCTCTGGGCCAATGTGGTCCCCTCTCTCCCTCTACCGGTTAGCGATAGGCGTGTTCCAACCCTTGAGCCCTTGGAGCATCTCCAGGAGTGTTCAATCCCAGAGCCACTTGGCACTCACAGAAATCCCAGAGCCAATATTGCCAAAGGAACAGTACAGCCTTACTAGCTACACCTTTAGATCACAGGCCGCTTAACACATAGAGCTTAGATATGTTGATAGTAAAAACAAGCAAAAGTTTATTTAACAAAGGAGACATTAAATTGATAGCAAGTAGAAATATTGGAAATAAAGGGTTACATGTAAAACAAAATCATAACATGTATACTAATGCCTAGCCCTAACTTGTAAGGCTTTTTCCTGTCTAATGAAGTTTAGCTCACCCAAAATCTTTCCCCGAGCATTTAACAACCAGGCTGGCTGTGACCCTCTGTTCACAAGGCAAGCGCTCTGGCAGCTTGTCCCCTAGGTGAAGCAGGCAGGGTGTTTCTCTGGGCTTCCAATTAGTTTTGACATGCCGTTGTCTTCTTTCACATACATGCATAATTTTTCTTGTAGAAAATCTCACCTGCAGACTTCATAGTCTCTTGAGTGGCATTTTGCTTAGTCTGTCAATAGGCCACTGTTGTGAAGGACACAATATTCAGTTTCCATATAGCCAGACAGATAGCTAAGTACCTCCTGCCTGCCCAAAGCAACCTACATCTCCCCTTTTGGTGACCAGCCCCAACTCACAGACCTCAAGGACATAATTTTCAGTATATATATAACTCCCTACATATTATCCAGACATACCTTTCACAATGACTAGGATGACAGGTGTACCACAGGCTTTCAGTGGAGAACTTACCTGCCACCCTTTATGACCTTTTGTATAGTATCAGACCCAGGAGATCCCTGTCGTCCTTATGCACTCCTCCCACCCCATGCCCTCTCAGTTAGTATCAAGAGGTCCCTGGGTCACAGTGTTCCCGCAGTCCGGCCTTAGGCAATTACAAATACATTTTTCACACATGTATATCATTTTATTATGGGCCAGATTCTGACGCCCTTACTCATGCTGAATAATGCCCCCATCCTACCGTGGCACCACTCATTTCACCATGATTCCTTGTGGAGTAAAGAATTATGCAACCTGAAGGAACGTACCAAAATCTGGTCCTCGGTGTTGAGCCTCCTAATGACCCGCAGCAGCGTCTCTGGAAGGAATTGCCCCTCCCTTCTCCTCCCATGAGCCTTCTGTCTCCGAAGGAGGGAAGCTGGCCTCTTCCCATCAGACACTGCTGCAACCTCACCCACCAAGAACACTGCTGCAGCTGAGCTCATTTGACCAAGTCATGCATCCTGTGTTGTACCTTTCCATCGTCACTTGACGCTGTGTCTCAGAAGATCCTTCCTCTGTTGTCTGCAATCCATGGCCCTACTGATAGGTTTAAGGTAAGGCCCACTATGATGAAATGTCAGTGATTAAGCTGGTGAATATTCATTCATCAGAAAATGAAATGATGCTAATATAAAATGAGCACAGAACCTACTCTGGTTTTCATTCAATTAACAGCACAATCATCACTAACTGCCCTGTGGTGATGTAGATTTAGTCAAGTCATTAAGATTTCAGATTACATGTGGTGCTAGCTCCCTTTTCTCTGCCCCCAGCCTGTTTTTCAGCCTATCACAATACAAACTGAAACAAAATCACCAGGGGTTAAAAAAGCTAAATTGGATTACAGTCACACTCTTCAGAAAATAGAGTATTCCTAGTAATCGCATTTCATTGAATAAATATCCCTACATTAGTTTACATCACATTAGTATTCTGACAATGATTATTTTCATTATAATTTGCTTGTCCAGGAATAAGTGCAACAAACGGTGCACGGCGCACAAACAATTGCTGCACTCTGAGCTTTTATGTTTTAACGATGAAACTGGGCCCTGAGAGCAGCATTTATACAGTCTTGGATTTTAAAAAGCCCTTTTTCTTTCAATAATGCTGGAGACTTAAGAGCCAGATAACCGAGGGCCTGATCCTGCTCACTGAAGTCACTGTGAGTTCTGCCATTTATTTCAGCAGATGCGGGGCCTTTGGAAGTTGTTTTTGTTTATATTGCAGTACTCTCCAACAATGTGTTAGTCGCTTTCCAAATATATAGGACCAGATTGCTATACCTGCACTCATGTTGGGTAGCATTTATTACAAGGGGACTTCTTATGGTCAGGCCCTCTCAGAGGTCCAGAGGGGCCCGGGCCACTTCCAGCTTTTGAGGCCCCTAGCCATAATAAAAATTAAAAATGATGACACATGAAAACAAAATAAGGAACCTCAAAAAAAAAAGAGTGAGACATAATTTTAATATTTTTGTATTTAACAAATGTTTTTCTAGCCTTTTTCTGTGCAAATCAATGCACTAATTATTGAGGAAAAATCTAGCTTTCGTGCAAAGTCACAGTTGATATTAAGCATGGTGAGCTCAGTCAAATGCTCTTGTCCCATAGTTGAACGGTGATAGTTCTCTACCTGCTTCAACACATTGAAGGTGCGTTCACCTGATGCCACTGATGCAGGCAAACTGACAAAAATATGCAATGCAATTGTGATATTAGGAAACACCCCAGAGAGTTCAAGTTTGAGTATTTCTTGAAGCAATTCCTTTGGCTTGCAATCCAGTTTAAAGTTCGTGGAATATATTCGTTTGAGAAAGATGACCTCGTCACTGAGATCTTTTAAGATTTCTTTGTTGTACTGTTGCAGAAATTGTTCAGCTGCAGAAAGTAGATCTTCATTACTCAGTCTGTTGAGCTGCCAAAGAAACCCCAAAAGGGTACAAATTAGTTGCAGTGACTCAAATCGACCTGTAAGACCTGGTTGAATAGTCAATGATGACAAGGAAGACACTGACCCTATAATGCTGCTCGGCATTGCATTCAGTAGGTAAGTTGCAATTGGTGGAGAACTCAGGTGAAATGCCAATATTCTGTGCTACTAATTTGGACTCAGTCAGGATCGCATCCCGTGGTTCACGAATCTGTTGAATGTCATTGATAAGACTTTCAGTGTTATCCCTCTCAACATCAAGTGTAGTGTTGTGTGCTTCAATTACCGGATTAGTTTGATGGATCATTGTGAGTAGCTTCATCCACAAAGATGACATCAGAATGCATTCAAATTGGACATGTGCTTTTGAATAGACTGAAGTTCAGTTTGAGCCTGTGCAGTGAGATTGAGAGAGTCAAGCTCATTTAAAGCCTTTCTCACTGAATTCAAATGCTGCTCAACTGGTTGAACACCATCAATCCATGCAGACAATCTAGTTTTGGATTTCCCATGCCGTGAAACAGGAAGATATTGCTTCAGAATTTCCCACCTTTGTGGACTGCTACTGAAGAGATTGTACATTTGTTGAACAGTTCCAAACTAAGTAATTGCCTCCTTGCATGATTCAGCAAAATCAACACTTACCAGGTTTAGTGTGTGGTTTCCACAGCTGGAGAAAATACAGTTTGAATTATGCTCAAGCAGAACTGCTTGTACACCTTCGTACTTCCCAGTCATATTAGACCCATTGTCATAGGCTTGACCAATGCAGACTTGAAAATCTAACTTAAAACCTTCCAGAATTGCTAGTACTCGAGCAGCAATTTCTTTTCCAGTTTTTGTCGTGAAATTATCAAAGAAAATAAACCTTTCCTCAATTGAAAATATTGAGCTGTCTACAATCTTAACATATCGAATAATCATAGTGGTCTGTTCCTTGTGAGAACAATCTGGAGTGGAATCAACAATGATTGAAAAATACTTGGCATTCTCATCAAGAATTGTTGTTTGTACGAATGACCCACATAGTTCAATAAACTTGTTTTGTATGCGTGTAGAGAGATAATGGACTTGCATGCACTTTTGACTCTCTTGCGATTCTCGAACACGTTTAACATGCTCTGACAAAAGTGGGTCATATTTGCTGAGGAGCTGAACTATGCCGAGAAATTTTCCATTTGCATGATCACCAATATGTTGACTGGAACCAAAGAAAGCCAATCCCCGCTCAGAAAAAAAAAGGATGACATTCAGGATGCGCTCAAGAAGTTTTTTCCAGTTATTAGTTTCTGTAGAGAGTTCAGTCAAAAATAAATTCTCAACTGAACTTTCAGCTGATGCTGCCCTACTGGCTGATTTCCATACAACATTGTTTTCTTTGTGTGACGTTGAACTTTCAGATGCTGGTATTCGGTCTTTCAACTTCCTCCAACCTCTGTTGATGCTCCTTCTTGATTGATCAGAGAGAACTGATGCATTTGCAGCACTTTTGTTCAAAATGAAGCAAGGTGCACAGTACAGAGATTGTTTTTCCGTAGTCCAGCATAATCAGTCTCTTGTGCAGGTCTCACCATTTGGAAGAGTTTTTGTCAACAGATGAGTAGGGAAAGCATGATTATCAGCATCTCGTGGAATGTTACTTGGAATTTAAAAAAAAATAATTTGAAGAAAATATTTCATTTGCGCCGCAATGCTCTTGTCAATAATTCCAATGTCAGTCACAGTCAAACCTGTAGTACTCATGAATTGCTCTTGCTGCGTAAGATCTACATCTTCCTATGGCTGTTGATTTTCTTGATTGTACACTGGATCTTTGGCTGCATCTGTTATAGTTTGCACATCTCCTTCTTGACTACTGTCTTCATGTTCAGGTATTGGCATTGAAATATCACCTGTTGCAGTTGCAGAGTTTTCATTACCTGTAGCATTGTTTGTTGGGTAAGGCATATTTTCCAGTGGTTGAGAAATGAAGTTCTTGGCTTTGAGCTCTTACTGGCTGCTTCACTCAGTTGTTTTCACTGTCTCTTGCTTGCACCACTTTCAAATCTCCTCTTCATAGTGACCTAGCTGGTCAATATGTAGCCTATCCACACTTGAAATATTCTGCTGTAAATAAGTAGCTTATCTACACTTCAAATCTTCTACTGTAAACATATTGTGACAGGGTCAGGCCAGATGGCTACCGGAGAGTAATAAAAGGCAGATATATTAGCCCCAGGTTAAGTAGGTCCCTTTTCCCTGGGTAAGGTAACAGGGAAGGTTCCAGAACAATCAGGAAACTTCTGGAGACAATTAAGACAGACAGGCTGATTAGAACACCTGCAGCCAATCAAGAAGCTGCTAGACTCAATTAAGGCAGGCTAATCAGGGCACCTGGGTTTAAAAAGGAGCTCACTTCAGTTTGTAGTGTGCATGTAAGGAGCTGGGAGCAAGAGGCGCTAGGAGCTGCGAGTGAGAACGCGGACTGTTAGAGGACTGAGGAGTACAAATGTAACCCTTCTGCCAGGCCAAGTTGATAGCAGCAAGGGCCGGTTTCAGTACACAGGGGTTCCCTCTCATCAAAGCAAATGCAAAACTGGCTCGAGCCCCCACCCAGTGACCTGGGAAAATCTTACACACCCCCTGGGTGCCTCAAAGAGGCAATACTTCCCCTCTCGCAAGCACAGAGTCTCGGTGTAGCAGAGAATCTTTAATAACATGAGGTAAACGACATCAGCATTAAATTGGGGAAACACCACAACTAGTGTTCATTAACCAAACCATGAGCAAAGACCCACCCCAGCAAATTGGGCCACATCCTTTCCCTCGGGTTCTTGAGTCCCAGAACCCAAACATCTCTTGAGTCCAGCAATCCACAAATCACCCAAAGTCCAAAAAGTCCAGCCCCAGAGTTCAAAAGTTCATCTGCAGAGTGTTACTGTCCTGTCTGGCTAAAATGTGCCTGTGTGTGGGGGGAAAGAGGTAAGGGGCACCTTACGTGTCCTGAAGCTGACTGCCCCACAGGGCTCTGCTCCACCACGACCGGCTCCGCTCTGCACAGCTCGCAGTCTCATGAACACTCCACTCCGCCGTCTCACGAACAGCTCTGCTCAGCTCGCCATCTCACAAACACTCCGCTGTCTCACGAACAGTTCTGCTCAGCTCACCTCACCGTCTCATGAACAGCACCACTGCACTCTAGATCTTCTGGCTCCCCACTACTTGACACAGTGCTCGGTGATTCCAGCTCATAGTAGTGGGAGCCTTAGTGCTGGTGCACCATAAGGCCAAAGTGAATTCAGCACAGTACCTGTAGCAAGACTCTTAATAGACCCAAAATTGCTCTGACATTCCACAGTGGAGAGAGACAGAGGTGCAATTGGTGTTTCAGGCCCTCACAAAGGGGCCCACACCACCAAGTACTAATACCTGTCTCAAGCCTCTCTCAATTCACAGAGTTTTGGAACCCATGTCCCTTGCCTAGCGAGTGCTACTTAGTTGATGGTGAGTCCCTCCATCATAACAAAAGGCCCAGTACAGTTCCAAGCACAGTTCCCATAATCAGGGTAATAACAATTTATTCTTCCCGCCCCAATAACAGAGACACTGGGGATCCCACAGCAGCCAAAGTGACCATTTGGGCAGTTATGGCCTCATTCTAGGCGGGGTGGGTGTGCCTATGCAAATGAGATCAGCCCCTGAAGTTCTTTTCCACAACTTGCCACACCTCACCACCAGATGTCAGGTTGGAGCTCATCCTGACTCTGCTTACACAAGCATTATCAGACACCAGGAGGAAGGTCCTATGGTGAGGATAAAGAAGGTGTTGGGAGGAGGCCCTGGGGAAGTAGCTGTTGCACAGCTGTTCCAGGAGGCACTCTAAACAGCTGCATTTCACAGGGCCCTGGGCTGGAACTCGGAGTAGAGAGCGGCCCCGGGTTCCTCCCAAACCTCCCAACTCCTGGTCAGACACAGGAGAAGTTGACCTGCACTGTGGGTTCATGAAAACAGCCAAACTGAGGGCTGTTGTGAAGTTCCAAGGGGAGCAAATCTGCCAATAAGCGCAAGACCCACCAAGGGAGAGGAGGAACTTTGTCACAATATACACAAATGCGGAATGGTACACAAATGCTGAAAAGACTTAAAATGAAGGAATACTAATTAAGAACACAAAATGAAACAGTCAGACTGGTTATTATCCTTCTGATGCAAGGATCCCATGAGGATGATCCAGGAGCAGACACAAGTGGCCAGGCCACGGAACCGTGCCTGAGGCCGGAACGAACAAAGCAGGGGTAGCCAACCTGAGCCTGAGAAGGACCTAGAATTTACCAATATACATTGCCAAAAAGCCACAGTAATACATCAGCAGGCCCCCATCTGTTCCCACCCCCGCACCTCCCACTCACCAGCAGCCCCACGGATCAGCGCCTCCCTCTCCCTCCCTCATCTCCCGATCAGCTGTTTTGTGGCATGCAGTAGGCCCTAGGGGTAGAGGGGAGAAGCGAGGGCACAGCAAACTCAGGGGAGGGGGAGAGAAGGGATGGAGTGGGCGCAGAGCGAGGGGTTGAGCAGTGAGCACCCCCTGGCACATTGGAAAGTTGGAGCTTGTAGCTCCAGCCCCAGAGTCGGTGCCTATAGAAGGAGCCGCATATTAACTTCTGAAGAGCCGCATGTGGCTCTGGAGCCACAGGTTGGCCACCCCGGAACAAGGAAACACAGATTTGTCACAAGCATGGCTCTAATCCCTGGCAGGTGTCTGAAGATCCAAGCCACTCCTAAAACCTCTGTGTGTTCAGGCAGAAGAACGCTCTTCCCGTTTCACAGACAGAACAATTCAAAGGAAACTGCTCCTGATCTCACTCCCACTGGAATCAATAGGAATATTCCTGTTGTGTTCAGTGGGAGTTGGATCCGTTTTTCTATGAGCAGGGACAATATGGTGCTAATATGTCATGCACACTAACGGTGAGGTTTAATAGGGGTGGGCAGCAGTTAACTGAAATGAACTTTAGGTAACGATCCAAGACATAACAACTTGGAGGTGGCAGAGGAGAAGAAGGAAACAGAGCATACAGTACAGGAAAGGGGTTTAACAATAGCTGATATACTCATATGTGACATCAGTGTCTCGGCTCAATAGCCATGGATATCATAAAACCACCATGTACAATTAGACACAATCTGTGATCTGTGTTTCATTATACGTTCGGAACTAACACAGCGTGGTTACGAAATTCATTCTCCTGCCTTAGAGACCGTATGGTCTTTCCAGGGTAAGGCTGAGGTCGCTGTCTTGTGACAGCAAAAATCTTCTGTTTTCTGACTGGTTTTTATAACTTTGCCAGCATTGAGTTAATTAGTTTGATTTTATTTTTGTATATGGCATTAGCCTTGGGGAAAAAAATAAAACAAAACAAAGAAATGAAGCAATTCAGTGCATGCATGAAAACACGTAAAATGGGATGTAAACCCATAAATCTGATCAGTGTGCATATCTGAATATTTTATTAATTAAAAGATAAATCATATTTTAAATTGATCCCACATTGTAGCTGTTTTGACCAGGTATGTTTAGAACAGGTAGAGGAGGGTGTTCAGTTGATTTTTAAAACTGATTTTTACAAGTTTGCATGGCTGGGGGGTGGGTAGGGTAGGGCCATGGGCAATAAAAAAAACCCAAATCACCATGTTGTTTAAAATCACATGCAATTTCTGATCCCACTTTAAGCACAACGTTCTAAAAGCACCTTTGTTCCATTTGGCAAAAGAAAGCAATAATCCAGGCGCTGGTCTTTGCTTGTAAACCAAATCCAAGGAGCAAAAAAAACCCCTTAATCTTAGCAACAACAGGATTTGGCATTTTAGACCAGGAGCTTTGAGCAAAAAAAACAAAACAAAAAACAAAAACCCACCACTTTTTGGAAAAGTTAAAACCTAAGCAATAATTTTTTCAAAGCCTCTTTTGGGAAAAGAATGAGGGCTTTGCTCCAGTGCAGATGGATGAGCGCAGGCATGTCCCACACAATGCGGCTTCTTTCAAATAGAAAATATGTCATCACCGAGTAAAGGCACTCTTTTTGCCCTTACTGCTAGTACCAACTGCAATGGCTTACAAAAAGGACTTTATTTACTAAAGCCCGGTTCTGTGAGCTGAAACCTACACTGACACACACCTTACTCTGGGAATAGTCATAATAAGATCAACAAGAAAGGGATGGAGAATTTGGTCCTTAAAGTATGCATTTATTTTGGATTTATAATACACACCTATTGTACGTATAGATTTATTATGCACACCTATCACCAGGGCGTGTATACAAAGTTATTAAACAATACACAAAGGATGACATTAATTGATGTGCAGTGCACATGCAAGGTCCTATATGCGAGTTATGCTCTGGAATCTGCACTCCACCAGGGGATGAGAGCAGAGTGTCTTCACATTTATGATTTAATGTCCATTTAGATAACCCCTCCCTCTACAGGTCCCTTCCCCATGCATCCACAGGGTTGAGCAGCTTCCCTGCCGGACAACGACTTCGCTCTTGAAGGTCTGGTGAGTAAGAAATGATGCAACTATGTTCTTACCTCTCCTGCGGGTTTTAATGTGAGAAAGGCCTTAGATTTTACTCAGCTCTTATTGACTCAGACTCAGGATGAAGTAAAAGCCTCAGGGTTTGTTAGGCATTATTAATAGGCAGATCTAGTATGCCTATTAGGTGTAAAACTATTTTCCTGGCTTTGCTTAATCTGTGTTAGTAACCCTAAAAATGACAAGATTTCTTTACCATGTTAAAAGCAAAAGTGAAACTGACTCTAAACAGGCCATGAACCTAGCCAGAGACCCTGGGCAAGCTAACAGTGAAGTGCAAAAAAGTACATACCAACCTGAATTCCATGAAAGTAGATCAGTTGCATTAATAATCCAAAGTGTTATCCGTGACACGTGGATGTATGCATGTCATTTGAATGTATGAGTTTGACTTCTCATCTCATTTACACGGCTGCAACCAGATTATGGTCCATGACATTTTACGCTTGACAGTTAGTTTCTCCTGAGTTTTATTGTTAAACCTTCGTACTGACAGTCAGTCAGTAAACAATAACCTGCACCCCCAGCAAAATAATATTTGGCCTAACCTTGATCAGATTCTTGCAGAATCAGGAGATCATAGCTATTAGAAAGGGAGAATACCTATTAGAGTTAGATCATTGAATCAATGCATCCTTCCAAGTGCAAGATATAGAACTTGACCCATCTCCCATTAAAGTCAATGGGAGACTTTCCATTGACTGTGAAAGGATTTGGATTTGGTTCATAACCCTCGTCTGGAGGACATATGCTGATAAAATGATATTCTACTTCCTACTTTGATGGGTTTCTTCTTACTGTCCCTTTTAAAATTAAAACATGCACTGTAACCTGGCTTTCCATTGGAATTGTTTTGCAGGAATTCGATGCAGGAAAGATAACAGCTGATTGTTGCAAGGACTTACTGTGGTAAACACTTTTGTGTTCCCTTTGTGATGTGGGCTTGCTGCCTTCCAAAAATAAAGAGTGCTCCATTTTTCCCATACAGAATATTTATCTTCACCCACAGCCTTGCACATTATGTTATCTCCCCCGTGTGGAACCTCAGCAAAGCACTTAAATCATGGGGAAATAACAGCACACTGCAAAGAAACAGGATCTGGTGGGGAGACAGCAATTTGCCTGTGTACGGGAACTGTTTGAAATTAAACACTGCCTGTAAGTATGAACATCAAGCCCAGTCTGCAGAGCAGGGCAGCCCTTTCCCTTCCACTGTACTGTAAACTAGGGGGAAGATGCATTACAATTCTTTCATTGAACGCAGCTGAGCTGAGAAGAGTGCCATGCTCTGCCCTGCATCTCTATGCTGTGACAGCATGTGGAGTAGGATGAACTGCAATGGCTAGAGGGCTTCCCTGCAGCTGCTGATGCACTAGTGTCAGACTCCTGTCTGGCAGACAGCCCAAAAAGTAAAAGAAAAAGAGAGAGAGAGAGAAAGAGAGAAATGAATGATAGCGTCTCCCTCACTCTCTTGCCCCCTTCCTCCACTTGGAATCAATTCACATCACCAGGCAAAAGAACATCTGTCTACAGAAAGGAGAACGTGTACAGTTGTCAGTTCTAACAGGTATTAAAATCATTATTATGAGCACACACATCGTTATCCGCAGACTACTTTGTAAATCCAATCCTTCAGAGCCATCAGGCAGGCCAGCAGTTTCCTCTACAGTAGATTCTACCAGGGAGATGATTTTCATCTAACAAGTTCCCAGGGCTGGAGGAATATCCATCTGCAGCTGCCACTGCTCCCTGAAGTGCGTGCTGCAAGACTTTACTGTGAGAAATGGATAATACAGTTGCTCGCTTGCGCCTCGTGCTGTTTCCCCATCATGTGCCCCCTTGAAAGGGATGGTAATTGTTTAACACAGCAGCCATAGAGCACGGTGCCTTGTGTCAGAAAGCAAGCTGATTGTCTCCAGACTCGAGCTTAACTGAGGTAGAAAATTGTCATTAGTTAGTTGCAGTGATGAGTAAATCTTCCCAAGTGACATAGGGGTGGCTTGTCCTTATTAGTCACTTGCGGTGTCTGAGCGTATGGCCCCACGGCTATCGAGCTGCAGACTCAGTGAGGGTTACAGCCCCACAGAAATACGCATTTGTCCGATATGTTGGCACTAGTGGCTAGGACCACATACTATTGGAGATGGGCCTGAATAAAGATTCCAAGACCACCCTGAATTTGGTGGAAGCTAGTGGAAGCTAGTGGGCTGATCCAAATTCTGAGGTTCCCATCTCTGGAATAGGCTGTACCTAGGAGTTCTTCTACCTATCTATGGAACATTTATGGGCCCCATTACCGTGATATCTGAGCACTTCACCATCTTAAATGTGTTTATTTTTCCTCACAACACCCCTGTGAGGTAAGGGAAGTGATCTTCTCCTCATCTGACAGATGGGAATCTGAGACACAGAGGGCTAGATCCTCAGAGGGACTTAGGCTCCGCATTGCACCACCGAACCACAAGGTTCCCTGGTGCCTAGTGGAATCCTCAGCCCTGAGTTAGGCACTCTGGCTCCCTATGCAATGCATGGGCTGAGATAAATGCCTAAGGAAAGGATCCTCAGAAGCCAAGCAGAGTGAATAGCTGCCTAATCTAGACGGCCAGGGAGAATGCAGAGGAAAGGGATGAGGCTTAGGCCCAGCTCTCTTAACTCTAATTGATCTGGGCCCTCAGCACTGGGCTGAAGTTGGGCACCTAAGCCAGTTAGCCCTTTATGAGGTGAAGAAGGGAGACTCCCCCTCCCCTCCATCCCGTTATAGCCAGTAGCTCTGGGACAGGGACTTGAACACAGATCTCCCACCTCCAAGGACAGTGCCTAACTACTAGGCTACAGCTGTCTCAGTTACTCCTGTCCCACTTTGTATTAAATAATTAAACGGTCATTGGGCTGGAGAGCAAAATTGAGAGATTTGACGCAATAGGCCTTGGCATTTGAGAGACTCAGGCTCAAGTCCCTGCTCCACTAAATATTTAGTTATTGATACAAACTGGAACAGCTTCAACAGGAAGGACTCAGAGAGAGCCCACCAATAGTCTGGTAGTTGGGGCTGGGAGGTGGCAGCAGGCTCTGAAGCAGGGTCTCCTAGATGAGTGTCCTAATCACTGGCCTATTCTGGGGACACACACCTCACCCTGAAAAACAAATTCACAACCTGCTTGTCCCCAGCTGCCTCTTGTGCAAGGTCCGATCTTGTGTGTGTACTGGGTCTGGCCCTGCTGGGGAGACAGGTGGAGAATGCCTACTGGGTCTGGCCCTGCTGGGGAGATAGGCGGGGAATGCTTCATTTGATAATTCTGCTTCAGCGTGAGCTCCACGCAGCTCATCACTTGTGGGGCGGCATGAGGGCGAGGTAGCTTTGTGCATGACCACAGGTGGAAAGTCATGTGCTTTGGGGACTAAGCGCCTACAGGGCTGGGAAGCGCTTTTGAGAATGTCAGTGGTGCCTAAATATTGGACGTAGGCACCTAAATAGGCAGTAAGGCACCTAGGTACCTTTGTGGATCGAGAGTTTCTGAGAGACTAAGGCCCTTGAGAGTTAGGTGCCTATATACCTTTGAGGATCTCGGATTAAGTGATTTGCACAGGAAGTCTGTGACAGAGAAAGGAAATGACCTCAAAGCCTCAGCTTGAAAAGCACTTTACTTTCCAAGTCTGAAAATGGAGAGGCATTTTCCAGAGCTTAGTGTACAAGATGAAGAGTCAGGAACTATATTCTATTCCTATCTCTGCCACTGAAACCCTTTCAATCTCTGGGCGAGTCACTTCACCACTGTGTACCTCAGTTTCCCCATATTTAAAATGAGGACAATAACATTGGGTGACTTACTCCCAGGCATGTTGTAAGGATTCATTAATAAGCTAAAGTTTAGTTAATATTTAATTGCTTTAATATTTCATGTTTAATTAACAAGAAGGAAATGAGAGATGAGACGGCTCATTTCCTTTGCTGAATATTTTCTGTTTGGGGCCTCCCAGTCTGGGTGCAGTGGTGTTTTGATTGCTGGGTCTGTATTGAATCCCCTGCAGCTGCTAGACCGCACAGCTATCTCACCAAGACTACACCAGGAGGTGATTCAGATGGCATTACACACTGTGGAGAGAGCCCACATTCCTAAGTGCCCAGACCTCTGCTACACCCTGTATTTGATTTGCTTCATTTTCACTTGTTGCAATGCTCCAATTAAATATATATATATATATATATATATATATCCAGTGAAGCCACTGAGATACAATTTGGATGCTTGAGTCAAAAACTTTGTGGCTTCGGCAATCTCAGCAATTTATTTTGCCCCCACAGGTCGCATTTAGTCACAAATTACAATGTGGAAAGTAGGTAGCAGAGTCTTACACTTCCAGCAGGACTTTCAGAAAAATTGATATCTGCTGATGTGATAGACATGGCAGTTAGAGGCTCCATTCGGACTGTTTTTGACTTCTATGATCTGTATTGCCTTTCCCTTTCAGATCTTCCCTGCAACAGCATGGTGGCTTAGCTGTGCTGGGTGAAGCAAAAAGGGCCAGATTTTTAAAGGTCACCAAAATTCTCAGGTAAGTGCCTATGGCTAGACCAACAAAGGGATTTAGGCATCTAACTGCCATGTTAGCCACCTAGGTCCGAAATGTAGCTCCTCAAAACCCTACTCAGCTGCTACCTATCCCTAAAAGCCTATTAAATTTCCACCAATTAAGTCCCCATGGCACCTAAAATTCTGCCAGTGGACATGCACAATGCTGCCTAAGCCCTAACACTGCTGAGCTGGTTGGTGCCTAACTCATGGCGGGCTGCTGAAACCAGGTGTTCCCTTGCCTATCTCACCTGTGGGGCCTGAGCCAGTAGGCATTTCCAGAGGCTGCCTACCCGATCAGATCCTGATGGTGCCCCCCAGTCCTCTCACACCCTATAGCCTACTGGTTTCCACACTCACCGTGGATTGTCAGCACCTCGGGTCAGGAGCGACAGAAGCTTTCTCAAGGGGGGGGAGGGCATGAGCACCTGAACCATGGCCCTGCCCCCCCGCACTGTCCCTTTTCCCCAAGACCCCCGCCCTCGCACTGCCCCTTCCTCTGAGGTCTCGCCCCTGCACTGCTTCTTCCCCCAAAGCCCTACTCCCATGCTGTGCCATTGGTGAGAACTGGGCCAGATCCTCAAAGGTATATAACACGCCTAACATCCAATGGGAGTTTGGAGCCTAAATACCTTTGAGGATCTGGCCTTACTTCTTGGAATCATGGAAGAACAGTGCAGCACCATCTCTCTCTGCTCATGCTTTGACCCACTTTAAGAGCCCAATCTAACTCTCACTGAAGTCAAAGGAAGGGCTCCCATTGACTTCAGTAGGCATCGGATTGGACTCCTGTGTCCAAAAGCCTGCTGCCCCTAAGTCTGCGATGGTGGTGGTGTGGAAGCTCATCTGATGCATAGCAGAGGTACAATCAGGATGTACATGTGCCCACTGGAGCATAATTAATGTCAGTCCTCATAGAGCTCTACTGGAAAAGAGAAATAAAACCTGCTAAATAACTACATGCAGTGATAGCCATTGGCCGGAGGGATACCTGCAAAAACCAACAGATTTATGGACCCTCTTGCTGCGCTGGGGCCATGTCTACACTAGGAGCATTTGTACACCAGTATACGATACCAGCAAAGTGCTCCTAGTGCGGACACAGCTTATACCAGCAAAACTGCACTTTTGCTGGTAAAATTGTCTGCACCCGAGCTTTTGGTGGCAAAGCTATGTCAGTCACACATCACACTTCTTCACACCCAATTCACATAGCTATGATGCAGATGTCTAGTGTAGTCATGGCCTGACATTCTGGCCTTCAAGAAAAGAACCGAAGGGATATGAACGGAAGTGATATTTCTCCTTAAAATGCATCTCCTTAAAATAATCATAATTAATAAATATTAATGTGAGACCAGATCCCCAAATCCAAATAGACCTGAACTTTGGGAGGAATTTTAAATCTGGATCCAAACCAAGACCTACATTTTTAATCTCTAGTTTAAAAGAATTGCAGGAAATACGTGTGCAAGGTTGGACATGGCAAACTGTTCATGCCCACCAGCAAAGCAGTGGACAAGACACAGGGCTGGTAGGCAGAAAAGCTAGGTTTTGTTTCCAGTTGTGGCCCAGATTTGGTGTGTGACCTTGGGCAAGTCAATTAATCTCTCTGGGCCTCAGGATCTCAACCTATAAAATGGAGATAGTGAAACTTACCCTTCTTTGTGAAGTGCTTTGAGATCTATGACAAAGTCCTAATTATTACAAATAATTAGAGATTCTGGTTTCTGTTTCTGGTTTCTGTTTGTTTTTTTTTAAACAGATTTTCAATGGTTATTTCTGGCTACATTAATGTCTTGTAAATCCATAGATAAACTATTTTTGCCAGAATTGTGTGTGAGAAATCAATTATTTCATTAGGAATGAAATAAGGTAAAAAAATATGGTAAAATGGAAACACATAAAGGGAGAAATAAACTATAAAATGTAGATAGGGATATGTTGCAATAAAGTAAAAAACAGGAATTAGTACATATAAACCTCGGACTTGTTTTAATGAGAATGTGTATTTAATAGACTCCAGATGTTCAGAAAAGAATATCTTGTTATGTTCAAAGGGGTAAAGCCTCTCATATGTGTACATCATCAGAAGGAAATTTATCCAGTGACTGACATATGTCTAAGCAGTCTTTACAGTTCCTTTTGTAGTTTTGATCTTCTCCTGTCTCAATAACCCATAGCTTTATTCCAAACATGTTCTGAACCCCGTTTCCTTTTCACCCAATTTATCAACTCTTCTCTAATGAGATGTCAGACATGTACTGGAGCCAAGTGTATTCAGACTCACACCAAGCTCGCAACACTCTCAGCTTCCTTTGTGGTCTGATGTCTTCACTGGTGCCACTAGTACTCCTTTTCTTTTTGCGAATACAGACTAACGTGGCTGCTACTCTGAAAACTAGCTAGGTTAGCTCTCTGAATCAGATTGTAAGTTTCTTGAGGGAGATAGCCCCTTGGCTCAGATCCTCAAAGGTTTTTAGGAGCCTTATTGTCATTGAAATCAATGGAAGTTAGACACCTAAATCTCTTGGAGGATCTGGCACTTGTCTTCTATGTCGCTGAAGCTCCACGCACACCTGGTGTCAATAACACTAATCATGCTCCACTATCAATCCACTTTCTTCCTGTCACCCAGATCTGTAACCCACAGGGGATGCCTTTACTACAATAACGATGCTCTCATATTAATATTTTTTTTACAATCTGTCTAGGATTCTCTGCCCTTCTTCTATAAAATATCAGATGCAGCAAAGACTATGGATTCTGGGTGCTCAGAAAGGAAAGAACCTCCCAGCAAAGGGATCAAAGGGAAAAAACAAACCCAAACAACCAGCTGACAAGGTGCTGAAGGCTGAAGAAAAATAACAAGTGTTGGTGTGAGTTGCTGAGCCAGGTAGGAGGAGATGAGTGCAGAGCTGGAGAAAGGTACGAGGTGAGCAGCAATGAGTTTTGTACATCTGCACAAGTACAACCACACATGAACTGAAGCTGATTCAGATGATAAACCCTGATCCAGGTGGTCATATGGCCCTTAAAATGGTACTGCCAATCCCTTGGGACCAAAAATGAATTTGTAGGTAAGTGCTAGTTAAACAAGTTACAACCAGCTGGACGCTGGCTAATAGTTTCATGATCAGACTGGAAGAAAGTGTTTTGTCTCTTTGGATCAGAGCCCTTTTGCTAGGACCCCACTTTTTCATTGCAGTATTTGTATTACCATAGTGCCTAGGGGCCCCACTCATAAACCTGGGCACATTGTGCTAGGGGCTGTACAGACAGAACAAACCCATGGTCCCTTACCCAGAGAGCTTATCCATGGTCATCTCCCTCCTTCCTGGATTTAGCATGTTTCCCCAACACAGACATACACAACTCCAGAAGGTTCTATGAAGAACACAATTCTCATCTCCCATGCAAGCTGCCCTGGAGAAGCAGCTAATCTTACCCAACATCAGTTGTGTATTTGAAATCAGAGATGTAGGCAATTTGAAGGAACTATTCTATTCAGGTTCTTATACAGTACCCATCACTGTAGTACTGCAGGGCCATTTTGGTTCAGATTATAAACCTGAGCTGAATATCTGGGTTTGAAAATGACAAGACAATAAAGCTCTACTCTCAGCTCCCAAATATTTCCTCTAAAAGTTCTGTATGAGGGATTAGATTTACCAGCATTTACCATATTTACCAGCAAGTCTTAAAAAATAAAAACCCCACCTAATAAGAAAGAAGAATCTTGTATTACTTCCTTCAACAGGCAGAATTAAAAGGAATATTCCCACCAGCACTGATTATTTCTGTCTAGAAGGAGAGATCAATAATGCCCTGCACTGAAATAGAGAAAGGTGTCCTGTCTTTTGAAAGTAAATATAAGAAGAAGAAATATGTACTGTTAGTGGTGGAATCTAACAAATCAGGTTAGCCCAGGAGAGCAGAGGTTTCTATGTTATTTCTTTTACAACTGTTGTTATTATTTTGGGCTGTGTCAAAACAGAAGCAGAGCATGTGTGGTCTGACACCGAAGGATCTCACACTACATAGAGACATCCCTGAGAATGCACACAGGAGCCTCGAACCAGGCAGGGCTCCCTTCCAAACAGCAATCTATAGCCCATTGCAACCAGAGGTATTTATCACCATTACAGCTAAGCCCCACTGGTAAAAAAAAACCTGATCAATATTAATCTGAAGAATAACAGATCAGCTAAAGGGGCTGCAGCCAGGAGCTTTTTCTCATTAAGGAGCCAGGGATCCTGCCAGCCGCGCTGGGATTTCCTGGGAACCAGGAGGATCGGGAAGGAGGGGAAATCAATGTCCGGCTGCTGCGAGTTGGGTTGTCCCAGGCAAACTCCAGATCCCAGTGAGTTTCCCCCACGCGGGCAGGTTGTCCCCGCCCTTAAAGCCACAGCTTGTTCCAACCCCCCCAGCGGCCCAGGCGAGTCCCGGCCACCGGATCCAGCCCCCGCACGGCGGTCAGCCGGCTGCCGGTCACGATTCGGCGGCCGGGGGGAGCCCAGATCCCAGGGGCCGGGCACAGCGAGGTGTGCGCGGGAGCGGGAGGGCAAAGGGAAAAGGCGAGCGGTCTCTTTAAATGCTGGGGGCTGAGCTCTCGCCGGGGAGTCCACAGCCGGATCTAGAATCCCTCCCACCTCGCATCGCTCCGGCTCCAGCGCTTGTTGCTCAGCCCGGCTGGAGGGAAGCGCAGCCTGCGGCCGGACTGCGCGCTGGGGGGCGGCGGCCAGGTGAGAGTGGGGCGGGGGGAAGGAGACATGAGCCGGCGCCACGCCTCGCCCAGCGCTAGGAGCGAGGCGGCTGCTGTCCCAGCCAGCTGGCCCTAGCCCCGCGCCCTGGGAGCAGCCGAGCCCTTCTCCGCACGGTAAGTTTCCGGGCGCCCAGGTGGAAGAGGAGGAGGAGCCGGCGGGAGCGGGGGAGCAGGTGAGGGCGGGCGCACCTGGCCGGGCTGCGGCTGGTGGAGGAGGTGAGTGGTGGCAGCTTGCCCCCACCCCACCCCAACGCGGGGCTCTGGGCGGGATCTGAGCCGGGTTGGGGCTGCAAAGCCAAGCATTGCCCCCGCTTCTGGCGGCGCTGCTCCCGGCAGCCTCCAACAGGTGGGATTGCACCTCCCCGCTCCGCTCTTCCCGCACCTTTCCCCGCCCCGGCCCGGCCAACAGGTGGAAGTGCGAGTCGCACCCTCCCTTGCTAGTGCCGCTCCCGCGACCAGGTGCCCCCCTCGCCCGTCCCCTCCCGTGCGTGCCCCTGGCAGCCCCGCTCCCCGCCGCAGCAGCCGGGGGCTGCCCGCCAAGTCCGGCTCGCGCCTCCTTTGCCCCTAACCCGGTCCCGGGGGCTGCGCCGCGCGCGCGCCGCGCTCTCCCCTGCCTTTGTCTCTGCCGAGGGACGGCACGAATCCGATCGGCCGGTGGCCCTGATCCCCTTCGCCTCGTGCCCCCTCTACGCTTAGCAAGCGGAACTGCAGCGTGTTCCCGGGGGGCCGCCGGGCTCGGCCGCCTTGGCATTGCAACCGGCGCACGAAGCAAAGGGACCCAGTGCCTCCTCGCTCCCCGTTTGCTCCCAGATTTCCCCCTTTTGCTCCCAGAGCGATGGCCAGGGAGCCGCAGGCGTTACCCGAGCTGCGGAAAGAGTTCTTACTAGTTCTGCCACTGCCCTGAGAAGACCACCGCCAGGGCAGTAAAGTCTGGGGGAGGAGGTACAGGCCTGTCTCCTTCATCCTTACCCACTCAGCTATTGCTGTGCCCGTTGCTGATGGCTGCATATTGCTTGTGGTTGCAGTGGGCATGGGGAACCAGGTGGAGAAACTGACCCACTTAAACTACAAGGAAGTTCCTACCGCCGACCCGACGGGCATGGACAGAGACGAGGGTCCCAGGATCGGGGTGTCCTACATCTTTTCCAGTGACGACGAGGAGCTGGAGCAGCAGGACTCCGTGGCTCAGGATATGGGAGGCGAGCACCCTGTACCGCAACTCTATGACCCCCAGGTGCAGGAGGTGGAGTGTTCGGTTTATTATCGGGATGAGTGTATCTACCAGAAGAGCTTTGCTGGGGATGATACCACACCAGGTGAGAGGGATGGAGGTGGCGGGCAGCTGAGCACTTACACTCCGGAAAACCTGCTGAACAGATGTAAACCAGGCGACCTGGTGGAATTTGTGTGCCAGGCCCAGTACCCACACTGGGCCGTGTATGTTGGGGATTTTCAGGTAGTGCACCTGCAGCGGCTGGAGGTGGTGAACAGCTTCCTGACTGATGCCAGCCAGGGCAGGAGAGGCCGTATTGCCAACTGTTTGTACCGTTACAAGCCCCTGAGCCCGGCTGGGGTGGTGCGGAATGCCCTGGAGCAGGTGGGCTGCAAGGATCGGGAGCTGAGCTGGAGGAACTCTGAGTGCTTTGCTGCCTGGTGCCGCTATGGCAAACGGGAATTTAAAATTGGCGGGGAGCTCCGCATCGGCAAGCAGCCCTACCGGTTGCGGATCCGGCTGGGGGACAAACGCAGCCATACGCTGGAATTCCAGAGCCTGGAGGATCTGATCATGGAGAAGAGGAGGAATGACCAGATCGGTAGGGCTGCTGTGATCCAGGAGCTCTCCAGCCATCTGCAAGCTGCAGAGGAGGAGGAGGATCCAGGTGCCCAGACTGCTGCTGAGTAGCACCATCATGCGGCTTAGGCTGGGTGAGGGGGATTAAAACTGAAGGCTGCGAAATTGAGCTGTTATAAGCCCTTTGGGCTGCTTCAGTGCAGCTTCATTCCAATCACATGTGAAAGGAAGGGGGAAAGCTGATTAAGTGTCTGTGCTTTAGTACTTAACTCCTTCGGTGCTTGGTAAATCTCTGACTTATTTGTAGAGGATAAAATTGGGGGAGATTCCACCACCCCCATTTATGACCTTCAACCCCAAACCATCAGTCCCTTGGCTGCCAGTAGGTATGGATCTTACATGGTGCTGAGTGCTTTCAGTTTCTATTGAGTTCAGTGGGAGATGAGGGCATTCAGCACCATTAAGAAGGAGCCAGCACCTTGTAGGATAGGGCCCTTTAGCTCTCAAGTGGATGATTGACTGTCCTAGCTGGGAAGTTCATTTCCCTCCCCGCACCCCCTCCCCCACCACCTTCCCTTGTCTCCTCTCCACCTAGTTATCTTGTGGTTCCTGTTAGTATTACAGCAAGACCTTTGTGACTTCACACCCAACCCCCAGTCCTCAAAGGATTTAAGGGATAAACCACAGTTAACTTTGTGAAATAGGGTTTGACATGCACAGTATCATGTTAATTAAAGTAACTTGCAGACTGGTTGGGGGAATCCCTGTCTGCCTGTTTGTGTGTGGCTTCCTTTTATGTACAGTGGGCTAAATTGCCCTAATGGGGGTGGGAAATGACCTGAAGTGGAGGTTAGCTGTGATCAGGTTGCTATCTATGCATTGTAATGCACTGAAATCTTTTGGGGGCTCTCACTATCACCAAGCTTAACTGCATCAGCATTCATTTGGGGGCTTGATCCTGCTCCCACTGAAGTCAGTTGCAAAGTCCCCATTGACTTTTGTGGTGCAGGACTGGGCTGTAAAAGGAGCTGCTTCACGTGCTTTAGTGCATTTGGGTGAGCTAGGGATAAGTTAACCCTGGCAGAGGTGGTCTAGCATTTTGGCTAAGCCCCAGCAGAGGTGGAAGCCTCTAGCCAGTATCAGTACTGCGTCAGTCTTGTTTTAAGGCTATACTACAAATAGCACTTTGATTTGTTTGCTTAATCATGGGGAATAAAGCATGTCTTGAATCCCACTGCCTGGAATATACGGGCTAGTGATTAACTGGTAAAATTCCTAGAAGTAAGGGTCAGGAGAAATTGCACAGTGTCTCTGCACCGTGATATACAGTGCTGTAACAGGAAGTGATTGTGTGTGCGGGGGGGAGAAGACCAGTATAGAGGGGAAGGAAATACATTCCCTGACTCGGAAGTTATTGAAAATTCAAAGCTGGGGAAATTCTCTGTGTTCTCCCGCTACAAATAAATCCCTAATGAAGAGTAAGTTCAAGGTGATGCTTTGTTTTTGTTGTGTTTTTCCTGGTACATTGCTGAGCGATGTCACTAGAGAAGGAAAGAGGGAGTAGTCATTCTTGTTGTGCGATCTATCTCATGAAGGTTGCTTGAGTAGTTCCATCAACTAATGCATTTGGAGGAGGGCAAGGTGCTACATGTATCTAATATTACCTTTCAAAGTAGCAACTCTTTTTGAACTGGATCACTTTTTCCCTAGTCTTCAGTGCACCCTAATACCAGATCATCATGGATTCTTAATCTGTTCAGTATATATTTTCCTATGGTCTGTTAATATAAACTTCCCTGCCCCTTAAAACACAATAGCTGTGAAGCTAACCTGAGGATGAGCTAGAGTTAATTTAAATAGTGGAAATCAATATTTTTAAAGTAAACATGCAGTGTAATTAAGCGGTGTATTAAAATGACTCTTTTCCCTGCAGTTGTTTACTTCACTGCTTGCAGCCTAATTCTACTCTACAATCTCTGTGTTTTTTAAGATTAGGGTGAGAAACCAATCAATCATAAATAAGCAGATACTAACCTTGGAGTAATTAAGACTACATGAAGCAGCTTTCACCTGTAAGAAAGGATTATAAGCGCCTAATAGACTCCCATTGTTGTGAATCTTAAGTGGACAATGCAGAGAAGGGTTTCTTTTGTTTATGTTCCCCCCCATTAGACAAACCTTGTTCATTATTGAGGGGAGGATCAATTTACGGGGTTACACACTTAAAACGTATTGTACCTTTTCCCTTAATACTTTCTATGCTTTAATTTTAGGATGTGGAATTCTTGGCTCTCCTACGGAGAATTTGTTAAACATAAAGCTCCTTTTGATTGTTGTAGCTCAGGCTTTTGTACTGAGGAAATCTTTCCTCAATATACAGTTGAGTCATACTCCAGTTACTGTGATCGTTAAACATGCAATGTTGCTCAGAAAGCATGAAAACTATCCATAGCTGAACTGTGATAAGGTTAACATGTGGCTATTTCTCTGTTCAGCCACCATTAACTGGTTAAGATTGTAACTGATGTATTCCTAAACTGTATATCAGCTATTCTGAATAGGATAAAACAGACTTAAGATCACGTAGACCATGAATAAATGTTTAGCTATTGTTCCTAGTCCTGAAATTTTGTATAGAACAAAGTTTATTCACTATGTAATATATGTATGTAAAATAATATTTTCTTACAAATATTTTTGAAAGTTAAAAATAATTCCATTATGAGAATCTTACATTTTGAAAGTAAGTTATGTACATTATTCTGATGGCCTCTGAATGGATTTATTTTTGTCATTAGTGATCTAAAGTTTCTAGGTCCTACAGGATGGAAACTGCTGTAGATATCAAACATATTGTACTAAATTGTGTGTTGGTTGTGAAAATGTTTTCCTTTTATGTTTGAAACCTCAGAACGAACGCTCAAACCTCTCTTCCTTCTTCTCAGACATTTAGTCTGTTCTTACTTATAAAAACAAGACAAAAGCTGAGAAATGAGAGCAAAGCCTGTTAAGATCTACATGAAACTATTTTCTTGTCTCATGTAGTTATTAATGTACACCTCTACCTAGCACACAGTTTGGTACAAATCTGCACACAGGCAGAGATATTGTGACTCAAGCTTGAGACGTAGTGATACAGCTGAGTGGGAAAGTTCACCTAATAGTCAAACATAACAGAGTTCCTTAACCGCTACTTTTCACCTTCTTTCTTGAGTTCAATGATGCTTATGCTGTGAAATATAGAACATCCCATGTGTTCTGTTTCCACCTAAAATAAATATTTGCTTGGCATTAAAACATGCAGTTAGAGAATGGGTGTTACTGGAATACATAAATGTGACCTGCAAAGGATTTTTAAGAGAGGGGATTTATACCCTCTCCTGCTGCTTCATAATATGTGAAGAATGACTGAAAGTTTTGTGTTAAAGCTTTTGCTGCTTCTGCTTTCCCTTACTAAGATCAGCAAGGTCAAGTCTGCTTTTCCTGGGTAGTATTAGAGGATTTCTTTGGAAAAGGGCTGGGTCACATATGTATTATGATCAGTCACACCTTTGAAGGGATGTCTGTTGAATCTTTAACTTAGACATCTTTTCTCCCAACTGTTGAATAGGCAATGTTATTAAATAGATGCTAACTAGCACAAGCAAACCAGGTTTAAGCAGGCCAAGAGTTCACAGCAGGCGAAGTAACATAGTTACTCAGCTTTCAGTCTCCTGTGACTTTTTTCCATTTGCCACAGAGTCTTCCAGGGTAAACTAGACCGGAATTTCTAGTGTTTATATTTAAAACAAAAAACAGGAAAACACTTTTGTTCAAGCCTTTCAGGCCTTTGTTATACAGCAAAGAGAAGGGAACAAAATGAATCCCACTTCTATAGGTCCCATTTAAAATATAGAAAATGCAGGCCTGATCCTTCTACTGAGCTGCATTAAGATCCTGATTTAGCAAGGGCCTTAAGCATGCACCTAACTTTTAGCTCATGAGTAGGCTCCCTTAAAATCAATCAGTGCTTAAATTCCTTGCTGAATCTCAGGGCCTGCTGTCCTACACTTTGACCCACAGTGGGAGGAGAAGACCTGATGCTGATGATCTGTTTAGGGATGGGAGGGGAAGCAAGGGGAAAAAGTCCCATTGAGGAGTGCTGGGGAATCAGGATCATCCTGCACAGAATGGACAAAATTCTGCCCTCAGTTGCACCGTGAAATCAGTGGATGGCACGGGTTCAGCAGAGGGCAGCAGTCTGCCCAGCAACTTACAATTGTAAATTAGAGTGTTAACATTGTAGAATATCTTCCAAACTCTTCTGTCTGGTCATGTTAGACCCTTCTCTTTGCCTTTTGAACACTGAAGTTAACTTCTTTTTTTAAAAGCCTTCTGATCCTGCAAACACTTAACCATGTATGTGAATTTACTCATATCAGTAGTCCTATTGCCACTGAGGGAACTACTCTTGAGAGGATCGGGATTGTGAGTTCAATCCTTGAGGGGGCCATTTAGGGATCTGGGGCAAAAATTGGGGATTGGTCCTGCTTCAAGCAGGGGGTTGGACTAGATGACCTC
Source organism: Eretmochelys imbricata (assembly GCF_965152235.1). Classification (NCBI taxonomy): domain Eukaryota; kingdom Metazoa; phylum Chordata; order Testudines; family Cheloniidae; genus Eretmochelys; species Eretmochelys imbricata. The sequence goes on from NC_135573.1 coordinate 20,375,754, forward strand.
CTGAGGTCCCTTCCAACCCTAACCTTCTATGATTCTATGATCGTTACATGTATACTTAGAGTAGACTAAGTCTTGGCCGGACTAGGCCCCAGAAGTGTAAATATGACTCCAGTTAGGAAATGCAGATGAGCCATCGATTTCCCCAGGCTGTCAATGGTTTTTTATGCAAATAAGTCTTTTTTTTTTTTTCCCTTTGGAAAATGCCTTCTAATAAAACCTCTGACTATTGTTTGATTAAGTTACCTTCCGGGGGCGGGGGGGGGGAATAAACGCACTTAGAACTATTTCAGGTTACCCATTCCTGATTCTCTTTGAGGGCAAAGTATTGATTACAGCAACTCTTCAGAAGTTCAGTCAGGCAGAGTGATGGTCTGCTTGGTTTAAAAAAAAAAACAAAAAAAACAACCTAGCAATTTCAGAGACTCTATTTTCTTACCTGGAAAAAAAACATATTTTCTTCAGAGTGGAAGAATCCAGACAGGGGATCTGAACTCCCAGCTATACACAACAATTTTGTATAAATGAAATGCAATGTGTCTTTTTTTTTTTTATAGTATTCAGATTGAATTTCAATGTTTTCTTTCAGTACTAAAATAGGTAACCGAATGGAATAAATTTCTCCTAGTAAGATGCAAACTTTAAATGTGAAAGTTCTTTAGTCTTTATGAAAGACTTGTCCCTGGTGCACGTGAGCTTTATTTGTCAGGTGCTTTGCCACCTGTTCTTTTTGACAATTAGCTGCACCAACCGTAATTATTACAGCCATGTGGGAACAAATATTTTTGAAAGCAGAATTTTAATTTTATATGAAAGATCAGCTATGAAAAATTAAGTAAACGTAGGGAATTGCATAGTTTCGAAAGGCAGTTTCTTATTCTTAAAGGAATCTACTGTATCACTTACATACTTTTGAATCGACCAGTCTTATGAACTGAAGTGCAGTGAAAAAATCTGATGAGGTCACATCACTGCTGAATAGTTTTATGCTATTAAAGACCTTGTGAATTTAAAAAAAAAATCAGGGTAACTTCAAACATCAGTGGTTTAGACAATTCTTTTCCATTAATGTTGAATTAGAAGTTCTCTCTGTACGTACCTGAAGTTTTTATTTAACATTGCAGCACTCCATGAAATCATCACAATAACAAGTGTAATCGCAAAGTGATTTTTTTTCCTCCATGAGCCTTTTTCTGTAAGCAGTCTCTTGTCAGTAAATGTTGAATTGTTAGTGCTAATATCACTTCTTTTCCTGAGAAAGAAGTACAGACTCCTGATTGTACCATTTCCTTCAAAATGAAGGGCATTGCATAGTAACTAAAATGAAATAAATTTATATCTTTCAAAATCTCTTCCTTATTTGAACTATATATTTTTTTCTTCTTGTTGTTTGGGAAATTGTAGTGATCTCTCTCAAAGTGGATGTAGCAGGTACAAAACACTTGACAAACCAGCTGCCTTTAGATTTCAGATGGAAATCAAATCACGCTTGGTCACACTCTAGGTCTGAGGGAGAGAAGAGCATTCTCTACATAGGGCTGGATCCTTCAGTTGGTCTAATTGTCTGTGACTCCATTGAATCTGAGGATCTGGCCCATAATTTAATTCTAAAGGTGGCAATGACATCAGCAGGCGATCATACATTATTTCTTGACACCCATGGGTGTCCTGGCTGCCAATAGCTGTGAGAAATAGGAGCATGTTGGCACTTCCTGAGAGTTCACATGAAATCTTCACAGCTGTCACACTAACTGAACGTGTCATGTCATGGATTTTGAAACTTTGGAGGTCTTATGGGATCTGTATTCTGCTCTCCGGTAAGAGTTCAGATCAGGAACAAAAAGTTTAATGGTGAAGGTTATGAGGACTAGGCATAATAATAAGCCTTGTTATCCCTAGGGTGAATGTTCTTATTACAATTTGTCATGTCCTCCACTGCACACGCTACTAAAAAAATATTTTAAGTAGTCAAATGTACTTATTCCTGGTGTCCAGTGCCTGGCTTGAAAAAGTTCTTTCTGTCTTGCACAAATGGACTGAGTCTGGTTATACAAGAATGTTTTGTTGAATAAAAGGCCATCCAGAGTAAGTTTATACACAACAAGTGTTTTCTGTAGCACACTAACAGAAACCTCATTACAGGGGCCCTTAGCAGTCTACATAAAGAATCACAAATATGATGAAAAAAGTGGGGTTCAACAATTTAAGGAAGGATGGTGCTGGACTATACCTCAGGAGGCCTGAATTCAATTCATAGCTCTGCTACAGCTTTTTGTGTGCAAGTCTCTCAGGTCTAGTACCTCAAAGGTATTTCAGTACCTAACTTCCGTTGCAATCAGTGGAACTTGAGCACCTAAATATCTTTGAGTATCTGGGCCTTAGATAGGGTTGCCAATTTACACTGGATATATTAGTGGAGGTTTCATCACATGCCAAACTTTAATTAAAAGACTAATCTTTAATGCCTGGAGACTCCAAGACAATCCCGGAGGGTTGGCAACCCTAGCCTTGGAGTACAATTTTCAAAGGAACTGAAGTCCCATTTTGAAGAGTGACATAAGCACTGAGGAGCCTACATCTTACTGAAAGTCTGGGAGCCCTAAAATGGGGATGATACTTCCTTTCTCCCATATTTTGCTTTTGTCTCTTTTGACCGGAAGCAGTTTTGGATCAGAGACTGCTTCTTACTCTGTACAGTGGTATGAGGAGATCCTGATCTCAGCTGGGGCCCTGAGGTGCTACCATAATTAAAAATCATATTTGCCAGAGGAAAGAAGAACTGTAATGAGTAGGGCCCTACCAAATTCACAGTCATGAAAAACGTATCACGGACTGTGAAATCTGGTCTCCCGCTGTGAAAATGGTCTCTTGTGTGCTTTCACCCTATATTATACAGATTTCATGGGGGAGCCCAGAGTTTCTCAAATTGGGGGTCCTGACCCAAAAGGGAATTGAAGGGAGTTATTTTACAAGGTTATTTTAGGGGGGGTTACAGTTTTGCCGCCCTTACTTCTGTGCTTTCTTCAGAGCTGTGAAGCCAGAGAGCAGCAGCTGTTGGCCGGGCGCCCAGCTCTGAAGGCATCGCCCCGCCAGCAGCAGCGCAGAAGGAAGGGTGGCGATACCACACCAGGCCGTCCTTCCTTCTGCACTGGTGACGGCGCTGCCTTCAGAGCTGGGCTCCCAGCCAGCAGCCGCCGCTCTGAAAGCAGCGCCGTCACCAGCAGCAGCGCAGAAGGAAGGGTAGCAAAACTGCAAACACCGCCCCTCCCCCCAAATAACCTTGCAACTCCCCCCTCCCCCCCCCCCAGCTTCTTTTCGGGTCAGAATCTTTACAGTTACAACACTGAAATTTCAGATTTAAATAGCTGAAATCATGAGGCTTATGATTTTTAAAATCCTATGATGGTGAAATTGACCAAAATGGACTGAACTTAGTAGGCCCCTAGTAATGAGGATGTTCTGGACCATGGAACAGGTAACCCAAGTCACGGGATGTGGATTAACTGAGGAATACAGTTTAGCATTCTTGTTACCTGCTTAACCATAGACATTAGATGCTAGAGGTCATGCCTAAGGTGCGTGGAGAGCACCTGTGTGGACGCTTGCATGGTGCTAATATGCACTGGGGCGAGATGGGCCTTCATACACATCCACGCACCTCCCATTGAAATCAATAGGCAATATTTTTTTCTCTTTCCTTAGGACCTCATTGGTTTCAAGGGAGCTGGAAGGAAAAATGTGGCCTAGTCAGAGCTATGCATGTTTTATCTGCGGGCAGAATTGGGCACAGAGTTGTCACTGAGGGCAGAATCTGGCCCACAGCACTGCATGGATGGGGGACACTGACAATACAACTGTGTTTTTTTTTTAAACTACTCGTCAGATTAGAGGATACGCCCACCAACTGGAGAGTGAGTCGGTGATCATCCCTGTTCGAATCTGAGCTAAAGGCAGGCACAGCCCCGTACTCTAATGTGGGTGTCTAAAAGTGAGAGTGCCCAGTTCTACATTTGTGTCTTCACACTAGCACTTAAACAGATTTAGGTGTTCAGTGGATTTGGGTGCCCAAGTCTGAAAAGTGGGTTTACATTGTGTGAATTAATTAGAACACAAAACACAGGAAAAAAGCAGCATAAAATAATTAAATTTAAATATTAACTTAAATTCATCAGCAGCCTCCAGACTTGGAAATGACTCTGCAGGGGGAAATACTTAACAGCAGATGAAGACTGGGTAACTCTACAAATGTGCCTTATTGTATATATTGCCATGGTCCTGCTCCCTGGACACTAGACATATTATTTTTATTCTGTATGAAAAGAAGACCAGTTGTCTGATTATATTTGTAATTGAATCAGCTGAACTGTGTGAGACTCCAGTGCCAGAAGAAAGCTGGCATGTGGTCACCTCTTGGAAACATGCCACCAGAGCAAGATAATGGTGACAGGGCAATCTTATCTTACTCCGTGCAATTCCTGTGGGGCTCTGGGGAGAGACACTGCCACTTGGAAAACTGATTCATTTACTTGCATTCAGGAATGTAACTAAGGAGCCCATCTGATGTATTTAAAGCCAGAGCAAGAGGCCTTGACTTAGTGCAAATTCCTTACCTTGGGTATGAGGCTAGCTATCAACTATGTATTTCTAAAGTATAAAGAAATGGAGTACTTGTGGCACCTTAGAGACTAACCAATTTATTTGAGCATGAGCTTTCGTGAGCTCACGAAAGCTCATGCTCAAATAAATTGGTTAGTCTCTAAGGTGCCACAAGTACTCCATTTCTTTTTGCGAATACAGACTAACACGGCTGTTACTCTGAAACCTTTCTAAAGTATGGCTCTGCAAAGGATCCATATCTAGATCCATAGGAGACCCACATCAGAGAGAGGAAAAAATGCGGGCAGATATTTGGGCCCCGAGTCAACAAAACCTTTAAATATATACTTAGCATAATTTTGTCCTTTGATATGGTTCCTTGTTACTGTGCAGGGCCCCTCACCACGATACTTATTAAACATTTATATATAGTACAATAGGTGATCACAATGCAGCAGAGAGTAAATAAAAATGTAAGGGTCCCCAAGTCCCATTGAAAGGCATTGGGGCTTGTGCTCCTAACTCACTCAGATGCTTTTGAAAACCCCATTGGTAGGCCCTGAGCCAAAGAGCTTACAGCAAGAGTACGGAAATAATTCTTTATGGTAAAATGAAGCCTTCTATTTTACAGCTCATGACATATAGCTTTTGTAAGAGGTTTGCTTCAAATGTCTTTGCCTGAGATATGACAATTTTTCTCTGAAATTTCCCTACTGGAATTTCTCTTTCTGTCAATAAATAAGTCCTGTTTTGCAGACAGTCTCACAGAGTGTTGGAGAACTGCACTGCTTCTGTTAAAGGGACAGAGGAGGAAGTATAGTGTAAGTATAATTCACTTGCATAGTGTAGTGAAACCTTCCACCTCAATAATACATAATATAAGAATGGCCATACCGGATTGGACCAATGGTCTGTCTACCCCAGTATCCTGTCTTCTGACAACGGCCAGTGACAAATGCTTCAGAGAGAATGAACAGAACAGGGCAATTTCGAGTGATCCATCCCCGGTTGTTTCGTCCCAGCGTCTGGAAATTGGTGGTTTAGGGACACCCAGAGCATGAGGTTGTGTCCCTGACCATCTTGGCTCATAACTGTTATGGACCTGTCCTCCATGAACTTATTTAATTCTTTTTTGAACCCAGTTATGCTTTTGGCCTTCACAACATCCTTCGGCAATGAATTCCACAGGTTGACTGTGTGTTGTATGAAGTAATACTTCCTTTTGTTTGGGTTAAACCTGCTGCCTATTAATTTCATTGGTGACCCCTAGTTCTTGTGTTATGTGAAGGGGTAAATAATACTTCCTTATTCACTTTCACCATACCATTCATGATTTTATGGAGGTCTATCATACCCCCATCACCCAGTCTCTTTTCTCAGATGATCAGTCCGTGTCTTTTTAATCTCTCTTCCTATGGAAGCTGTGCCATACCCATAATAATTTTTGTCACCCTTCGCTGTACCTTTTCCAATTCTAATATATTTTGTTTGATATGTGGCGACCAGAACTGCATGCAGTATTCAAGGTGGGGCTGTTCCATGGATTTATATAGTGGCATTATGGTATTTTCTGTTTTATTATCTATCCCTTTCCTAATGGTTCCTAACATTCGGCTGAACATTGAGGGCATGTTTTCAGAGAATTATCCATAATTACTCCAAAATCCCTTTCTTGAGTGCTAACAGCTAATTTAGACCCCATCATTTTGTGTGTATAGTTGGGATTATGTTTTCTAATGTGCATTAATTTGCACTTACCAAAATTGAATTTCATCTGCCATTTTGCTGTCCAGTCACCCAATTTAGTGAGATCCCTTTGTAGCTCTTCACAGTCAGCTTTGGACTTAACTACCTTGAGTAATTTTGTATCATCTGCAGATTTGCCACCTCACTGTTCATCCCCTTTTCCAGATCATTTATGGTAATAATAATAATAATAATAATAATAATGTTTCATCTTTACAGCACATTATAGTATTACTGGGCTTTTACAGAGCCTCATCCAAAGCCCAGAGAAGTCAATGGGATTTGAATCAGGCTCATATAGTTCTTTTCATATATTAATATTTGTTAGTTAACTATTATCCTCATTTTCCAGGTAGGGAAACCAAGGCACAGAATAAAGTGACTTGTCCAAAGTCACACAGCAGGTCAGCCCTCACAGCTGCCCCAGTAAGTGGTGGAATCCCCATTTAACAGATGAGGAATCTGCCATTGAATGGTTATCTCACTGTCTTTAAAGAGTTGAGGTCACTCAGGACCACTCGGGAGGCGGTCAGCTCCTTCTTGACCAAAGCAAGAGAGGGAATCTATTTCAGGGCACGAATTATAACTCAGGGAGGTCCTGACTCTTCAGCCTGTATTCAGACTGCTAGACCATGCATCTCTCCAGTTAATGTACCAGAACATGTTTAGAGTTAAGAGTTATCATAGTTACCTAACTCTGTGCTGGTTGTGAATTAGAAAAGGGTCTTTTGTTACATGCCTATAGCACCCTTTACAGTGCCTATAAAAACATTTAAAAAGTCACTTCACATAACAGGGAATGAAGTGCTTGGTCTGGAGAGCAGCCCTGGATATTTCAGCTGTTTGTCTAATACTCAGTGGTCATCCTGAAATGTCAGTGGATATTATTTTAACATTTCACTGCATCTATGCATCACTGCACATTTTTAAGCCCTTTGGGCAACATGACATATGTCTGTCAAGTGTTTATTTTACCATGTTGGGTTAATACATGGAGCTACAGAGACAGTGACATAAGGTGACCGATGCTGGAGGGTTAGCAGGTTTGTGATAACATGATGCTGAGTAATGCTCATGCTACTGTAACCCTGCTGCCAGATGCCAATGGCAGCAGTAAGGGCTGGGTTTGATCTGTTTAGGGCTCCTCTTATAAAATACATAAAGCTATGCGTCGAGTCCCCACCCAGTCCCAGTCCCCACTTCTGGCTCTGGAGATTAAAATAAAACCTCCCTAGTCATCTTTGCAACTAAGTTTTCCTCCCTCACTAGCTCTTGAGAGGCCTTTGAGACCCGTAACAGAGACAATCAAGGTTCACACAACCCATGGGGAGGACAGGGGTCCAAACCCCAAAGAATAAACAATTGAATCAACTGATTATGTACAATATTATTTTACCATAAAAGTGCATCAAGTAAGGTATCCTAAAAACTAGTGATCCTCTGGTCATGAATGTTAATGTATGTACAGCTGGTCTGTAAAGAGTTGTGTATGTGTGCTGGAATTCTTAAACTGTTTGGGGGGCAGATTTGGTAAACAAGTTTGGCTTAGACAAAGGAATGTGGATTCACTTGTCAGGGTCAAGCTTTGTAAACCAGTGAACAATGAAAGTACAGTTACATGTAGGGTAAATAAAAAGCCATCACGTGACGGCTTGGTGAGCAAACCGGGGGACAGAGTCCGCGTCCCCCAGACAGTCTTCTTAGCTCTTTAGGCAGAGACAATGGACTTTGGGTACTCTAAGGGGAGCAAAAAGACATTTTAGTTATCCAGCACCTAGGGGATATAGGGAACAGCACTCTATGAGCCTTTCAAAATTGGATCCTCTTGGCCTGAAGGGCAGAAGCTGCTGACAGCTTGCTGTAAGTAAGAAACTCTTTTAGACAAAGATTGTAACTTCCAAGAATTAAGTTGTAGTCACTAAGAAGAGTGTTTGTTTTGCTTATAACCAAACCTGTCTCTTTTTCTCTTGCTTAGTATCACTTAAATCTCTGTTCTTTGTCAATAAACTTATTCTTGTTTTATTATAAAACCATCTCAGTGCTGTGTATTAAAGTGAAGGGAGGGTCTTTTCAGCTAACCTAACAGACTGGTGTGTGCACTGTCTCTTTGGAGGCAGCAAACCTAATAATTTCTGACAGCATCACAGTGCAAAGGACTGGATGCTGCACAGCGCTGTCTCTGGGGTTCACTGATTGTTACCTGCAAGGCAAGGTTTAAACTGGCTGAGTAGCAAAGAGTTTTCTGGCAAGACAGATGGGCTGGGGTATCAGGGAGCTGACACACAACTTAGCAGCAGCAAAACCCTCACTTGCTAAGGCAGAGGAGTAATACAGTACCTTACAGTTCTGGATGTTGTGACCAGACCCACTCAAGAGCACAAGTATCTTTGTATGAAAACGCAGAGAATATATTAATTTGTGTGTAAGAAACAAAGCAACCCAAATCAATATCTCAGGGTTTTGGTCAACCCCCAGTCCTGATTAAGTGTCCATCTTATAGAGGGAGGCCTAAACTCTGCCTCACCACAAACACCACCCACTCAGAGGTTGACTTAGTCTCAGTGGTAGCCAAGGGGTGTCTAGTGGTGGCTCTCCTCTGCTGGCCTGCTCCAGTCCTGACAGAACTGCTCCACCAGGTTCTACTCTGCAGGCCCAGCTCTGGGATTTCAACTCTGCTTCCAACAGTCATGTGGACTGGGGCTCTTTGAAATCAGTTCAGATTGCCACCACCACTGGTCCACTCAGGCCTCACTGCAGAATTAGGCTCTGTTCCACTACCTCTACTGGTTCAATTAGGCCTTGCTGTGGAGTCAAACTCTGTCTCTACAGGTCCACACCCACAATTTCGTCCACAACATGCCAAATCTCCAGCTAGGGAACCCAGAACAGGATTGTTGGGCAGAGGCCCTGCTCCCTACACTGGAGCATCTCATTTCCAAAAAAGGAGACGCCCCCAACCCCATTTGTTGAGCCTAAAATTTCCCACCCAACCAAAGTCCATTGCTCATGTTGACCACTTACCCAGGGCCAATCCTGCACAATTCCAATGCCCTTTCATGAGTTTCGTAATTATAAGCTATCACCTTTACTTATCAAATAAAAAATACATTTCAACAACCCCCCAAAAACCCTCAATTGGTGGAATTATGGGTAAAGAACATTATAATTCATTTAAATGAGGCCGGCCAGATCTGCCTTTTCACCATCTCTCCACTACAGAGAGAAAAAACGGAGAGTTCCATCCATCTCCACTGTCTAGTCCTGGGGCTCGCACTACAATGGACTAAACACATCTCAGAGATCTCCGCTGCATATTGTACCAATCTAATTTCCCATAAAAAAAAAAAATTGAACAACTGCAAGTTGTATTTTGTGTCGTAATTTTTCTACTCAATACCCATTTTTGACGTGGATATAGTATATTTCTACCTAAATGGAGGAAGTCTAGATTTCAATAAAATTAATTATCTTCATTTTTCTTAATGACAAATCAAATGGTGATTTTATTAAGAATGCTATTTTCTTAAACACTGGTGATGTGCTCAGTGATGATGAAAATAGGCAGTCCCTGTTTGGAGAATAAAAGAGGCCCTGATGCTGCAGAGGGATCTGTAAGTGTGGTCCTGTCACTCACACACAAAGTCCTGTTGAAGATGATGGGACTCTGTGAAGCAGCCATGATCTCTGTTTTACTGGTGCAGACTACAGGCTTAAGAGACCTTGAGTGAAATCCTGGCACCATGGATGTCAATGGCAGTTTTGCCATTGACTTCAATAAAGTCAGAGTTCCATTCTATAAATCACCTTTCATTCTGAAGGAGCACAAGTGGTTTCTAAATGTGGGCCTCAAATGTATGGGGTGCTTTGCACAGGCAGGCTCCTGGACCCCACAGAGGCTCATTCACTTCCACAGAGCTATGCACTGGCATAGGGGTGAACCCACATGCAGCTCATGAAAGGAGCAGGGCGTAAGGCATCTGTTCTATCTTTTACTTTTTACTCAACATATATACTATGGAGGAACCACCTGGGAACACTGGAGACCAGATAACCATATTTACTAACTATATGCACCATACAAAGCATAGGCTACATATACACATGATTGCTCTGCTAGGGTTCTGATGGCTTCTGGACTACAGGAGACAATAAGGGCCATTAATGACAGGGCCATTAAACAGCTCACAAATATTGCTCACATGACTCAGTTTCTACACACTACAGCACCAATCCTCCAAACACTTCAGTACATACTTAACATTTGTTCATGAATAGCCCTACTGAAGTCATACGGTTAGCACATGCCCAAGCCTTTGCAAGATCAGAGCGTTACCATATACAAGGTGATCAGTTGGTTCATCAGTGAAACACATCTCCCCTCCTGCTGGCTTTGACCAGTTTCCTAGCACACAATTTCAGCTGCAGTGATTGTTCCTCAACTCTATCCCTCTCTGGCCTGACATGGACAAAGCAGCTTCTGTAGGTTTGAGGGGAGGGAGGAATGATTCCAATTTAGCTTTGTTCCATGGCTTCTATACTTATTGGGTAGATTTGCCTGGTAGTTCTAGTAGGGCCTGCTCTTCTGGACCATGCAGGAGAAAGGATGGCCCAGCCCATCACTTATACAGAACGTCAGTTTGTAAAGCACTTTGGGGATCCTTTGGGGTTAGTGAAGCTATAAAATTGTATCCTAATCATTGCCTGCTGCATTATTGAAGAGCCGAGCAGGACCTGGGAGAACGTGCAAGCATGTTTGTGCACTGACATTTTTAAAGCACGTTCTGACTCTTCAGCTCACTGCACACTGAATACTAAACCAGCCCCTGAAATTTTCAAGCCTGCTGCCCAAGACCAGAAATTCATTCTTCTTTCAGTACCAGGACTTTTTGGATCTTTTAGCCATCTCATCCACATAGAATGCCCTCAGCTACTGCAGAAACACTGAAACAACCCCTTTCAGTTGGACATTTTTTCAGCTTGAATAAACAGTGGCCAAGCTTTTCAAACTTGATTGCCAGTATAAGGAGGTCTGGACTTAAGGGTCTGAGCACCCCCAGCTCCTACTGAGGTCAACAGGAATTGTGGCCATTCAGCAACTCTCACAGGCACCAAATCTGACCCTGAAAATACTTAAACACATGTATTAACTTTATGCACATGAGCATATGTGTTTGCAAGAGTAAAGCCTTATCTTTAAGTGTCTAAATACACCTGCAGGGGTGGGCTTGACAAAGGTAACTAGGGGCCTAACTTCCATTGATTTTGATGACAGTCAAATGCCTAAGCACCTTTGTGAATCCCACCCTACATGCCTAATTTTAGGCACTCAAGTTTGCAAAATTGATCTCAGACACCAAAGCTAAATGAGCACATCCAGTATTGGAAATTCGCAAATAACTCCGAAAGTGAATTAGGTTGGATGTACAGTTCAGCGGACTCCACTCAACTCCCAACCTCTCCAAAGTTACTTTTTTTTTTCCTTACCAAAAGTCTACAACTTAAAAAAGAATACCTCAAACATTAAAAAGTCTGGATATGAAGCATTAAGGGATCCACCCTATTCTCTATTACTATATGATACTTCAATACTGCACGGGGCTACCCGAACTTTGCCCCCTTGCTTTGGTTCGTAATGGAAACATGTTGCTGGATGTATACCGTTGACACTCTAGATTTATCCAGGGTTAGACTGTGTCCTTAAGGCCAGTTCTGTGCAAGAAGCAGTGTCCAAACTGCACCACCACACAAACCCAGAAACAGCCCAGGTAAACACCGACACACAGCGACAACCACCTGCTATAGTTCTGCTATTTCATTAGGGGGAATATACTATATAATCCCTGCCCCAGGCATGTGGAACAGTTGCTTCACCTACTCCTTGCTCCCTCTCCACCTACTTGCTGATATACAAAGCAATGGCTATGCAGGACCTGCACTGTGGGTCCAGACACAAGAGCTGCGTAGCCCTACTGTGCCTGCAGGGGTGGGGAAGCCATGCAGGTCTGTCATAAATATAAAGGGAAGGGTAATCACCTTTAAAATCCCTCCTGGCCAGAGGAAAAATCCTCTCACCTGTAAAGGGTTAAGAAGCTAAGGTAACCTCGGTGGCACCTGACCAAAATGACCAATGAGGAAACAAGATACTTTCAAAAGCTGGGAGAAAAACAAAGGGTCTATGTCTGTCTGTGTTACGCTTTTGCCAGGGACAGAACAGGAATGGAGTCTTAGAACTTAGTAAGTAAGCTAGCTAGGTATGTGTTAGATTATGATTGCTTTAAATGGCTGAGAAAATAGCTGTGTTTGGTGGTGGTAGTGGAAGTCCAAGGGCAAAGGGTAAAATAGTTCGTACCTTGGGGAAGTTTTAACCTAAGCTGGTAAAAGTAAGCTTAGGAGGTTTTCATGCAGGTCCCCACATCTGTACCCTAGAGTTCAGAGTGGGGAAGGAACTTTGACAAGGTCTATGCAGCAGTATTAGGGCTAAAGTGATAAAGAAGTCTAAGGAAATATAGTTCCAGAGAACAGTCAGCTGTGCCAATCAGATAAGTTTTCTTAGAGTGCTGGTGTGTTGGTGGAATGGAAGAATATTTTTCTATTTAGAAACTGAATGTTTGATCTGATTAAATTATGAAATGTGAGGGCTGGAGGGTTTTGGGAGTGTATGCCGATTTCGTAAGTTTGTATTTTTAACTATATTGATTACATCATCCCATAGCTATTAAAAATGTAAATGTCTTGTAGTGATGAGTAACATTGTATTATGTTCGTACTATAGAATGTTAGAAATGGATATCTTCAACTGAAAAAAGAGGTCTGACAATTTCATAGTAATTTATTTTGAAATTGTAGCTAGTTTTGCCAATTTTAAGTGGGGAAAGTGACAATAATGGTCCATAATTTGGACCATTACTACAGAATGCCACTGTTTTTGTTTTTAAACAAGGGGATCCTTATACATTTGGGCAGAATTATATACTGACAATTTTGGGGATTTGTGTTTGCAAAAACTTGTTTCAGCTTCATCGCAAAATTTTGGGAAAAGGCTGGAGAAACTGAACAGCAAGATCCCAGAGTATCTTTCATTGAGGTTAATTCTATTTTTACTATTGACGCACAGCTAAAATGATGGTGCAGGAAGCAAGTTCATACAATGAAAACAAGTCTCTTTCCCCCCTTCTTGTTCAGGAAAGGAATGGATGAAATTTGCAAGATGTAGGCTGGTCTAAAGCAGCAGTTGCTTCTTCAGATAATTAACATCAGCTTTATACTTCCGCAGAATCCTAGATGACCCCTGCAAAAGGTTTCGTTAACTAATACAGCATTCTACCACTGATACTGTGTAGGACTCATGCTTGTGGTTTATGACACATCTGCATTTCTTATGGGAAACAAACAAACAAAAAAAAACATCCACGGCCTAATGTAGATTGTGTATTTTAGCAGCAGTTATACGGGGGCAATTACTAAGGGGAAGGGGCAGTTGGGACAGTGTGGTCTTTTAGAGCTGCCTATTACATTTCATTGTGTTTAGGGCTGCTGTGAAGTGACCAGATGGCAACCTGAACATGAGGCTAAAGTTGGTTTCTTAGGCCCAGATTAGAGCCCTGCAATGGGACTGGGAGCCCATGGGTCCCACAGGACATGCTGCCATAATAGCAGGAGTGGGATAAAAAAATCAACAAACAATGCGGGAGTGAGTAGGAGTGGGAATGGGTATTGCAGGGTGGGAGGAGAGCGGGTGGGAATTGTGGGCTGGGACAGGAAAGGGATTAAAAAATAGTCCCGCACTATTGGGAGTTAGGTACCTAAATATCCTTGAGCATCTGGGCCTTAGTCCCAGTTGTTTATACAAGGAGCATTTGCAAAATGGAAGTGGGGTGGGGCTAGGACACAGCACCTCACCCAGGAGTTAAGCTTCAGGCTGAGGACTGGCGTGTCCAGCTACTTCAGAGCAGTCCAGTGGTCACAGGTCTGCACTACTTAGCATGATTTGAAAAGTCTTGTGTCATTATACATCCTTAACTATCAGTGACTTATTCAAATTAAGAGGCAATTACATCTTATCTGAGTAGGGTCTAGCTTGCATATAAACTGTTATAAAATTCACTCATTTATTTTGGTGAAACTTCATAAAGTTTAAGCTTACAGTGATGAATTTTTAAAAATATTTTGGCCTTTGAATAAGGAACTGGGCCTAAGGCACTAACTTTGCCTTGTAATCTGATCTCAGCTGTAGCTAACACTGAAGTACTTCGCTGTACTTCAGGTACCATCCAGAGGAAAAAATTTAGGCCAGGGAAGCAATTCCCTTATGTGTGTCAAGTACTCAACAAATGGGATGCCTTTAACCTTTTCTTTTGAGAGGCTTTACTGCAGGAATAGTTTCAGCCACAGTTAGACACAGGTGCATGCTGTTAGCTTGGACAAAGTTTTATCAAGAGTTGATTTTTCAAAGCTAAGGAGAGTGTTCGTTTTAAACAGAGGCGCTTTTTTAAAAACTTGAAACCAGAATGTTCTCCGATGCCAAATAAAACTATCCTGGCATTCTTTAACAAGCATTCCTTGGCATCTTTTAATTTAGGAGTAAGTAAATGTTAATGGCTGGTGATAACAATGGTATGAGGAATGTGCCATGTGGAATTAAGTGTGCATGGTACTGCCTGCGTAGTTGGGAGTCATTGTGACTGTTTGTAGTAGGTTAGCCAACTTCTTTCTCATTTGTGGCTAGCTAGCATGAGCCCAGCTGGCCTGTGCTGGTTAGAGCTGACTGAGGATGGCTTGGACAGTTTGATTTCATTCTTCAGTTTGCTGAGTTGTAGCAGAGAACAAATTACAACTGTGTGAAATATGCTGGTAAATTATGACATGATATCATGCACAAATTAGAATCTCCTTTCAATTAAAATCCAGGGATACCTAAAACAAATATCTTTTATCAGTTTAAGGGAATACTGAGGTAGACACAATACCAAATTTTAGATGCAGATAAACTAAGGTTTTATAAAAGAAACCACTGTTTCCTAGAACAACAAAGATCCCCTGATTTAGTTATTTTTAACTCCATCAAAAAAGCATTGTTGATTGGATTTACACATACCTTTTGCAAGCCAAACGCTGTAGCACCAGTTTGTGTGTCTGAGAACCTGAAAGTGAAACTGACTAGACACTGATTGGCAATAAGGGTGAAAGTACACCATTTGTTTCCATTGCCAACACTGATTTTCCCTTTCATCAAAACAAACAATCAGCATTAGTGGCAAAATAAATTAGATTTAAAGTACCCTTTCAGTGCAATAATCTACAAGGTTATGAATAGCACAGGGAAAGAAATAAATTTCTGAAACTAGGATTTTTTAGGTTTTGACAGCATCCCTGTAAATACATTTCTAAGTGAAAAGAAAGGAGCAGTCACAAATTAATGAGGCTAAATAATCTTCTAACCATGATGTAGATTCTAGAATCTTGATAATGCAGGACCTAATTCCAGTCCCACATTGTTTTTTTACTTATATTACTCAATGGAGTTGCTCTTGCCTTACCTTAGTGTAAATTATGGCAGAATCAGGCCCAAAGGTTTTAAAGATAAACTGAAAGTTAAAGAATAAAAAATTCTGGTTGAGGTCTTAGCCTTCTAAGCACCTAGGGCCAGATCCTCAGCTAGTGTAAGTCAGATTTATACCAATTGATGATCTGGCTCTGAGACTCCAGCTTGGTAAGGTAAATAATTTCAGTTCCTTGCAGGTTACAGCATGAGAATCTTTGAAAGATGAGCTTAAAAATGAAGCTCAAGTTTGGTTTGGATACCAGAGATCTTACAGCACTTTTCAGAAGTGCAGAGTTTGCTCTTCCAGTGTCCTTGGGCAAAAAAATTCCTTTTCTCTGCTGTGGTCAGCATGCCGGATGGTAGGCACTCTCCACTCCAGAAGTAGCTGCATTGCAGTCATGCTATATGTACAGTTTGTAAATGAAACTGTGCTCTGATCAGTAAAATGCACAGCTGAATGTGACAAATGTACTCCCCGCTCAGGCTAGCGGGGCTGGCTTTCAGCACACAAACTACTCAACACGGACCTTCTTTTTGTGAAGTCACAGGACACCAATTCTTACTTCACTGTGATACCTCAACTGTACCTTGGAACCTTTCCAGAGGGAATCCCTTTTATGAAGTATATTGCATGGCTTTCCAAATTAGTGTGGTTTTCTGATTAAGAGAGAGAGACTGGTGGGCAGGATCCCTGGGTTCACTAGGTCACTGACTTACTGTGTAACTTTAGGCAAATCATTGGGAGCCACATTTCCTGCAGTTCCTTTTAATTCTGCATCCCTAATTTTATATGAGAGCCTGATTTCTGAGCTGCTGAGCATCTACAGGGCCCATCTACTTCAACTGGAGCAGCGGGTGCTTGGCATCTCTAATGCTGAGTTCCCACACACAGAGGCACCCAGAATTGGAGGCCACTATTAAAAGTTTGGACCTTAACCTCCATGTATCTCCCTCCATCTGTAAAACAGGTACCATTTTACCTTGCAGTTATATTGTGACTAGTACATTGAACTCGCATGGTTTCTTCAGTGCTTCCTTCTTTGAACACCTGCCAATTTTACCAGAGATAAGTAGGATACCTAAGTATTTGCAGTCTTCCCCTGCATAAGAAATACCTTGCACTAATGTTATCTAACAACAAATACTTATCTAGTTAGCTAATGCTATTGGCAAGTTTTAGGGATATCTGTGGTAGCCTTTGAGCTCCTTAAATAAAAAGACATGGTGGAAGCACAAAGTTTTATTTCAATAACAATAAGAATTAAGTTCATCTCAAGTTGTTAACCATTGTTCTCTCTTCCCCTTGGGTTTATTAGTTCTCAGGTAGGATGGCTAGAAGAAGGCACCAACTTTTCAGTCTGTCTCCCTCCCCTTCCCCCCCCCCCCACACCTGAAATGCCAACTCCATGTACTGAGCATACTTGCTAAGCTGCATTTTCCATATAGCAGTTTGTGATTTTTTTGGAAGGGCCCTGATTACATTTGCTGGCATTGGTCCAATGCCAGTGAAGGGACAGAATACAGGAAATGTGCAGCAGCACAGGACAGAAATAAAAATCAGTTGTCTTTGCATATGGATGCAACTTAATCGCTTCAGAGATTGTCCAAATTGTGCTCCAGCCTCCCTCAATGCAGGGAGAAATTTAAAGACTGAGGTTATAGATATTTCTGGTAAGGTCCAAATTCTAGATGACTCAGCCCTTGTCATGGCTGGGATTCTTTTTTTCTTTAATGCAGTCTGATAGAAGGCAACAGCTATATTGCTTTGAAGCTATCAATTAAGTATATATACACACTTCATATTATTTACAGTCAAGTCTGTATGTATGATGGATAGTGGTTTGTAAAAACCACAGAACATCTGCGCAGCGATTTACAGAACACAAGCTGTCCTAGGACATTTGCAGAGCCATCATTAGTATTACCACTGAGTGGTGCTGGTTGTGTCCAGGGGCCACAAACAAAATGCGGTTTTAGGTTTGGAATAAAAATTTTTTTTACCTGTTTGATTAACTGTATCCCACAGATCCCATTATTTTCCTTTCTATTCACATGAACTTTCAACTCAATTTGTCTTGTCATGCTGCTAACTGGGAAAAGAGGTGTCAAGCTCGATAAGAAATCTGCTCAGGTAGAAAGGTGACCTCTACTTGTTAAGTAAACACACAAGCCACTGGCTGGAGCAGATGCTTCCTCCTAAAGCCTTTAAAAAAAAAAAGGGGGGGGGGGGTTAAAAGCCTTCCCAAAGAGATTGTATTGAAGATAAAACCTCCAAACAGCAGAGGTTTACTGAGCATATCTAAGGTGAATTGACTTGACGAATAAATCATGAGCAAATGGCCTAAGTGGCTTATCTCCATGTCATCAGCGAGCTATGTTTCTGTTCACTCTCTCACTCCATAAAGCTGGGTTTCCTTGGTTTCCATCTATCTATCTGTCTGCTTCAAACTTGCCTCCCCCACCGGTTTTTCAGAAGTCTTTCTAGATTTGCTTCTCCTTTTCTCTCCTCAAATCCACTCATACCACTCTTGCAGTCTATGTCCCCTCCCCACAGCTTCCCAAAGGTGGGTAGGGGAAAATCAGGCGCTTTGCTGTCTCATCTTTCTGGAACTACCACCACCCACGATGCTGAGTCACCGTGGGGCCTCCCCTTAAAACCTTCCCGTTAGAGTACAGTGATCCATTCCACTACCCCAGGTTTAAGCCAGTGTATTTCCATTGGGTCACTGGGACCCTCAACACCAACTAGCAGAGGACCCACCCTACTCTAACTCATTTCAGGCCTGAGACCACGGCCGGCCCTAGACCAAATGGTGCCCCAAGTGAGGAGAGTCTTCGGTGACCCCCCTCCATTTGTTAAACTTTTAAATACCTTATTTTTTATTGCATTTGTAGCCCATTTCAAGACTTTGGTGCACGATTTGCATGCATGATTTAGACCTGTCATATAAGACAATAAATTGGCAGCCGTGTTAGTCCGTATTAGTCTGTATTCGCAAAAAGAAAAGGAGTACTTGTGGCACCTTAGAGACTAAAAAAATTTATTAGAGCATAAGCTTTCGTGAGTTATAGCTCACTTCATCAGATGAATTCAATGAATGCATCTGATGAAGTGAGATGTAGCTCATGAAAGCTTATGCTCAAATAAACTTGTTAGTCTCTAAGGTGCCACAAGTACTCCTTTTTCTTTTTATTAAAACAATTGAGACCAGAAATTTGAAGTCAGCGATCTGGTTTGCCAGGCTTTGTGCCTGGTGTCAGATTCCAGCCTCAGCTTTACTTGACTGCACCAGTTCAGGGCGTCATAAACATCAGTCGCTTGGTACCTGACTAGCTTTACACTGTAATTGTGGCTCTTCCAGAGACTGCCACTTAGCAGCTTCATGGTCAGATTTGTAACATTGTCTGTGAGGATCTTCCACCTGAGAGCTGATGCTGAAAATGGGATGTATATCCTTTGCAGTACTCTGAAGAGAGATACTGAATCTAAAGAAGGTGACACTGAATTAGACACAACCAGGTTGAGAGAATGGCAGTCACAAAGCATGAAGAAAGCTCTTGGATTCAGAACAAGGATCCTTGCCCAGATGCCACTTCCCTTCATGTTTGTGCTGTTTTAGTAGCCTTGGCCGCGGCAGTCCTGAAGCTTTATTTGATGTTAATTCAAAACATTCATAAACAGTTCTGTTAGGCCTTTTCCAGGAGAGTCATCCACAGACCAGAAACAGAAAAAGTGTTCCTTTACTTGGATACAGCTGTTCTCGTTGTCAACAAATCTTACTGTAAATCAGTGGTTCTCAAAGCCGGTCTGCCACTTGTTCAGGGAAAGGCGAGCTGAGCCGGTTTGTTTACCTGCTGCATCTGCAGGTTCGGCCGATCGCAGCTCCCACTGGCTGCGGTTCACCACTCCAGGCCAATGGGGGCTGCAGGAAGGGCGGCCAGCGCGTCCCTTGACCCACGCTGCTTTCTGCAGCCCCCATTGGCCTGGAACAGCGAACCGTGGCCAATGGGAGCTGCAATCGGCCGAACCTGCGGACGTGGCAGGTAAACAAACCAGCCCAGCCCGCCAGGGGCTTTCCCTGAAAAAGCGGCGGACCGGCTTTGAGAACCACTGCGGTAAATGACATCTTTTCACTGTGACTAATGACAGGAGTGCAGTCTATTATTACAGTGTAGGACTTTGCTTTGCTGAGCTTCAAGCACCTTCCTGGCCATAAGGTCAATCAATTCATTTTTAATTGTTTTGCTGTAGTAATGGTCCATAGCTTCTTTATGAACTACTCGATGTAGGTGCTCATGCATGACATCGTCGTATTTCCCAAGATGCTATAGCAAACTGAGGAAATTACCATTATGTTCAGTGAACAACTTATCCATTGAGCCCCAGAAAACCAAATTATTCTTTGCAAGGAAGAGGGTAATTGAGATCAGATGCTTGAGCACGTTCCACCAATGCTGGGTTTCTATATTAATAATGCACTGGTTTTCTGCATCTATGCATTTATTCAGCTTGACTTGTCATATAAGGCAATATGGAGTAGGCCATAAAATGGCCAGGTGACTTTTCATATTGCTTCAGAGCATCAGCTAAGTTATGCCAGCAACTGTACGTGGAAAGCACAAGCAACAATTTGACATTCTTGTCAAATATTTTGCAACAATAACAGAATGCTTTGTCAGTTGATTTTGAGTAAACTAGCCAACGGCAATTCAGTTTCTCACCATTCTCGAGCACTCTTTCACAAAGTGACTTTTAGAAGTGTCACTTCTGCTCATTTACTGGAAATGTCGTATCCTCGATTTTCCCCAGCCCATTCAAAATTGTATGATCAATATCGGCAGAGTCTAGGATCACTGGCCATAAAGTAGGGTCTGATATACCGATTTGTGGTGTGCAATTTTTCTCATTGCTCTTTTTGTCATCATGCGAGGCTGATTTTTCTTTATTGTTTCTCTCCTTTTCACATAAACCAGATTTTTCTTTGTCATTACTCTCCTTTGTATGTGAGTCACATTCTTCTTTATCATCACACTCTCCTTCATGCCGACAGGAAAACCGGACAATTCTTCATCACTTTCCTCACATTTCAACTCCCTATATTCAGGTAAATCTGTTAATTCCTTAGTAATAGGACTTCCATAATTTACACTTCACTCCTCAATTTCTTCTGCGAGACCATCGCTACTGTCTAAAGCCTGGTCTATGTTATTCTGCTTCAGATATTTTTCCCATCAAATGTTCCCCTTGCTGCAAACTAGTTTGCAGTTGAGCTTTTCGCTTCCTATACTGATCTCCTGAAGGCTTCTTCAGGGGCATCTTTTATTTTCTGTGGGGGGAAACAGAGAGCAAAATCCAGAGACAGCAAAAGTCTATGTTCCGCCATCTTAGAAAGTCATTAAACATTACGTGCTAAGCATGACAAAAGAAGTAACAGCACTGTTGCATAGATAGAGGTTTTATAGATATCTCTGGCTTCTCATTAAATATGCCCTTAATTAGTTACTACTTACACCCTTCAAGTCTTAAAACACAAACTTTCACAATTACACAATAAAACAAGGTTCACCATATCGAAGCTGGGCTCTCATTACATTTCATTCTTACATCTCACTGACTGACTGGCAATGCCCCACCCCTTATATACCCACAAGGGCATGGCTGACAACATTTTAGGGGTTCAAAAAATACAGTTCTCAGAAAGTTTGGAAGGTTCCATGAGATTCTACAAAGGTCCAGAACATTCTAGGAGGTTAGCAAAAGATGAATCCACATACGGAATGCCTGAAACATTTTACTTCAAACATTCTATTTTCCCTTTTGTAGCTAACAACAAAAACAGCACCCTGAGCCCGGCGCACCCCCAGCCTGGGTCGCCTGCCCCTAAATTTGGCCCTGCCACTGTTATGGTAATATGTATCTAAAAGATGTCATGTAAGGTATCATATGTAAACCGGTGAGATGCTGGTCTTTAGAATCATTGTGTGAGGGATGTACAGGTTGTGTGCAAAGAGTTATGTATATGTTCTAGAAATATGTTCCTCAAATGTGTTTGGGAGGCAGTGCATTAACCTAGCCTGCCCTAGACAAATGAATGTGTGTTTTTCTGTCTGACTGGCTTGATAACAGGCAGAGGACGATGAAAGTACATTTACATATATGGGAAACAAAACTATCAGCAGCTTATGGAGCACTCTGGGGAACAGAGTCTGTACCCCAAGAATACTTCCTGGCTCTTGAGGCAGAGACAATGGACTTTGAGTAATATAAGGGGAGCAAAAAGGCATTTTAGTTATCCATCAAGTAGGGAACAAATAGGACAGCACCATCTGATGCTGTGAATGTTGGGATCCTGGCATCAAGGACTGGAGATGCTGGGAAGTTGATGTGAGTAAGAAAACTACTTAGGCAAAGATTGTAACTTGTTAAGATTAATGTTTAGTCAATGGAAAATATAATTTGTTTTGTTTGTAACCAGTCTTGTTTCTTTTTCTCCTGCTTAGTATCACTGTTCTTTGTTAATAAATTTATTCTTCTTTTATTACAGAACCACCTCAGAGCTGCATATTAAAGTGAAGTGTGAGTCTTTAGTTAACTAAACAGGCCCATGTGTGCACTCTCTCTTTGGGGGCAGAAAACCTAATAATTTCGGTGAGTGCCCACTGAGAGGGACTGGACACAGCAGGAGACGTCTCTGGGGAACTCAGGAACTGGGGTACGCTAATAGTCAGCTGCAAGCCAAGGTTTAGACTGGCAGAGTCCTGAAGAGTTTGCTGGCAAGGCAGACAGGCTGGAGTGTCAGGGAGCTGCCACACAGCTCAACAACAGCTAAGCTCACCCTTGCTAAGGGAAAGGGCTACCACAGTGGCTCACAGTTCTGAGCAAGGCAACACAGTTACACAGATGAGAGAGTGGGGGTGTGTCATTTACCCCCATTTTATCACATGATGCCTCTTAATCTCCAGGCAGAAATGCTAAAAACAATTTTAAGAACCTATAATTCATCAGCTGCACCAATGCCTTAATAACTAACATAAACAAAACAACCCCTCTCACTGCACTCACAAGCACCTTGCAGGCAACCCCTTCAGAAAGACCCTGCAGTCAAGAAACTGGCTCTGCAACTCTGAAGGCAAAGAAACTTCGGCTCTCTTGGCCCGTGGATGGGTACCACCATCACCCTGCTCTGAAAACACCCTGCTCCCAATTCGTGCACTTTACTCTTTAAGGTGTTCAGCAGCGCCACAGGGGATCAGTGGTGCCCACGGCTGGAGCTGGGACACCAGATGGGGGCCCGGTGCTGAGTGGCCACACAGGGAATTCTTTTTCAGATACTTGTCAGGTGTATCTTACTCACATATTCAAGCTCATCCTGATCGCCGTTTTCAGGGTAAGGAAGGAATTTTCCCCAGGTCAGATTGGCAGGGACCTTGGAATTTTTTCCCCCTTCCTCTGCAGCATGGGGTGTGGGTTGCTTTCTAGCTTTGTCTGGGTATATAATAGTTTAGTTTAATCCAGATTACTAGGCTCAGTGCAAGGGTAGGGTTTAGTGGCCTGTGATGATCAGACTAGATGTTCTGGTGGTCCCTTCTGGTTTTAAACTACATGACTTTATGGATAGAGAAAGCTCAGCTAGAGGGGTGTTTAAGTGGATGAGGCATTGGTCATACATTGCTTAGGCTCCTTGGAATTACAAGTTCCAAATTCAGCACTTCTTCCTTCCCAGATAGGTAAATTGAGTGCCACGAAACTCATTGTTCCTGAGGTCATTACCAAGATCCTGTTTGCTCTGTGTGAATGCTCGTGATTCTCTTCAGTTATGGTAGGACTTGAGTTTTCCTTGTATTTTGTGCCCTGTATCCTACCTTATGGCTGCTCCCCTCCAGCCTTTTAGGGCAGTGGCATAACTGCATTTCAATGGGGCTGTTTGTATGTGACAAACATGTATGTGTATGTGCTGGTCATGTGCTTTGGAAGAAAGCTGCTGTGTACGTTTTATTGAAAACTTGCATTGTAATAACGCTTCAAAGATTTCAAGCAGAGGTAAAAAAATCCCAGCTAGGCCTGGTTCCAGAACCAAACCGAACTAGGTATTATGCCAATGGGTCTTTTCCAGGCATGCAGGGCAATGTGACTGCTAAGTGCATGTACTGGGCTGTCACAGAAAGGTGCAGGATTTCAGCACATGGTCACTTTTATGAGACATTCAAGTGTGGGCATCATAAACCTCTTTCTGCAGCTAGAACATTTGTGTTAAATCCTCATGGGGGATTTATGTACCATCCTTTTTAATAATGCATAAATACCTAGTATGCTAGGTCGTTTCTAGGTAACATCCCCAACGTGCAATCAAGAGAGGAAACAGATTCTTGAGAGATGGTTGCTTTTACACATTTTCCTACTCCTATTTGTGTCCCTGCTTTTGCTCTCCCAGTAGACACCATCCTAACTTATACTATACAGTATGGTCATGTGTTCACACTGCTATATGCACATTATAGAGGGATACCCGTTTTATGTGGGCATTATTATACAGGGGAAGATTTTCAGATGGTGTAAATTGTCATAGCTACATTGACTTTAGTGGATTGCTGTTGATGAACAGCCACTCAAATTTGGCTCATAATTACTAAACACACAACCTGTGCTCGCACGGCGTTGTATAACGGTTTTTATAGTGGACTGCATTACCAATGTGGTAAAACAAGCCACCCAAAAATAGAGATGAATGTTTTTATAGCCTATTCTGCATATGCATCATTTTACAAAGAACTATTATAGATATACTTTATATTTTACATTTTTATTGGTATTTTCATATCCCCTCTGCCTGTGAAGCAAGCTGATTTAGTTACCATGACTCCAAATGTAGGGTCAGAGCGAGAGGAAAATGATTAATAATTTAAAAACTTCTAAAAACTACCAAAATGAATCTACTGCATATAAAAGTGATCGATGTGAATGTCCAATGCTGACTTGGGGCTTTCCAGAGGTAGAAGCAGGGTATGTTCTAGTGGGAATCTGGGAAGCACTTTTTTCAGTGGAATTTCCCTGTTTCTAGCTTCCAAAGGTCATGTGAAATATTAGATGGTAAACTTGTCACTGTTGCAGTTCTGAATATTACCCAGTCTGTGCTGCAGGCCAGTGTAATTGTGGGGGGAAGTTCCATGTTTTGGGGAAAAGAAGTAAACATTTTTCTAGCAGGTTAATTTTAAAAATTACAGCTCTTTCAAGCTGATCAGGGGATTTGAATGTTAAAAAAAATTGTAGTAAAAGTGTATTAATGGGTCAGCGAAGAGGCCAAAAGTGGATTTGTGTGTCACATACACACATAGAGAGGTATGTATACATACACAAGCCCCAATCCTGCACACATTTTTCACATTAGTAACTTTGTGACTTCAGTAGAGTGACGCCAATTTGCACCAGCTGAGGATGCGGCCCTTAGACTTCAGTGTACCTAGTCACAGGGTTTAGTAAAAGATCTATTTCACATGGGTTTGGAAAAAAACAGTTCAGGGTATGGGGGAAGAAGCCACATATTGTATAGGATTAGGTGACTAACAAGAGTGTGACTCATAGAAAAGGTGAGGTAGTTTCTTCTTTTCTAGATGCTATTGTTCGTTTTGCTTTGGCCATGTGCTTTGACCTAAATCTGTGGATTTAGTGAGTCTCCTCCTTATCAGCACAATGGCAAAATGCAAGCTGAAGTAGCCAGGCTTATTTCAACTTCAGCAGCTTGATTTCTGCATTGCTGGAGCAGGGAAGCTCCCGAACCACTTTGTTCACTGCAATGTATCAGTCTCAAAATAATGCTTTTCTCCTACTTTTTGTGGGCACAAAATATTTATTCTCCCAGCATTTTCCCTATCAGTAAGTTGCATTCTCTCCTGCCATTGGCTAGGGCTCCTTCGACATGTACAGATGTTATCTCCTTCAGCAAACACTTCAAACCAGATTGTCAGACAACTTGGGTAAACGATCTGCATAAAGTTTTTATGTCTCATTTGTGTGTGCAACTTCTAACTGCTTATTTGCACACAAAGCCAGTCTAGTCACTTGTGCGTGTTTGCACATCTTGCAAACCTATACGGTGTGAAAACGTGGTCCTTTGTTTTCCAGTTTCTTTTAGGACACGTTTTGTTGCTGAAATGAAAGGACGCCATTTACTGCCTAAGTATTTAAACTGAGCCATGCTCTGTTTTCTGCTAGTCCCCATCAGGGGCAGCAGAAGCTTCCTAACAGTGGGGAGGAGGGGCTACCCGTGCCAGAACCATGGCCCCACTGCCCACACACCACCTCTTTTGCTGAGGCCCTGCTTCTGCACCCCTTCTTCTCCCCAAAATCCTACCCTCCCCCATGTTGCTCACCCTTACAGACGATGAAAAATGGGAGGGCATAGCAAGAAATAAAGTATAGTTATATGTGCTCTCCATTTCTGTTTCTTTTCTCCTGTTTGTGACTGTTACAATCAAAAATTGCACATGGCCCAGCAAAAGTATTTACTAGTATGTATGCAACATTTTGCCATTACAGATGCCACAGTCTTTTCCATATACGGCACATCATCCTCTCAGTAACTTGAATGTCATGCATAAGATAGCTTTAATAATTCCCACTAAAAAGAACATATGGTTTCTCTGGTGATCACTCTAATATTTATGCTAGATAACAAGCACATTACAATTAAACACCCTTAAGCATTAAACACTGCGAAAGCGACCAACTGAGATTACATATTCAATCACCCTTTTACAGCATACAGTTGGTTAATGACAATATAACCAAGCAAACATTCACAAGGCACATTACACAACTAAACTTAACCAGGATCCATAGCACACATTTGGAAACTCTCAGCCTATCCACCACACATTATAGAAATCATATGGTTGCAGAAATATTTGTATTAGTGATGGAGTTATAAATGTGCATTTAGAGGCATAGTTAAGTTTAGTTGTGATCAGTTAAAGCCCCAACCTTAACATCCAATTCACACACAACAATGGCAGAAGAATTGCACTGACCAACACCTAGACCACCTTAATTAGGTTGCTATAACGTGCTCCACATGGGGCTACACCTTGGGACCCTTTAGAAGCTGACACTAATGCAGCCCACTTATTAAGTGGAGTTGTGCATAGGGAGCACATTAGACCAGCGATCCATGATCTGTCCTAGCCTCCAATAAGCTTCCAGGAAGAATTCAAGGTGTTGGTTTTAACCTACAAAGTACTAAGTGGTTTGGGACCTGGTTAAGTGAGCGACTGACTCTCTCTTTGTGATATACTGCTACACTAGAGATCAGCAGAGACACTAGAGAGGGAGCTGCTGCCAGGCATTCTCTATGAGGGGACTTCAGTTTGGGAACTTGCTCCCCCCCTTCGTTATTATTTGTATTGTGGTAGCAGCCAGGAGCCCCATTGATGTAGGAGGCACTAGGTGCTGTACAAACAGAACAAAAAGACAGTCCCCTGCCCCAAAGAGCTTGCAATCTAATCCACCAGAGCCTGGATTTGTTAACTTTCCCAGCAGGCTGTAAAGCCCATCTTTCCACCCTCTTTGTTATGGCTGTTGAGCAGGGTGTATGTTGAGGGGGATATATTTGTGGGCAGTTCTTTGTCTATCTTGATGCTCTAATTTTTAGTTACAGGGTAGGTGCCCAAAGTATGGGATGAGCACCCCAAGATATATTTAAAAAGTTTTGAATAAAGAACTCTGACCCCATAACAAAAGCATTCACAACTACAGCTAACTCAACCTTATCCCCCCCCATCATATAATTTTCCTCTATTACTGTGAACAAATACTTTAAGACCATATTCATCGTCATACAAAGGTATATGTTCACCGTTCAACATATTCTAATTGTACTAGACATGATCAGAAAACTGTCCCTTTCACTACAGCAACTGTTGTATCATAAGAAGTCATCTCACTTAGTGCTACAGAATATGTCACGCCACATACAACCAATGATTCAGTTCTCCATCTGGAAAATATGCTAGTATACAGTATGCTAGTATACATCTCCAAATGCCATGTGACAAACACATGTAAAAGAGAATTAAAGGGGTAGAAATAGAGTTGTTTCGGTGAGAATGTTTTCTGAGTTTTGGTGTGCATGAACTGGAAGTCCAAGTTGGTGTCTAAACAACAAAAATACTTACATACTTTGCAACATATCCCTCACTATCTCAGAACATGTTGAGTACATCATTAGACAGAAATGAATCCTACTGACTGCTATACTTACCTACATGCCTCCAGCTTTCATCCAGACCACACCACACAATCCATTGTCTACAGCCAAGCTCGACGATACAACCACATTTGCTCTAACCCCTCAGATAGAGACAAACACCAACAAGATCTCCATCAAGCATTCTTACAACTACAATACCCACCTGCTGAAGTGAAAAAACAGATTGACAGAGCCAATTAAAACTATTTTCCCATGTTTATTTCTCTCCCCTCACCCCCCCCCCCCCCGTTCCTCGCACGTTCTTGTCAACTGCTGCTGGAAATGGCCCACCTTGATTATCACTACAAAAGGTTTTTTTTCCTCTCCTGCTGGTAATAGCTCACCTTACCTGATCACTCTCGTTATAGGAGCTGAACAGGCCTTTCGCTGCAACTGTAGTTCCTGACTGCCCTGGGCCAGGCCAAGGCCAGGCACTAGAACTGAGAGCAGGGAACCTGTGCCTCTGGTTCTCTCAATGCCCCCCGCTGCCACCAAGGCAGCATGGAGGAGGAAGCTTTCTGGACTAAATGCAGAGGGGACAAGGAGCTTGGGTGAAGGAAAACTGGCAGTGGAGGCTGGTGGGAGGAGAGGATAAGGGACTAGGATTTGGGATGGGAGGCTGGGACAAGCTTGGTAAAGAGATTAGAACTGCAATAATGGGGGGAGACTGGGACCTCGGGGCAGAAGATTAGTATGGGATGGGCAAGGAATTGGGATCCAGGGAGGGAACTGATGGGTGTGGGGAAGAAGACTAAGATTGGAAAAGGAGCCCAGGGCAGGAGATTGGGACTGGGAGTCAGTGGGGATGTGAAAGGTGGGTATGGAGATGACTGGTGGCTGGGGAAAGAGGGAAGAGAGATCAGACAAGGAGCTGGGAGTGGGGAACTGGGGACAACATACTAGAGTGGTGAATGAGACTGGGGATGGCTGGACATGGAGACTGGGATGAGAAGCCTGAGGTGTGGAGCCTGGGACTGGCTATGTGAGGAGAATGGGACTGGGATGAAAAGCCAGGGATGGGGAACAGACATGACTCAGACAGGGACAGATTGAGGGGAGAGACCAGAAAAGGTCAAGATTGGGAGAAATGGGCAGAAGAGTCTGGACCCACAAGAGCACATTCCCCTCCAGAGCCTGGAATGGAATCCAAGATTCCTGGGTCTCACTATTCCTCTGTGGTAGCAAACATCTGTGAAACTCTGTCATAATGCCTCATCCCCCTCTCATGCTGGGAACCTTGTTAATAACCTACTACTTCTATCAGTTACTCCATTAGCTGAAGGGCAGAGGCCTGTTCGGTGGATCTAAAGGTTCCAACCCTGCTAATGAACCTGGTGGGTGTTGCATAGGCGACCTTAATTGTGGCATTTCCTAACTTTTGAGAGCTTGATTTTGCATGTTTAGTCATGTTCTTTTAACATACTGTTTTTGTGTGTAATTGGACTATAAATCAAAAAATGAGGATAGGAATTTTATAGATTAAAAAACAAAACAACTGTATGCCAAGGGGAGTTTCTGGTCCTATGGATTTCAAAGTTCTCTGTTTGAATTAGTTGATTGCTGAGCTGCTAGTTAAGTGCTTCAGCACTAGAATGTTAAGCTCTTCACATTGTAAATGAGCTATAAGCCACTTGATTCAAAGCCCATGACACTTTTAAGGATTTCAGTAGGAACAGTTCTTATTCCTAGCTCTAAGTGTCCTGGGGAGTGTTGAGCTTTCCAGACTACCTGCCTTTTGCAGGTCTTATGGCCCTGCCAAGTTCCTAACTCTGCTGCAGTTTCCACGGTATGCATCTGATGAAGTGAGCTGTAGCTCACGAAAGCTCATGCTCAAATAAATTGGTTAGTCTCTAAGGTGCCACAAGGACTCCTTTTCTTTTTGTGGTCAGAGTGTGTCTTTTGCCTCCAGACAGTGAGGAAATGCACAGGGCAGCACCAATTAAGAAGGTAAGTAAAGGGACTGAAGGGAGCTGAATATTGACCCACAGCATTAGGGGAGGGATAGCTCAGTGGTTTGAGCATTGGCCTGCTAAACCCAGGATTGTGAGTGAGTTCAATCCTTGAGGGGGCCATTTAGGGATTGGGGGCAAAAATTGAGGATTGGTCCTGCTTTGAGCAGGGGGTTGGACAAGATGATCTCCTGAGGTCCCTTCCAACCCTGGTATTCTATGATGGCACCAGTCTATGATGGAACTAGAAGCTGGCATTATCTTGCTAGAACTTCTTAAATTTTCTGGGACTGCCTGGAAACTGGATCAGACCCAAGCACACTATAATGCCTTTAACTGTATGAAATTATAAGTGCTCCACAGGATCAGCTACAATTTAGTTTCCTTTAAGCCTCTAAAACTTGAAGGAGCTGCTCCGAGCTCCCAGTGCCCTTGAGAGGGTTGGCTCTAAGGGGCAGATACTGTCTTTGTTCACCTTTTTTTTCATTTGAGACATTTCTGCATGTAAAGCTATAATACTCAGCAGTTCTACGGTCTCCATCTAGGCTCTTGTGTCACATCCAACACAGTGGTATCCGACCACCTTTCCCGCCATAATGTGTGAAATTCACCCCTAAGTGCTCAAGCTTTCTGGATGGGGAGTGCAGTATGGATGGGGAAATAAAATCCAGCTCCCAAGCCAGGGAGCACTAACATTGTGGCTGTTATTCCAGCCCACCTGGTGGAATGGCACCAACAGCCCCTTCACACCAACGGCCACTGACTGCATCCCCTCCTGTCCCACAACCACACTGCCATTTCCACACTAAGCTATTCAAAGCCGGCATAGAGACCCTTTTCGAGGGGCATAGGGGCTATACAGCTCCTTCCCAGCAAAATTAAGGGGCAGCTTCTAGGTGGAAAGTCAGCTGCTTCTGCACAAAAGCTCTTCTCATTGTGCTGCGCTCTGTTGAGCACAGTGAGCTGAAACTATTCAATCAAGTACAGACTATTTCTAAATTGCACATTCGTTTCTCAAAACATGTTCTACTTGGCTTCCTTATTAGACAAAGAATACGAGCCATATTATATCTGTCACAGATGATAAAACTAGATAAATGGCTGAACATAATGCATTCATTGGTTTGTGAAGCTTCAGTCCCCTAGAGACTGCCTGATTTGGCAAATGAAGCTATGTTTTAGCTAAAAAGTATGTGTGAGAATCCCCTGGAATCAGACAGGTCTCTCTGTATCTGAGATAGCACATAGACATGGGTTTTTCCAGTAAGCTTATGTTTGTGGTGTGTTCTCTTTTGCTTCATTCTTCTGAACCTGTACTTTCATGGGGAATCATCATCATAATAAAACATTCAAATACAAGAAGCAGCCAAATGATACACCAGGAAAACAAGAGGAAATTGGTAATGCATATGTGACAGAAAGCACCCCTGTAGTCACACTTTACACAATCTTGTAATAATCTTTGTATAAAATATGCCTTCTGAGGTATCATTTGAAAACTAATAATTTGCTGGTCAATAAAATAATGGTGAAATGTAAGTAGCAACATTATATGTAAAGTTATGAATTCCTTTTTCATGATGCTGTTAGCACATGTGCAAACCTACACAGCCCTGACTAGACAAAAGTTGCTAAACAGGTTGGTTCTAAACAAAGGAATGTGTGTTTACCTCAATTTACATATAAGTAGTAAACAAGGTCCTTGAGACAGCATGATGGGGAAATGGCAGGAGACAAGGCAAATCTGCATTTCTGCATACACGGGGAGAAGAAAAAGGATGGAGCCACCTTCACCACCAGACTGCATGTCGCCTTCTTTACTGTTTGAATAAACTTTGCTTTGAGAATCCACTTCAAAGGATGACTGGAATATTAAAGTGAGGGGTGAAAACATCTCAAGGCAGCTCTCCATCTCTCTCTATTTCACCTAAAAAGACACAGGAAGCAGCCCTTTGACTTTGGGGGGAAATCCTGATCTGAGAATTTGGACAACCAAGTTGCTGGGAACATGTAGTGGATTTTACCTTGAACCACTCTAGCTTGCTAGAAAGCATTTTAGCTTTATTTCTCTTGTAACCATTTCTGACTTTAATACCTTATATTTGCACTCACTTAAACTCTCTCTCTCTCTCTCTCTTTGTAGTTAAACTTGTTTTATTTTTTAATCAACACTAATCTGTTATGTTTAAATGGAACTGGGTGGTAACTCCAGGTAAAATAGCAAACTGTTGAATATTGACCCCTTTCTGTTGAATATTGATCCTCTAATATCGGAACTGCCCAGGAGAGGGCTGGACAATGGAGAACACACCTTTTGGGGACAATTCGGGAGTGGGAGTGTGTTGGGGG
This sequence comes from Eretmochelys imbricata, assembly GCF_965152235.1. NCBI lineage: Eukaryota > Metazoa > Chordata > Testudines > Cheloniidae > Eretmochelys > Eretmochelys imbricata. The sequence goes on from NC_135573.1 coordinate 20,408,174, forward strand.
CCACCTTGCAAGTAGTAACCAACGCTGGTGGAAGCCAGAGTGTGACTGGAGTGTTGCTGACAGGCTGCTGGGGTCAGAGCTGCTGGACCGGTCTATGGATATACACACTCAAGGTGTGATCCATATGCTGTTAGGCTGTTTATGAGTGGCCCAGGTTGGGAGCTATAACAGCAAAGCATTGTGAGGCACCCTGAATTACAAGGCAGGAATGACACAATCTCACACTGCACCCCACAAATGACAACAAGTCAACAGAAGCCCAGATTTCTCATCCTATTCCTAGCCAAGTAAATACAAATAAATATTCTAAACCCCATTAATTTCCTCAAAATTGCATTATTTCACCTGATTTTTGTAAAATGGCATTTTCACAAACAAAAGCTCTCTCTCTCTCTCACACACACACAAACACACACCAACCAAAAAATACCAAATAAACTACTGGTTTGACTGACAGATGGGACAGATACCAAATTTGGATTCCTCATGCGCACATATGTTGATAGTAAAGGTGTTTGGAATTTCTTGGTTCATGGGAGTTTTAAAATAAAAAATGGAAAGGAGAGAGAATGGTTAGGTGGTGTCATGAAATAATGTCTCATTCAAACTGTTGAAACCTGTATGAGAGCACCCAGTAGATAGCTTTCATTGCTGAGTCTAGGATCAGCCAAGTTGGCACCGTCCGTGACTGTGTGGAAATGGAAGCTAATGCCTTTCAGGATTAGTTTTAAACACACAATGATGTGAACGTTTATGTAGCTGCAGAGTGGCAGACAGTTATTATTGCATATGCCAGAATATGATTTGTCCAAAACCTTCAACAAAGCCATCTCTGACAGAGGTCTGTTCTCTGAATCGTGCATAAGGGAATCATTAGCTGTTACCAGCATGAATCCCCCGTTGTATCCAGCTGAGGAAAAACATATTATTCTCAGGCCAGGATGTAATTCAATATCCTCACTGATCCCTCTTCCTGGTGGAAGATTTTCCAGACTGAGTTGTTTACTTACTATCCCCCCTATTTTCCAGTGTACAACTCCAGAATCTGAACATTATTGAGCTACTGAACAATTCTGCTCTCTGGGCTGGAATTCTGTATAGTTTCAGGGGCTGGTAGTATGTCCCTCTTATTCAAATGATATAAAGCTGATATTCTGCTCTCCAAGAAGTCCTATGCCAGAAAAGCGTTCCACGTTGGAGATAGAGAATGATGGGAAATGGGGGTGTGGCCTGCGCAACCAAGCAAATTCCTCACTCTCAAAATGCAAATGTGGCTGTAGCCAAGGATAGGATATATTGAGGGTATAGAGGTGAGATATAAGTATTGATTAACATGGTAACAATAAGGCCTATAAGATATCCTTCATGGGGAGGGATAGCTCAGTGGTTTGAGCATTGACCTGCTAAACCCAGGGTTGTGAATTCAATCCTTGAGGGGGCCATTTAGGGATCTGGGGCAAAAAAAATTGGGGATTGTGCCTGCTTTGAGCAGTGGGTTGGACTAGATGATCTCCTGAGGTACCTTCCAACTCTGATATTCTATGATATTTAGCTTAGCCAAACTAGGCCCAAAGACAGATTGACATGAATAGCTGACTGATAAATGTTCTGTTACAGTAAATAGATGCAAATATTTAGGATATAGATATTACAATGTACCAGTTAAAGCCGGTTAGAATATTTTTGTGGATTTTTGCCACCAAAGGGTGCCAGCAATCTGCTAGCCACAAGTTGTTATGGTGATCAAGTGACATACATGTTAGTGAGTATAAGGGGAATGAATGTTAGCCTATGAAAAACAGGGAACCCCAAAATTAGCGGGTTGTGGAAGTAAAGATAAGGAAAAGGGATTGAAACCTTGATACATTTGTATGAGTCACAATGGGCATCAGAGTATCTCATTATAAAAAGTATAACCTGTCCTGTGTGCCGTGGAAGTTGCCAGAATGACAAGAACTGGTGCTGATGACGAAAATGGAAAGGATGAAAATGAAGATGAGGAAGATAATGACTGACACTCCAGGGTTGCCCAGGAGGAGATGTGAGCGGTGCCAGTTGCAGAGCGAAATGCTTTGCATTATTTCTCTATCTGCTGTTGTACTTCAGTGCTTGTGGGATTGTTTATCTGATGAGTGGATTTGTTACTAAACGGACTTGTGATAAATTGCAGTTGGTTCTCGTGTAATCCTTGACACTTTTGTTCTAATAATATTGGTGGTAACCTGTAGGCGCTCAGAAGACCAAACCTTTATCGACCACTGCAGTCTAAAAAATTAACCAAACACCAATCCATTGATTAGGCTACATGACCTTCCTCCTTGCAAATAATTGTCACCAGCTCACCACACAGGCCAACGAGCATGCTGGTTTCAAAGACAACCCATAAGCTACTTCAGTGCTTGTCACGCCAATGGTGGTTCTCTGGTGGCAGCAAAATGGCAGTAATGTGTGCAGGGAAGTCTGCGTGTCCACTGCCCATGCTCTCCCTGTTCTGTGGATTCATTGAGCATGTCATTCTCAAGGGCTGCCACTCTGGGACCTTTCACTAGTATTTAACACTCCCACAAAACCTTAACAGCCATGAACACAGAGGGACTGGTGAGGTTTGGCTGTACAAGAGCAGAGCAGGATGCATGTAGGCCACACCAGCCTGTATGCTTCAGAATTTTGCTCCACCAGGGCTCATTCCAACCCAGCTCTCAGAGGGGATTATGGGAATGAAGCAGGCTAGACTGGGGCTGATACATCCATGGAGTTACATTTTCACTGTCTGACCCACCCATTGGGAGACTCACAGCAGCCGCAAACTCAACTGCATCTGACTCTGGTACCACTGCTGAGGCTGAAGTGAGAGATCCCATCTTCCTGACCACTGCAGGGAAATCCTGCAAACACAACCCTACATACTTGTCAGGCTGTACATAGCATCTGTGTTTTGTCCTTGAGAGCAAATTACCATGTGCATTCCCTAAGAGGCTATCTACTGTTTTATTAAAAGAGTTTTTAACGTTGGTTGTGAGATCAGGAGATTCTGCTCCTCATTGGGGAACAGTAGAGAAATTATACTTGTGTCTAAAAACGGCTGTATTATGCACTAAGGCCAAGTATCCCTCATTCATTTATCCCACCTCTGTTTAAGAACTACAGCGTGTATATGGGGAAACAACTGCTGGAAATAAAAAAGTCTACTGGATTTATTGAGATTATAATAATGGAAAACACAATCCATTCGAAATATGTACAGATATTAATAAGGAACATAATACTCCCATCTATGAAATGGCAAAACATAATTAACATTTCATAGCCATTAAATTAATGAGTGCTATTTCTTAAAAATAGCTGTTGAGTAGAATTCTTAATAATCAACAAACCCCGTGTTCTCTGTTGCTAATGGAATAGGTCTCCCATCGGCTTGCTGGCAGCAGGGATGAAGGCTATCCCCAAGTCAGCTGCTAGAGATTGTATGTATGGGGGTGTGTGTGTGTAAAAAAACCTCTACACACAGCTTCATCATTAAAACTCCTCTAGCATGGATAGAAAAGTTATTAACTTCCCCGTAAAAATGTTTAAATATCATTAAAAAGTTTCAATTTTATCATAATTCTCCTTAATGGTGCAAATTTCACCACCAGTCCTCAGTCCTGAAATTGCATTTTCAAAGAACCCTGTGCTTTAATACTCAAATTACCTAATTACCATATTTATTGCTAGATTCTGTTTTCTAATCCCTGATGACTTTGTCAGATATATTTATATTCCCTTCATTTTGCTTTTATGCAAGAAGGACATACAGTAGTTTGTAAGGGCAGCATGTTGTAGCATGAATTGGATAGGTTGCTGTTATCACACAGTATTTAATGCCTAGTTACTGTGAACAAGAGATTCTGCAGGCTATACACACCCACATATGACAAATTATGGCTGTTTTTTCCATTTAAGGATTATCCATGTTGCACTTACAGTATAGTCATAATTGTTATACATTAAACTATCTAATCTCAAGCTGGCAGCACCAAGCACAGTTTTATTTCAGACAGGATTCAAAGAAGAATTTTTCTTCTACTTCATGACTTCTTCCTTTAATTAAAGCATTGCCACACACACACAAGTATAATTCAAGACAAGAGAGGAGATAAAAATAATAATAAGTGTAAACATCCATTTGTGCAGCCCAGAAAAGTTGGAGGAATAAAACTGACTAAAGAGACACTGTCCGGTATTTTAGATCCCAAACTGCAGGTTCTCTAACGTGATTTTTTAAAAACAAAGTTATTATTAAACTCTGACTCTCCTATGAAAAAGTGACAATATAAAAAGTGGCATATAAGATTCCATGTTTATTGCTTATCAATGACTTATAGGTTACTTTACAAGTCTGAATATGTTTTTTTCAAACAGCTAACATTGTGAACTCAGCCTGCAGTCTGACCCTTCAAGATGGGTTTTTATTACAGCTGAGCAGAAAACAGTTTTCCCCTCCTGCAAATTTTTTCAAGATTTCAAAAATTTTTCCAGTCCCAAATTCAGATGACAAGTGAAAATCTGGAAAATGTTCAGAAACTGAGAATCGCATCAATCATAGAATCATAGATTCATAGAATCATAGAATATCAGGGTTGGAAGGGACCCCTGAAGGTCATCTAGTCCAACCCCCTGCTCGAAGCAGGACCAATTCCCAGTTAAATCATCCCAGCCAGGGCTTTGTCAAGCCTGACCTTAAAAACTTCCAAGGAAGGAGATTCCACCACCTCCCTAGGCAACGCATTCCAGTGTTTCACCACCCTCTTAGTGAAAAAGTTTTTCCTAATATCCAATCTAAACCTCCCCCACTGCAACTTGAGGCCATTACTCCTCGTTCTGTCATCTGCTACCATTGAGAACAGTCTAGAGCCATCCTCTCTGGAACCCCCTTTCAGGTAGTTGAAAGCAGCTATCAAATCCCCCCTCATTCTTCTCTTCTGCAGGCTAAACAATCCCAGCTCCCTCAGCCTCTCCTCATAAGTCATGTGTTCTAGACCCCTAATCATTTTTGTTGCCCTTCGCTGGACTCTCTCCAATTTATCCACATCCTTCTTGTAGTGTGGGGCCCAAAACTGGACACAGTACTCCAGATGAGGCCTCACCAATGTCGAATAGAGGGGGACGATCACGTCCCTCGATCTGCTCGCTATGCCCCTACTTATACATCCCAAAATGCCATTGGCCTTCTTGGCAACAAGGGCACACTGCTGACTCATATCCAGCTTCTCGTCCACTGTCACCCCTAGGTCCTTTTCCGCAGAACTGCTGCCTAGCCATTCGGTCCCTAGTCTGTAGCGGTGCATTGGATTCTTCCGTCCTAAGTGCAGGACCCTGCACTTATCCTTATTGAACCTCATCAGATTTCTTTTGGCCCAATCCTCCAATTTGTCTAGGTCCTTCTGTATCCTATCCCTCCCCTCCAGCGTATCTACCACTCCTCCCAGTTTAGTATCGTCCGCAAATTTGCTGAGAGTGCAATCCACACCATCCTCCAGATCATTTATGAAGATATTGAACAAAACCGGCCCCAGGACCGACCCCTGGGGCACTCCACTTGACACCGGCTGCCAACTAGACATGGAGCCATTGATCACTACCCGTTGAGCCCGACAATCTAGCCAGCTTTCTACCCACCCTATAGTGCATTCATCCAGCCCATACTTCCTTAACTTGCTGACAAGAATACTGTGGGAGACCGTGTCAAAAGCTTTGCTAAAGTCAAGAAACAATACATCCACTGCTTTCCCTTCATCCACAGAACCAGTAATCTCATGATAAAAGGCGATTAGATTAGTCAGGCATGACCTGCCCTTGGTGAATCCATGCTGGCTGTTCCTGATCACTTTCCTCTCATGCAAGTACTTCAAGATTGATTCTTTGAGGACCTGCTCCATGATTTTTCCAGGGACTGAGGTGAGGCTGACTGGCCTGTAGTTCCCAGGATCCTCCTTCTTTCCTTTTTTAAAGATTGGCACTACATTAGCCTTTTTCCAGTCATCCGGGACTTCCCCGGTTCGCCACGAGTTTTCAAAGATAATGGCCAATGGCTCTGCAATCACAGCCGCCAATTCCTTCAGCACTCTCGGATGCAACTCGTCCGGCCCCATGGACTTGTGCACGTCCAGCTTTTCTAAATAGTCCCTAACCACCTCTATCTCCACAGAGGGCTGGCCATCTCTTCCCCATTTTGTGATGCCCAGCGTAGCAGTCTGGGAGCTGACCTTGTTAGTGAAAACAGAGGCAAAAAAAGCATTGAGTACATTAGCTTTTTCCACATCCTCTGTCACTAGGTTGCCTCCCTCATTCAGTAAGGGGCCCACACTTTCCTTGGCTTTCTTCTTGTTGCCAACATACCTGAAGAAACCCTTCTTGTTACTCTTGACATCTCTCGCTAGCTGCAGCTCCAGGTGCGATTTGGCCCTCCTGATTTCATTCCTACATGCCCGAGCAATATTTTTATACTCTTCCCTGGTCATATGTCCAACCTTCCACTTCTTGTAAGCTTCTTTTTTATGTTTAAGATCCGCTAGGATTTCACCGTTAAGCCAAGCTGGTCGCCTGCCATATTTACTATTCTTTCGACTCTTCGGGATGGTTTGTCCCTGTAACCTCAACAGGGATTCCTTGAAATACAGCCAGCTCTCCTGGACTCCTTTCCCCTTCAAGTTAGTCCCCCAGGGGATCCTGGCCATCCGTTCCCTGAGGGAGTCGAAGTCTGCTTTCCTGAAGTCCAGGGTCCGTATCCTGCTGCTTACCTTTCTTCCCTGCGTCAGGATCCTGAACTCAACCAACTCATGGTCACTGCCTCCCAGATTCCCATCCACTTTTGCTTCCCCCACTAATTCTACCCGGTTTGTGAGCAGCAGGTCAAGAAAAGCGCCCCCCCAGTTGGCTCCTCTAGCACTTGCGCCAGGAAATTGTCCCCTACGCTTTCCAAAAACTTCCTGGATTGTCTATGCACCACAGTATTGCTTTCCCAGCAGATATCAGGAAAATTAAAGTCACCCATGAGAATCAGGGCATGCGATCTAGTAGCTTCTGTGAGCTGCCGGAAGAAAGCCTCATCTACCTCATCCCCCTGGTCCGGTGGTCTATAGCAGACTCCCACCACTACATCACAATCAATCAAGCAAAATGTTTCAATTCCAAAATGTTTTATTTACATTGAGGTTTTTTACATTTTAAAATATAAATTAACTTTAAATTTCAACCCAAAAAAGAACTTTTTTCATTTCAAAATTTTGTTGAAGTGGGAAATTCATCAAAACGAATATTTTCCTCAAAATAGTTTCAGATTTGACAAATGAGTCACAAATTAGACAAATTCCAGAGTAGCAGCCGTGTTAGTCTGTATCTGCAAAAAGAAAAGGAGTACTTGTGGCACCTTAGATTAACAAATTTATTTGAGCATAAGCTTTTGTAAGCTACAGCTCACTTCATCAAAGAATTCCCCACCAGCTCTAGTTCCTATCTCCTGGCATATAATCCTCACCACCAGTAACAAACGTTTTGTAGGACAGATTATGTTCTTGCTGATCCCTGTGAAATCTCCAGTACTGTCAGTGGGGTTGCACAAATGTAACTGACTGGCACTTGTTAATTTTAATTCTGTTGATGTACAAAAAGAAAACTGAATAGTCAACTCCTTGTCTTTGCAGCACTGGCTGTGCAGGGCTAACAGAAGTGAAACATTTATTTTAGTCACTAAAAATCAAGACATACAACTCTGAATGCACACAGAGAGCAGATTAGGCCCCATTTTTACACAGTCATTTTTCAGAGTAGAACCCTACTCAAAACCAGAGGAAGGGCTGAGCTGCAGAATTTGGATCTGAATGGTCCATGAATTCCAGAATACTTAGAACTGGAATTTTGGCGTGGTCCCTGTTGCAGGTCAGGTATACCCATCAGGGGGACTGTCCTTGGATTCAGGGCAGTATAGCCCCCAGTGGCCAGAGTCAGCAGGACCACTCTTCCATGTAGGACAGTAGGGCCTATTGCCAGAGTCAGTAGGACTGCCCTTCACAGCAGGGCGGTGGGGCTCTAGGCTCAAAAGCCAATAGGTCTGCCCTTCTGAGCGGGACAGTATGGCCTAGTGGCCAGGCAGCGGTGAGCTGCCACCCAAGTGTGGGTTGGCATCTGGGGTAGAGGGACCTTGTTATCCAGGGTCTTCAGAACCCAAAGCAGTGCTAACTTAACTGTTTCAGGTGGAGTCAGGAATAAATCAATGTGAACACAGTGCTTCTGGCGGATGAAAGATTGATACAAGTAAGTGTGCTCTTACCTAAAACTACTATTTTTTTTAGATTTAAGCATACACAGACATAAGCAATAGGTTTAGAACATCCCAAATAATTATCTAAAATTGGAGATGGTATCAACTAATTAGCAGCAGGTCAGCGATGGCCGGTCACTTCGCTGCTGGGGAATATGGTGTCAGGAAAATGTCTCTCAGGATAGCTTCAGAGAACTGCTCCAAAGTATCCTCTATTATCTAGTCTTTTTATAACTAGCTTTTAAAAAACACATAGCTCATAATGACTCCTCCTGGGTCATCACTTCTCCTAACTTCAATAAACTAAATATCAACAAAACATTCCTAACAATTTTAGCCATAGTAAGCTTCTATATCAAAGGTGCCCAAACTCAAGGTCTCCATCCACTTATTTTCTTTCAGTCTGATTATTTTTTGACTCTTTTCTCCCCTCCTCCCTGTAGTTAGTATTTGACCTTACCTCCAAAAGCCCTGCTTGTCCAAATTAACCCTTAACTATGTAGTGTTCTGTTTTACTCTTCAATGGTGGCTGAATGCACACATTATGGTGTGATTAGCTTAATCAAATTATGGGGTAACACAACCCTCAAATCCAGGATAACAACCTGGACACTCCCTACTTCACTGGGTCCAAGCCCAGGAGCCTATCAGCTACAAGTGTATCTGCCATTGGGTCAGTGGGAGTCCATCTGAAACATGCTGACATTGTTTCCGGTTTCACAACCAGATCAATGTCTAGCTCCCCTGGGCTACTTCCTACCCTGTCTTCCTGTACTGTAGTCCACAGGTCCTCTGGATCTCTAGAGTTGCTGGCCAGCAAAGTTCCTGACAACTCCTTCCTCTTGTCAGCTTCCGCAGGCAGCCAGGTATTCACCTGAGTCTCGGTGTGCCTGGCCTCTGCAGTCTTGGGCTTTGGCAGCTCCCGAGTGGGAGCCTGCACCACCCATCCTCTCTTTTCAGTGGTCAGCCCAGACTGAGCTGGAGTGCTCCCCTTTATACTGTGGTTCCAGTTGGAGCATGCCCAGCAGGGGCAAGGCTTCCTCACCCAGTGTATGGGGTTAACCTCTTCCTGTCCAATGTGGGGCATGTATAGCTCATCACTATCCCATATAGTGATAGGGGACTGACACAAAAGCCCAGATCCTCAAAAGATATCTTGATGCCTAACTCCCACTGAAATTCTATCGAACTTTGAGGATCTGGGCCAAAGTTAGGATCAGAATCCACAACTGCCCAAAAGTCAGAGTTGTTCAGATTTGGGGTTTTGACCTCTTCCTTTCTTATTAAAGACTGATATGAATAGATATTTGTTTTTTAATAATTACTGAACTAAAAACCATAGATCAGAGATTAACAGGTATTAGAGATGGAAAAGAACACTTAGTACAAATACTGGGAAAATGTAAGAGTGTATGAGCTGTAGGAAAATTTTCTACTTCACCCAACGATGGCTCGCTTGGATATTACTCAAGTAATGTAGTGGTGGGAGTCTGCTATAGACCACCGGACCAGAGGGATGAGGTGGATGAGGCTTTCTTCCGGCAACTCGCAGAAGCTACTAGATCGCACGCCCTGGTTCTCATGGGCGACTTTAATCATTCTGATATCTGCTGGAAGAGCACTACAGCGGTGCACAGACAATCCAGGAAGTTTTTGGAAAATGTAGGGGACAATTTCCTGGTGCAAGTGCTGGAGGAGCCAACTAGGGGGGGGAGCTTTTCTTGACCTGCTGCTCACAAACCGGGAAGAATTACAAGGGAAGCAAAAATGGATGGGAATCTGGGAGGCAGTGACCATGAGTTGGTCGAGTTCAGGATCCTGACACAGGGAAGAAAGGAGAGCAGCAGAATATGGACCCTGGACTTCAGGAAAGCAGACTTCGACTCCCTCAGGGAACTGATGGGTAGGATCCCCTGGGGCAATAACATGAGGGGGAAAGGAGTCCAGGAGAACTGGCTGTATTTCAAAGAATCCCTATTGAGGTTACAGGGACAAACAATCCCGATGTGTCGAAAGAATAGTAAATATGGCAGGCAACTAGCTTGGCTTAACAATGAAATCCTTGCGGATCTTAAACATAAAAAAGAAGCTTACAAGAAATGGAAGACTGGACAAATGACCAGGGAAGAGTATAAAAATGTTGCTCGGGCATGTAGGAATGAAATCAGGAGGGCCAAATCGCACCTGGAGCTGCAGCTAGCAAGAGATGTTAAGAGTAACAAGAAGGGTTTCTTCAGGTATGTTGGCAACAAGAAGAAAGCCAAGGAAAGTGTGGGCCCCTTACTGAATGAGGGAGGCCACCTAGTGACAGAGGATGTGGAAAAAGCGAATGTACTCAATGCTTATTTTGCCTCTGTCTTCACGAACAAAGTCAGCTCCCAGACTGCTGCGCTTGGCAACACAGCATGGGGAGTAGGTGGCCAGCCCTCTGTGGAGAAAGAAGTGGTTAGGGACTATTTAGAAAAGCTGGACGTGCACAAGTCCATGGGGCCAGATGCGTTGCATCCAAGAGTGCTAAAGGAGTTGGCAGCTGTGATTGCAGAGCCATTGGCCATTATCTTTGAAAACTCATGGCGATCGGGGGAAGTCCCGGACGACTGGAAAAAGGCTAATGTAGTGCCCATCTGTAAAGAAGGGAAGAAGAAGGATCCTGGGAACTACAGGCCAGTCAGCCTCACCTCAGTCCCCGGAAAAATCATGGAGCAGGTCCTCAAGGAATCAATCCTGAAGCACTTACACGAGAGGAAAGTGATCAGGAACAGTCAGCATGGATTCACCAAGGGAAGGTCATGCCTGACTAATCTAATCGCCTTCTATGATGAGATTACTGGTTCTGTGGATGAAGGGAAAGCAGTGGATGTATTGTTTCTTGACTTTAGCAAAGCTTTTGACACGGTCTCCCATAGTATTCTTGTCAGCAAGTTAAAGAAGTATGGGCTGGATGAATGCACTATAAGGTGGGTAGAAAGTTGGCTAGATTGTCGGGCTCAACGGGTAGTGATCAATGGCTCCATGTCTAGATGGCAGCCGGTATCAAGTGGAGTGCCCCAAGGGTCGGTCCTGGGGCCGGTTTTGTTCAATATCTTCATAAATGATCTGGAGGATGGTGTGGATTGCACTCTCAGCAAATTTGCGGATGATGCTAAACTAGGAGGAGTGGTAGATACAGTGGCAGGTAGGGATAGGATACAGAGGGACCTAGACAAATTGGAGGATTGGGCCAAAAGAAATCTGATGAGGTTCAACAAGGATAAGTGCAGGGTCCTGCACTTAGGACGGAAGAATCCAATGCACCGCTACAGATGAGGGACCGAATGGCTAGGCAGCAGTTCTGCGGAAAAGGACCTAGGGGTGACAGTGGACGAGAAGCTGGATATGAGTCAATAGTGTGCCCTTGTTGCCAAGAAGGCCAATGGCATTTTGGGATGTATAAGTAGGGGCATAGCGAGCAGATCGAGGGACGTGATCGTTCCCCTCTATTCGACATTGGTGAGGCCTCATCTGGAGTACTATGTCCAGTTTTGGGCCCCACATTACAAAAAGGATGTGGAGTCCGGCGAAGGGCAACAAAAATGATTAGGAGTCTGGAACGCATGACTTATGAGGAGAGGCTGAGGGAACTGAGATTGTTTAGTCTGCAGAAGAGAAGAACGAGGGGGGATTTGATAGCTGCTTTCAACTACCTGAAAGGGGGTTCCAAAGAAGATGGTTCTAGACTATTCTCAGTGGTAAAAGATGACAGGACAAGGAGTAATGGTCTCAAGTTGCAGTGGGGGAGATTTAGGTTGGATATTAGGAAAAACTTTTTCACTAGGAGGGTGGTGAAACACTGGAATGTGTTACCTAGGGAGGTGGTAGAATCTCCTTCCTTAGAAGTTTTTAAGGTCAGGCTTGACAAAGCCCTGGCTGGGATGATTTAGTTGGGGATTGGTCCTGCTTTGAGCAGGGGGTTGGACTAGATGACCTCATGAGGTCCCTTCCAACCCTGATATTCTATGATTCTATGATACTCCACAAGAAATCTACTTCCTCTCACTACCAGAAAATTTCTTCAGATTTTGTATAAGAGAAACCAAGGAGGTTTTTTAGTGTTATTTCAAATGGATGGATGCTCATCTTAGGTTTCAATTTTTTGGTTTTAAGAATTCCAAAAAAAAATTATACCCAAAAAAAAAAAAAGAACAAAAAAAGGGAAAATTTCATCAAATTTTTAACTTGAATATAGAAGCATTTTGAGTGACAGCAACCCAAAATGGAATGGCAGAATCCAGAAATCATAAGATCAAATCTGTACCTATTCTAACAGGATCTTAAGACATGCTATGATTTCCCAGGAAGCCTCTACTCTTGTTTAAATTGGAAAAGAAACACTAACGCTTGAGTAGGAGCCATATGCCTATAGGAGAGGATAGCTTTTATTATTATTGTGGCTTTGAGTCCTTAATAAAACAGCAAGTCAGCTGATAATTGTAGTTGCAAATAGAGCCGTGGAGTTGAAGCCCAGAAGGGACCACGTAAATGACCTCTATATCAGTTCATGCATTTTTGCTGCTTTGTTAACTTTCCAGACATACAAATTTCAGGTGCTCTCTTTACCATCTAGTACCAATGTAGCTTCACTGTGAATAAGAACCTGGCTTTTTAATGTAAGAAAGAATGTGAGTGAGCTGGTGGGTCAGAATAGACTGATGCTCTGAACTGAACAGTAAGATGCAAGAGAAGATTTATCCCTTTTTGATAGTCACTGGTACAGTAGGTACTGAAACACTGGGCAAGGTTTACTTGGAAAATGCTATAATACTCAAGTAAGTTTTTACATTTCACATAATTACCAAGCTGTGGGGATTTTTTTTAAATAGTGGCAAACTGTAATTTACACTGTTCCTTTTTGCTGGAGACTGTGGCTAGGAGACAAAGGAAAACCCCAGTGATGATGATCCAGCAGGTAGTTTTCTTTTATCTATGTTGAGAAGTGAACCAAAACCCCAGCTTGGTGCTAGATGGGAATGTGCTGCCGGAACTGCACGTTCTGCTCCTTTCAGCGCTCTGGTTCCCAGGCAAGTCCTGCAGTTCAGAGCTCTCCTGGGAACTGCAGCGGCAAAAGGAGCAGAATGTGGGGACGTTGGGTGGCCCCATGCTGGCAACTCCTCCAGCACAGCTGTACTGCCTCCAGCCCCACCCCCAGCCCTGTCCTCTGGTTGGGCTGCTGTATAGACCTCGGACAGGAGACACAGGCATGCAGCTGCGTGGAAGGGCTGGGGGTGGTACAACCACGCTGGAGGAGCTGCTGGTGTGGGGCCGCCTGGTGGCCCCATGTTCTGCTCCTCCTGTGTCTTTCCGGTATGCCGTACCAGCTATAAATAGCTTCCTGGTATGGTGTACCAGACTGTACCGTCCTGCTTGCACCACTGAAGGGTCTACAACATACAAGCAAATGAGTTTGGGGTCAGCTCCTCAGCTGTTCTCAGCAGCGGCTTCCCCATTGGAAGCAGCTTTGTTAGTAGCATGTTTTGGTTTTTTATGTAAGGGCCAGGGCCAATCAGAGGGGGGGCCAAGGGGGCCATTAGGGCTGAGCCTCAAGCTCAAAGGGGGCCTCAAATTTAGACACTTGTTAATTTTTTGGCATTTGATAAGTTTCAAAACTTGTTTTTATGCGCATCCCTATGGGACCAAAATGTGATACACTCTCTCAGCTTAGAGCTGCAAATTTAAGTAAATAGGAGATGTGATTTGGTAAAAGACATACTTTTTTTTGTTAACTGATATAGATTTTGTCATTTTAAAGAGTTAAAGTGCTCATAAATATTAATAAAAATATATTGGTTCTGATGGCACAAGATTAGACCATGTGTCATCATTTTTTATTTTTATTATGGCTAGTGGCCTCAAAATCTGGAAGTGGCCCAGGCTTCCCTGGACCTCTGAGAGAGCCTGGTAGGGGAAGAGGCAAGGTGAGCAATGGCAGGAATGAGGAAGTCCTTTGCTTCCTGGACACAGCCCTCAGCCTCAAACTCATTTGTGTCAATAAGCAAGAGCTTGTTGTAGGGGTTCTCGTACAATTAAACTTATTTACAACACTCTCGATTACCTGAACTAACAAATGCTGTTACACAGGTAGATAATATTACACAAATACACTGAAGTCCAAGAGTTACTGCGTAATTCGTCTATAGCACTGTTTAAAAAAATAATAATCACCATCTATGTCTTTATGGTTAACATGAAGCAGCTACCAGACTTCAGATCTAAACAGAATACAGCTTTTTATATTGCTGTAATGTTTGCTTTGTGCAATAAATTCTTTTTCAGGGTACTAGATGGTTTCCTACTTGGCAACTGTGCGCACAGTGGCAGCATTTTGCTGAATCACACATCCACCGCTTCATAGATTCAGAGTTTGTGATTATTACTTCTCCAATTGGTATGTAATCTTTACAACCGCACTATAAATCATTACATTAACATTTTTGCCAGGCTAGGTTATAGTATCTGAAAACTCAAGCAAGATGCAGCTCAGAATGCAATTGTTTCAGGAAATTCAAACCATTACAGAAAGCTCTTCCAGCTTGTGGCTATAGCTCTGCATTTACTGGCCATATAGCAAAAGCCCAGATTTAAAGACAGACAGACATAGAAATGTTGACCCCTGCCATTTTAGCCAGCTTGTGTAGAACGAAACACTCTTCTTAAAAAACAGGCTGCAATTTACACTGAAAAAAAATATTACTGTGAACAGTTTCACTTTGGAATGCAACACTACCACAATTAGGGTGACTAGATGTCCTGATATTAGGGGCTTTGTCTTACATGAGCCAGGGCTAGCCCACAACATTTGGTGGGGAGCTCAAATGATGCCTCCATTCCCCCTTGCTTGGGCCAAAACTTTGAAAGGTCTCAATTCTGCCTTCTTCCTGTTCTACTGCTCTCATAGTACTGCTCTGCTACCTATCCCAATAAAGGAGAACTAACAACTTAAAATGCCTTGTTCAAAAATTTTAAGTAACACTTAACTTTCAAACACCTGAACAGCAAATGTAACTTTTCTTGTCTGCACAGTAAACACTGGCATTTTTATCTGTTTGAATAATCAGAATGGTGCTTTCCATGCCTTCTTGGTTGCAAAGATTTGAACTGCTTCCTGAAGGTCCACAGTTTGGGCTAGCTCATGCTCTACTGAGATGGTTGCAAGGCCGACCAGTCTCTCCTGTGTCATTGTGGAGCGTAGATGTGTTTTTATTAACTTCAGCTTGGAGAAGCTGCGTTCTCCACTGGCAACTGTTACAGGAAGTGTTAGAAGTATGTGCAGAGCAACAAAAGCATTTGGAAAAAGGGTGGTCATCTTATTTATTTGTGCACATATATTCCAGAACAGCCTTTGGAGTTGATCCTGCTGACATGTATCTTGAAAGGGCTTTCAGTTCATCACCTAAATCACTCGCATCAATATCAGGCATGTCATCATGTGACAACACTGTCTCTATTCCCCTGCATTGCTGGTGTAGGTCTTCTTCAGGTACAGTGAGAAGTTTTGGAATATCATACAACATCCCAAATATACTGCTGTGTTCCTTGAGCTGCATGAAACGTTCTTCAACTGACTGTATTGCACAATCTAGCACCTGGTTAAAGAATTCAACTTTGAATTGTTGTTTGGGGTCTTTTATGGGATTATCCCGTGCCTAGTAATCAAAATGTCTTCTTCTTCGGTGACTCTTGTATTCTTGAATGGGTGGGAAAATAGCTTCAGTGTGAAGTTCCTCTGCCAACTTCTGTGCACTCTTCAGAATGTTTTGAAATCCCTCATCTGACTGGTAAGACTGTGGGTATGACTTTGCTTTGTCCAGTTTTTCCATTGCTCCAGATACATCAAGGTCAACAGCTTGGAGTTTCTTGCTTACAACATTTATTTAAAACAGTATGTCATGCCACAACACTAAGCCACACAGAAATTTGAAGTTATGTATGTTTCTGGTGATTCCATTTCCCTCTGCCACTGTTCTCCCACGAACAGTTCCTGTCATAGCATTATCCTCCATAATGGCAACTATAGCATCATCTATCTTCCCAGTTTGGTGTTTGATAGGCTTTATTGCCTCCACTTGACTTTCCCATTGTGTGGCACTCAGTGGTTTCAGTGTCAGAGAGAATGTTCCCAGATGTTGCTTCAAAATTTGCCATCTATGAGTTGATGCAGAGAAAAATACATAGATGCTTTGAATTACATTAAAAAAATTCAGCAGCCTCACTAGAAGCTGATGCTGCATCACTGACCACCAAGTTCAATGAATGAGAACTGCGTGGGACAAAAAAAGCTCAAGGGTTTAACTCTTGGATACGTGTCTGCACTCCTCTGTTCTTTCCTCTCATGTTGGCACCATTATCGTAGCCAGGACCTCTCATGTCAGCTATCGCAATTCCCGTATCTTCCAGCTTTTTAAGAAGCACATTTGTCATACCAGCTCCTATAATATCATCAATGTCAATAAATTCAAGAAAATGCTCTCTGACAGTCACCATTGCTGGGACATTTTCACTAGGTTCTGTTGTTACAAAATGCACCATTAAAGTCATTTGTTCCATATGGCTGATGGCAGGTGTGCAGTCCAGAATAACAGAGTAATATCTTGCTGACTTCAGATCTGCCACAATCTTCTGTTTGACTTTTGTTGCCAGTAACTTTATGACCTCATTTTGAATTGTTTTTCCAAGGTAGTGGTATATATACATTTCTTGGGTGGTGACTCTTCTTAGATGCTCCTGGAGTACAGCATCAAACTCAGCCATCAGATCCACAATTTTAAGGAAGTTTCCATGGTTTGGCACATACAGCTGATCTGAAGTGCCACGCAGTGCTAGGTTTTGGGTAGCAAGCATTCTTACAATGGCAATGAGCCTTTTCAGAACATCTTGAGGCTGATCGTCTATGGTGGCCTTTAACCTTAGTCTCATCTCAAGCTCTTTCCACTTATGGAATGCTCTCTGGTGATTTGCGGCCTTCTCATGGCATGCCAGACTTCTAGCCAGATTTTTCCAGTCCTTTGTTCCTGTAGAACCCAATGTGGCTGGAACATTAGACTGGAAGAGTTTGCAACAAAAACAGTATGCAGCATTCTAGGTTTTTGAGTACATAAGCCATGGCCTCTCCACTTTGTCACCGTTGGGGATTTCACGCCAATAATGTGTTGGATGGAAACTTCTCTTTTCATTGTCTTTGGGAAACATGAAGTTTTTCATTTGCTGTGGCTCATGCAGTACAAGGAAGTCCCTCAGGCTACTGCTCAAGTGGGTCCACAGTCCTGGATCATCTAGACTTAAGGAACTAAACTCAGCAGCAGCGGTTTCTTGCACTTCCACCACACTCTGATCTACACTTTTCTTCAGGAATGTGCACGGTTACATCCATTTGAGATGGAGATATGGATGCTCAGTAGCTGCCAGGTCACTTGTACTCTAACTGGAAGATCAGGCATCTCCTCACCACTCACATCCTCACTGGGGCCAGAAGGCTCACCATGAACATTTGTGTCTATGTGTCTCAGGAGAGCTCCTTCCTGCTTAGATAGAAAAGCTTCCTTTGCTTGTTTTCTTTTTCTGAATGCTGCCCCAGAGGGGCATTTTCTTCTTTCACTCATGTTCTGTGCCAGCTATAGTGGCTCTCAACACTCAATTGAAGGCGACGAATAAGCAGGCTGATAGCAAGGCCTGAGTGAGGGAAGATATCAGCGTCTTAAGGGCCTAACTGGCTCCTACTACTTCAGTTGACTGCCTGTTCTCCTCAAGTGGGTTCAGGGAAGCAGCAGGAAACAGGAAGCTCCCTGAGAAGCTGGTGATAATCAGTCCAGGCTCTTGGGGGTGCTAGAGAGGCTCCTCCTTCTCTCTCTCCCTGCAGCTCCTGCTGCTTTCTGTTATTCCCTCTCACCTTTTCTCCTGCCCGTCTTATGTCTCTTGTCCCCTCCTTCCTCCAGCACAGCACTCCACCATCTCTGTGCATCTAGAGCAGAGAGAATACATATGCACCAGCAACAGACACAATTTTGTACACTCTGGGTCCTAGTGGCGCACCCCCACAGTCTGGCACCTGAGGCAGCCACCTCAGTTCGCTTCATGGTAAGTCCAGCCCTGCATGAGCAATTATTACCCTCCCTTCCCCGCAAACAGAAAGTGTCCCAATTTTTCACAGTTCTGAGGTTCTACTACTTAACCCAGTTCTTAGCAACTTCTGCAGGTGGTTGGGAACCTTACTGCTAATTCCCACACTGTTCCCACACCAGGTCTAAGGCTTACCCCCGGTCCTGCTCATCAGCTATATCAGCTGTTGTGATCACGGAACTGTATCTTTAAACACTACAAAGAGGTCAACCAAATAGTACCTGAAACATTTTAGGCAGAGACCACACCAGCGGATAGAACACCTTCTCTTGCTAAGCAGCGGGTGATGACAGTTCAGTTTAGGGTGACCCCTCAATCAGGGCATGAAAAGTAGAGTTCTGCTGCTCCTTACTCTTACAATAAGGGTAACATCATTTAATTACCCCTGCATGCAAATTTACAAATTTGATTAAAGCTTATGTTAAAATGATCTAAAACACAGTTTAATAAATAAGTTTCTATTCATCTGGGCATAATGCTTAAATTATCCCAAAGTAGCAAGTTTGCTTTAAAAAGTCATAAAATAGATATAATACATGATCTGCAATATCCCAAATTAGGGTTAATAAATTTAACAGTACAGTTTAAATATCAGTATTCAAATGCTCAGGTGCATCACTCATGGGAAATTATGCTAGGAATAGCTTGTGGAAAATAAATCCAGTAATAAATGCAGATTTTCCCTCAGTAATTGAGAATTTAGCGTAGATTGCCCCTGAGCAAATACAGTCCACTACAGGAGTATTTTGCCTATTTTTCTGTCTTGGCTTCTCATTGGCACTCTAGCTCAATTCTCTTAATATTGACGATGTCTGGTGATATGTTCTAAATAAATGCCCCTTGACTACCTGATGGTGTCCAACACCATGAGTCGCCTCATCAGCCGGGCATAATGCTGGCTGATTCCACATTCCCACAGCACTCGCTCATTACTGGGATCCCAGGTACACAGGGCTTTGACGATCAGAGCATGTATTTGAACCTCATAGCCCGTGGCTCTCAAGGTGTCAGCCAAAGGGGTATATTTCTCCACCTTTCAAACTCAAGCATTGCAGAAGACTGGGGTCCTGTTCTCAAAAGGAACTGTGACGTTCATCATGACAACCCTTTTCTGTTCCTCAGTAGTAATGACAAAGTCCGGTCGCAGTTGGCTCTCCATTCTAGAGATGGTGGAGTTCCTGGCAACTTTCCCCAGGGTGCTGGGATGGCCTTGATTAGGCGATCTTGGATGGCATTGTGATGCAGCTGCCAGGATCTGGAGTGGGGTTTGCAGCTGCATAAGAGGTGGAGTAGCATCTCGTTAGCATAGCTGCGATTCCTGCATCACTTGTCCTGATTCCCATGGCGGATGGCTCCGTTCAGCGGAACACAGTTGAGCCAGGCCCTGTGGATGAATCTCCAGTCAGAAAATCAGGTGAAGCTTCCCCTGGGGAGGAAGTGGTTACTGGCATCCCATTTGCACATCACCACAAAAGTCTTGATCTGGTCCAGCTTGCTTCTCAAGTTTTCCACATATGGCAAAAGGATGACATCCTTCTGGGTCCTCTCAAGTATGATCCTCACTCTGAGAGCAATGATTGTGTGCTCGATGTTCCTGACCTGTGGCACCGGTACCCCCACCTCCTGATGTTCCTTGCACCACGTGCAATGGCAGCCGATATGCTTCTCCAGCCTGTCCTCTCCAGCTACCCAATCCGAGCGGCTTGCCATGATGTGGCAGCCCTCTCCCTATGCTCTTGCTCCTCCAACTGCTCCAGTGCAGCAGGCATAGGCTCTAGGATTGCTATGAGATTAGCCTGTGGCCTGATTTCCTCCCAGTACTCAGGACTCAGTTGCACCAGACCTGGAGGGGAGCTCTTGATGACAATGCCACTAGTGACAGGATCCTCCCTTACGGACTTTGGGGCAGCACTGGTCCTTTTAGAGAAGATAATCTTTGAGGCACCAGCACTGGTCCATTTAGGGATGCGGTCCTGCTTAGAGGTTTATGGGATGATGCTGGTCCTTTTGTGGGTGGTCTGTCTGGGCAGTCTCTGATGTAGTGTGAGATCTTCAGGGAACAAATCCGGTTGAGTGGACTTGGAGGCTATGCTGGTCCATCTAAGAATGAGGTCCTGCTGCATGGTCCAAGCAATAGGGATGGCTCTTCCATTGGCAAGGTCTTGCTGGGTGACCTACAATGTAGCCTTAGCCCTTCTGGTGGCAGGATCTTGTCTAGTTATCTGCAGAGAGGCGCTGACCCTGCTAACTATGGGATCATGCTGGTCATTCTCTGAGGGAGCACTGTGCCATCTGAAGATGGGATTACCTTGCATAGTCTGCAATGGGGCCCTGATCATCCTATTGGTGGAGTCCTGTTAGAGATCTTCAAGGCAGCACTTGTCCTTTTGATGATACCATCCTGTTCAGTGGTCATGGAGACAGGGATAGTCCTCCCAGCAGTAAGTTGTTGGACCATCTGTTCTGGCTCTGGGGGAGTTGGCTGTAATGCAATAGCAGGGTTGGGAGGGGAGCTGGAAGCAGGAGGTGGGACATGCAGCATTTCTGCATTCAGAGCAGGGGAGGGATGGCAGCAACAGAGTCTGCTAGAGTTGGCCTCTTCTGATACGCCCTTTGAGATGCCCTTTGCAGGTGCCTTGATGTGACTTACATTTCTTCTGTGCGTAGCCTTTTGTTTTATGTAAAGTGAATTTTGTAATGTGGTATTACACCACCCTGGGTTCGGCTCTGGTGGCTACAGTTTCAAGTTTAACAGAGTGAAAGTCACCTCTGCTACTTGCTTGCATGTTAGAGTCTCTGGGAACACATAAAGACCAAAGGCAGTGACCACACGTACATTCACAAGTACAAGGTCAAGACTGTTTTACAAGTTTTATTTAACTTACAATTAAAGTTATGATTACCCAAGTATATAGAAATTCTATACAGACCTATGCACAAGTTACAAATATAGTTATACTCACATCCTTAACAACAGTTTTACAGTCTGATGGGTCTCTCATGGCGTGATCATCAGTAGAGGGATGGTTCCTGCTGGAGTCTCCCATAGGAAGTTCAATTTTCCCATTCTGGGCATCCCCTTTTCATAATGTGGTTCTGTCTTTACGTACATTCGGTGCATGTCTGTAAATGTGTCAACCCTCTTTTCTCTTATTGGTCTGTGTCCCCTGGAAACTTAAGGGACCCCAATTTTCTATAGGTTGTGTAAGTTCCCTTTATTCTCATTAGCATTGACGCACAACCTGTATCCTGTGGTTAAGACACATGTCTGAAGCTGATGTGCCTTTACAGTATTTTTATGATCTAATATTAATCTTCTGGGTAATTTTGGTGGTAATTACTGTTGGGGTATGTCAGGGTTAAGTAAAGACCTGGGGAACCGCTAACATGGTAATAGGGAGTGAGGTACAGGCAGGCACTGTTTCTTCTCTTGATAGATAAAGTTGCCATCCTTTTCCCTCCCCTTCTGCTTGTTAAGGATAGATAAGTGTTGCAGCTGCATAAGGAACGCAGTTGTCTGAGGGATACCCTTTGAGTAAAGAAGTGTTATCTCCCCCCCCCTTCCTTTCCAAGCTTCATAAACGAACTCGGGGTCATGGCCCCTTCCTCCCTCCCCTGTGAACTGCTGATTAAGGGAACTTGTGGCTACAATTACTGCAAAGAAATGTATCTTCAAGGTAAAAATGTCTGTATAATATGCTTAATGCTGTAAGCAGTAAACAGGGGTGGGTATAATTATATTCAGTATATAGCTATTAATATTCATTATCTCGGCATTCATTTTATCAAATAAGGGTTTTGGGGGTGTTGTAGTAAATGCGGGTATTTACATATTAACTTAGATAAAATAGCGTGATGTAATTAACTCAGTGCTTACTCGACAATTGGGTAGAGGGGAACAAGTACCGCAATAAAGAAGCCCGTTTATTCAATCTGCCTCTGGGTCAGCCTGCTCATTCTCTAACAATTGCCACTTGGCACCTCTTTTCACATAATCGTAGGGCATCAGGTTATTTTCTGGTCACTTATGTCATCATTTCTTGTCTCCAAGGCCTAAAATAGCTAACTTAAAATCTTGCAGGCCTCAACCTACAGGTTCTTGCATTTCAGCTTGTCTTACTCATGTCTAATACTTGGTTTCTCTAAATACTGATCAATCTTACACTTTTATAATCCTACAAATTAACTCTAATTACCATATGATGAATATATATAATATAACATATTGATTAATCATAACATCACACAATAAATGGATAATAAACTAAAATCATTGGCTATCTGTGTTTTTTCAAAAGGCATGTTGCAGGGGACATATCAAAAGGCAATTGGATTGCTATGAATTCTCTTCTAGTGTCTGTTAAGATCATCAGGCATTGGAATCCTCAGACCAGATAGCAGATAGGGCACAGTAGCACATCCTTAGGGATGAGGATAGTGGAGGTAGATGTAATCATTCTCCCTTTCTTCTTCCTGCATAGAATGGACTTTAGTCACGTCAACAGTCTTGCTAGACAGTTCTTCTTGATCTGGGAGAGTAGTACTGAGAGTTTCGCCTGGACAAGCATAGAATCATAGAACTGGAAGGGACCTTGCGAGGTCATCTAGTCCAGTCCCCTGCACTCATGGCAGGACTGAGTATTATCTAGACCATTCCTGACAGGTGTTTGTCTAACCTGCTCTTAAAAACCTCCAATGATGGAGATTCCACAACCTTCCTTGGCAATTTATTCCAGTGCTTAACCACTCCGACAGTTAGGAAGTTTTTCCTAACGTGCAAGCTAAACCCCACCTTGCTGCAATTTAAGCCTATTGCTTCTTGTCCTATCCTCAGAGATTAAGAAGAACAATTTTTCTCCCTTCTCCTTGTAACAACCTGTTATCGTGTCCCCTCTGAGTCTTCTCTTCTCCAGACTAAACAAACCAGTTTTTTTCAATCTTCCCTCATAGGTCATGTTTCTAGACCTTTAATCATTTTTGTTGCTCTTCTCTGGACTTTCTCCAATTTGTCCACATCTTTCCTGAAATGTGGAGCCCAGGACTGGACACAATTCTCCAGCTGAGGCATAATCAGCACTGAGTAGAGCGGAAGAATTATGTCTCATGTCTTCCTTTCAATACGACTGCTAATACATCCCAGAATGATGTTTGCTTTTTTTGTAACAGAGTTACATTGTTGACTCATATTTAGCTTGTGATCCACTATGATCCCCTGATCCCTTTCTGCAGTACTCCTTTCTAAGCAGTCATTTCCCATTTTGTGTGTGTGCAACTGATTGTTCTTTCCTAAGTGGAGTACTTTGCATTTGTCCTTATTGAATTTCATCCTATTTACTTCAGACCATTTCTCCAGTTTGTCCAGATCATTTTGAATTTTAATCCTATCCTCCAAAGCACTTGCAATCCCTCCCAGCTTGGTATTGTCTGCGAACTTTATAAGTGTACTCTCTATGCCATTATCTAAATTGTTGATGAAGATATTGAACAGAACCAGACCCAGAACTGATCCCTGTGAGACCCCCTTCGTTATGCCCTTTTAGTGAACCACTGATAACTACTCTCTGGGAATGATTTTCCAACCAGTTATGCACCCACCTTGTAGTAGCTCCATCTAGGTTGTATTTCCCTAGTTTGTTTAGGAGAAGATCATGCAAGATAGTATCAAAAGTCAAGTTATACTAGATATAGTAAAGTCAAGATATACCACATCTACCACTTTCCCCCTATCCACAAGGCTTGTTACTCCGTCAAAGAAAGCTATCAGGTTAGTTTGACACAATTTGTTCTTGAAAAATCCATGCTGACTGTTATTTATCACCTTATTATCTTCTAGCTGTTTTCAAATTGATTGCTTAATTATTTGCTCCATTATCTTTCCAGATACAGAAGTTAAGCTGACTGGTCTGTAATTCCCCAGGTTGTCCTTATTTTCCTTGTTATAGATGGGCACTATATTTGCCCTTTTCCAGTCTTCTGGAATGTCTCCCACAGAATCATAGAATCATAAAATATCAGGGTTGGAAGGAACCTCATGAGGTCATCTAGTCCAACCCCCTGCTCAAAGCAGGACCTAATCCCCAAGTAAATCATCCTAGACAGGGCTTTGTCAAGCCTGACCTTAAAAACCTCTAACAAAGGAGATTCCACCACCTCCCTAGCACCACCATTCAAGTGCTTCACCACCCTCCTGGTGAAAAAGTTTTTCCTAATATCCAACCTAAACCTCCCCCACTGCAACTTGAGACCATTACTCCTTGTTTTATCATCTGGTACCACTGAGAACATCCATCCTCTTTGGAACCCCCTTTCAGGTAGTTGAACGCAGCTATCAAATCCCCCCTCATTCTTCTCTTCTGTAGACTAAATAATTCTAGTCCCCTCAGCCTCTCCTCATAAATCATGTGCTCCAGGCCCCTAATCATTTTTGTTGCCCTCTGCTGAACTCTTTCCAATTTTTCCACATCCTTCTTGTAGTGTGGGGCCCAAAACTGGACACAGTACTCTAGATGAGGCCTCACCAATGCCGAATAGAGGGGAATGATCACATCCCTCGATCTGCTGGCAATGCTCCTACTTATACAGGCCAAAATGCTGTTAGCCTTCTTGGCAACAAGGGCACACTGTTGACTCATATCCAGCTTCTCGTCCACCATAACCCCAGGTCCTTTTCTGCAGAACTGCTGCCTAGCCATTCGGTCCCTAGTCTGTAGCAGTACATGGGATTCTTCCATCCTAAGTGCAGGACTCTGCACTTGTCCTTGTTGAACCTCATCAGATTTCTTTTGGCCCAATCCTCTAATTTGTCTAGGTCCCTCTGTATTCTATCCCTACCCTCCAGCGTATCTACCACTCCTTCCAGTTTCGTGTCATCTGCAAACTTGCTGAGGGTGCAATCCACGCCATCCTCCAGATCATTAATGAAGATATTGAACAAAACCAGCCCCAGGACCGACCCTTGGGGCACTCTGCTTGATACTGGCTGCCAATTAGACATGGAGTCATTGATCACTACCCGTTGAGCCAGACGATCTAGCCAGATTTCTATCTACCTTATAGTCCATTCATCCAGCGCATACTTCTTTAACTTACTGTCAAGAATACTGTCATCTTCCATGACTTTTCAAAGATAATTGCTAATGGCTCAGATATCTCCTCAGTCAGCTCCTTGAGTATTCTAGGATGCATTTCATCAGGCCCTGGTGATATGAAGACATCTAACTTGTCTAAGTAATTTTTGACTTGTTCTTTCCCTATTTTAGAGTCTGATCCTACCTCATTTTCACTGGCATTCACATTAGAGGACCAATCGCCACCAACCTTCTTAGTGAAAACCGAAACAAACAAGCCAGTAAGCACCTTTGCCATTTCCACATTTTCTGTTACTGTCTTCCCCCTCTCATTGGGTAATGGGCCTACTCTGTCCTTGGTCTTCCTCTTGGTTCTAATGTATTTGTAGAATGTATTGTTGTTTCCTTTTATGCCCCTAGCTAGTTTGATCTCGTTTTGTGCCTTGGCTTTTCTAATTTTGTCCATACATATTCATGTTATTTGTTTGTATTCATCCTTTGTAATTTGACCAAGTTTCCTCTTTTTCTAGGACTCTTTTTTGAGTTTTAGATCTCTGAAAATCTCCTGGTTAAGTGAGGGTGGTCTCTTGCCATACTTCCTATCTTTCCTACGCAGTGGGCTAGTTTACTTTTGTGTCCTTAATAATGTCTGAAAAACTGCCAACTGTCTTCAATTGTTTTTCCCCCTAGACTTGCTTCCCAGGGGATTTTACCTACCAACTCCCTGAGTTTTCTGAAGTCCATTGTCTTCTTGAAATCCACTGTCTTTATTGTGCCGTTCTCCCTCCTACCATTCCTTAGAATCATGAACTGTACCATTTCATGATCACTTTCACCCAAGTTGCCTTCCACTTTCAAATTCTCAACCAGTTCTTCCCTATTTGTCATAATCAAATCTAGAACAGCCTCCCCCCAGTAGCTTTCTCCACCTTCTGAAATAAAAAATTGTCTCCAATACATTCCAAGAACTTGTTGGATAATCTGTGTCCTGCTATGTTACTTTTCCAACAGATGTCTGAGTAGTTGAAGTTCCCCATCAGCACCAAGTCCTGTGCTTTGGTTGATTTTGTTAGTTGTTTTAAAAAAGCCTCATCCACCTCTTCCTGCCTTGGTGGTCTGTAGTAGACCCCTACTATGACATCACCCTTGGTTTTTACCCCTTTTATCCTTACCCAGAGACTTTCAAAAAGTCTGTCTCTTATTTCTATCTCAACCTCAGTCCAAGTTTATACATTTTTAATATATAAGGCAATACCTCCTCCCTTTTTCCTTGCCTGTCCTTCCTGAGCAAGAAGTATCCTTCTATACCAATATTCCAGTCATGCGTATTATCCCACCAAGTCTCCGTGATACCAACTATGTCATAGTTGTGTTTACTTACTAGCATTTTGAGTTCTTTCTGCTTATTCCCCATACTTCTCGCATTAGTATACAGACATCTAAGATTCTGATTTGATTTCACGCCCCACCCCCACAGTTCTGTCTTGTCTCTCTTTTATTTCAGCTATAACAGCCCATGCTCCCCCCAGATTCTGACCCTTCTCCCTGGTCTCCATGTTTTTGACTTACCTGTGGGCTTTGGTCATCTGCCCCCATTGAACCTAGTTGAAAGCCCTCCTCAGTAGGTTAGACCTAACTCAGTCTGTGAGTTGTTGAGGCCAAACTGGATGGTTTCCAAGGAGGTGCTGGTCCTTCTGGCAGTGGTACCTTCCTGGGTGGAGTTGGGTAGAGAAAGAACACCAGCATCAGGATCAGCCTGGGTAGTGGAAGAGTCAGAAAATGTTCTCCTTGGGACATCCTTCTGCTGAAAGATGTGCAAGACGATGTTTGTCCTCACTGTGATGTCCCAGGGAGCAGTTGTTCAAATGCGAGACCTTCCTGCATCAGGATCTTGGTGGGTGTTCTTCAATTAGGTGCTTCTTTTCCACTCAGTGACGTTCATCTGCAATGTTCTTGAATGGCTGAGAGTCTTTCTAGAAGCCATTTCCGGATGGGAATTCCTTGGACCAGCAGCTGTCCATGAAGTATTTGAAGTGATTTGTAACACAAAACCAGTCAAAATTGATCACTTTGGCAAAGCAGCTCCATCTGCTGAGCACCTCGGAAGAGTGGGTGTATTTATGAAAATATAGTCTGCTCCTGGAGTCTTTTCCAGTAAGAGAACCAAAAAAGAGCCACCGTGGCTAAACAACAAAGTAAAAGAAGCAGTGAGAGGCAAAAAGGCATCCTTTAAAAAGTGGAAGTTAAATCCTATTGAGGAAAATAGAAAGGAGCATAAACACTGGCAAATGAAATGCAAAAATACAATTTGCAAGGCCAAAAAAGAATTTGAGGAAAAGTTAGCTAAAGACTCAAAAAGTAATAGCAATTTTTTTTAAAGTACATCAGAAGCAGAAAGCCTGCTAAACAACCAGTGAGGCCACTGGATGATCGAGGTGCTAAAGGAGCACTCAAGGATGATAAGGCCATTGTGGAGAAACTAAATCAATTCTTTGCATTGGTCTTCATGGCTGAGTGTGTGAGGGAGATTCCCAAACCTGAGCAATTCTTTTTAGGTGACAGATCTGAGAAACTGTCCCAAATTGAGGTATCATTAGAGGAGGTGTTGGAACAAATTGATAAATTAAACAGAAATAAGTCATCAGGACCAGATGGTATTCACCCAAGAGTTCTGAAGGAACTCAAATGTGAAATTGCAGAACTACTAACTGTAGTCTGTAACCTATCATTTAAATCAGCTTCTGTACCAGATGATGGAAGATAGCTAATGTGATGCCAGTTTTTAAAAACGGCTCCAGAGGTGATCCGGGCAATTACAGGCCTGTAAACCCGAATTCAGCAATGGGCAAACTGGTTGAAACTACAATATTGTCAGACATATAGATGAACATAATTTGTTGAGGAAGAGTCAACATGGTTTTAGTAAAGGGAAATCATGTCTCACCAATCTACTAGAATTCTTTGAGGGGGTCAACAAGCATGTGGACCAAGGGGATCCAGTGGATATAGTGTACTTAGATTTTCAGAAAGCCTTTGACAAGGTCCCTCACCAAAGGCTCTTACACAAAGTAAGCTGCCATGGGATAAGAGGGAAGGTGCTCTCATGGATTAGTACCTGGTTAAAAGATAGAAAACAAAGGGTAGGTATAAGTAGTCAGTTTTCAGAATGGAGAGAGGTAAATAGTGGTGTCCCCCAGGGGTCTGTTCTGGGACCAGTCCTATTCAACATATTCATACATGATCTGGAAAAAGGGGCAAACAGAGAGGTGGCAAAATTTGCAGATGATACAAAATTACTAAAGATAGTTAAGACCCAGGCAGACTGCAAAGAGCTACAAAAGGATCTCACAAAACTGAGTGACTGGGCAACAAAATGGCAGATGAAATTTAATATTGATAAATGCAAAGTAATGCACATTGGAAAGCATAATCCCAACTATATATATAAAATGATGGGGTCTAACTTAGCTGTTACCACTCAAGAAAGAGATCTTGGAGTCATTGTGGATGGTTCTCTGAAAACATCCACTCAATGTGCAGCAGCAGTCAAAAAAGCGAACAGAATGCTGGGAATAATTAAGAAGGGGATAGATAATAGGACATAAAATATCATGTTGCCTCTATATAAATCCATGGCACGCCCACATCTTGAATACTGTGTGCAGATGTGGTCGCCCCATCTCAAAAAACATATTTTGGAATTGGAAAAGGACAACAAAAATTATTAGGGGTATGGCACGGCTTCCATATGAGGAGAGATTAATAAAACTGGGACTTTTCAGCTTGGAAAAGAGACGGCTAAGGGGAGATATGATTGAGGTCTATAAAATCATGACTGGTGTAGAGAAAGTAGATAAGGAAGTGTTGTTTACTACTTCTCATAACACAAGAACTAGGGGTCACCAAATGAAATTAATAGGCAGCAGGTTTAAAACAAATAAAAGGAAGTATTTCTTCACACAGTGCACAGTCAACCTGTGGAACTCCTTGCCAGAGGATGTTGTGAAGGCCAAGACCATAACAGCGTTAAAAAAGAACTAGATAAATTCATGGAGGATAGGTCCATCGATTGTCTATTTACCAGGATGGGCAGGGATGGTGTCCCTAGCCTCTGTTTGCCAGAAGCTGGGAATGAGCAACGGGAATGGACCACTTGATGATTACCTGTTCTGTTCATTGCCTCTGGGGCACCTGGTACTGGCCACTGTTGGAAGACAGGATACTGGACTAGATGGTCCTTTGGTCTGACCCAGTAGGGCCATTCTTATGTTCCTCCAGCTCATCACTAGATGTCGTGGGAGAGCTCATTCAGAATCTGCTGACACACATATTTAAATGCAAGGTTGCCACATAGGATTGACACTGCTATATTTTAGCACACGCACACATGGACACATTCCCCTGTGATCTTCTTTCAGAGGTGAGTTTTCAGTCTTTGTAGAATAACCATAAGCCACATGGACTCTTCAGAGCTTTAAGAGAATGACAGCATCTCAGTACTTTCTATTACACTTCAGAAGTTGAACCCTGTCAGCAAACAAACACTTTGGGGAGTTCCATAGCTAGCAGCACTTCAGCCTTTGAGTTAATAGCGGACTGGTCCTCAGTTGCTGGTGAAGCAGAAATCTGTGGCATGTATTCAGCGTGGTATCACTCTTGGGACCCAGCCCTCACAGCAGACATATCACTCAGTCCTGCACGGAACAGCTGCTGAGTTAAACAGGGCTGTATTTGATTCCTACATTTATCAACTTTCCCTATCCTCTGCACTCAGCTTGGTGGCTGATTGCATGTGACCAACCAGGCAGCTTGCCCACAGTAAGTGCAAACTCGCTATACAGCTTCAGAAAAAGCAACTGAAAATGTCTAGCAGCTGCCACACCCTATTTCTGGATGTTTCTAGGCCCTTCTAAAGGAGTTTTGCTGCCCTGCTGTCCCTGGAATCAGGCCTATTAATGAAGTAATTCTCATTCTACCTCTGTGAGGTAGGTAGTATCATTTTACCCCTTGTAGAGACAAGGAAACGGAGGCAGAAAGGGTTAGCGATTTGCCATGGGTCACACAGGGTACATCTACACTGAAGCTGGGAGGTGTCATTCCCAGGTCAGTATATGTACTCGCACTCACTCTGATTGAGCTAGTGTGCTAAAAATAGCAGTGTGGCTATGGGAGCAGGGACTAGTCACCCTACGATGAACCTAGGATGCCATTGCACCTCAGGCAGCTAATTCAAGCCGCTGATCCAGATGAGAGAATCTGAGGCCTGAACGTGAGCTAGGGCAGCGCATGCTTGATGAGCTCTGGAATTGGCTCCCTGTTCTGTTCGGACAAGACCCAGTTCTGCTGGCCTTCAGCCTGTGCCCAGTGGGTAAGTTTTCTCCAAGGCCTTGCCTGAGGGAAGGCGCTGAATGGTGACTTGAGGTAGGCATTTTTTTGTGGGGACTGAGAATCTGATTTGGGAAATGTTTTGTAGGTTATTGGTAATTTTTTTGACTACGTTTTAAGTGTGCCTACAGCACCCAAAACCAGTCGACAGACTGAAGTAAATAATATCCCAGGAGAGGCAGCGGTGGAGGAAAAGCTCTGTGCTATCCAGTAGAGCACGTTGAGGGCTGAGCAAGAGGATACATACTGAAGGCCAATTGTGCCAGGGCCCTGTCTGGTTGGTCAGGGAGACTAAGGTCCAGGACAACCTAAGCCCCTGCTTAACCCATGTACCTTGGGGATACGCATTGCCCCAAAGAGTCTTGGGAAGACAAGGTGCCATGACCATGCTCCCCCTTTGGTCCAGAGGCCAGGCAAACTGGGAGAGGCAGGAAGGGATGGTGAAGCATTCACACCATGGAGCTTGGTCTGGGATTGTATATTCCTGAGGTGTAATTGTCATGCAAGGTTTTCCTTGACCAGCATGGCTCTGCCCTAGCTTTGGTGAAACACTACAATACAGCCTTAGTGTCCCTGCCTAGTTCAGTATAGGCTCAGTCCCTTGGACAAGGACCTTTGGCGTGGCTGGTTTGTGTTCAGTCTTGAATGCTATGAGGAAGTTTTATGGCAGTGAGACTCAGACTGAGGTTCAAGAGCCGCAAGTGGCTCTTTCATGTGTCTCCTGCGGCTCTTTGCAGCACATGATATTAAAACACGGTGTGATTTAATTATTAACCAATCTAAGTGATTAACCAGTCTGGATGCTTTTCCTATGTTATTAACCAATTGTAGTTGCTAAAATAATAATACATGGTCAGACATTTTGCTGTGAGAATAATATATAAATCGCGCTAATATAGCTATATATAGAAAATGAAACAATGAATTCACACTACTGTGGCTCTTTTGCGTAATGTTGATCACTAATTTGGCTCCTGAACCACTGAAATCTGAGTATCATTGTTTTATGGCTTATATAGCACTTCCACTTTCAAAGGGTATTACAGACATTAGCTAATTCATCCTCATAGCAACTCTCTGATGTCAGCAGCTGTGTATTAGTCCCAAATTACAGGTGGGAAAGCTGAGGGAGAGAGTTTACTGTTTGGGTCAGATTTTGAATGGTGCCCTATAATTTGGGGTGCCTTCTTTTCTGTGTTCCCAAGTTCAATTCCCTCTGCCACAATATTCCAAGAGTGCCTGCCAACTGGGCTCTTCCACTCTCACTCAGACACCTAAGGTCTGATTGTCTCACATGATCAGCACCCTTAGCTCCCCCTGAATTCAACTCCCACTGAGTTATAGCTCTTCACTGGCTTAAATGTGAGTTTGGCTTATTGTTGCACCGTATATCAGAGATCAGGACTTGTGCCTTGTTCTATAAATCTATTTGCCCCTTTTCCGAGAGTGATCACCCACTAAATATATATATATATATATTTTCCACTGAATCCCAGCCAAGAATGTGGCAACTTTTGAAATATGTTCATTTGCATTTGAATTTAGTTAATTTGTGTGTGTGCTTTTAAATTAGTCATTATGCAAATTCCCTTGATATCTTAAGCAGAGTAAGCTCTGCTATGTTTAGCTTTAAATTGTTTTGTGCAACTCGCCAAACAGAACAATCATAAAAGAATACCCAGGAGAGCATGTCTGTTGGAGGGGTAACCAATACATATTAGACTTTGGTTTTTAAATAATAACCAGCCACTAATACACAGTAGTAATTTTCCAGAGCAATACATTGATTTATCCATAGCTAATTGCATTGAATTACCCTCTGATTTGCTGAGCTGTCATCTTTGATATTAAGCCACTGAACTTCAATCAGATATCTGTCCATCATTGTTATAAAGAGGAAGGCAAGGAACAGCATGAAAGAATTTTCATTTTTATGTACTCGGTGGCAGAGTATTATTTTATGCATTGCTTTCTTCAGAGGAAGTCCCTGTGTAAATCAGTCAGTGTGCTTACTTTTCACTCAACTGGAGAACAGAGTGACATCACAGATACAATAAAGTCCTGGTGAACAATTAGATTTCACCAAGCACAAGACCTGTAGGTAAACTTTCTAAACTTAGTTATACACAGTGTTGTTGTAGCCATGTGGGTCCCAGGATATTAGGGAGACAAGGTGGGTGAGGTAATGTCTTTTATTGGACCAACTTCAGTTGGTGAGAGAAACAAGCTTTAAGTTGGTGAGAGAGACAAGTTTTCGAGCTCTGACCAACAGAAGTTGGACAATAAAAGATATTACCTCGCCCACCCTGTCTTTCTGAACTTTAGGCATGTGAGTTGTCCAGATGAAGTCAATGGGACTTAAAGTTAAACACCCACTTAAATGCTTTGCTGGATCAAGGCCTTAAAGAATAGCCTAATGTCTTTTTATAAATACAGGGTCTGATCTTGCAAAACTCTACTCATGTGGGTGGTGCTTACTAACAAATAGTCCCACTGAAGCCAATAGCATCAGAAGTGATGGATTCACAGCCCTAAAGACAATGGCTTTGATAGTACTACTCAGACGAATAAAGATTTGCAGGATTAGGGTCTGAATGATTAATAAGTTTTCAGTGCTCTTGCTCCCCGTTGGAATAGTATTAGCCCAGGCACCATCTAGAGCCGAACAAATCATCCACTACATAAACCATGGCACCTGTGTGCTAGATAAAACCTGCCAGAGTCAATCCAAACTGCAGCACATTTACGGAGGCAATTAAAGCAACTGTATTTACAAGTACATGTTACAAAATGCTTCATCAAAAAGTTACTTTCTGGATGATTTTTATGGGAAGCTGTTTTGGTTGGTAATAGGACCATGGGATGTGAGAACTATATAGATATATTTCTCCCATACTATGGTCCTATTATTTATATAAATAAAGAAAAGCTGCTTCCAATACAGTCTTCCAATACAAACTCCACAGGCAGAAGGGAAACCATCATTTTAAAAAAATCAGCTTTAAAAATTATGCCTAGGAAATATAAACAAAATCACAATCTATAATTCAAATTACACAGGCAGTTACAGTGGATGGGCTAATAAGTATGGGGCACTTCTCTACTTAGTGCAACTAAGAAAGGAGGGAGGAAAATGAGGTGGCATTACATCATATTTACACCACTTGGCTCCTGGCGCCTTCAGACCACACACAGCTGACTGTGGCCCCCAAAGGATAATACACCGGACAGATTTCTGGGGCTTAGCATTCATTGGCCATGCTTCCTTCTGCCCCCAGTAGCTCCTAAGCTGGAGAGGGCTAGAAGTAGATGGCATAGAGCCAGCTATGCTGGTTTATCCCCTAAGGGATTCCCTTGTGACAGGGGACTGCCTAGATGGCTGTTTAAATCAGCTCTTCATCCCCTTTGTACAGACAGAGCAGTGGGAAGGGAATGGATTGGGAGTCACTCTCTCTAAAAAACTGCTTTGGGGGTTACACCTGGAACAGCCTCCCCCACCTTTGGGCATTCAGTCTGCCCTCGTCTCTTCTTTTAAAAAGCTTTTGGAAAGCCCACCATCCCTGCAAAACCGCCCAGCACCAGTGAGTGACTATACAGCTTCCTAAAGGCCCATTCCCACCTTATGGAACTATCAACACCCTTAATAAATAACAGTAGCGCTGAACAAGACCAATACACGAGTGACAGAAAAACTAAGCTATGGATTAAACAATTAACAGTGAAAACAAAGCAACTTGAAGATAATATCAAGTCCTGTTGAAACGACAAATTTGGGGACATCTCCCTTTTCATGGACCACACCAGAGAGTCTTTAAAGATCACAAGTCTTTGGGTCCTTGTTTTTGTATCACAACTGACAATCAGCACCACTATTGCAGGGGCTCGTGTCACCTTTTCCTTCGTGCTCTCCTATTTTTGGTTCTCCTGTCCCCTTGTTATTATTATTTTTTATTTGTTCAGCAGTACAAACTGTACAAACAGTCCATGCTGTACAAACACAGAACAAAGAGACAGTCCCATACAGCTTGCAATCTAAGATAAAAAAGGAACCAGGTGGATGCAACAGGCAGATGGATGGAACACAAGGAAATGATGGGAAGATACAGGTCAGCACAGTAGGCAGCAATGAGAGCACACTAGCTGCCTAACCACCATCATGTACTTTGTTGGCATCACGGTAGAGAAGAGTTTTAAGGAGGGATTTGATGAAGGACAGTGAGGTGGCTCTCGTGTGTGTCTGTCCCCTTTACTCATCTCCTCAGTCATCCCACATCTCTCTCTCTCTCTCATGATAAATAGTGATTAACCCTCATACAGAGGTTGGCAAATACGCATTAACTGTCCTAGTACTCCTAAGACAGCCATTATTTCCAGTTTGGGGAAGAAAAGTTAAGGGAATTGAATAAGGCCGCAGAGGAAGTCAGTTTCAGAGTCGGGATTAACTACAGGGGCTATGTACCTAGTCCCATGCTTAGCCAATGAGAACAGACAGGTCCGTTCATACTATGGACCTACGCCTGTTTGTGGCCACTGGTTGCATTAGCTGCTCAGCTACAGGCTGGTTGTGATCCTAATGGTCCTTCATAGACAAACTCTTCTGGGAAAACCCAGAATAAAGGTATCAGTAGACACGGAGTTCAGCAGTTCCAAAGGCCAGCTGTAAGAGGTGGAAGGGAAGGAAGTGGGACTTGTCCTAAATGTCTCAGTTTTAACGAGGAGAAGTATTGTGACTTGGGCAGTGTGCAGTTGCCATACACAACAAAATGGGATCATAAATAAAACACTTAAATCACACTCAGCTCACATACACAAACAGGTTCATGAACAACCAATATAGCATTGAAAGCCAAGTCCCTTTCACTTGTATTCCCAACAGAGTTAAAACAAGACATCCTGTTATCAGTGTGTCATCTTGGACAATTATTTCAGGGCATCTGACCACCTGGCTACAGATGTGAGGTTGGGGTGACTGAAGCTGCATGCTCAAGTGGCTTCATGTGAAGGAGTGATACTCAAAAGAAAAAGAAGTGGACAAGTCCAAAAACATCTGAGAAACAGAATTCTCCTGAAACAGACAAGCAATCCTCACAACCTCTCTCTAGGACTAAAAATCAGTTTGAGGATGGAAGTCCTATAGGGCTGAGATCCACACTGATTGGTAGACATCTGCAGGGGAACTTCTTAGAGGGGTCACATGCCAACCCTTATGTCTGGCCAGGTGTCAGTCTTAGTCCCAGAAGTAAAATCCCAGGGAGAAAGTCTTATGGGCTAGAGGAATGGGGCCTTATGGGGTCAGGGACAATATTTGATTGACTTTGTACCCTTCAATGCCTGAGGGTGTTAACAGTGATCTGGACTACAAAGCAGATGGCCTGCTGTATTTTATACCATTTGGAGATTTTGCAGAACATGTAACTTTGTTCCTTGAAACTATTTGTGTTACTCCAACTTGGAGGTGGCAGACACATGGCTTTTTGTGGCCAGGTCTGCTATTGGTAGCTTGCGGTGCCATCTTCTGTCCAGTCACAGCAGAAGATGGACTGTTTTGAATGATGTGCCTGTTTGTGCATCCGGTGGCACTGAAGGCCAAGGCTGTGGAACAATTTAACAATCTGAGGGCAGATGCCTTTACCAGGAGACTAGATTATAAAAGCAGCACGTTTCCTCTTCCTTGCAGCATCACTGCTTGTTTACAAACCTAAATATAAATGTAGGTGTTTGGCTTTAGACACTTATATTTGAAAATGTTGGCTTAGACCCTTATTCTCTCTGAAAATCATATGGATGCCTAAGGTGCTATATATGCACTATGCACATTAAATTAAAAGCTAACAATCAACCAGAACTGTAGAAGAACAAGCATCCGAGAGGTCATTCCTCGTCTCCAGAGCTAACAATCCCCCTGTTAACGTTACAATCTTTTTCTCCAGTGTTTAACATCTTTATATTTTAAAAAACACATCATCATTCCTCCACTTAGCATTCCACCTGGGCCCATCATTAGTAATTTACCAAAGGAAAAATACATGTTCTGGGAAAGAGAAAATGCCATTTAGATTACCAATGCTAACGCCTCTTGCAGAAAACAGTTTAAAAATACATTTGCAAACAATAGAAAAGCAGAAGTAATGGAGAATAATTGGGAACTTTTTCTCATTTTCTCTTATTGAGATGACAACTGCTTTGAATGGTTTGATTTAAACCAGACTGAAAGGAAATTTGCTCCAAATTCAGGCAGATGAGAGCGTTTTCCTTTTCAGGAGCATTTGCAGGATGCTCGCAGAGATTTGGTCCTAGATTTGGCCTCTTGAGCCTGTGGAGATCAGAGAAAGAAGTGGAGGTGGATAATGTTTTATCAGAAAAGATATTTAAAAATGCAGACATCAAGCACCTGTGAGATTCTGGATAAAAGACAAGTGATAGGATAGGATAAAAAGCAGTGATAACAACAAACAGTAGACTCATTAGCTCAGGGGTTCTCAAACTTCATTGCACCGTGACCCCCTTCTGACAACAAAAATTATTACACGACCCCAGGAGGAGGAACCAAAGCTTGAGCCTGCCCGAGCCCCCCCTGCCCCACTTTGGGGTCCCGGCCCACAGTTTGAGAACGGCTGCTCCCTCTCCCTAAATGAATGGAAGTTGACTTCATGGAATGGATCCAGGGTATGGTCACTGATACGGATTAAACACTATCATTGGTAGTGAAGGTGCTACCTGCTTACTTTGAATGCCGCTGCTCTGCATTTGGGGGCAAGAGGCTGGAATCTGCACTTCAGTCCTGCAGTTTTTACCCCAAGAGTCTCCTTGGAGTTTTGACCAATTCCATGCAGTGCTACGGTGTATTTCCATTTCACCCAGTGATCTCAAAGGACACTGCAAACCTACTAACGGGCTTGCTGATTATTACGTAGTGGTCTCTGAAATGCTGCAGCCTTTGGAGTGAAAGGCAGTAGCTGTTACATAGAACTCCCAGCTACCCATTAGCATGTGAAAAATATTCTTCCCAATTAAGGGGGATTTTAAATTGGCAAAATACACTTCCCCAAACTGTCAAGGACAGTGAGATTTTTAAATAACCACAAGCAGCGAGGGCCTCAGGTTTATATCCCAGCTAGCAGCCAGTTGCACTAGCAGTAATGTACCTCCCTTGTAGCTTTTGTTCAGTACTGACTCAGATAGGAGAATGCTACATAGTCACCAGTGGCATCTCTACCAGTTACAGTACCTGGCTTTTCTCTCTCAAAGTACAGACGAGGCCCAATCTTGCTTAGTTTAGGGGATCTGCTGAGATAATTGCTCCAGCCTGCTGGCCCAATTTGCATAGGACTTTCTTTTGCAACATATTTCAGCAGGAGCCCTCCCCCTACTTCCTGTTAACTTTCAAATACGAAAATCAGATGTATCAACGTAGCAATGGTGCAGCCTGCACCATTCCCAGCAGCTGGAGAACGAGACAGCACTGGCTGCCACAAGGCTCAATTTATGGACAGGCGCAGGGGAACTCATTCTTCTTTTGTCCTCTTTAAGCCATAGCGACCACCCAGCAGATCATTGAAAACATTAGCAGTAGGTCTTTAACTGAAATCTACCACGGTGCATAAGAGCCTTTAAGAGGTTCCCCAGGACAGTGGGTTGCCTACTGGAGGTGACTCGTTAGTGGTGTTATAATAGAGGGTGCTGCATTTCCTCGGCATTCCAAACCTAGCAGTCAGTCTTTCAAGATGAGTCCCCCCTCTTCCAAAAGTGAAAACAAAAGTGAGAGGAAGGGCCAGCCCAGGAGCATCAGTGTCATGTGAGAAATTCTGGCTTCAGATCTGAAGGCTCGATTCCAGCATGGCTACACAAAAGGATCCCAAGTCCAGATTTCTTGGTACATGTCAGCACTGCAACTGAACAAAGATGGGGCCCCCAACCAAAACTATGCATCCTTGCTCCCCTGAAGTGAAGGGGAATGTGGATCCAGGGCCAGACTTTGGGGCTTGGGCGCCATCGTTGGCTGCTACCATTGTAGCTGCCTAGCTGGAACTAGACTAAAACCCATCAGCTCCCACTGGAGACCAACAGATTCAGAGGTTTGCTGGTGCTCTCAATCCGAGGTTTGCTGGTGCTCTCAGAGTCCTGTCCTGAGTCCATGGGTGGTGGTAAGAAGGAGGACCCCAGCCTGAGCCTCTGCTGTAAGGTGGACATCACAACTAGGGGCCTTTGGAGCAAGGACAAATGGAAACAATACTGCCAAAAAACATTTACCTCTCGCTGACAGGCCTCTCGTACTTATGGAGACAGTCTATAAGATACTCTGAGTCTCTGACAACAGAAACATCCCAAAGAGAGGAGTGGGAAAAAATAATAAGAAAGCCCTGTGGAATTTGTGACGGTTCAGCACAAAAGCCTGAAGCTATCTTTTGAGACGTCAAATCGGCTTTAATTACTGTGCTCTGGGTTATTCTTTTAAAATGCTCTGTGCTGTGAAAGTTTCTTAATCTGAGGGAGGGAGACGTTGTTCCCTCCTATCATTTCCCCTCACTGGTGCAGACTTCAGCACACATCATATGTGCAAGAGGACAAGCAGATTCTCTGTGTGTTTCATTTCAAGTGCTATTTTTTCCTTTTCATTAACAGCCTTCAAGAAGAAAGAGAACCACTTAGGGTAGGGTGGGTTTTTTCTTTTCTTCTCCTTCTTTTGGCAGCCTGGGTGAGCCCTTCATATTCACTGTGCCTTGTTATCTGAAAACCCATATAATAGAGATACACAGATGCTCATTACTAGTAGTTATGCCATCCTAGTGCTTCTTAGAATGGTATTTTCAACTCACAATAGACAGCAGCCTATCTGTGCTGAATAGAGAATGTGGAGCCTGACTCTCCAATAAAAGTCAATGGAATTTCTCCCTGATTTGCAAGAGAGTACAAAGAGGGGAGAATCCAGCCCCTGGGAGCCTGCAGTGGCTTTGCACAATACAGCCACTACAATGCCTTGCTCCCTGACATTAACAGAGGGGCCTTTTCAGCAGGATGGTAGAATGCACTGAGTCTCTGGACCTTACAATGAGTGAGATGAATTATGTTTCCTACTGGAAAGGGAAGGAAGGGAGAGCGGGGGAGGAATCTGATCAGTCTTCCTGAGCCATAGTTTCAGAGATCAGTGTAACATAAAGGGAGAAAAGAGCAGAAACTAAACAAAACATCTCAATGGAAGCAGAATCAGTGCCTACTGTATCTCATTGGAGGTGCTCTGCATGTGTTTTCGAAGGGCACCAAGGCAAGCGGTAGTGAAAATTAAAAACTATCCCAGTGATTTTTGGTCAGTTAATTGGATGCAGAACTGTGGATTAATCTGCCTCTCTTTAAGGGTTTTGTTCAGGGACTTAGGCATATTGGCGGCAAGTTTAACAAAAGAAGCTGGCACTGGGAAGGAATAGGAAACAAAATCCTTCCATCAAAACTTGGGGAGATTGCAGGCACCCATGGGATAAGCTTCCTTCTTACACATGGGTCCTATCAATGCCTATGAAAGGGGCCAGGCTCCTTTGTACATTCATAGGACAGGTACAGAACAAGTCACAGCATTGCAAGCTTTCTCACACAGCCCTGATGGCATGCCTCCAGCCTGACCTAACAGAACCTCTCCCTCACTGCGCATTAGTAGCCTAATTTTCTATGCCCATTTGGTCCTTGGGGTCTTTCCTGAGGTTGGAAATGGGTGTGCCATTTACTACAGCA
Organism: Eretmochelys imbricata; assembly: GCF_965152235.1. NCBI lineage: Eukaryota > Metazoa > Chordata > Testudines > Cheloniidae > Eretmochelys > Eretmochelys imbricata. Next base: position 20,448,797 of record NC_135573.1, read on the forward strand.
ATGATAATGGTGTGTGTCCCTTTGTACAGGGAACTGGACTGAAGCCGTCAGCTTGTACAAGAGACCAATTAACAGTCAGCGCATGACTATGACTGTTATTATTTACATGATATGGATTTGACCAGTCATCTAGAGATGAAAGGCTCCAGATCCTATTACCAGGCTTCATAGTCATTGAAGTCCTTCACAGCACTTCCTTAGGGTGCTTGTAACTGATCTCAAGTGAAGCCTCGTGTTCTTTGTGATCCAACAGTTGCAGAATTTGCTGCTTGCCAATTAATGTGGGCTAATACATGCAGCCCCATGGAACTCACTTCCTCTGCTCTGCTGGCTGCGTGAGTGTTTCCATGCTTAATCTCCTAGTGAAGGGTGGTGGGGTCAGAAATCAGAGTTGGGGGAGTCATGGTTACAAGATGCACTTTAGACCTTTTAGTCCCTCTGAAGTGGACTTGTGTCAGGCTTGACTTGTTTCACCCCTCTCCAGATGGAACCTCACAAGTCAGTCACTCCTACACTGTGTCTCTGGATTCCAGCCCCTGTTTCCAACCATGTTAACACAAGAGGCCCAACTCTACTTGGGACTTGCACTAAACTTTCCCCCAGGAGCCTGTGACCAGAGATTGATCAGAATGACTCAAAGACAGCTTCTTCAAAACAGAACATACTGTCCACCCAAAGGTACACAGCAAGCAGTGAAAAGGGTTAAATGCTGTTTCTTACCTACACTTTCCTTCCTTGCAAATGTTGGGTAAATTCCACTCAACCTAGCCATCCCTACTCCTGGGCTGGGAGAGAGAGACAGCCCCTTCAGCATTCTCTGTGTCGCTCCGTCAGAGACTCATCTTCAGCTTCTGCTGCCCACTCAATACCCTCTTCTTCCCTTGGCTGAGATCTTTGTGGTTTTAGCACCCTTTTGATTACAGGTTTGAGCTTGGAAAGAATAAACCTTGCTAGCCTGGTTGAAGCCAGGCAAGTGGGCATTCCCCAATTAAAATCTTCCCAAAGGACCCTTGGTTTTCTCTCTGGTGGTACTTTATCTTTGTCATTGTTTTCTTTCATGTTTGTCCCCTAACAGCCTCCTTTGATTTAACTCTATGCTGTCAGGCAGGATAATATCAGGCAGGTATACTGAAGTGCATATACTATTCATAGAAATGACACAGTTATACTCCTTGGGGAGAAAGAGGGAATTAAGAGCCTGCTAGGGGAGGGAGGAAAGTACAGAAGGAGCCAATGGGTAACTCAGGATGCACAGCTGCATTAGGCCATCCACAGCAAGGAGGGATTCCTTCGAACCCTAAAGATGTGAAAGTGTTGAGTTCTACACTGCTCAGGCTAGAACAATACAATGCTGGCATTCTCTGCTCATCCAGGTTCCAGGAACAGAGTGGCAGGGCTGTTGAGCAATGACCCTCCTACAGCTTGAGTAATGTTGGCCAAGTATCTGGGGAAATTTGTTTAATAATACTTAAACCCCACTCTCCATCAGTATACCTGAAAGTGCTTTACAAAGGAGGTCAGTATCATTATCCCCATTTTACAGACAGAGAAATTGAGACACAGAGAGGTCACCTACCAGGCCAGTGACAGAGCTGAGAATAGAACTGAGATCTCTTAAGTTCCAGTCCAGGGCTCTAGCCACTAGACTACACCACCGCCTATTACTGGCCATCAAATAACTATTCAAAGCAAAGAGACATAATTAAAGCAATGTTATGAATTAGCATTTAAATGTAACAAAGTCAGGAAATTCCAACTCTACCCCCACATAAGCTATTGTAATGTGTCTCCATTACACATATACACTATCTTGTATTATCATACCTGTGTTACATTTCAGACGATAATACAGGTAAGCCTGAGCTGCAAAATTTGGATCCAGATTCTGAACCTTCCAAAGTTTCTTGGATTTTGGTTCAACTCATTAAAGCACCAATTGGCTCACCTGCAAAATTTGGATCCAGATCCAAGGTTGGAATCCAAATTGCCCAAAGTTCAGGAGTGTTTGGGTCTGGAACTGTAATTCAGCTAAGAATAAAGACAGGGCCTAGGTTGATCTAGAGAGGCTTGGTTTCTGAATCTTTCACAGTTCAAAGGTTTTCTGGGCTGGGTGGATTTTTGTTTGGGAAACCTTAGCTTAATATATTTGGGTAGTGGGGCTGCAGTTCCAGTTGCTATTGAAATCACAGCTCTGAATTCCTGACTCTGATGTAGCTAGATTAGCAAGATGTCATCAAGTCCAATAATTTATTAAGAACATAAAACTGAGCTCTTCAGTCTAGGAGAGAAAGCCATACTGTCATCCAATGGCTGGAAGTCAAAGCTAGACAACTTCAGACTGGAAATAAGCTGTAAATTTCAAAAGAAGAGTAATAAACCATTGGAATAATTTATCCAGCTTTGTGGTAGATTCTCCATCACTGGCAGTCTTTAAATCCAGATTGGATGTTTTTTCTAAAAGATATGATCTAGTAATTATTATGGGGAAGTTCTATGGCCTGAGTTATACAGGGGGTCAGACTAGATCGGGGAGGGCCGCATCGGGTTTCGGAAATTGCATGGAGGGCTGGTTAGGGGAGGCTGTGCCAGGCTGTGCCCCTGCCCCCTATCCACCCCCTCCCTTGCTTATCACCCCCTGATGCCCCCCCCACAAGACTCCTGCCCCATCCAACCCCCCGGTTCCCTGATGGCCCCCCCAGGACTCCCGCCCCATCCACCACCCCACACACTCTCTGTCCCCTGACCGGCCCTAAAACCCCTGTCCTTGACCGCTCACCACTGCCCCATCCAACCCCTCTGCTTCCTGACTGCCCCGCCCCGGGACCCCTGCCTCCATTCAACCCCCCGCCCCATTCCCCACCCTCTGACCGCCCCGCGCCCTACTCACACCCCCGCCCTCTGACCACCACCCTGCACGCCCCTGCCCTCTATCCAACACCCCCGTTCCCTGCCCCCTTACTGTGCTGCCTGGAGCACCGGTGGCTGGTGGCGTGGCTGCACCAGGACAGGCAGCCGTACTTTCTGGCTGGAGCCAGCCACACACCGCGCAGCACAGAGCACCGGGTCAAGCCGGGCTCTGCAGCTGTGCTGCCCAGGAGCTCACGGCCCCGCTGCTCAGAACACTGTGTCGGCGGTGCAGCGAGCTGGGGCTGCAAGGGAATAGCAGGGGAGGGGCCGGGGATGAGCCTCTTGGGCCAGGAGCTCAGGGGCCAGGCAGGAGGGTCCCAGGGGCCAGATGTGGCTCGCGGGCCGTAGTTTGCCCACCTCTGGACTAGATGATCACAATGGTCCCTTCTGGCCTTGGAATCTATAACTCATGGGGTTATAATGGGAAGTGTTAGGCAACTTTAATGCATGTAGTCACTACTATTACACCTATAGTGAGTGCACAGCGAGCAGTGACCACATACAACAGTGCATGGAACAGGGAGGAGGAAGGTTACAATAAATAATTACATCTGGATTTCAATAAAATGAACAGCAATGAGACTACTCCTGGAGTAAGGTACTACTCCTACATCCTGAGTAAAGGTGACAGAATCTATGCAGTTTGCCATGGAAAGTGGCATCTGCATTTTCTTACTGTGTTTTTTTTAGGTAAATGTGCCAGAGTTTTGTAAAAGTGTATTTGGATTACAATTTTTAGACATACAACATAAAGGAAGGTGACTGAAAGGTACTAAGGCCAAACAATATTGCTATTATTTTGGGTTTAGACGGGGCACTAGCTGCCATGGAAGAAAAATAGGATCGCGTAGAAGCTTCTGATCCAAATCCCTTTTAGCTGTGAAGCCCCCCTACCTGAAACTGGAGTCCCTTGGTGTTACATTTAAAATGTTCCTTATCTGAAACCAGCTATCCATCAGCCCATCCAGGTTCTTAGAGTTGTGCCAATCACCATAATATTGGAGGGATAGGTTATGCCTTTAAGTAGAGCCCTGCATATACAGTGACCATCTTTGTTGGATGGAAATAAGGGAAAAACACATGAAAAATAAGGAACAGAGCTCCCCACTCCTTGCTTCCCTTTGCGATTTGCTGGTGGCTTATTCCTGCAACAAGTTACTAAACCCTATACCCAGGCTCATATGGACTGGGTGGTGTATTGGAGGGGTAGAACCAAGGCTCCTCCCATTCCCCACCCCCTTCTTACTCACTGCGGCAGTAAGTGGTCATACAGCATCTGCCTACTTGTATGTGCTTAGAGCCCAGCGCAGGGGTGTAATATGAAGGAAGGACATGGCTCTAGCATATATGGAAAGGAATGTCACATTTAGGTTCAGAACAACAAAAGGAAGAAGGAATTAAATCAAGAAACAATATGGTCTCTATCATTACAGCATCTGAAGAAGTGGAGTTTTTACCCACGAAAGCTTATGCCCAAATAAATCTGTTAGTCTTTAAGGTGCCACCGGGCTCCTTGTTGTTTTTGTCATTACTGAGTCAGACATCGTTAAGGGAAAGGTATCACAGCTATCTCAGGAAGTCTTTCATAAAGCCCTCATTTTATCATACATTTCTCTATTATTTCTCCATTACAGCAAAATTACCCGGCTCAGACATCCATTCTCAACATGTCAGGCAAACAGTATGTTTCCATAATTCTCTCAGCTGCACAGAGACCAACCACTGAGCAAATGAGGAAAGATAAAGGCCAGGATCCGCAAAACTGAGAATACATAATTTAGGAGATGAGACCAACAATGAAATTGCCAGAGAATGGGAGAGGCATTTGCAAACATTGAGCCAATATTTCTAGACTTTCAGACAAGGAAGCAGTACTCCTGACAGATTCATTGGCTGCCTGAGTGAATGACAACATGCATTTTTCTCATGTCTTCAGTAAAACCTTTAATTTTAGGTTTCAGAGTAGCAGCCACGTTAGTCTGTATCCGCAAAAAGAACATGAGTACTTGTGACACCTTAGAGACTAACAAATTTATTTGAGCACAAGCTTTTGTGGGCTACAGCCCACTTCATCGGATGCATGAGTCTTATTCTGGAAGAATGTAAGCAGTGGTGAATTGAGTGCATAGTTCATTGTTCAACTTAACTTTAGCTTCCAGTGCGCTGAGCCATTTATCTAGTATGTTTTCCCAGCCAGATGCTTCTGTGTCATTATCTTTTATGAACCTTTCTGCTGAAGATACATGATCAGCAATCTAATCTGGTTTTACATGTTTGTCCAATAAATCAAGCAGTTACTCAAGCCAACCCAGACTGGAAGGATGGTGTATTTTGTTTAGAGACTGATCAGAGACCAGTACTGTATTTAGGAAGCAGGCAAAATGCCTGTTAACTTCACGGGGAGTTTTACATGTGTTAAGCATGGGTTCAAGCCATTAAAGCTCACTGTCTGGTTGATTGTAATAGGAGCCACTGAGAAAACACCTTTACTCGCCTTTCCCCCAGACAGAAATAATTGTATTTGAATACCTAATGTTAGGGTGACACCAAACTGTAGGATTTTTGTGATCCTTTTAATGTAAATTGAGTAGGCCTGGATTCTAATCTTGGTTATGCTAGATACTTGACTTCGGTGGAGTTACTCCTGATTTACATCAGCATAAGGGCGGGGTGGGGGGGAATCACACCTAAAATTCCTTCCAAAACACTGAGCAGCCTGAAATATAGGATTTTTCCACCCTGGACTTAGCCTTTGGTTTAGATACTTGGATCACTTCAGTGTTTTCAAAGGTGATGGAAGATCCCAGTTTGACCACTAAACAGCAAACCGACAAAAATCCTCTTGTGGTGATGGAAGCTGTTTGACTAGAAGGTGAAATGGGAGAGAAACATTTCTATGAAATGCCTGGCCTCTGGAATTAATTTCTTTTCAGTTTTGAGAGAGTCTCATGGGGGTCTGTCTCATATGAAATTTATAGGCATTTGTTTGCATTGTAACGTTTTTTTTTGGCTGAATTTATCAAAAGGAAACCATCACCACCCTCAGTTCAGAGTTATGCTTTTAGGAGTTTCTCCATTGACTTCAAAGGGCTTTGGATCAGGTCCTTAAAATAAATGATACCTAGGTCTTATAGCACAACTAAGTTTCGTGCATCCATCTCCTTTTGTTCTTCCAGAGACATTGATTGAAAAGTAGCACACTAAACTTACCAAAGGCATTGGACTTAGATAGATTTTCTGAAGGACATAAGGATTCCAGAATTGCTTAGCATCACCTGCTGCTTCACTTACAGTAGGATCATCCTTTTTTGCTATAGGCACAATAGTAGTCTTAACGCTTTTCTTGAAACCTATTCACCAATATTCTGCCTTTTTAATCTAATGCTGCACCCAATCGGCATGATTCCCATTGACTTTAATGTATTAGTAAACCCCTTAGGTTAGGCCTTTTGGAATGGAAAGGCCAGATCACTGTCTCAGTTTAGGTCAGAACAGAATCCAGTGAATCATATGTTGATACTTAAGATAAGTCAGGGACAAGTTAAGCTGCTCCTCCTAGGATCAGGTTTATGCTCTTTCTCTAGATCAGACAATTATTTTTTCCAAGGACTGTTAACAGGCCTTTTCCCCGGAGAGGCTAAACTGACTATATTTATCATGAAAGGCTGCCTTAAGAGTAGAACTAGCTAAATACTGCCAAGAGCACCCATAAGCATTCATTGCAGTGTAAAACCTAGAAATTGACAGAATCATAGAATATTAGGGTTGTAAGAGACCGCAGGAGGTCATCTAGTCCAACCCCCTCCTCAAAGCAGGACCAACCCCAACTAAATCATCCCAGCCAAGGTTTTGTCAAGCCGGGTCTTAAAAACCTCTAAGGATGGAGATTCCACCACCTCCCTAGGTAACCCATTCCAGTGCTTCTCCACCCTCCTAGTGAAATAGCGTTTCCTAATATCCAATGTAGACCTCCCCCACTGCAACTTGAGACCATTGCTTCTTGTTCTGTCATTTACCACCACTGAGAACAGCCTAGCTCCATCGTCTTTGGAACCCCCCCTTCAGGTAGTTGAAGGCTGCTATCAAATCCCCCCTCACTCTTCTTTTCTGCAGACTAAATAACCCCAGTTCCCTCAGCCTCTCCTCGTAAATCATATGCTCCAGCCCCTAATCATTGTCGTTGCCCTCTGCTGGACTCTGTCCAATTTGTCCACATCCCTTCCATAGTGGGGGGATCAAAACTGGATGCAGCACTCCAGGTGTGGCCTCACCAGTGCCAAACAGAGGGGAATAATCACTTCTCTCGATCTGCTGGCAATGCTCCTACTAATACAGCCCAATATGCCATTGGCCTTCTTGGCAATGAGGGCACACTGCTGACTCATACCCAGCTTCTCGTCCACGGTAATCCCCAGGTCCTTTTCTTCAGAACTACTGCTTAGCCCGTCAATCCCCAGCCTGTAGCTGTGAATGGGATTCTTCCTTCCTAAGTGCAGGACTCTGCACTTTTCATTGTTGAACCTCATCAGATTTTTTTTTAGAGCAATTATCCAATTTGTCTAGGTCACTCTGGACCCTATCCCTACCCTCCAGCATATCTACCTCTCCCCTCATCTTAGTGTCATCTGCAAACTTGGTGAGGGTGCAATTAATCCCATCATCCAGATCATTGATAAAGGTGTGGAACAAAACTGGCCCCAGGACCGACCCCTGGGGCACTCCGCTTGATACAGGCTGCCAACTAGACATTGAGCTGTTGATCACTACCCATTGAGACAGACAATCTAGCCAGTTTTCTATCCACCTTATAGTCCATTCATCCAATCCATACTTTTTAACTTGCTGGCAAGAATACCATGGGAGACCGTATCAAAAGTTTTGCTAACGTCAAGATATATCACATCCACGACTTTCCCCATATCCACAGAGCCAGTTATATCATCATAGAAGGCAATCAGGTTGGTCAGGCATGACTTGCCCTTGGTGAATCCATGTTGACTGTTCCTGATCACCTTCCTCTCCTCCAAGTGCTTCAAAATGGATTCCACTTCCAACCTTCATGCACGGAAAGAAGAGAGGTCCTAAGGTTTGTTGGGAGAAGGAGATATTTGGAGGAGTGGGCAGGAGATACACAAAAGGGAGATGGGATTCTCACTGGAGGTTCAAATCGGTTGCATTCAAACCTCCCCAACAGAACTCTGAAGGGCTTGGTTCAGTATTCATCTTTGTGGCTCAAACTTGTAGAGGTCAGTTCTTGAGCAACTTGCACTCTCAACTTTGCAGAGTTCACACAGCTCTTCTGCAGGGTTTTAAAAAAGTGATTCTACCGAAAATTAGAAAGAAGCTGTTTGGAATAGGGGCTACACTTTTCTAAGGATCCTGTAAAAAATATATATAATAGACAAACAATGTCTATTATTATATATTGATACTCCTTAGGGCATTCTTCACCAAAAAATTAAAAATTCTGCTCCAAAACTTAAAAATTATGCATACAATATTTTAAAATTCTGAAAAATTCTGCCAATTTTATTTGTCAAATAAATGTGTAGGCTCCAACATGGCATTGAGGAGCAAAGGCCACTGGCTACACAGAGGTGGGAAATCACTCTATAGCTCCCCCCCAGGACACGAACTCAGTGATGAAGCTGCACCCAACCCTGACACAGTGCAAGGACCGGGCCTGCCCCAGAAACACCCCAGGGCCCTGCCCCTCTGTGCCAAGTGCACCAGGTGTGGGCAGGCAGGCTCAGCACAGCAGGATCCAAGTGTGGAGGGGATTAGCATGGGGGGATCCAGGTGTGGGTTGAGAGGGTTCTGTGTGGGGGTAATCTGGGTGTGGGCAGCTCAGTGGGGGATCTGGGTATGGGTGCGGGTCTGGAGGCACAGGGGATTGTTGGGGGTTCTGGGTCCAACGGTAATGGGACTCTGTAGGGGGGTCCAGTTGAAGGTGGTTGGGGCTCAGCAGGGGGGTGTCTCGGTGTGGGGGGGAATAGAGCTCAGCATGGGGATTTGGGTGTGGTGGGTTCAGTGGGAGACTCCAGATGCTGGGGGAGTGGGGCTCAGTGGGGTGCGGATCCCGGTGCAACTGGTTAGGGCTCAGTGGGGTGGGGATCTGGGTGTGGGTGACTCGTTGGGGTGCAGGGGGAGTGGGTCTTAGCAAATGGAGTTCGGGTGGGGGGTGAGGCTTGGTGGGAGGTCTGGATACATGGGGGTTGGGTGGATGGGGGAGCAGTTCCCCATACAGTGATCCCTCCCCCTGCAGCTGAGGAGTGATGGGTGCAGGAAGTGGGGGGGAGGGGAGTTTGCAGAGCTTTCTGCAGCCTGGTGAGAAATCTGGGGGTGGGTCTGACCTGGCCCTGGATGCTGTGCAGGGGAAGAGGAAGTCCCGATCTCCTCAGCCCATCTGGGACTAGCAGCTGAGCCCAGCACAGGGTAGGAGCCACCAGCCAGGTCTTCCCCAGTCCCGCCCCCTGCTCCACAGTGATTTACTTCTCTGCTGGCTGCTCTGGGCACCCAAAACATACTGCTGGGGAGGGTCACATGACCGCTCTTGTGGCTTCCCTTTGCTTCCGCATCAGAAAGTCTTTTTTCTGTGGGGAAGCAAATAAATCTGTGTGGGATATGAATTCTGCGCAAATGCAGTGGCAGAGAATTCCCCCAGGAGTAATAATATTAGTGCCTTCACAGCCCTCATCACTGTAGTGTCTGAGCAGCTTCCGGTAGCACAGTGAGCAAAATGATGTACATCTCTCACATGAGGTTCATTCTCTTTCTCTCAGCCTTTCCCCACAGGAATAGGTGAGTGCATTGTGGAGTGTTGTTTTGGTACAGATTTGTTGTTGGGGATTTTTGAAAAACATCTGTGAAATGTACACTGCTCTGACTTTATATTGCAGAAGGCTGGTTAGAGAAGTGTTCCTTACACTCAGAGCTGATGGTGGCAAGGTTTGTGATGGTCCTTTGTTCCTATAGAAGTTCATTCCATAGTCTCAGACCAGCCCCTGATAAACCTCTTCCTCCCATAAGGAATTAAACAGACATGCCAGAGTTTCTCTGGCTTTTTCCTAGTGACTCAGTAGTGGAGTTAGGAACGGATCCCCACTGTTGGAAGTCCCAATCATTAGATCAAAGGAGAAATTTTCACCATGGGGGAGGAAGATAAAATATTTACACCAGGGCTATACTGAGAACAAAGATTGTGTAAAGCACCAGCTATAAAATAATGTGCACAAGCTACAGGAGGCAGATACGGGAATCACAACACTATTTGCTTGAAATCCATCTAGCCTCTGTGAAGTTTTTAGAATGAAGGGGAAAGAGGCATGGGGGAAGTACCAGCAGGAATGATTACTGTGTTGGGTGATAATTAAATCTGAACTGAAAAGGTCATGAGATATTTTATCAACTTTTGAGCTGATTCCTAGCAAACCCAGAATATTATCAATTCATTGTCTTTGGCTGCAAATTAGAAATAAACTATCTGAAATCAAAACCCAGTGGTGCAGAGGATGCTAAATGAGAATCTCCCATTTCATTTCTGCTCATCTCCATTAATTTGCAACTCATTAATAACAGAAGAACAATCAATCTAAATAGAGTCCCAGCTATTGACTCCCATAAAGTGAGAAAAAAGATGAAATCATTACAAAAGCTACTGGCGATATGTTACACATGGAGGCTGGGTGGAGGAGGATGGGGAAGTTTATTGGGACAGTAACAGGAAGTAATTTTTATTTTACAGCTTCTCTAGCTGATGACACTTCCCATGCTCCCAGAGCTGATTTCATCTCTGAAGCTTGGTAAATTAGCTTCGAGAAGTATCTTTGTCATCATCAAAATCGCGAGACGCATATTTCAAAATCTTCCATGGCCACTGCAGAGACTTGCTCAAGCTGGATTCTGTGAGAGCAACATCTCTGCCTTAACCTAAACTTAATTTCCCCAATACTAATTTCTCCCTACTGTTACTCACACCTTCTTGTCAACTGGTGGTAACGGGCCACTCTCTTACCACTTCAAAAGTTATTTTTCCCCCCTTGGTGTCCTGCTGTTCATTGATTTAACTCGTTAGATTGACCTCACACTTGGTAAAGCAACCCCCCATCCTTTCATGTATTTAAACCTGCTCCTGTATTTTCACTCCATGCATCTGATGAAGTGGGTTCTAGCCCACGAAAGCCTATACCCAAAATAATTTGTTAGTCTCTAAGGTGCCACAAGGACTCCTCATTGTTTTTGCTGATACAGACTAACACAGCTGCCACTCTGAAACCTGCCTTAAATTGTAAGCATTCAGATTTCAGGGTTGCACATTTGCACCACAGCACCTGAGCAATTAATAGTGTGGGATGATGGGGAAAGGCATACAGGTGATTAACTGCGAGGAACACATTTTCTCACCACGTTCAGACCCTATCCCCATATAGCAACATGACTAGAGTTTGATGCCTGAGTTTTTTCAGGCTGGAGGCGACACCCATTAAAGTAAACAAAAAGGGTCTCCTTGACCTTGAAGGAAGGAGATCAGTTTCTTAGTGCTGCAAATAATAAAGTCCTGCCTCAAATAAGGAGCAGCCTTTGCTCCACAATTTTGGTAGGCACAGAGGCTACCGAATGCCACAAATAATTTGCTTTTGTGATTGATGAGTTTATCTATCAGACATTGTGTTTGAGAAATGGAGAGGGTGAAATTCACCCCTGTGCGGAGAGCCACTTCTAGGCTTGTGCATGCATGACATCCATTTTGTAAAGAGATCATCTTTTTCACTACATTTTTTTGTAGTTTTTCTAAGGTTCACGGCATTTTTGGTAAGCTTTGTTCTTGTCACCGTACTGCACATTTCCCCTTAGTACATATATACTCATTTTCTGCTAACTGATTTACAGTAAATAGCCTTGTATAAATTGGAGTTACTCCATTAAAGTCAATGGAGATGTGCCAATGTACATCAGCTGGGCCTCTGGTTGGTTGGAAAGTGTATTTTCTGGTTGCTGAATTGTTTGCCTAAACACTTCCATAGATGCAATTCTGATTCCAGTGTCTGTCTTAGTTTGAGCACAGCAAGGTTCTTAGCACCTCTGGGGATACAGACTAACATATAAGTAATGCATTACAGTCTTTATTTTTAAGAAGCGCTTTTCTGGGGTTGGATAACAGCAGCAGGGAACCAGCAAGAACATATGTATTAGCTTCCATTCAAGCAGTTTTCAAATTATATTAGCCCAGCCTCATCCCTTTCCATCAAGGTTCCAATTTGCCTCAAATTCTGTAAGCACAACGCTGTGTTTAATATTCAGATCCACACATTGTCCTAAATCAGGAAAGGTCTCTAAAAAAGAAAAAAAATCCAAGCTGTTTGTACTTAAAATTCCCTGAAGGCAACCAGCAGAATTCTAGGAGATTTCAAGCCTGTAAAATAAGGTAACCTGTTAACCTTGTCATACACAGAGATCTAGTCTGAGTTTTCATTCCCACTTGCCTGTAAGGGCCACATTCCACTCTGAATCAAACCTGTGTAAATCCATAGCAGCTCCACCGACAGGTGTAAACGTGAGCAGAATTTGGCCCACTGTGCCATTCCCCCATAACCTTGAACCCTGGCTAGTCTGTGAGAGACAAGCGTGTTAGCTGAAGAGAACTATGCACAAACAACAAAAAGTGTGACAGTGTAGCGGGCTCTTGAGTGGGCTTCAGCCAGCTGCATTTTTGAGCCCAGGGATTTTTCATTTTTTGTTATGGATCCAACACTTGTTCAGGCATAGTACATTTCAGATTAGGGGCTTAACTTCATCTACCAAATGAGTGCTATGGCATCTACAGAGTCCAATATGTATCATCATCACTATGCCAATGGGCTGGCATGCGCCTTGCAGCTGGGGCACAGGTATAAGGACCATGATTTTCAGAAGTGACCAGTGATTTGGGGTGCCTCCACTTTTGGATATCCACCTTAAAGAGTCCCAATTCTCAGAGGGCCACTTAAAATCACTAGTTGTTTTTGAAAGGCCGGCGCTGAAGAGTCTCCAATCTAGTGACAGACAGACAAGTAGGGATAACAACCAACAGAGAAAGGATGGGCCAGAGCAAGATTAGAATTTTAGGAAGTAGATCGTATTGTATGGACATCACAGTGTTTTAGTAAAGAGGTTTGCACCTTTGAATAGTAATGTTTGGTATTGCCTTTTTCATTGAGCCCTACATCCAGAAGACTCAAGACTTGAGGGAACACAGTGGTATGTAGAGTCAGATTTGTACTTATGTGATCAGGCTAGATGTGCTCTTGCAGCCGTAGGTGGGAGAGTAGATAGGTTTGTTGCTGCAGAAGGAGATGGCACTTAGCATGGGCCCCTATAGTAACTAAGCATCTCAGTCTTTATTGTAATGTATTTATCTTCGTGACACCACTGCAAGTCCTATTATCCCATTTTACAGATGGGAAACTGAGGCACAGAGAGACTAAATGACTTCCCTAGGGTCACACAAGAACTCTGCTGCAGAAGGAGTTGACCCCAGGTCATTTAAGTCCCATGGTAATTCTCCAATCACTGGACCACATTGCTTGTACATTTGTTGGGGATATGAATGGTGTCTGTAAACCCTCTATCGCTTTTATCACCCCAACAGATTGGGTCTGTCCTCATTCAGCTTCTTTTTGGGACACAACTGTAGTTTCAGTAATTCTATTGCAGTTATCCAGTAGTGTTGCTAAAGAAATAAACTGTCAGTCAAATCAGTGCTATTCTTGCCAGCTAGCTGTCCCAGTAAATGCAATTCATTCAATCCATATTCAGTTCTAATACTGAATTAAAGGAGTGGCGGGCCAGCTTGGAGAGCACTAGGTTGATTGGCATTTTCCTTCTGTAGAAGAGATACAGCTGAACGGTAGCAGAGTTTGTGAAATGACAATTTGTACCTCTGTCAGAGAAACTGAGTGAATAAAAATACCATACATCTCAAGCAGGGAGAGAGAACAACAGAAATATCAAACTCCATCAAAAGAATGACAAAACAAACATTTTATTCAGTCTGAAATAGGCATTAGCATTGAAACTTTCCACATGTAAGGGACATTTCCAGGTCATATATCTTTAAAGATGATTACATTAAAAGTCTTAAAGGAGCCATGGCGCTATCGCTTAAAATTAAAGTGAAATTGACACTGGTGATCACACTGCACTTCAGATATATTTTGAAGTGAATGGACTCATGAGGGACTAGGAGTAGCAAAATGGGAGTCAAGACACCTGGTTTCCATTTCTTGGTCCAGCAGCAATTTGCTCCATGGTCCTGGACAAATAATATAGGAAGCAATTTTTACTTCATGTTTAGGGGTATTTGCATTGAACAAGACAAGTGCCTGTTGTACTCTGCATGTGCATAATATGAGCACAGACAAATCTCTGGTTTCCACAGGCACATGAAAGTCCCCATTTGTGAATGCAGGTGGATATATAAGCTATGAAAAGCAGGACTTTGTGCCTCAACTTCCCCAACTGTAAAAGGAGGATAACTCTTAGGGTATATGTCTTCACTGCACGGTTAGCCCAGGTGCTTGGTTAGGGTTAATCTGGCCCAGCTGCAAGAGTTTTCACAACAAAGGCCTACCCCCATTACTGTGTCCTCACTGTTTTTGCACCGCACAGTTCTTTGTGCCAAAATGCTCTTGGCTTTTTTCCCCAGTAAGAAAGGCACTGGCTCTAATATTTCCCACACCCCACCCCAGCCAGGTAAACTCGCTTAGGCATAACAAAAAGAAAAGGAGTACTTGTGGCACCTTAGAGACTAACCAGTTTATTTGAGCATGAGCTTTCGTGAGCTACAGCTCACTTCATCAGATACATACCGTGGAAACTGCAGCAGACTTTATATATACACAGAGAATATGAAACAATACCTCCTCCCACCCCACTGTCCTGCTGGTAATAGCTTATCTAAAGTAATCGTCAGGTTAGGCCATTTCCAGCACAAATCCAGGTTTTCTCACCCTCCACCCCCGCCCCACAAATTCACTCTCCTGCTGGTGATAGCCCATCCAAAGTGACAACTCTTTACACAATGTGCATGATAATGAAGTTAGGCCATTTCCTGCACAAATCCAGGTTCTCTCACTCCCTCATCCCCCTCCAAAAACCCACCCCCATACACACACAGACTCACTCTCCTGCTGGTAATAGCTCGTCCAAACTGACCACTCTCCAAGTTTAAATCCAAGTTAAACCAGAACATCTGGGGGGGGGGGGTAGGAAAAAACAAGAGGAAATAGGCTACCTTGCATAATGACTTAGCCACTCCCAGTCTCTATTTAAGCCTAAATTAATAGTATCCAATTTGCAAATGAATTCCAATTCAGCAGTTTCTCGCTGGAGTCTGGATTTGAAGTTTTTTTGTTTTAAGATAGCGACCTTCATGTCTGTGATTGCGTGACCAGAGAGATTGAAGTGTTCTCCGACTGGTTTATGAATGTTATAATTCTTGACATCTGATTTGTGTCCATTTATTCTTTTACGTAGAGACTGTCCAGTTTGACCAATGTACATGGCAGAGGGGCATTGCTGGCACATGATGGCATAAATCACATTGGTGGATGTGCAGGTGAACGAGCCTCTGATAGTGTGGCTGATGTTATTAGGCCCTGTGATGGTGTCCCTTGAATAGATATGTGGGCACAATTGGCAACGGGCTTTGTTGCAAGGATAAGTTCCTGGGTTAGTGGTTCTGTTGTGTGGTATGTGGTTGTTGGTGAGTATTTGCTTCAGGTTGCGGGGCTGTCTGTAGGCAAGGACTGGCCTGTCTCCCAAGATTTGTGAGAGTGTTGGGTCATCCTTTAGGATAGGTTGTAGATCCTTAATAATGCGTTGGAGGGGTTTTAGTTGGGGGCTGAAGGTGACGGCTAGTGGCGTTCTGTTATTTTCTTTGTTAGGCCTGTCCTGTAGGCATAACACTGGCTCAGAGGTTTTCTGTGTGGAAGTTAGGTAGGCTGGCTAAAACCATGGGTGGCAGATGTAAGAGGCATGGGGAGGCTAAACAGTCTGCCTGCTGCCTTTGGAGCACGCTGCTGCCGAAAGGGTGGGCCGTGGCTCCGCCCATGCTCCAGCCTTGGTCCTCTTCCCCCAAGGCTCTGCCTCCTCCAATCCCTGCTCTGCCCACATGGGAGCCTCGCAGGAGGAGGTGAAGTGGTCCGTGCGATTGGTGAGCGACCAGACAGAGGCACACACGGTGGGCAGGGGGGCCTGGGGGAGGGGGCAAAGAGGCGTGAGCGGTGAGGGGGGGCATGTCTTGGAAAGTAGACCGAACGGGGATGGAGGTGGAGTGGGACGGGGATTTGGATGGAAGATGGTTAAGCAGGGACGGGTCTCGGGGCAGGGCCATGCTCAGGGCATGTGCAGTCTCCCCAAATGGAGGAGTCACACGCCACCCATGGCTGAAACCTAAGTAAGAGCCTGGGTTAACTCTGCAGTGAAAACAGTCTTAGCTACAACAGTGTATTGAGATGCTTAGTGTCCTGCTGAAGTCAATGGGAGCTTTGCCATCAATTTCTATGAAGCCAGGATTTCACCCTGAACATCTGCAAAGCACTTTGAGCTCCTTGGATGATAGGCGCTATAGAAATGCAAATAAGGATTATTTATGAGACCCAGATTACTTTTACTGCAATGGTGTCCACACTGAGAAGAAATACGGGATAAAAGGGCTAATAGCAATAAGAGTTATAGGAAGGATTACAATACCTCAGCTGGTGACATACTGAACGGAAGGGCTCCAGTCTCATCCACTAATGCTTGGCAGCTTTTGAGTCTAATGAAACAAGACAACTGTATAATTAAGGATGAGTGAACTGGTCCGATTAGAATGGACTCAAAATCTATGCCCAAGACTCCAACTAAAGCACTTGACTTTTGAGTTCTAAGGCTTAATCTTCACTTAAAAATTGGATTGACCTGGGTATGTCGTTCAAGGTGAGAAAAATTGAGTACCGTAGTAAGTCGACCTAACCCGCAAAGTAGATGCAGCTAGGTCAATAGAAGAATTCTTCCATCAGCCTAGCTACCACCTCTTGGAGAGGTGGATTAACTACAGTGACAGAAAAGCCACTTCTGTCAACATAGGGTAGCTGCAGCTGTGCCACTGTATCACTTGTAGCATAGACATTCATTTTCATTCTCCCTTTCCTATGCCAGGAACCTGAATTGAAGTGCTAAAATATGAGATTTGAGAAAAAGAGTCTTCCTAATATTTCTATTACAAGCAGAAGTAACTACTTCTAGAAATATTGTGAGTGTGATGGTTTTTCCCGTCCCGCTTTGCTGTCTCAAGGGGTTCTGATGGACTGGAAAAATCTTATTGGCATCAAGGTTGCATCTACTCTATAGACCCTATGCTAGCATAGCCACCAAATGTAGACACAGCAGACCTTGACAGAATTCTTCCAGTGTAGGAACACCACGTCCCTGCACAATGTTAGCTATGCTGACCAAAACCCTCTTCTGTTGGCTTAGCTACATCTACACTGTGAGTTTTGTTGATGTAGCCATGCCACTGGAGAGGTGGGGAGTAAGGGAGTAGATTTTGATTGCTATGCCAATATAAGGGAAATGTGGACCAGGCCTAAGTCCACAAAATTCCTGAGAGTCACCCATGACAGTATTTTGCTAACAGGTGTTAATGGCTTCACCAGGGTGTTTGACTCAAAGACAGTCACAGACCTCATTAAAGCCAATGGGTGCCAAATACTCTCAGACTCAAGGGAAGAAGCAATTAAGTCCCTTGATGTGGTGAAGCAGCTGCAGACAACAGAGTCTACGCCTGATGCAATAAACTGCACACACAGGCCTGAGCACAGCTAACTCAGGTAGCTCAACAGGGGTTTCCTGGTTGCAAATGTAGAGGCTAGATTATTGGTTTGTAGGCTGCTGAGAGGCCTGGTCTACACTTAAAACTTAGGTCAACATAGCTACGGCTCTCAGAGTGAGAAAAATCTACACACCCCAAGTGTCGTACGTATGCCGACCTAACCCCCGGTGTAGATGCAGCTAGGTTGACAGAAGAATGGTTCTGTCCACCCTGCTACTACCATCTCTTGATGAGCTGAACTTCCTACAGTGGCAGAAAACATCTGCTGTCACTGCATGTGACAGGAGCATAGCTGCAGTGCTGTAGCTATGGCAGTGTAGTATTCATAGCATAACCAGGGCCTCCTGAGAGTGGTCCTGAGAGGAAGAAGAAAGTCAGAGCTCCTGTGGCACAGAATTTTCTGGAGTGGCAGTTTCTTAGCAAGGAAACTGCCTGCTGTTTGTTTCTACTGTGTTCAGGGAACCAGGACTTTTTGTATACTCTTTGTAAATAAACCAGATTACAACTAATGTATATGATCAATCTCATTCTAACAGCAAGCCCTAAATATTGGCTAACTTATTGGGCCTTAGGGGCAACAATATGTATAATTCCCTGTCCAATCATTTGGTTTGTGAAAATTGTACTTTTCCTTCTGCAAATTCTTGTGCATCTTAGGCCACCTACAAGATACAGCAGGTACAAGTTTGCATGGCAGGGAAACCCACACTGAAAGAGAGGAAACTATGTGCTGCTTGTTTCATGATCAATCCATCAACTGGAAATTTTAAAAAGTTTAACCACTGTGACAAAATTCCTCCTCTACCTTGGTGGGTCTTGAGCTTATTGGAGGATTTGCTCGCCTTGGAGCTTCACGGCAGCCCTCAGTTTGGCCGTTTCCGTGAACCCAAAGTCCAGGTCAACTTCTCCTGTGTATGACCAGGAGATGGGAGGTTTGGGGGGAACCCAGGCCCACCCTCTACTCCAGGTTCCAGCCCAGGGCCCTGTGGAATGCAGCTATCTAGAGTGCCTCCTGGAACAGCTGTGCAACAGCTACAACTCCCTGGGCTACTTCCCCATGGCCTCCTCTCAACCCCTTCTTTATTCTCACCATAGGACCTTCCTCCTGGTGTCTGATAATGTTTGTACTCCTCAGTCCTCCAACAGTCTGCGTTCTCACTCTCAGCTCCTAGTACCTCTTGCTCCCAGCTCCTCAGACGCGCACCACAAACTGAACTGAGCTCCTTTTTAAACCCAGGTTCCCTGATTAGCCTGCCTTAATTGATTCTAGCAGCTTCTTGATTGGCTGCAGGTGTTCTAATCAGCCTGTCTGTCTTAATTGTCTCCAGAAGGTTCCTGATTGTTCTGGAACCTTCCCTGTTACCTTACCCAGGGAAAAGGGACCTACTTAACCTGGGGCTAATATATCTGCCTTCTGTTACTCTCCGGTAGCCATCTGGCCCAACCTTGTCACACCACCATTAGAGTTGAGACAACTACAGTCCATTTCTGGACATTTGGCAGGTAGGTACCACACAACTGGTGTGGCTTAAATCCCAGTACTTCAGACCACAGACAGACATTCCACCTTCAGAAAAAGAGGGTAGCTATTTTCAGTAAATTATTTACTGTGAATATTTCATTTGGCTCCCATGAGGAAGGTTAAGGCTTGGGGACCCAGTCTGATTCCTTGTGTAATTCAACTTATTTCAGTGAAGTTACACCAAAGAAGAATTTGGACCAGTCACTTTGGCTGTCTGTACACTATCCACAGAACCCCACCAAAAAATTTGACTAACTACTCATGTCAGTTGTTCCATCAAGGCTCTGGCAATATTGTTGTATTACCCTGAGCAAGCCATATAGGGACTATTCACGTGAATAAAGTTACTCAGGGCACATTTACAGAACTAAGCCTTGTGTTTCCTGAAAAACAGATAGGCAGTCACCATTTCTTTTGAAGCATGCTGGTCAAACCAGAGAACATCTTTAAGAATAACTATAATTTGTATTCACAGACAGTTACAATGGCAAACTTTTGTACAGTGCAAAAAATAGAAATAAGAGAGTTTAGTCTAAGTTAATGTAATAGATTCTGTCCAATGCAGAGCTAAGGCAATGACCTATTGTCACATAGCAGAAATCCATTTATCACTCACACTGCCTTTATACTAAAGCAGCTGTGACTCCAGTCTCGTGCTGATGCATTCTCCATCTATCAATAAAGGTGCTAAGAAGGAACTCACAGCAAGGGTTAACCACTAGACTTCGCTCAGTTATAGGTCTTTATAGGCTTATCTTTATTCTTGCTAACAGAAATCCCTTTTAGCACTTATAAGACCTTGAACAATGGAGTCCTTTTCCACTTGTTCCTCATGTCCTTTGAAAGTTGTTGCCCTCTATACATGGACTTTCCTCATCGTTCCTTGCTCTTGGATGCTGTTAGCCATATGCTAAATGTTAGTCTTTCCCTGCTGGAAGTTCCTGTCTCTATACAATACAATTTCTCTCCTGTTTTATGTTCTTTAGTCACAGAGAGCCTCTAGTATTAAAAAGCGTGCACACCATTATATGCTGTTTGCACATGAATTTACCATAAGTGCAATGGCCAGTTAGAGGCATAAGTGGCCCTTTGTATACAACATACCCATTTATAGGGATAATATGGGTGATTACATGTGCCAATTAGGGGTAGGTTCTCCGCCCTGTTCCCTGGCCTTTGTGCCATTAAGGAAACAAAGACTGAATGCATTCCCCTAGCCAGAGGTTCTTCAGCTTGGGGAAAGCGCCAGTTGGCTTAGTGCTGGCATGACAGGCTCTTATACCTGCCCCCTGCCAAACCACAACAGAGAATCTGTCTAGGGGTGAGGAAGGTCAGCAAATAGACATGCTGAGGGCACACCACTGTAAGGATTTTTAGGGAGCCTATCTGACCAGAAGACTTTGGGGAGCCTTACAGTATACCTCTCACTGAGTGCCCCCTTAAGCCCATCTATCAGAGCTGGAATAAAAGAAACCATCACATGGATATGAACTCACAACAACACTTTATTTACTAAAGGAGAAGGAAGGAAGGGGAGCGGGATGGATTAAGGACAAATGCACACACACACTCAATAAATCAAAGATGTTTTTCTACCTCCTCCAGGTACTGCTGGTGGCGAGGCTGCAGAATCTGGGCTGGTGAGATCAGCGATGGACCCCAACGGTGGATCACAGGTGTTGAAGACAGGTAGGTAACCCTATCTTAGACCCATCCTATCCCTCTCTGCGTCGTCTATGGGTGAGTGTCAGATCTAACTAACTGGATCTAGTCTGAGTATGCACGCCTGCTTCCCAAAAGAAAATAACTAATAAACCCCAAGATGACAACTTTGTTCAGTGAGTGGCTACTGCAGGCCAGTAACCAATGTGGGAGGTGTACCACACCACAGAGAGAGAGAGAGCTTTTTGGACACCTGAGCCCAAAGATTCCAGCGCTCAAGAGCCCCTGGCCCCTCCCTTCATTTGTTTATATAGAAACCGGTTACTTAGCAACAACTGATTCCCGCTCTTTTCACTTTCCCGCCTTTTGCCCAGAATAGGGGAACAAGAAACTGTCACAACATGGAGGTCACCTTGTTCTTATCCAGACCAAGATGGCCACCTAATAAACAATGGCCTAAAATCCAACTGGGTGTGTGCCTTCCCCAAGAAATTGGCAGGGCTGTAATTAACACCACAGCTATCCTCAGCTGGTGGATGGCGCCTTGGGAAACATTGTCCAACCTGCATTTGGGGCTGGAGCCAAACAGTGAATCAGGATGCTAGAGCCACCCCTCCTCCCTTTCTGCACTGCCTAGTGCAAAGAATCTGCTATGTGTGTGTAATTATGCACATTTTGTCCCTACATACTTGTGTTATTTGTCTATGTTCATCCTTTGTAATTTGACTTAGTTTCCACTTTTTGTAGGACTCTTTTTGAGTTTCAGATAATTGAAGCCAGGGTGGTCTCTTGCCATACTTCCTATCTGTCCTAGGCAGACGGATAGTTTGCTCTTGTGCCTTTAATAATGTCTTTGAAACACTGCCAACTCTCTTTAACTGTTTTTCCCCTTAGACTTGCTGCACATAGGATTTTACCTACCAACTCCCTTAGTTTGATAAATCTGCCTTCTTCAAATCCATTATCTTTATTGTGCTGTTTTCCCTCCTACCATTCCTTAGGATCATGAACTCTGTCATTTCATGATCATTTTTGCCTAAGCTGTCTTCCCCATAAGCTTTCCATGTGTTGTTCACCCAATATCTTTTCTTGTCTAGAAAGTCCAAAGGCTTTAATGGAGGCAGGTCCCAGCCTGTGCCCAAAGTCTGCCCAGTTCAGTACCTTGTTTTCTAACATTTTGCTTCTGTTCATCCACTGGTCTCATACCATCTGTAGAGCTTCCATTTCAGGAGCTGTTGTTTCCCCCAAGACACTCCCTTAGTGTCCCCATCCAGAATATTGCTTCTCTTCTTGATATCCTTGGAATGAGCTGGTTCTGATTTATATCAGCCTCAGACCTCTCCCACTCCCAGCAGAGAGGATGATTGGAGCTAGATGGACCACACCCAAGTTCTCATTTTCAGGGGTAGTCTATTACCTACAACTCTTTAGGTAAATGTGTGCATTTTCACCCATGTGACAGTGCACTCTGTTACAGGACATGTGGGGTAGAGGGGAAGCTGGGACTGGTTGGGCAAAGAGACTGGGAAGAGGGAACTGGGGCGAGGGAGGTCTGGCACTGGCTTGGCAAGAAGATTGGAACTTGGATGAGAAGCCTGAGGCATGGAGACTGGGACTGAGATGATGAGTCAGGAGTGGGGAAGAGACTGGACTGATATAGGGGACAGGATAGAAGGGGTAAGGTAGAAGGGTGTCAGGCTTTAGGGGAACAGACAGAAGGATCTGTGCCTAGTAAAGCAGACTCCACTCCAGAGCTAGGAATGGAACTCAAGATTCCTGAATGTCACTATTCCTCTGCTATCAGCAAACATCTGTGAAATCCACTGGCAAAGTGTGTGTTTCATACCCTCTAGTACTGGTCCCCATCTAAGATGATAACCTACTACTGCTATCAGACACTTGGTTAGTCACTTAAACCACCACACACACTAATTGTGTGTTTCTCATTTTTGGGGTGCCTTACTTGAGACCCTAGGGTCTGATTTGCAAATGTACTGAGCTCTCATAGCAGCAGCTGAGATCAGGGGGAGGAAGTGGTTGGAATATATAATGTTAATTACTCTGAAAAAATCAGGTCCCAAATTGGGCACCTAAAATCATTTGACTTCTCTCTCTGTGCTAAGCTTTCCACCTGTAAAGTGAGGATAATATCAGCCCCTAACCTTACAGGGGTGTTGTGAAGATAAATGATGTTTGCAAAGCCCTTAGACACTCTAGTGATGAACGCCCTTGAAAATGAGGAAATTAATAATTCTGTCTTCAGAGCAGGGTTTGAACTGTGGACAGCAAATGAGGCTTGGGGCCATACACTGAACAATGAGGAGGAAATAAAACATTGACTTGCTACTTCTTAATTAAGCACCATCCGTCATGTGCACTGAATGAGTCAGGGGTCCCATGGAAAAAACAGTACGTGATATTGTAATTAAAGACTGTAACAAAATGCATAGGCACCAGAGGGATGAATTATCATAGAATCATAGTAATATAGAACTGTAAGGGACCTCAAGAAGACATCAAAGCCAGACCCCTGTACTGAGGCAGGACCAAGTCAACCTAGACCAACCCTGACAGATGTTTGTGCAACCTCCTTTTTAAAGACTTCCAGGGGTGGGAACTTACTTTGGAAGCCTGTTCCAAAGCATAACTACCCTTATAGTTTGAAAGTTTTTCCTAATATCTAACCTAAATCTCCCTTGCTGTAGTTTAAGCCCATAACTTCTTGTTTTACCTTCAGTGGACATGGAGAACAACTGATCACCATCCTCTTTATAACAGCTCTTAACCTATTTGAAGACTGCTATCAGATTCCCCCTTCAGTCTTTTCTCCAAATTAAACAAGACCAGTTTATTTAACCTTTTCTCATAGGTCAGGTTTTCTAAGCCTTTGATATTTTTTGTTATTCTCCTCTAGACTCTTTCCAAATTATCCACATCTTTCCTACAGAGTAGCACTCAGAATTGGACACTGTACTCCAGCTGAGGCCTCACCAGTGAAGAGCAGAGCGAGACAATTATCTCCCATGTCTTATATACAGAACTTCTGTTTATACACCTCAGAATGCTATTAGCCTTTTTTTTGCAGCTGCAACACATTGTTGACACACATTCAATTTTGATCCACTATAATCCACAGATTCTTATCAGCAGTACTACAACCTGGCCGGTTTGTCCCCATTTTGTAGTTGTGCATTTGATTTCTCCTGCCTACGTGAAGTACTTTGCACTTGACTTGATTGAATTTCATCTTGTTGAATTCAGACCAATTTTCCAGTTTGTCAAGGTTGTTTTGAATTCCAAACCAGTCCTTCAAGGTGCTTGCAACCCCTCCCAGCTTGGTGTCATCTGCAATTTTTATAAGCATACTCTCCAGACTATTACCCATGTTATTAATAAAATATCAAATAGTACCAGACCCAGGACTAACCCTTGAAGGACCCCACTAGATATGCCCTCCCAGTTTGATAGTAAACCACTGATAACTACTCTTCAAGTATGGCCTGTGAGCTTTTGTCACTTGTCCCCTTTGAACATAATTTAAAACCCTCCTCAGTAGGTTGACGAGTTGGTGCATGAAGATGCTCTTCCCCTTCTTGGTCAGGTGGATGCCATCTCTTCCCAGCAGATCTTCTTCCCAGAATATCATCCCATGGTCAAGAAAGCCAAACTCTTTCTGTCAACACCATCTGCGTAGCCACACATTCATCTACAGGATGCACATGGCCCAGCCTGGGCCTTTACCCTCAACTGGGAGGATGGACAAGAACACAACCTGTGATCCTGGCCCTTCACCCTAGCTCCCAGAATCCTGTAGTCATTGTTGCTCTGTTCAGAGTCAGACCTGGTAGTATCATTAGTGCCCACATGGATGAGCAGCATAGGTTAGCGATCCGATGGACGGATGAGCTTTGGCCACCTTTCTGTAATGTCTCAGATGTGGGATCCAGGCAGGCAGCACATCAAGTCAGCAGGTGGATGCCCCCATTCTCCTCCAAAGAGAATTCCCAACCACCAGCACTCTACGTCTCCTCCTCTCGGGTGGAGTGGCTGTGAGCCTCCCAGCCTTGGGGACAAATAGCTCCTCCACCTCAGCCATCAGATCAGCTCCTCACCTGCTCTTGCCAGTAGGGCATACCATTCTTCACCTGGATGGATGGGGGACATGGGTGGGAGGGTGGAACACTGACTACTGGGCAAGGTGGCCAGCAGTCAGTCTCCTCCTCAGAGGGCAGCCAGTTCTCCTTCCTCTCGTGGTTCTGCTGTAATCATCTGTAGTCAGCTAGCAGCCTCCATCCCAGACGTCTCCATGTGCAGCCTGTTGATAAAGTCTTCGCACTCCACCTCCTCCTGCAGCTCTCTTGTCTGCCTCCTGAAGGACTCCACCAACAGACACCTCTCACACATGGTGGTTCCACCTGACTGACTTTCTTTGGTGGCGATATGCAGGCCACATTCCAAGCAAGTCAAAACCCAGGCCTGTGTGGAAACCTCTGGGATCAGAGTGCCTGTCTGGCTGGGTCCCCCACAGGTCCAGGCAGACGAAGAGGTAACAGTAATGCAGGTGATCCACCCTTTTCCTCCCATGCTGGGTTCTTCCTTGTAGAGTACCTGAAAGTTAAGGAAACAAAAAACAATACATAACCTTACCTCCCTGCCTCCTTCTGCTGGAGAATTCAGCTGTCTAATGCCCATAGTCACCCAGTGCCTTTGTCTCACCAGCCACATGTCTGTTGGCTGTGCAACCTTAATTCTGGCATTTCCTAAATTTTGAATATTTGACTGTGCATCCTTGATAATGTTTTATAACATAGTTTTTGTGCATCATATATATTTGATCAGTTTCTATGGAGCAATGTTGCCTGACACTGTAATTTGAGAAAACAGAAATTTCCTGATTATCATATTCAGTGAAAGTATATCCCTCCTCAAATGTGACATCTGGAAAAGACATTATCTTTGGACTTGAAACCATGAAAGACTCTAGACAGCTGTCCGAGACACACCACATTAGCCCAGAGACACTAATGATGCCAAAAGGAAGGAAAGCCATGGCACATAATACATTTATACGAGCACTGTTAAATACACTTGCTGTCCAAAAGCAAAGCCAGGAGCTGCCTTTGTGTAGAAGCCTCTTGGGTTACCCTATGTATGAGGGTGCAAGGAACATATTGAAATCCCAAAGTCATTTACCAACAGGCCTGTCCGAAACTACTTTTTTCTGTCTATGGAAATTCAGGCCACAATGCCCCTATTCATACTTCTGGTCAGTCACATGTGCCCCCACATCTTTGACGCCGGTCACCATGCTCCTATATACATTAAAAATCCTACGGCAGTTTCTGTAATAGTAGGGGTTTGCCCCAGTATCATGACGATTGGTAATTTTCCCTCCTTTGCACTATGTTGTCCAACTGGCTGCTGCTGAATGAATACAGTTCATGCTTTTGCATGAACTTGAAGTGCTTTTCCATTCTTCAGAAAGAAATGTACTCCTGCAGGAAAATATTATTCTTCACTAGTTCACATTCACCTTACCCACTCTGCTGACATTCCACGTACTCTATACTCTACTTGAGTAGAGTGCTTTTTAAAAAGCAACTCATTCTTTAGCAAATCATCTGTGGAATGTGAGAGAAGCACTTTATGCACATGCCATTGTGGAATGCAGAGGTAACCCACTGGTCAGCCCTTACCAAAACAAAACACTCCAGTGCATGCACAATTCTCCCCCTGAAGAGAGGATCAGAGAGAGGACAAACCACATGACAGATTCAGATTAGTCCCATTGCTTAATGAACTACTGGAAGGTGCTCAGATATCTCAGTGATAAAGACTGTATAAGGACCTATATGGGATAAAATAGAATAGTGTGTGTTTCATGTTCCATCGGTGCCCAGTTCACAAAGGATGTGAGTCTGTTATAGCACTCACTTGGAGAGTTGGGCTCTTGAGCTCACTCCATAGACATTTCCTGCCTTTAGCTCTAGAGGACCCCGGTCAGTCTCTGGTTGCAGTTATTACACAAAATTTTCCATGCAAATCATAAAAAGGAGGGGAAATAAGACCCTTACAGAACCTGTGAAATCTTCAGAGTGGAGTTATATATACAGAAAATTGCATATGCATTAAAGGTTCTGTGGTGTCAATGGTGATTCTTCAAGATTCCTTCTGTCTCTTGATATTTACTGGGAAACACAGATCAAGAACCACAGAATGAGGGGCCCTTTCCCGCAGCGTAGATATAAACAAACATAAGAAAGAGAAATTCTGGTCTGGCAACTGACAGTACTAATAGCTCATAATAAAAAGCCTAATGGTTTCCTCCTATACTGTTGGGATAGTCAAATTATTATTAATAAAAAAGTAGAACTGATCAAAACTTTTCAGATACAAAACAGTGAATTTTGATGAGATAATGGAAACAATGTTGAAAATATGCTTCATGTTTTTTTGTCTTTTTCATTTACCCATTGAAAAAAAAAAGGCCAATCTGTTAGAACATTAATATTGTTGTAATATTAAAGGCCAATCTGTTATAAAGTTGATGGAGGATAGGTCCCTCAATGGCTATTAGCCAGGATGGGCAGGGATGCAACCCCAAGCTCTGAGTGTCGCTATTCTGTTTGTCAGAAGCTGGGAGTGGATGACAGGGGATGGATCACTGGATGGTTGCCTGTTCTGTTCATTCCCTCTGAAGCACATGGCATTGGCCACTGTCAGAAAACAGGATACTGGGCTAGAAGGACCATTGGTCTGATCCAATATGGCTGTTCTTATATTCCTACAAAGATACCTGGCCAAGAAGATTTATTGACAAGACAAAAGTTTCCTCCTTCACCCCAACTGTAGAATTATTCCCTCCCAAATTAAACTTCCCCAAAGCCAAAACTAATTATATTAAACTATGTGTCCATCAGAGACTTGAATCTTGTGTAAGCAGAGTCTGGATGAGCTCTACCCTGACATCTGGTAGCGAGTCATGGTGGGTTGTGGAGAAGAACATCAGGGGCTGATCTCATCTGCATAGGCACACCCACCCCACCTAGATGGTCACTTTGGCTGCTGTAGGAGCCCCAGTTTATCTGTTATTGGGGCAGAAATAAATTGTTATTATCTTGATTATGTGAATCAAGGACAGTGGAACTGTACTTGGCCTTTTGTTATGATGGAGGGATTCACCATCAACTAAGCGGCACTCGCTAGGCAAGGGTCATGGGTTCCAAAACCCAGTGAATGAAGAGAGGCTGGGGATAGGTATTGATACTTGGTGGTATGGGCTCTATGGAGAGGGCCTTACATGCTAATTGCACTTCTTTCTCCCCACTGTGGTATATCAGAGTTAATTTTGATCCTATTAGGAATCTAATTACAGGCTGCTGAGCTGAATTCACTTTGGGCTAATGGTGCACCAGCACTGAGGCTCCCCTGTTACAAGCTGAAATCACAAAAGAGCTAAAGTTACTAAGAGCTGAAATCACTGAGTGTTGTGTTAAGTAGTGGGGGAGCCTGAAGATATATTGTGGAGCAGTTTGTGGGATGGCTGGTGGAGCAGAGTGGCTCTTGGAGCAGAGCAGTTTGTGGGATGGCTGGAGCGGCTCATGGGACGGCTGGTAGAGCAGAGCGGCTGGTGGAGTGGAGCAGTTTGTGGGATGCCTGGAGTAGCTCATGAGGGTGGCTGGCAGAGTGGAGTGATTCGTGGGATGGCTGGTGGAGCAGAGCGGAGCCCCATGGAGAGGTGGGGCAATTGGCTTTGGACCACGTAAGGTGCCCCTTAATCACCACCCCCCATCTCCACCCAGCTTGGGAGGTAAAACTCTGCAGATAAACTTTCGAACTCTGGGGCTGCACTGACCAGGGACAGAGACTTTTGGGCCACTGGACTTTTGGGACTTTGGGTGATTTTGGGTTGCTGGACTCAAGAACCAAAGGGAAAGGACATGCCCCAATTTGCTTGGGGTGGGTTTTTTGCTCAGGGGTTGTGTTATGAATCCTGTTGGTGGTGTTTCCCCAACATAATGCCACATTGTTTCTCTCTGTTATTAAAAGGCTTTTTGCTACACTCAGACTCTGTGCTTGCGAGAGGGGAAGTATTGCCTCTTGGAGACGCCCAGCAGGGGTGGTATATATTTGTCCCAGGTCACTGAGTGGGGGCTTGAGTTGGATTTGCATTGTGTTATTGGAATGGAACCCCTAGATACTGAACCCGGCCCTTGTTGCTGCCAACTTTGATGGGCAGAAGGGTTATACTTGCAAGCCCTTAAGTATATTCATTACTTCTCATGTGTGATTAGTTCTACTCACTTCTCTGATTTGTTTTTAAGCAACTATTCTGAGAAATGTTACCATATTGGGGGGAAAAACCCACAACAAGATGTTGCCCAGCCTACTACAGTATTCTGCATGATTTGGGGGAAATACTTATATATAAATAAAAGCTACCAAAGCTGTTGTCTAAATGTACATTGGATCACAGATATTCAAGGTGGAAAAGCCCTGCTGGGTTACTTATAGTTCATCTTCCTGGATCCAGGGTTATCTGTATAATACTAAGTTAGGCAGACATGGGATGCAACCTTTATAACTGATGACCTAACTAGTCAAGCGCTGGCATGGCAACTGGGAAAGAAGATTACCAGAAGTCAGTTGGTGGAGTGGCAGGTAATGTCACCCACTACACTACAATCAAATGACCCAAGGAGAGGTTGAAAAAAAACCTTCTCTCTGTTTTTTAGGGAGCTGATAGTACATTTGTACTGTTATGTCTGTCTTTTCAAGATATGGAGGTTTATTGTATTCTACTAATTCAGTGTCCGTTCCTGTGAGTCTGGTATCTTAGAAACCACTGACTCCTGCACCTCGGAACAGCAGCCTTCATTCACGTCCTTTATTTTAAGCATGAGATCACTGACTGTATAACATAGCTCATTGTCATTAATGTTGCTTTTCTTTTCTTTTACCTGGCACAAGATCAGTATCTAGCTTACTCAGTGTTGCTTCTGCAACATAGTATAGTCTAAGATCAAATAGGCTTTCTGTAAAGTTCACATATGGGAATAAACTCCTCTATAGTCCAGGTGTGTCCTGGATCTGCAGCTCTGACTAGCCCATTTCAGAGAGAGGGGCTTGTGACATTGCACTCCATATGCTTTATAAAAATATGTTTATAAGTGTAAATATGATGTAACTGGAATATGCTTTATGGAAAAGGTCTCTTGTAATCTACTGAGTGTGTTCATCCTAGTTGTATGAATGTATCATTCTTGTATCTGAAACTAGGAATATTAAAAAAGAAAAGGAGTACTTGTAGCACCTTAGAGACTAACCAATTTATTTGAGCATAAGCTTTCGTGAGCTACAGCTCACTTCATCAGATGTTCTGTCTGTTATTACTTGGATGAATCCAATGAAGTGAGCTGTAGCTCACGAAAGCTTATGCTCAAATAAATTGGTTAGTCTCTAAGGTGCCACGAGTACTCCTTTTCTTTTTGCGAATACAGACTAACATGGCTGCTACTCTGAAACCTAGGAATATGAAGTATAACTATGTGAGGTCCTATTGTAATTATGCAAAGTGTGGGCAATTAATGGTGGTTTAGAATCTTGATGGCGTCCATTGACTAGGACAACTGGTTGTAAATGGCTCTGTTTACCTGCAAACCTGCCTGTGTACCTGTAGACCAGCCCATGGGTAATGAAAAATGAAATCTTACAGTGACATGTAACCATGTCACATGATACCGGAATCCATCTTAAAACTCGTGCTTTTCCATTTAGAAGGAAAGGCGAGAACCCAGAGACACAAAAGATTCCTGCCTTGTGCCAAAGCTATAAAAGGGGGTGGAGCAGGACAAAGGGGGTCCCAGCCATGAGAAAGCCACTGCTTTTCACCTAAGATGCCTTCTGGAACCAATAAGGACTGTACTGGGGAAAGGATTGGGCCCAGACTAGGAAGGAGTCTAGTCTGTGAAAGAAGCTTACTGGAACATCTCTGAGGGTGAGATATTATCTGTAATCAGTTTCTTAATGTATTAGGCTTAGACTTGAATGTTTTGTTTTATTTTGCTTAGTGACTTACTTTGTTCTGTCTGTTATTACTTGGAACCACTTAAATCCTATTTTTTATACTTAGTAAAATCACTTGTTTATTGATAAACCCAGAGTAAGTGATCAATACCTGGGGGAGCAAACAGCTGTGCATATGTCTCTAGCAATGTTATGGAGGGTGAACAATTTATGAGTTTACCCTGTATAAGCTTTATGTAGAGTAAAACAGATTTATTTCGGGTTTGGATCCCATTGGGAGCTGAGTGTCTGAGTGCTGGAGAAGGCAGCCTGCTGAGCAGATTTTTAAAGTCTGCAGCTTTGGGGGCGTGGACCAGACCTGGGTCTGTGTTGCAGCAGGCTAGCATGTCTGGCTCAACAAGGCAGGGTTTTGGAGTCCCAAGCTGGCAGAGAAAATGGGCTCAGAGGTAAATTCAGAACATCACGTGACAGTCGCAAGGGGGTCTCTGTGACCGAACCTGTCACAGGGCTATTTGCAAGCTTTCTATCTGGATCCAGTTCAGGAAATGAACTTCACAAAGTCCTGGGGTATTATTTATTTATAGTAGGTAAGCCCTTCACAAGTTGGACCTCAAAACTAGATCTGGTTGAAAGTTTTTGCTCAAAACCTTTTCTCATCAAAATGGAAATGTCCATTTTGGATAACATTTTGGGGGCTTTTTGTCAAAAAACTGAAAAATTAATAAATTTGTCAGTTTTCACCAAACGAAAACTGGAATTTCAGCCAAAAATAAAATTCCTGATCAGGTCTATTCACAAACCCTCCAGGAGGCAGAGCAGAATTGTCTCCCTTTTACTGATAGGGAAATTGAGGCACAAAGCGTTAAAGGGACTGTGGAACCTAGGACTTCTGACTCATAGCCCTGAGCCTTAACCAAAAGACCCTATTTCTTCCCTATTAAAAGTCAAGGCTTTTAGCTCTGAAGACGCACAGCACAGAATCTAGTCCACTCTCAACTTGTGTTATCGGTAACAACAATAAGAAATACCAGTATTATTATTTAATATTTCTATTCTGGAAGCAGAATAAAATGGCCTCATACAGGCTGACCTCATTGTGCTAGGTCCTGTATAAACATGCATGGACATTCCCTGCACCAAAGAGCCTGCAAACTAAAGGAGGGGAG
This sequence comes from Eretmochelys imbricata, assembly GCF_965152235.1. Classification (NCBI taxonomy): domain Eukaryota; kingdom Metazoa; phylum Chordata; order Testudines; family Cheloniidae; genus Eretmochelys; species Eretmochelys imbricata. The sequence continues at coordinate 20,480,934 of NC_135573.1, forward strand.
GGGCTATGAGGGGACTTGTCTATGTTTAAATAAAATAACTTTTGTGAGTGACCTGCAAACTATGTCAAGTAAATAGAATCTGATGGTACAGCTGTCTAGCCTAGAGGAGCTAAACACAGTTAGTTTACCAGCCATTTGTAAGAGAGCTAATTTTCAACAACCACATTTAACATACTGCCTCAAATATAGCAATGAGCAAATTAAAGGCAAAAAGTATTAACTGTACTTTTTCTGCAGAACTTGCAACACATTATCACATTTGCATTTAGCTCATTTTTTTTATTGTTAGTTTTCTATGCACAAAGGGCAAACAAATACATTCAGTCAAAACTGTCTTTACTTCATCCTATGGAGCAACAGCACAAGAAAGAACTAAAATAAAGCTGCCATGAGAAAAAAAAAACAGTGAATGTGTGTATATCTTCTATAACATGTTGCATCTGGCAAAAAAGGACTGCATTCAGGGTTGCCCTAACGTTTCTTTGCTCTACCACAGCAAAGGGGTCAGAAGTAGGCATGTGGGCTCTCTAGTGAGCAAGAGTGAAATGGAGGATAATTATGAAGGCAGCACAGATGCCCCCGGTACACAGAGTGTTCTGGGGAAGGCTGGGATATGTTGGGAGTCAGACAGGGAAGAATGGAGTAAAGGTGAAAGGAGTCTTGCAAAAGGGCAATCCTGTACCTTGGCAATTCCCCACCAGTGCAAGCCCCCACAGGCACTATATGGCAGCATGCATGTTAAATTCCACAGGGGGCCATAGAGGCCCTAGCAAACCTGGACTTGGGAAAACAGACTGTCTCCCATCATACCCTGCACCAGCCCTTGTGTTAGCTCAGGGATGAGTTTGGAGGATTATGCTAGTTGTCTCTGCAAGAGAGAGGAAAAACTTCCCTCAATACAGAGCAAACAACTCCTAGCAGATACATACTGCATACAGCAAAGTGAGGATTCAGTCTAACTAACCTGCTTGGAACTGATGGCTACGGAGATTGTTTGCTGGAGAAATGGTCCTTACGAATTCAGCGTATAATTGTTAAAAAAAAATAAATAAAAGACTAGTTCACACACACCTCCCCTCCCCCAAAACAAAACAAAGAGCTCATCATCTGTATAAAGCTGTATCTTGCTGTGTAATTGTCATACCAACCACACAATGTCTATTCTCCCTGTAGCTGGAGCTTCTGGAACAATTTTGTCGAGAACCTTTGTGAAAAACAATGGCATCCCCCCACCCCCACAAGAGCTGCTAAAGAAACATAAACCCTTCCATTTTATATGATTTCATTACAATACCCTGTTCTTATTTTCCTTCTTTCCTCTTCCTCCCCTCTTTTCTTTATTGTGTACCTGAAACTGGGTTTTCATTGGATTGGCATTTGGGAACAGTTTCCCTTAGCAATCAGATTACAAAGAAACCCCTGCACAGCAAACCCTGTCACACATTAAGCCTTTGTTCCTCTCCCAGGGAGTTTGCCTAAGCAATGAAACAGCACTTGGGGCCTCGGGAGACCAGTCAAGAGTTCTTTTTAAATCGATAAGCCACAACAGCTTCAAAAACAAAGGGACAAATATCTTCCTCATTCTGAACCCCACACGTTGTTTGGTACATGATGTATTTGGCCTATAAAAGAATTTGAACTACCATAGAAAATAAAATTAAGCAAGCATGTAGACCTGAAAATTAAGGCCAGGGCAGTCATGGACGCTGTGCACTTAATTTCCTTTTGCTCTTTTTAAAATCCCAGCCTGTTGGATTGAGCACTTTCCATTGGGATTTATCGATCAGTGTTTGTTACAGACCCCCTTCTGTGCTCAAGCCACAGAAGATATGAATGCAGTACATACCCATTTAGAGAGCTATAGTTTAAGCTGCAGCAGTTCATGCTTTTAGCCTTGGAGGTCCTTAGTTCAATTGTTGGTGTGTCAGTCAGGGTGACAATCATCACAACATAAGAACAGCCATACGGAGTCAGACCAATGGTCCTTCTAGCGCAGTATCCTGCCTTCCAACAGTGGCCAATGCCATGTGCTTCAGAGGGAATGAACAGAACAGGCAGTCATCGAGTGATCCATCCCCTGTCGTCCACTTCCAGCTTCTGGCAATCAGAGGCTAGGAACACCCAGAGCATGGGGTTGTGTCCCTGACCATCTTGACTAATAGCCATTGATGGACCTATCCTCTGTGAACTAATCTAATTCTTTTTTGAATGCAGTTATCCTTTTGGCCTTCAAAACATCCCCTAGCAAGGAGTTCCACAGGTTGACTGTGCACTGTGTGAAGAAGTACTTCCTTTTATCTGTTTTAAACCTGTTGCCTATTAACTTCATTGGGTGACCCCTAGTTCTTGTGTTATGTAAAGGAGTAAATAACACTTTCTTATTCACTTTCTCCACACTAGTCAGGATTATATAGACCTCTATCATATCCCCCCTTAGTCTCTTTTCCAAGCTGAAAAGTCCCAGTCTTTTTAATCTCTCCTAATACGGAAGCTGTTCCATATCCTTATTAATTTTTGTTGCCCTTCTCTGTACCTATTCCAATTCTAATATATCTTTTTTGAGATGGGACAACCAGAACTGCATGTAGTAATCAAGATGTGGGAGTACCATGGATTTATATAGAGGCATTATGATATTTTGTCTTATTATCTCTTTCCTAATGATTCCTAACATTCTGTTCGCTTTTTTGACTGCCACTGAACACTGAGCGGATGTTTTCAGAGAACTATCCACAATTTCTCCAAAATCTCTTTCTTGAGTGGTAGCAAGTAATTTTGTATGTATAGTTGTTTTCCAATGTGCATTACTTTGCATTTATCAACAAAGAATTTCATTTGCCATGTTGTTGATGAGACATCCAGTTTTTTGAGATCCCTCTGTAACTCTTCACTGTCTTCTTTAGACTTAACTGTCTTGAGTAATTTCGTATCATCCGAAAATGTTGCCACCTCACTGTTTACCCCTTTTCCCAGATCATTTATGAATACCTGAATAGTTCTGGTCCCAGTACAGACCCCTGGGGGACACCACTATTTACCTTTCTCTGTTCTGAAAGCTGACCATTTATTCCTACCCTTCGTTTCATGTCTTTTAACCAGATAATGAAAGGACCTTCCCTCTTATCCCATGACTGCTTACTTTGCTTAAGAGCCTTTGGTGAGGGACCTTGTCAAAGGCTTTCTGAAAGTCCAAGTATACAATATCCACTGAATCACCCTTGTCCATGTTTGTTGACCCTCTCATAGAATTCTAATAGATTGCTGATGCATGATTTCCCTTTACAAAAGCCCTCTAGACTTTTCCCAACAAATCGTGTTCATCTCTGTGCCTGATATTTCTATTCCTTACTATAGTTTCAACCAATTTGCCCAATACTGAAGTTAGGCTTATTGGTCTGTAATTGCCAGGATCCCACTGGAGCCTTTTTAAAAAATTGGTGTCACATTAGCTATCCTCTAGTCATCTGTTATGAAGCTGATTTAAATGATAGGTTACAAACCACAGTTAGTAAATCTACAATTTCACATTTGAGTTTCTTCAAAACTCTTGGGTGAATACCATCTGGTCCTGGTGACTTATTACTTTTTAATTTGTCAGTTTGTTCCCAAACCTCACATGTTATTTAGAATTTGGAGCCTTCCTTTATACGATTGTATAGTGAAGAGTTTTGAAAAAAAACATTTACATACGTGCAGTGGGACAAATCCTGAAGTCCTTACTCATTCCTTGAAATCATTGAGCCAGATTCTCAGCTGGTGACAATTTACATAACTCTATTGACTTCTATGTTAATTTGCATTATCTGAGAATCTGGCTCAATGGGAATTTTGCCCAAGTAAGGATTGATTAAAAGCTTGATTTGGCCCCCAAAAAAGGGAAAATAACCTCTCTTGGTCCTTTTTTTTTAAAGTTCTGTTTGAAGTATTAGGTTAACAAGATAATGCTGAACAGACATTGCTACAGTTAATCTGGTTACCGTCAAGTTACCTAATTGCTAGTGAACTTGAAGACAGCAGATTTAGAGAGGTGTGAATTTGACCCATTAGACTTTCCAAGTGCCTTAGCTTGTGTTTTGTTCATAACTGGGGCTCATCCAAAGTGAGCCTGTTATAGAAGGGTGAGGGTTCAAGTTCTTCAGCACAACAAATTTTTTCTATGTGACAAAGCCCTCACTGGACACAGGGGAAAATCCAAATCTTATAATAATGTGACACTATTCCTCCCACATAACAGAAAGCAAAAGAGAATCTATTTCAACAGACTATGTACAACATGAAGACGGAAAGACAGGGGTAGATTGAACAGGCTCTGTGGAAAGAAAGAGTTGGGAGCTATTCTACAGTTGAGTGACAGACGTGGCTAGGAAGTAGTTGCTCCCAGATGGCCTGACTGCTCCTCCTCCAGGCCCCCATTAATTTGCCATGGAGCATCTGTGAAACCTCCTCTTCCTCTACAGCTTCTCACCGCCTTCTCTCTTCTCTACTTGCTGTCCAGAGGAGTAAGCATGGATGATATTGAGCTTCTTCCAACCCTGGTGAGAGTAGGAGAGGCTGGGTACAGCTGCATCTACTGCCAGGCTCAAGTCTTACTTTAAAGATACCTAGACCTTGTGCTGGCCCTTTGCAGAGAGGTGAATTTCATCTATATATAAAACATAAATAGACTCCTGTTAGCATTAAGTGGAGTTAAAAAACATGCACAGAGGGACGAATAACTTACCACACCCCTTGCGGGGATGTAATGTGTAGTGATTCTATATAGCCTGTTAAAGAGACAAACTATCCCAAATAACATTTGGCTCCAAACCTTACTAAACTCAGTGGAAAGACTTCCATTGACTTTAATGGGAGTTGGATCAGGCCCTTAGACAGAAAGCTGTGCTTTGCTTTCCTGGTGAATGCTTTTTCTCTTTTTGCCCACGGACACATAAAATACCCATTTTTGATTTTCTAAATGCTGTAGACTGTCTTTCTCCCCCAAAGCTGGCAGAAGACCTAGATTTGGTAGTTTGAAAACATTTGGCTTGTTTACGTTTCCCCTCAAAGTCAAACAACACAGAAGCTGTATTTTTCAGATGTAAACGCCACAAATGGGAGAAAAAAAATCCTTCAGGCCATGCCAAGAAATTGAGCTCTTGTGCTGATCTACCATTCTGACTTGCCTTAATCTCCTTGTTACATAGAGTGAGTGAGGAAGGCCAAAATCTACATAGAAGAACTTAGTGTACCAACTTTTTGCTGATAGCAGCATTCCATAAAGCCTCCTTATCATTCTGCAGACCCAAACTGTTGCTCTAGGAGCTGCAGGCTTCTGAAATACAAGGTTGACACTTTGCCCATAGTTTATCGGTAACGTTCCTTTAGCTTTTGTACACTGCTGACAGAGCTTTGAAGAATGGAAACAGACAAGATAGGAGGAGACTGAAGGAGGTGGAAGTTGCCAATTATTTTTTGGAGCCAGAAGAACTTCATGGCACAAAGGGATTCTATCCCAATACAAATAGCTTGAGAGAAATGGACTCTTTCAGTGCACTCTGATGAGTCAGGTGGATGGGACACACTGGCAGTTTTTGCACTCCCCTGAGCACAAAGACTGTTTCAGACAAGCACTCCTGCTTGTTCCTAAGAGATAGCTGGGTAAGGGATAAATCCATAGCCCAGAAGAGCTGATCACAGATTAAGGGAACACATGCTGCACCCTCACCATGGTGGCACCTGGACCTATCCTGAACCTATCCTACAGACTCTTAGACTTTAAGGCCAAAAGGGACTTAGCCTGACCTCCTGCATAATGCAGGCCAGAGAACCTCACCTACCCACTCCTGTAGTAGGCCCATAACCTCTGGATGAGTTATTGAAGTCCTCAAATCTAATATCTTAAGTGGAGGTTGTGCCAGAAGCTGTGACAATAGCACAAGAGTGCCAGACAGCCATGGCCTGATCCGGACTCAGTGATGGACTTGGCCTCAAGGTAAAGGGAAACATGGGAATAATGGACTCAATTTGTTGTTGGCGCCGTTTCATGTTAAGCTTTGTGTAGTGGTTTTAAATGGATAGTAAATATGTGCGCAAACCACTGAGCAAGTGTACAGAGGCTAAGGACCAAAAGCTGCTGGTAAAACGGGCAGCTCCTGGGGTCATCAGAAGTTGCACATGCAGATGCCTGTTGAATTTCAATAATTGTAGTCATTTTAATGATAACGATCAATAATCACCACTCATAAACACGTAGGGGCCAATTTTCAAAAGAGGTCAGCAACCATCTTTGGGGCCTGACTTTTGGTCCCCCCGCCCCCCTAACCCCCAAAGGCAAAAATTCAAGTATCTGTCAAAAAACAGAATGGCTGAAAACTCAAATTTTTCTGTTTTCAGCTAAAAAACAAAATACTTTGATTCTGAAATGCTGCTGTGGGGCCTTACGGGAGTTGTAGTTCAGGTGGCTCCCATCTTCTTCTATGGGTGAGGATCACCAGCTGGAATACCTCTCCCATGATGCATCATGGTTTTTCCCTCTTGGTGAGGAGAGGCAAAACATCATGGCAGTCTCAGGACCACTCTCTTCTTAGGTGCTGGCTTCCTCCAGGCCTGGGGGGGTTGCTCAACCCCCTGCTCCACCCTAGGCCCCATCCTCACCCTTCGTCCAAGCCCCCACTCCTGTCCTGACTCTTTCTGACCCCACCCCATGCTGCCTCTTGCTTGCCTCTTCTGGCTAGTTCTGCCCCATCCCCGTAGCATGACCCATCCCCACTCCTCCCCCCCCCCAGAGCCTCCTGCCCACTGCAAAACAGCTGATCATGGTGGGCGGTAGGTGCTGGGAGGGAGGGGAGGCACTGATTGGCTGGATAGAAGGCAGGTGGTTGGCACTGGGAGGGGTGCTGGCTGCTAGTGGGTGCTAAGCACCCGCTAAGTTTTTTCCGTGGGTGCTCCTTGGAGCACCCACAGAGTCGCTGCCTATGACTCTTTTCCTTCATGTGACACCAAAGGGGAGAGAAAGATGATGAGGGATTTGTAGAGGTGAATTAAGATGCTGAAATAGAATGGGTACGACTTGGCAAAAGGAGAGAGAGGTTCTAAGACTTATATCAAGCTTGGGAACCAGTGTGGATGGGAGGATGGGGGTGGGGCCAATGGCAAGGGAGAAGGGCAGGAGGGGAGATAGAGTGAGGAGAGGGTTAAATCACCCAGGAGTCATACCAAAGCAAGTACACTACATTTTAGCAAACTACCTAAATTCCTTACCGTTTCAGACACATGTTTCCTAGAGCCTCCTCTGAGCCTCTCACAGATATCAAGAGCCCTACGTTTACCACATTGAAAAGGGCTACAGAAGGTTTTTTTTCCGGAGCCTTTCAACGCTACCTTTGCATTGGCCAAGGAAGGGGTCACTAAAGAAAGTTGGCCAGCATCTGAGTGTGGTGCCACCAAATACTCTGCCAGCCAGGGAACAAACAGAACCTGGCCACCAGCACTTGAATCTTCCACATGACAGCATAACCTAGTCAGACTGGGCCATCCTATCAGTCACTGTTTTGGGTGAAATTCACCCTTGAGCAGGGTCCCCGCACCAAGCCTATGTACCCTTTGAATCTGACTTAATCCCCATGAGGGGAACTTAAGTGTGCATAAGATTTGTACTGTCCCTGTGTACAAGGGTGAATTTCACACTGTCTGTGTAAGGTTCTGGGTTGACACCCTGTAACTTTGTCTTGCATCTAGCAGCAGACATAGTTATCAGCTATGGCATGCTAATCATAGTTAATGGTACTGTAAATGGAATACAGGCCCTAAAAGCAGTGTACAATAGAAAGCAGCTAGCATGAAATAAAGCAGATTACTTTTTTGCCTACTGGTATTAAGTAGAATTGGTGTCAGCCAACTGTAAGCACGTATTGTGAAAGACCCAAGTTCCTCAAAAGGGATTTTCACTGTTAAATCCTTTAGTGGTTATGAAATTCCAGTCAGAAGTAATCCCAGGCTAATATGTGATTCTATTTCGGACTTTAAAGCAGCATATGTAAATTTAAATTAAAGAAAGGCAAATACATCAGTGAGAAACCCATTTCTATTTTTCTGAATATATGAGGTTTTCAGTTCTGTTTCTTTATTACAAGTGTCCTGTAGATGAAGCTGAGAGAATCCATATAATCTATGACTAAATCTTGATGAATATACAGGTAAAAATGAGAGTCTAGTGATGACTTGCAAATGAAAGTCCTGTTTTTCCCACTTTTTTATCAAATAACATGTTCGTAGTGCATTTATCAATTTTATTTTATACTTAGTGAGCAGCCAAAAACTGAGCTATATCGTAGAATCACAGAAATGTCAGGCTGGAAGGGACCTTGAGAAGTCATCAATTCTATCCCCCTGCACTATGGCCAGATCAAGTAAACTTAGACCATCCTTGACATGTGTTTGTCCAATCTATTTTTAGAAACCTCCAATGATGGGGATTCCACAACTTCCCTTGGAAGCCTATATGTATAAATATATTCTTTTTAGAAACAATATCTTTATTTACCATCTGTCACCATGGTATCATGGTATTCTCCTTTTGTTCTGTACCATGAACATTAGTGTATCTTTGTTACTTAAAAGTTCACTAGCTCCTGCTGCTTGAGGCCACCTAGACCAGTGGTTCTCAAAGCCGGTCTGCCACTTGTTCAGGGAAAGCCCCTGGCGGGTCGGGCCGGTTTGTTTACCTGCTGCGTCCGCAGGTTCGGCCAATCGCGGATCCCACTGGCTGCGGTTCGCCGCTCCAGACCAATGGGGGCTGTGAGAATGGTGGCCAGCATGTCCCTTGGCCCACGCCAGTTCCTGCAGCCCCCATTGGCCTGGAGCGGCGAACCGCGGCCAGAGGGAGCCGCGATCGGCCGAACCTGCGGAAGTGGCAGGTAAACAAACCGGTCCGGCCTGCCAGGAGCTTTCCCTGAACAAGCAGTGGACCGGCTTTGAGAACCACTGACCTAGACTATACTTAAAGTCTCACATGGAGGACGAGGTTTTGAAGGTCAAGGAGTGAGACCATAGTGGATTGGTGGATAGATGAGTGAATCAGAGAAATGCTGGAGTGGGTTGGGAGGGAGAAGGAAGAAATGTAATGGAGGGAGGAAAAAGGGAGAACTTAAATTATTACATATTTTTTCTGTCTCCTGGTAAATATCTAAACTTTGGATGGGAAAGGGACTGATCCAGATAGAACCTCCAAATCTTCTGCTGTTTATCTATCACTAATTATGATTTCAGACAAGGAATAAGCAGCAATTGGGGCCAAAGCACTCTTAAAAAACAAAACTCCCCTTCTCATAAAAATCTTCAACAGACAGTTTTTCATGAGGCACCCACTGATTATTTATTAACCCATTTGCTGCCATTGGTACCAACTTGCATTTCAATGGTCGTATGGTTTAACTTATTTCAAACACTAATAATTGTATCTTACCTTTAAGATACTACAAAAATGATATCGTGTTCGGAAGTAGTAAATACTACACTAAAGTAACACAGACTTGGGCCACAATCCCACAGTCAGATCACTGGGGGAGGATCCTTGCATCTGCATGGAGTTCATTTGAAGTCAATGGGATTGCACATAGACACAGATCTGACTTTAGAATCTGGACTTTTCATTGTAAACCTGAGTTTTAGAATGGCTTATAACCTTCTCAAACACTTTCCCTTTGGGCTGAAACATTCCGTGGTTGGTCTCAGCCAAAGGGTGAATTTAATGGAAAGTCTAAGTAAATCCATTCAATGGATTCAGTGCTGTCAGAATTTACATAAACAACCAAAGTAAAACAAGCATCCCTTTCCTTCTTTAAAATCATTTAAGATACTTTTTTCTGCACCATGAAAAATCAAACAGTCCTAAACCACCACTAAATCTGAACTCTCCAGATCCTTGTACAGTATCAGCCTTGTCCTTTCTGTAAGCAAAAGCAGTAGGGGTACAAGTCACCCCTATGCAGAAAGCAAGCACCAGGTTTACGCACCACTTCTGTCCTCCTGAGGGCTCACGTGGGACATAAGTGATGAACAGGCTTTGTTCTGACTTTCTGCAAAGAGGTGAATTTCAGCCTAGGTTAACAAAGGCAAATGTTTCTATTCACCATAAGAGAACACAAAAATGTGGCTTTTATAGATCCTGAACTCACCCTGTTGTTGTGTCATTTAAATAATAGTGACCCTCTTGTGAGAAAAAGCAACATCCAGCTTGAAAGAGGAGCCTCAGCTTATACCTCTGAATGCAGTAAAAGTCATCAGTGTCTCTCTCACGTGACTTCCTCCAGGTTATTTTGAAAATGTTTCTTAATCTGGGGAAACAAAATCTGCTACAAAGGAAGCTGATGTATGAGGCTTTGTTCAGAACTTGATGCTTTGAATGCTTTGTGACTCTTCCCTCACAGAGCTGGATAAACATACCCTGCTTCTGGTCAAAGGCAGGAGCCAGTAGATCAAATAGCCAATGTTACTATGTTTGTGTACTTCCTCTGATCAAAGGAAGCACATTCCAAGTATCTGAAGCACACAGCAGTTGAGAAGAGCCACCTCCTATGTGACAGCTGCCATCTTGGCTGACCCAGTGGGTATTTCTAGAGCAAAAGGCATGAGCTGCAAAAGGTTGAGCTAAACAGCCAAGACAGTCTTCGGCCCGAAACAGTCTTCTGTCCTCTGCAGATCAGATGCAGTGGGGAACCTATAACATACTCAGCGGGTTACACTTATTCACATGATATTCTTTAGGACAGATGCTGCTACTCTTAGTCAAATAAGGCATACTTTGCTCCAATGCAGAGGGCCAGCAAAAGGCCTGGAGCTTGAGTGGTGTGTAGGTGTCTGCCTTGGAGGTGAATTTCACCCAGAACATCGTGTCTTACTCTGCGAATAGTCCCAAATGAAATTCTATTGACGGGTCTCCTCATGGAGTACAACACTACTGTCATAAATATAAAGGGAAGGGTAAACCCTTTTGAAATCCCTCCTGGCCAGGGGAAAGCTCCTCTCACCTGTAAAGGGTTAAGAAGCTAAAGGTAACCTCGCTGGCACCTGACCAAAATGACCAATGAGGAGACAAGATACTTTCAAAAGCTGGGAGGAGGGAGAGAAACAAAGGGTCTGTGGGTCTGTCTATATTTTGTCTTGGCCGGGGATAGACCAGGAATGGAGTCTTAGAACTTTTAGTAAGTAATCTAGCTAGGTACGTGTTAGATTATGATTTCTTGAAATGGCTGAGAAAAGAACTGTGCTGAACAGAATAACTAATTCTGTCTGTGTATCTTTTTGTAACTTAAGGTTTTGCCTAGAGGGGTTCTCTATGTTTTGAATCTAATTACCCTGTAAGGTATCTACCATCCTGATTTTACAGGGGGGATTTCTTTATTTCTATTTACTTCTATTTTTATTAAAAGTCTTCTTGTAAGAAAACTGAATGCTTTTTCATTGTTCTCAGATCCAAGGGTTTGGGTCTGTGGTCACCTATGCAAATTGGTGAGGCTTTTTATCCAACATTTCCCAGGAAAGGGGGGGTGCAAGTGTTGGGAGGATTGTTCATTGTTCTTAAGATCCAAGGGTCTGGGTCTGCAGTCACCTAGGCAAATTGGTGAGGCTTTTTACCAAACCTTGTCCAGGAAGTGGGGTGCAAGGATTTGGGAAGTATTTTGGGGGGAAAGACGTGTCCAAACAGCTCTTCCCCAGTAACCAGTATTAGTTTGGTGGTGGTAGCGGCCAATCCAAGGACAAAGGGTGGAATATTTTGTACCTTGGGGAAGTTTTGACCTAAGCTGGTAAAGATAAGCTTAGGAGGTTTTTCATGCAGGTCCCCACATCTGTACCCTAGAGTTCAGAGTGGGGGAGGAACCTTGACATGGTGGCATAGTGGTGGGATTAACCTGAAATCATTTTGAGATCCAGTTGAGATTTTTTGAACTAGAAATACAGATTTTAAAAAGGAAATTTTTTTTCCTTTGGAGCTGCTGGAAAAGCAGCTTGTTTTCTCTCTGCTTTGGAGCCAGAGCTGAGACAAAAGGGGATTATCTTTGTGAATTGCAGGTTTTCTTTGCCTGGAGGCAGGGTACTTAACTCCTGCAGGGAAATCCACAGTCTTCCAACCCAGAGGTTTTTTTTTTTTTTTTCCCTAAAAATAAATAGGGAGGGGGGTGTTCTACCCATTTGCCTGGAGACAAAAGTGGCAGGGGTTTTTTTTAGGATTTTGATTTTTTTGTTTTACAAGGAGCACAGGTTTGAAAAGGAATTTTTTTTTTCCGTTGGGCTGCTGGTAAGCAGGTTTCCAAGTAGTTGGAGATTTTTTGCTTTGATGTGGGCCCAGAGCAGAGACAAGGAAATTGTCTTTTTCTGTAGGCTGACAATCACTATCAGAGAATAGGTATTCTATTCCAGCACAGCAAAATTTTACAGCCAAGTTTTGTTTATTTCTAAACCTTGGGTGTAAAGTTAGTTAAAACAGAGAGGTTAGAATGACAAAATCCACGGCTCGACACAAGCTGGAATTAGCCAGATTTCAGGCTGCGGAAAGACAAAGGGAACATGAAAGACAGATAGAACTCATGCGGCTGAAGAAGGAACAAGAAAGGGAGGCAGCGACAGAGGCAGAACAACACCAAGCGGCTGCTCACAGGAGAGCTATGGAAGCAAGGGACAAAGAACTGGAGGAGAAGGAAAAAGAGAGGAAGTATGTGGAGGAGATGGAGAAGATAAAGGCTCAGCAGAATATCCCAACAAACCCTAGTAATCCTTCTCTAAATACCACTTCCCATCCCAGAAAGTTCCCCACTGAGGCCTTCCTAGAAAACTTCGAAAGGGCCTGCCTTGGGTACAACATCTCTACTGACCAATACATGGTAGAGCTGAGGCCGCAGCTCAGTGGACCCTTAGCTGAGGTGGCAGCTGAAATGCCTAAAGAACACATGAACAAGTATGAACTGTTTAAATCCAAGGCGAGAGTCAGAATGGGGATAACACCCGAGCAGTCTCGTTGGAGGTTCAGAGCCCTAAAGTGGAAACCAGACATGTCATTTACCCGACATGCCTACCACATTGTGAAACATTGGGATGCCTGGATATCAGGAGCAAGTGTTGAATCTCCAGTAAATTTGCCCTTCCTAATGCAAATGGAGCAATTCTTAGAGGGTGTTCCTGAGGAAATAGAAAGATACATCCTAGATGGGAAACCCAAAACTGTAAGTGAGGCAGGAGAGATTGGAGCCAGATGGGTGGAGGTGGCAGAGAAGAAGAAAACTGGTTGCAGTTGGAGCGGAGACCAGAAGGGACCGCCCCAGACCACACCCTATTACCGGGGGCCGCCCAAGGCCCCACCTACCTCCCAAAGAACCCTCCAGACCCCTTATCGTCCCACCACCCCATTCTCCAGCAACCCACCTCACCCCAGTGACCCGTCAGCTGGACGGTGTTTTAAATGTAACGAGCTGGGGCATGTAAAGGCCAACTGCCCCAAGAACCCCAACAGATTACAGTTCATTGCACCGGAATCACACCAGAGGTCCACAGGCCCAGATACCTCCCAGATACCCTTGGAGCGGAGGGAAACTGTCAGTGTGGGCAGGAAGAAGGTCACCGCATGGAGGGACACCGGAGCACAAGTGTCAGCTATCCATGCTTGCTTAGTGGACCCCAATTTAATCAACCCAGAGATCCAAGTGACGATTCAATCCTTCAAGTCCAACTCTTTCAATTTGCCTACAGCCAAGTTGCCTGTCCAGTACAAGGGCTGGTCAGGAATGTGGACTTTTGCAGTCTATGATGATTATCCCATCCCCATGCTGTTGGGGGAAGACTTGGCCAATCATGTGAAGCAGGCCAAGAGGGTGGGAATGGTCACCCGCAGCCAGGCTAAACAAGCCGTGAGGCCTAGCTCTGTTCCGGAAACTTCTATCAGGACCCGGTCAGAGGCGATGGACCCGGACCCCAGGCCAATGTCTGCAACAGCAGTAGTGGATCCAGTCCCAGAGACCCAGTCGGAACCAGTCCCAGAACTGGAACCAGCCGAACAACCAACACCAGACCCAGTGTCAGCACTGAATCCAGTACTTGCAACCTCAACACCAGAGGGCCCCACCGAACCTGAACCGGCAGCAGCCAATAACCCTACACAAGAGGCTCAGCCGGAGCCTGAATCCCAACATAGTGCACCAGCGGAGAGCGGTTCACAGTCAACAGAAACAGCTCCATCCCCTATATCGCTTCCAGAGGGACCAAGCCTAGGTCCACAATCCCATGAGGAACTGATGTCTCCAACATCAAGGGAACAGTTCCAGACTGAACAGGAAGCAGATGAAAGCCTCCAGAGAGCTTGGACGGCGGCACGGAGCAACCCACCGCCTCTCAGCTCTTCTAATCGATCCAGGTTTGTTGTAGAAAGAGGACTTTTATACAAGGAAACTCTTTCTGGGGGACACCAGGAAGACTGGCATCCTCAGAGACAGTTGGTAGTTCCAACTAAATACCGGGCCAAGCTCTTGAGCTTAGCCCATGATCACCCTAGTGGCCATGCTGGGGTGAACAGGACCAAAGACCATTTGGGGGGGTCATTCCACTGGGAGGGAATGGGCAAGGATGTTTCTACCTATGTCCAGTCTTTTGAGGTGTGCCAAAGAGTGGGAAAACCCCAAGACCAGGTCAAAGCCCCTCTCCAGCCACTCCCCATCATTGAAGTTCCATTTCAGCAAGTAGCTGTGGATATTCTGGGTCCTTTTCCAAAAAAGACACCCAGAGGAAAGCAGTACATACTGACTTTCATGGATTTTGCCACCCGATGGCCAGAAGCAGTAGCTCTAAGCAACACCAGGGCTAAAAGTGTGTGCCAGGCACTAGCAGACATTTTTGCCAGGGTAGGTTGGCCCTCCAACATCCTTACAGATGCAGGGACTAATTTCCTGGCAGGAACTATGAAAAACCTTTGGGAAGCTCATGGGGTAAATCACTTGGTTGCCACTCCTTACCACCATCAAACAAATGGCATGGTGGAGAAGTTTAATGGAACTTTGGGGGCCATGATACGTAAATTCGTAAGCACTCCAATGATTGGGACCTAGTGTTGCAGCAGTTGCTCTTTGCCTACAGAGCTGTACCACATCCCAGTTTAGGGTTTTCCCCATTTGAACTTATATATGGCTGTGAGGTTAAGGGGCCATTGCAGTTGGTGAAGCAGCAATGGGAGGGATTTACACCTTCTCCAGGAACTAACATTCTGGACTTTGTAACCAACCTACAAAACACCCTCCGAACCTCTTTAGCCCTTGCTAGAGAAAACTTACAGGATGCTCAAAAACAGCAAAAAGCCTGGTATGATAAACATGCCAGAGAGCGTTCCTTCAAAGTAGGAGACCAGGTCATGGTCTTAAAGGCGCTCCAGGCCCATAAAATGGAAGCATCGTGGGAAGGGCCATTCACGGTCCAGGAGCTCCTGGGAGCTGTTAATTATCTCATCGCATTCCCCACCTCCAACCGAAAGCCTAAGGTGTACCATATTAATTCTCTAAAGCCCTTTTATTCCAGAGAATTAAAGGTTTGTCAGTTTACAGCCCAGGGAGGAGACGACGCTGAGTGGCCTGAAGGTGTCTACTGTGAAGGGAAATGTGCTGGTGGTGTGGAAGAGGTGAACCTCTCCATGACCCTTGGGCGTATGCAGCGACAGCAGATCCAGGAGCTGTGCACTAGCTATGTGCCAACGTTCTCAGCCACCCTAGGACTGACTGAACAGGCATACCACTCCATTGACACAGGTAATGCTCACCCAATTAGAGTCCAACCTTACCAGGTGTCTCCTCAAGCTAAAACTGCTATAGAACGGGAGATCCAGGATATGTTACAGATGGGTGTAATCCGCCCCTCTGAAAGTGCATGGGCATCTCCAGTGGCTCTAGTTCCCAAACCAGATGGGGAAATACGTTTTTGCGTGGACTACCGTAAGCTAAATGCTGTAACTCGCCCAGACAACTGTCCAATGCCACGCACAGATGAACTATTAGAGAAACTGGGACGGGCCCAGTTCATCTCTACCTTGGACTTAACCAAGGGGTACTGGCAGGTACCGCTAGATGAATCTGCCAAGGAAAGGTCAGCCTTCACCACACATCTCGGGCTGTATGAATTTAATGTACTCCCTTTCGGGCTGCGAAATGCACCTGCCACTTTCCAAAGACTTGTAGATGGTCTCCTAGCGGGATTAGGAGAATATGCAGTCGCCTACCTTGACGATGTGGCCATATTTTCGGATTCCTGGGCAGACCACCTGGAACATCTACAAAAAGTCCTTGAGTGCATAAGGGAGGCAGGACTAACTGTTAAGGCTAAGAAGTGTCAAACAGGCCTAAACAGAGTGACTTACCTTGGACACCAGGTGGGTCAAGGAACTATCAGCCCCCTACAGGCCAAAGTGGATGCTATCCAAAAGTGGCCTGTCCCAAAGTCAAAGAAACAGGTTCAATCCTTCTTAAGCTTGGCCGGTTATTACAAACGATTTGTACCACACTACAGCCAAATCGCCGCCCACTGACAGACCTAACCAAAAAGAAACAGCCAAATGCTGTTCAGTGGACCGAAAAGTGTCAGAAGGCCTTTAACAAGCTTAAAGCGACACTCATGTCTGACCCTGTACTAAGGGCCCCAGACTTTGACAAACCGTTCCTAGTAACCACAGATGCGTCCAAGCGTGGTGTGGGAGAGTTTTAATGCAGAAAGGACCTGATCAAGAATTCCACCTTGTCGTGTTTCTCAGCAAAAAACTGTCTGAGAGGGAAAGCAACTGGTCAGTCACTGAAAAAGAATGTTACGCCATTGTCTACGCTCTGGAAAAGCTACGCCCATATGTTTGGGGACGGCGTTTCCACCTGCAAACCGACCATGCTGCACTGAAGTGGCTTCACACCGTCAAAGAAACTAACAAAAAACTTCTTTGGTGGAGTTTAGCTCTCCAAGATTTTGATTTCGACATCCAACACATCTCAGGAGCTTCTAACAAAGTGGCTGATGCACTCTCCCATGAAAGTTTCCCAGAATCAACTGGTTAAAATCGTCCTTGAGATGTAGAAAATATTGTTAGTCTTTATGTACTTGGTAGTATATTTAGAGATGCATGTGTCTTATTAACTCTGTTTTTCCTAGAGCTCCAGGAAGAAATCCCAGCCAGTGTTTCACCCTAGCTGAGATTTGGGGGGCGTGTCATAAATATAAAAGGAAGGGTAAACCCCTTTGAAATCCCTCCTGGCCAGGGGAAAGCTCCTCTCACCTGTAAAGGGTTAAGAAGCTAAAGGTAACCTCGCTGGCACCTGACCAAAATGACCAATGAGGAGACAAGATACTTTCAAAAGCTGGGAGGAGGGAGAGAAACAAAGGGTCTGTGGGTCTGTCTATATTCTGTCTTGGCCAGGGATAGACCAGGAATGGAGTCTTAGAACTTTTAGTAAGTAATCTAGCTAGGTACGTGTTAGATTATGATTTCTTGAAATGGCTGAGAAAAGAACTGTGCTGAATAGAATAACTGTCTGTGTATCTTTTTGTAACTTAAGGTTTTGCCTAGAGGGATTCTCTATGTTTTGAATCTAATTACCCTGTAAGGTATCTACCATCCTGATTTTACAGGGGGGATTTCCTTATTTCTATTTACTTCTATTTTTATTAAAAGTCTTCTTGTAAGAAAACTGAATGCTTTTTCATTGTTCTCATATCCAAGGGTTTGAGTCTGTGGTCACCTATGCAAATTGGTGAGGCTTTTTATCCAACATTTCCCAGGAAAGGGGGGGTGCAAGTGTTGGGAGGATTGTTCATTGTTCTTAAGATCCAAGGGTCTGGGTCTGTAGTCACCTAGGCAAATTGGTGAGGCTTTTTACCAAACCTTGTCCAGGAAGTGGGGTGCAAGGATTTGGGAAGTATTTTGGGGGGAAAGACGTGTCCAAACAGCTCTTCCCCAGTAACCAGTATTAGTTTGGTGGTGGTAGCGGCCAATCCAAGGACAAAGGGTGGAATATTTTGTACCTTGGGGAAGTTTTGACCTAAGCTGGTAAAGATAAGCTTAGGAGGTTTTTCATGCAGGTCCCCACATCTGTACCCTAGAGTTCAGAGTGGGGGAGAACATCGTGTCTTACTCCGTGAATACTCCCAAATGAAATTCTACTGACGGGTCTCCTCATGGAGTACAACACTACTCTGCATGAGTAAGGGCGGTAGAATTTGGCACTTTATGAATAAACCATGAGCAACACAAGTACTCTTGATCCTGGAGAAGAAAGTCTTCATGGTTAAAATGGCCCTTCCATCTTGTATTTCCATTTTGAAGCCACTCCACTGACTCAACCTCCCCCACCTACCTAACATGTACTTATAGAGAGGCTGGCCACTGAAAGAGGAAGCTTGCAACATCAGCTGTGATTGATTTTAGAAGCTACCATGGCATTGCATAGTTCATCCATTCTTTTGGCATCCTTCCTCTACAGCCTTGTGTTCAATGTGTCACTGTCTCACTCCGTCCTACGGGCTGCAGTGTTGGGTGTTTTTGTAGAATTCCTTCCAGTCACATAGAGCAGAGCTGGTTGTTTCCAAGCATTTGTCTAAAGGGAGACCTAGCTGTGAGAGACAATTGTATTCAGTGAGCTGAGTGAAAAGTTTCATACATAAAAGGGAATTGGCTGATTAGGACATTCCTGATGGTTTTGTATTTGAAAACAAAATCTTTCATCTCAAAATCTTTGTGTTTTTCCCACTGCAGTTTAGCATTAGCATAAGAAAGTTTTCTCCAGGGAAAAGGGCGTGAACACTCACAAGGGCCTGATCCAATGTCCACTGAATTCCCCTGTAGTCTTTCCATCGACTTCAACAAGCTTTGGGTTAGGTGCATTATGAGATGAATAAATAATCAAGTATCATGTACTATGTTGCCTGCTCCTGCAATGGACAAATTTCAGGTTCCTTGGGATAAAAAACAAACAAATCAAAACATGGATCCAAGGGCCAGGACACCACAGATCAAAAGTGTGGTGCTTTACCCTGAGGTAAGGCCAAAAACATATAAGCACAGGATTTATGAGACTATGCTGTTAAGTGGACGGAAAGCAAAGTAGTAACTTGAGTAAACAAAATAACAACAAGGAGGAAAAGATTTACAGACCCACATTTTATATATCTAATTTACAATATAGCCTCTTCAAACCAATTTATATGACTCTATAAAACTTTTACTGCAAGCCTGAACTGCAACCAACGATGGAAGGGGAATATTTAAAATAATTCTGGGATGGTAAATAGCAAGGTAATCCTGCTTCTTACCTGTGAGAAAACTAAAATCCCAGAACACACTTCCTGATTCTCAGCAGGCTGGATGCTCAGTACTTTCTGAAAAACAGGCCCCTCTAAGCTGTCTCAATTTGGGCAACAAAAATCACTAGTCACATTTGAAAATCTCTGGAATATTAAAATAGCGAGTTATTGCAAACAAGAGCAGCATTTATTCATTGTATTTATGTAATGTGAATGATCTGAGCTAGTGCTAACTTAGTGTGCTATGTAAAGATGAAGCAAACTCAGAAGACTGCTCCCGAGATGAGTTTCGAAGTCCATTTCATCTAATAATTTATTGACTGATTAATCTGCCATACAAAAGAGAAAGTTGTGGACAGATGCTATGCTGTTTACAAAGCTGTCACCAAAGCAGCAAGAAAGGATGCATTGGCTGTTGATGAACTATAGTAGAAGAATGACCGATTTGCCTTGCAGAATGGACTTTTATTGATGTAATGCAGTCATAAGGCACAAGACAGATATTTCAGTCAAACAAACATGAATGGTGTCTCACCTGCGAAGTCAATGATAAGACCGGAGAAAGTGTTGTAGCTGTGTCGGTTCTAGGATGTTAGAGAAAGACGGTGGGTCAGGTCCAATCTTTTATTGGACCAACTTCTGTTGGTGAGTGTAGTAAGGCGGTGTGGCTCCCCGCCGCCCCGGAGAGGGAAGAGCCCATCCGGGTGCAGGAGTGGGTGGAGCCAGGGAGCTCTGAGCCCGCCCCTCAGAGGGTCAGGCAGTGACCCAAAGTATAAAAGCTCGCCCTCAGAGCTCACTGAGGGCCCAGCCACTGGGGAGGCCAGAGGCCTCCAGCCTGGCCCACGACTGGGAAGCCCCATGGTGCAAGGTGCATGCCAGGAGTTGCCGGACCTGCCATGCGACTGTTACCCGGAGGAGTTTCCGGGCCTGCCCTGCAGCCGCTACCCTGAGGAACCCATGGTGCTGGACTCCCTGGAGGACACTGCTTGGACCCAGGTACCCCAAGAGGGGGAATTAGGAACTAGCCTGGGGACAGCCGACCCTAGTCTGGCTGTAACGCTGCCAGAGCCCATGTCAGTGTGTTGCGGCCAGGATCCCCGCTGACACAGCAGCGCGTCTTCTGCCGCTGCTAGGGCCCCGAGCTGGGACTCAGTGGAGTGGGAGGGCCTGCCTTCTCCCCCTGCCACACAACTCGTGGGTGGCAGTCTCCCCCTCTTCCAGGTCCTTTAGAGGCCTGGGCCTGCTAACATTGAACTGTTTGTTCAGCCCCTGCCTGAGGGCCTGAGCTGTTGACTTTGTTGCCCCGCCCTGCTCCAGGGGCCTGGGCCTGCTAACATTGGAGTGTTTGCTCAGCCCCTGCCTGAGGCCAGAGCTACTGACTTGCTTGCCCCATCCTGACCCAGGGCCTGGGCCTATTTCTACATACTGTTTGCTACTGCTCAGCCCCTGCTGGAGGGCCTGAGCACCTGACTTATTATTGCCCCGCCCTGACCTAGGGCCCAGGCTTATGGTGCTTGTTTCAGTTGCTGCAAGGGCCACCAAAGGAGAGTCCTGTGGCCAGACTAATTTCCCCAAACATTATCTATGTGTCGTGAGCCAGCGTGGCTCCCTGCTGCTCCGGAGAGGGTCGAGCCCCAGCTAGCCACATTAAAGTGAGAGAGACCAGTTTTTGAGCTACACAGTGCTCTTCTTTAGATCTGGGAAAGGTAATGGGAGAGTCACAGCTAAATAAACAGATAGTTTAGCACAAGTAGTTAGCACATATTCTAAAGATAATTATGCTAAACTATCTGTTTGATTTTGTACTTAGCTGTGACACTGTTAGTACCTTTCCAGACCTGAAGAAGAGCTCTGTGTAGCTCCAAGGGCTTGTCTTTCTCACCAACAGAAATGGGGCCAATTAAAGATATTGCCTCCCCACCTTGTTTCTTTAATAGGGAGAAAGACACACAGGAGCTGTTATATGGAGTAGTAGTCACTGTTGTAGGAACAATTGCCTGGATATATAGAGAAAAAGAACTAAACTTTCTTGTACTAAGATATAGTCTGAAATGTCTTTAGTAACCAACTGAAGGTACCTTTCCATGGATGAGACAGATAAGAACATTGTCCGTGAATGTTTTCATCAGTTACCTTAAAGAACACCCACTTCCCCATCAGCATTATTCTTCTGCTCTCTTGGCCAAGAGTTTTACAGATGAAAATTAGTTGCATCAAGTTTACATAGGTGCCTTTTTTATTTCTAAAACTCCAGGTTGCAGTCGCGTCTGCATTAGCACCAGTATTGACTGGTTTACTGAGGACAAGAAGTTTCAGACAAGCATATAGTTCTGTGAAGAGCCGGGGAAATGGAGGCAACCAGAATTCCTGCAGGGGTCTTTCTATGGCACAACTACTCCTCAACTGCACAATGCTCCCACAGTTTAAGGGCAAGATCCAACTCATAACCTAGGGCATGGGTCAGGTTGGCCCAGGTCATCCTGGTTCAGTGACCTGCTACTTTTACCTACCCATGCTACCTTTGTGTTCAATCTAAGCTTTCATTTCATAATACCAAGGCACAAATTTTCAAAGTGGCCTCAAATTTGTGGGGACAAACTTATGACACTTGGGCCCATATTTTCAAAACTTGATGCCCAAAATCAAAGGTTACCTTTGAAAATTTGAGCCTGACTCTCTCGCCTTTTTGGTCACAAAGATAACTTTCTAAATATGAGCCAGTAGTAAACCAATCCAGTGATGTCTGCCTGAGTTGACAGCCTGAAAACAGAGCTCTCAGAGATCTGACCTGCTCCCATTCATTTCAATGGGCCATTGGATCTGAAATGTAATGCTGACCATTTAAATGTCAGCATTGATAACTATTTCACTCCTGAGAAAAGCACACTACGAAGAAGAGAGATAATCACGAAGCTCTAAACAATCTACTGTGAGTGGCTTCTCATTTTAGTACCACAAGTGGGTGGAGTTTGGGAGAATACGACCATTTGGGATTTTTTTGTTTGCTTGTTTCAAATCTGACCTCTAGGCTAGAGAGATCAGATATGTGACAGGATCCCTGGGATGCGGGATGAGACCGTGGGATCACTGTGCCCCCCTAACTCTCCAGCCTGGGCTATCGTTAACCATGCTTTGCTAGTGACAAGCAGCAAACCGCTGCAGACACTGTGATCACTTTGCACAACAGAATGTGGAGCCCCACACCCAGCTAGATTGCATGAATACTCCCAGAGCCACTTATGAATCGCACAGAGAAAGGCACCAGCCAACTCCCCCTCAGCTCCCAGCCTTGTACCTCAGGAATATACCGTCTTGCACTGCTCAAGACGAGCAGTTGGTTCACCACTTCATCAGTGGAAAGTGGAGATACACCAGCCTTTGCAAACCTGAGCAGATTTACCACACACTTCGGGCGAACTCACTGGTAAAGATAAACAGTTAAACAAATGTATTGACTACAAAAGATAGATTTTAAGTGATAGGCAAAAGGTCAGAGTTAGTTACCAAAAGAAAAGAAAATAGAAGCATGCAGTCTAAACTCTCCCCCCTAGTATCTGGACGCCTCCCAGACTGATAGCATATTTTAGTGACAGCCATACAACACAATGCTCATAACTTCATATGCATTAATGATACACATATTTAGATAGAACAGTGACTTTCAGCAGACCATAACGTTTCCCCTGATACCTCACATGGCCTGCTTTATGTGCAATATCACAATTATATATAAATGAGGAATATTGGGGTTGCAGGAGGCTCCCCCAAGGCATAGAATGTCACAAGCTGCTACTGGTTTGAATGGAAGAATATTCGGAACCATGGATTGAAAGCGCACTATAAGCATTGGTATTTCTCAAGCACCAGTGACAGAGAGGTATTGCCCAACTCTGAGTGTCTCCTAGACCAGTTGTTCTCACACTGTGGGTCGGGACCCCGAAGTGGGTTGAGGTCACCATGGCTGTCTTAGACTTGCTGGGGTCTGGGGGCCAGGGCCAAAGCCCGAGCCCCATTGCCTGGGGCTGAAGCTGAAGCCTGAGCCTAATTAAAAGTGGAGTGTAATTGAAAGAGACGAGACTGACTCTATGCACGTGCTACTACAACAGCACTGACAGAAATACCCATGCTACTTTTGATCAAGTTAGCTTGCTAAAAATAGCCGTGAAACCACAGCAGCACACGTGTCAGCATGGGCTAGCTGCCCCAGTTCAAGCCCACCTAGGATGCTAAGTACGTACTTGGGCAGGTAGACCATGCCACCATGGCTTCACTATTATTTTTCATGAGCTAACTCAATCAAAGCTAGCTCAGGTATGTCTGCATGTGCTGCGATCTCACCTGCCAATTGCAGCACAGACATACCCAGAGAGTGCACGTCACAGATATCATCTAATGCAGTGTTTCCCAACTTGGACACCGGTTGTTCACGGAAAGCCCCTGGCGGGCCGGGCTGGTTTGTTTACCTGCCACGTCCGCAGGTTCAGCTGATCGCGGCTCCCACTGGCCGTGGTTTGCTGCTGCAGGCCAATGGGGGCTGCGGGAAGCAGCGGCCGCTACGTCCCTTGGCCTGCGCCACTTCCCGCAACCCCCATTGGCCTGCAGCGGCGAACCGCGGCCAGTGGGAGCCGCGATCGGCCGAACCTGCGGACGCGGCAGGTAAACAAACCAGCCCGGCCCGCCAGGGGCTTTCCCTGAACAACCAGTGTCCCAAGTTTGGGAAACTCTGATCTAATGAATCCTCACAACACTTTAGTGAGTTAGCTAATTATTATTATCCCCATTTTACATATGGGAAAACTGAATCACAATGGCCTTGTTTCCACTAGCATTTTTTTTAAGATCTCCCACTGCTGCAGCTCCAGCATGTTACCTGGGGTTCTTTCAACCCAAAGCTCTTGTTAACTTTTACTCTGTGCAAGGTGGTGTCAGGAAATAAATCAAGGGCTACATGGCTGTCCGACCAATAGATGACTGGCACAAACAGGACAACACAAGAGTGCTTTCACTTAAACTAAACTTTACTTAGTCTCAAGCACTTACACACGTCCAGAACAGGTTGTAAAACACCCGCAACCCTCAATAATTACCAACGCTGAGCATAGCTCTCGAGTGGTACCGTGAAGGCCTTCTGCTGGCCAGGCTTCCGTCTGCCGGTGGGGACCCAAAGATGCATCCGGAGGGAGCGTCCCTAAAGAGCCCCTCCTGAGAAGTCCCATTACCTCAAACTTTTTCCCTTTATTTATACATTATGACAAAACTCTGTCCTTATCTCTGTGGGTCCCGTGTTTCCTGGCAGATTTTTCTAGCCTCAGAAACTCACTGTGACCCTCCATATAACCCTTCTCTCTCTAGAGACAAGAGTCACAGTCTACTGAGCCATTTTCATCATAAGCCAGTGAGGGAGGTAAGGAGAAGCTATCCTCCCTTGCACAGTCTCTGTTGTCTCCCAGTCTCGGTCATTAATCAGAGGGGGCAAAATGGGGGAGCCCAGGCCCGCCCTCTACTCTGGGCTCCAGCCCAGGGACCCTAATAGTATCAGCTATGGTAGCTGACCCTTCAGAAACATGACATGTACAATTCCCTGGGCTACTTCCCCACAGCAGCCCTCACTTCCTCAAGCTCCACTTCACCCTTACCTCAGGGTCTCCTTCCTTCTGCCTGATATGGTGTGTACTACTCAGCCTCTCCAACAGCACAACTTCCTCCCACAGCTCCTGACATCCACCCCCACCTGACTAACCTGGAGGCTTTTAACTAGTTTCAGCCAGTCCCTGATTGGCTTCAGGTGTCCCAATCAACCTAGCATTCTCCCTGCCTTCTGGAAAGTTCTTAATTGGCCCCCAGTGTCTTAATTGATCTGGAGCAGCTGCCATTTAACTTATCCTGGTACCAGGGATTTGTTTAGCCTGGAGCTAATATATCTGTCTCCCACTACTTTTCTATAGCCATCTGGCCTTGCCCCGTCACAATTAGTAATACAATGACATAGCCCTTAAAGAAAACTTGCTAAGCAAGCAGGTTTAAAAAGGTCAAACAAGAGATTTCCTTATGGTCATCAATTTACCAGATATGTTGTTGGTTTTTTTCAGAGTGTCCAGGCCTTGGGACCCTGACAAACATTCCCAGGGCACATATATATGGACTTCTTGTTTTTCTAAAATACATGCTGTGACGAAGTGGGAATGTTCTTTATGCTTTCTCTGAATACTGTGTGGGTGCCTCAGTTTTCCCTATGCATTTCTTAAGTATCTAGGTGGGGGGATAAGGGTGTGTGATTGTTGCAGAGCCCGAGAGGGCCAGTGTGATGGCGTGGACACAGAATGGCTAACACCTGGTCTCCTGGCAACTGATGGCCTGGGCCCCTCCCCTGCAAAGGTGCCAACTGAAGGTGTTGGAGAACAAAGAGATCAGGTGACCTCCTGGCCCGGGAAAGAGACTAAGGTGAGAGAAGAGGCTGGAGAGTTTTCAGTTTGTAGCTGGCTGGGGAAATGGAGGGAGGACCAGATGTACCTCTGGCCTCCCAGCCCCCCAAGATGGACCTGATTGAGGAGTCCTGTTCTCTGTACCTACAAGCTCTGTTTTAGACCGTGTTCCTGTAGTCTAATAAACCTTCTGTTTTACTGGCTGGCTGAGAGCCACGTCCGACCGCAGAGTTGGGGTGCAGGGCCCTCTGGCTTCCCCAGGAGCCCCGCCTGTGCGGACTTGCTGTGGGAAGCGCATGGTGTGGAAGGGGATGCTGAATGCTCCGAGGTCAGACCCAGGAAGGTCGAAGCTGTGTAAGCTTTTTGCCCTGGGGACAGTATGCTCACAGAGAGGAAGCTCCCGTAGAGTCCTGACTGGCTTCATATGGAGTAGTTCCAGAGCATCTCCCGGTGACTCCGTAACACATGCAGTTTCAACATTCTCAGCAAGAAGGGTGTGGGGTCAAGCCGCTCTGTCTGTGGCATCCCAAACTCCCTCCCTTTCTGCCTTGGTTACGCTGAGGCCGCTACATGACCAATTTAAGACCTGCTGACTTGGCTATAAGCCAGAGTGGTTCAGTACGGCCTACTAACTCGAATACTATTAGCAACACACAACAGTGGTTCAGTACCACCTGCTAGCCTGGCTACTGTTAGCAACAAGCGATAGTGATTTAGGCACTTTACTGGTTTGCCAAAATCTCCCTGAACAAGCAGGGCTAGCAACTATGGTTGTACTAGTACCACTAGGCTGCCTCTCCTTTTAACCACCAACCCAATTAGACCTGGTCTGAGAAGGGTTAGATAACACTACGGTAAGAACACGAGCTCATCAGTAGGGCTCCCAACAGTGGGAGATTTGAAGAAAATATCATAAAGGAGAGGCAAAGTGGAGTGCCCAAGGCATAGAGGAAGTTGGGCTCACAGAGAAGATAACAACTCAGTAATGCTTTTCTTCCAGCCCTAGAAGAGCCAGCCAGTATACACAAAGGCCTTGCCTTCGGTACATCTACCAGGTGGAGTTCACTTTCACTTCTGCAATATAGGCAAATTTCACACCAACAATGGAAGACTCCCCTTCTAGGTCACATCACAGAAGCCCTAAGTAAGCAAGGGGCCTGCAAAGTGCAAGCAAGTCATATGCCTCCAAAGTATTGGAAAAAGATTGTCTTGTTAATTATATTTTTCCTTATACAGGGTTTTCTCCCATGCGGTGTCTGACAATGGCACCAGCCACTGAACTACTCAAGGAGGTGTGACTATTTAAGTGATGAGGAGCATTGTTTTCATCTATATCTTGTAGTCTCTTTGGGTCTGACTCAAAGTCACTTGAGTCAATGGGAGTTTTACAAGTTACTTCAATGGGCTTTGGATCAGGTCCTTTTATGCTTAGCGGCAAGTTTTTAGAAATTTCTAAGGGCTGGTGTGAGGCACAACATAGGTATATTTTCTTGTAGCATTGACTGGGATCTGGGTTACATCTTTCACAAGCTGCCAACTTGCATTAGCAGGATCTTGGAGGATATGTCTTCCCGAGAGCGACCACAACCCAACTTTCAATTATTGCTTGCTCATACTTACTGTCTGACCATAGCACTGTCACATCACTGTACGTCAATATAAACATTTGACCGGTGAAGTGCTTACTGTCTGTACCTGAGGAGGATGTGAAGCAGAAGTTATTCCATTAGTATTAACAAGGACATGACCTTTGCTTTTCACAAATACTGAGACAGGTGAGTGTGGATGATACAGTGAGCTAAAAATGCCTCCTTGGGGACCAACAGAGAGCCATTGGGGGCAGCTATGATGTTGTGAGCTGGTTTATGGAAATACCTATTGGGAACATGAAAGCATTTTTCCAATTAGTAGGTGAGTTGAGTCAACTAATCTGTGTCTGACAGGGATCATGAGAGGATACACTCTGTAACAAGTTTAGCCAGGAAGAATAAAGTTTGAGTGTTCAGCTGGCTCTGTCATCTTGCTCTCAAAGAAACCTGAGGAATAAGAAGCCCCTTCGTTTCAGGCTGAAATCCCAAAATACTCTTTCTTCCCATGAGAGCTTCTCCCTATGTAAACAATGCTGGTCAAGGACACCATTTGTCCCATATGATTTTTCCTGCCTTTCCTTGAAAGCTAAGTCTGGCTCGCCAGAAATTAGCATTCCATTTTCATATTACGCTCTGTAAAATGTTAAATAAATTAACCAAGTCACCAGCATATATTTCCAGCTGTGCTGCTCTATAGGAACCAGCTGGCCTGATGAATGTATTCACATACATATTTAAAAACTGAAAACAGAAAAACTATCTTTTAAATATAAGCAAACAGTATCACCTTATCTCAGTGAGACACCTTGAATACTACCAATGAATTTTACTTCACACCCACCGAAATAACTAGATGAAATGTCACACCCACTCTTTTTTTTAGCATCTATAATGCAAGATATATTGTATGTATATTCTGTTCTGACTGAACAAACTAGTGAGGATATCCCAATAAGGAGAT
This sequence comes from Eretmochelys imbricata, assembly GCF_965152235.1. NCBI lineage: Eukaryota > Metazoa > Chordata > Testudines > Cheloniidae > Eretmochelys > Eretmochelys imbricata. The sequence continues at coordinate 20,509,193 of NC_135573.1, forward strand.
GTGTCACAAGGACAAAAATATTTATGTTGGGGGAGAAGCCCTCAGTTCTTGTGAGTAATCCTTAGCATTGCCAAGTTACTAACCATTTTCCAAGCCATAAGAAAAAATTAATATTTGAAAGGCAACCCGAATGGAGTGATGCTTTAGCATTTGGTGACAGATATCTTTTAAGAAAACAAAATAGATTGTTTACATTGGAAATGTGTAATTAATATTTTCATGTTTCACAGCTTTGAGGGAGGGGGGATTATTGAGGTGTTAGTGAGGCTGTCAAGCCGTAGAGAGAACTGTACTCAAGTGGTTTCATAAGCCTGTCAAGCATGGAGGTATGGAGGATCTCACTGGGCCTTGAATAAACATTCCAGAAAATGTGTCTGAGATGGATAAGGCATTTTCCCCAACAATATCAGCTCAATTGAATGCCTGGTTTTCCTCCCTTTCATTTTAATCCCAGAAGTACCAATGGCACACCAGGCTCAGTTTCAAAAGGGGAGGTAGAAGGTCCACGAAGGAACCACTGCATGGATGTTAAAGTATCATTGGTCCCAACGCAATGGACAGTAGTAGCATAGGTTCTGCCAAACTGGAATCCTGAAAGCAATAGTTGCGGGAATTATTAAGTGTAACCCAGCAGCCCTCAGTAGCTCCGTTGCAAACTCAAGTTAATGTATGTGAATAGGATGAGACAAAATTGCATTTAAACTCTGCACCCTCTTAATTGTTGCCTGTTTTTTTCCTATGAATGATGCCTGTGCGCCTCAGAAACTGGTCTCTCTTATCTGCCACTTCTCCTGAGAATGAAAGCCCAGGTCTTTCAGCTGATTATCAGGGTTACATTCACCCAATGAGGAAACAAAAGCAACACCATGTGGCTTTCATGAGCAGTCACAAACTAACCAACACAACTGCATTTTCAAATAGGTGAGTAAGAAATCCATGAAGTGGATTGTTCATGATCAATCCGTTAAAAAGGGGGTGGGAGTGAACTTCCCCATAAAATTTAGTAATTACATTTGCATAACAAATACATATATGATCTGCCCTTGGTCATTCCACAAGCAGAAAAAGAGGCGTTAAACTCAAATTATTCACTAGGAATTACTGGCTCACCAGTGTAAATAATTGAAAACAAAATCACAGTAAACCAGTCAGAGGAGCTAGCTTTTCATTATAAGCCTTCTTTCCACACACAGACTACCCCCACCTCCACTAAATTGACTTGAGGAGAAGCAATCTAGCTCCCTGTCACAGGGGAAGTTAATTTCTGGGAGTTTTGTGTATATCCAAGACAGGAGTCAGAAAATATAAGAGCTTTCAATTGTGCTGAATTGTTCTGAAGTTTTGTGGAATGTCAACTCAAGCAAAGAGCGTGGCCTAGAAACTCCATGTTAGATGGATTCTGTCGTTCTCTGTGATTTTTGGTGTCTGCCTAATTATAGGACAGTTAGATTTTTTTAAAAAAAGAACGAGGAGTACTTGTGGCACTTTAGAGACTAACAAATTTGTTTGAGCATAAGCTTTGTGGGCTAAAACCCACTTCATTGGATGCATGCAGTGGAAAATACAGTAGGAAGATATATATATACACAGAGAACATGAAAAAATGGGTGTTGTCATACCCACTATAACGAGAGTGATCAGTTAAGGTGAGCTATTATCAGCAGGAGAAAAAAAAAACAAAAAAAACCTTTTCTAGTGATAACCAGGATGGCCCATTTCCAACAGTTGACAAGAAGGTGTAAGTAACAGTAGGCATGAGGAAATAGTTTTACTTTGTATAATGACACATCATCCACTCCCCGTCTTTATTCAAGCCTAATTTAATGGTGTCCAGATGGCAAATTAATTCCAATTCATCAGTTTCTCGTTGGAGTCTGGTTTTGAAGTTTTTTTGTTGTAGTATTGCGACTTTTAGGACTGTAATCAAGTGACCAAAGAAATTCAAGTGTTCTCCGACTGGTTTTTGAATGTTATAATTCTTGATGTCTGATTTGTGTCCATTTATTCTTTTATGTAGAGACTGTCCGGTCTGGCCAATGTACATGGCAGAGGGGCATTGCTGGCACATGATGGCATATATCACATTGGTGGATGTGCAGGTGAACGAGCCTCTGATAGTGTGGCTGATGTGATTAGGCCCTATGATGGTGTCCCCTGAATAGATATGTGGACACAGTTGGCAACGGGCTTTGTTGCAAGGATAGGTTCCTGGGTTAGTGGTTCTGTTTTCTGGTGTGTGGTTGCTGGTGAGTATTTGCTTCAGGTTGGGGGGCTGTCTGTAGGCAAGGACTGGCCTGTCTCCCAAGATCTGTGAGAGTGAGGGATTGTCCTTTAGGATAGGTTGTAGATCCTTGATGATGCGCTGGAGAGGTTTTAGTTGGGGGCTGAAGGTGACGGCTAGTGGCATTCTGTTACTTTCTTGTTGGGCCTGTCCTGGAGTAGGTGACTTCTGGGTATTCTTCTGGCTCTGTGAATCTGTTTCTTCACTTCAGCAGGTGGGTATTGTAGTTGTAAGAACGCTTGATAGAGATCGTGTCGGTGTTTGTCTGAGGGGTTGGAGCAAATGCAGTCGTATCGTAGAGCTTGGCTGTAGACAATGGATCGTGTGGTGTGGTCTGGATGAAAGCTGGAGGCATGTTGATAAGTATAGCGGTCAGTAGGTTTCCTGTATAAGGTGGTGTTTATGTGACCATCGTTTATTAGCACTGTAGTGTCCAGGAAGTGGATCTCTTGTGTGGACTGGTCCAGGCTGAGGTTGATAGTGGGATGGAAATTGTTGAAATCATGGTGGAATTCCTCAAGGGCTTCTTTTCCATGGGTCCAGATGATGAAGATGTCATCAATGTAGCGCGAGTAGAGTAGGGGCATTAGGGGACGAGAGCTGAGGAAGCGTTGTTCTAAGTCAGCCATAAAGATGTTGGCACACTGTGGGGCCATGTGGGTACCCATAGCAGTGCCGCTGATTTGAAGGTATACATTGTCCCCAAATGTGAAATAGTTATGGGTGAGGACAAAGTCATAAAGTTTAGCCAACAGGTTTGCCGTGACATTATCGGGGATACTGTTCCTGACGGCTTTTAGTCCATATTTGTGTGGAATGTTGGTGTAGAGGGCTTCTACATCCATAGTGGCCAGGATGGTGTTTTCTGGAAGATCACCACTGGATTGTAGTTTCCTCAGGAAGTCAGCGGTGTCTCGAAGATAGCTGGGAGTGCTGGAAGCGTAGGGCCTGAGGAGGGAGTCTACATAGCCAGACAATCCTGCTGTCAGGGTGCCAATGCCTGAGATGATGGAGCATCTAGGATTTCTAGGTTTATGGATCTTGGGTAGCAGATAGAATGCCCCTGGTTGGGGTTCTAGGGGTGTGTCTGTCCAGATTTGTTCTTGTGCTTTTTCAGGGAGTTTCTCGAGCAGATGGTGTCGTTTCTTTTGGTAACCCTCAGTGGGATCAGAGGGTAATGGCTTGTAGAATGTGGTGTTAGAAAGCTGCATAGCAGCCTCTCATTCATATTCTGACCTATTCATGATGACGACAGTCCTTTAGAAACCTCAGCATCCTTTATACATAATGTTTGTGAGATCTAATGCAGGCATTAAAGCATCAATACATGCAGCTGGAAGGGATCGACATATCGTGAACCTAGTTTCTAGGCAGATATTAAACCCTGTATACACTACATGTATCAGATTTTCTACTCTTCTGTAGTCTTTTTGCATCATTCTGATGTAAAGGGACTCTAATCTGGCTGTAAATGCCCAGCAGAGAATAAGGTGTAAGCATGCTGAATCCAGGTCCAGGTCCTGTGGATTCCCACCTAGCCTGGGGCATTTGGGATGGGGAGGAGGCATGGTAGACCAGAGTTGCACACAGGACCAAACTAAGACAATCCACTGCTCTAGGACCACCATGATATAGTTCCCCTCTGGCTCCACCTCTGTGTGATGGCCCTGCTCCTCATTTGGAGTGGCAGAGAGATAGGAGAAGTGGCATGGGATCCCCAAGAGCACTGCATCTTGGAGTTAACCCCCCCTATTGAGATGAATGATGCAGGTCACATTTCTCAGTTCTACTGCTCCATGATGTCTGCAGACTTGCAGAAGTCCCTGTATTGGTTACGCCCCATTTACATTCAGATTTTTCTTCACAGCCACAAAAGTTAGAAATTCACTTTTATATTAAATGAAAGCTGAGATCCTGGTGTAATCACATGACTCCGGGAGCAGAGGCCCTAGGCACAGGCCTATAATTCATCTGTCTTGGTCTAGCCCTGACTGCATGTGTTCACTGTAATTTAAAAGCAAGTCACATGTAGTGTAATCAATGCATGAGGGATTTAAAACATCCCCAACTGCAGAGAACCTGACCACAGTTTACCCTGATTTAGAACTTCCTGGCTTTCCAGTGTTTGGAATTTATTTTTAAGCTTCAATTTCCTTGTAAGGGTTTTACCCCCTTAAGTTACTGATACACATTTACAGTATTTACTCTCGCATACCACAAGGTTTGGTTTTGGTTTTTTTGGAGTTTTTTGTTTGTTTGTTTGGTCTGGAACATGAGCTATAGTTTTAGTACAAATTGCTGAGACTTCAAGACTGGACACTTATGGGGACTTGAAAAATAAGCTTGTGCAATATGTGCTTTTGCAATGCAAAGTATTGCATTATGTACCTTGTGTGCTTTCCAAAGTCCACTTCCCCTTCAATAAGAGAGTCTCAGGACCAGGGAGAGATCTTAAAATAAACAGCAAGAGGAATTCTGAAGAACTCTTTAAATATTATAAGGAGTGTCTATTAGTGTTGCTATTAAAAGACTGTAAGAGGGAGATCCTGGAAGTGGGAATAACTACCTTCAGGCAGCTGGTGTACTGATACCAGCACTTATCATTTTAAGCAGTAGCATCTCCTTGTTTCCTTGTGCTCTCCTGTCTGTCTGTATCCACCTGTTGTCTTATACTTAAATTGTTAATCTTTGGGGCTGAGACTGTGTTTTTGTTCTGTGTTTGTACAGTGCCTTGCACAATGTGGCCATGGTCCATGACCGGGGCTCCTCATCACTACTGCTATATAAATATTGATAATACATAATGGAAAGAGAACTGCCAGTGTTTTGAAAATAAAGTATATCTCTCTTGCAGTATTACAACAGACAGTCTGCTAGCATGAGCAAAGGGTCTGTCATTGTTTCCAATATAAGCCCAAATGTGGAAAAATTTAATTTTAGAGGTATGAAAGGACTAAAAAAGTCACTGTGGCTGGAAATGTAGCATTCAGTTGTCCTAGTAAAATCATTTGGGAGAAGAAACAGGACTAGATTTGAATATAAACTTTGTATTTCTATACCCGGCAGAACCAAAATCATGCATTTGAATTGTAGATCTTACCTTAGTATCTATCCAAGTGACAGCCATAACCTCAGATCCAACCACTTCTGCACTTGGGGGGTTGAAATCCACTGCCAAGTTTAAACCTCCCCAAGCAAAGCAAGTATAGATTTGGGGCCAGATCTTCAGATGATGGAGCTATGCCGATTTACCCCACCTGAGAATCTGGCCCTTCATATTCCATTTAGTCCATTGCAGAGGTAGTTTTGAGCTGTGAATGTGGTTCTGAATCTGGTTCCAGGAATTGATGTGGGATTTGGTTCAAGCTCTTCTCTAGGCATGTTCTAACAAACACATTTCATGCTTTTAAACTGACCTGAATCTCAAAAATCTGCAAGTAAACTAGTTTCTTTTCTTTCTCCCCCCCGCAACCCCCATCTTCTGAGTTATTTCTAGCAAATGAAATGTTACACTCCATTAGGGCAGAATATAAACTGGAGGCTTTTGCCTATTGAGCTTTTAGTTAAAAGAAACTAAAGGTTTGAAAATCATTGGTTGTGGGTTTTGTTTTTAAATGTTTTCATTGTTTTTAGCATAAAAAACCTAAGAAACAGAATCACACGTCATCATGATCCAGGAATATTCCACTGTCATTTCATGTACACCATTGTCCTTCTGGCGCCTTGCGACAGGGACTATCTCTCAATACAATCGAGGACTGATTTTTATTTGGGATTCTGGGAGGTCCCACAATACAGGAGGTAAATAATAATCCATGTAATTTATACCTTGTTAGTGCCCATCACAACTGAATTCTGGTTGGAGCCTCTGTGTATTTCCACAATATAGTCTATAATAATCCACATACCTTAGACCATGTTTAACCAACAAGTGCCCCTTCCTCTTCCTTGTGTGTGCACAGAACTCATTCATTGCTTTCCACTCTCTAGGAGTACACAGGTAAGTATACCGCCCCTGCTGGTTTATATGCAGTCTGAAGTAAAAAAATGTCCATGTTTTGAGACAGGTACAAATATAATAACCAAATGCATTGGCTTTAATGGATACAGGATCAGGCCCCAGTTCCTGAGCCACAGTACAATTCCTTTTCATGAACCACATAGATTCATAGACTTTAAGGCCAGAAGGGACCATCATGATCATCTAGTCTGATCTCCTGCACATTGCAGGCCACAGAACCTCACTTACCCACTCCTGTAATAGACCCATAACCTCTGGCTGAGTTACTGAAGTCCTCAAATCATGAATTAAAGACTTCATGTTACAGACAATCCACCATTTACACTCATTTAAACTTGCAAGTGACCCGTGCCCCATGCTGCAGAGGAACTCGAAAAACCCTCAGGGTTTCTGCCAAGCTGACCCAAGGGAAAATTCCTTCCCAATCCCAAATATAGCAATCAGTTAGAGCCTGAGCATGCTGGCAAGACCCACCAGCCAGGCACCTGGGAAAGAATTCTTTGTAGTAACTCAGAGTCCTCCTCATCTAGTGTCCCATCACCAGCAGCTGGAGATATTTGCTGCTAGCAGTTGCAAATCAGCCACATGCCATTGTAGGCAGTCTCGTCATACTATACCACTCTAATTTCAAGCCAAACTTGTTGATGGCCAGTTTATATCCCAAACCTGAATTTAAGTATGTAATTAAATGCTTTGCTGGCTTGGATCCATTCCAAAATTCATTTCCTATGATTCAAACTATGCCATCTTGCCTGTCAAATGGTGTCTTCCTGTTTGATTGTTCATTATTCTTTTTATTACAGTTTAGGGCCAAGTCAGTGGAAATATTCCCATTGACTTCAATAGGCATTTCATCCAGTCCTTCAAAAGATGATGACTTCCATGGGACTGAATGTGTTCAGAACCCCTCAAGAGGTCTTAGCACCTTGCTCAATCAGGAGTGGGAAAAAAGGTGAAAAATAACTTCTCTTTGGAATGACAGTAATTTGGAATAAATGGATCTGAAATTAAAAGAGTATGATAGGTCCTCTTCCCTCTGCTGTTATATAACAAATAAATGAAAGCTCTTTTGAGTGATATGATGGTAAATGAAAAGCGAAGATACTGTATTTTCTATAAACCATGACTACGTACTAAATAATCTTCCACTGTGTAACACTTCTTGATAATTTACGTTAATAACAAATCATTATAATGTCTGTAGCAGGCCATAATTAGAATAATTAATATTCTATTGCAAATAGAATTTTTCTGCTGCATTATGACAAAAGAAAAATTGCTGCAATCTAATGAGATGCCTACACATCTGAATGGTAATTGGGCGTATGTTTCTCCTTTAAATGAGTCAGTTCATCTACAGTATTTCACATTAAGGGTCACCATTACACTCAGCATAATGAAGAATGGTAATTCATTGAAAATACACCAGTTTATCTTCCTAACTATGCAATTTTCCACATTTGTTTTCCATATATTTTCTAACAATCTTTGATACCAAACTAAAATCAAATTTGAAAAAAGAGAAGAACAATGGAAACAAGGCAGTGTCCGGGATGATAGGCCATAAAACACAATTTAAAATGCCCCATTTATAAAAATGGGTCCTGTTGTGTCCTTGCACTCCACACAACATTAAGAATTTGGAGGAAACACTCTGGCACAGCTGGATTCCAAATCACCATATTTATTAACAAGGTACAGATATACAAGACCTAGCTACCAATCGTGCACTGCTGCTCTGACAGGGTTCTGCTGGCTTCTATAATAGAAGACAGGAGGGTACACTATTTAAAGGGATCTTACCCTATTCCTATACACTACAGGTGCCTTGATATTAGGGTGCTCAATTTGAGACCAAGAAGGGGCCTGATTTTCAGAGGATGAGCATGCCAAGCACATTCTGAAATTCAGAATCTTCAAGTTGAGCGCTCCAAAACTGGACACTTGAAATCACTAGCCAATTTGCGGGCCTGAATAGCCACTGCATTACTCCAGTTACATCGGTGTAAAACCCAGACCCTCCATGAAACCTGGGACTGTCCTGCTTTGACCCCAAAATCCCATGTCCTGAGGGGCTGGCTTGGCTAGACTCCTCACTCCAGGGATCATGGCCTGGTACCTAGCACACGAGGTCACAACGTCACTCATGTTTGGCCCATCCTCCCTTCTGTAGATGGAGGCGGAGGGGTGGATGGGCCCAATCTGAGCAATGCTACAACCCCATGCACCAGGGCCCAGGTTGCAACACCAAAGGTGAGGAGCTGAGCCTAGCCAGCCCTGCGGGACAGGAGCCATAGGAGCTATTGCTGCGGGGTGAGTACACAGTGGGCTTGCTCTGCAGGCCCCGCCAGAGGGCAGCACCTGGGCCTCCACCAGGGCCTCCACCGGGGCCTCCCAACATCTGGGGACAGCAATTCAAATGTTGGGAGATATGAAAACCCCAGCACAACAGGGTCCTTAAACATGTGCCTAATTGTAAGTACATGAGCTTGCAAACACATCTCACACAAATGGGCCTATTGAAGTCTACTCATGTGGTTACAGTTATGCATGTGCTTAAGTACCTTGCTGAATCAGGACCTACCACTGTAGTACCACAGTACCCTCTCCACTGGTTCTTGTAACGCAAACTGAAAGCAAAAGACCAGAAGTCCGAGGTGCAGGCAATGTGATGTTTATTGGGGTTAGTTTCCAACAAGCATATCCATAACTCTGACACTGCAGAGCCTTGTTTTCCAGTGTTCCGTCCGCCCCCCTCCTTAGCAGGCATAATTATACCTGCAATGCCCGCCCCTACTCCGACCTCTTACAATTTATGGTCATGTTCCGTTTTAGAGGGTCGAGCAAATGTGGTTGTATCATAGAGCTTGGCTTTAGACTATGGATCGTGTGGTGTGGTCTGGGTGAAAGCTGGAGGCATGTAGGTAGGAATAGCGGTCAGTAGGTTTCCGGTATAGGGTGGTGTTTATGTGACCATCGCTTATTAGCACTGTAGTGTCCAGGAAGTGGATCTCTTGTGTGGACTGGACCAGGCTGAGGTTGATGGTGGGATGGAAATTGTTGAAATCATGGTGGAATTCCTCAAGGGCTTCTTTTCCATGGGTCCAGATGATGAAGATGTCATCAATATAGCGCAAGTAGAGTAGGGGCATTAGGGGACGAGAGCTGAGGAAGCGTTGTTCTAAGTCAGTCATAAAAATGTTTGCTCCAACCCCTCAGACAGAGACAAACACCTACAAGATTTTTATCAAGCATTCCTACAACTACAATACCCACCTGCTGAAGTGAAGAAACAGATTGAGAGAGCCAGAAGAGTACCCAGAAGTCACCTACTCCAGGACAGGCCTAACAAAGAAAATAACAGAACGCCACTAGCCGTCACCTTCAGCCCCCAACTAAAACCCCTCCAACGCATTATCAAGGATGTACAACCTATCCTGAAGGACGACCCATCACTCTCACAAATCTTGGGAGACAGGCCAGTCCTTGCCTACAGACAGCCCCCCAACCTGAAGCAAATACTCACCAGCAACCACATACCACACAACAGAACCACTAACCCAGGAACCTATCCTTGCAACAAAGCCCGTTGCCAGCTGTGCCCACATATCTATTCAGGGGACACCATCACAGAGCCTAATAACATCAGCCACACTATCAGAGGCTCTTTCACCTGCACATCTACCAATGTGATATATGTCATCATGTGCCAGCAATGCCCCTTTGCCATGTACATTGGTCAAACTGGACAGTCTCTATGTAAAAGAATAAATGGACACAAATCAGATGTCAAGAATTATAACATTCATAAACCAGTCAGAGAACACTTCAATCTCTCTGGTCACGCGATTACACACATGGAAGTTGCGATATTACAACAGAAAAACTTCAGAAACAGACTCCAATGAGAGACTGCTGAATTGGAATTAATTTGCAAATTGGATACAATTAACTTAGGCTTGAATAGAGACTGGGAGTGGTTGAGTCATTATAAAAAGTAACCCATCTGATGAAGTGAGCTGTAGCTCACGAAAGCTCATGCTCAAATAAATTGCTTAGTCTCTAAGGTGCCACAAGGACTCCTTTTCTTTTTGCGAATACAGACTAACACGGCTGTTACTCTGAAACCTATTTCCCCTTGTTTATTCCTTCCCCCTCCCTGCCCCCCACTGTTCCTCAGACGTTCTTGTTAAACCCTGGATTTGTGCTGGAAATGGCCCACCTTGATTATCATACACATTGTAAGGAGAGTGATCACTTTAGATAAGCTATTACCAGCAGGAGAGTTGGGTCGGGGGAGAGAAAACCTTTTGTAGTGATAAACACCCATTTTTTCATGGTCTGTGTGTATAAAAACATCCTCACTGTATTTTCCACTTTATGCATCCGATGAAGTGAGCTGTAACTCACGAAAGCTTATGCTCAAATAAATTGGTTAGTCTCTAAGGTGCCACAAGTACTCCTTTTCTTTCTATAATATCTGGTTTCACTTCCTGCACCAGTCGCTCTAGTTCCTCCATTTTGTTACCTAGGCTCCTCGCATTGGTGTACAAACATCTTAATTTTTGCTGTTTGGCCTCACTCACATTCTGTACCCGATTAGGCATGGTCATTCTACAGCCAGTATAACCTATTAGACTGGTTTCCACACTGCCCTTCCTCGTTATATCCATTCTCCTACCCACGGTTGTATCCTTTCTTACTTCGTTTTCTTCCCTCTCAATGCTAAAATCCAGCTTGGAGATTACCTGGACATCTCCCAACCATCTCCCCCAGATTCCTAGTTTAAAGCTCTCTTAATCAGTTGTGCCAGCCTCCATCCTAGAAGTCTATTTCCTTCCCTACTCAGATGAAGTCCATCCCAAGAGAACTGTCCTCTGTCCATGAATGCCTCCCAGTGGCCATACATCCCAAAGCCCACTTTATAGCACCACTGCCTATGCCATCTGTTGATAGTCATAATCTTGTCACATCTTTGTTGTCCTTCTCTAGGAAGAGGCAGAATTCCACTGAAGATCACCTGAGCCTCAATTTCCTTAAGCGCCTTCCCCAGCCTAGCATAGTCTCCCTTAATATTTTCCAGAGAGAATCTAGCTGTATCATTTGTTCCCACATGAAGGATAATTAAGGGATTCTTTCCCGCTCCTTTTAGGATCCTTTTCAACCTCAGGTCTACATCCCATATCTTAGCTCCTGGAAAACAGCACACCTTTCTATTCTCTGGATCAGCTCTGGTTACAGGCCTGTCTATTCTTCTCAGTAAAGAGTCCCCGATCACATAGACTTGCCTTTTCCTGGTGATGGTGCTATTCTCCAGTCTATCCCCTGTTCCCTCTGGCTGCAAATTCTTTCCATTCCTATTCTCCCTTGTAATCCTCTTCACCCATCCTGTATCCTCCTGGGGCTCATATTTGGTGTAGTCTCCATTGACTTTTCCCCTTTTTCTATAGGACTAGCTGCTCTTCTCTTCTTCCTTGCCCTTCCACCTTCAGTGACTACCTGCTAAGCCCCTTCTTCATTTTCCAACTCTACAAACCTATTCTTGAGCTCTATTTCTCCTTCACTAGCCTGTCTTTTCCTCTGCCTGGTTCTTTTAGTCACATGCTTCCACTGACCACTTTCCTCACCCAGTGTCCCCTCAGAATTCCTCAGTCCTGCTTCCATCTGCAAGTCTGAGCTTTTCCCTTCAGATACCTCATGTCTTTGCTCCATAATCCGCCTGAACCCCTTTCTAAACTCAACCAGACTTTCCACCTGCATCTCCAAACCTCGGATCTTTTCCTCCATCAGCTCTATCAGATGGCATTTCATGCAGACAAAACTCTTACCAGGAACCCACTCCAGGATCATGTACATACTGCAGCTTCCACATCCAGTCATCTTCATTGTGTCTTCCACTACATGGATCACTCTCACTGCTGCCTCTGTATCTGTCATAGCCTTCTCACCTAAATCCTGTTAATCTGGGAAACACAAACCACACCAAAACACCACCACCCACAGCAAAAACAAACCCCAAACAAGCACCACAATACAAACTCCCACTGAAACTCCCCTGTTTACAGCTCTGTTTGCTAGCTCCTGGCAGCTACAGCTGTCTGTGTGAGGTTGTGCTACAGTCAGGGACAGGTATTTCTCTGGCTTTTTAGTGTTTTATACCTTCCCCACAATCCTCCCTTGCCCCTCCCAATTGGTTACTTGACCTTGCCTTGAGACAGGAGTTGAGGCAGTCTTCAAGTGTGTGCTGGTATATTATACTTCCACCATGCCCAGTAACACTTTAACCGTTCTTATCTGTTCCCATTATACTAACAAACCCAATCTGATACCAGTCAGCTCTGTGTTCTTAGGGAACCAGGCGCAATATTCAGCCTATCTGACTCCTGAAGGACCGCCCCCCCCCAAACTCTGCCACTGAAAAGTCCTCAGTGCAGAAGATAGAATAAGAATAAATCAATGAAAATGAGAGGGGAAAGGGTAGGAGTGGAATCACAGACATTTTACATGCTTGTTCTCAGATTGAAGACATTTTAAGAACAAGAGAAGCTGACTGAAATATAGGTAAGGTAAGAAAAACACAAATTCTGAAAGGATGTCAAGCTTTATGACTCAGTGCATTGCATAGCTTCCTATTGATTCATCCGAACAACCAGACTAGCTGGGTCTCACTGACTCTAACTCAGAGGCTGTAAATAATAAGAGAAAACCCTTTACTGATTTTAAGAAACATATGTATATATAGAAACTGGGGCTCAGTCTTGCAAACTCTGGCTCATGTATGCAGGCCCATTGATGTCAATAGGACAATTCATCTGAGTAATCCTTATTCATGGAGATGAGTGTTTGCAGGGTCAGGGTTCTGCTCTGGATTCTTGTCCACATCAATACGTTTTCTAGCTCACAAGAGCTAAGCGGATCAGCATAACAGGAAGTCAGAACACCATGTATGCAACTCCATATAAACCAGACCCACTTAGTAGGTCTCATTCAGAGTCTACAGTTCTCAATAGTTCCCCTTCATCTTTAATTCTGGACAATACATTGGGCAATTATTTTATTGATGGTTATTATTGTTGTCATACAGAGCTTTCTGTAAGCAGAGAAGGGAGAAGAGCTGAAAGCTCCATGAGGTACACCAGGAATCTTACTCCTTGGTTAATAAAGTATCTCAGATATTACAGGGATGGGCAGGAGAACAAAATCCTAAAACTTTCATTTTGTTCTGTGTTTGTACAGCACCTAGCACAACAGGGTCCTGGTCCATAATTAAGGCTCCTCAGTGGTACTGCAATCCAAATAAATAATAGATACGGGCAGATAAATAATAAATACGCCCCAGCTGGAGTCGATCTAGAACAGGAGATCCAACTAAATTACATATTGTCATTGTCCTATGAAAATTTCACTCAGGGATTAGGTTACTCTGTGTGCCCCAAAGTGTCTTTCATCCGTAAAGTTTCCAAATGCTTTTTAAACTGTGCATATACAGGGATCACTCTCATACATTGAATAGGCCCTATCTTTTGACTGGATCATGAAAGTGATGCTACAACAATTTCATGCAACAGGATTTTAGGAGACGTGCAAACAATCCTTTTCACCTGATGCCTGAGGGGAAAATTTAGGCAAGTGGAATTTAATTACCCATGATGGAGTTAGGTTGATAGCTACTATGTCCTAGCCATATTCTTGCAGAAAAGTGGGCTCTCTAATGAGAATGAGTGGTATGAACCTCACCTAGTGACAGGCATTTTTGAAATGCTTAAATTATACTGTATGGAGAGTGTATATCTCAGAAGGCTCTGACCTAGTGGAGAAAGGCATAACAAGAACCAATGGCTGGAAGTTAAAGCCAGACCAATTCAGATTACATTTTTTTTTAAATAGTGAGGGCAATTAACTTTTGGAACAAACTACCCAAGGGAAGTGGGAGATTCTTCATCTCTTGAGGTGTTCAGATGAAGACTGGAGGCTTTTCTGGAAGATATGTTTTAGTCCAACACAAGCTATGGGGCTAAATACAGTGGTACTTATATGAAATTCTCTGGCCCGTGTTATACAGAAGATCAGACTCGATGATTTAATGGTCCCTTCCAGCTCTAACATTTATGATCTAGTAACTGGAAAATGGTGCCTTGAGACATGAAATCCGCTGACACCATTCTAGGGCATTAGCCACATCCTTATTCTGAGGAAAGGGTTCTTCCTACTGAATCACTAACCCCACTTTCCACATGTTGTGGGTGCTCCAGGGAGACCTTCCATAAAAGCAGTGGTCTGGCCTGATTAATTCTGAGATCTAACGAATCACTGAATGTCATTGTTCTGTGAAAAAAATTTACTCTTGGCTCTCCATTTGTTAGCCAACACAGGAGACCCGCTTGCTGATGTGCCAAACGCAGGACATTCAAATAGCTGGGGTCTGTTTAAAAACATGATAAGAATCAGTGGAGCCATTCTTGTGCAACTGTAACTTTCAAGAGAAATTTCAGTTCACAACAGTTCAGCGAGGCCACTAATCCACCTGTGATTAACAAGCAAAGTTCACTGCTGCTCGCAAATTGAAGCAAGGAGATACTAATCTCAGTCTCGGCACACCAGCGTCATTCTGTGCAGACACCGTGCTGAATGTTTATTCCCCTCCCCCACCCCCGCTGTTCCTCAAACGTTCTTGTCAACTGCTGGAAATGGCCCACCGTGATTATCACTACAACAGGTTTCTCCCGCCCCTCCCCCCCCCGCTCTCCTGCTCGAAATAGCTCACCTTACCTGATCACTCTCATTACAGTGTGTATGGTAACACCCATTGTTTCATGTTCTCTGCGTATATAAATCTACCCACTGTATTTTCCACTGAATGGATCCGATGAAGTGAGCTGTAGCTCACGAAAGCTTATGCTCAAATAAATATGTTAGTCTCTAAGGTGCCACAAGTCCTCCTTTTTTTTTTTTTTTGTATTTTCATTGCTATTGCCCTGAAAATGAGCTAGATGCTTTCCAAATACAGATGAAGTGACCAGCAATTTGGAAGCAAAGACACTCCTGAAAACTAGGGAGGAAAGCATGTCAGGGGAAGGACAGGATATGTAGAGGAATCACTGCAGAACAGACCCAACTACTTCTTCCAATTATTATTTATTTGTATTAGAGTTGTCCCTAGAAATCCCAGACAAGGCTGAGGCCCCATTGTGCTAGGCAGTTTACACATTTGTAGTAAGTCCGGAAGAGCAGAGGGTGTGATGGGAAACAGAGGCAGAGAGCTGACATGACTTGGCCAAGGCCATGCAGTGGGTCAGTGGCAGAGCTGAGCGTAGAACTCAGATCTCCGTGGAACTCCTCTTTCCGTCTCAGCTTTTATTCCCTCCAAACATTACGGTACATTTCAAACTCAGCATCATTTCCAAATGGCTTCAGTGAAGCCATTTGTATATTGTAGTTCCTTTTAGCAGAAGCGCCTGCACTCAGCTCCTGCTCCTTTACGTACAATGTTGAGTAGTTCTCCATCTCTCTAGACCCAGCTACAGCTCAGGGCTACTTTCCCAGTCCTACCAAATGTTTACAGAAATAGAACTCCAGCTCCCAACACCCCCAGACTATGAGGAAGTTTGAATCTAGAGCCCAGTTCTGTGGCTCTTGTCCTTCTCTACAAGTTATAGAACAGTACATACAGGGCCAGATCTTCAGCTAGTGTAAATGAAGTCAATAGGGTGATGTTGATTTATACCAGCTGAGGATGTGGTCCATGGTGTACAATCATACATTATGCAATGGTTTTATAGTGCGGAAGAAACCGCCATGAAGAGCTAGTACAAGACTACTGAATTCATTTTTAAAAACATCACTTTTAAAGCAATTTCTGATCTTCTTTTGTTTCTAACTATAAGACCCACAGCTCATCACCCACCTTTTCATAATCCCTCCAGTAACTCCCTTGTTCCACCTAACCCTGGTATATGTCCGCGGTCTTGCTTCTGTTCAGAGGCCCTTCCTCAGCTGGAAACACCTTTTAAACAGGAAAGAAAATTGTTTGATTCCAGCTAACTAAATACAGACAGTTCCCCAGAAAAACAGGAAGAAAAACAAAGATTACTTCTTAATCTTTACCCAGGCTGAGTTCCTCCTGCAGGCTTGCCTAGACAATATTTTTAAACAACTTTGATCCTACTGGAAGCTGAATTGGCAGTAGTTTGCCACGCAATGTGTGTCAGAATGTCTGAATGAGGATTCAATGAAACAATTTGGAAAACGTAATATGTAAGGACCATCCAACCAATAGAGACCGGCTATTCTTCCCAACCAGTGAACTCCAATCTGCCATTTCTCTCTCTCTTCCCTCCCGCACTTCCTAGGTCAGGGATCGGCAACCTTTGGCACGCGGCCTGTCAGGGAAATCCACTGGCGGGCCAGGACAGTTTGTTTACCTGCAGCGCCTGCAGGTTCGGCCGATCGCAGCTCCCACTGGCCGCGGTTCACCGTTCCAGGCCAATGGGGGCTGCAGGAAGCAACGGCCAACACATCCCTCGGCCCACGCTGCTTCCCACAGCCCCCATTGGCCTGGAACGGCGAACCGCAGCCAGTGGGAGCTGTGATCGGCCAAACCTGCGGATGCTGCAGGTAAGCAAACTGTCCCAGCCCACCAGCCGATTTCCCTGATGGGCCGCGTGCCAAAGGTTGCTGATCCCTGTCCTAGGCTGTCACCTCATCCATCTTTATTGCTTCTGTTATAGGAGCCAGCAACATCTCTGTTGGACTCTGGTTGTTAACCAATTCAAATCATGCTCACTCTCGGATACACAGTGTGCTCTGGGGTACATAACCCCCACAGCAAGTGGGATTTGAAGTAAGCAGCATCAGAGGCCCCCCAGACCCACTGGCAGAATTGATGGGCCCCATGATGGGAAACTTCAATAGATGCTTGCAACCCAGCTGCTTTTGAAGGTCTGTGGAAAGGGAGGGGGGGAAGTCAGGATTTATCGATGTGTCAGAGAGGAGAAATAAACAAAGTAGCAATTGGAGGTTTCCAGTTGGATGGGGGAGCTAGGAAATGAGTGGAGGGTTTGTAAAGAAGAAGCCTCATAAAAAGCCAGATTAGAGATGGGTCTCGGCCACAAAGCTCAGATCCAGATGTTGTTGCATCTAGCGTCTTGATTTGGGTCCACTTCTAATTCAGAAAAGGCTTCCGAAAAGGAAAACTGCTTATCTCGGGTGAAACAAACCTGAGGCAAGTTTAGGATGCACCAGGCAAATATATCTCCATTCCAGCCCCAGAAGACTTTGCTGATTATACCTGTTCAATACAGAGTTAAATCGCAACTAGAACAACAAACTAAGGGGCCAAGGCTGCAAGCCTTACCCAAGTTGCCTTAGCAAAGTCAACAGGCCTACTTTTGAGAGTCAGGCTCACTCATGTGAGGATTTGCAGGATTGAGCCCTCTTGCTTCTGTACGTCTCTGAACAAACAGAAATAAAACCAGAGAAGCCCTGGTTGTGCTCCTCAAAGGGAAAAGAGTTTATCCCTCTTACAGAAATACAAGTCTGGTTAGAATGCCAAAGCGTGAGAATCTTTATAGACAGGGAAAGCAACGAATTTTGTCTTTTCACCTGTTTGCAAGAAAATGAAACTTCTTTATTTCTGCCACCACCACTTTATGTCACTTCGCTACGGTGAACTCACCCTACCCCATAGCTATAGTACAGCTATAGCACGGCATGGAGAGGAGCAATTGAGAGAGATTTGTAAAGACATTCCGGTGCAGGAGTAGAAGGGGAAATAGGAACGTGCTTTTTAGTAACCCTGAAATGCACTCAGCTCAGCGAATACTTTGGAGAAGGACTGTAAAGATGAAAAATTCTTTGCCCTTCGCTATCATCTTTAATTTGAGAATGTGAAAATGCTTCACAGATATTTACTAATGTAGATTTATCGCAATCCTTCTTTTCAAAGAAAAGCAGTGGGATATTTTCAGGCATTAACGGAATACAGCAGTTCTTCAACAGGGCATAGCAATGCTGTGTAGGGACCTGATCCAAAGCCCAAGTCAGAGTCTTTTCATTGATTTGTATGGTCACAGGATCACAGTGCAGGGCATGATGGGAAGACAGGTTCATATACTTCACCACTGCATTATTCTAATTTTATACCAGTAATTCTCCTGGAAGTCAATAGAGTTAGTTTCATAAAACTGGAGAAATGCAGAAGTAAATCAAGCCCTGACACCAACTGAAAGTGGAGGGGGAATAAAAGCACTTGGATGAATATTCATAACCCCTTTTTGAAGACCCAAATCAAGACGCTACAAGAAGGATGTGGATAAATTGGAGAGAGTCCAGCGAAGGGCAACAAAGATGATTAGAGGTCTAGAACACATGATTTATGAGGAGAGGCTGAGGGAGCTGGGATTGTTTAGTCTGCAGAAGAGAAGAATGGGGGGGGGATTTGATAGCTGCTTTCAACTACCTGAAAGGGGGTTCCAAAGAGGATGGCTCTAGACTGTTCTCAATGGTAGCAGATGACAGAACGAGGAGTAATGGTCTCAAGTTGCAGTGGGGGAGATTTAGGTTGGATATTAGGAAAAACTTTTTCACTAGGAGGGTGGTGAAACACTGGAATGCGTTACCTAGGGAGGTGGTAGAATCTCCTTCCTTAGAGGTTTTTAAGGTCAGGCTTGACAAAGCCCTGGCTGGGATGATTTAACTGGGAATTGGTCCTGCTTTGAGCAGGGGGGTGGACTAGATGACCTCCTGAGGTCCCTTCCAACCCTGATATTCTATGATTCTATGATTCTAAGTTAGGACACTGAGGTTAACACCCCTATTCTTTTCATTTAGGGTCAGTTTTTTAAAAAAAAAAAAAACACCTTGGAATATTGGGTGCCAAACTCTGATCATGTGGCCATAAGCGTCAGAGTCAGAGCTACTGCATGCTGAGCTCTTTTGAAAAACCTGGCCCCAGTTCTGAGCGCTGAGAATTTGGAAATATGGCCCCACATGAACATATGTGGTCAAGATATTGGTTTTACCTCTCATCTGAGAAACACCTTTCTATGACCATGCTGGCCCATGGAATCAGAAGGAAGAATGCCACCTACCAAATCACAGACATCACAGAGATGGTTCTTGGAAGTCTTCATATCCAAGCAGTGATACTGAATAAACACACTTAGTTTTTGATGGCACAAGATCCCAATGCAAGGTAATCAGAGTGCCAGCCCTGTGTTACATTTTTGTGCCTGCTAAGAATAGGACTTTTCCTTTCCAACTAAGGACACCCGGTGTGATTGTGACTAGAAGCCTTGGCACAGATCCATTAGCTTTCAAGTCACCAGGCTGACGTGAACAAGAGAGGCCCTTAATTTTTGCAACTCAGACACTGGTGCAAAGTCCTCTGGGTATTGGAAGGTGATGAGACAATCTCACCATCTTTTCTTCAGCCTACCCCATTGCTTTCGGTCTGCACTCCCTCTGCGGAATTAACACACACTCTTCATTCCCGGCTGGTGTTGCTGAGAATGCCAATGATCAAAATTCCTTCTGATCTGTACTTTTCTGCCCTGCCTGTCCCAGACACAGCCAGTCTCAGACAGATAGTGCAAAAGACTTCTAAGCTAGTTTAGAAAATGCTGGCATGGAAACTCAGTTTTTTGTTTAATAATAATGCAGATCTGACTCAGAGGTTCACTTAAAAGCAATTAAACAACCACCAGTTATTTCTTAGGGGTCTCAGTCTCCCAGAAAGTCCAGTGTGACAGTCCCGCTGATCTTCCTGGTGGCTACTGGGCAATCCCAGCCAGACCGGGCATTGTTTTCACTGCATGGCTACTGCTGGTTTGTCAACACCTGCCTGTTGCCAACTCACCAGTGCCAAGTTTCCTTTCCTGCCAGTTTCACTATGTTCATTTCTTAGCAAGTGCTGTAAAATGGGCTATAGATTGTTATTTTTTACAGTTATAGCCTTATGGGTTTTATGACTTCAACTCTTGGCGTTGATCCAGCAATGCTTACTCATGTGAGTAATCCTAGTTACATCAGTCATTTGGCCCACTCACAAAGGTAAGAACTGCAAGACTGGGCTTTTACTGTTTCCTGCAGACAGGTCTAATCTACCAGCCATTAAACCCTACCAAATGCACAGGGCTTATTTTCTAGTTCGATGTTTCATACTATTTATAAACAACTCAAGCTGAGTTTTAGATTTTAGTCCTGCTGGCTGAGAATACCAAGAATACTTTTTTCTGTCCACCCAGGAAGACTGACTTATTAATGCTGCTAACCAAGTAGTAGCCTGAATCAGGAGGCTCAGGCATGTGGACTAGAACAGGGCGTGCAGATGCTTGTTTTGAATTCCCCTTTTTATGTAAAGGCACACTGCAGAAGAGAACTCAGTGCATAAGTAGAGGCAGGATACAATTTTCATCTTTGTTCCCAGAACCCACACACCAGCGCTTTGCAAAAAACTTTCAAAGCATTCTGGGTAGTGACAGGCACTGAATTTTAGATTTGTCGTCAGTCTCCAGTAAAATGATATTTATTGCATTGAATTACAGTGTCTTGAGTCAGGCACTGGAAGACTTTTGGGCACCTAATAAAATAGATATGTTTGTAAGTATGTCATAGCAATGCTGGTGTCAAGGCCCTGAGAACTAATACATTACAAAGGTCCCCCATGTCTTACATAAGATAGCCTAGTAAACAGATATTGCAGGTTAAAAGGCAACATGATTCAATAAACATCAATATGTTCCTCACCGCCACCACCTTCACGCAGTGATGAGCTGCCAAAATCTTAACAATCGGTTCCCTATAAAAAGTTCTGATTTAAGGGATGTGCCCCAGTATGTATTTTTTGTACCAACAGGGTTACCACAGGTCTGTATTTTCCGGGGAGGAATTTTTAAAATTTAAAAATTCCTCCCGGACGGCGATTTAAGAACCAAAAAGCATGACCTGTCCAGGAAAATATGGATGTATGTTAACCCTGCCTAAAGTTCTTTTTTAAAAAGATGGGCCTGAACTAGAAATGAGCTCTGTTTCACATGTGTGGGTCCCCGACACTCCCTGGGGGTGTGCTAGGGTGAGCCGATGTCCTGATTTTATAGGGACAGTCCCAATTTTGGGGTTTTTTTCTTATATAGGCTCCTATTACCCCCCACCCCCATCCTGATTTTTCACACTTGCTGTCTGGTCACCCTAGGGTGTGCACATGTGTGGGTCCCAGCTGCTCCCTGCCCCCCTCATTGAAGCAGGTGTGCAGGGTTACTGCCCTGGGAACTGTAGGGCACCAGTGGACATGGGACCAGCTGCAGATAGGAGCGTGGGGCAGGGCTAGCTGGAGGAAGGGGGTGCAGGTCTGGCTGCGGAGCTGGCTGGAGACAGGAGGGTGCGGGGTTGGCTGGAGGCAAGGGGGTGTGAGGCTGGCTGGAGACAGGGCAGGGGCTGACTGGAGGTAGGGGCTGGCTGCAGGCAGGGCACGGGGGTGCAGGGCTGGCTGGAGACAGGGGCTGGCTGTGGGCAGGGCAGGGGGTGTGGCAGGGGCTGGCTGCTGGCAGGGCAGGGGGTACAGCAGGGGCTGGTGCGGGCAGGGCAGGGGGTGTGGGGGTGGCTGGAGAAAGGGCTGGCTGCGGGCAGGGCAGGGGGTGCATGCAGCAGGGGTTGGCTGGAGACAGGGCAGGCGGTGCGTGTGGCAGGGGCTGGCTGCGGGCAGGGCAGGGGGTGGTTGGAGACAGGGGCTGGCTGCGGGCAGGGGGTGCAGGGGTGGCTGGAGACAGGGGCTAGCTGCAGGCAGGGGGTGCGGGGGTGGCTGGAGGCAGGGCAGGGGGTGGCTGGAGATGGGGGCTGGCTGCAGGCACGGGGTGAGGGGATGGCTGGACGCAGGGCAGGGGGTGGCTGGAGATGGGGGCTGGCTGCAGGCACAGGGTGCGGGGGTGGCTGGACGCAGGGCAGCGGGTGGCTGGAGATGGGGGCTGGCTGCAGGCACGGGGTGCGGGGGTGGCTGGAGGGAGGGGAGAGGGTGGCTGGAGACGGGGGCTGGCTGCAGGCAGGGTGGTGGGTGCTCATGGGGAGAGCAGCAGGACACAGCCCAGGCCCCTCAGAGCAGCTGGGGACCCACCAGGCAGCATCGGGAGCCCCAGGGCCAGGGGAGCAGCAGCAGCCCAGGGCCAGATGGCAGCCCACATGGCCCCCGCAGCTCAGTGCCCCCGGAGGCTGGAGGAGGAATTATATCACTTCCGGGCCAGAGCCCATCAAAGCCTCAGCGCCCCCTGCAGGGAAGCGAGTTAACAACCGGTTCTAAAACTGCTTCAAAATTCAACAACCAGCTCCAGCTCACCCCTGCCTTCACGTTCACCCATGACATAAATTAAACAGGGCTTGTCACAGTTCAGGCAACTGTACTTGTATTTCCCCTCAGTGGTCCAGCAAGAACATCTACTCTCAGGCTTCCGGCTCTCCAGCTGTAGCCTTTCCTAGGTGGAGACACACGTCCCACTCCCTTATGACTGGGATATTTCTAGGCTGCACAGTTCCCTGCCTACCCGGTGTAATCCCCAGCAGAGACAGGTTACCCAAGCAGAACCTGTTTGCTTTCTCTTTAGAGACGGTTAGCAGGTGTAATTGCTACAGTTATAAAGTACCACACAGCACTTCCTATACAAGTCTACTTTACTCTTAAGATGAAAAGCATTATTGAGAAAGTACATTAAAAATAATAAAAGAATCTGTACACAGGCTAATAAACTTACCAGAGTTCACTCTAACATGGGTTCTGGTAGGATAAGTCCTTCAGCCACTCCACCCAAGGGGATTGCTTGTGGTTACAAGTTCATCAAAGCTTCAGTTCAGAACAAGAACTCAATCTTACAAGGCCTCAGTAGGTCCTGTCCTTCTACCCTTACCCTAGGGACTGGGGCCCTCTGTAGACCAGAGGTCCTGTCCATTTGCTGGCCCAGGAAGAAGGTTGCAAGCCAGTTTTAAACCAGGCTGCTTATCCAAAAATCCTTTCTTTGTCTGTTTGTCCCTAGACAGTTTGATCTAATATATGCGGATCTGTCCGGGGGGGGTGGTGGCTTTAAAGGGCTGATAATGGCGGAGGTACATGAGCAACCCCCTCCCTACTACAGAAGGTATATACAATGCCACAATAACATATATGCAATTACATTTTAATACAATGTACCCCAATGGTATTAACCCTGATTTGATGAGGTTTAACTTAATTCAGTAAAGTTTATCTTAATTCCATGAGGGTTGTTCCGGATATTGTCAGTCTGTCTCAAGGCTTTCCAGCCAATAATAACTAAACATATTAAATACCTAGGAGTAAGTGTGATTTGGTGTACAGACTAGGTGAATCAGTGTCCACCACTCCACTATGTGGCCTAGAGTAGAAATTCTACAGCACAATCAGGGAGATTAAAAAAAGCCATCAAGAAGAGAGGGCTAGGCCTGGGAAGAACTGCAATGGACAATGTAGTGCAAATCCCTGGGCTATACCATAAAGAGACTATATATGAATGATATATGTGGGAGAGGCTACATACAAATGATAGGTGTCAAATCACAAGTCAGGGAGTGGCAATGTGTGAGACAGAGGCCCATTGGTGGGTCACTACCCTGTGTCAGCAACTCTTGTCAGGCCTGACATACTACACCTCACACACTGTCATGAATTATATCCAAAAGGTGGCACACAATATATCATTGGAAAATAACAACTCACTGATCATTAATATTCTTGCATGATGTATGTCTGATAAAAACCCACAAAAGGACTTTCTAGATAAGGGCTGGAAATATATTCTTCAAATGTATTTGGTGTCAGGCAAAGGAATGTGGTCCCACCTGCTTGAATGTGTTTCCAGTATGAATTAAGCCAGGCATGACGAACAGCTAAAGAAAAGCACATTTACATGCAAGGTAAACAAAGACTTCTGGAGAGCAAAAAGAGGACTACTTAACAGTCACAATGGGGGAAGGAGACAACACCCTCAGGAAACCTTCCTGCCTCTTGAAGCAGAGTCAACAAATTTTGGGAAACTATAAGGAGAGGGAGGGAAAAAAAGTTGTTTTGGCATCCTTCAGCTGAAGAGACAAAGGAACCAAACACTTTGAGCTCTGTGAATGGTCCTGGCCAGAGAGTCTGGTCAACCAGGCTGGAAAGAGACTTGGTGAGAAACACTTCTTTGAACAAGAGAGTCTAATTTGTTAAATTAGGTTTTAGTCTTAGAATTGTATGTTTACTTTTGTTTGCTTGTAACCCTTTATTCCTTACACTTGGGATCACTTAATCCTATGTTCATTTGTTAAATAAACTTGTTTTGCTTTTACTATAAACCAATTCAGTGCACTGATTGAAGGGTAAGGTGTTAAGTTAAGCTAGTTAAGTTAACAGGCTTCAGTGTATTGTCTCTTTAAAAGGAGCTCAATCACTTCTGTGAGTCTTCAGTAAGGGGCTGGGCACAGTAGAAAGACATCTCTGGGGAACTCGGGAGTTGAGGTTCACTGTTTATGACCTGTAAGGCCAGGTTTGGACTGGCAGAGATCTGAAGAGTTTGCGGGCAAGGCAGACAAGCTGTGTGTCAGGGAGTTGTCACACAGTTTAGCAGGAGCAAGCCTCTCACTTGCTGAAGCTGAGAGGGGTAACACAGTAACTCACAATTCTGGGAACCCCAGCAGATTGTCACGCTGTACAAATAAGATTATCTACTGTTAACATGGGTATGACTATGCTGATATAAGTATAAGCCTGCCCAGGGTGAGTTTGTTTACCTGCCGCATCCGCAATTCGGCCTATCGCGGCTCCCACTGGCCGCGATTCGCCATTCCAGGCCAATGGGGGCTGCGGGAAGGGCAGCCAGCACATCCCTCGGCCTGCACCGCTTCCCGCAGCCCCCATTGACCTGCAGCGGCGAACCGCGGCCAGTGGGAGCCGCGATCGGCAGAACCTGCGGACACAGCAGGTAAACAAACCGGCCCAGCCTGGCAGGGGCTTTCCCTGAACAAGCGGCGGCCCTAGTTTGAGAACCACTGAGCTAGAGGATTCCAGAAATCTGAGCAGAGTCAAACTGAGCTGAATGCTCAAGTAGTTAACAAGTGCCATCTCTCCTGGCAAACCCAACTTTTATTAATCTAGGTACTTATACCCTCAATCATCATAATATCTGAGCACCTCACGAGTATTTATGGATTTATTCTCACAATACTCCTGTGTGGTACGGAAGTGATATCCCCATTTTATAAATGGAAATTGAGGCACAGATAAATTAAGTGACTTGCCCAAGGTCACATAGAAAGTCTGAAGCAGAGGCAAGAACTGAACCTAGATTGCCCAAGTACACACTTAATATGACACACTGCATACATTAAAATTAGACAGCCTCCTTAAGTGGCTACCCAAAATGTCTCCAAGGATTCTAATTAAGGATCCAATTTAACTAGTAAAGTCCAACTCTACTAGAGAATGCAATTTTACTGGCTTGGGTAGTTTCTTCAGACTAAATAGTCTTTGTGCTGTATTCTTATACACCTAAGCTTTTGTACTAGGATGGGGATGGATAGAAATCATCACATTGGTTCCACAGAAGAGAGAGAATAAGTGATTCCACCTTAAGGGTTCATGGCTCAAACCCAAACATCTTTATTTTTAGGCTACTTTTTGAAGCTATGCCTCCATTTTGAGCACATTGAAGTTCATGTTCCTCCTCTTTTCCTGCAAGAGCATAAATTAACTTTAGATCCAGCAGGCAGCATCTTTTGTTAAGCGACAGCTGCTGCAGCAGGGGAAAGAGAGGCCAAGTAGTTCAACTCTGAGCAGCACTGTCCAATCCAGCAGAAACAGCATGTTTTGATGTGTCACTTCTCTTCCATGGTACATTGTTTAGTCCCCTCTCTCAGAACACAGAGAAATAGTACATTACTTATTTATACCAGTAAATCAGACCTCTGCATTTCCTACATAAGGTCATGCTCTGTGAGACAATGAAATATTTCCCTATGTTCGGGAGCCACGTGAATTGTCCTGGGGGGATGTCAAGACGCCTTTATATGGTTTGCCCACACAGCAAGTTCTCCTTATGAATCAAGAACTATTTGGACAGACTGTAGGCTATGAATATTTATAATGTGAGCCCCCACTGAAGTCAGTGGGAATATTGCCCAAGTAAAGACTGCAGGACTGAGCTGTGTGTATACATTTTAGCCATTTTGGCCCAGATCCTCAAACATATTTAGGGTCCTAACTGCCACCGATTTCAGTGGAAGCTAGAAGGATAAATACCTTTGAGGATCTGGGCCTTGGAGTCTATGTGAGGGCATTTTTGATGAGTCTATACACAGAACTTTGCTAACAATGCCTCCACGATCAGTTGTCTCAAAAATGGTGGAGAGTACCTTTGTGTATTATTTTGCCATGCATAAAATGTTGTGAGGCTGAATGCATTCATGTTTGCCAAATATATCAGGATGCTTTGGCCAAATTGCTAAGGATGAGTACAAAATGATAGCACAAGCATATACGGACAAAATCAGAAAGGCTAAGATATCAAGAGTTACAACTAGAAAGGGACATAAAAGGCAATAAGAAAAGGTTCTATAAATACATTATAAGCAAGAGAAAGATGAAGGAAAGTGTAGATCCTCTACTTAGCTGGGAAGCCAAGTTAATAATGACCAATGTCAAGAAGGCTGAGTTTTTTAATGCCTATTTTGCTTCAGTCATCACGAAAAGTAACCACAAACTTAACACAATTAATAGTAACAAGGGAGAAAGAACAGAAGCCAGAATAGGGAAAGAGCAGGTTAAAGAACATATAAATAAATTAGATGCATTCAAGTCAGCAGGTCCTGATGAAATTCATCCTAAAATACTAAAGGAACTAGTTGAAGCAATCTCAGAATTATTAGTTATTTAATCTTTGAGACCTCATAGAGGATGGGTGTGGGCCCA
This sequence comes from Eretmochelys imbricata, assembly GCF_965152235.1. Lineage (NCBI taxonomy): Eukaryota > Metazoa > Chordata > Testudines > Cheloniidae > Eretmochelys > Eretmochelys imbricata. Next base: position 20,536,433 of record NC_135573.1, read on the forward strand.
GAAGACTGGTGAAGGGCAAACACAGTACCTATCTTTAAAAAAGGAAACCTAGAGAACCCACGGAATTATAGATTAGTCAGCCTAACTTTGATACTTGAAAAGCTACTGGAGCAAATTATTAAACAATCAATTTGTAAGCTAAGAGAGGATAATAGGGTTACAAGGAAGCCAGCACTGATTTATCAAGGACAAATCATGCCAAACCAACCTAATTTCCTTCTCTGACAACATTACTAGACTAGTGGATAGTGGGGAAACCGTAGATATGATATATCTTGATTTTAGGAAGGCTTCTGACACAGTCCCACATGACATACTCATGAGCAAATTAAGAAAATGTGGTCTAGATGAAATTATATTGTGGGTGGAGGATATGATTATAAAAATTGCAGATGACACCAAGCTGGGAGGGGTTGCAAGCACTTTGGAAAACAGGATTCGAATTCAAAAGGACCTTGACAAATTGGAGAATTGGTGTGAAATCAACAAGATGAAATACAATATAGACTAGTGCAGGAGTGGCCAACCTGTGGCTCCGGAGCCACATGTGGCTCTTCAGAAGTTAATATGCGGCTCCTTGTATAAGCACCGACTCTGGGGCTGGAGATACAGGCACCAACTTTCCAATGTGCCGGGGGGTGCTCACTGCTCAACCCCTGTCTCTGCCAAAGGCCCTGCCCCCACTCCACTCCTTCCCGCCCCCTCCCCGAGCCTTCTATGCCCTCGCTCCTCCCCCCACCCCACTCACCAGAGCCTCCTGCACTTCACAAAACAGCTGATCAGGAGGTGTGGGGAGGGAGGGGGGAGGTGCTGATCAGCGGGGCTGCTAGTGAGTGGGAGGTGCAGGGGGGCGGGGAGCTGATGAGGGGGCTGCTGACGTATTACTGTAGCTCTTTGGCAATGTACATTGGTAAATTCTGGCTCCTTCTCAGGCTCAGGTTGGCCACCCCTGGACTAGTGCAAAGTACTATACTTAGAAAGGAAAAAAAAGTCAAATGCATAGATACAAAATGGGGAATAACTGGCTAGGCAGGAGTACCACAGAAAAGGATCTGGGTGATATAGCGAATTACAGATTTAATGAGTCAAGAATGCGATGCAGTTGCAAAAAAAGACTAATATTCTTGAACATGCTAACACGACTGTTATATGTAAGACATGAAAGGTAACTGTCTTGCTCTACTCGGTACTGGTGAGGCCTCGGCTGGAGTACTGTGACCATAATATACCTTGACTTTAGCAAAACTTTTGATACGGTCTCCCACAATATTCTTGCCAGGAAGTTGAAAAAGTATGGACTGGATGAATGGACTATAAGGTGGATAGAAATCTGGCTAGATCGTTGGGCTCAATGGGTAGTGATCAACGGCTCTATGTCTAGTTGGCAGACAGTATCAAGCGGAGTGCCCCAGGGATCTGTCCTGGGGCTTGTTTTGTTCAACATCTTTATTAATGATCTGGATGATGGGATAGATTGCACCCTCAGCAAGTTTGAGGATTACACTAAGATAGGGGGAGTGGTACATATGCTGGAGGGTAGGGATAGGGTCCAGAGTGACCTAGACAAATTGGAGGATTGGGCTAAAAGAAATATGATAAGGTTCAACAAGGACCAAGTGCAGAGTCCTGCACTTAGGATGGAAGAAACCCAGGCACCGCTACAGGCTGGTGACCAACTGGTTAAGCAGCAGTTCTGCTGAATAGGACCTGGGGATTACAGTGGACGAGAAGCTGGATATGAGTCAGCAGTGTGCCCTTGCTGCCAAGAAGGCTAATGGCATATTGGGCTTCATTAGTAGGAGCATTGCCAGCAGATCAAGGGAAGTGACTATTCCCCTCTATTCAGCACTGGTGAGGCCACATCTGGACTATTGCATCCAGTTTTGGGCCCCCCACTACAGAAAGGATGTGGACAAATTGGAGAGAGTCCAGCAGAGGCCAACAAAAATTATTAGGGGGCTGGGGCACATGAGTTATGAGGAGAGGCTGAGGGAACTGGGTTTATTAATCTGAAGAAGAGAAGAGTGAGGGGGGCCGGATTTGATAGCAGCCTTTAACTACTTGATGGGGGGTTCCAAAGGGGATGGAGCTAGGCTGTTCTCAGTGGTGGCAGATGACAGAACAAGAAGCAGTGGTCTCAAGTTGCAATGGGGGAGGTCTAGGTTGGATATTAGGAAACACTATTTCACTAGGAGGGTGGTGAAGCACTGGAATGGGTTACCTAGGGAGGTGGTGGAATCTCCATCCTTGGAGGCTTTTTAAGGTCTGGCTTGACTAAGCTCTGACTGGGATGATTTAGTTGGGGTTGGTCCTGCTTTGAGGAGGGGGTTGGGCTAGATGACCTCCTGAGGTCTCTTCCAACCCTTATCTTCTATGATTCTATGATTCAGTTCTGGATGCCACACTCAAGGAAAGATGTGGACAAATTAGAGAGAATCCAGAGGACAGCAACAAACATGATAAGAAGTTTAGGAAAGCTGACCTATGAGGAAAGGTTAAAAAAACAGAGCATGTTTCATTTTGAGAAAAGAACACTGAGGGGGGAATCTGAGCAGTCTTAAAACATATTTAGGGCTGTTATAAAGAGGATAGTGATCAACTGTTCTTCATGGCCCCTGAAGATAGGACAAAAATAATGGGCCTAATCTACAGGATTTGTGTCTCGTGTCTTTAGCGTTTCTGATTTTGTCCCTACATGCTTGTGCTATCATTTTGTACTCATCCTTAGCAAGGGACATTTAGGTTAGAAATTAGGAAAAACTTTTCAACTATAAGGATGGTTAAGCTCTGGAATAGGCTTCCAAGAGAGGTTGTGGAATCCCCATCATTGGATAGATTTTAAAGAATAGGTTAGGCAAACATCTGTTAGGATGGTCTAGGTTTACCTGATCTTGCCTCAGCACAGAGGGCTGGACTAGATGACCTCTGGAGATCCTGTCTAGCCCTACATTTCTGTGATTCTCTGCTATTATTAATCATGGCAATGTGCATTTTGCAAAAATGACTTCATAGAAGCATTGGCCAAAGCTCAGTGATTCAGGACTCTGAATGTGGCTTAGTACAATTCTAGGCATTCCAGCAAAAATACTCACCTGTGACACACAGCAGATCAGCAGTTCTACAGCTGACAGCCCACCTTGCATTCCTCAGCTCAACTATGGTTGCCATGATTACTGGAGAGAAAGGCAAGAGGTGAATCCAGCACAAAATGGAAACCGTGTATTTCACTTACTACTGCCCCCTCCCCCAAAGGAAAAAAAAGGAGTGTGGAATAGGAATTACACAGACCAAGCACACACCTTGAAACACCACAATAATGCAGCAGCAAGAGAAAGCTGCAGGGACTCTGTCTGTAACACCGAATGTTACACATACCAAAACAACAAAAAAGTGACGTCCCCAAGCTTACATATTGCCAAAATTCCTTTATATCCAATATTTTGGTTTGTACATGAATTGCACTAGTCTGAAATTCACTTGTACAAGATACTTTTCCTGTAGGAGCAAAGGCCTGGTTGGTTGATAGGGAGTCACCAGAGGTTTCTGGGTCAGTAAAGACTTTCCTTCTCATTTTATGTTTGTAATATTTCCACCACCAACAGACAAACACATAGTGGGTTCTCTGTTAAATATGACCTTAGTAGCAGTTGTACTGTTTTCTGACCAATGGGTCTTCTTTGCATGTTCAGCTCTTTATTTGCATAGAGGTTCAAATATATCTACATTATGTGACCTGTGTCTATGCCCATCACAGAGGAAAAAGCCCTTGAGTCATGCCTGGTGGGAGGACAATGAGCTTTTGAGTTGGTTATATTTAGCTGCATGCATATTATCTGGAAGGCAAAGCTCTGTGCAACCAAGAACACGGGATATGAAGCACTGATTTAAAAAACAAGTTGACATGTTAATCATAGACATTAGAAATGGAAGAGACCTTAGGTCCACTAGTCCATCTGCTATCAGTTATGGGGAGGAAGGATGGCCTTGCAGTTAAAGACCTGTGTTTTATTCCCAGCTCTGCCAGAGTTTTCTGCTTGATCATGAAAAGCTACTTAATGATTTAATTTCCTCATTTGTAAAATTGCAGATAAAATATGTCTACTTCCCAGGGGGGTTGTGAAGCTCAGTTTAGTAAGGTTTGTAAAGCACCTTGAGATAATTCATTGAAAGGTACTGTAGAAATTCAGAGTTTTATTAAACACCAAAACTCATTACCACATACCCAGAACTACAGACCTCATGGAACCAACCACCCTTTTTGCCTTACATCACTTCAGTTTCCTTTATGTTCCATCTCTATGCCCCATCTTTTAACTGCTTTTTGTCTGCATTAGACTATGAGCTCTTCAGATCAGGGGCTGTATCTTTGCATAAAGCAGTTTTGGGCAGTGAATAAGTTGTAAAATTAATTGACATGGCCAAAATTCAGCATGCTGGCAACCACAGCCCTCCCAACTCATGTCTCCTCTTTGGTCTTTTTGGCTTCTCCCCTGTCAGAGTCCTTTGTAGAACACCTTAATGGGAGAGGACACCTGTGTCCATGCTCTCTCTGACCATGAGTGAGAGGGTTAAGTTCTAGAACTCCTTACTTTTTAGCACATGTCTGTAAAAGCTGAGGAATTTGCATCTCTTTTGGAGAGGTCTGTGTGAAGCTACCCACTACAACAAAAGTGGTAAAAACAAAATTAAAATAGAAAGCAAAAATGGTAACAAAAGATATGGTTTGTATAACATGCCACATATGAATACTTTGCAAAGCCTGGTGAAATAGGCTTCCCTTAGCCACCTTCTTCTCGAAGCTAGTTTCTCTCTCTGTTGTGCCCCCAACAGACTCTCCAGCCTGTATCCTAAGAAGCCCCTAGCCCTCACCCATCCTGCTTATCAAGTCCCAGTTGTTAGAGTTCTCATCCTGGTATGATAGTGGATACCTGGCCATTTCCACAAAGTAGTATCTGATCAGGCAAACCATCTGCTGCAAATACCACAGCCTTTAGCCCCATACAAAGAATACTGTCCCCACATTACACCAGGAGGTTCCCTCACTTTCACCTTTGCAGGGAATTCCCTAGGCCACTTTGATCGCCACATAGATAGACTCTCCCCACCAACAAGGGTGATTGGCTTTTGATTTGCACATCCTTTGATCTGGGATGGAGGAATTAGATCACACTCTCATGCCAGGTGCAGCCACTTTTTATTTTAGTGATTATAGAGGAAGCACAGATTTATCAATTTGCTATGACATAGAATCATAGAAAATTAGGGTTGGAAGAGACCTCAGGAGGTCATCTAGTTCAATCCCCTGCTCAAAGCAGGACCAACACAAACTAAATCATCCTAGCCAAGGCTTTGTCACACCAGGCCTTAAAAACCTCCGAGGATGGAGATTCCACCACTTCCCTAGGTAACCCATTCCAGTGCTTCACCACCCTCCTAGTGAAATAGTGTTTCCTAATATCCAACCTAGACCTCCCCCATTGGAACTTGAGATCATTGCTTCTTGTTCTGTCATCTGCCAGCACTGAGAACAGCTGAGCTCCATCCACTTTGGAACCCCTCTTCAGGTAATTGAAGGCTGCTATCAAATCCCCCCTCACTCTTCTCTTCTGCAGACTAAATAACCCCTGTTCCTTCAGCCTCTCCTCGTGAATCATGTGCCCCAGCCCCCTAATAATTTTTGTTGGCCTCTGCTGGACTCTCTCCAATTTGTCCACATCCCTTCTGTAGTGGGGGACCAAAACTTGGCGCAATACTCCAGGTGTGACCTCACCAGTACTGAATAGAGGGGAATAATCACTTCCCTCGATCTGCTGGCAATGATCCTACTAATACAGCACAATATGTCATTGGCCTTCTTGGCAACAAGGGCACACTGCTGACTCATATCCAGCTTCTCGTCCACTGTAATCCCCAGGTCCTTTTCTGCAGAACTGCTGCTTAGCCAGACATATAAATGTCTGGCTAATTATTCAGTTGTTAGCATGCTAGCCTAATACTCAAGAGACCTGTGTTTAATTCCTCACTCTGCTGGGGTCTTCCTTGGGGAACTGAGGCATAGACTAACTAAGTGACTTGCCCATCTTTAAAATGGGGATAATGGCACTGCCCTATTTTGGGGGGAAGGGACGGTTGAGGGAATAATGATTGTGAGGCACTCAGATACTATGGTAATGGAGCTATATAAATACCTTAGATAGGTAAGCACATGCCTAACTAATTGTGTGATTAAGTATATTGCCAGTTCCGGATCTATTATATAGCATTATTCTCTGCCAATTAGTCATAGCATTTTGTGAACCATAGTTGTTTTAATGTTTCCTTTAAAAAATGGGACTGAAAGGTAGTAAGGAAGGGCTTCTGCTAAGTAAATAGTTGACAAATACAATTTATCCTGTGTTATGGCAGTTGCTAGAGCATTGAGTCTAACAATATATTGTGGCCTCTACAGGAATATTCTGAGTCTAGGGGACAATACTTCTATTACTCAAATTTTAATAAATATCTGGAAAGCTCAATGAAATTATAAATTACCCCCAATTCAGAAAATTACTACGTGACGCTGGTAAAGAATAGCATTTTAAGACATAGTATGTTTAAAAACACACTGTACATTTGACTCATAAATGGAATGCAATAACATAAAATAAATTGATATATAATTTTCATAATATAACTTTCCTAAAAATAGGCTACATAATAATATTCAGTTACCAGTGAAAAGAGATTTCTGTTTGTTTGTTTTTTTAATTGAAATGGGGGAGTTTTACAATGATCAAAAGTTTGGGTAAGCATTTGAAGTTCTGGCTGGTTATCTGAACTGAGCTTATAACCCATTAGTCAGTCACCCACTATCATCAGTTCTTGCTTTATACTTGCCCACTGCTGCCAAATGAGAGTAGGGGCTCTATAGCCAAAATATAGGATAACTTAATGAGACAGTTTAATACCAGAGGTGGCCAACCTGAGCCTGAGAAGGAGCCAGAATTTCATAGAATCATAGAATATCAGGGTTGGAAGGGACCTCAGGAGGTCATCTAGTCCAACCCCCTGCTCAAAGCAGGACCAATTCCCAGTTAAATCATCCCAGCCAGGGCTTTGTCAAGCCTGACCTTAAAAACTTCTAAGGAAGGAGATTCCACCACCTCCCTAGGTAACGCATTCCAGTGTTTCACCACCCTCCTAGTGAAATTTTTTTTCCTAATATCCAACCTAAATCTCCCCCACTGCAACTTGAGACCATTACTCCTCGTTCTGTCATCTGCTACCACTGAGAACAGTCTAGATCCATCCTCTTTGGAACCCCCTTTCAGGTAGTTGAAAGCAGCTATCAAATCCCCCCTCATTCTTCTCTTCCGTAGACTAAACAATCCCAGTTCCCTCAGCCTCTCCTTATAAGTAATGTGTTACAGTCCCCTAATCATTTTTATTGCCCTCCGCTGGACGTTTTCCAATTTTTCCACACCCTTCTTGCAGTGTAGGGCCCAAAACTGGACACAGTACTCCAGATGAGGCCTCACCAATGTCGAATAGAGGGGAACGATCATGTCCCTCGATCTGCTGGCAATGCCCCTACTTATACATCCCAAAATACCATTGGCCTTCTTGGCAACAACAGCACAGTGTTGACTCATATCCAGCTTCTTGTCCACTGTAACCCTTAGGTCCTTTTCTGCAGAACTGCTGCCTAGCCATTCGGTCCCTAGTCTGTAGCGGTGCATGGGATTCTTCCGTCCTAAGTGCAGGACTCTGCACTTGTCCTTGTTGAACCTCATCAGATTTCTTTTGGCCCAATCCTCTAATTTGTCTAGGTCCCTCTGTATCCTATCCCTACCCTTCAGCATACCTACCTCTCCTCCCAGTTTAGTGTCATCTGCAAACTTGCTGAGGGTGCAATCCACACCATCCTCCAGACCATTAATGAAGATATTGAACAAAACCAGCCCCAGGACCGACCCTTGGGACACTCCACTTGATACCGGCTGCCAACTAGACATGGAGCCATTGATCACTACCCATTGAACCCGATGATCTAGCCAGCTTTCTATCCAACTTGTCATCCATTCCTCCAGCCCATACTTCTTTAGCTTACTGGCAAGAATACAGTGGGAGACCGTGTCAAAAGCTTTGCTAAAGTCAAGGAACCACACGTCCATGCTTTCCCCTCATCCACAGAGCCAGTTATCTCATCATAGAAGGCAATTAAACTAGTCAGGTATGACTTGTCCTTGGTGAATCCATGCTGACTGTTCCTGATCACTTTCCTCTCTTCTAAGTGCTTCAGAATTGATTCCTTGAGGACCTGCTCCATGATTTTTCCAGGGACTGAGGTGAGGCTGACTGGCCCGTAGTTCCCAGGATCCTCCTTCTTCCCTTTTTTAAAGATGAGCACTGCATTAGCCTTTTTCCAGTCGTCCGGGACCTCCCCCGATCACCATGAGTTTTCAAAGATAATAGCCAATGGCTCTGCAATCACATCCGCCAACTCCTTTAGCACTCTTGGATGCAGCGCATCCGGTCCCATGGACTTGTGCTCATCCAGCTTTTCTAAATAGTCCCGAACCACTTCTTTCTCCACAGAGGACTGGTCACCTCCTCCCCATGTTGTGCTGCCCAGTGCAGCAGTCTGGGAGCTGACCTTGTTTGTGAAGACAGAGGCAAAAAAAGCATTGAGTACATTAGCTTTTTCCACATCCTCTGTCACTAGGTTGCCTCCCTCATCCAGTAAGGGGCCCACACTTTCCTTGACTTTCTTCTTGTTGCTAACATACCTGAAGAAACCCTTCTTGTTACTCTTAACATCTCTTGCTAGCTGCACCTCCAGGTGTGATTTGGCCTTCCTGATTTCACTCCTGCATGCCCGAGCAATATTTTTATACTCTCCCCTGGTCATTTGTCCAATCTTCCACATGTACCAATGTACATTGCCAAAGAGCCACAGAAGTATGTCAGCAGCCCCCATCAGCTCCCACCATCCTCTCCCAGCGTCTCCCACCCACCAGCAGCCCCGCCATTCAGCGCCTCCCCCTCCCTCCCTGCACCTCATGATCAGCTGTTTTCTGGCATGCAGGAGGCTCTGGGGGGGAGGGAGAGGGAGGAGCAAGGGCACGGCAGGCTCAGGGGAGGGGGTGGGAAGGGGTGGAGTGGGGGCAGGGCCTGTGGCAGAGCCAGGGGTTGAGCAGTGAGCACCCCCGGGCACATTGGAAAGTTGGCACCTGTAGCTCCAGCCCCAGAGTCGGTGCCTATACAAGGAGCCGCATATTAACTTCTGAAGAGCCGCATGTGGCTCCAGAGCCACACGTTGGCCACCCCGGTTTAATACAATGGGCCAGGACTTGGCATCAGAAACTCAAGTTCTAACCCCAGCACTGACATATGTTCTGTGGTCGTGGCCAGAGATTGATTTGAGCTGGCCTACTGTGATTTAGCACTTCTTTTGTGGTAGGTGCCATTTTGTGATTCAGAATCTAAGGTTTTAATTCTTTTAAAATATAAGTTTTTAGCCTGTATGACTGCTGACAGAACCTTCACAATGAGAACTAAGTACAAACACATGCAGTGATGTTTGCCTGAGCCTGAAACTTTAACAGGTGTGACCTGCTTCCATTAATCTAATTAGAGGGTTAGTTATGCTAATTTAAATGTCTTCAGAGGAATTACTCTCAGAGCAAGACACTACTCAGTGTAAGTAAAGGTGTCATTATAGGCCTAGAATTTGTAGGCAGCAGTCACAAAGGGTCGAGAGCAAAATCCGTGGAAAATGTGAGGAAATATTCGGGGGAAATATTTGCATTACTGCTGTAGACAGAGGAACTGATGCTTTGGCGTTAGCTCAAGGAGCTCATGTTTTCTGGAGCACGGCATCCAGCTGTCACGGTCAAGTTCCAGGAGGCCATAAAGTCACTGGATGGCTCCGGATTTGTTCCAATATTGTGTGCAATAAAATACAGGCAGAGAATCAATAACACCAGAATAAGGAACAACCAGCCACAATCACTGTTCCCGCTATAGCATGCCAGAGTAAAGGTGGGATGTGGCCAATTTCTGGTGTGTGAAGCCCATTTCCTCTGTTGTGTTATTAAAAGTTCTATTGGCAAATTCTAGGCTTCAAACAGAAATGACTACAACTTCTAGGAGTCAAGACATCTTCAGTGTTAATCTACAAGGTCAAAGACTGGTTGAACACATTAGTACATGAGTTATTAAGGGGATGATGTGGTGAGTTATATATAGTGAGATCAACTCCAACAACTTACTGCAAAAGATCCAGAATCCTACTGTGAAATTATTGATTACCTACTGGAATTGTTAGGGAGAGTAGGGAAGCTTATTGCCTCTTAAAATGGCTGCCTAATTAATATATATTTTACTTCAGCAAGGATTATTTTCCGCTGTTTGTGTATGTAAATTGAGCTGGATTTTGCTCCAAGATTAACAGGTCCCTTAGACAAGCAGGTTTTTACTGCTTGAGATAAAGCTATGAGAAACCATTGTTGCTTTTTTTAAACCTAGATAGTTTGAAGCAGAAATATCAACCGGATCCTGCTTTAGAGATGATTCTGTAATAGTTTTTAGATGCAGTAATAATGTCACGTAAGGAGCTGACAGTAGGAAAGGAGCCATTAGGGTCTCTCACTGAGTGTGCATTGTATGGCTAGGAGTTTAATCACTCAAAGTCATGTTTGATATTAATTATCATAATCTCTTATTACAAATTGAAAACTCCACCATTTACTGCATACAGCATGCATCTGGCCCATTTTCAATCAGAGGAGTGTTGGTTTCAGTATAAGTTAAAGAATAGAAGGATAGTATTCTCATTGATCTATAATTCTGATAAAATGGACATTACTGATGAAAAATGATGTATATTTATAAGGAAAGATGGAAAGATGTCTCCAGGAGTTTGAGAACTGATGAGTAACAGGCAGTACTCAATTTCCAGTAGAATTCAGAGTTACCCTCCAGTATAAGACTGTCAGATGTTAAGGGAGCATGAGTATTCCCAGTGATAGCAACCATGTTACCATCAATTGCAGGCTGTGGGTTGAGACTTGGAAACTAGTCACACTGCGACAGAAGAGCATGTCTGAAGTCACATACAGATGCAGCCTAATAACCCACCAAGTGAGAGGCAGGATTGCAAAATGGACAGTAATAGAGGCATATTTTTAAGACTTGTTAATCCTCTGTTCTCATAACTGATATGAATATGATAATAGGGAAACAGATTTTAAACAAGCGTGGTAAATACATCCTTCAAAATGGAGAGGATGAAGGTTGCTGTCTGTAAATTTAAATAGACAGAAAAAAGTTTGTGGATATGTGAAAAAAATGGTAGAAGATGTTAACAGGCTCAGTTTACCAAGTTTGGCATCAGGCTGTCCATACGTCAGCTTCCCTGCCAAAGAGGGCCTTCCTCAGGCTTGTGGGTGATTTGGCCAGAGAGCCAAATCAGGAGTCCTTACCTCGAGAGCAAGGAAAGGCCACAGTAAAGCACAATGAACAGCTGCTCAAGGCAAATCTTTTGCCCTCCATGTGGTCACTGCTCCCTCCAACCTATAAGTCCTTCCCCTTGGCTGCAGCCGTCTCCTTCTCGCTTTACCTCAAGATCAAGTTGTCCTCCCCTCTGGGACCACACCTTTCCTCTCAACTCTTCCCTTTAGTGACCAGGATTTCTCCCCACCGCCAGTAGATGGCATCACTGGGTAGAGCTCCTGCGCTGGACTCTTCTCTGAAGAAACGATCTGTTCTCAGCCTCAAACTGCTTTGTTTTGCAATTTGCAGGGCTATCTCCTTCTTCTGCCCATTTCTTCTTGTCCTCTTCCACAGACATTTTTCAGCCAAGTCCCTTGCAAGCTCCATTCCTAGTGCTCTCTGTCTTCATAGGGAAGCCCTCACTCTTTGCCTTATCTTGGAGACCCAACTCAACCACCAGTTGCTGCTCTCCTTCCCACTGAGAACAGGAAGATTTTTTTTATAGCTTGCTCCCACCTCCCAGCAGGCCTTAGTTATTTGAAACACCAGGGTCCAGAATTCCCAGACCCAAGAGGAAGCTAGTGTAACCAACATGCCTAATAGGGAGATATCTCTTTAAGAGACCTATTCGGAGGGTGGGTAGACATGAGTTGTGTCTGCGTCATTGTTGTTCGACAGATGCACAATTAGCTCTCCACACTCAGAACCAGAAGTTTATGGAATTGGGTGTGATAGTTTTGATTATGTTCAATAGGTTCCCTGTTTCTGGACTCAAGAGTCCATGAGGGCAAGTAGATAGGGTAGCTGCTTTGCAAAAGGCCATGTGCAATGGGGTGGGTTGGGAGAAGCTGAGCCCAGGAGCAGAAAGCAGGCTGTTTTCTCTGACTTTGAAGCATTTTGCAGCACGTTACTGATATTGTTAACCCTCCACCATGGAAGGCCAGGCAGTGTTAATTATAGAAAGGGAAAATGGGGAGGGGGAAATAATTTATTTTAATTGTAGGCTTTGAATGTTGTTTGATTTTAGCCAAACTGTTTTAGTTAAATTGGCTCGACTAGTCTGAGTCACCAGCTTTTCTCTTATTTAAATGTGCTGAGGGGGAAAGAGTCATTTATGTTGCTATTCTCAGTTTTGCATTGTTCTTGTAACAGGATTTTAAAAAATCTATATCGGGGAGGCCAAATCGCGGCTTGTGAGCTGCAGACAGTTAAAGCGCAGCTCCCATAGCTCCCCACCCCACCCCACCCCACCATTGTCCATCTACCATACTGGAGGGAGGGAGCTTGGGGATTCAGCCCTGTGGTGGGGCTAGGAGCATCTATCAGAGATGACTGGTGCCTGCTGAGAGTGGGGGGGGCCACAATGTGAAGGTTCACCCCCCCCAGCACACACATCACTCTTACCATCAGTGGCCCCTCCCTGCATCTCCCAGGTGTCAGCTCCGCATGGAGAGGCAGTGGCAAACAGCTGGGACCTGCAGGGAGGAGCTGCTGCTTTAGCTCTTCAGGGAAAGGAATCAGCAAAAGCAGCAGCTCTCCTTGCAACTCTCAGCTGTTTGCCACTGCCTCTCCCCATGGCCTCAGCTCCCAGATTGCTGGCTCCAGCAACTGCTGTGCAGGGAGGGGAGCCCGGCAGCACCATGTGACCGAGCAGGGCCAGCAAACCCTGACAAAAATCTGGGGGTGGAGGGTTTGTGACCCCATGAGTCCCCCTCACGCATCCCAGAGGGGAGAGGGGGGGTCTCAGGGCTTCAGCCCCACAGGGCGAATGTGCCAAGGCTTGGGGCTTCAGCAGCAGTGGGGCTGAAGCCCTGAGCCCGGCAGGCGCACCCCAGCTCTCGAATTTCTGACAATGGCCATATGTGGCTCAGAGGGTCAGTAAGTTTGGCCACCCCCATCTATACGCTTACCTGAGTGGTTGGTTAATTGATTAGCTGACTAGCTAACTGAATTATTTCAGCAGAGGAGGAAGAATCTGCATGGATTCTAACTGAAGATTTCTGCTAGCAAGTGAAGGGAAGATGTTGCTTTTGACTCAGCCGATTGTATGGGTTTGATGATCAAAGACTCTTACTGAGACGAACGCAACCTAAGCTTTTGGGAACTCTGAGTTTCTTCTCACTGTGTTTCTGTGGGGACTGGCTGACCTGTTAAGATTTAATTTGTTTTCTTATGTTTATGTATAACTGTGAAGATAATGTATGTGGCTTATAAAGAAGCCATATTATGTTGTAAAATTATTATTAATGTTTCTTTATTGTAAGATTTTATACAGTTGATACTTTAAAAATAAGTTAATTCCTTTTGTTCTTTTGGACCTGATTGTGGTGAGGTTGACGCTGTGCAATCCTTGCTGAAAATCCTCAGGGACTGAATTCTGGGTCTCCAAGTGCTTTTCTGGGGGAGTTGGGTTTTTTAGGCAATGGAGAAGCACAATGAAGTAAATTCTAGCCCACCCAAACATTACACTAGGCCCAGGTCATAACTCAAACTTGAATCTGGCTCTCTTAGGGACAGTAATTGGGAAGATCCAGCTCTCCTTGTGACAGTAATTGTTGTTTCTGGTTTGTCTGTAAATAATTGCCCAATCTATTCCTTTACTTAAACTCTAAATTATATTATTTTTGTCATTGAGATTCATAGACATTTTCACATAATTTTTAAGAGTGTCAGCAACCGGTCTGATTATATTGTTGGTGTTTCTGTAATGACTCCCTGCTTTCAGAAGTAAACTCCCTTCCAGAAATCACATAGATGCGGAGACCATAACCCCAAATCAAATAAGTACCCTTTAAAAATTTATATAAAGGAACAGACTTGAAAAAGCAGGATTTTGAAAGCACAGTACTTTACTAGATAGCAAGTGGGGAAATGGCTGTGCTTGTTACACATTGTTTAGTATTAAAAGGTCGTATATACTGAATGAATTTTAGGGCCTGGGCTTGCATTCCTTGTATGCTTAAAACATTAAGGGAAGGCAATGGGAGTTTTCTATGTGCGAAAAATAGAACTCATTTAAAATTTGTACACTACAAAAATTAGGCACTAGGAAATACCTAGAAGAACCTAAAACTTACCTTGCAATCATTACTCTGGCAAAACTCCCATTGACTTAGTGATGAGCAAACCTCAAAAAGCTCACAGGTTTGGCACAGGTAAGCTTTGAGTAGTTCCTGTTAGGTATACAGATCTCCTGAGAGGAGGCTTTCCCATGAGATTTTTGGTACTTTCCCTTTTCAGTAAAGCCTTCAGAAGTGCATGTGGTACTGTCCAGTGTGCGTAAGGAAGTGCAGCGCTGGGGGGAGGGGACTAAAAGAAATTAACTGGGGAAGAAAACAATGTATCAAACTTTTTCAAATAAACAAACAAAAAGGCTCAAGATTAAAGTGAAGAGTTAGGTTCTGATTTCATACAAAAATATTTGCCCATCACTAATTTAAAATGCCAAGTACTGCCTGGCAGAATGTCTGTCTTCATTTTTTAAAGAGGTTTGCTGTTTGTTTCTTAGAGCAATTAGGTTTAGTGGTGAACAAAATAATCTGTTCTCTTGTACTCTGTCCTGTATTTGCCATATCCTCTCAGTTTACTCAGGTGAGAATTCCCCTTGAACTCAATAATGTGTAGGCACTGAATCAGGATTTTGCCTATAAGCAGTGACTTGTCAGAGGGCATCAAAACTCTTCAAGGGAGCCCAGGCCCAAACATTAAGAAGCTCTTCAGGGATGTCCCTAAAGATTAAAAACTCCTCTGGAGGAATGCTAAAGAGATCTTCACAGAGACACTCCAGTCACATGAAGAACTTGGAGAAGAACCTTTTCAGCAATTTGCAGACCTTCAAAGGCAACCCCTATTAACAAGAAACTTCAAAAGTTGGATGTGATATAACATGAAAATCCTCTCACTGATGTGAAGTTCTTTAAAGGCAGTATCCCCTGAAGCGACATTAAGTCTTTGAAGGGGCAGTATAGACATAGATGAATGATGCAGGAAGGTGTAGTGTATAAGGGGTTAGTGCACAGGAGTTACCAGGAACAGTGCAGGGGGCTCAGAGTGATGTGATCCTACTTGCTGTGGTTCCATAAGCCTAAGGCCAACCATGAGGACAAGGAGAAAGAAAGACCATTTAGTTGACTTTAAAGGATCTCTTTGTGCACCAGGAAAATTGATTGGGAGAGATCAAAGTAAATGTCTTGGGGTTTGAAACAGAAGGGGTGGGTAGGTAAAAGAGGCCCCTTCCTTCAAGCAATATTTGTACAGGATATTGTTTTGAGGGAAGGGGGGGGGTTGCCTTTCTTTCTCTCTTTGTTTTGCATCAGTACAATGCACAGAATTAATGGAGGGTTTCGTTAACATTGACTCATTTATTCTGGAAGGGTCTGTGTCTGTGATTTCAAGCTCCTTGAACTCCTTTAAACAGAATAGATTATGATTTTGCTGGGAGCCAATTCCTTAGACGGCAGGACCACAACAAGCTTATATCCTTTCAAACCCTGAGCTGGAAAGAAAACAGGCAGTGTTTGTTTTTGTTCATATAATAAGAGTCCACGGTTACAGCTTTATTTTAAAATTGTAGGGAAGGACTAGGCGGGGTTTCATGGGAAGTTGCAATGTGCTTCCTGCCACAAAGAGACAGAAATAGTAATGGCCAGAGTGGAAAGGAAAGAGTTTTCCAGTTAGGT
The DNA here is from genome assembly GCF_965152235.1 of Eretmochelys imbricata. Classification (NCBI taxonomy): domain Eukaryota; kingdom Metazoa; phylum Chordata; order Testudines; family Cheloniidae; genus Eretmochelys; species Eretmochelys imbricata. The sequence continues at coordinate 20,552,587 of NC_135573.1, forward strand.
CTACACTTGAAAGCTGTAAGTGTGTATCTAGTTTGGTGAGGGGAAATATTTTTTACTGGACTCTCTGTCGGGCTGGTGGAGGATGTACATTCTCCTACTTCAAGTCTGGCCAGCCTCCAGCCTCTGAGCCAATGGTGCATGCTCCGCAAGGTTTGGAAGGGTGGCAAACAGCATCATGGGCCTTCCTTTCTGTGCTGGGAGGAGGGACTCTTTATGGGCAAATGTGGGGGAAATGATCCCAGACAATCGTAGGGAAACAATTTTCAGAAAGTAATTTTTGAAGTTCACAACAGCCATTTAAATCCCCAAATATCTGTGCCTGTACTACAAACAGCAGCTTAGAGTTTGATAGAATTTAAAAAAATATATATTTACTTCTCTCACGCTTAGGCCCCTTTCCTCTGAGCGGACATACATCCCCAATGACTTCAGTGGGGCTCCGTGCAGGGATCCATCCCTCCAGAGAAGACTTCAGGATTTGGTTTTTTGGTGGCTTGTTTACATCTTGCATTTTATTTAGCATGTAACAATGGAAAGAGACTATTCAGTTTTTCTCTTTATCTCTCCTACACTCACATAGTGCTGTGATGTTTGGTTGCACATACTGTGAGGGGAATGTTTAAATCTAAACCGAAAACTGAATTTAGTTTTCACAAAATCTAAATGTTGGGCTTAAATCTACCTAAGTTAACACAACCTAAATTTGCCCCTTAAATTACTATGATGCTGAACTGTAAAGTAATCAACATGCATGTTAAATTATCCTACAATTTCTACATCCTTTTAAAACCATGAATAGGATGCTACATAATTGCACAATTACACGTTAGACAAGAATGGGTTTATCAGATGCACAATACCAATCCAAAAACCAAATTTTGCAATTACATACAGTCAAGCGACTGGAATTACTTCATGTAAATCATGTGAGGTTTTTTTCTGCTCTAGCTATGTGTTTTAAGAATAATAACCTAACAAAGATCATTTTAGCAAGAGATTATATCTGCTCCAAAACACTAAATAATGTTAGGGTTATTTTTGTTATTGATGTTCCCTAAGAAATAATGACTTTGGTTGTGGTTTTGCGACCCTTACCATACAGCAGTACACTCTTCACCCTCACAATCCTGGTGAAGTTAATGAGTCACATTTGTGACAAGTTCCTCTGGGGTGCATGGAACTGGGGTACCACTGAGCCTTCTGGTGTACAAACTGGGCTCCCTCTCACACTGTGATCTCGTGACAAGCTGTAAATCTTTTTTGCCAGCCACTCATGAACCAACAATAGACAGGCTCTAGCCAATTCCCCCAGCACTATACCATCTTGCCATGGTCAGCAGCCTGACCAGTGTAAGTTTATTATCCAGTCCGCCACTTTTACAAAGGAAAATGGACATGCACTAGTCCTTGTAACCTGAGCAGATTTCCTAAGCACTTCAACCAAAATGCTCTGTTGTCAAGGTTCCTTCCCCACTCTGAACGCTAGGGTACAGATGTGGGGACCTGCATGAAAAACCTCCTAAGCTTATCTTTACCAGCTTAGGTCAAAACTTCCCCAAGGTACAAAATATTCCACCCGTCGTCCTTGGATTGGCCGCTACCACCACCAAACTAATACTGGTTACTGGGGAAGAGCTGTTTGGAAACGTCTTTCCCCCCAAAATACTTCCCAAAACCTTGCACCCCACTTCCTGGACAAGGTTTGGTAAAAAGCCTCACCAATTTGCCTAGGTGACTACAGACCCAGACCCTTGGATCTTAAGAACAATGAACAATCCTCCCAACACTTGCACCCCCCCTTTCCTGGGAAATGTTGGATAAAAAGCCTCACCAATTTGCATAGGTGACCACAGACCCAAACCCTTGGATCTGAGAACAATGAAAAATCATTCAGTTTTCTTACAAGAAGACTTTTAATAGAAATAGAAGTAAAGAAATCACCTCTGTAAAATCAGGATGGTAGATACTTTACAGGGTAATTAGATTCAAAACATAGAGAATCCCTCTAGGCAAAACCTTAAGTTACAAAAAAGATACACAGACAGAAATAGTTATTCTATTCAGCACAGTTCTTTTCTCAGCCATTTAAAGAAATCATAATCTAACACGTACCTAGCTAGATTACTTACTAAAAGTTCAAAGACTCCATTCCTGGTCTATCCCCGGCAGAAACAGCATATAGACAGACAGAGACCCTTTGTTTCTCTCCCTCCTCCCAGCTTTTGAAAGTATCTTGTCTCCTTATTGGTCATTTTGGTCAGGTGCCAGCAAGGTTACCTTTAGCTTCTTAACCCTTTACAGGTGAGAGGAGCGTTCCCCTGGCCAGGAGGGATTTCAAAGGGGTTTACCCTTCCCTTTATATTTATGACAACTGTTTTATGTAAAATATAAAACAGATTTATTAACTATAGAAAGATAGATTTTAAGTGATTATAAGTAATAAGCATACAGATCAAAGTTAGTTACCTAAGAAATAAAAGTAAAATTGCAATCTGAGTTCTATAAACTAGACAGGATTTGAATCAAGCAGTGTCTCACCCTGATAGATAATATAAGCAGGTTACAGACCTTCCATACACAGGCTGGGACTCTCCTTTCACCTGGCACCACCTCCCCAGTTCAGTTTTTGTTCTCCAGACGTGTTTCCTGGTGTTGAGTCGGGGGGCGGGGGGGGGGGAAAGAGAGGCCCAGCAATGATGTCATTCCCCCTTTTATAGTTTCTTCCAGCTTCCTGGAAAGATCCTTTGCTATGATGTAAGTCAGGCAGTCTCCTTTGTCTACCTGCTATCTCTGAGAAGTCTCCATTTTATACGGTTCCTGGGATAGTCCTTGGGAGTCTGGATTCCTTTAATGGGTCATCAGTGCATCTGGCTCTTCCATTGTTGCACCTGAAAGACTGGTTGTGGGTGTTCCCAACCTGACGACATATTTCACAAAGCAAAATTTCATAGCTTCCCATAGAATGATAGCACGTACAATCCAACAGGATATTAATGTTCAACAGATCAATACTTTTAAAATAATACTTCGCAAGGCATACTTTGTACAAAACACATCATAACCATATGACAATGAATATGGGGGTTCCAGGGTGCTGCTTTCAAGCACAGCATGCCACAATGTTCTGATGGACGTATTCACAGTGAATAGTCCCTTACTTCATGAGGAGTCCCATTGAAGTCTTCAGTGTTAGGTAAGGTTTTCAGAATCTGTTTCCGTGGGAATACTTGCCTGGATAAAGTGACCTTCTTCCTTCCCTTCCTCCTCCTACAACTCTCCTTCTTCCCTTTCACAGACAAAAAATATCTCCTCTGCTCTCCTCCTCTAGCCCTCTACTTGCTCCAGTGATCCCATTCCACCGCCAGAACTCCCTTGTGCCCACTCTCACCCCCTCCCTTTCTCTTACCTATCATCTCTCATTCACTACTGGGATCTCAACTTCCACCTCCAATCAGTCCATCATGCCAGGCTCCGCTGCCCACATATTAAATTTTCAAACAAGCTCTTTCACGCTTCCTTCCATTCTGCCCCACATGCTTGTTTTGGAGGAGCTCCCTTTTACCATCCACAAAACTAACTCATTATCCTCCTTCAAAACCCTCCTTAACATTCACCTTCACCGCGATGCCTATGAAAAACTTGATAATGGCTAGGCTGCTGGCATACTGAGAACATTGCCCATCACACTGGCCAACATTGTCTCATTGTTTCCTGTCTCCATCTGTTTTCTTTTGTCTTATATTTATGTAAGCCAGGCATGAATGAGCTCTCCCCTGACATCTACTGATGAGCTGTGGGAAAAGACTTCAGGAGCAGATCTTGTTTGCATAGACATTCCCACTCTGCCTAGGTGCACAGTATGATGGAGCTGCTTTGCCAAAAATGATCACTTTTGGCTGGTGTTGGGTTACCAATTGGCAATACAAGGAGAGATGAGCTGGAGTGCCACTGAGAAGTGAAGTCGGGAAAGTAACTGAAATATTTCTCTGATGAATTGTATTTACTAAGGGACAACATATCCTAGATTCTCAGTTACTGAGGGACAATCTACACTCATTGCTACATTTGCTTTCCACAAGCTACTCTTAAGATAACCTCTTATGAGTGATGGACCTGAATATTTGGATGCTCATATCTAAACTGTATCAATTTATTAACCTAAATTTGGGATATTGCAGATTATGCACTATATGTCTTTTATGACTTTTAAAGCAAACTTCATACCTTTAGATAACTTAAGCATTATACCCAGATGTATAAACACTCTTCCCTAAACCTGTGTATTAGATCATTTTAACATTAGCTTTAATAAAAACAATTAAATCTGTTCTTGAGTGCAGGGGTAAAGAAATGTTATTCTTATTGTATGAGTATAGAGCAGCAGAACTGTACTTAACCTGCCCTGATTAAGGGGGTCACCCTAAACTGAAATTCACTAGCTAAGCAGGGGATAGGGATGCCGAATCACAGTAAAGGGTGGGGGAGGTTCTGGTGGTGTGGACTGGACTGTGTCTAAGGAGTCTTAGATGCCATTTGACCCCTCCCCTTCACTGTTTAAAGATAGCTACTTAGACTGAAATGGGGGTCTTTCTTTTGCTGAGTGATCACTAGAGCTGAAATCACTGGTAAGAAGGCGCTTGGCCTTAGGCGTGGTGTGGGAAAGTGTTGTGTTGAAAGAGACTGCACAGCCTGTGCTAGCAGTCAGGTTCCCCTCTACCCACTGAAATGATGAGAACTGGGTTACGTGGTGGGGCTTCAGACAGTGATGTTGCAGTGGTAGCAGAGGGTCGCAGCAGCAGAGCTGGTGGCAGCAGAGTGAATGGCAGCAACAGTAAGCCAGTTGCAGCGGTGACACAGCAGCTGAGGCATGCCTTGACATTCCCCCCACCCGGCCCCTTGCTTGGGAGGTGAACTCAAGTGAATGCGTCTCTTACCTCTGGGTCTTCGCTGACCCAGGGCAGCAATGGTGAATGGGGTGCAGTGGAAGGAGGGAGGAGTGGCGTGTTAAAGGAATACTTGTTTGTTGGAGTTTCACACCAAAAGGTGAGAAACTGAGACAAAGGATGGGTGTTTGTTCTTGGTCATTTGCTTCCAAATCATGGTTGTGGTGTTTTCCCAAATTAATGCTGGGTTCTTTCCCCTTCTTCTTAAAAGTGTTCTTTGCTATACACAGACTCCGTGCTTGTGAGTGGGGAAGTATTGCCCCTTCGAGGCGCCTGGGGTGATGGGTTAATTTCCCCAGATTACTGGGTGGAGGCTTGAGCCGGTTCTGATTTATATTGTTAAGAGGAACCCCTAGATATTGGACCCGGACCATGTTGCTGCCAATTCCACCTGGCAGAAGGCTACACTTAGATTGTAAGCTCCTTAGGAAAGGGACCATATTTTTGTTTTGTGCTGTACAGTGCTCAGCACAATGGGGTTCTGGTCTACGACTGAGGCTCCTAGGCACTACCAAAATATACATAGTTATTAATATAGTCAATATGATTTGGGGTGGCAGAATAAGGCCATTTATTTTAAAGAGGTACAGACACAATTGACACAGCAAGAATGTTTAGTGTGTGTTTTCCAACCATCAGGAAAAAAAGGTTCTGTCTTTCCACAAACAGCATAAAGGCTGTGATACAAATTGAATTTTAAAAAAGCAGTGAAACAAAAGAATGACACTTCCTGCTAACCTCCTACTGATATGTCAATGACTTTGGAGCACTCACAGCAGAGCACGATCAGTGTGTTTATGTGTGTGTTGCAAATCTCCAAGGACAATGGAATGTCAACTGTATAGTTTTCAATTTACTATCTTGTGTCAGTTGTGTCATACAATACTCACATACTCTTAAAATGAGGTTATTATGTAATGGGGTGTTTTTTCCAGCTCTTGTTTAATCTGCATGCTAGTACTGACAGCCTGGAACATGAAGCCAAAGAATAGATGTGTGCAGGAAAGGGAGTGGCTATACTAGCTTCCCTGTGCCACTCTGCCTCAACCCTTACCCACAGGGACCATGTCGTGTGTTGTTCAGTCTCCACAACCTTTCAATCCATGGCATCTCTATCGGGCTTTGCATCTGGCAGTCGTGGTTAGATTATAAGAACTTCAGGGCAGGGACCATCTATTTGTTCAGTATTTGTACAGAGTTGAGCACAATGGGGCCCTCATCTATTACTGGTCCCTCCTAGGTGCTACTGCACTATAAATAGTAAATACTAAAGGAAAATTTCAGCTAAAGTTAACTTTCAGTTAAAGTTTCATGAAGTTACAAGCAACTTAAAACAGGGTCTTATAATGGGAAGTGTCAGGCAACCTTCATAATAAACAGTGCTACAAGCCCCTCCTATAATAATGGTTGATTTTGTGTGTTAAGGACATGTCCACAGGGAATTGATCTAGGAGCATCATGATGGGCATTTTGCTATCAAGCCAATGTACTTTCTAAAGGGACTTCATGGACTCATTGCCACATCTACAATCCACAGACTGGCATGAGTAGTTGCTAGAGCCTGCTCCTGCACCATTGGCGTTTCTGGAGAAGGTTTCTGTAGTTTACAACAATGCGACCCACAGCCAAATTGTGTATGTTTAATTTTTTCTTCTTCTATTTTCCCACCAAATATTGTAAGAAAAGGGGAACTGGCACTTCTTGTCTCCAAGATCATCGTTTAATCTTTTATCTTGTGCATTCTCTATAACCTGCTTAGATTCTATAACTTCCTCAACCAAAATATAACAGTCTAGTTTCTGACTTAGGTTTTTTCTCCATGTGAGAATATTGCTGTGTTGGTTGATTGGTACTAGTGCCATTGTAATTTAATTTACTGAAGACGAAACCGAAGTCTTGAAAATTAAGACAGAACATACACTGGAATTTCCAGAAAGGACGTAGCCTTCAGAATCTTCAGTATCCATTATGGAAGTAGTAGGGCAATTATTTTTATATACAATTGCAAGAGGATAAGAAGCAAGAAAAATATAAGAGTCAAACTGTCCAGTCCTTCCTCAGCTCAACTTCCCACTGAAGTCCTGCATATGGGCTGCAGAATTGGGCCCTAGCACAGCCAATGAACATTTTTAAACTGAAGAACAGCCACTGTCTGGGAAGTCCTGTTCTGAAAACTCCTTTTGCACCCCTAGGTTGTTAGAACATTAGTGCTCTGCTGTTACAGGATTAGAGCACTGATGTTCTTATCAAAGACCTGTTCCAAGATGCAAAGTAGTGGCCGTGTCTTGGATTGGTGTATACTACTGGACGGGTCTGTTCTGCTAGCAAACTAGACTATCTTGACTTATACAGCACAAACAGCGGGCTGCCTTAATATTGAATATATCACTACTGGTGAAAGGCATTACTGGAAATGTGGATCTTCTAGTTTTATCTGAACACAGTTAAGCTTGGAATCAGGATCCTGCCTTAGTCTCAGCCTGAGTTTCCCCTAACTGCATAGTGTCTGAGGAGCGCAAGTGCCTAGATAAAGCAGAGATGCACAAAGAGTATCTAGCTCCTAAACCACTAGGACCAGGACTTTGAATATGGAACAGAAACAAATAGGGAGGCAGTTGAATTTGCAGACCACAAGATTGATTTGGTTGCAGCAGCTTTTATTGGCAGAGATGGGTTGGTGTGTGCTGCAGCAGCTTCACCGTCCAGAACTCGGTTGCGTTCCACCCTAGAGGCAGTTGCAGCAGTCTAATTCGTAGGTGACAAAGGCAGGACTATGGTGGCTAACCCCTGGTCTGAGGGCCCCCTTGGAAAGAATTGGGTCATCTGTAGGTGCACGAGAACTGGTCAAACAATGAGAAAAAATTGCGAATAAATTGTTAAGATTTGATTGGTTGCTATTTATAAAGTCCCATTTGTGAATATTGACATCATCCCAGAGGATTTATGAAAGTGTTAGACTCCGTAAAGAATCACAGGTTTGTACCAGAAGTGTGTTATTCGCTGTTTGTCATTTGCTATTCACTCCTGTTTAATACCATTTCATGCCCCACAAAGCCAACAGTTTATGCATACACCATCGTCCAAAAATTGCATGTTTAAACTTCTCACTCATTTCTCACAAATACTGAATTAATTGTCAACAGCAGGACTGAATTTCAAATCATTCACCAATCAATCAACAAAGCCAAAGTTTTTCAATGATTTAGTTTGACAAATACTCTTCAACCTACTCCAATATGCATCAGACACTAATGGAAAGAATTCAAACTGCCCAAGTCTGAGCATCATGGGTCAAACAGTGATTTTCCATAGATGAAACAACAGAGGTTTGTGCTCTGGGGGCATGAGAATCCCACCATCATCATGGAATTCTGCAGGATTATGGTGTCTAGTATAATGATGACCATGAAGTGCTATGGGGCCATGCATTTGTTATAGTTTTCTGTTATGGTCTGAATTTTATAAAGGCCTTTATGATCAATGACTACAAAACTTTGGCATTCATTCAGTTAGTGATATCCTGGGAGCTGCATCTTTCATATCAGAGAGTTTGTGTCATCTTCATGCTTTCTGTAGGGAAGAATTTTATGTTTGATTTGTGTTTTTAAACGCGGCATTATTTATTAAAAAGAAAAGGAGTACTTGTGGCACCTTAGAGACTAACCAATTTATTTGAGCATGAGCTGTAGCTCACAAAAGCTCATGCTCAAATAAATTGGTTAGTCTCTAAGGTGCCACAAGTACTCCTTTTCTTTTTGCGAATACAGACTAACACGGCTGTTACTCTGAAACCTGGCATTATTTATTGCATCTTAAAGGGGACAAGTCACTTTCCAAAAGACATGGAATACATTTTAAAGCCTGTAGAATGAACATTAATAAAATGTTCTCCTGCCCCTATCTTTCAATTGAATTCAGTAGGCTTTGGAGCAGGTAGCTAGTGAATTTGCCTAATTTTTTATAAATGATATTACAAAATAGCCACCTGATATTGGAAACAAACCTGTATATGGTAAAAAGAACCCAATCCCCATCCATCTGTTTTTCATTATTTCTACTTCCATGCTTGCAAAGGGCGGGGAGGGAGGGAAAGGTGGAATATAGCCAAAAAAGTTAACTTTCCAACCTTAATACATTTTCAGCTGCTGCCCAAAATCTGAACAGAGGTATGAGACTTTTAAAATTGTATTTTCTCTGAACCAGTTGGCCACCCTTAGTGTCAAGATGCATATTAAAATAATCTGGGTTTTTTTTATTACTTATAAAGCAGAAATGCAAATGTGCTGGGTTCTATGCAGACATGTGGAAACCACAGAGACTTTAAGAGTTTACAATCCAAAATTAATAACCAGACATACACAGGGGTTATGTCTTGAAGTTTTCACTATTCCCAGCTGCTGCTCTATATCACTATTATGCCCTGATCATGCATACAGTTATGCACTTATTTAATTTTACTCATCTAAAGACATCACTGGTAGTTGGGCATCCTTGAGGATCTGGGCCTGATTGACTTCAAGGGTTCTACCCAAGCTTAGAGTTAAGCATGTGCATGTTTGCAAGATCAGGGTGATAGCTGGCTAATCTCTTATAGGTGTTATGATAGCAAGTAGGTCTTAAGGAGGGAAAATAGTATCACTAGCACAAGACAAATATTCTCTTGTATTTATGCAACACTGAAATTCAACTCCCCCCCCCCACACCCTCTTTTTCTGCCCTTCTGTTGGTGGCATTGAAGCCAGAAAGGACCTTTCCTCTCTTTAATGTTCTTACAGAGTAATCCACTTACAGCCAAAGCACACAGAAAGCTCTGTCATTGAAGAGTGGGAATGGATCTTATCAAAGGTATTTAAATGGCACCCCATAACTGTAGTATCTGAACACCTCATGGTCTTTACTGTATTGAATTATACTCACAACACTCTTGTGAGGTAGGGAAGTGCTATATCTCATTTTGCAAATGGGGAACTGACGCAGAGAAAGACTTAGTGACTTGTCCAAAGTCTGTGGTATTGAAACTGCATCTCCAAATGCCTAGCCTAGCACGCTGGTTGCTCAAGCATCCTGCCTCTCATGTACTAGGAGAGGCGTCCCTATCAGAGATATTTTATTTTCCTTATTATTAATATTGTTAATCCACAGGTGGATCTTTTTGTGATTGACTGCTATGATCATTTCCTTAGGCAATTTCAGATTCTGTTTAAGGATGTGGAGGCATATTCAACCCTCTCTGTAAGGCACCTTCTAGATTTATGGCACTGTATTAAATATTCACCTTCATCTTGCCTGGTATGGCCCATTTCTGAAGTTACAAGAATCCAGCCCATTGTGTTAAAAGAGGTCATGTTCTCTGGAGGTCCTTCCCATCCCTGAAGGAATAATGGAGCACCAGGAACAGAAGTTTGTGTGTATGGGGTGGGGGAGGGGATGCTATATTTGGTACTTTCTGAAACTCTGAAGGAGAGTCCCTCCAGCATTTGCAACAAAATATTTATGGTGTCACCCAGGTCATCTCCCTGACAATGTAAGATTGTTCCTAACAGAACACATCCTAATGTTTTGTTCAGTCTAACTTTAAGAGTGCCAAGCAAATAGGCTTCCACCACTTCCCTTTGTTATTAAGTGTAAAAGGAAGGAATGTCATTGCCTTGGTAATGCTGTTCAGGCTGCTCAGTACATCTGTCCTTGGAGCTCCAGTGTTATCGGTACTAACAGCAGATAATGCAGCCTGCTAATTCAGCAGTCCTCATTTTTACTCCTAAGAAAGACCACAGGCACAGTTCGGTGACAAAGGCACTCAGCCAGGTTTATCAGTCCTGGCACTCAGGCTCCATGGTACGCTAACACTAAGTGCTCAGTGGCAAGAAATGGTTCAGTCAACAGTGGGAGTCTCTGATGTCTCCTAGGCCTAACACAAAGAGTTAAGGTGAGGTACCCCAATATTTATAGACTGAGACAAACAACTGGGATAAACAACTTGTATACCACTTTATGTGTTTCATGACATCTGTTTGTTACCTCCCCTTGTTCCTGATATCTCAGACACAACATCCCTATTAATTGTTTGGTCAAACCATCTAACTTTGTAGTAGATTGGAGTATATCTGTACTAGACTTCTGAAATGTATTTAAATAAATATCTAGTGTGTAATTGTTTTGCCAAGGCTAGGACTACTCTGGTTCACAGACTTTGGTTCAGGCCTCAAATCTTACATCAGGCCCAATGCTCCAGGCTGTCTCTCTCCTACACCCTTGAAAGACTGTTTCACCAGATAATACAGCAGATCCTAGACTTAAAGATTTTTCATACATTATTCTGCCTAAAGTTGTTGCTGTCTTAATTTTACCCCATTATGCATAATTATACTTCAGTGGACCATTCTTTTTCCTCCTTAGTATATAATTGTTTTCAGCAATGGTTGTGTAAATGTAGGAGAATGATGCTTTACACTAGACAAAAAAAATTACATTGAAAAAATATACTTGGGAAATTCATTAAGGGCTAGATTTCAACCAGACTACATGCCTGGCCATGGAATAAGAACACCTCAACGGAGGCTGTCAAGACCTTGGCTCAAATGCTCAGAGGGCTGCTACTTCTGCTCTAGGGAAGGGTGAGAGGAGAGATGTGAGGAATGGTCAGAGCCTTGGTTCCACTCCCTCCACCACTTGGCTGCCCAATAAAGTTAGACCAGCCTAAGGAAAAGGGTCATAATCTGCAGCTGGAATAGAGCAGCAAAAAAAAAAAAAAAAAAAAGAAAAAGAAAAATCTTCCCCCTGCCCCTGGGAGTGATGGAAGCAAGCCATAATTCCTTCTCTGGGATGCTCCTGGGGCAGAGTAGCAGCTATGCATGTCCACTTACTATGGGTGGTGTTCTTGAGACACAATCTAACCCTAAAACCTCCCCACACTCTTGTACTGTGAAATACTGATGAAGCACAAAAATTCTGATCTGCTTTATTTAACAGGGGAACAGCAACATCTTCCCCCACCATTCACCTACCTGGTCCATGAAGTATGTTGTCATCCTCAGCTCTTGGGCCCAGTTCAGAAAATCTTCTCTTTTTTGTGGATCCAGGTTTTTGGGGTTTTTTTTGCCATTCTGCTTTTAAATTTTTCTGTAGTAGGCTTTTGAATTCCTGCTTACTCGTGGGTGTTGCTCTGTCAATCTTTCCATCTCTTACAGCACTTTTTGCTGCTTTGTTGGCCATTTCATTCCCTTTTATCCCAGTAGGTGCTAGGAGCCAGGCTAATGATACTCATATCCCATCTGTACCTAACTCTCTTAGTAGAAATATAATTTAGTAGGTTAAATCACTCCTACGGACAAAGACACCCTTTTTTTATTCCGTAAGGCCTGATACCGATTCCCAAAAGAATGACTGCTGCTGGGCATACATCCCAGATCCAGTTTGATGCTTGCATCATTGCTAGTAGTTCAACTGTCATGACAGCAACAAAATTGGACATTCTTTTAGATGTACCAGTTCCTAATTTTGATATACAATATGCCATCCCTACTCTTCCTGTTTGTTCTTCTTTGGACCCAGGTGTATATATTTGACAAAAATAACTCCACTTTCCTCTATATACTGCTATACATTTTTAGACCTATTGATTTCCTTTTTATCCTTAAGTTTAGAAAATAAATTTAAAGCCACGTTTAGACATGTGACTTTCCATCCATAACTAATTTCCCCATCACTAAAGTTTTGACTTTGTTTAGCTTTTCCTCGCTTTCAACTCCTGCAGACACATTTTAACTCAAACGGCATGTGGCCTATTGAATTCCGAGCAATCCTTATATACTTGTTTGATAGTTTCATCGTTGCAATTCCCAGCAACTTTGGCCAAGAAAGTTAGGTCCAGTAGTTCTGTTTGTAGTGTAACTGGCATTTCACTAGCAGCTATCTGTAGCGCATATGGGTTGTTTTAAATCAAATTTTCTAAGTTCTGATGCTGAGCTAAAAGTTTGGCATCCATGGTCAATAACTGGTCTGATTAAGGCTCTATATACCTGTGATGAGGGACATTTAACTCTCATGAGCACCTCCTGTCAGTTGGGTGTGAACCTGCACTCACTCTCTCTCTCTTTGCTCATGGTGCCCCATGTCAGCTGGTGCCCCATCGGGTGGGTCTTCAGTGGCTCATCCCTCTGGCTCCTCCTCTTTACTCTTTTTGAAGATGGGCTCTACATTAACCCTTCTCCAGTCTTCTGGGACCTCTCCTGATATCCATGAGTTTGCAAATATTATTGCCAGTGGCTCCAAGATTTCTTCAGCTAATTCCTTCATTACCCTTGGGTGAATAGCATCAGTCCCTCTGACCTGAATTCATTCAAATACATGTTCTTTACTTATCCCTTCCCCTTTATTATCTATGGTAATTTTGCTAGTCATCTGGTTATTTTTTGTGAGAAGACTGAAGAAAAGTAGGCATTGAGTAGCTCTGCCTTCCTATTATCTTTCATTACCAGCTCATCTTCTCCATTTGAGCAGCGGACCCACACTGTCCTCGATCTTTCTTTTTTGTCTGACATGCTTAAACAACCCCTTCTTCTTGTCTTTCACATTCCTTGCCAGATATAACTCATTCTTTGCCTTGGCTTTCCTGATTTTGTCCCTTTATGCTTATGCTATTCCCATGTATACTTCCTTGGTGACACACCCCTCCTTCCATTTCCTGTATGTATCCCTTATGGTTTTTAGATAGCTCAAAAGCTCCTTTTGCAGCCACATTGGCCTCCTGTGGCTCTTCTTACATTTTCTCTGCATTGGAATAGCTTGATGTTGAGCCTCTAGGGTTACATCTTTTAGGAACTGTCAACCCCCTTTTACTCCTTTTCTTCCTAATTGGTCTTTCCATGGGACCTTACCTATTATTTCTCTGAATTGATTAAAATCTGCCTTTCTAAGTCCAGAGTCTTTGGTTTGTTTTTCTCACGCCCTCCTTTTCATAGGATCTTGAATTCTATCAGATCATGATCACTTCCTCCCAAGTTCCCAACCGCCTTCACACAACTAATTCATCCCTGTGGTCCAAACCAGATCCAAAATCGATGACCCTCCCAGTTGTTTCCTCAACGTTCTGAATCAGAAAGTTGTCTCCTATGCATGCTAAAAATTTGCAGCACATATTAAGTTTTGCTGTAATAGTCCTCCAACAGATATCAGAGAAGTTAAAATCCCCCATTAATACAAACTCATGTGTGCTAGATGATCTTGTTACCTGTTTGTAGAATGACTCATCCACTTCCTCTTTCTGATGTGGTGGTCTAGCATAGACTCTGACCATGGCATTGCTACTGTTCTTTTCCCCTTTTTTTCTCCTCACTCAGAGCTCTCAGTAGGTCTGTTGCTCACTTCCTCTTGGATCCTGAAGCAAGTGTATACACCTTCTCCTTTCCCCCCTTACCTAGGCTTTCGAAACAAGCTATATCCCTCAATGCTGGTATTCTGATCATGGGAGTTATCCCACCAAATCTCTGTAATGCCAAGTTAGTTATAATTTTCTTCATATACCATGACTTCCAGTTCATCCAGCTTGTTCCCCATACTCCTTGTATTTGTATACAGGCATCAAAGATATTCTGAGGATTGCACTGTTGATTTTCTTCTTTCCTTTTTAATGCAGTTGTGATTTCTAGTCCCCTCTCTAGAAATTAGCCCCTTCCTGTCTTCACTATTCATTATATTTTTTGCATCCTTATATGATTTTTCCCCTTTCTTTAACTGCCATTTTGCACTCCTCATTCCACCACAGAAGTGAGTTATGGTTTTGGGGTACTTCCATATCTTAGGAATGGTTACAGTAGCTGCTGCTATTATCCCCTATGTTATTACTCACACAGGAAACATTCACAAATTCAGTACATTTACTTGTAAATAGCTCCCAGTTAGCTTTCTTAAAATTCCAGGTGGGTAATTTTCCATTACCTTCAACTGTCTTTTGTCCTTGAAAAGCAATAAGTATAGGGAAATGATCACACCCCATTCCTTCTTCCTTGTATATTTCCCAGTTACATTTGCTATAATATCTTCTATTATAATTCCTCAATCTGAGCAAGAAAACCTTCCATCTTCTGCATTAAATCTATTTGGGGTGCCATCATTTAAAATCCCTGGGTTGTTTTAATCTGTGAGCATTACTAGGCATGCACCATTAATATCAGTCATTATCCTACTTCCCCATAACTTATTATGATTGTTTAGGTCACTACCTATTGTGACAGGGCAAGGCCAGATGACTATAGTAAAGTAATTGGAGACAGATATATTAGCCACAGGCTAAACAAATCCGTGTTACCAGATAAGCAAAATGGCAGCTGCTCCAGGTCAATTAAGACACCTGGGGCCAATTAAGATCTTTCTAGAAGGCAGAGAGGACAGCTAGGTTGATTGGGACACCTGAAGCCAATCAGGAGCTTGCTGAAACTAGTTAAAAGCCTCCCAGTTAGTCAGGTGGGTGTACATGTCAGGAGTTGTGCTAGTGGAGAGAGTGAGCAGTACAAGCCACATCAGGTGTAAGGAAGGAGGCCCTGAGGTAAGGGTGAAGTGGGTGCTGCTGTGGGGAAGTAACCTAGGGAATTGTATGCGTCCTGTTTCTAAAAAGTCAGCTACCATAGCTGATACTATTAGGGTCCCTGGGCTGGAGTAGAGTGTAGGTGTGGGCTTCCCCCTTTGCCCTGCTGATTAATCACTGAAACTGGAAGACAACAGAGACTGTATGAGGGAGGATAGCTTCTCCTCACCTCCCTTGCTGGTTTATGATGAAAATGGCTCAGTAGGCTGTGACCCTTGCCTCTACAGAGAGAAGGGCTACGTGGAGGGTCACAGTGAGCCTCTGAGGCTAGTGAAATCTTCCAGGAAACATGGGACCCACAGAGACAAGGACAGAGCTTTGTCACAATATAATATATGTTCTTTAGCATTCTTCACTGTTTCTTGTAATTCTGAGCTTTCTGATTTCCCACACAAGTTATAGATCTAAAAAATCCTTAGAGAAGTTCTCTTCTGCATGGGGATCTCAACAGCACTTTGTTCTCTACTTCTGTGTAGTTTAATCTTTCCCTTATGAAAGTACAAACACCTCTACCTCTATCTAGTTTTTGGTCTTGCCTAAAGGCAATATAGTGGAATTTTAACAGCAAGCTTTTCAACAAACCATGTTTCCTGGACACATAGGTTATCTGGCTTATTTCTCATTTCCACTATGTTTTCTTTTAGTTCTTGCCCATGTGCCATCAAACTGTACACATTCCAACTGAAGATTGAGATTCCCATACTAGTCTGATTTTGCCATTACTGTCATGCAGTCTTGCATGACAGCCCACTTCTTTACTCAGCTTCCTTTGTTTATAATCCTCTCCCAGCCCCTTCCCAGCTGGGCTTCATCATCAGTTAAGCCTAGCTACCCCTTCAGGTGGAGCCTGGTATGTTAATTGGCTTCTTAGGCTCACAGTAACCCATTTCTTGCTTGTATGGGGTATACACACCATCGTAGTCTGTCCATCTTAAACTGTGTGATTGTCTAGCAAGGATCATCCCTTCTTGAACCTCTGGAAAGGGCCCATTAGATTATGGGGTTTCACCATAAACAAATAACATGATCTAACTGCTGCTGTAGTCTGTTAGTTACCCATACAATCTCCTCAGGGCTCTGCCAGCCCTTCCTTTGCCTTGCAGGTTAACAATAGGTCACCTTGAAGTGTTCCTCTGCAGTGTCCAGCCCTTACCCACTGGACACTCTCAGAAATTACCAGACAAACTGTCCCCAAAGGAAAAATGCACGCACCAGCTTGTTTGAGTCAACTCTGGATCAGCTCCACTATGTTTTCACTATAGATACATCTCAGTGCTGTGAGATAATCATACATTATCAAAGATTAAGATTGGAGAGATACTGAGTTAGGATAATAATGGAAACAGAAACTATTATATATCTTAAATAAACAAAAAATAACATGCTTCCTGGTTTCTCCCACCTAAAGCAATCTCCCCGCATCTCCAACCAACATGGCTGGGACCCCTCTTTCATCAATACAAAAGCACAGCACTTTACTTCCATGGTTAAGAATAAAGAGGTGTCTTTTTGCCTTCTCCATATATCCCCAAAGTTCACTGTTTTGTCCCCAGAATCAGGATGAGCCCATGGTTTACTCCCTGGTGTGCTGCCTCCAAATTGTCTTCATGTTGACATTGAATGCAAATGGGCTTCTACTGTGTGACTTTACAATGCCTATTTCACATGTGAAGTAAGGCGGACCACTGAATAGACATCTTTTGTGTGGTCAGAAGGTAGCCTCTGGACAACCTTCTGTGAGTCAAACTTTAAAACATATTTCCCCCCAGTGTATATATACACAACTCCTTAAATACCATCCATCCATACATGTCACAATGATTATGAGGATCAATATGTC
The DNA here is from genome assembly GCF_965152235.1 of Eretmochelys imbricata. NCBI lineage: Eukaryota > Metazoa > Chordata > Testudines > Cheloniidae > Eretmochelys > Eretmochelys imbricata. Next base: position 20,569,952 of record NC_135573.1, read on the forward strand.
ATAAGCTTTTATTAGAAATCTCACATGACCCTCTTTGGATAAAATACTATGAAAGCAATGTCAAAGCACTAAGTTTTGTCAGGAGTAACTGTTACAGAACAGTGAACACTTTGCCAGTTGGCACTGAGGGGTTCTTGGGGTCACACCTTCTTTGGAGTTTGACAGCTCCTGGAATGCCGGACTGAGGCTCTAGGGGACCTACCTTATGGACTTTCTGAACTTGCTGAGTGTCCAGGGCAGGGATAGAATAGACTGAAAACACTTTCAAAAGCCAAATAGGGAGGCTTCTGATGGGGTGATTTATGCAGACAGTTTCCTGAGCCAATGATGAGCCCCTTTGGCAGGAGGGGACAGGCTGACTCAGAGACAAAGGGACAAGGGTTAGTTTTGTTGGAGGGCTGTTTGAGTTTGGAGCTGAAAGAGAAGGAAAATGGCTCAGGGAGTCTCTTCTTAGCTCCCAGTCCCCACAAAGGGAGAGTGTGAACTGCTGGGGGATCTGGTGTGTGGTCAGACAGCTCCAGCCCAGTGCTCAGAGAGGCAGGGAACAAACCTGGCAGTGGCTACCTCGAGCCAGGCAAGACATCCACAAAACTCTGTACCTGGAAAGGGCCCGGCCCCACCCAATGGTGAAAACACTATGAGGGCGCCTTTCATTTTCTTTAAGCTGGCCAACATTTGTAGTGCTGTTAAACTCCTCTCCAGGCTCACCCTAGGCATTCTGTCTGCCTGGGAAGGTGCCAGGGAGGGAGCTGGGACATGTGGCACAATTGTGAATGGTGGAAGGTGGGGAAGTTGTATTATTACTGTTCTGGCATTTATTAGTTAACCTTAGCCCTTTAGAATCATAGAGTTGGAAGGGACCTCAGGAGGTCATCTAGTCCAACCCCATGCCCAGAGCAGGACCAATCCCAACTAAATCATCCCAGCCAGGGATTTGTCAAGCCTGACCTTAAAAACTTCTAAGGAAGGGGATTCCACCACCTCCCTAGGTAACGCATTCCAGTGTTTCACCACCCTCCTAGTGAAAAAGTTTTTCCTAATATCCAACCTAAATCTCCCCCACTGCAACTTGAGACCATTACTCCTTGTTCCGTCATCTGCTATCACTGAGAATAGTCTAGATCCATCCTCTTTGGATCCATCTTTCAGGTAGTTAAAAGCAGCTATCAAATCCCCCCTCATTCTTCTCTTCGGTAGACTAAACAATCCCAGTTTCCTCAGCCTCTCCTCATAAGTCATGTGTTCCAGGCCCCTAATCATTTTTGTTGCCCTTCACTGGACTCTCTCCAATTTCTCCACATTCTTCTTGTAGTGTGGAGCCCAAAACTAGACACAGTACTCCAGATGAGGCCTCACCAATGTCAAATAGAGGGGAACGATCACGTCCCTCTATCTGCTGGCAATGCCCCTACTTATACAGCCCAAAATGCCATTGGCCTTCTTGGCAACAAGGGAACACTGTTGACTCATATCCAGCTTCTCGTCCACCATAACCCCAGGTCCTTTTCTGCAGAACTGCTGCCTAGCCACTCGGTCCCTAGTCTGTAGTTGTGCATGGGATTCTTCCATCCTAAGTGCAGGACTCTGCACTTGTCCTTGTTGAACCTCATCAGATTTCTTTTGGCCCAATCCTCCAATTTGTGTAGGTCCCTCTGTATCCTATCCCTACCCTCCAGCATATCCACCTCTCCTCCCAGTTTAGTGTCATCTGCAAACTTGCTGAGGATGCTATCCACACCATCCTGTTAGGATATAGATGTAAAGGCCTGTACTTATCACTTGGCTAGTTCTAGAGGTATAAAAGAGAATCAAAATCACTGTCTGCCAGTGTAAGGTCCTTCTATTACTGTGACAGTCTGAGGCCCTGTTCTTAGGCTAAGGCCTTTGGCTAAGCAGCAGAGGCAGCCATAAGCTGGGAAGCGACCAGTCACCTCCTCACATTCCAAACTAGTCACATTGAAATAAGGTGCTATTGGGCTGTCAGGCACTATCAGGACAGGATTGTATTCCTATCACCTCCAGAGAAAGGGAAGTGCCTAGAAAATGTAAAAGGAAACTTAGTTTGATAGCATCCTGTCTGGCAAGAACTCACTTATCAATAGCTGGGATGTGAAATCCTCACTTCTGTATTGTCTTGTCATTATAGTTCCCACTTTGCTATTGTTTGTCTGTATAATCTCTGTCTGGTTCTGTGATTGTTTCTGTCTGCTGTATAATTTTGCTGGGTGTAATCTAATTATTGTGGTGGGATATAATTGGTTAGCTAATCATGTTACAATATGTTAGGATTGGTTAGTTAAATTTCAGTAGAATGATTGGTTAAGGTATAGCTAAGAATATTACTATATAAATTAGGGGCAAACAGGAAGTAAGCTGGGATTCGAAAATAAGGAAAAAGGAACTTGTATTTAAGCTTGCTGGAAGTTCACCCCAATAAACATCGAATTGTTTGCACCTTCGGACTTCGGGTATTGTTGCTCTCTGTTCATGCGAGAAGGACCAGGGAAGTGGGAGAGTGAAGGAATAAGCTCTCTAACACATCCTCCAGATTATTAATGAAGATATTGAACAAAACCAGCCCCAGGACCGACCCTTGGGGCACTCCACTTGATACCAGCTGCCAACTAGACATGGAGCCATTGATCACTACCTGTTGAGCCTGACAATCTAGCCAACTTTCTACCCACCTTGTAGTGCATCCATCCAGCCCATATTTCTTTAACTTGCTGACAAGAATACTGTGGGAGACCATGTCAAAAGCTTTGCTAAAGTCAAGGAACAACACGTCCACTGCTTTCCCTTCATCCACAGAACCAGTTATCTCATCATAGAAGGCAATGAGATTAGTCAGGCATGACTTGCCCTTTGTGAATCCATGCTGACTGTTCCTGATCACTTTCCTCTCCTCTAAGTGCTTCAGAATTTCTTTCTCTAGAGACTGTTTCCTGTCCCCCTTTGTTACACTTTTATTTTTTGGGTGTTGTTTTTCATTTGTTGGGGGTTGTATTTTGTTTCCTGTGTACTAGGTTATACTCCTTGTTAAGAGTGGTAGAACTAGTCATTTTCCCAAGGGACAGCACCCCTTGTGTCCCAGGCACAGAATGGAGTCACCTTGGGTGGAGGCATCAGGTGGTACAACAAAAAACCCAGGACCCAACCCATGTGAGGAGTGGGGAGAGGCTACTCTGATTAGCAAGCATCAGGGAGGAGGCTTGAGCCGGGACTTAGGGGAGGAGCTACACTAATTACCAGAAGATATGAGGAATTTGAATTACCACTATCCCTAAGACAAGAACAGACAACCCTGCCAGAGACTTGTCATTCTGAGCAGCAGATGATCCTCATGTTAGGTTTTAGAACTTATACAAGGAAGCCATTTGCAAATGCCCTAATTCCATTAAATCAAATGGAAAATACTCCTTGTGGGTACATACAATTCCCAAGACTTGAACAATTTGATTAGCAAACTGGGTCTTGTTGTTGTTTTGTTTTTGGTTTTTTTTAAAAAGCAACTCAGATTTTAGAAAGATAAGGGAGACTTCATGTTAATTTGGAAGAGTGTTTCTTAATTACTAACATTAATAAATCAGTCAGCATCCTTCAAATTGAACAAAGCTAGCTTTGGTTTCTGAGTCTGAAACTTAATGTAAGTCTGGATTATTTTCCAGAACTAGTGTTAAAAATAAGTAAATAAAATAATGCCTTTTCTCCCCTTTACCAATGTCTGTTGCAAACCCAGGGGGTCTGAGTTAATTTCAAAGCAGAGTAAGAGTGCTGACGTAGTTATTGTGCTTTGCAAAGTCCTCTGATGGAGTAGTTCAGTTGGCAATTGCTGCTCAGGGTTTATTTGCCATCTGAGGTATGTTAAAAGATCAGAACTACACAATTACTGCTAGCTGTTCCTGGCCTCTCAACCTAACCTCTTCTTCCCAAATAGTCTCCACATAGTCACTGAAAACCCTATTCATAGTTCCCTTCCATAGCATCTGTGTATGACCTCTGGCATTCTCATTTTAGCCCTGTCCCTTCTGTCCTCACAACAATTAGGTTTTTCTTGTGCTTACATTATGCACCTCAGAACTGTGCCTCTTTACTTTTCATAATTTCACAAAGTTTAAGGCCACAAGAGACCATTAGATCATCTAGGTCTGGCCTCCTGTATATCACAAGCATTAAATTTCACCTGGATACCCCTATTTTGAGCCCAATAACTTTTGTTCTAACTAAACTTTTCAGTCCTCAGGAGCTTAAATTATTGTGCCACAGGCAGAGAACAGGAGAGACCAAGGTGCCACCAAGGCCCCTACAATGATAGGGAATTGATTAGGTGAGAGATGCCTAGAATTCGCATTTGCACAGCCTCTTGATGTCTGATTTGTCTCCATTTATTCTTTTATGTAGAGACTGTCCAGTTTGGCCAATGTACATGGCAGAGGAGCATTGCTGGCACATGATGGCATATATCACATTGGTAGATGTGCTGGTGAACAAGCCTCTGATAGTGTGGCTTATGTGATAAGGTCCTATGATGGTGTCCCTTGAATAGATATGTGGAAAGAGTTGGCAATGGGCTTTGTTGCAAGGATAGGTCCCTGGGGTGGTGTGTGGTTGCTGGTGAGTTTTTGCTTCAGGTTGGGGGGCTGTCTGTAAGTGAGGACTGGCCTGTCTCCCAAGATCTGTGAGAGTGGGGATTGTCCTTCAGGATAGGTTTCAGATCCTTGATGATGCGCTGGAGAGGTTTAAGTTGGGGGCTGAAGGTGACGGCTACTGGCATTCTGTTATTTTCTTTGTTGGGTCTGTCCTGTAGTAGGTGACTTCTGGATACTTTTCTGGCTCTCTCAATCTGTTTCTTCACTTCAGCAGGTGGGTATTGTTGTATGCAAAAGAATAAAATGTACACAAATAAGACATCCAGAATTATAACACTCAAAAACCAGTAGAACACATCAACCTCCCTGGACACTCAATTACAGACCTAAAAGTTGCAATTATTCAATAAAAAAACCTTCAAAAACAGACTCCAATGAGAAACAGCAGAACTGGAATTAATCTGCAAACTGGACACCATTAAATTAGGCTTGAATAAAGACTGGGAGTGAATGAGTCATTACACTAAGTAAAAACTATTTTCCCCCTACTGTTACTCACACCTTCTTGTCAACTGTTTGAAATGGGCCATCCTGATTATCACTACAAAAGTTTTTTTCTCCTGCTAATAGCCCACCTTAATCGATTGGTCTTGTTAAGAGTTGGTATGGTGTGGAAGAAAAGTCTTCACGCTTGTCTCTTAACCAAACTAAAATAACTACACACAAATCATCTTTTTCCTTTCACACTTACACAGAACACATGAAAAAATGGGGGTTGCCATTGTGTGTATATATACACACATATATAACCTTCCTACTGTATTTTCTACTGCATGCATCCAATGAAGTGGGCTTTAGCCCATGAAAGCTTATGCTCAAATTTGTTAGTCTCTAAGGTGCCACAGGTACTCCTTGTACTTTCTGTCTGAAAGAGGCTATCTAAAGAACAGACATTTGATAAATAGGGGTGTGGTACTGGATATGTAAAGCTATGGAGGACACAACAGAACCAAAAGTTTTGGTGAGTAGGAACTTTGATAACCAAGGCACTGGAACAAATAAGTAACTCATAATCCTCTTTGTTCTTCTGGAAATGCCTGTTTAAGTAGTGAAATCCAATATTTGATACGTCTTATCAGCTGGCTGCCAATGAATTTTAAATTTTTATCAAGTGTAAGTATTTATATTTGTCAAGCTGAGAAAAATAGATTGTTAAAGTGGTGATTAGAAAACATTGGTTTTGTGTTCACATTCACCCACTACTCCAGATTAATGCAATTATATTCATGATATCTGAAAACCCAATATATAATTTTACATATTAAGATGGAGAATAACACTATCTATAGAAGTGGCCAATAAAAATGCAGGGTTTTATTCTGGGCTTTTAATATGCATGGAAATAAACATTTGAATGCTGACCATATTTCCTTTCAATCTGTTTAAAAACTAGCTCAGGGAGTATATGCTGTAATATTGCCTCGTGTACATAAATAAATCTAGTTTGTTGCAGTCTGTTTTCAAGCAAGTAAATCCCTACAGTTGACTACAAGCTGTTCTATCAGATGTTTCTGCAAGGTCAATGTACAGTGTAACGCTATATTTGTTGCTAGCCTGTGAAAACTGAATATCCTTTAAAACTTTCATCATTGCTGCAATTTGGCAAGGGTTTCTTCTAAAGTTCATGTCTACAGGGATTCAAGCAGCAGTCTTGTAGACAATTCTATAGACATTTGACTCAATGTCTCTAACAACCATTTTAAAAAAATCTGTATTCTTGATTGCTATTGACATTTAATATTAGTTTCCTTTAAGGGGTTGTAATAAGGAAATACAAGATTTTCAGTTTATTGGAGGTAAGATTTTGGGGGACAGAGGGGTTTATTTTAAAGGAGAAATGTAAGCATGTGCAGCCTTACCCATTGCAGAGGAACATATTATGGGAGACCTGCCATTGGCCACGGGCTATTCTGTTTCCATTGCCAGCTCATTATTTAGTCTTCACATGCTCAGCAGCACCATGCTCTTGCTGGTGGCTGCACTATTTGTGGCTCATTCGGAGTGCCATTGCTTTAAGGCAATGACATTACCCATGGACAGTCTCTGCACGTAGAGCAAGCCATTTTAATCAACTGAATGCTTCAAAAGGCAAATTTGATTTATTATTATTCAGTGTTTGTATTGCAATAGTATGTAGGAGCCCCTGTCATGGACCAGAACCCCATGGTGCTAGACGCTGTACAAATACAGAACAAAACGATTGTGCCTACCTAAGAAATAGCTCAAACCAGTTTGTAAACATGTGGGCACATTGGAGGGAAGGTTGAGCAAACTATTTCTGAGTTTTTTCCCATCTCTCCACCTACTTTTTTTTGGCTAATTTAAAGTAGTATTTCTGTAGGTTTTAGAATGAAGAACCCACATATGTCCCTCCCCCTCCGCCAGCATGGCCCCTGCTCCCTCCTACCCAATTCCGATTGGGTTTTACCAGCTTCCCCAATAATTCTCTATTAAATTATACATGGGCTAAATAAAATAGGGCAGGGTAAGACGGTAGTCGTGTATCTGATTAATTTATTAGGACTTATATTTAGCAATGCCTGTACTGAGGGCATATGAATATAGAACTGGATAGGGCCATCTTGGTCAACAAGCGAAGTCCCCTACATCTGGGACGGGATTGACCCTCTGAATCTAAACTATGAGCACCTGCTGGCTGAGATAAAGGACTCAGTCTGTTAGCTCAAAGGCAGCAGCAGACTCACAAGTGGTTATATGTGGCATTGCCACGAGAGAGGGACAAAAAGCTATATTGTGTTACTGTGGGTTACACATGACAAAAGTGCCTGGCTAAACACCAGGACTGTGACAGCCGATGCCATGATCATTTTCCTTGTAATTTGTACCCCTTCCCAAATGTAAGTTCAGCACAGCAGAAGCATTTTTTCCTGTCTGTACAGTGCCTAGCACGTTCAGAGCACTGCTACAACCACAGTAAAAAATGTTTTAACTCGGGGATTGGCAGCCTTTGGCATGCAGCCCATCAGGGAAATCCACAGGCCGGCCTGGTTATTTACCTGCCGTGTCCGCAGGCTCGGCCGATCGCGGCTCCGACTGGCTGCGGTTCGCCATTCCAGGCCAAGGGGGGCTGCGGGAAGCGGCATAGGCCGAGGGATCTGCTGACAGCCACTTCCCGCAGCCCCCCTTGGCCTGGAATGGCAAACGGCAGTCACTGGGAGCTGTGATCGGCCGAACCTGCAGATGCTGCAGGTAAACAAACCGGCTGGCCTGCCAGCAGATTTCCCTGATGGGCCACATGCCAAGGTTGCCAATCCCTGTTTTAACTCTTGGCCATTTTAAATAGTTCACTCACATCCTCAACTGTCGTCACTCAGGCCTAAGTCACTCCACTTTTGTCTGTTCTATTGATCATGCAGCATAGGGTCTGCCCCCTGTATTTCCCTTCAGTGCTTCTGCAAGGGCACCTGTTCTCAGCTGTTGCCTCTCGAGGGGAAACTGGTGTCTCACTCCCTTTTAACCAGAGTATGCCCAGGCTGAACAGTTCCCTGTCTTTGCTGTGTGTATCCCAGCAAAGACCATCTGCCTAAACAGACCTGCTTGCTTTCTCTTCAGATACTGATCACGGACTGATTGCTACAGGTATAAGCTACCACACAGCCCTTTCTAAGCTAGCCTCCTTTATTCTTAAGGTGAAAAGCATCACAGAGAAAACAAAACCAATAAAAGAATCTACATATGTGCTAATAAGCTCACCAGAGTCCACCCAATGGATTCTCAAAGGCCCAGTCTCTCCAACCCTAACCTAAGTATTAGGGCCCTCCATAGACCAGGAATCCTGTCAATTTGCTGGATCAGGCCCAGAATCCATTTAAACCCAGGTTTTTTGCCCAAAAGTCTGTTCTCTTTGTGTTGGTCTCTGGAGAATCCAGTTTGAACTAATATATGCATATCTCTCTCCAGGGGTGATGGCTTCAAAGGTTGATGATGCAGGAAATACATGAGCATCCCTCCACCCTACTTGAGAAGATACATACAATGCCACAACAATACATTAAAAATGCAATTGTGTATACAATGGAGCCCAAAGGTATTAACCCTAATTCAATAAGGTTTAACTTAATTCAGTAAAGTCTATCATAATTCCATAGGATATGTTCAGGATATTGTCGGTCTGTCACAGGGCCAAATGTGCTCAAATTCCAAGTGGTAGCTCATTATTCTTCTCTAGTGGAGCATGCCAGAGGTTAGAGCACTGAACTGGGGCTCAGGAGAGCTGGGTTCTGTCTTTAGCAGTGCCACTAGGCTGCTGGTTGACCTTGGGCAAGTCACTTCACCGCTGTGCTTTGGTTTCCCCACCAGTAAATGGAGACTGTGATACTGACCTCCTTTTAAAGTGCTTCACTATCTGCTGATTAAAAGTGCTATGTCAAAGCTAGCTGCTATTCTCATCCCTTTCAGCTACGACAAATTTAAATACTGAGGGTTCAGCCTCCATTTTGGCAGCCGCAATGCAACGGCAGGTGCACATTTCATGGGTATAAGCTTTATGCAGAAGAGGGCACTGGGACTTTAGAAAACTTTTTGCTCTGTAGGCCTTATCGTGCAACACATGTATCAATCAGCTCATATTTTCTGTTCTTCCATATTGGCTAATTCACTGTTTAAACTATGATTACTTCAGGGATTAGTTCTTCCAACTACCCTTTCAATCATAGGGGGTCAGATCCTCAGCTGATATAAATCAGTGTCACTCCACTGATGCCCCAGGAGCTTGTGACGGGTTGCTTGAGTCACCACTAGGATGGTGCCTCCTCCTGTCCGTTCCAGGGAATAGCATTGCAAGGTCAGTACCCCTTCCTGCAGTTGCATGCCATCTTTCCACCTCTCTCTCTCTGCAGCCCCTCTCTCACTCCACGAGCTGCAGCCTCCTCTTTGTGACTTGGCCCTCCGGCAAGGGCACCAGAACACGGTGGGGCCAGAGGGCCGTGGCCCCATCACTTTTTTTACTGGCCACAAGGGTGAGTGACAGAGGGGAGGGGGCAGAGGTCTTGGGAGGAAGCAGGGGTGCAGGAATGAGGCCTCAGGGTAAGGGGCGGCATGAGGCCAGCGCCTTGGAGAGAAGAGGGGGCCTGAACTGTGCACCATGTTTTCAGAGAGCTTTCCCCACTCCTGCCTTCTGGCCAGGTCACCCTATGTGTTCCCCTTTCCAGGGTACCAAAAACTTCCTTCAGCAAACCTGGGCAGTCTTCCCATTCACTGCCGCACAGTGCCACTCCCTCAGTGGCTGACAAAGGAACCCGGGCCTGCCCTGTACTCCTGGTTCTGGCTCAGGGACCCTCTAACCCAGGGTCAAGGTCAGTTCCCTCCCAGACCTTACTGCCTTTCCCTGAGCCGTGACCTTACCATCTCTGCCTCTCTGGGTTTCCCAGCTTCACTATTTCCTCCTCCCAGGGCGCAACTGCAGGCTATGTGTCTCTGAAGCCTCCACCTACTCTTCCCTTCTCCCAGGCAGTGACTGCAGCCTATTTCCCAGCAGCTGCTCTGTTTTCAATTTCCTGTCTTTATATATATCCAGTCCAGCTCATTCCTCCTCAGCTGGGCTGCCCCTCTGTCAGAGGATTACTTAGCCACCTGATTTCCCTAAGCTGTGGCTTCTCAGGTTAATTAGCCCCTTTCTCAATCTACATTAACCCCTTCAGGGCAAGTGTGGGGTGAACACCCCCACACAGAACTACACAAATTTATACTATTTGAGGATCTGGCTCATTAAACTACATATTCCATGTTAGAGCCCATCACCTAATCCCCCAAGGCTATCCTGTAAAGAAGCTGCAGCATGCATCTTTCCATAAGTCTAGGTACTGTCTGAAACTGTAATGATCTCTCACGTTGTAGCACTAAATGATCGGAGTATTAAAGCACACTGGTTCCAGTACAGATCCTTGTGAGCCTCCACTTTTCATTAAGGGCCTGATCCAAAGCCCAGTCTGGTTTTGAGCATATGCGCAACATGCCTCAGGGTGGCATGTGACCAGGATTCATCACCGAATTTGGTCCGCTGGTTGGATCATTAGCTTCCCTGGCTTGGGCTGGGTACTAGCTGAGAGAGCAATGTGAATGCTGAACCATGCTCTCCAAAGACCATTGAAGCCAATGGAAAGATTCCCACTGATTTCAGAAGGCCCAAACTGCCATTAAAAAAACTCTTTAATTCTTCAGTTTTCTAATACATTCCTTACCATCCTAGCACTTATTATCTAAGCCATATTTAGAAGGCTTATGAAGTAATCTATCACATGAAACTCTGTTGAAATCTTTCTGAAAATCCAGATATAAAATGGCTACAGGGTTCCCCTCTGTGTAGGCCAATCATTATTCCATTTAAAAATGTAATCAGAATTGTTTGTCATGATTACCCCTTCACAAATCTATGCTGACTCACACTTATTACATTTTACTTTTCCAAATGTATCCTTAAGCTATCCATAAATATAATCACAAAAAAATGTCGTCATATAGCTGTCAGATTTACCAGGTCTGCCTTTTAGACTTTTTCCCAGAATCTCCCCTTTTCAGTGATGGAACTATATTTACTCTTTTTTTTTTCTAGATGCTTGCTACTTTCTTCAGCGACAAAACTCTTCCTAAAAGTATTTAATTCTTCAGCTAGTTGATTCCTGACTTTATGTAACATATCAGTACTCATTGTTATGTCTACTATATCTTATCCAAATGCTCATTAAGGCCCACATCTTCAAAGGTATTTAACCACCTAACTCTCTCTGAAATCAAGGGAAGTTAGGTAACTAGCTTAAAGCTTTAAACTCTGAGAATCTGTAATCTCACCATTTTTTTTCTTCATTTAGTAATAATACAGATTTACTCACCTTTACACCTAGATGCAGGGATTGTAAAATGCTTAAAAGAAATGACTATTTCTTTATTTGGCACAAGAAGAACTAAACTTAAGGTTTTCCAGTGATTCAGTGGTCACCTTTTATATCTCAGAACATCTCACCATGACTTCCTAACACTCTCTTAAAACACACTGACAACCTTTAGTCTAAATTTAGGCTGTAAGCTCTCTGGAGCAGGGGGCACATTGTTTGTTTTTTTAAGTGTTGCTGTTAAGTTTTTGCTTGGAAGGCAAGATGTGATATTGAGGACTGTGCCTTTAAAGTCTGAGCTGCCTAGATATTCTGGGCAGGGAGTTGCAATGCTCTCATTATTATATACAGGCGGTGGGATCAAGTCACAGAATAAAGAACCTTAAGCACCGAGGCCCGGAGCCTCAAAGGTATTTAGAAACCTTTGAGGCTCTGGGCCTGAGTGACCACTGAACACCAAACAACTCTTCCTTTGGGCTCAAGACCAGGTTAGGTGTGATTGGTCTGGCTGGGAGTGATTCAGTTATGTTTCAGATCAGGGTCATTTGGCCTTTTTGCTTACATGGAACCAGGTGATCTAGTCTGAGATGACTCAAGTTGATCCAGAGCTATCACTTCACTGTTTAGGGGAAATTGTTGGTGCATTCTGAGTGTGGCCTTCGTGTTGATGAATGTGTTATCACCAAGATATTTCAAATACAGCATCCCTCCATAGTTGTCTCATCTACCATGCTCAACTCATGCATGAGGCCCCATGGCAATATTCCTAAATGTGCAGTAGAGTATCTTCAGGATGGTGATAATACAGTTGTCCACTTCTTGCCCTGTGGCCTATTCTAGTTCATTCTCAGCTCTGGAGGGATGCTTCGATGATATTGCCATTAGGATGCATCAGAGATGCCTCGGTCTCAGCCTGGGGAAAACAGAAAGCATGCTAGTGAAAAGGTTTTGGCTTCATTATGACAGAGTTTTCTTCCTTTGCATCACAGATGGCAAGCTCAAAAGGAAGATGGGGTAAGAACCTGGGTGTTGTTTTCACCATGCCTATTCCATGCAAATCCATGTCTCAGGACACGGTACAATAATTTCTTTCAACCATGTAATTTACACAGGGATTACATTATTTGCTAAATGCAAAGTAACACACACACACACACACACACACACAATGATGGGGTCTAAATTGGTTGTTACCACTCAAAGATCTTGGAGTCATTGTGGACAGTTCTCTGAAAATATCTGCTCATGGTGCAGCTGCAGTCAAAAAATCTAACAGAATGTTAGGAAACTTTAGGAAAGGGATAGAAAATAAGACGGAATTTATTTTAAGCTGCCCCATGTTAGTTTTTTAAAATCCTTGATGGGGAGATATCTGGTTATATTCAGAAATTCCTCTATGAGCCTGAAAGGTATCTACACTCTGATCGCTTTTCAGGAAAGCATCTCTATTCAGTACAGAATTTAGGCTTAAGTGCTCTCGTGAATCAGGACCTTTGATACAATCAGACTCTTAAGGTCTCCACTACCAAGTCTGGTCAGCTGTGTAATCAAGCTCTGTGGCTTCCCATTTGGAAGCTGCTGTAACTGGTCATCCAGCTAAGGCCTCCTCTCCCCACTTTGTGGAAACAACATCAGACAACACTGCTTTTCAGATGTGTTTTGGTTATTGTTGGCCCCTGTATAGATGCACCCTTTGTTCTCCCATGTGATTTTTTTTTTTCTAATGTCACGTCCTGAGTCTGTTCAATATTTTCTTGGGTGTATTTTGTTTGAGCTTTTAATTATAACATTTTTAATTGAACAGCAATCTGCACATTTCAGTTGAGGTATTTTTCTTTTTATAAAATAAAGCATTATGGGGTGGGAGGGCCGGGAGAGGAGTGTATATATAATGGCCAGGTAGTGCTTGGCTTAAGACGCTGAAGTCTGGCTAGCTACTAGCAAAGAACTACAGGAGGAGTTAGCCTATAGCTCAGTTGACAGACATGTGGCTTATCAGAGTCCAGGGTTTGGTTCTCTTTCCCCCTCCCCCACATATTTGGCATAGATGATCCTAGTGTTAGATCAATGGCTCTACAGATGCCTATAGTATATTATAGGATAAATACAGGACCAACGTACATATGCATGCCACTTTCCTAGCTCTAGGTTAAACATTTTTAAGGCAGTGAAGGAGTTAATGTAGCAGAGAGGATGCACAAATAAGTGTTGGAGATGTCTGAATGTGTCTCTCCTGCCTGCCTTGGCAATTGAACTCAGCATTGTACCTTACTGCACATAGCAGCTGTACAGCTACAAGTATAGAAACATCCAGCTACCTGGGGCTTGATATTCCACTTTACTTTCATACATCATTTACAATAACTGTAGCTACAGCAGTCCCACCCTGTCAGCATAGATATCTCCTTACCAGGAAAGAAAGAGATTTCTTTTTTAATAGCCTTTCCATTGTGCATTTTCATTTGAATACCATTATCAAGTAGCTGCCTTAGCAACTTCAAATGTGTTGCCAACAACTCAACCTTGCTCTGACATTGCCTACGTGTTTTCTTCTCTCCCTTTCCTCTGCCTATTCCCATCAGCTGCTAGACTATAGCTCCCTTTGAAAAGCATCCAACATCATGGCGGGGGGGGAAATCACAATAAGAGGAAGTTGGCTACAACAAATTCTAGTGGTTCCATCCACCGCAGACTCTTCTGGTTTGTGAACGGAACGGGATTTCGAGGGCCATGCAGCCATATCTGGTGCTGCTGCTCAGTCAAAGGTCAGTAATGTGCCGCCTACCGCAAGGATACTCAAAGAATGTGATAGCACCACTCTGCTAGCTACCAACCGAGCAACGAATAACAAAGGGCCAAAGGCCCACATGCCTTCCTCTGCTACCTCCACCACACTGGAAAAAGACCATTTTAAAGAGGACAAATACTGAGTAAGACTCCAGGAATTGGTCCCACAGAGATGACTAGAGTCAATGTGCATTACACTACTTATTTTATTCCCTTGTGATTCCAGCCAGAAGAGACGGAATTGTTTATGGGAACATGGCAAAAAAATTGATAACATTGACTTTTAGCATGCTTACAGAACATCGCTGGCCTCCCCTCCCTTCTGTTTCTTCAAATCCGTGTTATAGACCACTAAGAAGTGGATTCTAAGCTAAACCATATCCTTGCCTCAAGGAAAATGGAGCCTTTCGTATCCAGGGTAATGGCTTCATTCCAACCTATTGACTGATAACAGACATCATCTGAGCAAGGTTTAGTGATCTGTGTGAAATATGGTCTCAACCCAATTACTAGGGGAGAGAAATCCATATCTACCCATTTAAGGTATTTATAAGGCACTTTTCACAGTGGTATCTAAGCTGAAACACAAACATCACCACTGCAGCCACCATTCTTATTAGTTCCACTCCTGTTGTCCATTTAATGTTCTGTGGGCATACTGAGGTCTTCAGTCTCCAGGACTATCCAATCAGTCACCTTCTACAACCACTATAAAACTCTGGGAGGGGAAAAAACCCAAAGGAAATATCCTAGATTTACATTCAGGTAGGTGACAACTTGTAATGACGAGGGCTATTATAACAAGGTAGCTTGGCCCTTAAAGGGCCAGAGGTCTACAGCCCTGGTCAATTACAGCTGGAAAAGGAATGATTATAAAAAAACAGCAATGGCTCAGCTGAGAGGGGACTGCAGGAAGGGAGAGTCTCCTACAGTGCTTCCTGAGGAAGGAAGGCTGCAGCTGCTAAGCCCTAGGAGTTATGACTGAATAGAAAGCCCTAGCTGGAAGATTTTTTCCTTCTGTGAGACTGTGGTCATTTGGACAACAAATGAAGCCCAGAATGAAAAGCTAAAGACTAATTTGATATAGCTGATGATTCCCCAGCTGCATCAAAACTACAGATACCAATCGACTCATGTTGCCAGGCGTCACAGGCCAGGGGAGGCTAGCCTCCCCAAACAGCCCTGCGGAGGGGGGGGTGTGGCCTGGTGGGGGAGCTCTGGACTCTGGCCTGGGAGGGGGCGGGGGAGGGATTTTGGGCAGAAGGGGCAGGGTCAGAAGCTAGCCTCCCTGAGCCCGTGGTTCACGGGCCGTCCATGCTTACAAATCACATGTGCAGACACTTGATGCTAAAACATCCATCATTCCTTTCACCCTGCCCTCCCTGGCTTGCTTTACCGCCTTTCCCAGCTACGCTGGATTTTAAGGCCCAGTCCTACAAAGATGCACATGCATGCTTTACTTTAATAAGCTAGTGAATAGTCCCACTGAATTCAATGTGAATTTAATTTAGCCATGTGACTCTAGCCCATAGTGCATAGTCTACATTGCAAAACACCACCACCAACAACCACTACCAGCAAATGCTGCAGGGAGACTCAGAGCCTATCTCAGGTGCCTTGGGCTCACACTACAGGATTAACAATAGCCGCACATATGTTCTGCCTCGGGCTGGAACCTGGGTTCTGAGACCCCCACCCAACACAGGGTTTCAGAGCCCCGGCTCCAGCCTGAAACAGAATCACTATACTCTTTTGGGCTCCTGGGGCTCACGCCACAGGGCTAAAGTCAGTTGACCCAGGCTCTGAGCCTCACTGCTCTGGGTGTTTGGTGTTTTTTTTTTTTTTTAAACGTAGACATACCCCAGTAAGAGAGTATCCCTGTGCTGAGTGGCTTACAGTCTCATTACAATGCAGTAGAGAAAATGGGGAAGGAGGATGAGAATAACAAGAACATGTGGTTATAGAGAAAGATGAGCTAGATGGCTTTGAATAGGGCTGGCCAGAAAACAAGAATTCCAATCAGAGAGAACATCCCCCATCAGTAGCCTGGGAGTCTAGGCTGGGGAGACTCAGGTTGAAGTCACTGCTCTGCTCTGCCTCAACCAGTGAGTTCATTTCTCCTGCTGGAGCTGGTCCACTTTGTATAACTCATTTAATGTTCATCGGGCTAGAAATCAACACCAACTGTGTAGCCCAGTTGTTAGGAGCACTCACCTTGTACATGTGGGAAACCTGGGTTCAGGTCCCATCCAGAGCAAAAAGTGGAAGTCAGAGCTCCCATATCCCAGGAAAGTGCCTGGCTGAACCAGGCTGTCTGCTATTCAGGGCTCTGTCTGGCCAGAAATTCCATCCTGAGACAACTTCCCAGTTAAACATGTTTTGTTGGAGAATTCCTGACCAGCTTTAGTTTGGAATCAATCAATGGCACTAAAATAAATTGAGATAAACAAAAATTTAGAGAGCAGAACAGTAGATTATTCTTGGATAATAAACCAACACACTCAGACAATCCTAGTACAAGCTAGGGGCGGGGCCATTATTGCAGAAGGTGGGAAGATCCTTTTGTACTAAAGACAGCTATTTATTCTGTGGTTGATAAATTATTTGCCAACTTTGTCTAATACTGACATTTTGGCGTTATCCATTCAAAATAATTTCAATTATTAACAAACATACATACATAAATATACATATATAAAGGAAGTAAAAACTAGAAATACGGAACAACATATTCCACCTCTCATTGTTCTGTTTTTCCCAGGAGTCTGATGGAGAAAAAGTAATTCTCAATAATTTCCTTCCCCCCTGCTTTAAATTAATTCAATGAAAGGTAACCAATACAATTGCATGTTTATTAATTCATAATGTATACCAGCAATTTCTTGTGCAAAGTCATGTAATTTAGTTACAGGATCTCTATTTTCCCCAAATAGGGCATCGTTATCTGTCATATTTTATAATAGCACCATCTTTCTTCCATTACAGAAATTACTTCAATCTGATTCCAGTTTTCTTGAGGCACAGCACAGGTAAAAAGCTTGCTCAGCATTCATTAAATAGTTTTAAACTTGGCTCCTGGACAACTGGTGCTTAAATTTTAACCTTTGTGAAGGGCTACTCATTCCAGAGAGACCATCCACCTCCAAAGTTGTTCATATCAGTGTTTTGCCCAAAGTTCAGCCAGCATTCCTTGAGGCATATGACTGCTTTCTTAGATATGGAATGTATGTTCTGAAGCACGTAGGTTCAACCTTTTCTTAGTATGTATGCAGTTAGGGGATGATCAAAAGCTCCCTGAAGCCAGTGAAAAAGACTCCCATTGGCTTTGGATCAGGCCTGTAAAGATATCATTTGTGCCCCTTCTTTCAAAAGATTGAGGAGCAGAGCTGGCTAAACATGGCAGAAACTGTTTGTGAACATTCTTTCAAATCCTAAGTGGCTAATGAATTCATCACAGTGAATAAAACTAGGCACAACCATTTCCACCAATGAGGGGTGGGTGTTTTGTTTTTGTTGTTGTTGTTGTTTTTTTTTGCATGAATACTTTCACCTCACATACAAATATTTTACAGGTGCATTCACTATTTTCTACTTTTTATTTGTTCTCTCAATCAGGGAACAGAAACAACCCTATGTGACTTAGTGACCACTCCCAAATAGGCCAACTCCCCATCCCATGAACAACCCTTTGAAGACAAAATTTGCAGCCAAACGATTTGATGAATCTTCATAAACACATGTGCAGAAATCAGGATTGATTCGTGAACCAAGAAAAGGAAGGATAATTCATCTCACAACTAAAAATCTGTATTTAGGAGTGTCTCTGCACACTACAGCTGTGCAAAGAATTTGCACCACCTGCTCCCAACTCAGTGATAAAGCATGTTTGGATCTGTTTTTAGAAAAGAAAAATGTTTTGGAAATTCTGCTTTGTCCTCAAGAATTTTACCATTTACACAAGAATGAATTTACCATCATGAGGATAAGGGTTGGTTGGGTTAATTCTTGAAAAAGTATAGCTTGTGCCAGACATAAATTATAAAATGTTGCCCTTGGGTAAATTCATTAATTCTCCCTCTGGCTTCTGAAAAATATTTGCATGTATAAACACAGGATGGAGGTAATACCGAAAATCTTATAGTGCTATAGGAACTGCCATACTGACGCAGATTGGAAGTCCATCTAGACCAGCATCCTGTCTGGTCCCAATAGTAGCTGGCACCAGTTGCTTCTGAAGAAGGTGCTATCATCCAGTTCTGCTCCTTCCATCTCAACTAACGATATATCAGAAAGAGAAGTGCTTCTGAAATGGACAACAGAAGAATGGAGGGAGATTTCTTTCTGAAGGGAAAGATTAGGCCTGCTTAGTTTAGAAATGAATCGGAGGACACGTCATGGAACTAATAAGCTTTGCTTAAAGACAATATAAAGAAAATAAATGGGTCTTACTACATAAGAACAAGGGGACATTTGATTAAACTGAAAGGCAGCAAATCTCAAATGGATTAAAGGAAGCTTCTCGCACAAGGTGAAATTTAACCCTGATTAAGTGAGCCAGCCTGAGTCCACACTCTGCTTAATCCTCTAGCCTTATTTTGAGGGCTTACATGGGACTTCAGTGGTGCACAGGCTTTATGCTGGCCCTCTGCACGGGGTGGTCTCTATCCACAATGCACAATTAACTTGTGGGACTGTCACTCCAAGGTAACATCAAGGAAAAGAGTTTGGCAAGATTTTTGACAGCATTGGATATTAGTGTGGATAACAAGAACATGCAGAGTTTCATCTGCAAGGATTAAAAAAATGGAAAGTCTGGAAGGGATATAAACCCCCAATCTTCAGGGCATAAACCAAATTCTAGTGAAAGGGGGTCAGGAAGAAACTTTCCCGGGGGTCAAGTTATTCAACAGTTGCCTACAACAGGGTTTCATTTGATGTTGGCCATGGTCAGAGACAGGACACTGGACTATATGGGCACTGGGTCTGTGTTGATATGGAAATTCCTCTGATTATTAGCCCTTGGACTTCATCAGAAAGGGATTCTACAATCCAGATACTTCCTGGTCCCCAAGAAAAAAGGAAGGTGGAGACAGATTCTGGACCTTTGGATTCTAAACACTTTTATTCACACTGAGGGTTTTAAGATGGGCATCCTAGCAGTGATCATTCCATCACTAGATCCTGGGAACTGGTTCATTACTCTTGACCCCCAGGATACCTACTTTCATGTAACCATATACCCATGCACCGGTGCTTCCTCAGATTCGTAGTGGGCACTGAACACTTACTGGGTCTTGCTCTTTGGTCTATCAGCTGCCCCAAGGATCTTTACAAAGGTCCTCTGTCATCGCAGCTCAACTTTGGTGGTCAGGGATAATAATCTTCTCTTATTTGAATGACTGGCTCCTCAAGAGATGTTGTTTTCTCAAGGTACAGTCTGCTACTAAGAAGACTCTAGCCCCTTTTCACTTCCTAGGTGTTTGTTTCAATATAGAGAAATTCACTTTGATACTTGTACAACACACAGACTTTATCAGGGCCACTCTAATTCTGTGGCAGCCGAAGTGTACTGTACCTAGCTGCAGACAGGTTTGCCATGATGTCCAGCCTGTTGGGAGTGTAAGATGGGAAACCAAGTCACAAATCCACCCAATTTAGGCTTAAATCAATTTTTGCCTTTACTTATATATCACACAGAATTATTGTCACATACTGTCTGAACGTATATTTCAGACAAATAACGAACGAAATGGAATAGGTAAATGGTCCCAAGTTACTGCATTTTGGGGCACTGGAAAGTCCTTCCACCTTCCATGAAGGTCGACACTTCCTCTGATTTTCTGGTCTGGTCCTTCAGTTTCTGGTCTGATGTTTTTCCAATTTGGGCGCATGTTCACTTGGATTCTGATACATTTTCACATTCTCTATTACTCAGCTTTTCTCCAGTCAGCATTTACCACATTACCCACTGCTACTTTTATGTAACCTGTACATTATGCATGCACAAGCCTCAAGCACCCAACTTTTGCATTCTTGCTGTTGGTTTTGGAGTTTCTGTCTCATGTTGTTCTGTGTCACCCGGGTCCTGGGCTTTCTCAGAAAAAGGGTGTTTAAATTTATCTTATTTACATCTTCCAACATGACACGTTACTTATTTTGTCAGCAATTATACCATTTTAAACAAATCATCAATTTATATCAGAGAAGAACGGACAAAATTATTCTCACGCCAGGCAAGGCCTTCACCTAAGTGTTACCTTATCTATATTAATTCAACATCCATAATTAGATTATTAAAGTACAGCTATCAAAGTTTTTAGTCTTACTATTAGCAATCCTTCATTTTCTACTTCAGTGTACAAATGTTATCCTGTTCTACCCCTTAATCGATTGGTGGGGGAGGGGCCTTGAATACAACACTAAAATCAACCATGTGATTGAGTATTTGTAGAATCCATGCCTTATACTGCAAGCTCTTCCAAGGACAGATCTTGTCAATTTATTTGTGCTATAAAAATAGCACACTTGGTGTGCTCTGTAAATAATAATAGAAAGTGGAGCATTCTTTAATCTTAGGCAAGTATCAACTTAAAGAAGAAATCCCCTTAATGTTCTGGGTCCAATCTTCTTCTTGAGCCAGAGACGGGGAAGTATCAGAACTTGCTTACTAATGGAGAGATACTGTTCTAAATCGTATGAGTTTTACTGCAGCAGAAACTGCGGTATCCCTTTTATCTTGATTAAAATTTTCTTGTCCTTTTCCCTGTTTTCTTTGCTTGGACAGAGAGTGTTTGATATCCTTTTCTCTTTCTACAGCAAGAAAGGGCAAAAAGGGGTTATTGTTTTAATAGGGTTTAGGGGAAATAAGCCAGGGGTTTTAGGAGGAGGGCTGTAAGAAGAATATGGCAAAGTGAAGAGGGCTGATTATCTGAAGTCAAAGGGAGAGGAGCTGGGGGGAAGATAGAATTGTCAATCAGGACTTCATACCCAAGTACCTCTTCTAGATCTAGATTATTCAAGTGAGAGCCCCTAGCCCAGCTCAGTGCTTATTAAGGTGTAACGGCAGATATTGCAATTCTTGAACTTGTAGGTGTTAATTAAATCTATTTTCTTAAATGAAACTTTAAAATAGAAACGCATGATTCTTGAAATATAAATCAGTACCAGCCTGGTTCTGTCCCTTCTCCCTATCCTAAGCCATTATTCCTCTGAAGATCAGGTTTCCTGCACTGCAGCTATTGTGTGAAGATAATGGGGTATGGAACCTTCCTTACCAGTCCCGTGGGACATTCCCTCCCTCCAGCTGATCTTATAATGCATGTTATTGGTAGCAGCCTAGCTACCCTACATTAGTCTTTAGTTCCTCTAGAACTCTTGGGTTAATCCTGTCTGTTCCAGATGCTTTGTTGCAGCTTCATTTCCGCAATATTCCATCACTGCCATTCAGAAAATACTTCTGACAGTGACTCACCTGTAAAGAGTACCCTTTGTAGAGGTATCTTCCCCTGTCTCTTGAAGTGCTAAAGAGTGCTAAACAACTCTGCATTCTCCATATTCTCTGTGATTTCTCCATTCACAGCCTGGTGGTGTACATACACTGACTCTCATAGTTTCTTCTTACTTCTAATGTACTTAAAGAATTTCTCATTTGTTTTTGGCTATTTGTCCATTAGATTCCCCCTTCACCCATTCGATGTCTCACTTGAGTATGCATTCTGTTCCACTGACACTAGGGGTGGATTTCCATTTTAATAAACTCTTCTAACTTTTCCATTCAACCACACTGTTTTTAACTTTTTCCATTTGATGGTACTGCAGACCTTCTTGGACTCTAATGTGGCATCTTAAGCAGCTTCCATGCTGCTTCTAGGAATTTTAATTTGCTAACATTGCCCCTTAGGCTGATTCTAACTTCATGGTATTGGGGCGGGAGGGGGAGGGAATCTCCTCTCTAAAAATTAACATCACAAGACCTAGTTTGCTAATACATGTCATCCTGATATCAATGGGGCCATGAGAAATATGTCCTGCAATGTTAAAATGCCAGTTGCGTATCATGACATGTTTGCTATCATTATAATAAAAAACAGTCAAATATTTGGCATGGGAACTATATATATACATATATATGCTCACTGGTGTGAGATATGGGATGTATTTTAGGATAGAGCCATTTTCATCTCATGAGATCGGTGGAGTTACACCAGGGATTATTACACATATACCCAAAAGCCCTAACTAAGTTTGGGGCCTGCATTGTGCTAGATGCTGTACAAACACACAGCAAGAGAATTTACAGTCTAAATAGATTTAAGGGGTTCTATATCAGTGAGGCAGGGGAAAGAATGTTTTCTATTAGTATTTATCATGGTAAGATTCAGTTGTTGCCTTTGTAGTTATTGGGAATTCTGCAGCAAATCCCACAGCTCTACAGGCACAAAAACACCCCCACGTTTATCAAAAGCTGCTGCAGCATTGAAGCTTATGCTGAATTGGCACAGAATACTGGAACTCACCCCTCTGCCTCCTGGTTGACTGGTGGTCCCTTTGTCTCAAGCGCTAACGTCCATGCCTATGGAAATATCCACAAACACCCACAGAGTTTGGAAGAGGTGCACGGCCTACAGTCTGCCTACAAGAAGTGAAAAGCAATAGGCCAGCAACATTTCTCGATGCTCATCCTATTTACTTTGGTTCTTAAGTAGACTCTAACATACATTTGAAAACGTCAGTGGCTGGCCACCCACGAACTCAGGGGCAGATTAAAAATAGTTGGCACCATCCTATGTATTCTTTTTAAAGTAGACTGTTTATTATTCTATGCAAGTCCACAGAGGATACAAAGATCCCAGTTGAATATAACTTTTCTCAATTCAGTTATTATGCTAGCAGTTGAGATCTGGGTCCCATTGTGCTAGGTGCTGTACATACACATTCTATGAGACTCTGTCCTAAATAGCTCGCAATTTAAGTAGTCAAGAAACAATATATCTCAGTTTCTACAGATGGGGAACTGAGACTTAGTAAGACCAAGGCCCTGATCCTACAAAGACTGGGGAGGCAGAAACATGCTCCCATATGGAACCGCATTGACTCTAATGGGACTTGAGTTGAGTACAGGGATCTACTTGTACAAATTAAATTGCAGGACTGGGGACTAAATGACGTGCTCACAGTCACACACAAAACCTGTGGCAGAACCTGGAATTGAACCCACCTCTCCCAAGTCTCAGGCCAGCCCCTTAACCACAGGCCTCAGTATTAGCCAGTTATTACTTACCATCACTATTAGCCAGTTGCAGGTGCACCAAGGGAGCTTCCCACCAGAACTCTTTAGCTCCAGTTCAACAGCCTAATTACAGAGCTTCAGTGTCCCCCAGGAAGTATAAGAAATGTCTAACAGTGACAAGACTCTCTATTCCAGTCCAATACCCTCCACTGTGATCTCATGTCAGTCCTGAGGATTTAGCACACTAGTGATCCTTACTAAACCAAGAAAGGACCACTAGTGAGTTGAACTATACTGAAAACACTGCCTGAGTATGCATTTAGAAGACGACAAGTTTATAATGGAGGATTAGCTTTATTAATTTTAGCCAGAATAGGATTAAGATGTCCTTATGACACTTAAACAAACAAGCAAAAAAGGGACATCTGTTAGGGAAATTTTCTGCAAGATGTAACAGATATGTTTTGTTATTGAAAAACATCTGGGAAGCATTTTAAGATTTAATTATTTAGCACATCTCACTGCAGAAGAAACAGCCCCACAGATTTACTGAACCAAAAATAGCAATTTCAAATTGCATTTGAAGTCAGCTGCCAATGGAATAGTGGACACACATTTTTTCAGAATAGGATATAAGGCAGTTCTGAAACTGGTCCAATTCAAGTACTGTACATTAAGCAGAGGGAAATTTGGGTTGAGCATCCAGAACAAATTGCAAATAATTGCCCCCAAAGGAAAGGATGGAAGTCCCAACACCTGGGTCATTTAAAAGAGTGTATGGCAAAGCACTGGTGAATATGTTATATAGGGAAGCATTCTTCTGACAGAAAGATGGACTAGATGATCTAAAATCTCTTTTCCATCGCTAATTTCTGATTTATTGATTAAGAAA
This sequence comes from Eretmochelys imbricata, assembly GCF_965152235.1. Classification (NCBI taxonomy): domain Eukaryota; kingdom Metazoa; phylum Chordata; order Testudines; family Cheloniidae; genus Eretmochelys; species Eretmochelys imbricata. Next base: position 20,594,357 of record NC_135573.1, read on the forward strand.
CTTCCTCTGCATTTCAGATTATATTGTAGAAATCATGTGCTATCACCATGTACTCAGACATGAATTTGGGGAGAATGCCATATGGGATCACATATCTTATTAAACGGGCAATTTATAGAATCATAGAATCATAGAATATCAGGGTTGGAAGGGACCCCTGAAGGTCATCTAGTCCAACCCCCTGCTCGAAGCAGGACCAATTCCCAGTTAAATCATCCCAGCCAGGGCTTTGTCAAGCCTGACCTTAAAAACCTCTAAGGAAGGAGATTCTACCACCTCCCTAGGTAACGCATTCCAGTGTTTCACCACCCTCGTCGTGAAAAAGTTTTTCCTAATATCCAATCTAAACCTCCCCCACTGCAACTTGAGACCATTACTCCTCGTTCTGTCATCTGCTACCATTGAGAACAGTCTAGAGCCATCCTCTTTGGAACCCTCTTTCAGGTAGTTGAAAGCAGCTATCAAATCCCCCCTCATTCTGCTCTTCTGCAGACTAAACAATCCCAGCTCCCTCAGCCTCTCCTCATAAGTCATGTATTCTAGACCTCTAATCATCTTTGTTGCCCTTCGCTGGACTCTCTCCAATTTATCCTCATCCTTCTTGTAGTGTGGGGCCCAAAACTGGACACAGTACTCCAGATGAGGCCTCACCAATGTCGAATAGAGGGGAATGATCACGTCCCTCGATCTGCTCGCTATGCCCCTACTTATACATCCCAAAATGCCATTGGCCTTCTTGGTAACAAGGGCACACTGCTGACTCATATCCAGCTTCTCGTCCACTGTCACCCCTAGGTCCTTTTCCGCAGAACTGCTGCCTAGCCATTCGGTCCCTAGTCTGTAGCGGTGCACTGGATTCTTCCATCCTAAGTGCAGGACCCTGCACTTATCCTTATTGAACCTCATCAGATTTCTTTTGGCCCAGTCCTCCAATTTGTCTAGGTCCTTCTGTATCCTATCCCTCCCCTCCAGCGTATCTACCACTCCTCCCAGTTTAGTATCATCCGCAAATTTGCTGAGAGTGCAATCCACACCATCCTCCAGATCATTTATGAAGATATTGAACAAAACCGGCCATTTATCATGGAAAACAGCCAACTACAGACACCAGAAAAACCCAGCTTCCACACAGCTTGAGTCCCAGCTTCATTTGCCATATTTATCAGTGCCCACACTCTGTTGGGAATGTTGTACAGCACACAGAGACATATAGTGGCTGACCAGTACATTGCAAGTGAACAAATTATTACAGAGAGGAGAACAAGTAGTATTAATTAGGCTTGTTTGTCTCTGATTAAATGGATATAAATATGGGAAGTATGAAGTGTGTATAATGGTGAAATTAGACAAAATTTTGGCAATGCAAAAGTTGCTAAAAGTTGACAGGATAGGGATGGGAAAATTAGTTCTGTGCATCCAACTCAAGAACCTAATTCTACTCCAGGACATGGAAAGGCACTGTCACTCCAATGGAAATTGTGTATGCATATTAGGTAGCAGAACCTGGCAAGAAGGGCCTAATATGGGAACTGGAAAGGCAGAATGGAGAAAAAACAACTAAGTAACAATAGTTTTCTCTCCTCTTGAAGATCTACTATGGAACTAAGAATTTGCCACTTCAGCATAAACTCCCACTGTTCTTTACCTTTACTGATCTTTGCTTTGCTCCTAGCCACCTCGCTTACTGCATTTGACTTTGGACTTAGCTATGATTTTTCTCATGATCTTTTTAAAGTGTTTTCATGAAAAGTATTTCCTTCAAGCCCAGAGGAAACAAAACAAAAACTGCCACACAGTCAAGAGTTACTAAACAGGGTTCAGCCTTTGTCCAACTATGAAGCAGAGAAGCAGTCTTGAAGACTGGGACTTTCATCAGGAGCTCTGAGATTTGGGGGTCCAACTGAAATAGGCGCTCAAATGCTATTTAAATTCCTTCGGCTAAGAACCTACCATCCCCACCCTCCATTCCAAGAGGTGAGGCATGAGGGTAGACACTACTGTTGTAGAATTGAGCTTCTTTCTGCATCAGGAGACTGAAACAAACTTGTCACTGTTGATGGGTAATATCACTGTAATGTAGTTTATCTGTCAAGAGCCTGGACTGCTTTCTCGTGTGTGTGTGGAAGAGACAGATGACTCTAGATCTAAAGCATTCCCTTGATATGTTTCTTTACCACATAACTTCAGTAATAGGATGCATATTGGATACCTATACTATAAATATGGATTAAGCAGCAAACAGATCAAGTACTTTAAGTATCCTGAAACAGCTATCTTGCTAATGCCAATCTCCTGCATCTGAAACAATGCACCTGTATTAGCCCTAGAAACACAACTGTAAGAGCAATGGACCTGACATAACACAATGCAAAATGACATGTCACATTAAAGGAGCACTTTGTTTTCATCTGAGGATTCAAAGTGTCGGTGGCGGCCCATTTACTACATAATCCATGAACGGAAACCTTGTGAGCTTCGCAAATCACATTTTCTTCAGAAGCCACCAACGCTTTTTCTTCCAATTGTCTTAATGTTGACTCTAAAACAGACTAGATGCTGTCAATAGATTTGGACTGATGTTGCGAAGATGATGTAAGTACCTAACAGGAAATAACATTCCATCTGATAAAGTAGCCTGTATTACATGTACTCTCACATTTTGATTTTAATGAAAAATCCTGGATTTGGAGTAGTGTCTCAGCATCTGGGTAGGATTTATGCACTTACCTGTGTTTTGTTCATTATTATAATTTCAGTCGCAGTATGGAATTAAAACATCACGTGCAACCATTTGTTCTCCATTCTTCTTTACAGCCAGATGTGCCAAACTTCTGGAGCTTTGCATTAAACCTTCTAATCCTCTTTTATGTTGCTACCCAGCTGTAATCCATTGTATCTCTGCGGTACACCTGTATTTGTTTTAGATCTGTGATTTAGCACGGATTTTTTTTTCTGTTGACATAAGTACACTGGAGACCCTAGTAACAGCTCACATATCTCTGGGGTAATATGCACGCACACACACACAAAAGAGAAAGCTATGAATACAGCGCTGCAAAATATCTGATGTCATTTTGGGGTATGTCTACATATATGGCTACCCCACAACCCCCAGCACAGATATAAACAGCAGTGTACACAATCAGGCACTGCTTAGGCAAGCAAAGACACATCTGAACCCTGTGGATATGTACCCTACAGGGCTCTCTACTCCCCCATCTATACTGCTATTGTTAGTAGTGTAGTGTCCCACTGCATCCTCACTGCTAAAGTCTTTCCCCACCTCAGGGAGCTGCCGGAGTCTTACCCTGCAGCGGGGAAAGCCTCCAGCAGGGAGAAGGCAAGGAAAAAGGTTCCAGCAGCTCCCCACTGCCAAGTGTTTCCCCACTGCCTGCCACCTGCCAGAGCCTTTCACTGACACGTGTAACTGCATGCTGCAGTGTGGACGCAGCCTGCTTTTCACTGCATCATGTACTCACACATGCCCTGTACACCACTGCAAGAGGTGTGCAGGATGGACATACCCTAAATGTCATGTGGAATTTTCTAATTTATGGTCGCACTTAATATTAAGGGTATATTTAAAAATACTTAATGATTAAGAGATGTTTCAATAAATGGTAAATCAATTATTATAGACTGCTGCAGAATCCATCAGGACACCTATAATCATGGCTTAAGACCATCTATAACCCCTTCTACTGACATGACTATAATCATCTATAAACATATATTCATATCAGTAACATGCTTATAACACCTATTAATCATTTATTAAATTTTTATAAATAATGCACCCTTAATTCAAAGTGTGGCCAGACTCATTTTGCCCGCTGCCTACTGTGTTTTAAATGTCATTACTATAAGTTTAGAACATTTAAGCACGGGAGCTCAATTTACTAAAGCATAAATCAAAACCAATTGTCACTATCTCTGGTATGGGCAAGTAGTGCATTGAACACTATTTCTCCCCCCGCACCCCCATCCCCCCCGATAAACTTGCTCATAGAGCAATGTTTTCCTGATAAACAATGAAGCCTCTCCACCGTTTTCAGCAAGTGATAGCCCATTTATTTCCTGTGCGTGTGTGTGCAGACAGATACAATGACATGAGCATTAAATTCTGTTAGGCCCACTTACTCTTAATGCTGTCCTGGAATGCACATTCAGTAGTATAGCAGGCTAAGGTCAGAGCATACTCATCCAAGTCCTTATCAGGCTTGATCATGTGAGCTTGCAAGCTCTATGGGAGTCACAGCGGAAGGTGGGAGCATTGCCTATAAACCATATTTTAAATCAATTTTGAGGGAATTGGAATAATCATTGAGCAGGGAAGAAGTTCAGCAGAGAAATATGGTCCTAATGATTTGACGTTGACAACTGTTGACTATGAAACAGGAACTTACCCAGATGTAAAGTTCTTACATTCCTGATCTGGAGAGTTTCCAAGTTAATACCACTGAGAACCAGCTGAAGGGCCTTGATGAATTATAGTAATGAATTATAATTTAACGCTCTGTGGCAAGAACTGGGACAATCGGTAATGAAGAACATGATTTCAAAGTATTCTGGTGTTAGTTGGAAAGCTCTTTCGCATTGTACTAGCCATTTCTTCTACCCCAGAGAATGATTAGATGGCATTTTTCAGCATTATACAACACTCAGAATAATGCAGCAGAACTGCCTGTTGAGTGCCCCAGACAGAATGGTAATTGGCTCACTATGTATCAGGCACTGTTTGTCTCCCCTTTGTGTTTGAGGCTGGGCAGTAGCCAAAAAAAAAAAAAAAAAAAAAGAGAGAGAGAGAAATGTACAGCACAACACAGCTGACATGAACTGCATAACAAACAGAAGCAGAAGTGCCTTATTACAGAATAAATGTAAGGGTGGTTGGAGCAGAGAAAAAATCAAAACTACAAAACCCAACAACTCCAAACCAGAAGGACCAGGAGACAGAGAAAGGCACACTCTGTAGGGTCATAAATAAAGTAGCATTTGAAAATCACTAGAGCATACGAATCATGAGCGTCTCTGGTCTGGAGATCCCTTGCAGGCATCGACCACAGTGAACACGATCCAATGAATGTTATGGTTTCCAGTGAGATATTGTTGACACCTGGGATGCTTGAAGCAAATCTGAGGCTCTTTCCAGCACTATCTGATGGATTCACTATGACCTCCCATCCACCATGTGCCCCCGTCTCCTATCTATGATCAGCCCAAGTTCAGTTCCATTCGAAGGGAGGGAGAGGGGGAGGAGTAGGGAACGTGCCAAGAACTACTCTGTGTTTTAGCTTGTAATTGATTTCGCTTGTCGATGATGGACCTCTCCGAATTCAGGATGCGTCAGACTTATAGAAAAGGTTGGTTTGGGTTATGGCATGAGGCTAGCATGCTCTAGGCCAAGGATGCTATTAAAGCTATGGAATATTTTGAAGGATACTGGCTTCTGAATTTTCTGGACTGCTATATTTTTTCCTTTCTTTATTATTGGTAGCAGTAAAAAAGTGCTCCTGGAGGATCCAACCAAGACTGGGGCCCCACTGTACATGTAGTAGACAGTACATGCCCTAAAAAAGCTAACAGTCTAAACAGCTGTGACGGACAATGGGTGGGAGGGGAAACAGGCACAGAGAGGTAGAGTGACTTGCTCAAGGTTACGCAGTAAGTCAGTGGCAGAGCAGGGAACTGAGCCCAGATTGCCTGACTCTTAGACCAGTGTCCGTGACGTTATGTTGCTTGGCACTGTTCAGTTTTGTGATTAAATGTGAACATTTAAATATAAGGAAGTTGCTTTAGAAACAAAGAGAAGGCTCTGAGATTTGCATAAATAATACCAGCTCTTATGTACTGCTTTGCATCAGCAGATCTCAAAGTATTTTGGTTGGCATAAAGTGGGGATAAAGACACTTCTCTCCTTTGTAATCTGTGTTCCTATGAGCTGCATCTACACGTGCACAGAACTCCCATGAAGACAATGGACGTTGTGTGCATAGGGACTACTGAATGGAGCCTCTAGCAATTTCAGCCAATGACACCATACTTGATGGGGCTTAAATGCTTCAACAAGACACATACTGTTAGGGTGCTGAATTCAGCATCTTGTTCTGTGTTTGTACAGCACCCAGCACAATGAGGTGCTGGTCCATGACTAGGACTCCTTTGTGCTTCTGCAACACAAAAATGAATAAATAATAATAGAAAACTCATGTTTGGGCCCCAAGAAATTATTTGCAGTCTCAGATACAGAATTTTTTACTCAGATTTAAAATTAAGACCCCTGCAAACATTTGGGGATCTCTTTGGATGCAAAACATTATATAAATTCAAGACATTATAATATTAATAGCCAATCCATTCACTCACATCATGAGGACTCCCTATCTCACAGTTATTATCTATGACGGATGACCATAGTTGGATAGTAATTAAAACAAAAGAGATAATTTCTGCTTTGCAGTGCTGCCTATCTAGAGTCAAAAGTTTCCCAACAATGTTGCAGTGAAGTGTGAGTTTGGAAAATGGAGAGTTGTTGATGATGGAACCCAAATTTTCTGATTATGTTTGATATTCAGTGCATTGTCACACACAGAAATTCATGCATAGTTTCCCTAAAAGCAGAAAAAATGGTTTTGCAAATGACTCTCCAATGTTATCTTAATTAAACCTTATAGTTATTTCATAAAAGACCATTTCACTTCTTTGTTTGCTCATTCTTTACATTCCTTTGAAGCCAAAATGGCATTTTTCTTTACCTGTGGCACTGTAATCCTAAAGACCAGGAACAGCATAAAGTTTATTAAAAATTACTAAGAGCCTCTTAGGTAAATAGCAAGAGATGGTTGCCTATGCTGTCAACAAAATTGGAGGCTTTTGGTTGTTTTAAATACTCGTTTAATTTCCAGACACCTACAGAATTTAAACCACAGGACACAGAAGACAGGTTTTCAGGCCAGAGGGAATATATTTTTAAAAAAGCATTTGGAGTTGAAGGAAGGAGGAGACAATGAATAATTATATTTTAGTTTCTCCTCTTTCTGATATTGCTTAGAATCATAGAATCTCAGGGTTCGAAGGGACCTCAGGAGTCATCTAGTTCAACCCCCTGCTCAAAGCAGGACCAATCCCCAATTTTTGCCCCAGATCCCTAAATGGCCCCCTCAAGGATTGAACTCACAACCCTGGGTTTAGCAGGCCAATGCTCAAACCACTGAGCTATCCCTCCCCCCAGCTTGTTGTTGTGACTCACCAACCAGCAGTGTTTCAGTGAGAATTTAGCTATTCTACAGCTGTTCAAGGTTTGCCCACAAGGATGTGATACTAGAATTAAAGAATTAAAATAAGGCCTGGGAGTAATGTGTGGTTTCAGAGTAACAGCCGTGTTAGTCTGTATTTCCAAAAAGAAAAGGAGTACTTGTGGCACCTTAGAGACTAACCAATTTATTTGAGCATAAGCTTTCGTGAGCTTACGAAAGCTTATGCTCAAATAAATTGGTTAGTCTCTAAGGTGCCACAAGTACTCCTTTTCTTTTTGGAGTAATGTGTGACACTCTGCATATTCACATGACTTGGGGTGGGGGGTTAATCTGCAGTGTCAAGAATTATGATGCGCACATTTATATTCCTGTTTTTTTCAAACCTCCCATATTTTCCTGAGCATTCTAATGAGAGCATCAAACTGTAGAAATTATTCTAAATACTCACAGAATTTATTCATAATAGACAACTTCTTCTGTACCCGTTTAATTCCACAGCTCACAAAAAAATATATAAGCTCTCTGGCTAGTAAAATATTTATATATTACACTCCCATAACCTATTGTTTATGAGCCCAAACAGGGAAGATTGCAGCTGGTGACAAAAATTTCATCTAGCTAGTAAGAGAGCAAATTGCTGTTGACTTACTACGTGAAAGCAACCAGAGCAGCACAAATGATTTGTTTAGCAAAATTCTAACCCGTCTGTGAGCTGAAGTGTAATATTCCTACTGGATAGCCCAGATAAATGCTGTGCATTATTACAGTTCAACAGGTGGCCAAACAGCTAGCAAGCTGTGCCTTAAATTTCACAGTAAACCAGGAGAGAAGATAGGATAGTTGCTTGGGTAAAGGTGAAACATGCTAAGCATGATTAAAAATTTAGATTTAATGGATGTCCTTGTCCTATTCTTAGCACCTCTGGAAGAGATATTTCTAGTTGTGATAACATTTACTGATTGTTTTAGTGATATTATAAATCTGTGGAGATGCTTATTAATATGGCCAAGCCCTCCTTCTCTGTGTGTTTTAAAAGGAAGGTCATCTTCCCTGGGGATTGAGATGTTAGGTTTAATGAAGTTATTAAATATGGTACATATATTGTTGTGACAGTCTGTATCCCTATGTGTACCTCTTTTTCAAGGCCATGATAAATTTTGTACAAACTATGCCTTATAAAAGGTATCATCTGAAAACTCATGATTTGCTGATCATTCTTGTCCTGGTAAAATATGCACAGCAATATTGTATGTAAAGTTATAAAATTCTACAGTATGACTTCACTGAGACTTTACAAGTTTTGAAAACAGCCACAAACCAGTTCCTTTGTGACAAAAGGCAAACTGACACCTCAGGTAGGTGTCAACAAAATCAAGTGGACCCTCACCTGATTAAGTGGACATTCTTTGGCAGGAAAAAGGGTGTGAGCAAGAAATTTACATCTTGGCAAAGAAACAGCTGGAGGTTCCCATCCTCACAGGTTTTCCTGTCTCCTGAACCCCAGCTAGAGATGATTCTCAAAGAAGAGGAAAGGTATAAAGAATGGGGGAAAGATGCCCCCAAACTCTCTCCTTTCATCTCTACTCATGGCATTGATAACACTTGAAGGACAAAGGAAGCATCACTGGACTGGGGAGGGATCCTGGCAGAAAGAAATTCAGCCAGTAAGACTGCTAGAACATGTGGTGAGAGACACCTTTGCTTTGAATTCACTTTGCTTGTTAAATTAGGTGTTAGTCGTGTTTTACCTTTTATTTCTTTGTAACCAATTCTGATTTCTATGCCTCATTACTTGTAATCAGTTACAAATCTATCTTTCTGTAGTTAATGAACTTGTTTTATTGTTTTATCTAGACCTTTTTGCAGGGTACAGAAATAGTATGGAGGGCCGGGTAGGGAAGGCTGGGGGAGGCTATGCCTCCCAAAACAGCGAGGCATGGCCTGGCCCCCACCCCCATTCCAGCACCCCAGAACTCCCACCCCCATCCAACCCCCCCCTGCTCCCCACCCCTGACTGCCCCCTGGGACTCGTGCATCCTATCCAAAGACCCCTGCTCTCTGCCCCCTGACCATCCCCCTGGGACACCCGTCCCCTACCCAATCCCCCCTGACCACCACCCCCTGACCACCACCCCCGGCCCCCTATCCAACTCTCCCTGCTCTTCTTGCCCCATGTTACCTGTGGAGTGGGGAAAGGGGGGCTCAGTCCTTTCCCTGTGCATTTCCCCTGCTCATTTGGTTGCTCTCCCTGGCAGTCGGGCAGGGCTCGCTCCCTTTCTGGGCTTGGCTGCTGGGGACAGGGGCCAAGCATGCTGGAGATGGAGCAGGGTCCTGGCTTGCTCTGCCCCTGTCCCCGGAAGCAGGGCCCAGGCCCCTTGACCACCCCCACTGCAGCCCTCCCTGCTCCTCACCTCCCCTCTGCCCTGAACTCCCCTTGACCGTGCCGCCCTGGAGCACCAGGTCTGGTGGAGCTATAGCCATGTCGCCTGGCCAGAGCTGCAGCTATGCTGCCTACGTGCTGGGGGAACTGTGACTGCGAGGGAGGCAGGGAGGTAGGGGAGCAGAAGGGGAGGGGCCAGGGGTTAGCCTCCACCCCACCCACCACGCTGTGGAGGCGTTGGGCTGGCTCTCTGCAAGCCTGCCCTGACCCCGCTCCGTGGCAGGATCTCGGGGACCAGAGGGAAGGGTCCTGCGGGCCGGATGTGGCCCGCAGGCCATAGTTTGCCCCCCTCTGATCTAGACCAATGTGTTTGGATTGAAATGTTTGGGAAACTCCATTTGAGATAGCAGGATTTTCTATTAATAAATGACAGACTATATAGGAGCTTGTGTTGTCCAGGAGGGGGCTAGGCAGAACAAGGGGAAAGTCTGGGGGAAGTCTGGAACTGGAAATTCGCTGGTGTTGCTCTGCAGTGTAATTCAGGAGTGGCTGGCTGTAGCACTCATACAATATAGCTGGGAGTAATTTACATGCTAGAAGCTGTGTGTGAGCAGACCAGAAGTGTTGCAAAGGAGTGTAAAAGGCACCCCAGGATGGAGAATTGAGGGGACAGAGCTGTTCAACAGTCCAGATTGAACCTTGGATAATGTCACAATTATATATCTGGGAACTATCTAAATCAGAGCTCTCCAATCAGCTGTAAGAAGATTATTCGGTATACATTTTGTACACCTGGGACTTGAGTTTCATATTTTCTTGTATGGGGATTGGAGTGATTTAGGAGCGTTCCCTCCCCCTCGGTACTTTTGAAGAAAGATTTTGTTTGAAAGAGGGGGATAAACAGGGGAGATGGATTGTAATTTCAAATATTTACTCCTCTTCATCCTCTGTTCTTTGATCTCAACCATTATCCTCACTCCACAGTTGATCCTTCTCTGCTCTTTGGGCCCAATTCCCTATTGCCCTATGTCTAGTGTAGTTGCCTGATATTTTACACTTTGCCCTGGTGTAAATGATGTACATGATTGCATAGGGTGAAGCGCAATGCTAAATCAAGTCTTTGGACAGTTAAGATATTTAAATAACCTTAACTCTGCCCTGTAATACCACTGTGAGTGATGGGGGGTAATCAAATGTGTTTTTGAAAGTCAGCTTAATCTAACCTGAGACCACACACTGTAAAGGCATTTATTATAAGTGTATTGTTACTGCAGGATGCTTCTAAAAAGCAGAAGTAAGGCTGGTTGGGTGCCTTAACTGTGCCCTTCCATATCTTAATCGGTTTGGATTTCTTTTACATTTAACCTTTACTGAATTTCCTGAGCTTAAGCTACCTGTTTTTTACCCTGAATTACTTTGTAAAATTTTGCCCTCAACCTTAACATCCATGTTAACAATTTTTGTCTAGTAAGGAATAAAATTAGAATGAAATAATTTTCAAATCTTTTGTTGTGAACAACTATATTGGTCTAGTCAGTGCTTGATTTAGTACTCTTAACATTCTCCAAATATCTGAACAGGTAAAAAAAAAAAATCTAAGTGTCCTATTATGTACCACTCTTAAGATTCCACAGTTTTGTAACAGAGAATGAAATAATATGATAATTTGAAGGGAAGATGAAACTGAGATAAAACTGGTAGACTATCATAAAAAGCATAGAAGAAAATAGTTACCCAAAAGAGTTAGACACATCATACGTGTATGTAAGAGCAAATACAGGATAAATCTTTGACCTTTTAGTATTCATCGAGGGGAAAAGCTTTACACTTTCCATCAATTTTCCCATCGAGGGGAAAAGATTGGGCTAGTAAATGGATTTCAGAAATACACATCATGGGAGGAAAACATCGAGTAATATTGAGCCAGATCCTCAGCTGATGAAAATTGGGGTTGCTCCATTGAAATGAATAGATTTTAAGGGCAGATGGGACCATGAGACCATCTGGTCTGAACTCCTGAACAATACAGGCGATAGAATTTCAGCCAGTGATTATTGTACTGAGCCCGTAGATCGACCTTGATTTACACCAGCTGAGGCTCTGCCTTCAGACTGATAACAAGATCAGTAGCTTTGCTCTGCAGGAGACAGAATGTAAGGAAACATTTTGGGAGTTGCTTCACTATGTGCAAGAAATACTCACAATTATAATCTGTGGTGGCTGTGAAGGTGTCAAGAAACCAGGCAGGCCTCTCAAGTATGTGGTTCAATGAAAAAGTGAGAAGCGCAGTGTTTCAAGGAATCCTGAGAAGACAGAGACAAATGTCTAGATGACAAGGTCAAGAGGAAGGTGTCTTTGTTGAAGAATATATATAAAGTCATGCATGGGGTGAAAGTCTGATTTTTAAGAGGACTTTATCTGGTATCTCATAATAAAACATCAAGCAAAGGAACATAGAAGCAGCTGAAACATCTGTAGGAACAGACAGCTCAGTTTATGAAGGGTGTGAACATCAAACTAGGATACAAAAGCAGAAAAAATAAAGGGGTGCGATACAGCATTTATTTCTAGAGAGCTCAGATAGCCTTTTGTGAAATTATCCCTGTACTCTGTGGTTCGTTTTTTTGAAGCTGTGTGTCTAGTTTTTCTTTTGTACTGCACTGGAATAGTCAGCAGAAACAGAATGTACCATTAACGCCACATGTGTGGTGGGTAGAGCTCTAAGAAATGTGGTAAAATCTGGAATCTTGGGGGTGGCAGAGTTCAATAGACTTGCAGGCCAGTCGAGCTCAGATTTCAGCTGAGTCTGGTCTCAGCAATGAAGAGTAGTTGGATGTATCTTGTAAATAAAGACCCACTTACCTAATTTATTTTGCTTCTTACCATTTTTTGCATGTGTATGTGCTTACTCTGATCCAATTAAAGTCACTACAGCAAATTAAAGAAGCATATTGACTGGATACCGGGAGAAACAATATGGAAAGATGTCCAGAAATAATGCTTTAACCCCTATATAGGTTATATTGAGTGGAATAGCAAGAACAAAGGGCTAGATATCAGTGGGACTTAAGCACCTATGAAAAAAAAAATCACGAGGCAGCTACCTGAATCTTTAGGTGCCTAAATCCCTTTAAAAGTCTGCCCCCAAATGCTTAGAAGAGAATATTACCACCAAAGAGGAGAGAACTCTGGCAGACGCTTCTGATTAAAAATAGCTCCTCTCAGAATTAGGCAAATAGTTCATGATTAGGGCCTGACCAAAATCTTGAATTTCAGGTGCTGTCACAAAGCGTGAATATGTATTTAAAATATAAACATTTCTCAAACTGGAGATCCCGACCCAAAAGGGGGTTGCAAGACTATTTTGGGGAGAAGGGTGCAGTATTGCCACTCTTACTTCTGCGCTGCCTTCAGAGCTGGATGGCTGGAGGGGGGCAGCTGCTAACTGGGAGCCCAGCTCTGAAGGTACTGCCACCACCAGGAGCAGCACAGAAACTTGGGTGGCATGGTATGGTATTGCCACATTTACTTCTGCACTGCTGTTGATGATGGCACAGCCTTCAGAGCTGGGCTCCCGGGCCATCTCTGGCCATCCAGCTGTGAAGGCAGCACAGAAGTAAGAAGAAAAGGAGGACCTGTGGCACCTTAGAGACTAACCAATTTATTTGAGCATGAGCTTTCGTGAGCTACAGCTCACTTCATCGGATGCATACCGTGGAAACTGCAGCAGACATTATATACACACAGAGACCATGAAACAATACTTCCTCCCACCCCACTGTCCTGCTGGTAATAGCTTATCTAAAGTGATCATCAAGTTGGGCCATTTTCAGCACAAATCCAGATTTTCTCCTCCCCCGTCCCACACACACACACAAACCCACACAGAACACCACTAGCCGTCACCTTCAGCCCCCAACTAAAACCCCTCCAATGCATTATTAAGAATCTACAACCTATCCTGAAGGATAACCCAACACTCTCACAAATCTTGGGAGACAGGCCAGTCCTTGCCTACAGACAGCCCCCCAAGCTGAAGCAAATACTCACCAGCAACCACATACCACACAACAGAACCACTAACCCAGGAACCTATCCTTGCAACAAAGCCCGTTGCCTACTGTGCCCACATATCTATTCAGGGGACACCATCACAGGGCCTAATAACATCAGCCACACTATCAGAGGCTCGTTCACCTGCACATCCACCAATGTGATATATGCCATCATGTGCCAGCAATGCCCCTCTGCCATGTACATTGGTCAAACTGGACAGTTTCTACGTAAAAGAATAAATGGACACAAATCAGATGTCAAGAATTATAACATTCATAAACCAGTCGGAGAACACTTCAATCTCTCTGGTCACGCGATTACAGACATGAAAGTTGAAATATTACAACAAAAAAACTTCAAATCCAGACTCCAGCGAAAGACTGTTGAATTGGAATTCATTTGCAAATTGGATATAATTAACTTAGGCTTGAATGGAGACTGGGAGTGGCTAAGTCATTATGCATGGTAACCTATTTCCCCTTGTTTTTTCCTACCCCCCGCAGACGTTCTTGTTAAACCCTGGATTTGTGCTGGAAATGGCCCACCTTGATTATCATACACATTGTAAGGAGAGTGGTCACTTTAGATAAGCTATTACCAGCAGGAGAGTGGGATGGGGGGAGGTATTTTTTCATGTTTTGTGTGTATAAAAAGATCTTCTACACTTTCCACAGTATGCATCCGATGAAGTGAGCTGTAGCTCACGGAAGCGTATGCTCAAATAAATTGGTTAGTCTCTAAGGTGCCACAAGTACTCCTTTTCTTTTTGCGAATACAGACTAACACGGCTGCTACTCTGAAACCTAACAGAAGTAAGAGTGGCAATACAACAACCCCCCTACAATAGCCAGATGTCACAGGAGAGACCAGATTTCAGGTCCGTGACATGTTTTCCATGGCTGTAAATTTGGTACGGCCCTATTTGTGATACATTCCTTCTGTGTCTCCACTAACAGTGTGTAGACAGTTTTCTATTTTAGCAGATTCATTTAATGTTTGAACTTATTTGTCAGATAATTTCTGTGAATAATCCTTGGTCAGTAGCTCATTTCTAAGCACATGTGAATCATTCTTCATCTTCTTCACTTTGTCCTGTCAATCGATCAAGTGTTATCTTCCCAATGGACACCAGCCTTCTTCATCTCCTTCTTCGGTATGTCAAGCCACATTTTCCTAAGTCTTCCTTGTGGTCTTTGTCCCATGAATACTAGCTCTTTTACTCTCTCGCCAACATATCCCACATCTCGTTGGCTCACATGATCCAGCCATCTCAATCAATACTTCCTCAGCTTTTCAGTCTGTGTGCACCATGGCTCTTACCATGTGAGTGCATAAACTATCAGCTCTCTTCTTACTATCAGCGTCCACATGAGCGCTCTTATTTTGGCAGTGTGAAGTTGTTCTTCTCTCTTCCTCGCTGGACAGCATTCCAACCCCTACGTCATGGCTAGCCTAATCAAAATCCTAAACATTTTGCTCTTAGTTTACCTGGCATATTCTTAACACAGAGAATTCCCGCCAATGCCCTACATTTACACCAAACGCTCTTCCTGCAGCTCTTAACATCATCATCCACATCCCCATCATGGCTCAGCACTGAAACAAGGAATTTAAATTGTTGCACAGATTTTCATACTATACCTCGTTTTCCGTCCTAAAAAGAGTTGTCATGGTCAATGTGTATTTGAGGATAAGCCTTCACTCCTTAGAGAATGCCTCTTGTGGCTGGGGTAGTACATAGCTTCTGACAGCTAAACAATTAGCACTTGCCTTCTCATGTCAGAGATGTTCTTAACTGAAAGTGGGGTTGTAAAAGGTGGGTATCTGGCACCTTATTGCCAGATTGCTCTGGACAGATGGGGCTGGTTAGGCATTATAGGCAGTCCAGCTAGAAGAAGGGACTCAAATTTAAAAGGAAGAACTTAGGCCTGGTCTGCCAATTTATAAAGGTTGTGCCAATCATACGTGCTTTGTGCATCTTCATCTTCAGAGAGTATATCAGTTTGTTTCAAATCCTTACTATATAGAATGCAACCGGCCAAATTCTCAGGATCCAAAAGGATAGTGGGAATGCCTCTATGACTTTGATGGAGCTATACTGACTTACACCAGCTGCAGATGTGGCCCAATAGGTTTTGATAGGACAAAAATCAAAGTTTTGTTTCTGATGCTCAACTGGGTAAGCAGAACTCTTAGATTCAGTCAGGTCTCCAATGTGAAAACCCACAATTATTAGTTTGATTTTTGTTTACCTTGAATATTCTGCAATAATCACTTAACATTTGGTGTTATTACTAATATTCTTGCCTGTAAACTCCTTCTACGGAATGTCCGCAGTGAGCAAACCCAATGGGGAAGTGAAATCATTTACATACTGAATGAATAATCATTGCCTTTTGTGGGGGCAGGATGGGCGATAAAGGGAGCTATTTCCGCAGCTCTAGTGCATATCAATGGACCATATTAGGAAAGATTACTGGGCAAATGGAGGTAAGTGCTAGATAGGTAAATCCCATTGGAGATGATTCTTAAAAGCCTAATATAAACCTATGGACATTCAGCTAATTAGATTGCTCTTGGTTGAGCATTCAAACACTTCCATGATAGTGAAAGATGTATCTCATGCAATGGTGTGTCCAAAGGACTGAACAGTCACATGACTTGGGGGGGGGGGAGTGGCGGGGGAAGGAAACTTTATAACAAAAATTAAGAATCCACATACCTCTTGCTCCAGAGGGGAGGAACAGATCATGATCTATGTAAGACTGGCTATAGATATATCAAAGCACCAGCAAGTCATTTCAAACACCAGCATTTTATGCTATATGCTCTGCAGGCATGTCTCTTTTGTGTATTATAATGAAACTCTGACAAAGTTTGTATCGAAGATGGTCATTGGCCTGGACAGTCTCTCATTTTGTCACCACTGAAATCAGACTGGCAAGTTCAGATCAGTATGCACAGTTGTCACTCATACTTCACTCTGCTTCCAAGAAGAATCCCGTCTTTGGGGACACAGACAGGCAGGTGTCTCCAGCACAGTCAAGTTCACAATGGATGGTATTCATCCCAGTACAGAGGGCCAGCAGAAGGGTCTATGTACCATTTCTGTCCCACTTAAGCACAACTATTTACTTCAACTCTCATCTTTATATCTACATTTTGAATCCCTTCTTCTGAATTGCTTTTCCCTTAAGACAAGAAGTGCTAGCAGCCCAACACAGAAATCACTTAGCTTTCGTAAATGATAAAGACTCAAACAGTCTTCTGCAGGAAGTCTTAGGCAAATGGCCTTGTTACCTCTAGAAGAATCCAGTTCAATATACTTGTTCTCACAGGAATAGCTCCTTTTACTACCTGCCAAGTCCAGGAATAAAGTAAATCAAACTGCAAGTCACATTTTACCCTTATTTCATGAGTTTTATGCATATGCCATTTGCCTAAAACTTCCTGCAGAAGATGGTTTGAATCTTTATCATTTACATAAGCTAAGTGATTTCTGTGCTGGGCTGCTAATAGTTCTTGGAAACCTGTATTATTGTTGTTTGTTTTGTTTTTTAGTCTGTGAGCCCTGCACTAAAATTCACTTAATGGATAATAATTTTCTCTCCTGATAATCAGTTTCAATACTTAAAGTTAGGACATAAATTTTCTAATGTAGGTACCCATCCATAGATGGGCACCTAAGTTAGACACCTAAATAAGTTAGACAGTTAAATAAAAGTGCCTTGAATTTCAGAAATGCTGGTTGTAAAACGCTGGAATGATCCAGTCACAGTGCGTTGTTTCTTTACTGTTGTTGATGGCCCTGCTGTTACAGCCTCTTGTTTTCATTTCTCTTGTGTTTAGCGCTTCCCATGTGTTCTATAATTGTCTTCCTTCTAACATAATCTACAGCCTTCTGCATACAGTACGGAACATCACATTACCATCAACATGAAATTTGTTCTTGCCAAACTCAGTGACACAGTCGTTAGGGGTGATTTTTTAAAAGTTTTTGGTATATTTTTATAACTTTAATTACTCACATCTGGAGGCTGACGTGAAATTTGAGATGCATTAAAACACAACCCCTTATATTTCCAACCCTGATATTCTATGATTCTATATGCTGTTGAGTACCCTCTATACGCCGGAAGCAGTTTACTGAAGTATGTCTAGCTACGTAAATTCAAAGAGCATTCAAAAATCAACAATAACAGGGGGAGTTTGCACACATTGATTAAGTGACACTGGTACTTCCAGTAAAATTTAGTTAATTGTTAATATATGGTTTTATTTTTCTCAAAATATAAAAACTCAAGATTCTCTGTAAAAATGCAAATTCCGCCTTTTCTCATGGCAAACAGATTTTTATTGTCTATGCTGGTGTTGTGCTCAGCAACTCTGAAAGCAAGGCCTCCTTTAAATTAGGTGTCTAAAGGTGCCTATCTTTAGGCATCTACATTTTACAAGTTTGGCCTTAGTTTCAGGAAATCTGTAGAAGGTTAATCTTAACAATTTCTGGCCAACCCTCTTCTCACCCAGCGCTCGTGGGCCTGTGAATTAGGCTATTCTCACACACCCCAAAAACTCAAACAACTTTCAATCCAAGTTAACGCCCATTAGAGGATAGCCTTTAGGACTTATACTGCACTGGCAGGGTGATAAACTACAGGCAGTATAATCAGAGCCAGTGTGTCTAGTAGTGATATCAAGGGACCTGGAAATCCTGAGTTCTAATCTTGACATGTAGCTTTAGGTAAATTTCAATTCCTCCATTCTCAGTTTACTTGCCTATAAAATGTGAACAACAAATTACTCATCTCTATCTTGCAAGGATACTATGCAGTCCAGGTTATAGTTGCAAAGCATTTTGAAGATATCCAATACTAAATAACATTATTTCAAGACAGAATAGAGGCCCGATGATCTACTGGTTAAGGTTCTAGCCTGGGACTTGAGAGACTGAAGTTCAGTTCCCTGTTCTGTTACAGGCACTTAGGACTTGTCTACATGGCACTGTAGACCAGTCGGGGGGGGGGGGGTAGGAGGTGAATTACAGCATGCTCCAGCATGTAGTACTCTAACTGCTCTGTGTAGACTCTGCTGGAAAAAATGAAAAGGTATCTAGTTTGTGTCGATGTAGTCCTGTTTCAAACAGGGCTATGTTACCATGCACTAGGTACTTTTTAGTTTCCACTAGCAGTCCAAACAGGGCAGTTAGAATGCTACATGCTAGAGCACTCCATAATTCACACCCCCTGGAGGGACGGTCTGTGGTGCCATATAGACAAACCCTTAGTCTCTTGGTGTCTGGGTTCCCCATCTGTAAAATGGGAATAATGACTCTTCCCTACCTCACAGGGGTGTTGTGAGGACAAGTGCATTAAAGATTTAGGTCCGCAGCCTTAGGGAGCCACATAAGTACATATAATACATCTTTTCTATCTGCTGGATTTTTTTTAGTATTCAACTGCTTGCACGTTCCAAAGTTGCAGCCTTATTGCTCTGCAAACTACTTTCTTCTCAGTGGAACACCAGGACATGATATATAGCCAGGTGTTAACTGAACGTGTTCTAATAGGACAATCAGGAGTGAAGTGATTACAGAGATGGACATAAGTAGACATAACTGAACTTTCCAACTTCCCATTAGCATGAAGGGGGCAGGGTGGGGGACTTCACACTTCTTAGAATTATTTTAGTGTCTCTGAAGGTTCTTCAGGACAACATTTTGTCTTTTGGAGGCTCTCATGGTTGGCAGAAGAGCTAACAGTTTCATTAAAATTAAATCTTAGATTCTCTAGGATGAGGGAAAAACAAACATGCAAACAACTCCATTTGAAATGTGCACATAGGCCCTAAATCCTTGGCATTCATGGATTTTCCAAACTCACTGATTCCTATTCTTCTCATTTTAGGACATGATCCTCACACTCCCTGACAGGAACTCTGAATTCATTGTCAGAATCCTCAGACCTGTCACCGGCATCACCTTTGTGTTCTAATCTGCCTAAGGGCCCACTGAGCATTATACCCTGCCTAGTGACCTTAGTTAAACCCATCTCCAGCTCGAAAGGCTAATGATAGTATATTCTAGTGTTTCTTAAGCCATTTGATGGTGACGGTGACTACAGTTTAGTGGAATACTTTTGATTCTAAGTGTCATTATTAATACAGGAAAAGGTGAGTGAAACATTTAAACCCTACGGACATGTAACATAAGCAGTAACAAATGACAGTGTCATAATTTAGGCAGAAAGAAAAGGAGTACTTGTGGCACCTTAGAGACTAACGAATTTATTTGAGCATGAGCTTTCGTGAGCTACAGCTCACTTCATCAGATGCATACCGTGGAAACTGCAGCAGACTCTATATATACACAGAGAATATGAAACAATACCTCCTCCCACCCCACTGTCCTGCTGGTAATAGCTTATCTAAAAGCCATTTCCAGCACAAATCCAGGTTTTCTCACCCTCCACCCCCCCACACAAATTCACTCTGTCCTGGTGTGAGAAAACCTGGATTTGTGCTGGAAATGGCTTTTAGATAAGCTATTACCAGCAGGACAGTGGGGTGGGAGGAGGTATTGTTTCATATTCTCTGTGTATATATAGAGTCTGCTGCAGTTTCCACGGTATGCATCTGATGAAGTGAGCTGTAGCTCACGAAAGCTCATGCTCAAATAAATTCGTTAGTCTCTAAGGTGCCACAAGTACTCCTTTTCTTTCTGCGAATACAGACTAACACGGCTGTTACTCTGAAACCTGTCATAATTTAGGCACTAATTCATATGAATGCAGAATTCCACAGTGCTCTAGGCTGTGTGGGATACTGAATATAAAATGGTGCTAATGGCAAACCTATAGATATTGTTATACTGATGGCATGTCCCCATGGCTCATGCAGAACAGAGCCCCCCTGTCCCAATGGGAATAGCTAAGACCCCACAGGCCTGGGCCTTTTCTGACCCCCAGTCCCTTCCCTTCCTCTTAAACTTTGTCTCCAGGGTTTGTTTGTTTGTTTTTTTTGGTTTTTGGGGTTTTTTTTGGAAGGGTGAGAGGCCTCAGTTTCAGATTTTGCCCCGGGTCCCTAAAAACCTCTATGTGGCCCTGCAGTTCTGGTGTCTGCATTTTTAAAAGGACATTGAAAAACCAGAGAGGGTACAGAAAAGAGCCACTCTTTGAGACACGTAGAGTTCAATCTGTTGAGGTGATGTGATTAGTGTATAAGTACCTTCACAGGGAGAAAATACCAGGCATTAAAGGGCTCTTTAATCTAGCAGAGACAGTCATAACAATGGCTAGAAGCTGAACACGTACAAATTCATATTAGAAATGAGGCACAAACTTTTTAAAGTGAGGTTGTTTTACCACTGGAACAAACTACTAAATCACGGCTTTTCAGGATAGAGTTCTCTGCTCTATAGGTGAGGCTTGCTCTCTTTGACACTAGATGTATAACTTTGGATTTGACTATATTAAAACACATTTGATTTGAACGGGCCCAGCTTGACAAGTGATCCTGATCACTTTGTATAGCTGCTGGTCCTCATCATTATTTACCTTTCTACCAGTCTGCATGTCATCTGCAAATTTTATCAGCCATGGTTTTATATTTACTTCCAAATAATGAAACTTGAATAGCATCAGGCCTAGTACCATTCCCTGCAGAACCCCACAGAAACGACCTCATCCAGTGATGATTCCCCATTGACGACTTTGGGATCTGTCAGTTAGCTAGTTCTTAATCCATTAACATCCGCTTTATTGATTCTGTATCATGTTAGTTTTTAAATCATAGTGTCATGCAATACTAAGTCAAATGCCTTCCAAAAGCCAAAAAATACTCCAACTACACAGTTTTCATCAACCAAAACTTTTCTAATCTCAAAGAATGAAATCAGGTTTGTTTGACAAGACCTATTTTTCATAAAACCATGTTGACTAGCATTAATTATACTTCTGTTCTTTCTGTATTGACACCACATTGGGGGATGACTCTTGAATATGGCTAACAAGAGTGAAAATTCTGCACTTATGTAAACAAAAACATGGTGCCATTTAGTCATTGCATGTACACACACACAATATAAAACATTAGTTAGTCCTAATAGTAATTACTTAAGGAGTCTAGTCTTCAAGCAGCTCTTAATTAAATGTTCTTACCCCACACTTAAATCAATAGTTAGACATAAATGCCCATTTTATGCTTCTAAAATTCCAACTGGAGTATCCAACTGGGCTTTGGGCATCGTTTTAAGAAGTCCACATGTGAAAGCGGAGCTCCAAATCCCAATTTCAAACAATAGTAATTGCATTAATCTTTCTGTATTATTCTAGCATAACTGTGCAACTCACTCTTGTTCTTGCTGTATCTGTCTTTGTGCCAGAACTTTAGCTACTGCAAAGAACAGGTTCATTTGCAGATGCAGTTCTGTACCCTGCTGTTTCACAACAGCATTAAATAAAGTTTTTATGCCAGCCTCTTTGACTATGTTTTCAGTTGCTTGCTAATCACCCTTTAGCACATAGGGAACAGGGCAGAAAAGGCAAGGTCACTGTAATTGTATAACAGGGTACTATAAAATGGAAATCATTACTGCTTCCAGAGGTTTTAGAGTGGAACTTCTCAACAAGTGAATTGCAGATTTAGGATTTAACTGTACAGTTAGGCATGGCCTGAGGTAAGAAGTCTATCAAATCTGGGAGATTTCAGGCTGTTAAAAGTCCAGTGCCACAGTGGGGCTAAGGCAGGCTCCCTACCTGCCCCGGCCCCGCGCTGCTCCCAGAAGCGGCCGGCACATCCCGGCAGCCTCGAGGGGAGGGGAGGGGGTCTCTGCACACTGCCCCTGCCCTAACTCTGCAGATCCAATTGGCCAGGAACTGTGGCCAACGGGAGCTGCAGAGATGGTGCTTGCAGGCACGGGAAGCGTGCGGTACCTCCTGTCTCCACCCCCAGGGGTCATAGGGATGTGCCAGCTGCTTCTGGGAGCGGCACGGAACCAGGGCAGGCAGGAAGTCTGCCTTAGCCCCACTGCGCCACTGACCGGGAACCACCTGAGCTAAGCGCTGTTTGGCAGGAGCCTGCACCTTTCACCCCCGCCCCAGCCCTGCCCCCCTCCTGCACCCAAACTCCCTCCCAGAGCCCATACCCTGAACACCCTCCTCCACCCCAACCCCCTGCCCTAGCCCTGATCCTCCTCCCACACCCAACTGCCTCCCAGAGTCTGCACCCCCTCCTGCACCGCAACCCCCTACCCCAGGCTCAGCCTGGAGCCCCCTCCCATACTCCTAAACCCTTGGACCCAGCCCAGAGCCTGCACCCCTTCCAGCACCCCAACCCCTCCAGCCTGGTGAAAATGGGTGTGTGGGGGGAGATCGAGTGATGGAGAGAGGTGGATAGAGTGAAGGGGGGGGCAGCCTCAGAGAAAGGGTGTTTGGGTTTCTGTGATTAGACAGTTGGCAACCCTACTGTAAATAGTGATTAATAGTATTTTCCTATTTCATATGGCTGTTGTGAGGATAAATACATTAAAGATTGTGAGGCGCTCAGATTCTATGGTAATGGGGACCATGTCAGTGTCATAGACAGGTGTCCAAAGATGGACACATCACCATTCTGAGAGTTTGGTCCCCTGTGGCTGCATTATTGTTAAGGCACAGAGAGATTGTGCTTAACTAAATTATTTTGATTTAAAGATTACTCTAACACATCATAAACCAGAGCCTGCTGTTCCTTGCAGGCCCCTGAAGTCCAGGACCCTCCCTTCCAAGATAGAGGATGAGCTTTGGCATCTGCACCCATGTTCTTACACAGCCACAGCTGTTCCAACAGTGACTTGCTCAAGCTCACACAGCTCATCAATGGAAAATCATGGTCTAGAACCCGGGAGCCCTAGTCACTGCCTCTGACCACTAGATCACACCCACTGAGTTTCCTACTTGATCCCCTTTTGTATCCCAATCTCTTAAAACTAAAAAGTTAAACTGTCCCCAAAAGGACAGGAACGTTAGCCACCTCTACCAGGTTCTCTGTCCCTCTGCACACAATTCACACCCCTGCTTCTCCAGGAGGATATTGGCCTGGAAGTGGTGCATAATCCTTCATTAACTTCCTTAAATAACTTATTTTTATCGTCAATAGAAGCTCTCATTGGACCTGCCACAGAGGCACTTTAACAGTATGGGCTCTATCAGGGACAAACCTACGTATGCTGCTCTGAGCTACACAAGTTACTTGGCCAGATCCTCAGCTGGTACAAATTGGCTCTGATATCAATGGAGCTACAAAGATTTACACAGGCAGAGAATCTGACCCACTATGTCATTTTGCCTATGCATATATATATTCAGGTTAATTGTCCCTGTGCTTGGCACACTCAAAGTATATGCTGATCTGGGGCAAGGTGCATCCAATGTATTAAGCAATGTAATCTATTTATTAATCAAGAAGTATATTTTCAATGTAATTAATGTAATCAAGCATATTTAAGCCTAACAATGAAAGACAACGTGCCTGTATGCTACCAGGCCACTCCATATTTCAGAGAGTGAATACAAGTACAGTTCAGAAATACCTGGCAAAAAAATTGGCCCCAATCCTGTGTTTGATTTTGATGTCCGCATTCACGGGACTCTGTCCAAATAGATACTTTTGCAAGACTGGATCCTTACTTAGTGCCAACCTACTTGTAGGCGGTATATGCTAATGCTTAGAAGGCTGCGCATCTGGAGACCTGGGTGACTCCGCCATTGCCTTGTTGTGTGACCTTGGCAAATCAGTTAGGGACATATTTTCAAAGCATTGGCCTCTTTTTTGTGTGTGTGCCTGAAGTATCTGAGTGGTGGGTATAGGTGCTGACTCTGGGTGCTCTGGGGCTGGAGCACATGCAGAAAAAAATAGAGGGTGCTCAGCACGCACCAGCCACAGCTGTTTGGCGGCACCCCCATTAGCTGACCAGGGTACCACCAACCAGCTGATTGGAGGCTGGGGGAGTCGTTTGGGGGAGGAGGGAGCAGGTGGAGGCCTTGGGGAGGGGGCAGAGTGGGGGTGGAGCACCCCCGGGGAAAAGAAAAACTCAGCGCCTGTGGTTGTTGGTGTAATCAGATGGGCAAGTGACATTATCTGTGTCTTCATATTATTATGAGTGCAAACCTCTGCCACTTATTTGAACCCATATAGGGTGGGCAGAGAGTGGAAACCTGGTTAAAACAGGGAAGAGTCTGACTCTCATCTCCCAGTGCCTCAGTTATCCATGAGTAACCCAAACTAATGGTGTGGCTCTGTGTCTCTCTCTAGTGCTGGAAAGCATAAAGATTTATGACTGGATTCAAGCTTTCAGGGGTGGGTATTTACTTCAGGAAGTAGAGGCTATTGCTTTTAGATCCCAGGGGTCAATCCTGACTGCCAGTGACCCAGCCATACCCGCCTCCACTCTTTGGAGGTCTTGGACGGCAAATAATTATTACAGCCATATTAGAATCTAACTTCAGGGATTGCCTATCCTCAAAGCCAAAAATATTAGTTCTAGAGTTTATGGAATGAGCAAAAAATAATTCTCTAAAAACCAAAAGATACCTTTACAATGACCCCATCCTGCTAATATATACCCCAATTAAGCAAGGTACTTTAGCATATGGCTACCCTTAAGTACTTGAGTAGTTCCATTGAAATCAATAGTGTACAGTTATTGAAATCTAAGGACTATTTGTATGCTAGACACACCAAAGTACCATGCTGAAGTAAGGCTAAATTACCTATCAGCATAGGCCAGGTGTTCAGTGTACAAACGCATCAATACCACAACTAGCAGAATTGAGAGGAGAGTCTTTCTTAGTTAGCACAAAAATTACACATCTCTCCAGAGAGTTAAGTTCTGATCCTGACTTTGCTCTAAACAACTATTTATTACTTTGTATTTGGGTTTGCAATAAGGGAGCCCTCTGTGAAAAAATATCTTGGGATGATAGAATCTAGCCCTGCAGGTTTCCTGGGGCATCACATTATGCTTTAGTTATAGAAGTAACTGTGAGAAATTACCCTTCACTCTACTTTGAGAGAGAGATCAGTGGTTTGAGCATTGGCCTGCTAAACCCAGGGTTGTGAGCTCAATCCTTGAGGGGGCCATTTAGGGATCTGGGGCAAAAATTGGGGATTGGTCCTGCTTTGAGCAGGGGGTTGGACTAGATGACCTCCCTTCCAACCCTGATATTCTATGATTACATGAATTCTCTTGTCTCAAATTGGGTTTTCAAGCCATCTCCTCCCAGATAACAACTTTTTCTATATTAGATATTACACCAAGGTGTGAGCATCAGAGACACGAGAGAGTAAGCAAGAATCATGTAGCAGGTCAAGGTTAGAGCATTCATTTGGTCAGCTTGGACACTTCTCTGGCCAAGGGAACTATATTATCACATATCTAGCAAGTAACACGCAGAAAGAATTCTTGATAGAAGCATCCTAACATGGCCCCCGACCACTCCACACAGGGACTAGAATTCTGGATTTCCTATTGGATTTTGGCCCATACTGTTTGGGCTGAATTATAGTTCTAGAACAAGAGAACACAAGGAGCAAGTTCTGTGCTGGAAGATATTATGCATATGTCATAAATATAAAGGCAAGGGTAACCACCTTTAAATCCCTGTGGCCAGAGGAAAAACCCTTTCACCTGTAAAGGGTTAAGAAGCTAAGGTAACCTCGCTGACACCTGACCAAAATGACCCATGAGGAGACAAGATACTTTCAAAGCTGGACGGGGGGGGCAAAACAAAAAGTCTGTCTGTCTGTGTGATGCTTTTGCCGGGAACAGATCAGGAATGCAGCTCAGAACTTCTGTAAAAAGTTAGTAAGTAATCTAGCTAGAAATGCGTTAGATTTCCTTTTGTTCAATGGCTGGTAAAATAGGCTGTGCTGAATGGAATGTATATTCCTCTTTTTGTAACTTAAAGTTTTGCCTAGAGGGATTCTCTGTGTTTTGAATCTGATTACCCTGTAAGGTATTTACCATCCTGATTTTACAGAGGTGATTCTTTTACCTTTTCTTTAATTAAAAGTCTTCCTTTAAGAATGTGATTGCTTTTTTATTGTTCTTAAGATCCAAGGGTTTGGGTCTGTGTTCACCTGTACAAATTGGTGAGGATTTTTATCAAGTCTTCCCCAGGAAAGTGGGTGTAGGGCTTGGGGGGATATTTTGGGGGGGAAGACATCTCCAAGTGGGCTCTTTCCCTGTTCTTTGTTTAACATGCTTGGTGGTGGCAGCATAGGGTTCAAGGACAAGGCAAAGTTTGTACTTTGAGGAAGTTTTTAACCTAAGCTGGTAAGAATAAGCTTAGGGGGTCTTTCATGCAGGTCTCCACATCTGTACCCTAGAGTTCAGAGTGGGGAAGGAACCTTGACAGCATGGATAATGGGCACTGAGGGGAGCATGCTATACATTGGCCCTTTCTTACCCTTTTAGCAAGCTGTACCAGCACACCCAGCCTAACCCTGTCAGGGCTCCTCTCTGTACAGAGAGCAGGAGATGGGGACAGCCCAGGATTCTACAGCATGGAACCTTACGGGCTCCAGCTCTCCCACTTAAGTACTTTGCAGCTAGATTATAGCTGCTTCCTGCATGGTGGAGTGGGGAGAGGATCTTTATTTTCTCCTCTTCTGTATCAACACCACCTCAGCCATCATTTGCACTTAGTGAGTCATTTTTGGAGGGGCCCACATCAGGCACCAAATGTGTACAGCATAGAGGGACTGAAAAAAAGAGAGAGCAAGGTTTAAAACTAATCATATTTATTAATTGAGAGAAAGGCAGCTGAAAACCAGGGGCACAGTAAGTACTGCATTGCCTCAATTTTGTACTATATACATCATAATGAGGTTAAAAGAAAGGAACCCTTTCTATCATGCACTAGAAGTAAAACTAAGCAGGGAGCGTACAGGAGCTTAACAGTGACTAACAAGTGAGGCTAGTCCACTGGGGGACTCTATCCTGGGATGCAGAATCTCCAAAAGAGATTTAGGGATCATGGTGAATACTTAGTTGAAAATGAGCTTCCAGCACGACGCTGTGACCAAAAGAGCTAATGCAATCCTGGGATGCATAAACAGGGGAATCTTGAGTACGAGTAGAGAGGTTATTTTACCTCTGCATTGGACACTGATGTGAACACTGCTGGAATCCTATGCCACACTTTAATGGCCTCCACAATTCAAGGAAGATGTTGATAAATCAGAGAGGGTTCAGAGAAGAGCCACGAGAATGATTAAAGGATTAGAAAACATGCTTATAGTGACAGACTCAAAGAACTCAATCTAGTTAGTTTAACAAATAGAAGGTTAAGGGATGAGTTGATTACGGCCGATAAATACCAACATGGGGAACAAATATTTAATAATGGGCTCTTCGGTTGAAGCTGGACAACCCGAGACTGGAAATAAGGTGTAAATGTTTAATTGGGAGGGTAACTGACCATTGGAACAGTTTACCCAGAGTTGTGGTGGATTCTCCATCACTGACCATTTTAAAATCAAGATTTGATGTGTTTCCAAAAGATCTGCTCTAGGAATTATTTTGGGGACATTCTGTGGGTTGTGTTATATAGGAGGTGAGACTAAATGATCACAATGGTCCCTTCTGGCCTTGGAATCTATATTGAGCTTGATTCTGTTCTCGTTTCCACTGGGGTCAAGCAGGAATCACACCAAAAAAGCCAATGGAGTTATGCCAGGGTATATTAATGGATTAGACAAAATATTTTTGTCTGTATATGTTCTATATAACACACAAAGGAATGTTATGCTATTTCTCATTATATAGAGAAGGAATCTTAACTTGCCTGTGTGCCCTATTTGTTCTACTCTTCCTCCCCTCCCCCAAACACACCTTCTACATTGTAAAAAGAAAAGGAGTACTTGTGGCACCTTAGAGACTAACCAATTTATTTGAGCATAAGCTTCCGTGAGCTACAGCTCACTTCATCGGATGCATACTGTGGAAACTGCAGAAGACATTATATACACAGAGACCATGAAACAATACCTCCTCCCACCCCACTCTCCTGCTGGTAATAGCTTATCTAAAGTGATCACTCTCTTTACAATGTGTATGATAATCAAGTTGGTCCATTTCCAGCACAAATCCAGGTTTTCTCACCCTCCGCCCCCCTCCCACCTATACTCAAAGAACTTAGGTGTATTCTTATCACTTAGCTAGTTATAGAGGTATAAAAGAAAGAATCAAAATCTCTGTCTGCCGGTGTAAGGGCCTGCTCTTACTGTGACAGCCTGAGGCCCTGTTCTTAGGCTAAGGCCTTTGGCTAAACAGCAGAGGCAGCCATAAGCTGGGAAGTGAATGGTCACATCCTCACATTCCAAACTAGTCACATTGAAATAAGGTTTCCCCCAGAGTAGCAACCGTTTTAGTCTGTATCTGCAAAAAGAAGGGGAGTACTTGTGGCACCTTGGAGACTGACGGGTTTGTTTGAGCATAAGCTTTCGTGAGCTACTGCTTACGAGGGCTTGTGCTCCGGTGAATTTGTTGGTCTCTGGGGTGCCACAAGTACTCCTTTTCTTTTTATTGAAATAAGGTGTTATTGGGCTGTTAGGAATACAATCCTGTCCTGATAATGCCTATCACCTCCAGAGAAAGGGAAGTGCCTAGAAGATGTAAAAGGAAACTTAGTCTGATAGCATCCTGTCTGGCAAGAACTCACTTATCAATAGCTGGGATGTAAAATCCTTATTTCTTTGTTGTTCTATCATTGTAGTCCCCATTTCCCTATTGTTTGTCTGTATAATCTCTGTCTGGTTCTGTGATGTTTCTGTCTGCTGTATAATTAATTTTGCTGGGTGTAAATGAATTAAGGTGGTGGGATATAATTGGTTAAATAATCATGTTACAATATGTTAGGACTGGTTAGTTAAATTTCAGTAAAATGATTGGTAAAGGTATAGCTAAGCAGAACTCAAGTTTTACTATATAGTCTGCAGTCAATCAGGAAGTAAGGGGGAATGGGAATAGAGAATGGAGGTGGGGAAATTGGGATCATGTTTAGCTAAGGGCAGGAATGGTAACAGGGACACAGGTAAGGCTCTGTGGTGTCAGAGCTGGGAAGGGGGACACTAAGGAAGGAAACTGGAATCATGCTTGCTGGAAGTTCACCCCAATAAACACTGAATTGTTTGCACCTTTGGACTTCGGGTATTGTTGCTCTCTGTTCATGCGAGAAGGACCAGGGAAGTGAGTGGGTGAAGGAACAAGCCCCTAACATGCAGTCATTCTGAAAGAGTTCAGAGTAGCAGCCGTGTTAGTCTGTAGCCACAAAAAGAAAAGGAGTACTTGTGGCACCTTAGAGATTGTTAGTCTCTAAGGTGCCACAAGTACTCCTTTTCTTTATTCTGAAAGGGGTCATTCTTCTCATTAAGCTCTTAAAATACTGTAGCATCTATATTAGATAAGAAAACACTTGGAGAAGAGAAGGAAAAAATAAGATCATTACGCTACGTCTCTTATGGAAAGTCTGGAGGAATGATCAGAGAGGGTTGTGAATTAATGAGCATACTCCCTTAAAAAAAATGAAGTGATAGAGCAGCCATCATCTTGGATTCTCCTTTTAAAGTTTCACAACAGTCACTAAGTTTCAGGATCAAAAGTAATTGTATTATCTTCCTGTTAGAGAAAAGTAAAGCAATTTGGTCTTTGATGTCTCATTCTGCCTCTTCTGCCTGCCCTCAGGACTGATCCTGTATGGTGCTGGGAGCCTTCCAAGAGACCTCAGCATCCTTCAGGATTGGGCTCTTTTTCAGGGCCAGAGCATGGGGGTCACCTTATTTTTGCTAGTTCTAGAGAGGAAGGTTGATCTTGTGGTTATGGCACTGGACTGGGACTCAGGAGATCTAGATTCAAATCCTGACTCTGCCAGTGTTTTCCTCTGACATCTTAGGCAAGTCATTTAACCTGTCTGTACTTCAGTTCCCCGTCTTTACGTTAGGGATAACAATACTTTCCTTCTCCAACCTTTGTCTATTTAGATTATAATCTGTCAAGGTTCCTCCCCCACTCTGAACTCTAGGGTACAGATGTGGGGACCTGCATGAAAACCTCCTAAGCTTACTTTTACCAGCTTAGGTTAAAACTTCCCCAAGGTACAAATTAATTTTATCCTTTGTCCTTGGAATATCCACTGCCACCACCAAACTCTAACTGGGTTTACTGGGAAACGTAGTTTGGACACATCTTTCCCCCCAAAATCCTCCCAACCCTTGCACCCCACTTCCTGGGAAAGGTTTGGTAAAAATCCTCACCAATTTGCATAGGTGACCACAGACCCAAACCCTTGGATCTGAGAACAATGAAAAAGCATTCAGTTTTCTTACAAGAAGACTTTCAATAGAAATAGAAGTAAAGGAATCACCCCTGTAAAATCAGGATGGTAGATACCTTACAGGGTAATTAGATTCAAAATCTAATCAAAATTTGAATCCCTCTAGGCAAAACCTTAAGTTACAAAAAAGACACACAGATAAAAATAGTCATTCTATTCAGCACAGTTCTTTTCTCAGCCATTTAAAGAAATCATAATCTAACGCATACCTAGCTAGATTACTTACCAAAAGTTCTAAGACGCCATTCCTGTTCTATCCCCAGCAAAAGCAGCATACCGACGGACACAGACCCTTTGTTTCTCTCCGTCCTCCCAGCTTTTGAAAGTATCTTGTCTCCTCATTGGTCATTTTGGTCAGGTGCCAGGGAGGTTACCTTTAGCTTCTTAACCCTTTACAGGTGAGAGGATTTTTCCTCTGGCCAGGAGAGATTTTAAAGGGGTTTACCCTTCCCTTTATATTTATGACATAATCCTTTTGGAGCAGGGACTGTCTTTTACTGTGTTTGCGCTCCTTAGCACAACAGGGCCCCCATCTCAGTTATTCCCGCTAGGTGCTACCATAAAGCAAATAATAATATTCTGAATTTCTCTTGCCTGTATCAGTCCTAATATAGGTTCAATCCTGCAGTCCCTGCACAGCAAAACTACTATGATCAGGCAAAGAGGGACTCTTTGGGGACTGCTGGCCCTGCTAAGGAATATTTAACATTTCGTTCTATGCTGATCTAAAGGGTTCTCATTTCGCTCTCCCTGTTTTATGAACTGCAGCGCCTGCAATCAATGTTTGCAGGCGCGAGCATCAAGATTTAAGACATGTGCATTGCCTGCTGGTTTTACCTTTATATAGCAAATCAAAAAAACACCAAAGTAAAATAATCCAGCAAGGGACAAATTGATGTACACTTGGATGTACACATGTGACTTCACTGGGAGATGATACAGTGTACACAGGCAGAATTTGGGCTGATCTGTGGACTATAGAGCATAGTCACTTTGAGGTTTAATGCTTTATTTGTGGGTTTGCATAGATGCTACTGTGATCTCAGTTTGTTAGATGTTTTGCAGGGACAGAATTTAAAAGTCCATGTAATTTCCACACAAATACACAATGTGCACACACATATTTGTATTTCTCTCTCTCACACACACATACAGTTATGTGCATTTTCCCTGCTGATGTTGGCGAACTTTCAGGGGATTGGGGCATTTGCCTCTGCACTACTCTCTCCCCATCTTTTCCCTCCTATAAAAGCCCAGCACCTAGAGCAGTGACTCTACCTTTCCAGACGACCGGGAGTCTGATTCGCCTTGCATACCCCCAGGTTTCACCTCACTTAAAAACTACTTGATACTTTCAAAATCAGACATAAAAATACAAAAGTGTCAGAGCACATTATGACTGAAAATTTGTTTACTTTCTCATTTTTACCATATAATTATCAAATAAATCAATTGGAATATAAATATTGTACTTACATTTCAGAGTATAGTGTATAGCGCACAGTCAACCTGTGGAACTCCTTGCCTGATGAGGTTGTGAAGGCTCAGACTATAACAGGGTTTAAAAGAGAACTAGATAAATTCATGGAGGTTAAGTCCATTAATGGCTATTAGCCAGGATGGATAAGGAATGGTGTCCCTAGCCTCTGTTTGTCAGAGGGTTGAGATGGATGGCAGGAGAGAGATCACTAGATCAATACCTGTTAGATTCACTCCCTCTGGGGCACCTGGCATTGGCCACTGTCAGCAGACAGGATACTGGGCTGGATGGACCTTTGGTCTGACCCAGTATGGCCATTCTTATGTTCTTATATAGAACAGTATAAATAAGCCATTGTCCGTAAGAAATGTTAGTACTGACTTTGCTGGTGCCTTTTATGTAGCCTGTTGTAAAACTAGGCAAATATCTAGATGAGTTGAGGTACCGGCTGGAAGACCGTCTGTGTACCTCTGGTTGAGAGCCACTGACCTAGAGGAACTGCCACAAACTCCCAGTAACAAGTTCACTATCTCCAGAGCATCCCCTCATGGTCTGAGGGGGCCTTTCAGGCATCCTGCCCTCAACTCTATCTACCCAGGTCTCCTCAAACTCCACACAGACTTTTTACTTGGCTAATAATGCCCTGTTTTATTATTTGGAATAATCTGTGATAATAAAGTCTTTGAAGTGCAAACCAGGCCTTCCTGCCTACAGCCTTTCCCTGCTTTGGCAGGCCAGTCCCCAGTTCTACCTTGCTGGAGTATTTTCTCCCCTGGAGTCATAAGGTCTCCTGCAGAAGACCTTATTCCTCCTCTCTGCAGCCCTCAGCCCCAAGGAAGGCTATCACCATCCCATATCTCACTACCTGGGACTCTCCCTTATCTATCCCAGAGGCCTGATGGAGTTACATGACCCATTTTCCCCATTGGGGGGGCTGGGGGGGACACAAGTTAGCCCCACCTGATAAACCTAAGACCCACCTCCTCTTAAAAGGCCAACTGCTTGTGACACTCATAGAATATTAGGGTGGGAAGGGACCTCAGGAGGTCATCTAGTCCAACCCCCTTGCTCAAAGCAGGACCAATCCCCAACTTTTGCCCCAGATCCCTAAATGGCCCTCTCCAGGATTGAACTCACAACCCTGGATTTAGCAGGCCAATGCTCAAACCACTGAGCTATCCCTCTCCCCACTCCCTTATTTCTATTGCAGGGTTAGATCTTCCACTCTGCAGAAGAATGAGTTAGCAACACAACTGGGTCATCCATTTGCAACAAATCATTGTTTGTTTTATTATTAAACAAAATTTGGCCCTTTTCACTCATTGTAAAAAAAAAATTAAAGTGATATTTGACTTTTTTTTTTTTAATTTTTGCTGAAAAGTTTAGACAAAAAAATTTCACCTGGGTGATTGTTTGACTAACTGCTTTCATTTCATTAACTTTTGACGATCATTTACCTTCTGGAGGCAAATCTTGGACTAGGTGGAGATGATAGGAGTTTTTCCATGAACTTCAATGGGGCCAGGATTCACCCCAGGGGATTTCCACTTGCATCCAAAAAGAGAAAGTTTGCAGTGCTGCCAACACATGATTTTAATCGCTAGTCTCATGCTCTTTGGTGTTTCCTTAAAGCTCCAGCTCTTGGAATTTGATTATGCGAGTTTCTCGACTTTCATTTAAAATAATGAGCTGTTCTTGCTTTCTTAGTTGTGGAGAAAAGTTTGGAAATATGAACCCTAAAGGTTTAGAAGCCAGAGGGCAAATAAAATGAATCTAAAATGTAATATCTTAGAAAAAAAGCAACCTCATGAATTTTAAAACCAAATTCATTAGAGACACAAGGTGGGTTAAGTAATATCTTTTATTGGACCAACTTAAGTTGGACCCACCTTTTCTCTCTAATATCCTGGGACCGACATAGAATAGGATTAGAAGGGATCACAAGGGTTATCTAGTCTAACCCCCGCCAAGATACAGGATTTGTTGTGTCTAAACCATCCAAGACAGATTGCTATCCAGCCTCCTTTTGAAAACCTCCAGTGAAGGAGCTTCCACAACTTCCTTAGGCAGTTTGTTACATTGTCCTACTGTTCTTACGCTTAGGGAGCTTTTCCTGAGATTTAATCTAAATCTCCTATGTTGTAGTTTGAACTGCCCTCTGTTGCAAGAGGGCAATTTTTCTCCATCTTTTTTATGGAAGTCTTTCAAGTCTTTGAAAACCGCTATCTTGTCCCCCCATTAATCTTCCCTTTTCCAAACTAAACATACCCACCTCCCTTAGCCTTTGCACAAATAGCTTGCATTCCATCCCTTTGATCATCTTTGTCGCTCGCCTTTGGATCCTTTCCAGTTTTGCTATGTCATTTATATACAGCAGTGACCAAAACTGGACACAGTACTCCAGCTGAGGCCTACCCAGTGCCAAGCAGAGCGATACTACACCTCCCATGACTTGCATGCTATGCCTCTTGTTATCCCCCATTCCGAATATAGCAGAAGGGTATACTACTGATCACCTGACCAGGATGTTGATAATGACTGTGAAATGCTCAGGGAAATTAGAGAGGCTTTAAAAATAAAAAACTCAGTAACAATAGGGAATTTCAACTATCCCCATGTGACGTTATCTGATTAAAATAGGACATATAGATCATTGTTGCAACCACTGTTATATATTTGCAACAAATCTGGTGCAAAATGTGGCATTTAAGATGTCTATGGAAAGGTTACGATTTGCTGAATATGATTATCTTATTGGTATGCATGTATCATTTTTGTATTTGAAGTTATGATTATTGGCTCATTACCGGTATTTCAAATGTTTACTCCTGGGGTAATGCCCACAAGGCAGTTAGCCAGCACATCTTGAAGGGACTATTCAAATTAAGTGGCTCATCAAGGGCCACTTAACTCACAATGGACAATAGGAGACGCCTATCTACACTGAATGGACTTTCCTGTAGATGTTCCATCTGAAGTATAGGTAATGGGCACTGCTGTGACTAAGCAAAATTATGCATGGACATGTGACTTGACCATGTGACTCCAAACCCCATGTTGTCACCTGTAATTTTCCATTAGCTGTGCTGAGGGCTTTTTTTTAAACAATGGGTTTTCCACCACATGGCAGAAGTTATAAAAGGCCCTGGAAACACCTCTATTTTGCCTTTTTCCTCCTCAAACCTTTGGACAATGGACTTATACCAGTGGGAGCATTCTAACCAAGGGACTGAGGTCCTTCCAATGATTTGGAAGCAGTCAGAGACTTGACTTAAGCCAGCAGTTTATTCCATCACTTCTACAAGCCTGAACCAAGAACTTTGCATTTATTGTATGTATTTGATTCCTTTAAGCAATTTTAACTCTCAGCTTTCTTTCTTTTTATAAATAAACCTTTAGATTTTAGATACTAAAGGATTGGAATCAGTGTGATTTTGGGGTAAATCTGAGTTCTATATTTAGCCAGGTGTGTGGCTGGTCCTTAGGGATCAGAAGAACCTTTTATTTAATGAGACTGATTGTAAAGAACCACTCCTCTTTAAATCCAGTGTTTTTGGTGGTGCTACAAGGACTGGAATATCTAAGGAAACTGCTTTCCTGACTTCTTGCTAGCCAGTGTGGTGAGACAGAAGTTTTGCTGGTTTGGTACATCTCATGGGAGAATAACCTGCAGTTTTGGGGTGTGTCTGCCCTATTTCTCAGCAGTTTGTCCTGAATTTGGTATTCTCGGTTATGACCCACAAGGGCACGGTTACACCCCATATTGACTGGGTACGTCACCTCAGGATCGAATGCAGAGAAAGTTTCTTGACATCTTAAAATGACTGCTTCTTGAAGCAGCTAGTCCTGGAACCCACAAAAGCACAGGCAATTCTTGATTTAGTCCTAAGTGGAGAACAGGGTCTGATCCAAGAGGTGAATATAACTGAACCACTTGGTATTGGTGACCATAACATAATAAAAATTTAACATCCCTGTGCGTTAAATACCTAAGCAGCCCACCACAGTAGCATTTAATTTCAAAAGGGAAAACACAAAAATGAAAAAGTTGGTTAAACAGAAATAAAAAGGTACAGTGCCAAAAGTGAAATCCCTGCAAGCTGTATGGAAATTTTTTAAAGACACCATAATAGAGGCTCAATTTACATGTGTACCCCAACTTAAAAAACACAGTGAGAGGACCAAAAAAAGTGCCACCATGGCTAAACAACAAAGTAAAAGAAGCAGTGAGAGGCAAAAAATGATCCTTTAAAAAGTGGACATTAAATCCTATTGAGGAAAATAGAAAGGAGCATAAACACCGGCAAATGAAGTATAAAAATATAATTAGGAAGACCAAAAAGGAATTTGAAGAATGGCTAGCCGAAGACTCAAAAATTACAGCAAAATTTTTTTAAGTACATCAGAAGCAGGAAGTCTGCTCACTAGCCCACTGGTTGTTTGACGATCGAGATGCTAAAGGAGCACTCAAGGAAGACAAGGCCATTGAGGAGAAACTAAATGAATTCTTTGGGTCGGTTTTCACAGCTGAGGATGTGAGGGAGATTCCCCAACCTGAGCCATTCTTTTTAGGTGAGGAATTGTCCCGGATTGATGTGTCATTGGAGGAGGTTTTGGAACAAATTGATAAATTAAACAGTAATAAGTCACCAGGACCAGATGGTATTCAGCCAAGAGTTCTGAAGGAACTCAAATGTGAAATTGCAAAACTATTAACTGTGGTATGTTATCTATCATTTAAATCAGCTTCTGTACCAGATGACTGGTGGATAACTAATGTGATACCAATTTTTAAAAAGGCTCCAGAGACGGTCCTGGCAATTACAGGCTGGCAAGCCTAACTTCAGTACCAGGCAAATTGGTTGAAACTATATTAAAGAACAGAATTATGACACACATATCATGTTCATCAGTATTTCTTCACACAACTACACAGTCAATCTTTGGAACTCTTTGCCAGAGGATGTTGTGAAGGCCAAGACTATAATAGGGTTCAAAAAAGAACTAGATAAATTCATGGAGGATCAGTCCATCAAAGGCTATTAGCCAGGATGGGCAGGGATGGTGTCCCTAGCCTCTATTTGCCAGAAGCTGGGAATGGGCAACAGGGGATGGATCACTTGATGATTACCTGCTCTGTTCAATCCCTCTGGGGCATCTGGCATTGGTCACCTTTAGAAGACAGGATACTGGGCCAGATGGACCTTTGGTCTGACCCAGTATGGTCATTCTTATCTTTGTTGTGGAAGAGTCAACATGTTTTTTTAAAGGGAAACTATGCTTCACCAATCTACTAGAATTCTTTGAGGGCATCAACAAGTATGTAGACAAGTCATCCAGTGACTATAGTATCCTTGGAATTTCAGAAAGCCTTTGACAAGGTCCCTCACCAAAGGCTCTTAAGCAAAGTAAGCTGTCATGGAATAAAAGAGAAGGTCCTCTCATGGATCAGTAACTGATTAAAAGATAGGAAACAAAGAGTAGGAATAAACTGTCAGTTTTCACAATGGAGAGAGGTAAATAATTTTGCCTCCCGGGGTTTGTGCTGGGACCAGTACAATTCAACATATTTATAAATAATCTGGAAAAAGGGGTAAACAGTCAGGTGGCAAAATTTGCAGATGATACAAAACTACTCAAGATAGTTAAGTCCAAAGCAGATTGTGAAGTGTTACAAAGGGATCTCACAAAACTGGATAACTGGGCAACAAAATGGCAGATGAAATTCAATGTTGATAAATGCAAAGTAATGCACACTGGAAAACATAATCCCAACTATACATATAAAATGATGGGTTCTAAATGAACTGTTACCACTGAAGAAAGAGATCTTGGAGTCATGGTGGATAGTTCTCTGAAAACATCTACTCAATGTGCAGCAGCAGTAAAAAAAGCTAACAGAATGTTGGGAATCATTAGGAAAGGGATAGATAATAAAACAGAAAATGTCATATTGCCTCTAGATAAATCCGTGCTATGCCCACATCTTGAATACTGTGTACAGATCTAGTTGTCCCATGTCAAAAAAAAAAAAAAGAAAAAAAAAGATAGAATTTGAAAAGGTACAGAAAAGGGCAACAAAAATGATTAGGGTATGGAACAGCTTCCATGTGGGGAGAGATTAATAAGACTGGGACCTTTCAGCTTCAAAAAGAGACAACTAAGAGAAGATATAATAGAGGTCTATAAAATCATGACTGGTGTGGAGAAAGTAAATAAGGAAGTGTTATTTACTCCTTCTCAAAACACAAGAATTAGGGGTCACCAAATGAAGTTAATAGGAGGCAGGTTTAAAAGAACAAAAGAAAGTATTTCTTCACACAATGCACAACCTGTGGAACTCCTTGCCAGAGGATATTGTGAAGGCCAAGACTAACAGGGTTCAAAAAATAACTAGATGAGTTCATGGAGGATAGGTTAGTCAGTGGCTATTAGCCAGGATGGGCAAGGATGTAAAACCATGCTCTGAAGTATCCCTAGCCTCTGTTTGCCAGAAGCTGGGAATGGGTTACAGGGGATGGATCACTTGATGGTTACTTGTTCTGTTCATTCCCTCTGAAGCACCTGTCATTGGCCACTGTCAGAAGACATGATACTGGGCCAGATGGACCTTTGGTCTGGCCCAATGTAGCTGTTCTTATGTTATTATTTGTGCATTTGTTTTTTCTTTCCTACACATAGCACCTTACATTTGTATTTGTTGAATTTCATTTTGTTGTCTGTAGCCCAGTTCTCCAATTTATCAAGATCCCTTTGAATTTCAGCTCTATCCTCCACAGAGTTTGCAATCCCCACCACCTGTGTGTCATCTGCAAATTTGATCCGTATGCTCTCTATTCCTACATCCAGGTCATTAATTAAGATGTTTAAACAACCCAGAACAGAGCGCTCTAGAATTCCACTTGAGACCGCCTTCCAATTTGGCATCATTCCATTAATAGTTACTTTTTGTTTGTGGTTGTTTAACCAATTATGTTTCCACTTAATGATAGTTCTACGAAGCCTGCATTTCTCCAGCTTACTTATGAGAATGCCTTATAGGACTGTGTCAAAAGCCTTGCTAATGGCCAGCTATGGTATGTCCACTGCGCTCCCCTTATCTACCAAGCCAGTTACCTTGTACAAGAAGGAAATGAAGCTGGTTTGGCAGGATTTGTTGTCAGCAATCCATACTGGCTGCTAATGACCAGCCCTCCATCCTCCAGGTATTTTCAAATGGAATGTTTTATACATTGCTCTAGTAACTTCCCAGGTATCATGGTCATGCTGAGCTGTCTATAGTTCCCCAGCTCCTCCTTTTCAAAGGCTGGCACTATGTTAGCCCTTCTTCAGTCTTCCAGGAGCTCTCCTGTTTTCCATGAGTTTGCAAATATTGCCAGTGGCTCTGAGATTTCTTCAGCACCCTTGGATGAATAGCACCAGGCCCTGCTGACTTGAATTCATTGAAATTAGCCAGAAGATGTCTGATGTGTTCTTTACTGATCTGCATCCCTTCCCCTTCATTGTCTACGTAACTTTGCTAGTTGTCCTGTTGTGTCTTATTTTTTGTGTGAAGACTGAAGCAAAGTAGGCAGTGAGTAGCTCCACCTCTATCTTCTGTTAACAGCTCGCATTCTCCAATGAGCAGCGGACCCACACCGTCCCTGATCTCTTTTTTGTCTGATGTATTTGTAGAACCCCTTCTTGTTGTCTCTGAAATGGGGCCACTCATTTGTCAGGAGTGCTCCTGCCAGCTGGCTTGTGTGCCTGCACTCTCTGCTTTGCGCTGTTTATCTGCAGTGACTCCTACTGGCAGTTAACTTCTTGAGCAGGTTTTCACTAACTCAGCCCTCCAGCCACGTCACACACAGTTCATATGTGTATAATGAAACAGACCTCTTCTGGGGTACAAGTCCAGTGGGGCTTATCTCGGTGCCCTCAGTAAAGTCTCCATCTGCTGCACTGCCTGGGCTCCGTCCTTACTCCATCCAACAGGGCTTATTGCAGTACCCTGCTTGGTGTCTTCCTGCAGTCCTGTCTTAGTCTCTGGTCTCAGACTGTTCACTGGACCTATCACAGTACCCTCAGTTATCCTCAGCCTCTTCTGGGCAGACTCAAGGATTGTCCCTGCTCTGATATGGAGCATTGCCTCCAGGACTTCCTGCCTGGAGACAATATCTTCACTTCCCTTAAGTCCACAGTGATCCCAGCTCTCCAGCTGAGTAATTCTTACAATTTAACCCCCAATCAAAAGTCCCACCAATAGGGACCCTCTTCTGGGTCCTCAACCCTTTCTCTGGACCTCTATAAACCCACTTGTTCAGGGCTTATGCCACTTCCCCAGTGGCTTGGAGGGGGAAAAGAGGAGATGCAGGCCTGCCCATTACTCCAGGTCCTAACCCAGGGACCCTATGAATAGCAGTCACATGCTTTAACTATCCCTTTAACTATTTGCTGAGTTTTCCTGGGCCACTTCCCACAGCTTCTTCAGCTTTACCTTCACCCTTAGGTCAGGGCTGAAGATCTCACCCTGCAATCAGCCAGGAGCACCTTCCTTGCTCCCCTGGTCCCTGCCAGCATCTGCACTGTCCAGGTCCCAGAACTGCTGCAACCAGCCAGGAACATCATTTTTACTCCTCTAGCTCCAGCCAGCAACTGACTCTACTCTGTCTAGCAGTTGCTTTTATATGAGCCTGCTGGACTTTGATTGGCTGTTCCCTGGAGACTCTCTGATTGGTTGATTACTGGCAGCCACTCTAGGCTCCCTAGAGGAATCACCTCTGCTGCTCCTTTCTGGGGTGGGGTGTAGTAGGACTGCAAGGCCTCCAGTAGGGGGCTTTGAAGGGCCTGGTGTACCCAGTCACAATCTCTAACTTTTCTTGCCAGTTGTAACTCTTTCTTTTCCTGATTTTGTCTCTACACACTCATGCTATTCCTATACATACTTCCTTGGTGACATGGCCCTCCTTTCATTTCCTGTATGTATCCCTTTTGGTGTATAGATAGCTAAAAAGCTCCTTGTGCAGCCACATTGGTCTCCTGTGGCTCTTCTTATCTTTTCTCTGCATTGAAATTGCTTGATGTTGAGCCTCTAGTATTATTTATTTTAGAAATGGCCAGCTCCCCTCAACTTCCTAACTGGTCTCTCCATGGTACCTTGCCTACTATTTCTCTGAGTTGGTTGAAAACTGCCTTTTTGAAGTCCAGTGTCCTTGTTTTGCTGTTCTCAAGTCCTCCTTTCTTTAGGCTCTTGAATTCTATCAGATCATGATCACTTCCTCCCAAGTTCCTGACCACCTTTGTCAGGGTTACAACACTGCATATAAACCAAGCTCATGATATTTTGGAGTGTGAAGATACTGAATTTTCTACTATAAGAATAACTCTCTCATCAGAAAATAGTTTGGATTTGTTTGGATTGTATATTTTGTCCATGAATGTAGCAGATCACAGACTCACTGCCACAGCACCTCCTGCTGGCTGGTGTCTCTCCTGCCTCAGGCCCCATGTCCCTCTCAGACCACGGTGCCCCTTTCCCTTGGCGTTCTGCCCACAGCAGTATCCCCACACTCTAGGTCTCCCTCCCAGGGGAATCCCTAACCCTCTAAGCCCACCTTGCCTCAGTGGCTACACTACCAGTCATCATCTAGCCCCCTTTCTCTGGGGCATACTGCAGACTGTAATGGCCACTCATCACTGGCAAGGGGGGTAGAACAGCTGCCTCTGCCTATCCCCGGGCCGCACCTCTGCAGCCTCAGTACCAATGTAGACCTTAACAAGGCCTCAGCCTGGGAGTTGCCAGGCTGGCGCTCCCCAGCTCCTCTTGCCCTGCTTCAGGTACTCAATGCTCCCAGGCACCTAGGTCCTTCCTACTCCAAAACTGGAGTGAGACTCCCTGTCTCCTGGCTCACAGCCCCTCTTATCAGGGCCAGCTGTGCCCTGAGTGAGCTGGCCACACCTGTGGCCAGCTACTCAGCCAGCCTCCCTCAGCTACTCTCCTGGAGTGGGGTAGCTGCCCCACTACAATGAGCTATCATGCTCCAAAATTCCATTTGCATGCATGTTCATGACGAACATTAGAGACAGAAAAGGGATTAACAAACATGGTGAACTTCAATTCAGGATTCAATCTAATATTCACCACTCTTCATTCAGTGCTGCTCAGCAAGATCTAGCCACATTGCCAGTTCCCACAGGTTTGAAGGAGGCTGTTATCCCAGTCATGACCTCCACACAGCCCTAGCCATGCAGTGCTCCCGCTCTGGAGGGTGCTTTCACTGCTTCCAAGAAGGAGATAGTTGGGAGTTGCTGTTCCCCAGTTCTGCAGTTTTGCCTCCATTCTCCCTCCACTGTGGAGGGGAGTATAGGGCCTTAAATTAGGACCCCTGGCCTGAGCAGGTTGAACTAATCAGCAGAAAAGTCAGTCTCCTACAAAAGCACAAAATAGAGAGACAAACTCGCTAACCTTGTACATGGCAACAAGTTGTTGAGCCATCCACTTGTGGAAGAGGGGAGCTCATTCTAAGGAGTTCCTTACCTCCCACCCTTCACTTCTTCCCTTAGCCATACAACCCATGACATGTATAATTGGGCTGTAATAAATTCTTTTCATGGGGATTTGCATGGGTGGGGGTACAATGGACTTGGAGACTGAACTTTATTTGTCATAGTTTTTAGAAGGGAGTTCAGGGGGCTCCTCAGGTTCCTGCTCACCACATAGGTGGGACTCACGGGCCCCTGACGGCTATGAAAGAGGGAACTCTTCATACATATTCCCCACAACCTCAGTTACCTGGGTTTCAGGCTGTATGGTCCCTCATTTCCTCTCCATAGCCAACCTCCAAAACAGCCCAGCACTTTAAGGCTGCATTCTCTTTAAACTACTTTCCTGACTGACTGATGCTGCCAGCTGGTAAAAGAAGCCATCTCTCATGTCAAGAGATGACTCCCTGATCATGCTCAGTGAAATTTCCTCCTGATCTCAGCTCCAAGAGCTACATTATAATCTCAGCTGAGCTGGGAAAGAGGCCATGCAAAATGCTTAATGGGGCCGTCATTGGAAGCAGGAGAAAAGATCTGAACTGGGTGAGTGGCCTCCACTGCTATTTGGCAACCTAGGAGATTCTAGTATCATGGGGTAGCCATGCTAGTCTGGATCCACAAAAACAACAAGGAGTCCAGTGGCACCTTAGAGACTCACAGATTTATTTGGCCCTAAGCTTTTGTGGGTAAAAAGAAGTGTTTTTTTACCCACGAAAGCTTAGGCCCAAATAAATCTGTGAGTCTTTAAGGTGCCACCGGGCTCCTTGTTGTTTTTCTAGGAGATTCTGGAGCTTTGGTGATAACAGAGACCAATATCTGCTGGACTGAGCCCTTGTCTCTGTGCAGACTCACAAGGAGCCAGAAAAAGTGAGTGGATGAGCTAGTGGAAGAGCACTGCTTGTAGCTAATAAAATACTAAAAGTGCAAATACTGTTGATACACAATGGCAGTAAATTGCGAACGCAGGCCTCAGGAAGGGCTGCGCCATAGCTGAGAAATGTAAACTGTCAGCGGTAGCTCTTCAAGGAAAGCCATGACTGTTATCGAGACGGACTGCGAGGTGCCACAGTACTCATCAACAACTGCTCCAATTCAGGTCTGGAAAGAAAATAATGACTCCCCAAAATGAATGAATAAATAAATAAAGCGGATGAAAAACTATCAGGATTAACAAAACAAAGACAACCTCCCTATTTTTCTGTTTGACAGTGACAAAGCCATCAGGTCTACCTAAGAGATGCGGGTGACGTTCCTGGCAGTTTAAGGACTTGATTCGTATTCACATTAAGGCTCTCTTTACTGCCCTGCTTGTATAAAGGGGCATAAATAAAATTTACACCCTCTCCAACAATACCAAGCCTTTACATAGTGAAACCTATCATTAGACCTCAAAAAGCTTTGCAAAGGAGGTATCATTATCCCCATTGGGTTGGGGAAACAGAGGCACAGAGGGAGGAAGTGGTTTGCCCAAGGTCACCCAGAAAGCCCGTGGTGGAGTTGGGTGCAGAATCAAGGTTTTCTGACTCCCACTCCATTCCTCCAGTCACTGGACCAGGTTTAAGGCTCTTTTATATTGTCAGCACACAGTAAAGGCATTTGGGGGCTTTCATGATGCTGGATCAGGGCCTTAACGGGTTGTGCTGGTGGCTTTCTGCTGACAGAACTTTAACCAGTACAGCTTTCTAGTACAGACAAAGACAAAATGAGAATCACCTTCCCTCTGTCAAGGGAGTGAGGCTGCTGGAAGGGAATAGTGGGTCGGAAAAGAATTACAGTAGAATAATACTAAGCAAAAAAAAATACAGGCTACATTCTCACACTGAGCCCAGCAGTGAGTTTAATTAAATACTACACATAT
This sequence comes from Eretmochelys imbricata, assembly GCF_965152235.1. Taxonomy (NCBI): domain Eukaryota; kingdom Metazoa; phylum Chordata; order Testudines; family Cheloniidae; genus Eretmochelys; species Eretmochelys imbricata. Next base: position 20,639,277 of record NC_135573.1, read on the forward strand.
TTACTTACTGAAGAATCCTGTTTCATTAACATAAACAGATAAGAGAGCACTAGTGCATGACAACCCACAGGGCACCGGGGAAAATCTGTTTTGAATTTTTTACATCTATCAAGTGATTCATATACAAGGAATTTGCAACTGATGCCTTGTTGAATAGAGTCTAGTGGTTTTTACACCAGGGTACACCACTAAAAACCTCTCATTAATAGATAATCAGCTTCTACTGATCAGCAACTCGGCTAGGTTCCAAAGCATCTGTTTCCCCTGTACTGTGATTTGGTTCTGTGAAGAACGATGAAAATAGATTTTATTATTTCTTTACTCATTAACCTTATTATACCACATCACCCTTGGCAACACACTATTTTTTAAAGAGAAGGTCGTACACATTTTTATACATTCTAAGTGAAAAAAGTCAGTCCTGTAAGTGATCCTATTACTCATCTTGTCCATTATATCATGATGTTTGTGCTAATCATAGAATATCAGAGTTGGAAGGGACCTCAGGCAGTCATCTAGTCCAACCCCCTGCTCAAAGCAGGACCAATCCCCAATTATTGCCCCAGATCCCTAAATGGTCCCCTCAAGGATTGAATTCACAACCTTGGGTTTAACAGGCCAACGCTCAAACCACTGAGCTATAATAGCAAAAGTGCTCCTAAGCAAATACTTCAAAAATAAAAGAAAAATCAGGAACATTATTTTTTGTGGTTAAATTGAGTAGTTTATCACTAGGCACTTTTAGACTTTGTTTTGTTTTGGCTTTTTATTGCAAACACCACATAAGATGATAGGTAATTAGCATGAGAGAAATTCTTAAGGCATGTAAAACATTGATCACTTGTTTTTTGGAGTGATAGTCTGAGAATTGCTTAAAGCCTTTTCTCTATTGCACAGTAATACACTTCGAAATGCACATGGTTGTTTTTTTTTTTAAAGGTGTTAGCGATGTATGTATCTGTATGGCAGTTTCCCTTCTAAGTTATGGCACCTCAAGCTATTTGTGTTAAGAATGCTCGAGCTGCATCTGTATTTTGTTTATATATTTAAATTTAGAGGTGAAGTAGCCAAGGGCTAATCATGCCTGTATCAGGTTTAGCAGTATCTTATTTTCAGGCCCTATTAAACCTGACAGAGGGTGGGGGAGGAGAAATTAACAAACAGAGCTCAGCAATTTTTGAAGTCAAGCCTCATACTCAGGTGCCTACGTACAGATTTAGGAGCCTGACTTTACTTCGTTGTGACTTTGCTACAAGCGCTGTGTGCTGTCATGGGAGCAGAACTGGAGAGGCATATTGTGACTCAGACTGCCACATTTCCCCTTGCTCGGAGGGAGAAACACCCAGCCTCAGCTCTATACTTGGTGCAGGGCACAGATCTTGGAGTGCCAGAGTCACTCTTCCTAGCTTCTGTCCCTTCCTCACCCCACCCACAGGCACAGTGGGGAGGGAATGTAACAGCGCCATGGAGATTACATCTCTCCCTGCACTGCTACCTACCACATGAATAGTCCACACAGGAGCATAGCCTTGTGCCTCATTACTCCCTGCACAGCCATGCAAGCTGGGCTGCTCTTTGGCCCTTTGTTATTATGATCAAACCTTTATATCATGGGTTTGCCCAAAGGCCGCAGACTTGGAACTTCGGGAGCTCATTTTTTAAAAATAAATCTTGGCTTATATTCACACAAGTGACCTTACAATAAATGCATTTCCTTAGGTTTATAGCATTGAAGCAGATGGGCTCTTGACAGCTTTGAAGCAGCTGTAGTTACAGAAATAAAAATACACAGATAGATGGAACAAATTAATCCACAGCAGATCTTTGCCTTGCTCAGCTGGGGGAGAATTCTGGGAGAATCCCAAATGGCAAAGGTCTGGTTTAGCTGTGTAATTCCTATACCACTTCCTGCTTCCAGATCAACGGGTCAGGCCAAGCCATTCACAAGCTCTGGCAATTGCTGATTGCTATGCCAGTTGCTCCTTGCTATAGGCAGATAGGTGCAAATTAGAACAGCCCTAAGACTCATAGCTATCTTTGCCTGTCCTTGAGCTGCACTGAGCAGAAGTCAGAGACATCCCAGGGATTGGGCCCATCACATTCACCTGTCAAGCCACGGAGGTCAGTGGAACTCCATGGAAGCTCTTAAATTCTGGCTTACATAAATTTCTGCACTGCAACATCCAGTTTTTAATTTTCATTGGCTCTGGCCCTTATTAATTTCCACCCCAGCCAAAAACACTGAGGATAAAAAATACATCAACTCTGCAGCCAAAATACTTCATGTTCAATACCTTATGCTATAAGAATGAACTATTGGGTTAAACCATCATTCATCCAGAGAAATCCATACTAAGGATGGACCTCTCTTCAAAACACCCTCTAGTGGCTAAATCCATCATTTCAGGTTTTTAGTTTGATTTCTACAAAGATGCATCCACTTAAGAAATATCTCCATTTGAGTGAATTAATGTACTGTGTCCTGCAACAGGATCTTTCCCCAGGCTATAAATGATAAATACATTTTCAAAAAACAAATTAAATATGTAGCACTAAGAAGAAGAATCCATGCCAGCATAAACACATGCTTTGTGTGCACAGAGCCTTTGTAACCGTTGTCCATTTTCTTGTCTCCAAATAGGGCAGAGATCTGTTCATTTGTGACAGCACAGATTCATCTTTGGTGAAAACAGCTAGTTAGGTTATATGATTTAGGTACAGAAAACGGCATCATTTTAATACCGGCACTAAATCCAATAGCTCTAGATAAAGCTTGTTCTTTTAACCCTTATCATATGGGAAGATCCAAATGCCGTGGACCTCATTCATGACTCAGTTATGCTGGTGTAACTTCATGGAGGTCAGTGGTGTTCTTTCTGTTACACTGGTGTAAGAGTCAGGCCCTAGGTCTTCAGACATGTTTCCCTTCTCCAGGAAGGGGAGTGTTTTACAGCTCTACATGACTTTTTCTCCTGCTGCAAGACAACAAGCGACTCCTGCTCATTTCATTCGCTACAGGCTTTTGCATGATGGATGATGATGGTAAAATGGGGGCTGTATTCTGTCACCAATCAGTGGGTCAAGGTATACATAGCATGAGTAAGGATGACAGAATCTGGCCCTGGGAGAGCTTCTTACAGCTTAGGAGGAAAAAAAACCCCAAACACGTACAACTTGAGTTCCAAAATTCAACGTTTCCAGCCCATCCCGTAAGAGAACAATGGAATCTTCCACTCACAGTCCAAGATCCCAAGACCAGAAGGGACTGTTGTGATCTACTCTGACCTCCTGTAGATTGAGCTTTGTTGGTAATGTGCATATTGCAGCACATTTGAAACATAAATCCCTCTGCTGCTCAGAGGCTTAGGACAATTAGATAGGAACATGGGAACTGACAAACTGGATCAGATCCCCTGGACCATCTAGTCCAGTATCCTGTCTCAGGCAGTGGCCAGCACCACGGGTAACATTTTCAAAACGACCTAAGTGACTTAAAAGCCTAAGTCCCAATTTCATAAGTGACTTAAGCCCAGATCTTCAAAGGTATGTAGGCACCTAATTCCCATGGAAAGGATCTGAGCTGTAGGATCCTAAGTGTCACTGAAAAAAATCAGTGTGACTTTTGCTCCTAAGTGCCTAAGTCACTTTTGAGAATGGGACTTAGGCTGCTAAGTCTCACAGGCACTTTTGAAAATTTTACTTCTGATGTGTAAGAGGAAGTTGCAAGAAACCCCTCAGTTGGAACATGAGATTATCTGCCCCTCAACAAGGTCTCATCATAACCCCTATTATTTTGAGATTGGTTTAAGACAGGAAGCACAAGGTTGTATATCCTTTCCAAAAACTCGGATGAGTTAAAACCTAACTAAATTTAAATGACTGCCTGTAACATATTTTTTACAACAATTAGAAAGAAAATCTGTTCTATCTTTTCTTACATCTGATAGACTAATTGCCAGTAATATTCATACAATTAAAAACAGCTAATTAGGCCATGATCTGATATTGAAAGGCATGACACAATATGCTCCAGTGTAGGGCAGCATAATCTTGGGTCAACATTCCGACAGTGTCGGCATTAATCAGCATACAAGCAGCCACATTCTCTGGAGAGTCGACCAGACACCCTTCCTCATTAGGCCTTTACTAAAGAAAATACTGAATCCTCAAATCAATAAGAATATTTGATTGAGCTATAAATACAGCAAATGGAACAATCAACTTCAAAGGGCAGCATGGCCTCATGAATAAAAGCTTTCAAGAGCAATGTTAGCTCCAGCCAGCCTTCTTGGTGTGGCTCTAAATGGCATGTTCTATTTAAAGGACATTTTCACTGCATTGCAGACTGATACAATATTAGTAGCAACGGTGTCTGTCATCTGTAGCCATTCGCCAGTTGTCAAAGATTGCACAGCTGCTGTTTGGAATGCCTTTGAGAAGCAAACTGCATATGTTTCCTTCACACTAGTGCTGCTTCAGTAACATGGCCATTATTTACTGCTTTAATTTTGAAACTATTGCCTGTTTAGGCAGGCTCAGTTTAAAGGCCTCCTATCTCCATTGTCACATCGTATTGTCTCTTCGTCTTACATGTAGGTCTTCGTTAGGCAGGCCACTTGTCTGGTTTTAAGCCAGATGGTCCTGTTTTTTCAGTTTGTCCCCTGTCCGGTGTTGATCTAAAACGGACGTGGTTTTGTCAGGTATCACACCACAAGGGTTAGAGGACACCGTTTTAAGAGGTGCACAGCTCCGCACCTGCCAGCATGCAAGGGCACACTGGGTGGGGGTGGGGTCATGCAGGTGGCGGCAGGTCCAGGCCATTCCCAGAAGTACCAAAATGTCCAGTGTTCTGGGGATGCCCTCATTGGCCACCCTAATCCCAGTCCTGAAACTAATACCTATACTGACGCCGAGCCCCATTGACTCCACTGTGACTCCTTCCAAGTGTCTCAGTCTGCCAATGTTTTAGCAATTGTGGGACTTAGATTGTAAACTTCCCTAGGGGAGGGAATGTGTCCTTTTTTTTTTTTTTTTTTTTAGTTTGTTGATCAAGCCCCTAACACTCTTTGGGGCACTTTGAGCTCAGTCTGGTGCTGAGTGTTCCTGGGAGGTGCCGTCATCCATCACACTGCTGTCAGTGTGAGTTGAGGGCACCCACCATCTCACAGGCTCAAGCCCATAGTAGGTAATTTAATAATATACGAAAGCTTATGCCCCAATAAATTTGTTAGTCTCTAAGGTGCCACAAGTACTTCTCGTTCTTTTTGCTGATACAGACTAACACAGCTCCAATGTTCCCTCTAATTTTTGACAGGCCGTGTGTGCAAAAAATTTCTTCTGTGCAAATTTTTGACAGGCTGTGTGCGCAAAACATTTTTTCTGTGCAAATTGTGCTTCTGTGCAAATTTTTGTGCACGCGGTGTTTTGCCGTGTGCGCAGGGTTTAGGATCTGTGTGCGCGCGCACATGTGCACAGCTTAGAGGGAACGGTGGTTACCACTCTGAAACTCAATTGGAGTTACTCTGAATTTACACCAGAGTAACACGGTAGAACCAGCCCCTATGATTCTGTATGGTTTAACTGATACTCATATGCTTTTAACATATCTTAAAATACACTTTGCTTTAGATAAATAACTATGTAACCCCCTATGTTTTCCTCCCCACTTTCCCTTTTTCTCAAGTTCTCTCCTAAAGGCAATATGAACCCAATCATGTTCATGTTCAAGTCGACCATTTGGATACTCACTGTTTGAGTGGGTTCATAATTAAACAAAACAACAAAGTTTGCCCACTCCTGCCGTGTTTAGCCTGTAAATTGCACATTAGGAATAAGAATCAATTATAGTTGTTTGGCTGCCACCATAGTTAATAAAATGGCTGAGGTTTTTTTTTCTTAGCAGAGAATGACTATACAATTAAACAAGAAGCCTTTGATTGTTTAAACAGTGATATCTATACAACAGGTACTGACTAAAAGTAGGGCTTTTTGCAAAACCATTGTGTTGGTTGCCAACCAGTGGAGATATTCCACAAAAGCTTGAAAAGACAGAAAAGTGTTACCTGCGGGGAACTGTTCTTTTCAAACATCTTCTACAAGATTTTGACTCTCATTTCTCAGAAGCTTGTAACTGAGCAATTGTGGTAATAGTGTTGGTTTCAACAACTTCCCAGCACAAAGGAAAGCACTTTACGTGTAAAAAATGAATAAAAAACCTTTGGAATACAGTGATGTCTGTAATTGGAATGGGTGTACGTGAGTACTGACAACCCTTTTTATACCAGAGTACCTTCTTTAATCCCCAAGTGTTTAGCAGCATCATATTCAAGGAATTGTTTATTATAGCAATAAGCCACTCCAGGACTGTACATTACTACCCATTGGCACACAACCCCATCACCATAGCATTTGGGCACCTCACAATCTTTCATGTATTTATCCCCACAACACCTCAGTGAGGTAGGGAAGTACTTTGTCCCCATTGTACAGATGGGGAACTGAGGTACAGAGAGACGAAGTGACTTGCCCAAGATCGCACAGAAAGTCTGTGACACAGCAGGAAATTGAACCATCTCCTAAGTCTTAGGTTAGTGGCCTAACCACTGGATAATCATTTGTCTCTGCCTCACATGTGTTCAGCATTGTGCATTCATCCGCCCGAGTAATGCAACAATAGCTGACTAATGCACAGATTGGAGTGGCTTGTAGAGTATAGCTCAATCATTTTACATTTCATTAAAAAAGTAAGTTTGATAGAGGTTTATGCAATGTATCCTTTCCCCAAAGAAAAGTAATTCCTATGTAAAAGGAATGAGAAAACAGAAGGTAAGGGAGATGTGGCAACAATAATATGTGATCATGTTTCATAATGCATAGGCAAAAAGGTGAATAATTCACACAACCCTAAATCTACTTTTTTCTAACTTCTGAGTGCTTGACTTTACAATCTTAATGATATTGCTTCAATGCAGAATATTTTGGGGGGGAGATACTTGGGATACGGTTGGTTTAAATTAAAAGAGATGGTATTCTCAGTCCCTTTGCTAGTGTTTGGGCTGCAAAACTGACATTCATTGGTTCCCAAGGGGAGGCAGCATAGTTTAATGGATAGGGCACTGGAAACAGAGGTAGGAGACATTTATGCTGTTCCTGCCTTTACTACTAAACTCAGGCAAGTCACTTCAGCCCAGATCCACAATCCATTGATTTCAATGGGGGGAGCGGGGGGAGGGATAGCTCAGTGGTTTGAGCATTGGCCTGCTAAACCCAGGGTTGTGAGTTCAATCCTTGAGGGGGCCATTTAGGGATCTGGGGCAAAAATTGGGGATTGGTCCTGCCTTGAGAAGGGGGTTGAGGACTAGGTGACTTCCTGAAGTCCCTTCCAACCCTGATATTCTATGATTCAATGTAAATTTGTGGATCTGGACTTTCATCTCTCTGTGCCATAAAAAGGCCAACGACTGACCAGCCAAAAGTAGGCATGAACTATCTAGATGCGGTCCCTCTAAGTAAGGTTTAAGGCATATAGATGGGAAAGCTTGCATTATTGCTGTCATTATTGTACCTGTTCCATAAAGAAAGAGAGGACATTGATCTGTAGGCAGTGAATATAATGCCTTGCACAAGCACTGAGGTTCACATGTAATTGGGGGCACACATTGGGACAGTGCTAAAAAAAGGGACTCTCATGCAGAAAAGAGAAATTCTGGTCATGGTGGACCAATGGCCACCCATTGCACTGCTGTCTAAAACTTTCCCCTGCCTGCCTCAGGGGCAGAAAATATGGAAAAGCCCTATGAAAAAAACTGAGAAAAGAACAATGCAAAAGCCCCATGGTTGGAAATTTCCTTGTACAGCTACTTCACCCTTCAGGAAGAGTGGTTTTCAGTTCCATCCATTTCAGGGAGTTTTTGTGTCACTCTCTTCTCTTCAGAAGGATGAATATTCATTCAGAATTCAACCATGTGGAAAAAATAATTATTGAGAGAGTGCTGAAGGGCTTTCATGAAACTAACAAATTAGCTCAAATTTGAAGAGAAGGTCAGTTAATTTGAGGCTTTCTGAATACATATTTATCCTCCTCACTAAAAGGCCAGCTTTATTAGAGTCTCTAAGAGACTGGGTTGTTCAGTTCCTTCAAGCTTCTGACCTGCCAATAGATTGATTCACTCCCACATATTTACTTGGAAATATTTGAAGAGCTGGCTTCCCTTAATTTCTGCTTTTAAATCCTATACCCCATCACGGAGATTTTTCCACTTGGTATCTTTTCATTCAAACAATTGAAACACAAGAGGTCTGGCTCTCCGCTAAATTAAGTAGAATTTACACTAGTGTAACTCTGTTGACATCAGTGGAGTTATTCCTGATGCACACCAAGTAAGAGAGAAGAACCTGGTCCTTCATCTTACTGTATGTCCATCTGCACTAGAAAATATAATCCTGCAGTGTGCTTCTCTAGTACATACAAACTAAAGGGTGCCCTTGTGCCTTCTCTCCCTAGTGTTAGCTAATAGGTCGCTCTTGGAATGTGTGGGCAATTTCAGCTATCCTTACCCTTTCTCTTTGTGCCTCTTTACTCTTATGTGTCTCTATCTGTGTAATTTTACCTCTCTTTGTTCACACTTTGCTTCTCGCACATCAGTATCAATATAGATCACAAGAAAATGAAATACTCTGCTGACGTCTTTCTGTTGACACATGTAAAGCACAAGTACAATAATGCTCAGACAATAAGAACATGTTTCAAATAAACCAAGTTATAAATTGTTACATCTTAAAAAAATAAACACATACACATCTATCACCACCATAAAGAAGGGCTGTAATGAAGGGCCTATCAATATTTCCATAACTGTGCAATAGGCATCTAGGCCGAAATCCTTGCCCTGCTGATGTCAAAGGGAATTTTGCCAGGATTTCACCTCTATATTGTAACAATAATTTCTAAATGGTCAGTATAAATAAGAGTGGAGAGCACTGTGGAGGTGTTAGAACAGGGTGTTGGGGATCAGGCTTCCTAGGCTCTATTTCTGGATCTGTTCTGCTCATTCTGCTACTTTAGGCAAATAACTTGAGCCAAAATTCTCAAGTGATCACTATTTCCATGTTCCCCAGTCTTTGGGCACCTAACTTGATACCTCTGGGGCCTTGGTTTCAGAAATGCTAAGCTCCTGCAGCTCCCACTGACTTCAGCCAGAGCTGTTGGTGCTCAAAGCCTCTGGAAAAAAATCAGACCCAAGAACTTTAGTATTTTTATTGTATTTCTTTCTACTTGTAATCACTTAAATAAGCACCCATCTGCTACTCTGGGCACCTTTGACTTTATTTAAAGTTAAAATACAACCAACAGCAAACAAAATGAGCAGTAACCCCTCCAAAAAAAAAAATCCATCCTCAACACCACCCAATACCTGGGACTTTCTCCACCAAACTTGTCCTTCCATAGACAATTGATCTCATCATAGATTCATAAATTCCATGGCCTGAAGTGACCATCTAGTCTGACCTCCCATATAATACAGGCCACAGAACCTCCCCAAATTAATTCCTAGAGCAGATCTCTTAGAAAAACATCCAATCTTGATTTACAAACTTATCATTGAAAGAGAATCCACCTCGACCCTTGATAAATTGTTCCAATAATCAATTACCCACACTGTTAAAAATGTACACCTCATTTCTATCATGAAGCTTCAACTTCCAGCCATTAGGTATAACATGGTCCTTCTCTGTCAGATTCAAGACTCCAATGTCCAATATTTGTTCCCCATGTAGGTATTTATAGAATGTAATCAAGTCATCTCTTAACCTTCTCTTTGTTAAACTAAACAGATTATATGCCTTGCATATACCACTATAAGGCATTTTTCTAATCCTTTGGCCATTGTTGTGGCTCTTCTCTGAATCCTCTTCAATTTATCAACATCCTTCTTGAACTAGGAAAAACCAGAACGGGACACAGTATTCCACCAGTGGTCTCACCAATGCCAAAGAGAGGTAAAATAATCTACTTCTACTCCAAATTCCCCTGTTTATGCATCCCAGGATTGCAATAGCTCTTTTGGACGGAATGTCACATTGGGAGCTCATATTCAGCTGCTTATCCACCCCAACCCAAAATCTTTTTCATGGTCACTAGTTCCAAGGATAGAGTCCCCCATCCTGCATGTATGGCCTACATTTTTTGTTACTAGATGTACACATTTAAGTTTATCCATATTAAAACTTATTGTTTGTGCATGCCCAGTTTACCAATCAATCCAGATAGCTCTGAATCAGTGACCTGTCTTCTTTATTATTTATCACTCCCATTTTTTTATATCAGCTGCAAACTTTATCAGTCTTGATTTTATGTTTTCTCCCTGGTCATTGATAAAAATGTTAAATATGTAAGCGGGGGAACAGTCCCGCTAATGTGAGGAACTTTCCTGGCTTCTGCACTACCCCGGTGAAGTAGGCTAGCGAAAGGATCTGAGTCCTTGCTCCCACTTCCTTTATCCAGAGGCCTCCCTGCTCTTGAGGACTCCCCTTCCACTCTCTTGTCTGGCAGAGTCCTCGTAACCCCAACAAGGATGGGCCCAGGATTCCTGGGGGGCTCAACCCCCAACCCTGCTGTGGTCACCTAGGACAGGGGCTAGGGTGTCCCCACTCCAGGGTACTCTCTCTCCACTGGTCACTTCTCTGACCCACTGACCATTACATACAAGTTAAAGCAAATGCAAGTTATTTAATCAACAATTAATTTTAAAAAGAATAAGAGAAAATGGGAAAGGTTAAAGGAAACACATCACCCCGCTCTGTAGCAGGGAACATCACAAACAGTTTCTCTGGAATGTCAGGGCAGTTCACAGTCTGTTACTTGTTAAGTCTCAGGCCTTCTTCTCAGGCTCTGGCTGTGCTGCAGGGATGCTGTGGGTTGGACACTCGCTCTGGTAGTGGCCACACGCTCTCAGGCTCTAAGTGGTAGGACCCTTCTTCTCAGTGTCGCCCCCGCCCTGTCGGGGTTATGATCCAAGTCTGGCCTGCAGAGCCTCTTGGCTGAGGCGTCTCCCTGTGCTGGGCCTGCTGCCCAGGGTCCCCCTCGCTCTCCCCAGCTGCTCACCACACCCAGCTCTGGACTGCTCCTGCCCCAGCTCCACCACTCTGTCTCTGCTGCTCTGCCTCCAGCTCCCTGAGCTGCTTCTCTGGCCCCTCTGGCTCTGGTTGCTACAGCTCTGCTCCCAGGACAGGTCTGCTCTGCAGGCTGCTTCTGTGACTCTGCTGCCAGCAATGACCTGCTTCCTGGGCTGCTTTTCTGGCCCCTCTGGCTCTGGTTGCTGCAGCTCTGCTCCTAGGGCAAGTCTGCTCTCTCTGGGCTGTGCCTCTGGCTTTGGGGCTGCAGCTCTGCTCCCAGCACAGAGTCTGCTCTCTCTGGGCTGCTTTTCTGGTCCCTCTGGCTCTGGTTGCTGCAGCTCTGCTCCCAGGGCTAGTCTGCTCTGTCTGGGCTGTGCCTCTGGCTTTGGGGCTGCAGCTCTGCTCCCAGCACAGGGTCTGCTCTCTCTGGGCTGCTTTTCTGGTCCCTCTGGCTCTGGCACAGCTCTGATCCCCAGCTCAGCTTGGTCCCCTGTTTTCTCCTTTGCTCGGCCCCACTCTGTCTGACCCAGGCAATTCCAGCTCACACGGAGGACGGGACCTCCCTGGCCTCCTGACTCCTTGATTAGCCTGCCCGCCCTGTCATTCAGGCTGACCTGGAGCATTGGCCTCTCCCCATTGTTCCTGGAGACTGTCAGTCTCAGGGTTCTGGTTTCCCATAGACCCTTCCCCTTTTAGTACTGGGAGCTAGCCAACCAAAACACCCCCCACTGAATGTTAGTAAGGGGGCAACAGTCCCCTTACAAATAGCATTATATCATGCCTCACTTGGTTCAGACACTCAGGCAAAAAGATGGACCTTGCAGTGGGTCCTAAAGGTCAATAATCCTGGAATATTTCAGACTAACAATGGAAGCTGAAGGACCCTAATGAAGAATACCTCTACCCCTTTTGTTGAAATAAAAAGCATCACCACTGATCACAGCTGCAGCAGCATTAGACAGGGATAGGGTTTCCAACTTTCTAATCGCACAAAACTGAACACAATTGCCCCGCTGCTTCACCGAGGCCCTGCCTCCGCTTACTTCATCCCACCTTCCTCTGTCGCTCAGTCTCCTCCACTCTCACTCACTTGCTCATTTTCACTGGGCTGGGGCAGGGAATTGGGATGTGGGAAGAAGTGAGGGCTCCAGTGGGGGTACCAGGGTCCCTTTTTGACCAGGTGTTCTGGCTGAAAACTGTACACCTGCACCCATAAACAGGGAGAGAGATGGTTTCTCATATAGGCAGGCCCAGACCATTTTGGGCTGTATTGGTTGTCTCAAGTCAGCACCCAGAGATGGAAATAATCAAAGTTAGTGGATGCTTTATATAGTGCCTATACCCCTTGGCACCTCACAAAAGTACTGTGAGTTTTCATTGTTAATTGATGTTTTCATAGTTCTTTGAGAACTGAAGATGAATGATGCTTTATAGGTGAAAAATATTATTATGCACACTGAAACATTTAATATACACCGCGGAGAATGAAGGAGTTGTGTGTATTATTTTTTTATAAATACGCAGCTCAGTTTACCTGTTTGATATGAATCTGTCTGACTGAATAGAATTCAATCTCAGCCAGTTGGTGGGAAACAAACAGAAAACAGAAAACAAAAGTCGGCAACATAAGGCACAGTCCAAAGAATGCCAAGAGTTCTTGAGGAAACAATAAGAACATTATTAAATGAGGAATACCCCTACCTGTCTCCACTGAGGCTGGCAAAATTTATTCTTCCTAATCCCAAACGTAGGATCAAAGGGGATACTAAAACCTTAGAGATGCTAGCCTAGGGAGGAAGGTGGTGGAATGGGCTGTCAGCATCAGCTGGAGTCTGTCAGAAAGAGAGACAGAAACTGCAGCAAGTAGACTGTCTCTCCCAATCCAGAGAGGGAGGTAGCTGGGCTGAATGGAATTTACCAAAGCATGCAAGGTAAGATTAAGGCCAAGGTAAGGGGAAATAGGTGTATAGGCCTTTATTATTTTTACCCTTTGTGCTGTGTGCTATGTACCTTTGGGTAAATAAATAGTGCTTTATTTTGAAGATGCTGTTTTTAAGTCACCATAATCAGCAATCACAGGCTCCCAGAGGAGAAGGACTGACAGGTGCCTGTCGTGTTAACACACCTGGTAAACAGAGAAGGTGTTGCAGCCAAGAGATCCAGTGTACAAATGGTCAGAGAGGGATGTATGTAATGAAACTTGACCCCAAAGGGGTGTACTTGAGAGGCATTAAAAGAAGTCTAGAGCTCAGCTCGCCCTGTAAATGTGATATACACATTCAACCTACATAGACTATTCATGGATTCATAGATCTGAAGGCCACAAGGGACCATTTTGAGCATCAAGTCTGATATCCTGCATAACACAGGCCATAGATTTTCATCCAATACTTGTGGATGACCTGGAGAATTTCTATAGAAACACAAAAAGAAAAGGAGTACTAGTGGCACCTTAGAGACTAACCAATTTATCTGAGCATAAACTTTCGTGAGCTACAGCTCACTTCATCGGATGCAGTCAGTGGAAAATACAGTGAGGAGATTTATATACACACAGAACATGAAAAAATGGGTGTTATCATACACACTGTAAGGAGAGTGATCACTTAAGATGAGCTATTACCAGCAGGAGAGTGGGGGGGAGAAAACCTTTTGTACTGATAATCAAGGTGAATAATGAAGTGAGCTGTAGCTCACGAAAGCTTATGCTCAAATAAATTGGTTAGTCTCTAAGGTGCCACAAGTCCGCCTTTTCTTTTTGCGAATACAGACTAACACGGCTGCTACTCTGAAACCTGTCATTATAGAAACACATGCAGTCTTCACTTAAAGACTTCAAATAATGGAGAATACATCAATGTAATAAGGAATAAACAGAATAAACCAAGAAAGAAATTACTCGGACTCAAACATGATTCTGAAGCAATAAAGGAATTTAACAGTCAAACCACATACATGGATTTCCCTCTCATTATAACTGGCAAAAAGTAGTAGCTATGCCTGTGACACTGTATTGTCAGTGACAAATTCTGCTCCTACTCAGGCCTAATCTACCTGAAGTTATCAAGGCACACATTTTAGTTCAAAAGATCAGAACTATCCCTTACCAGTCACCAGTGAAAGGAGACATCACTGTTGCTTTTAGCCCTCATGAAGAGTAAGTGGAGCAAATATATATATAGAATCATAGAAGATTAGGGTTCGAAGAGACCTCAGGAGGTCATCTAGTCCAACCCCCTGCCCAAAACAGGACCAACCCCAACTAAATCATCCCAGTCAGGGTTTTGTCAAGCCGGGCCTTAAAAACCTCTAAGGAGGGAGATTCCACCACCTCCCTAGATAACCCATTCCAGTGTTTCACCACCCTCCTAGTGAAATAGTGTTTCCTAATATCCAATCTTGACCTCCCCCATTGCAACTTGAGACTATTGCTTCTTGTTCTGGCATGTGCCACCACTGAGAACAGCCTAGCTCCATCCTCTTTGGAACCCTCTTGAGGTAGTTGAAGACTGCTATCAAATACACCCTCACTTTTCTCTTCTGCAGCCTAAATAACCCCAGTTCCCTCAGCCTGTTCTCGTGAGTCATGTGCCCCAGTCCCCTGATCATTTTCGTTGCCCTCTGCTGGACTCTTTCCAGTTTGTCCACATCCTTTTGTAGTGGGGGGAACAAAACTGGACGCAATACTCCAGGTGTGGCCTCACCAGTGCTGAATAGAGGGGAATAATCACTTCCCTCGATCTGCTGGCAATTCTCCTACTAATACAGCCCAATATGCTGTTGGCCTTCTTGGCAACAAGGTCACACTGCTGACTCATATCCAGCTTCTCGTCCACTGTAATCCCCAGGTCCTTTTCTGCAGAACTGCTGCTTAGCCAGTCAGTCCCCTGCCTATAGTGGTACATGAGATTCTTCCTTCCTAAGTGCAGGACTCTACACTTTTCATTGTTGAACCTCATTTCTTTTGGCCCAATCCTCGAATTTGTCTAGGTCAATCTGGACCCTATCCCTACCCTCCAGCATATCTACCTCTCCCCCAGCTTAGTGTCATCTGCGAACTTGCTGAGGGTGCAATTCATCCCATCATCCAGATCATTAATAAAGATGTTGAACAAAACCGGCCCCAGGACCGACCCCTGGGGCACTCCGCTTGATACCGTCTGCCAACTAGACGTAGAGCCGTTGACCGCTACCCATTGAGCCCGATAATCTAGCCAGCTTTCTATCTACCTTATAGACTGAGAAACAATTATTGTGTAGTAAGTTCAAAGAGGATTTAGAAGATTGTACCCAGAAAAGCCAACTAGTTAATTTCAAACAACCTCAAAGGATAAGGAGCTACCAACATTACCTAGTCAGCCTCATCTTTTTGCATTGATCAGTATTCAGGATTCATGCTAGTTGTCCTGGAGAAATTCAGTATTAACAGCAAGTAATGCATGAATTTGCTACCGTGCTAGACTCCCATCTGTCCTGGGAGTCACAGATTGCCCACATGTGGTAATTAGTGCGCTAGCACAAGCTGAGGTTGGAAAAACATTAAAATGTTTCCATTCACTTAATATGCAGGCGGTGTGCACTGCTCAGTATGGAATACCCGAACTAAACACACTTGCCAAATTCCCAGGACCTCATCATGATTCACTCAAACTCCAAAAAACAAAACAAAACCAAAGTTTCTTAATCATTGGAGGGTATTGAAATTCAAGGAGAATAGTAGCTGTTCTCAGCACGGCTTAAGGACTGAGGTACATGACTTACACAAATATATATCTGATGGGAGTCTAGCAAGTGAGTCCCCATGCACAGTGTTGAAAATTTACATCTGCCTTCCAAATGAAGGTTTACTTTTAAATGAGTTAATTATTTTTTCTTTTCTTGCAGATGATAAAGCTTATCCCTTAAATGCTCCTGAACAATATTCCATGTCTCCCAAGTCCAAGAAAATCCTATGATGCCCTACATTTATGCAGTGCCTTTTGCCTCAAGGAATCCCAAAGGGATATAAGAATCACTTCACCACTGAAATGCAGCCACCTCTAAAGTGGAAAGCAGCAGCCATTCTGTACTAGGAAAAGAAATTGTGACCAAGGACACCAGAGCCAATCCATTCCCTTAGTCATCAGCATGGTGCTGTGGGCATTATAAATCATAGAATCATAGAATATCAGGGTTGGAAGGGACCTCATGAGGTCATCTAGTCCAATCTGCTGCTCAAAGCAGGACCAATCCCCAACTAAATCATCCCAGCCAGGGCTTTGTCAAGCCTGACCTTAAAAACCTCTAAGGAAGGAGATTCCACCACCTCCCTAAGTAAACCATTCCACTGCTTCACCACCCTCCTAGTGAAAAAGTTTTTCCTAATATCCAAACTAAACCTTTCCCACTGCAACTTGAGACCATTACTCCTTGTTCTGTCATCTGCTACCACTGAGAACAGTCTAGATCCATCCTCTTTAGAACCCCCTTTCAGGTAGTTGAAAGCGGCTATCAAATCCCCCCTCATTCTTCTCTTCTGCAGACTAAATAATCCCAGTTCCCTCAGCCTCTCCTCATAAATCATGTGCTCCAGCCCCCTAACCATTTTTGTTGCCCTCCACTGGACTCTTTCCAATTTTTCCACATTCTTCTCGTAGTGTGGGGCCCAAAACTGGACACAGTACTCCAGATGAGGCCTCACCAATGCCGAATAGAGAGGAATGATCACGTCCCTCGATCTGCTGGCAATGCTCCTACTTATACAGCCCAAAATGCCGTTAGCGTTCTTGGCAACAATGGCACCCTGTTGACTCATATCCAGCTTCTCGTCCACTGTAACCCCTAGGTCCTTTTCTGCAGAACTGCTGCCTAGCCACTCGGTCCCTAGTCCGTAGAGTGCATAAAATTCTTATGTCCTAAGTGCAGGACTCTGCACTTGTCCGTGTTGAACCTCATCAGATTTCTTTTGGCCCAATCCTCTAATTTGTCTAGGTCCCTCTGTATCCTATCCCTACCCTCCAGCATATCTACCACTCCTCCCAGTTTAGTGTCATCTGCAAACTTGCTGAGGATGCAATCCACGCCATCCTCCAGATCCTCAGCTGGTGTAAAGTGGCATAAACAGATTAAAGAGATAAACCGATTAAATAGAAAGTCAGTATCAAATATCGATAAAAAGTGCCCACACATCCATTCAATTTTGAAAGGAATTCTCTAGATTTACCCGCTGTCATGGCCAGATTTTCAGCTGATGTAAATCAAGGTAGCTCTAGTGAAGTTAAAGGGACTATGCTGACTTACATTGGCTTCAATAGAGCTATGCCACTTTACACCAGCTGAGGATCTGGATACATGATACTCATTTTATCTACTCTGTAAGGATGAAGGAGTTAGCTAACACTGCCATGATTCAAACCTATGGTGTCGCTGAATTTAGGAATTTTATGGAAATCAACATCAGATCTCCGCAGTGACCCATCTAAAGTCTGAGTTCTCCCCCGCATGGTGCACATCACATGACTCTGCCATTGAGTGTTAAACATATAATTTGTCAAGTGAGAATGACAGTCACAATGTCTTTCAAGAGATAGGCTTTTGAATTATCTGGGAAGCTGCCATATTGTGGCATTAGACCTAGATTTATAGGGACACTTTAAAATCTGAATGCAGTAAACCAGATTTTACAGACAGTGAAGGGTAGGCGATAATTTCATTGCATAATTAAACAGTTGGTGGTGTCATTTAGGTAACGTACTCATTTTTCTTTTATGTGATATATAGTCCATTTTCACCATCCCTGTTCGATTTTTGTGCCACTCTAGCACTTGGTCAAAGAGCAGAAACCTGCTTGTAGCTCACTATCAGAATAAGAAGTACATTTCTGAGACTGGAAGCATGCATTTTTCATAACACAAATATTTATAGTTATTTACTTCGGGCCAGATGAGGAACAATGGAAACACCATCTGGATCAGACCTCAGGTCCATCTAGTCCAGTATGCTGTCTCCGACAGTGGCCAACATAAAATGTTTCAGAGGAAGGTAGACATAGTAGACCAGGGAGATGTGGGGTAATCTCCCCCAACATCAGGTCTCCTCCTCATCTCATAAGGTTTACGATCCCTTCCACAATTGGTTGCCATTAATTATAACAAGTCTGGATATGTTTGTTATCCATATAAATATCCAGTCCCTTTTTGAATCTTGCTACATTTTTCACCTCAACAACATCCTGTGGCCATGAATTCTGTCATCTAATTGCATGCCGTGTGAAAAAAATATTTCCTTTTATCAGTTTTGAATTTGCCGCCTGTCAATTCCATTGAACTTCCTCTTGTTCTTGTGTAATGAGGCAGGGAGAACAGAAGCTCTTGATCTACTTTTGTAGGGTGGCTATCTTTTTGTATATTAATGAAATAAAATTAAGTCCAAATCTCAAGCCAGTGTAGAAGGAGAACTTTCTACATTACAAACACTTATCTACTGTGATTTCCATGAAAAAGCTGGGCAACTAAAAATTAATGGAGGAGCAATCAAAAAAGGCACACTCTTAGGTTCTGCAAATGGCAGCATGTCAGATTGTGAACCCTTTTTTCTCAGTGCTGGCCAGTTACTCATCCAAGTAGTCCCACTGACATTAATAGGGACATTTGGGTGAGGAACTGTGCACCAGTGAAAGGACCCAACATAATCAAACATGAAACAGATCAATGTGTAGAAGAATCTATATCCCAGGCAGAGGCAACCAAAACTGATTCATATCTCTTTGATTAGCTCAAAAGTGTTGTCGTCTGGCCTGCTATTCCAAAGAAAAAGAGAGAAGTGATCTTCACTTTCCAAAGTACTTTCATGAAGTGCAAGAGGTGGCACAAAAAGCCAGCTGCTCTCCAGGTACAATTTGAGGGTAGGCTAGTGTAAAAAGGTAACAGATGCAATAATTGCTCTCACTACCTGTGATACCAGTAAGAATTTTTTAGGGTGGGAAAACACCATCAGAGATGAAAGGAATGACACTGGCTTCTTCATAGTTATAAACATGTTAAGCTACATTTGATGAAGCAGAGAAAACAAAGTGAGAAACAAAGATAACCTGTAGGGCTGACACATGAAGAGTAAGTTTGAGCTCCTACTGCTGTACCAGAGCCTTATGCATGGTCCAGTGAAATGAACAGGACATGTACAATGACCTGGTTCAGTGCTTCAAGCCTCCATAAGCTTCGTAGTGCATGACATATTCAGTGTGGCCAACTTGCACAATTTTATTACGAGTCTTGCGGTATTTGGCATTTTCCTTAACCCCCCGCTGCAAGTGGTTACAGCTTTATTTTTTTAAAATACTAACTTTCTAGTTCTCATGGTTGCAGAGAAAAATCTTGAATATGTGAACTCAGTGCACCCTAAGGGGCTCAGAAAACAGAGCTCAACATTTTTTGGGGGAAAACAAAATATGATTTTAAACCAATCTCATGATTCTGGGGGGCCTGACTCATGATTTTTGAATGCATGACATTAGAGATACTATCTGCTCAGAATTCCCTGGAACAGTGAGGATGTCAATCTTAGAGGATTTGTTTACCAAAACCTTCTTAAGTAGCATCCCTACCCACTCTAGTAATAATAATAAAAAAGTCATAATTTTAATTTCTATGGCCCTTGCATTTGAGATATTAAAGTGCAGTTCTACTCTGAAAAGGGACTGTAAAAATGCCACCTTCTTACTTAACACTTCTGCTCCTAAGCTGCATCCAAAGTCACATCTGATGGCTTTAGTGATAAATATAAGTTTTTAGTGTTTTTTTACCATTAAGAGTCAAAACCGGCATAAAGAGACAAAAAGCCAGGTGGATTCTATTCCTTCTTGTGCACCTTCCACAAGATTGCTCACTAAATGCCGATCAGTTCCAGCTTTGCAATTCCACAGAAGTCAATGGGGCTGCACAGGAGTTGCTGACAGTATAATTTGGCCTGCAGAACCATTACAGCAGGTGATGGATGGATGAGAAGGAAAGAACTTAGGTTGATTCTGGCAATCCAGGTTGAGTTTACAGCGCTGGATGCTAAAAAAACCAAAGTCAATGGAACTATGTCAGCCTGGAATTTGACCCTGTATCTTTATTGGTAGAGAGAGCACATTTGATTTGGAATTCACTGGGAGACAAGAAACAGTGCCAGCTTTACCATTATTTCTCAGAGTACAACCACATTTTAAAGTGCTCTTTTTTGAACACTCAGGTATGAACTTTTCCTTGATTGTCAGGAAACGGTAGTTATTCTATGTGTCACTCAAAAGTGGTGTTTCCTAGCAGGGCAATAGGGTATTGGATATGGCCTATGAATACCAATGTTAACGTATGAATTCCTGCTAGACTACTAGTGATTGTGAACCGTGCCCTGAGAGATTGCATTCAGTCCACCAGGGACTTCTGGTCTTGCTAAGTGATTTTACATGGAAGGTGCTCAGACAATGGGGTATTGGGCAGCACTATGAATAAAAAAGCCTAAGGCAGATATATTTTACTGAAAATATTATTTATCTTGGCTTCATAATCTGAGATTTGTTCTAGGCATCAATAATTTGGGCATTGTCAGTGAAGTCCTTCCAAGGTTGCACGCCTCCCTTTTGTTAACTAACTAAACTTCACAAGCCACAACACTGGGTTGAAGTTGGCAATATTTGTGATACTATTTAATAGCTGGGCAAACTAGGACAGAAACCAAATGACCTGCCAAAGACCATGTAGCAAGTCAGTACCAGAGTTGAGAACTGAACCCAGGCATATTGGCCCCTATGTAACCATCAAAACTTATGGTTCATTAGAGACTATCTTATTTGCATCTATCAGTTTCTCATACTTCACCTGCATGTATGGAGAGGTATTTCCAGTAGGGATAAGAAGGTTTTAGTACCGTTATACAAGGCACTGGTGAGACCTCACCTGGAATACTGTGTGCAGTTCTGGTCTCCCATGTTTAAGAAGGATGAATTCAAACTGGAACAGGTACAGAGAAGGGCTACTAGGATGATCCAAGGAATGGAAAACTTGTCTTATGAAAGGAGACTCAAGGAGCTTGGCTTGTTTAGCCTAACTAAAAGAAGGTTGAGGGGAGATATGATTGCTCTCTATAAATATATCAGAGGGATAAATACTGGAGAGGGAGAGGAATTATTTAAGCTCAGTACCAATGTGGACGGAAGAACAAATGGATATAAACTGGCCACAAGGAAATTTAGACTAGAAATTAGACGAAGGTTTCTAACCATCAGAGGAGTGAAGTTTTGGAATAGCCTTCCAAGGGAAGCAGTGGGGGAAAAAGATCTATCTGGCTTTAAGATTAAACTCGATAAGTTTATGGAGATGGTATGATGGGATAACATGGTTTTGGTAATTAAATATTCATGGTAAATAGGCCCAATGGCCTGTGATGGGATATTAGATGGGGTGGTTACCGAGTTACCCAGGAAAGAATTTTCTGTAGTATCTGGCTGATGAATCTTGCCCATATGCTCAGGGTTTAGCTGATCACCATATTTGGGGTCGGGAAGGAATTTTCCTCCAGGGCAGATTGGAAGAGGCCCTGGAGGGTTTTTGCCTTCCTCTGTAGCATGGGGCATGGGTCACTTGCTGGAGGATTCTCCTCCTTGAAGTCTTGAAGTCTTTAAAGTACGATTTGAGGACTTCAATAGCACAGATATAGGTGTGAGGTTTTTTGCAGGCATGGTGGGTGAAATTCTGTGGCCTGCGTTGTGCAGGAGGTCAGACTAGATGATCATAATGGTCCTTTCTGACCTAAATATCTATGAATCTATTGTACTTGTATCGTTTCCAAAGTAAAGTGGTTTCTGTAGTATATTAGAGTAATGGGTAACTTAAGCTCATTTGTATCTAATTAAGCATCAGGTTCAAGGAGAATGTGAATAAAGAGATGTGCACTGTGAAAAGTATCTTGTGTTTTTAGGGTGGAATTTTCAGAAGCTCTCACTAGTTGTCTAACTCTGTTCTCACTGAATCAATGGTTATTCCAATTCTGAGCTCTTTTGAAAGTCCCAATCTTAATATTTGCCTATAGCATGATATTGTTTCCGTGTTTGGCTTTGTATATTTGTTATTACTTGTTGTTTGTATGAATGTGCCAGGGTGGCTCTATTGGACAACTGTCTATGTAACAGGTTTCAGAGTAACAGCCGTGTTAGTTTGTATTCTCAAAAAGAAAAGGAGTACTTGTGGCACCTTAGATACTAACCAATTTATGTGAGCATAAGCTTTCGTGAGCTACAACTCACTTCATCGGATACATACTGTGGAAAATACAGAAGATGTTTTTATACACACAGACCATGAAAAAATGTGTGTTTATCACTACAAAAGGTTTTCTCTCCCCCCACCCCACTCTATGTAACAGTTGCTTTAAAATCAAGAAAAGATTGCTTTCTTCTGAAGAATAGACAATAAGCTCTCCAGCATTAGAAGGTATAATTGTGTAACTTGCAGCTGGCCAAGGTCAGCATTAATTTAAGCACAGTGGCTGAATTCTTGGCATTGCTGTTACTCACAAGAATATATGAGCTGTTTCCACTTCTTTCTGGGGTGTCTGGATGCCTTTCCTACCCCAATGATATCAAATGTAACAGACAATGCCAGGCTCTTCAGTGCATCCATTAATGCACCCACAAAAAGTGAAGGCTCCTCTGTTCACATTAGAGATGGAAATTGTTTCCAAATTTAAAGGTGACAAATTTTCTCATACAGAATTTTCGACAATTTTTATGAAAATATTTCACCATTTTGCAACCATCTCTATTTCACATTGGGACAATCCAACTGCCATAAAACCAATAGATATTTCCCATTGACTTCAGTGGGAGTTGGATTAGGGCCATATCAGGCCACCAACCCTGTCTGCGAATACATAGTTGTCTGTAATTACCGTTTCATGTGAACAAACAGGCCCATAAACATCATAGGCCTATTAGTTGAGGCCTGTTGAAAATGTGGCCAATTGTGCAATGTAAAAAGGAATTCAGGAAAATGCCACTATTTTGACATTAGTTCTCATCTCAAATCAATATGAAAAGTCAAAATATCAAAGTGTGAAAGTTCACATTTTGCGAACAGAGGAGAAGCAAACAGAGGGAGTTTGCCTGGGGGGAGTTCCCACAGAGTTTTTGCCCTTCAGACTTCTGTGAGCAGTAAATACAACATCTGAAGAGGCTCTTACAAGGACAACAATATGGCTAGTGAGCGATCAGCTGTTGTGACCTGCACAGGATGTGCCATGTTTGTCTTTCTCCCAGAGGATAGAAGAGACTTTGTCTGTATGAAGTGGAAGCTGGTCTCCATATTCGAAGAGAAGGTTAAAGGACTAGAGACCCAAGTATCAACCCTGCCTTGCATCAGAGAAAATGAGGACTTTCTGGATAATAGTCAGCATTTTGTATTGCAGGCACAGCATGCTGAAGAATCTGAGAGGGCAGTGCAGAACAGGGAAGAATATTGGCAGCCTGTGAACTCCAGAAGAAGAAAGAGGAGAACCCATGTACCCCCAATGCAGATAGAGGTAAGAAACCATTTTCAGGCTCTCTGAACAGGTACTACTGCAGAGAACGGTTTGGAAGAGTCATTTGAGGGAAGGGATCTTGAAGGAGACCCCATAGACCGGAAGGCATGGGATGCATTGTTCTGGGATGGGGGTTCCACGACGACCACTCTCAAGAGGAGGAGATGGGTGGTGATGGCTGGGGACTCCTTTCTAAGGGGGGTGGAGTCATCCACTTGCTGTTCAGACCGGGAAACTCGAGAAGTGTGCTGCTTGCCTGGAGCTAGAATTCAGAATGTGATGGAGTGTCTGCTGAGACTGATCAAGCCCTTGGGCCTCTACCCCTTCCTACTTTTACATGTGGGCACCAATGATATGCCAAGAATGACCTTGGGCAGGTCACTGCAGACTACGTGGCTCTGGGAAGAAAGATAAAGAAGTGTGAGGTGCAAGTCATGTTCTTGTCCATCCTTCCTGTTGAAGGAAAAGGCTCAGGTAGGGACCATCGAATTGTAGAGGTAAATGTGTGGTTACGCAGGTGGTGTCAGAGAGAGAGCTTTGGATTCTTTGACCATGGAATGTTGTTCCAGAAAGAAAGATTGCTAGGAAGAGATGGGATCCACCTAACGAAGAGAGGGAAGAGAATCTCCTCAGGCAGACTTGCTAAACTAGTGAGGAGGGCTTTAAATTAGGTCTGCCAGGGGATGGAGACCCAAGCCCTGAGGTAAGTGGGGAAGTGGGATATTGGGAGGAAACGCAAGGAGGAGGGTGCAACAGGGTAGGCCTCCTGATTCAGACTGAGAAAATAGAGCAATCAGCCAGTTATCTTAGGTGCCTGTTTACAAACACAAGAAGCCTGGGAAACAAACAGGAAGAATTGGAAGTCCTGGCATAGTCAAGGAACTATGATGTGATTGGAATAACAGAGACTTGGTGGGGTAACTCACATGACTGGAGCACTGTCATGGATGCGTATAAACTGTTCAGGAAGGACAGGCGGGAGGAGAAAAGGTGGGGGAGTTGCACTGTATATAAAAGAGCAGTATGATTGCTCAGAGCTCCAGTACGAAACTGAGAAAAGCCTGTTGAGAGTCTTTGGGCTAAGTTTAGAGGCAAAAGCAACAAGGGTGATGTCATGGTGGCCATCTGCTATAGACCACCAGACCAGGAGGATGAGGTAGACGGGGCTTTCTTCAGACAACTGACAGAAGTTTCCAGATCACAGGCCCTGGTTCTCATGGGGGACTTCAATCACCCTGACATCTGCTGGGAGAGCAATACAGCAGTGCACAGACAATCCAGGAAGTTTTTAGAGAGCGTTGGGGACAATTTTCTGGTGCAACTGCTGGAGGAACCAACTAGGGGCCATGCTCCTCTTGACCTGCTGGTCACAAACAGGGAAGAATTAGTAGGAGAAGTAGAAGTGGGTGGCAACCTGTACAGCAGTGACCATGAGATGGTTGAGTTCAGGATCCTGACAAAAGAAAAAAAGGAAAGCAGCAGAATAGGGACTCTGGACTTCAGAGAAGCAGACTTTGACTCCCTCAGGGAACTGATGAGCAAGATCTCCTGGGAAGCTAATATGAGGGGGAAAGGAGTCCAGGAGAACTGGCTGTATTTTAAAGAAACCTTATTGAGGGCACAGGAACAAACCATCCCAATGTGCAGAAAGAATAGCAAATATGGCAGGCGACCAGGTAGGCTTAACAGAGAAATCTTCAGTGAGCTTAAACACAAAAACGAAGCTTACAAGAAGTGGAAACTTAGACAGATGACTAGGGAGGTGTATAAAAATATTGCTCAAGCATGCAGGGGTGTAATTAGCAAGGCCAAAGCACAATTGGAGTTGCAGCTAGCAAGGGATGTGAAGGGTAACAAGAAGGGTTTCTACAGGTATGTTAGCAACAAGAAGAAGGTCAGGGAAAGTGTGGGACCCTTACTTCATGGGGGAGGCATCTTACTGACAGATGATACAGAAAAAGCTGAAGTACTCAATACTTTTTTTGCCTCAGTCTTCACAGAGTGACCTAGACAAATTGGAGGATTGGGCCAAAAGTAATCAGATGAGGTTCCATGAGGAAAAGTGCAGAGTCCTGTACTTAGGACAGAAGATTCCCAGGCACTGCTACAGGCTGGGGACCAACTGGCTAAGCAGCAGTTCTGCAGAAAAGGACCTCAGGATTACAGTGGATGAGAAGCTGGATATGAGTCAATGGTGTGCCCTTGTTGCAAGAAAGCTAACCGCATATTGGACTGCATTAGTAGGAGCACTGCCAGCAGATCGAGGGAAATGATTATTCCCCTCTATTTGGCACTGGTGAGGCCACATCTGGAGTATTGCATCCAGTTTGGGGCCCCCCTCTACAGAAAGGATGTGGACAAATTGGAGAGAGTCCAGCGGAGGGCAACGGAAATTATTAGAGGGCTGGGCACATGATTTATGAGGAGAGGCTGAGGGAACTGGGCTTATTTAGTCTGCAGAAGAGAAGAGTGAGGGGGGGTTGATAGAAGCCTTCAACTACCTGAAAGGGGGTTCCAAAGAGGAAGGAGCTAGGCTGTTCTCAGTGGTGGCAGATGACAGAACAAGAAGCAATGGTCTCAAGTTGCAGTGGGGGAGGTCTAGGTTGGATATTAGGAAAAACTATTTCACTAGGGGGGTGGTGAAGCACTGGAATGGGTTACCTAGGGAGGTGGTGTCACACCCCGATGGCCCCCTTCCTCAAGGGGTCCCCTGGGGAAGGCAGATCAGCATTGTATATTGCTAACGCTATTGTAAGCATTGCAGGATATTTTGGGAAGGGTCAAAGGTGTGAGTGAGTGTGGAATGGAAGATTCTTTTGCAGGCTGCAAAAGGCCAAAGGGGGAAGGAAAAAGAGAGCAGAGAATGGGTTAACTCAACACTGCAGCTAGCAAGCTCAGTCCGACAATAGGAGCTGGTCCCAGTCCAAGGTCACGGCGCTAGACGAGAAATTATCTCACCCAGCCACAGCCAGCCATGAGAAAGAAAAAGTACACTGAACCAGGGCTGGAGAGATGAAAAACACCGACAAAACGACGAGAGGGGGAGCAGAGCTTCACGTCCCTGGAGCCGTTGTGTTTTGGGAAAGTGGAGAAGACCACAGAAAGCTCGTTTGGACTGGCACAAACAGCACCAGGAACAGAGGTTGCAGAATGGAACACCCCCAAAGGAGCCCAGGACTTAAAACCCTCCTGAGAGCTGGAGCAATTCGGAGATTGGCAGTGAATCCTGGATGACCTGTGCACACATGACAGAACTCCCTCCACCCCTCCCCCCTTCTTCTTATGTTACACCCAGGCCTGGCCAGCCTCGGGTAGTGCAGGTGTGAGTATGAAAGTGGGTTAGGGCTTGGGGCACTAATGCTTTCTTCCTTCCTCTGAGTGACATGGGGAGCACCCACTCTGCTGTTATTTTATTATTTTTTCAATAAAGCTTTAAAATTTAGACCCTTGGTGTGTTCCGTCATATCCTCCCTAAAGATCCTGCGGCCTCAGCTTGATCAACTGATGCCTCAGGCAGATTGGTAACAAAAATCTGTCACAAGTGGTGGAATCTCCATCCTTAGAAGTTTTTAAGGCCCAGCTTGACAAAACCCTGGCCGGGATGATTTAGTTGGGGTTGGTCCTGCTTTGAGCAGGGAATTGGACTAGATGACCTCCTGAGGTCTCTTCCAACCGTAATCTTCTAAGATTTTCTTTTGAAAACACATTGTGAGGGAAAACTCCAGAACAACCTGTACTCCAGCTTCCTGACCTCCTCTCTACTGTTATTCCTGGGAGGAACATAATTTATAGCACCCTCTGGTTCCTTTGTGTGTTCCTCAGTCCCAAGCATAAGAATGATCACTTGCATGTATTGAATCATATATCCCCATCTTAATATGTTTCAGATGATTTCTAATATTAGCAATAATTAACATTAAAAACCAAATTTCCATTAACTGAGCTTTTTTCTAGTTGTTTTAGTATTTATTTGCAGCTTCTTCCCTCCCCCGGCAATATAAAGTAATTTGACATATGAGCACAAGAAAGAAAAATTACAACATTGCAAAAAATAATCCCACTACTAATATAATTTCCTGCATATAGATATACTGTGTAAAAAGAACAAAATAATATCCTCTACGAATTCTTTTCTGTTACCAGAAAGATAACACAGTTGTCAAAGTTATAACATTGCATTTATTCCTGTGGTTTTGACCTTAGAATAGATTAATTGACATTCTAGTTTGTCCTTTCTCAAAGACAAAAACTCCTTGTCTTCATTTTTGACAGAAATCCTCCTATAGTTTTGGACTGGCAAAGAAGAATGGAAAAGTGAAACAGGATTTATTCTAGCTAGACTAACAGATCTGACACCCATGTCAAACATTATTACAACCTCTATGCCTCAAATGAACTACTCTCGACTGAAAATTAAATACTGCACAGATTGAAGTCAAGCATTACAAAAACAAAATGTTTCACAGCCCACATACTTTTCTCTATATGTTTTCAGTGATTCAGTAATGAGCAGCATGCTGAGGCAACCTTTGAAATGCTGCAATGATGTGCAAAGAGCACAAAACAAAAATAATATATTTATAGGATGAAATTTATTCTATTCACAAAATAAATCCTTAGTAAATCGGGCTCTATGTGAGGGGAGCAGGTGCTTGAAGAGAAGAAATACACACATGCACACACACATACACACACGTGTGCAAGGCTGTCCTACATTGCTCTGTGCTCAGTCTGCTGCACAACAGCCAAATTTCCTCCATGCCTATTTGTCAGAGCTCTAGGATTGCTGGATCTTCATAAATACAAGTCTACAGCCCTTCCACTGGCTCCTCCCCACCCCCATAAGGGCTTCTTGTGGGAACTAGTGTGGAATCCAATTCTGCTGTGCATAGCGGGTGGACAGGTACTTCTGTGCTGCCATTCAGCCAAGAGAACCCCTCATTGTCCCTATTAAGTGGTACAGAGAGCATTGTACCAGCCCTGTGTTCCCAAGGAATTTCATACATACTGCCTCTATTTCTAGGGCATGTCCTTGCAAACTCTTACTCATATGAGTAGTTCTTAGCCTGGTGAGTAAGGCCTAGTCATAGGAGTTTGCTGTTGTCCCTCTGCTGAGCAGTACCTGACTTCAGGGCCTTGCATATCAGCATATAAGCTTCCCATTGGAGGAAAATCAGAGACACAGACCCTAAGAATCTTCTTAGTGTAGCTTGTCTTATTTACATGATATAAGCCAGTTCTGGAACAGCAGTGATCTCAAACAGCATGCAGGCAACCCCCCATTTCAAACAACTCATCCCAAAAACCAATGCTTGATTCCAAGGAAGCAACTCTGTCCCAAAAATTTACTCTAGTTAGAGGAATTAAGGCAGAAGCCCCCAACAAAGAACCTAAATCAAGTTCAATGCTGACAAATGAATGCTTCAGCATGTCTTCACAGACTGTGTACTGCGGCATGCTAAGAGAACTCAGACTGTATGTGAGAGCACCACCTGATGACACCAACGCTAACAATACTTAAAATGAATAAAAACCATCCATTGTGTTAATATAGTGCTCGAGCCTGCAGGACACTGAAGACTCTGGTCCTGATCTACCGAAGCACATAAGTATGTTTAAAATTAAGCAAGTTATTTGCCAGATCATGATCTTAGTTGCTCTGTGCCTCAGTTTCTCCATAAGTAAAACTGGGTTATTAATATGTGCCTGTGTCAGAGGGGTGTTTTGAGGACAAATGCCTTAGTGTTAGAGAGATGTTCAGGCTCTCTCATGAGGGAAGCCATGTAGTAGAAGCACTGTAGCCTAGTGCAGAGTTTCTCAAACTGGGGTCCGTGGTCCCCTGGGGTTCCCTGAGGGTAGTCCAGGGGGTCCGCAGACCCCGTTGATCAACTCCTCTCTCCTCCTTCCCTCAACTCCTCCCCCTCCCTCCCAGCACTTCCTTTATGCTGGGGAACAGCTGTTCCCCGGTGTGAAGGAGGTGCTGGGAGGGAGGGAGAGGAGCGGGGACAGTCTGCACTGCTCCTGGAAGCAACCAGCATGTCCCTGTGGTCCAGGGAGGGGTAGGGGATCTCCGCACACTGCCCCCAGCCTGAGCGCCGACTCCGCAGCTCCCACTGGCAGCAATTCTGTGGGTTAGGTGCCTACAGGCATGAGCATCACTCGGAGACCCTTGGCCCCCCGCCTAGGAATCGCTGCCAGCGATGTGCTGGTCACTTTTGGGAGCCGCCCAAGGTAAACGCCGCCCCCCTCACTCTACCTCCCGCACCGCAATCCAGAGCCCACACCCAAACTCCCTCCCAGAGCCTGCAATACCTCCCACACCCCACACCCCTACCCCAGCCCTGAGCCCCCTCCCACATCCAAACTCCCTTTCAGAGCCTGCACCCCCTCCTACACCCAGACTCCCAGCCCACAGCCTGCACCCCACACCTCCTCCCACACCCAAACTCCTTCCCAGAGCCCACACTCACTCCTGCACCCCCAACCCCCGCCTCAGCCTGGTGAAAGTGAGTGAGGGTGGATTGAGTGAGCGGGTGTAACGAGACTGGTTCTGGCAGGACCCAACTGAGAGTGCCAATTCAGGACAAATTACTTAAACCAGGGCAGTTACAGCCCAAGGCTGAGGTTTCTATGCACACCAAGGCAAATCAAACCAGCCAAACAGGGAAGACTTGGTTTCACCCCACTGGCTAACCACAAGTGACACAAGCAATTCGCTTAGACATTCCAGTTTCCCAGTATCACCACTAATGCCACTTGTTATGGGGACAAATGGTTACGAAAACCAATACCCCAGTAAAAGAAAAAAGGTTCTGTCGATCCCAAAGGACCAAGCCCCAGACCCAGGTCAATATACAAATCAGATCTTACCCACAAATCATGTTGTTGCCAATCCTTTAGAATTTAAAATCTAAAGGTTTATTCATAAAAGGAAAGAAATATAGATGAGAGCTAGAATTGGTTAAATGGAACCAATTACATACAGTAATGGCAAAGTTCTTAGTTCAGGCTTGCAGCAGTGATAGAATGAACTGCAGGTTCAAGTCAAGTCTCTGGAGTGCATCCATAGCTGGGATGGGTCATCAGTCCTTTCTTCAAAGCTTCAGTGTAGCAAAGTCCCTTTAGAGGTAAGAAGCAGGACTGAAGACAAGATGAAGGAGATGCAGCAGTTTTTTATATTCTCTTGCCATGTGGTCTTTCTTTCTTTGTTCCAAAGACAAGCTGTCCATCACATGGCCTGGAAAAACCTCATAGTTCTGTCCATAGGCAGGTTCCTGTATACCTTGCTGAGTCGCAAGGCGTGTCTGCCTTCT
The DNA here is from genome assembly GCF_965152235.1 of Eretmochelys imbricata. NCBI lineage: Eukaryota > Metazoa > Chordata > Testudines > Cheloniidae > Eretmochelys > Eretmochelys imbricata. The sequence continues at coordinate 20,670,239 of NC_135573.1, forward strand.
CTCAATGGGTCAGTTGTATTGCTGATGGTCCCTAATGGGCCATCAAGCAAGCTAGGCAGAGCTGACACCAACTTGTCTGGGGTGTCACCCAGAAGCATAGCATAAGTTTGAAATACAGACGGTATAGAGCCAACCTTATAACTTTAAATACAAAAATGATACATGCAAACAGATAGCATAATCATAACCAGCAAACCATAACCTCATCTTAGACACCTTATTTGACCCCCTTTATACAAGATTTGGTGCCACTACAGGACCTTGGTTGCAACAATGTTCTATATGGTCCCAGTTCAAGTCAATAACGTCACAGCGGGGGCATGGCCTCAGGGAAGGGGACAGGTCAGGGGTGTGGCCTCAGGCAAAGGGGCAGGGACTGAGCAGTAGTGGGGCTTGGGAGTCCCTGAAAATTTTTAAATCAAAATGGGGGTCCTTGGGTAGCTAAAGTTTGAGAACCACTGGCCTAGTGGGTAGCTCAATGGAGTAGCACTCAGAAGTCCTAAATTCTCATCCCAACTTTGGCACCAGCCTGCTAGTGCAAGCCTGTGCCCCATCTGTAAAATGGGGACAATGATATTGACCTCCTTTGTAAAGCACTTTAAGATCTAGTGAGGAAAACCGCTATACAAAACCCAGGTATTATAATTAAATACCCAGATAAGACAGAAACTGAAATTCCACTCCTTTCCCCGACTGCACTGCAGAGGGCAGGACCCGGCACTGAGAATTCATGAACAGAGTCTATCCGTGCAGCTTGAAAAATATATGGCCTGCTAGTTTGGCAACATATGGAATGAGGAGAAAAACCTGTTCATTTGCTTTCTTGAGAACACACACGTTTCAACAACAACTGGGGTCTACACAGTTCAAAGAAAAACTTCTGGTCCAAGGAGATGCCAGATTTTAGAGTACAAATTAAGAATAGCAATCAGATGGCAAGAGTGCTGACCGGAGAACAGGACAGAAGGGAATAGGAGCTCGAATCTTACCTTTAGGAGACCAAAATTATGACTGGTTTTAGGTGCATTTGCAGCGAGACCAAAATCCTCTCCTCAGTACTTTTCCCAGCAAGCCCCTACCACCAGTGGCAATGGCAAGCCAGGCTGCTGTGCTGTGGCTCCCTAATTTCATGGGAGGGACGGATCAGACTACCCACATAACAGCGGACTCTTCAGCCCCAGCCCACACCTGCCTCCTCTGCCCACCTTCTCCAAGATTGCACTGGTTCCATTGTCCCTGGTGACCTCAAAAGCCTCAAGAGAGACAAGGATTTGCTCCTTAATCTAACATCTTTCATAAACAGTAACAGCCCTGGAGAAGGAAACTCTCTATTTATCCACAGGACAGGTACAATGTGAATAGCACCAGTGTCAGTTCCCCAGCACTGTCCCTCAGGCCTAACCAAGAGGAATTATCCAAGGGTGAGAAGATCAGTGGATGGGAAACAATTTGAATCTGTTAACAGGTCTGCTTAGGCCGACTGCTCCATGCTGCTGTGTGCCAAACAGGTAAGGGGAGGTGCCAAAAAGAATTAAGGCTGAAGGAGGAGCTTTGGAAAGCTGATCAATACTTCAAGGAACTAGCTCCTCCTTTTTCTGTGTGGGTAGATTTTTGACACATTTATGTCTAATGTGGAAAGATGGATTCACTTTAGCAGAGCACAGTTTTTGTAGAACTCAATTAACACAGAACATTGTGTTCTCAATTGACACAGAACTCAATTAACGTATTTCACAATTATCTGGATACCTACTTAGATCTTTAACCTCACATCACAGACATGCAAAAAGAGAAACTTGGGGGCAGGAAATTCAGCCCAAAATATCTGAATCAACTCCTCCCTCCCCCCAGCTTAACACAGAGGGAGACTTGGTAAGAGAGAAATTTTGCAGACACAAAAGACTGAAAAGAGGGCTCTGAAAACTTGGCACAACCCTAACTGTCATGGGGAAACTGAGTTTCTCTGATAAAAATGATATAGTCTAGGGGGCAGGTGCTGCTCTCAGTTACACCAGTATAAACCTAGTATTAATTCATTTATTTTTGTTGACTTCAGCTTGAGCAAGACAAACCTTTGAAATTAAAATATAACTACCAACGCTTTGAAAGTTTGTAAGCATGTGTGAGGTTAGTAGTGAGTTGACACTTCTGCTTTTCTGCTAAACCAGGTTGGTTTCACCTCTAACCCACCTCATCTGTTTGTCTATTTCATCCAGTTGTAGCATTCTGCCTGTCACAAATTGCAAGCGCTTTGGGGTGTGGGCTGTCTAGCACCTAGCACAATGGAGCCCTGATCCTTGACTGGATTTTCTCGCTGTTACTGTAATATGAATAATAAAATCTAAGGTTCAATTCTACTTTTAAGGGCAACAGCAGAATTTCCATCAATTTCAATGGGAGCAGGCCCAGGCCCTTATTATCAGTACACAAAATCATTTACTGCCTGGCATATTTAGTACAGTGTTACATTTTCTATGAAACATGATTCCACTATCTCTGTGTCTCAGCCTGCAAACTAAGCCCCCTTTCTTTGTAGTAATACAAGTGTGCCATTTTCCCTTTTTATAGCAAGCTTGAAGCCTTAAGAAAATCAACTACTCTGTTTTGATTAAACATATTCAGAAGGAATTTCCTTCTGTCCCCTAACACTGAGACATTCCTGACTCTAAGATGCTTATAGAGAACAAATTTTCCTAAGGCTGCAGAGAATGACTCATGCTACAGATATGCCAGATCAAATAAAGTGAATAATCAGCAAGCTGGCATATTTGCTGGTCCAAGAAGAAAATGCTTAGTTTGTTAATCTCATGGTGCCTACCCACAGCGATAATTTTCAGCCAATTATTTAGTATCACTTTGTACTGTCCCATGCTATCTTACCACTTTAAAATCATATGAATTAGCAAGAAACAAATAGTGTATGTATTGCTAAAAGGGCTATTATGAGCTCTTCCCTGAAAGGCGCTAGGCTTTCTAGCTTGAGCCCCACAGATCAACTAAATCCATTATTAATTTCATGCCCAAGTAGTCTTATTGACTTAAATGGGCATCAATCGAAAGTGGAGAGGCTCAGCACTAGGGCTGGTTAGAAGACAAGAATTCAATTTCACAATAATTGTTGAGGTTTTGGCATTTGATTTCACTGCACAACAGGATGAACCTGAGACCTTTTGAAGTTCATCATGAAAAATCAGAGTGATTGTGAGCCACCCCAGAACAGCCACTAGCCCACTGGATTGGGCCCTCAGCTGGGATGTGGGAGACCCAGGGTCAAACCTCCTCTCTCCTTGATTCAAAGCAAGGACTTTAACCCAGTTCTCAGACATCTCAGGTGAGTGCCCTAAGCACTATTGACTATTCGGACTATTCGGGGGTTTCTCTCTGTCTCGTTTGGATCAGAAATTCCATCCTGAACCTGTTGAAGCTGATATGTTTCCCCAGAAAGTTTTGGTTCCCATGAATCAGCATTTTCCAACAAGAAAAAGTTTAGTTGAAAAATCTGTAACCTACTCTACTCAGCACCTCTGAAAGTGAGGCCTTCAATGACTTGCCCAAGGTCACACTGTAATGAATCCATATGTTGCAGACATAATTACTTAGATATATCACTCTCATGCATGCACACACAGGAGCTGTGACAAGAACCCGGGTCCTGCAGTTCCAGAAACACAGGTTTCCACCACTTGATCTAAAGGAGATCTCCAGCATTGGGCTGCAATGGCAGGACCCCTGTGGTCTCCTTTGGGATAACAGTAACATGATCTCTCTCTCTCTCTCACACATGCAAAATATATTACAGCGGGAACTTGGGCAAGCCAGTCAACACCTCTGTGCCTCAATTTCCCCATCAGTGAGAGCGGGATAGTTCTGATACATACTTATCTCCTCCACGGGGAACACCATGAAGATTAATCCATTAAGATTCCATATCAAGCGACAAATGAGGACAATTAATGTTTTCTGTATTTCTATGTGTTGTAGGATTTGATTAGGCAGCTTCTGGATATGCAGTAGCTTGGGGATTTTGTTTTTCTCTTCCTGTATTTGTAAGGGATTTCCCATTTGTTTTCTCCCCTCCCCCAACCTCTCAGGCCCACCATACCCTATTGGCAAAACAATACTCTGGCAGTAGAGGACAAAGCATTGATCTGACTGCATGCAAAATATAAAAAAAAGAAAAACAGCTCTTTAGAGCATGTGCCTGTGTTTGCTTTGTCCTCACTGACTAAGGGAGCACCATGACCCAGGAAAGATACATACCAAGGGATGGAGCTAAATAATACCTAGCATGATTCATTCATTTAGGATCTCAAGCTGAATTTGAACTGCAAACTGACAGGTGAAAGATGGTATATTATCAACCAAGTCACACTGTCCTGATGCTTGAACTCAGCAACCTTCTAGTGCTGCTGCCAGTTACTGAATGCCCATGTTTTCTGAACGAGCACAGGAGTAGTTATAAATATGCTAATAACTTTATTCTGACAAGATATTTTTCCAGGAATAATTAGATTAATCTTTAATGTATCTGCATTAGAGTTACCTCAAGGTCAGTTGTGGAGGTGTAGTAATTATTAGCTTAACTATTAACATCTCTTAGAGAGCTAATTAGCTGGGCACCAAACAAAATGCTCTAACGCTTGAGGTCTAGAAGGGCAAAAGGCAAAGATTACTTTAATGTTTTAGGTTAAATATTCAAAGCAGTGGAGTTTGCCTTTGGGACTCACGGACCACTGCCCCAGCCAGAAAAATGAGAAAGAAAAAGAAATCAAAGGAAAATGCTGTACATTTGCTGGTTTCCTAATTCTATGCACTGTTAATAGCTCAGCCTAGCGCCTCCCTCTTTCAAATGAAAGATGGATGCAGGGGACAACAGTGCCTGTATCTCAGACTCTGCAGGGCATTTCCACCAGGGGGTTCTACCGATACTGAAGTTCTTTCAGCAAGGGCTCCTGCGCTCAACTGAATAAAGAGCCCCAGTGCAAGACTAAGGGGCATTTTCAAAGTTCCCTTTACTAGATCCTGATCCTAAGCGCTGTGGCTTCCTTCTGAATTGGGACACAGTACCTGGGTGACACTCTGTGCCTTGGGGGAACACCCTCTGCCCCCATGTTCATCCTTATAATATGATTGTGTGGTATCCAATGCAAAGTTTGTCATGTTGGATGTCTTTGGAAGGTTCATGAGGCACTGAGCATTACAGTAATGTTATGTGTTGTAATTACATGTATATAATTATGAGGCTGAAAATGTGTCCTCGTGGCTTAAAACAAGCCCAGGCAAAACTCTCCAGGAGAAGAGGGACAGTTCACACCTCATCAGGGCATGTATGGGACAAACCCAGCCCAGTCTCACAGGAACAAAGGACACTGGCCTAGGCAGCAACAGAGGATCTGTTGGACTCTTGAGTGAGTCATCCCCCTTCCCTTGGTCAGTTCGGGACTACGATGCTCACCTGACTTCTGAAGGGGGAGGGAGAAGCCAAGAGGGAAGAAAAAACATGATATAAGGGAGAGACATTTGCCATGCTCTCTCTCTGCCCCTTTCATCTACAGACACCACCACCAAGCAACTGAAGCACTTATCAAAGGGGACAGCCTGGCTGAAGGGCAACTAGCCAGCCTGTGGTGAGAAGCACCTAAGTTTCTAAGGGAACTGGAAGTGCCAAGCAGGGCCGGCTCTAGGTTTTTTGCCACCCCAAGCGAAAAATTTGCCGCCCCAAGCTCCGAGAGCGCAATTGCCCAAGCAAAAAAAAATTGTGCCGCCAGATTGTGCCACCCCTGGAATTGTGCCGCCCCAAGCACGTGCTTGCTTTGCTGGTGCCTAGAGCCGGTCCTGGAGTCCAGATCATCTTGAATGCGTTTTGCTTTTATTTCATTTGACCAAATCTGACTTGTTGTGCTTTGACTTATAATCACTTTATATCTATCTTTTGTAGTTAATACATTTGTTTGTTTATTCTACCTGAAGCAGTGCATTTGGTTTGAAGCGTGTCAGAGACACCCCTTGGGATAACAAGCCTGGTACATATCAATTTCTTTGTTAAACTGATGAACTCATATAAGCTTGCAGCATCCAGCGGGCATAACTGGACACTGCACGATGGAGGTTCCTAGGGTTGTGTCTGGGACCAGAGATATTGGCTAGTGTCATTCGGTTGCACAATCCAAGCAGCAGCTGGCCAAAAATGCATCGCTCATGTAGCTGGGAGCAGCTTACATGCCAGAGGCTGTGCGTGAACAGCCCGGGAGTGGGGGTTCTCACAGCAGAGCAGGGTAAGGCTGGCTCCCAGAGTCGAAGACTGGAGTGTCCTAGCAGATCACCAGTCCAGATAACACCAGGGGAATGTCACATATAGTTATTAGCAGGGCACAAAATGATTGGTCTGGCAGGAGGGGAAATGAAATTTCTGCCCAAAGGACTTTTGCAGCATGGAGCTGCAGCTACACAGGTGGGTGTGGAATGGGCAAGGAGTTGGAAGGCCATTTCAGGCCACTTGCTCTATGAGGTGGGAGACAAGAAAATCTTCTGGCAAACTGGGCCCATTGTACCGGGATGGGAGGGGGGAGAGGAGGAACACCCATGGAGTGGGACAGCTGCCTAGGATTCCTCACCTGTTCTGTCAGAGCTGGGAGTCTCATTAGTATCAGGGCCCTCATTAGTACCAGATTCCAGGGTAGGACAGTAGCAGGAGAAGAGCTCTCACATCAGGCTATGGGGCATGAGGATCTTTGTCTTAAATAAGAAACACTTGCATATACTCATCTAGGCTTACAACTCTGTACGGGTACAGCTGTAACGCAGAGTGAAGATGCTACCTACACCGACAGGAGAACTTCTCCCATCAGCCTACTTAATCCAGCTCCCAAAGAGGCAGTAGCTATGTCGATGGTAGAAGCCTTCCTGTTGACATAGTGCTGTCTACACCGGGAGTTCAGTCAGCATAACTGCATCTCTCAGGGTTGTACGGTGGCCCTGAGTGACTTAGTTATGCTGACATAAGTTCATAGCATAGACCAGGGCACTGTATATCATCCCTTCCATATAATCAATGTAAGCTTTTGGATGCCCACATGCTGTTCTTGTGGTGTTCTTTTAATTAAAACCAGAAGAGCTTGTATTTGGCAGTTACTTTATTGAATTCTTACTTGACATCACAGAAATTCAGAAGCTGCTCTTAGTTGCAGTCTGAAGCTCTCTGCCTTGCTGAGCCGCCAGATCCCTGCCTTCCAACAGAGAAGGACATCTTTTGACCTCAGTCACCACTTCGCACACCTTACACAGCAGCAGCTACCCACACAGTTCCTCTTGGAGGTTAATGGAAGCCCCATGCATGAACATCCAGGGCAGAATTTATTCATGACTGTTGCTTTGCTCACTGTGCTATATGTGATGACTGTTTTATAGTGAAATGGGTATTAGCATGCATCACAGGCCAATGTACAGATGACAGAACATTTTCTGGTTAAACATATCTTTGAAGGAAAATGCCTTTCCAAATGAATGGAAATGGTGCAAAAAAAATCAGTTTTCATCAAAAACTAAGTATATTGTTTTTGGTGTGTGTGTGGGGGTGGGAATTCAGGATTTCAATCCTGCCCTGTCCAAGCCAAAGGGAATTGACTAGGGCCACAAAGACAACTGACTTCATTTGTAGCAAGATCACGCCTCAATGACAGGGATCATACATCTTTTATTTCAGAAAATATAGTCCTAAATTAAAGTGGTCCTCAGATTAGTCTCTGCAGGGTTGTAATTTTTATGTGTTTATTAATTTGTTTATTGAAACAAGAGGCCCTTTAATTCCTGAAGAGTCAAAGTAAAATTTTGATCATATGTAACTAATCTCTTGATTCACAAGTTTTTCTGAATAGGTCGTGGGCAGTTACTTAATCATTTAATGTACCTCTGAGGACAGGTTCATGAATGGCACATAAATAAGACACTGTCCAGCACAGCATAAAACAAGAATGAAAATAAAAGGAAGTAAATTGTGGGGCTTCCTATTAGCTGTTTTTTAGAGCATTGTAGGGGCATTCAATCTCGAGCTGCTTTAAAATAAAAGCAATATACATTTTAAACAGATTGAAATATTTTATTTTTACTGGTTTACATAGCATGCAAGAGAGAATCCTAGCCCTAACAATAATGTGCTTGCTGAGCACACTTCATGTCAAAGAGGTCCTAAGATGCTTTGCGATAATATAATAATAAAAATATTACCAGCTTAGTGAGGACAAAGCTTTTCTAGGCACATTGAAGGCCATGATTACTTTTCCACACACACAGTTGCTCTTCTTAAGTATATTATTTGTATTGCAATATTGCCTAGAGATCCCAAATGAGTCAGATCCAAAGCCAGAAGGGACCATTTATTCTATTCTAATCTATTCTATTCTATTAATCTATTCTGCCCTCCTGTATATAGCAGGCCATAGAACTTCCCCAAAATAATTCCTAGACCAGTTCACTTAGAAAAACATCCACACTTGATTTAAAAATCATCAGTTATGAAGAATCCCTCACTGCAGCTGGTACATTGGAACAATGGTTAATTACTCTCACTATTAAAAATGATGCCTTATTTCCATCTGAATTTGTCTAGTTTCGACTTTCGGTTATTGGTCTGTGTTATATCTTTCTCTACTAGACTGAAGAGCCCATTATCAAGTATTTGTTCCCCATGTAGATACTTATAGTCTGCAATCAAGTCATCCCTTAAGCTTCAATTTATAAAGCTAAATATATTGAGACAGGGACCCCTTTGTACTAGGCACTGTACATACATATAGCAAGAGACATCCTTGCCCCCAAAACCTTGTAATCTAATAGACAAAAGAGTCACAGAGCAAGTTAATATAAAAGCTGAGAATAGAACCCAGACTTCTGGCATCCTACTCTAGCAGCCTACCCACTAAGCTATAGTGCCACTAAAGAAGGGCCTTTGATATAGGGTTGCCAATTTAATCACATGACAGAATCTTTAATTAAAGATTAATCTTTAATTCCTGGAGCCTCCAGCCCAATCCTGGAGGGTTGGCAACCTTACTTAGGTACCATGGATACACTGTAACAGCAGTTCACTATTTTAGGCTCAGGCTATGTCTAGACTACCATGGGATCGACGCTCCGGCAGTCAATGCACCGGGGGTTGATTTAGTGGGACAAGTGAAGACCCATTAATCGATGGCAGAGCGCTCTCCAGTCGACCCCAGCACTTCACCAGGAATGAGAGGAGTAAAGTAAGTCAACGTGAGAGTGTCTCCTGTCAACCCAGCATGGTGTAGACACCACAGTAAATTGACTTAACCTACATAGACTCCAGCTACATTATTCATGTAGCTGGAGTTGCATAACTTAGGTCAATTTACCACGGTAGTGTGGACATAGACTCATAGTTCGCTGTTCCCAGCCAATGGGAGCTGCAGAAAGCAGCACGGGCTGCAGGGACATGCTGGCTGCCACTTCCCGCAACTCCCATTGGCTGGGAACAGCGAACTGCGGCCACTGGGATCTGCAGGGGGGCCGTGCCTGCGGACAGTCAACGTAAACAAAACATATGGAGGCCTGCCAGTGGCTTACCCTGATGGCCTGTGTGCCAAAGGTTGCCAACCCCCTGCTAAGGTTTCAGAAAGGCCTCCTGTTAGCTGCTTTCAGCAAAAAGGATAACGATTGGTATTCTAGCTGCATGCAGTGGTCTCAGCATGTTACTGGATAAACAAAATGTCCTCCTTTCATCAGCATTGGGGAGAGTGCTGCCATAACTTACAACAAGCCAGAACAGGGAGTGTGAAAAGCTACTTTGCCCCCAGTGCTAACTTTCATTTTGTCTTCTGTGCAGTGCTCCTTTAAAAGTAGAGGGGTCTCCCAACCAGCTGCAGGGGCAGCCACAGCCCAGCTGCTATTTTCTGTTTAAGTTCAGATACAGAATGTTACAGAACAGTTTGGTGTCTCTTTCCTGGAGTCTTTGGGTGTGCTTCTTCATTTGCTTACATCATGTTTAACAGTTGGATTCCCTGAGTCACAATGAGGTATCTGGGGCCCTTCACATTTATTCTCTCTCTTGGTTGCTATCCTAAACCTGAACTAAAAGTCAGTCATTGATGCTGAAAACACATTTTGCTCTTTGTTTATGGGGAAACCACAACAGTATGAAAAGCTCATGTTTGACTCTTCCTTCTGAGTCATTGACCTTCTGTTAAGGTAGCTCTTGGTCAGCTGCTACTCTCTGTGACTAGAAAACTGCCAAAGCTACCAGAAAATGCATATTGGTGCTGTGTCTTTAACACACTGCCCTGCAAATCTTGAAACAAAGAGCACTGAAGGAATAGTTTATTGGCACTACTGGGTATTGAGGCACTAGGATGGATTCTGCAGAGCTTTGTGCCTTGCGTAGTGGCCATTTACACTCGTGCCAAGTGAATGTAAAATGCTACTGATTAGAATTCTCCACTCACACTGCTGCTTTGTATCCACTCACACTGACTGGTTCAGGGCTATTACAACAGCCTGTACTGCTCTGGCCAACAACACATAAGTGGCACATAAGTGGGCTACAGCCAGTGTTACAGCCTGAGGCTGTAATAATTGCTGCTGAGTGGCTGCAAGGCTGACTGCTCTCCAGCTCTGGGTGAGGCAAAAGTCGGTGTCACACTTCCCACCCCTACGCTTGTCTTCCGTGACAAACTTATTTACAGGGTGCACACCAAGGTTATTTGACTTGCCATGGTCAAATTGGATCAGTATTTAAGTGGGAATACAACCCAGAAGTCCTGACCCCACATCCCCTGCTCTAACATGTAGGCACTATTCCACTTTAAATTGTTATTATTTCCACATATAATGTAATATTCTATATATATTTCCTGATTTAAGGCTTGATCCTAGTCTTATTGAAACCAATAGTTTTTCTAATGACTTCAGTGGAAGCAGAATCCAACCCTTAGATTTAGGTTATTGTAAAATACAGAGGGCCTGATTCTCATTTATGCTCAAGCCCATCTACATCACCTGAGCAGCATAAGGCTCATAGGCCTTAAGGTGTGTATAACTGTAACTTACTCCCTTACCAGCCTCCCCCAGCCTTTACATGTCCAGAGAATTGTAAATGAGCCTTGATCAGACACAAAGAATGTATGTAGGTTTAGAAGCATTAGATATTTGTTGGTAAGTGTCGATAAACATCAATTTCACCGTACACACACACACACACACGAAAAAATATTTCTAGTGATAATAACAGAAATATACAGCTAGGCAAAGTAAAAAAATGCTGTCTGAGAATTTAGTTTGACTTAAGAATATGTAGTTTATATATATTGACCTGTGATGCCACTTTTGTTTTAACAGTTATAAAAAGCTTTAACTCTTTGACTCTCAACATCTGTCATTAAATGGTTATCATCTGACCCCTCCCATAGTTTCTTGCAACTGTGAAAATTTAGATCTATAAAATAAAAATGCTTATACTATATTATCCATCAAAATTATAGAAAAAAACTGAATTCTGCCAAGCCCACATACAAGAATAGAACAACTGTCAAATTGTCCTCATGAAAAACAAAAGATACTATAAAAAATGCTGAAGCAAGGTACACAGCCAAAGTTTTAATAACTATTGAACCAAATGAATTAGAAATTCCAAGCACTTTTACAAGAAGGAAATTGTTCTTCCTTTATTAAACATACATTATACTTGCAGGTGTCAGAAGGGATTTCCTATCACAGATTTCGAATTCAATGTTTGATCTTTCCACTCAGATTTAAGCTGACACACTGGCATCTTCTTGTCTTTTCAGTTAATAAATGTGTCTCTTGTTCTTCTCCTTAAAGGAAAGGTCATTGTTCTTCACTTAGGTAAAGTCATTAAGAAATTAAAAGCTCATCCTTTCAGTTTCTATAACTGGAATGTCACTAAAGGAATGTCTCTTGTTTTCACTGGAGCTGCAGAAAATATTAATGCAGGCAATCAGAGACAATAGAGATGAAAAAGACTTTTTAGGCCATCTAATCCATCTCCCTACCACTGCAGGATTATTCCCTACAGTATATTTTCTAGCAGTTTCTACAGGCCAGTTTTAAATGACTCAAACAGTAGAGTTCCCACCACTTCCCTTAGAAAATTATTCTGCAGTGCAAGATTTTAGTGTTAGGAAATTCTCTCATTAATTTAATCTCATTACTCCTAGTTCTAAACTCTTATACCCCTGTAAGTAAATTTCCTCCCACCAAGGTGATCACTGATTCCCCATGTATTGTGCGATTCTATCAATATGGTAAAAAGTTATTTCCCTGGGTCAGCTCCTTCTTGCCTCCCTAGCTGATCTACACATGGCAAGCCATTATTTAGCCTAGTGGACACCACTGTTTAGTTCTCAGGGTAAATGACAGCGTTGCTTATTGGATATATCAGTGAAAATAATGAAATTTAAGGGACTTAGTTTAAGTTTTACAGTGTTTCTCTTTCAGATGCCAATTGGAGCCCTTAAGTGAGATTAAATTTGTCATGGGGGGAATAAAAATTTCTGATTGTTTTATTTTTTGTTTGTTTGTTTGTTGTTGTTTTTTAAACAGAGATTTTTGTAGAAAATGTGTCATCTTGTATTAAACTCTATAGTTGCTTTTTCAGCTCAGATTTGTATCTGGAAAACTTCTGGGCTAAGATTTAATATGAAAGTTTTGACACAAGATTCAAGGGTCTATCATTATCTACAGATAACTACAAAGAGGATAGCCTGATGCCATTCTAACTGATTTGTTTGTACCCCTCCCTCCTTAGGGATCACTACAGTATTTCCCTTCCCCAATACTTTGGGCCAAAATTTGAGCTGAAGTATAATTTAGATTCAGCTAGAATGCCTTACACTCTGCCTTATGACTATTTAACTGGTTTAGGATGTTCACTTTTGATGTAGGGCGGGGCACTATTTTAGTAATTTACCCACTCCTCAGAATAGCCCTAAGTGTACGTGAAACAAAAACTAGTGTCAAGCTCCTGGGAAAGAGAAGGATTGAACATATCAAGGTATGATTCTGTTTAGCTCAATGAATAGCATCAACATGTACAATAGTTGAATTTTCTTTCATTTCAGTAATGTGATATTCCACTGCCGACACTCTTGTAGTCAGCAGTCCAATCCAATAAACCGGTGATATGAACATAAAAATGAGCTAGAGTCAAATAACCATAAAATGAGAGAGAGCTACAAAGGGCCCTGATAAAGCATTTTACAGAGCTTTAATGGAGAATACATTAGGAAGAAATAAAAAAGCCATGAATTCTGCCTCCGTCACAGGTATTTTCCCCATTGTTTCTATTTAGTCCCTTCCCCTGACAATGCGAGCTTATTCCCTAGAGAGTACAGTGCTTTTTCCAGTCTTCTCAATAGTAAACAAGATCCACTGGACTATGCTATAGGCTTCCAGGGAAGTGATGGAAGCCCCACTGTGACACAAGTGTTTTGAGAGATCCAAGCAATGGGGCTGCCAGCATTCCTTGGAGGGCAATGTCAGAGTAGAAGAGTTCTAAAAAGAAAAGGCATGAGAGCCAGGCTAAATATTCCATCTTTAAATGTGATCACAGTGGCCCGACTTATACCTCTTTGCACTAGCCGAAGCAATTCCCATTCCTCTGTGGAGTTTACTCCCTTCAGTCACATGTGATCTGTTCACCATCAGGAGAATGTGGGGCAGCCCAAAACAATATGGCTATATTTGCAAACATGCACGCTAACCTGTGCACATGCTTCTTACACATTCTCATTTTGGACACACAGATTCCAGTGCATTTATATAAACTCCGATTTGCATGCTCAGATACCTCTGTTCATATGCAAGTCAGGATTTGAACACAAAACAAAGTCTGTGCAGGCCAAGAAAATGTATATATACAGATCTTAAAAGTGAGCTCTGTTTTTTTAGCCATTATTGGAATCTACTTCTTCCCTCTTTGGTCCGAAGTTCCACATTTGATGCTTGCTGTGAGTTTACTGTTCTATACTGTGATGATGAATATCATCATGATAGCACATCGCGAGGGGAATGAAGCTTTTCCAGTGAAATTCTTCAGACAGACTGCAAAAAAACATGTAATACTACTGCCAATAACTAATGGGCTCAGATCCATGTCAAGTCTCGCTTCAACACCAAAAATATGGGTCTCTCTGGCAATACGACACACAAACATATGGCCATCCTAAAAGGATGAAAATGAATCTTCAAAAAGCTAAGCACAAAAATGAGTAGAAAAGCTGCCTTAGAAAATTCAGTTTGAAAGCACTGCACTAGAATTGCATTACCTTGTGTGATACATGCTTTATTACAGGGTCAAATAGTTAGCTGGTATAAATTGGTATTGTTCCATTGCTGCCGATTTACATCAGCAAAGGATCTGTCCCACAGTACTGTGCTTTTATTTCTAGTACAAACTGGAGTTGGAACACATCAAATTAGGAAATGTGGCAAAAAGTCTTATTTCATAGTCATAGAATCATTGGACTGGAAGGGACCTCGAGAGATCATCTAGTCCAGTCCCCTGCACTTATGGCAGGACTAAGTATTATCTAGACCAGGGGTCAGCAACCTGCGGCTCTGCATGTGTTCTTTGGCTGCCCCCTTATGGGAAGCATTCTTTGATGGGGTGCGAGGTGGAGGCTCTGGCCGGGAGGCGCTTACCTGCCCTGCCTGCCTGCCCTGGCCCCACACTGCTCCCAGAAGCAGCTGGCTCTTGGCATGTCTCTGTGCACCGCTTGGGAATGGGGTGCAGCGGGTCTCCGTGCACAGCTCATGCCTGCAGTTCCTACTGGCCAGTTCCCAGCCAATGGGAGCTGTGAGGACAGTGTTGGAGCCGGGGGCATTGCGCGGAGCCGCTTCCCCCCTTGCCAGTGGTGCATAGAGACATGCCAGCAGTTAGCCACTTCCGGGAGAGGCATAGGGCGTGGGCAGGCAGGTAGCCTGCTGAGCCCTGCTGCACCACCAGCTGGGAGCCACACGTGGTAAGTGCCTCCTGGCCAGAGCCTGCACCTCGCACCCCCTCCCACACCCCAACCCCCTTCCCCAGGTCAGAACTCACTCCTGCACCCAAACTCCCTTCCAGACCCTGCACCCCCTCCTACACCCCAATTTCCTGCTTTGTAATCAAGGAAGACTGGCACCCCACAGAAGAGATGGGAGGTTTGCCTGCAGGGGATTCGGAGTCTGATACAAAGCCAGGGTGAGGTTCTCATAAGCACATAATCCACCGCAGCACGGGTGTTGTTATTGTGTCGTCTCAGGTACGCAATGCTTCTGGCACCCCATGATTCAGAAGGGCGGAGACCACTCAGCCCCCAGGGAGCACACATATTGTACAGTGACATCGCATTACTGTGACACCCTGCAGGATACTGGTCTTAATCAGAGCTTCACCTGAGGGTCTGTCACATCACTGCAGGCCCTGTAGCAAATGCATTTTAACAAACCCAAATCTGAATGCAAGAATTTGCAGGAGAGATGGGTCCAAACTTATTTGTATGTCAGTAACATCAGTAGGCACCAACTAAGATCAGATCCCCATTGTGCTAGGTGCTGTACAAACGCAGGGGGTGTCCCTACATTGCAATCAGAAGCATGATTGCTGCTCTGCTAGCTTTAATGTAGTTACCCTAGCTAAAGATATCAGTGAAGATGCAGCGGCATGGACCCAGCATGGTCTAACACTGTGGGCTGTGGGCAGTCTGGTACAGTCCTCACTGAAGCACCTAGATTCTAGTTGCATTAAAAGTAATGGTGAGTAGTAATAACTTTAATATGTTCAATTATTATTAGTTGATAAATTCTAACTCTACCAGTAGCTTTGCGTGTGATGCAGCTCTCGAAATATTTTGGTCAAAGACAAAAACAAAAAAATGGCTCCTCTTCTTTGAAAGGTTGCCGACCCCAATCTAGACCATCCTGGACAGGTGTTTGTCCAACCTGCTCTTAAAAAATCTCCAATCATGGAGATACACCAACCTCTCTAGGCAATTTATTCCGGTCCTTAACCATCCTGACAGGAAGTTTTTCCTTATGTCCAACCAAAACCACCCTTGCTGCAATTTAAGCCCATTGCTTCCTGTCCTATCCTCAGAGGTTAAGAAGAACAGTTCTTCTCCCTCCTCCTTGTAATAACATTTTATGTACTTGAAAACTGTTATCATGTCCCCTCTCAGTCTTCTTTTTTCCAGACTAACCCAAACCAATTTTTTCAATCTTCCCTCATAGGTCATGTTTTCTAGACCTTTAATCATTTTTGTTGCTTTTCTTCTCTGGACTTTCTCCAATTTGTCCACATCTTTCCTGAAATGTGGCACCCAGAACTGGACACAAGACTCCAGTTGAGGCCTAATCAGCATGGAATAGAGCGGAAGAATTACTTCTCGTGTCTTCCTTACAATATGCCGGCTAATACGTCCCAGAATGATGTTTGCTTTTTTTGCAACAGTGTTATACTGTTGACTTATATTTAGCTTGTGGTCCACTATGACCCCAAGATCCCTTTCCACAGTACTCCTTCCTAAGCAGTCATTTCCCATTTTGTATGCGTGCAACTGATTGTTCCTTCCTAAGTGGAGTACTTTGCATTTGTCCTTATTGAATTTCATCCTATTTACTTCAGTCCATTTCTCCAGTTGTCCAGATCATTTTGAATTATAATCCTATCCACCAAAGCACTTGCAATCCCTCCCAGTTTGGTATCGTCCACAAACTTTATAAGTGTACTCTCTATGCTATTATCTAAATCATTGATGAAGATATTGAACAGAATACCCAGACCCAGAACCGATCGCTGCAGGACCCCCACTCATTATGCTCTTCCAGCATGACTGTGAACCATGGATAACGACTCTCTCAAAATGATTTTCCAACCAGTTATGCACCCACCTTATAGTAGCTCCATCTAGGTTGTATTTCCCTAGTTTGTTTAGGAGAAAGTCATACAAGACAGTATCAAAAGCCTTACTAAAGTCAAGATATACCACATCTACCACTTCCCCCCTATCCACAAGGCTCAAAGAAAGCTATCAGGTTGGTCTGACATGATTTGTTCTTGACAAATCCATGCTGACTGCTACTCATCACCTTATTATCTTCTAGGTGTTTGCAAATTGATTGCTTAATTATTTGCTCCATTATCTTTCCGGGTACAGAAGTTAAGCGGACTGGTCTGTAATTCCCCAGGTTGTCCTCATTTCCCTTTTTATAGACAGGCACTGTATTTGCCCTTTTCCAGACTTCTGGAATCTCTCCCATCTTCCATAACTTTTCAAAGATAATTGCTAGTGGCTCAGATATCTTCTCAGTCAGTTCCTTTAGTATTCTAGAATGCATTTAATCAGGCCCTGGTGACTTGAAGACATCTAACTTGTCTAGATTTGGTTTACTTTGGATTTAAATGCAGACTGACATCTGAAGTTAGAGATGAGTTAACATTTTATGTTATGCTCTCATGCAAATAAAGAAAATACCCACCACCATTATATTTCCATGATTATGACAGAACTATCCATGACAATAGGATATACTATAGAAGCTGATATGACAATTATATGATCAGTGGATACCTGCATAGGCTGAAGCTACATTGTGATCCAGCTTTCCCCAAAAATTTCTATCCGTCCAACTCCCTCTTTGTTCTAAAGCACAATCATTAGGGTTTGGGGTTTATCATGGCCAGGATTACTATAACAAAAAGTCCCATAACTCTTAGGGAGTTGCATTTGTCACCATTAGCCAACCCACTGGGCTCTGTTTTCCTAACCTGATGACTTTCAGGAAAACTCTATGTTACAGTGATTGCAGAGCCACCAGCAAAAATAAAATAAAATAGCAAATTAAAACTGAAAAGAAATAGCAACAGAGCGCAGAAAAAAAACTATTTTCTCCAATCTCTGTAGGTCCCTCCAATTTCATCCCCGCAGATCAGAGTAAAAGAATAAAATAAAAACAATGTTATATCCATTTCTTCTAGGTACTAGTCTGTTGCAAGCCCATCTAAATCACAAGTAAACTAAAAAAAGCATGCCTTTCTCAGGCTGTCAGAGGTAATAAACCTGAAATCAGATATTTATCTTAATGTGAAGCCCACTCTTGCATTTAACTTTAAATCAGCACAGGACTTGCAGTTAAAATAAAAATTTGGTTCATGTTTATTGGTCCTGCAAAGCCCTAGAGAATATAAGATTGAAAAATTGGACATACAGCAGTGGCAAAGTGCAGGGAAGAACTTAGTATTGTTTTACTTATTCAGTACTTTTGGGGAAGTGTTATGGGCCTGATTCTAAGCTTATGTGGGGTAAATCCCATGAAAGTCAATGGATGGAAGCTTGCACACATAAAGACACTTTTATACAGTAGTAAAACATACCATCGATTGTATTATCATTCATGCAATCAGCCTTGTGATCAGCCTCAGTCAGCCTTGTGATCACCCTCCCCTGGTGTGATTAACAAGGGGGTAGGGCTGACCTAGGAGGGAAGGCCTTAAAAGCCAGAGGCTGTGCAACCAAGGGGAGCTATTGAACAGGGGAGTTTGAGAGAGAGAGTTTTTGTAGGAGGAAGGTGTAATATAATCATTATCACTAGGAAGGGCCGCATAGCCAGTGCCAATGCTGCTCCTGTCTCCTCCACCTGCACCTGTATCCAGACAGAGACCTAACCATGGATGCCTCTACCCAGATCCTGGTGTGGATTTGCAGAGACTGTGGCCTGCACTTCCCACTCACAGAAAGCCAGGCTGGGGGGACCATCCAGTGTGAGAGGTGCTGGTGGAATCTCTCAGGAAGCAGGTGGGAGAGGTCCAGGAGGAGGTGGCTAGGCTGAGGAGCATTCGTGCACATGAGGAATTCATTGATAGTATTCATATGGAGACTTCCAAGGCTAAGGACGCTATCCAGCTAAAGAGGATTGTTGTCATGCCACCGGGAGAGGAGGATATGGCTCTGGTACAGGTAGGACACTGGCTGCTGGTTACTCCTGGCAGCAGGCAGTGTTCCAACCCTACTCCCAACCCCCCCATGATGGTGATGGCGAACTGTTATGCTGCCCTGGCAACGAGTGATGAGGAATCACCCCCAAAGGTGGAAGAGGAGAAGCCATGTACCCCCAAGGCTGGGAGGATCACAGCCACCACTCCCAGGGGGAAACGTAGGGTAGTGGTGGTTGGAGACTCTCTTCTGAGGGGACGGAGGCACCCATCCGTCACCTTGACATGGCATCCCAGGAGGTATGCTACCTGCCAGGGGCCCATATCTGAGACGTTATGGAGGGATTGTTGAGGATCATCCAGCCCTCTGACTACTACCCCATGCTACTCATCCATGTGGGCATTAACGATACTGCAAGGTTTGACCCTCAGCAGATCAGAAGTGACTACAGGGCTCTGGGAGTAAGGATGAAGGAGTTTGGAAAACAGGTGGTGTTCTCTTCGATCCTTCCTGTCAAGGGTAGGGGCCCAGGCAGAAACAGTTGCATCCTGGAGGTGAATGCCTGGCTGCAAAGATGGTGTCACCAGGAGGGCTTCGGCTTCCTTGACCATGGGATGCTGTTCCAGGAAGAAGGGCAGCTAAGCAGAAATGGGGTCCACCTATTGAGGAAGGGGAAGAACATATTTGGCTACAGACTGGCTAACCTAGTGAGGAGGGCTTTAAACTAGGTTCAAAGGGGGCAGGTGACCAAACCCCACAGGTAAGTCAAAAACATGGAGACCTGGGAGAAGGGTCGGAAGCTGTGGGGAGCATGAGCAGAAATAAGGGAGAGACAAGACAGAACTGGGTGGGGGGGAATCAAATCAGTATTTTAGATGTCTGTATGCTAATGCAAGTATGGGGAATAAGCACAAAGAACTCGAAATGCTAGGAAATAAACACAACTATGACATAGTTGTTAGGGGGCTTATTCCTTCACCCACTTACTTCCCTGGTCCTTCACGCATGAACAGAGAGCAACAATACCCGAAGTCCAAAGGTGCAAACAATTCGATGTTTATTGGGGTGAACTTCCAGCAAGCATGATTCCAGTTTCCTTCCTTAGTATCCTCCTTCCCAGCTCTGACACCACAGAGCCTTACGCCTGTGTCCCTGTTCCCATTCCTACCCTTAGCCAAACATGATTCTAACTTCCTTACTCCCATTCCCTGTTCCCATTTCCCCCTTTAGCAAAACATGATTCCAATTTTCTTACCCCCATTCCCTGTTCCCATCTCCCTTACCCACATGCCCATGCCCATGCCTACACCTACGCCCACGCCCACCCCCTTCCTCAGTGACTACAGATTATATAGTTTTCAGAGTAACAGCCGTGTTAGTCTGTATTCGCAAAAAGAAAAGGAGTACTTGTGGCACCTTAGAGACTAACCAATTTATTTGAGCATGAGCTTTCGTGAGCTACAGCTCACTTCATCAGATGCATACCGTGGAAACTGCAGCAGACTTTATATATACACAGAGAATATGAAACAATACCTCCTCCCACCCCACTGTCCTGCTGGTAATAGCTTATCTAAAGTAATCTTCAGGTTAGGCCATTTCCAGCACAAATCCAGGTTTTCTCACCCTCCACCCCCCCCACACAAATTCACTCTCCTGCTGGTGATAGCCCATCCAAAGTGACAACTCTTTACACAATGTGCATGATAATCAAGTTAGGCCATTTCCTGCACAAATCCAGGTTCTCTCACTCCCTCACCCCCCTCCAAAAACCCACCCCCATACACACACAAACTCACTCTCCTGCTGGTAATAGCTCATCCAAACTGACCACTCTCCAAGTTTAAATCCAAGTTAAACCAGAACATCTGGGGGGGGGGGGGGGTAGAAAAAAACAAGAGGAAATAGGCTACCTTGCATAATGACTTAGCCACTCCCAGTCTCTATTTAAGCCTAAATTAATAGTATCCAATTTGCAAATGAATTCCAATTCAGCAGTTTCTCGCTGGAGTCTGGATTTGAAGTTTTTTTGTTTTAAGATAGCGACCTTCATGTCTGTGATTGCGTGACCAGAGAGATTGAAGTGTTCTCCGACTGGTTTATGAATGTTATAATTCTTGACATCTGATTTGTGTCCATTTATTCTTTTACGTAGAAACTGTCCAGTTTGACCAATGTACATGGCAGAGGGGCATTGCTGGCACATGATGGCATAAATCACATTGGTGGATGTGCAGGTGAACGAGCCTCTGATAGTGTGGCTGATGTTATTAGGCCCTGTGATGGTGTCCCCTGAATAGATATGTGGGCACAATTGGCAACGGGCTTTGTTGCAAGGATAAGTTCCTGGGTTAGTGGTTCTGTTGTGTGGTATGTGGTTGTTGGTGAGTATTTGCTTCAGGTTGCGGGGCTGTCTGTAGGCAAGGACTGGCCTGTCTCCCAAGATTTGTGAGAGTGTTGGGTCATCCTTTAGGATAGGTTGTAGATCCTTAATAATGCGTTGGAGGGGTTTTAGTTGGGGGCTGAAGGTGACGGCTAGTGGCGTTCTGTTATTTTCTTTGTTAGGCCTGTCCTGTAGTAGGTAACTTCTGGGAACTCTTCTGGCTCTATCAATCTGTTTCTTTACTTCCGCAGGTGGGTATTGTAGTTGTAAGAAAGCTTGACAGAGATCTTGTAGGTGTTTGTCTCTGTCTGAGGGGTTGGAGCAAATGCGGTTGTATCGCAGAGCTTGGCTGTAGACGATGGATCGTGTGGTGCGGTCAGGGTGAAAGCTGGAGGCATGCAGGTAGGAATAGCGGTCAGTAGGTTTCCGGTATAGGGTGGTGTTTATGTGACCATTGTTTATTAGCACTGTAGTGTCCAGGAAGTGGATCTCTTGTGTGGACTGGACCAGGCTGAGGTTGGTGGTGGGATGGAAATTGTTGAAATCATGGTGGAATTCCTCAAGGGCTTCTTTTCCATGGGTCCAGATGATGAAGATGTCATCAATATAGCGCAAGTAGAGTAGGGGCTTTAGGGGACAAGAGCTGAGGAACCGTTGTTCTAAATCAGCCATAAAAATGTTGGCATACTGTGGGGCCATGCGGGTACCCATAGCAGTGCCGCTGATCTGAAGGTATACATTGTCCCCAAATGTGAAATAGTTATGGGTAAGGACAAAGTCACAAAGTTCAGCCACCAGGTTAGCCGTGACATTATCGGGGATAGTGTTCCTGACGGCTTGTAGTCCATCTTTGTGTGGAATGTTGGTGTAGAGGGCTTCTACATCCATAGTGGCCAGGATGGTGTTATCAGGAAGATCACCGATGGATTGAAGTTTCCTCAGGAAGTCAGTGGTGTCTCGAAGGTAGCTGGGAGTGCTGGTAGCGTAGGGCCTGAGGAGGGAGTCTACATAGCCAGACAATCCTGCTGTCAGGGTGCCAATGCCTGAAATGATGGGGCGCCCAGGAGTTCCAGGTTTATGGATCTTGGGTAGTAGATAAAATATCCCAGGTCGGGGTTCTAGGGGTGTGTCTGTGCGGATTTGATCTTGTGCTTTTTCAGGAAGTTTCTTGAGCAAATGCTGTAGTTGCTTTTGGTAACTCTCAGTGGGATCATAGGGTAATGGCTTGTAGAAACTCGTGTTGGAGAGCTGCCGAGCAGCCTCTTGTTCATATTCCGACCTATTCATGATGACAACAGCACCTCCTTTGTCAGCCTTTTTGATTATGATGTCAGAGTTGTTTCTGAGGCTGTGGATGGCATTGCGTTCCGCATGGCTGAGGTTATGGGGCAAGTGATGCTGCTTTTCCACAATTTAACTTGAGTTCTGCTTAGCTATACCTTAACCAATCATTTTCCTGAAATTTAACTAACCAATCCTAACATATTGTCCAATTATATCCCACCACCTTAATTAGTTTACACCCAGCAAAATTAATTATACAGCAGACAAGAACAATCACAGA
Organism: Eretmochelys imbricata; assembly: GCF_965152235.1. Lineage (NCBI taxonomy): Eukaryota > Metazoa > Chordata > Testudines > Cheloniidae > Eretmochelys > Eretmochelys imbricata. The sequence goes on from NC_135573.1 coordinate 20,693,127, forward strand.
ACCAGACAGAGATTATACAGACAAACAATAGCAAAGTGGGAACTACAATGACAAGACAATACAGAAGTGAGGATTTCACAACCCAGCTATTGATAAGTGAGTTCTTGCCAGACAGGATGCTATCAAACTAAGTTTCCTTTTACATTTTCTAGGCACTTCCCTTTCTCTGGAGGTGATAGGAATACAATCCTGTCCTGATAATGCCTAACAGCCCAATAGCACCTTATTTCAATGTGACTAGTTTGGAATGTGAGGATGTGACTGTTCGCTTCCCAGCTTATGGCTGCCTCTGCTGCTTAGCCAAAGGCCTTAGCCTAAGAACAGGGCCTCAGACTGTCACAGTAAGAGAAGGCCCTTACACTGGCAGACAGTGATTTCTTTCTTTTATACCTCTAGAACTAGCCAAGCGATAAGAATACACCTAAATTCTTAGAGTATAGGCCTTTACAGACAGGCCTGAATATCTATATCCTAACACTCCACCCCTTTTTTTTCTTTTGGGATCCTCCTGCCCAGGTATCCCTGGAAAAGCATAGGACATATGGCGACACATTTCCTGATAGGGCCAGGCATCAAGGTGGAAGGTGTCAATATTCCATTTGTCCCACTGCCCCTTGTGTAGTTAGTGCCCTGCACCTTCTCTCATACGGGCATACCACACCTATTCCAATTAGTGTTCCAGACTTCCCATTAGAGTGGGCCTGAGAAGGTTGGGTCCGGGTTGTCTAGTACACTGCAGGGTTTGGAGGGCTTATTCCATTACTTATAGGTTATCTCCCTATGCAACGTAACACAAGTACAGTTAACAATACAAAATTCACAGCAACACCGAGTCCTGACCACTGCAGTATGGTCCAACATCCGAGACACCCCCAAAATACTGCCTCTCCTCCTTCGATGGGGTCACGATCTTGTGTCCAGTTGCTGGCAGTTGCAACAAGCTGCCCCTGCAGGTTTTGCTTGCTTTTGTCCATATCGTAAGTCCATTGAATGTTCACAGAGAAATGGGATATTGTCCATACCAGCTTGACCATTTGGTATGGAATCAGGCAGTAAGCCCTGGCTTATTCACAGCAATAAGATTCACAGATCCATTTGTGCACCAAAGTCCATATAGCAGCATGTAGATGGGTGTAGTTTGGTTATGGGCTGGTGTAATTGTGCCCCCAGTAATATGTGCATTCCCAGCAAAACACCTTATACACAGTACACCCAATTGTCCACCCCTTGCATAGGCCATTGATCCTGCTCCTCTATAGTCAGAGGAGAGGGGCACATCCAAACATCTTCTATTGATTTACACTATTTGACACACCCCTTCATTGATTCCCAGTGAGCTCCTCCCCTTCTCATTAGTTCCATAGGGCTTGTGGGGGCCACCTTAGTTGCCATTCCATTTCCAGGTACCACGGTAGCTATTACACAGATGCTGGCCTCCTAGTTGAGCATTTTGTATTCCCATACACATCTTCCCCCCAAGGTCAGCCTTTTGAAGCCACCCCCACCCATATCATAGGTTTTCTGTTCATTAAAACACAACAATGCTAGCAACAAGACAAACACCACAGACAAACAACACAAAACATAGATCCATGGTATTCTGAATTATTCTTCCACTGGCGCCAGCTTGCTTGTAGAGTGTCTGAAAAACCAAAGAAACAATTTCCACCCCCCTGGTGGGGACAGATTATTGCTTAATAATAATACCACTTTCTTTTACAAATGTCCTTGCTACTTGCAGGAAAAACAGAAGAATTACCTCCAGGCTGTCCTTATTTCATTCTATAGTCAGGCTAGTGAATTACCTCACTCACTGGTCATTTATGAAATTCATGAGATGGTGTACCTCAGTTTCCCCTCTTGTACAACAGACCAAGTTTGCAATAGTTTCTCTGCTGTACCAAGCTTTAAGTTTATTCTCAGGTAATAGCTGAGACACAGCTTCAGATTTTAGCACTGCACACACACACACACACACACCCCTTAAGGTTAACCTGTCCCCCTTATTTTCAGGCTTGACTTGTTTTTTTTTTCACCTCCCTTTCCTGGAGGGCCATAATCTGAGTCTTCTAGTAGCTTGTTTGCTGACCGGATGTATTCATTATTTGCAGCTCCTTTGTGCCCATCAGCTAGGTAATTTGCATTTACACACAGGGGCTTACTAGCTTGCTTCTGGATCCAAAGCTGTTAGCAGCTCAGACACTGTCTTAAAAGGGAAGCATTTTACTTCCACCAGAGTTCTGATTACTTTCCACTTTCAGCTCCTGCTCCAAAACACAGCGATTTGAAAAAGAAAGCACAACCTATTATGGCTCCTTTTGGAGCCCTATTAGGATTTTAATGAAGTACCATGTTTTATTTGCATTTCTTTTACTCCTTTTCCAATATACACTGCACATATCCTGGGAAAATGCAAATTCCTTCCATATAGTTTAACCTCCATAACATCATATTAGCCAAATTAATTTTACACAAGGTATAACTGCCTCCCCCATGCCCACAGAGTTTTCATGCACACCCACCAAAGCAACAATCTAATCCCCCAGAGCCATCCCAAGGCTCAGTGTTCCCATCATTCCTCCCCTTTTCCTTTTCTTTTTCCCATGCACACACACAAAATTCTGTTTTGCCCAACATCCCTTGCACTGTGATTACTCTTTTTACACAACTGTACCCCGATTACACTTCCATCTTGTACAACTAGACACAACCAAAAGCAGCCAAGTTAAGTTCCAATAGAAACCCCTTCCATCCTTTAGTGATTTTGATTACATTACCCAAAAGTCAAATAATTTTGATCAGATTCTCTCTCTGCCTGCTGCCTGCAGCAGTCCCTTATAGACCATTTCTGTGGGAAAAGGGCCCATTTTCCCTCAGAATAGCTGTAAAGGCTTCTGTGGACAGAAGCATAGTGGTGGTAGTAGCCACTCTACCTGACCCCCTTGGATAATTTAATTACCAAGCTTCCATCCAATGTGACTGCACAGAGTTGCACATACAGTTACATGTATATAACTGGGTTTTATCATTAAACAAAAACTTCCTTCTTGACATCTCACATAAGTATCCAAAGTACCCTCCATTAAAACTTCAGAAAAACAAAAGAGTGTGGAAAGGCAGGTCGCACTTTGAAACTTTTTTTTTTCTCCACTCCCCCAGGACCAAGTCTCAGATCCAGTCTTTAAAGGTAGTCTGTTAACTCTGCTTTTGACTTTAAACCCTTTTGTCCCAAATCATCTTTAACTACCCCTAACTAATTTACAACCCTTCAGCAGCCCTTGCTGAAGCAGCACCAAACTTGAAAGATTACTGGCAGCTTCCCATAATGCTGCCCTTACTTCAAACCTCTCACAAGCAGACTGAAGTGCCTCCTTTCCCTGGAAGGCATTCAGTCCCCATGGGCAGGGACCTTCTTCCACTACCCATATACCAAGGAGGGTGGGCTCCTCAGCCACCCCCCATACCTCTGGGTCCCCTAACACTTCCTCCATTTCCTTTTTAATCTCATCCCAGGTTGACCCCTGTACCTGGTATGGGCCCTGGTTCTCCCTTATCCATTTATCCAAAAATCCTTTACCCTGACTTGCCAGAACCCGCAACTACCATCACGAGAGTTCGCGATACCCCCTCCAAGCAGCTGCGCGGACTGTTGGGGAGGGGGACTTACAGGCTGCCACTCACCTATCCAATGCGATGCATCCGAGTCACGGCACCAAGATGTTAGGGGGCTTATTCCTTCACCCACTTACTTCCCTGGTCCTTCACGCATGAACAGAGAGCAACAATACCCGAAGTCCAAAGGTGCAAACAATTCGATGTTTATTGGGGTGAACTTCCAGCAAGCATGATTCCAGTTTCCTTCCTTAGTATCCTCCTTCCCAGCTCTGACACCACAGAGCCTTACGCCTGTGTCCCTGTTCCCATTCCTACCCTTAGCCAAACATGATTCTAACTTCCTTACTCCCATCCCTGTTCCCATTTCCCCCTTTAGCAAAACATGATTCCAATTTTCTTACCCCCATTCCCTGTTCCCATCTCCCTTACCCACATGCCCATGCCCATGCCTACGCCTACGCCCACGCCCACCCCCTTCCTCATTGACTACAGATTATCTAGTAAAACTTGAGTTCTGCTTAGCTATACCTTAACCAATCATTTTCCTGAAATTTAACTAACCAATCCTAACATATTGTCCAATTATATCCCACCACCTTAATTAGTTTACACCCAGCAAAATTAATTATACAGCAGACAGGAACAATCACAGAACCAGACAGAGATTATACAGACAAACAATAGCAAAGTGGGAACTACAATGACAAGACAATACAGAAGTGAGGATTTCACAACCCAGCTATTGATAAGTGAGTTCTTGCCAGACAGGATGCTATCAAACTAAATTTCCTTTTACATTTTCTAGGCACTTCCCTTTCTCTGGAGGTGATAGGAATACAATCCTGTCCTGATAATGCCTAACAGCCCAATAGCACCTTATTTCAATGTGACTAGTTTGGAATGTGAGGATGTGACTGTTCGCTTCCCAGCTTATGGCTGCCTCTGCTGCTTAGCCAAAGGCCTTAGCCTAAGAACAGGGCCTCAGACTGTCACAGTAAGAGAAGGCCCTTACACCGGCAGACAGTGATTTCTTTCTTTTATACCTCTAGAACTAGCCAAGAGATAAGAATACACCTAAATTCTTAGAGTATAGGCCTTTACAGACAGGCCTGAATATCTATATCCTAACACTAGTTAACATCACAGGGACTTGGTGGGATAATACGCATGACTGGAATACTGGTATAGAAGGATACAGCTTGCTCAGGAAGGACAAGCAGGGGAAAAGGGGAGAAGGTGTTGCCTTATATATTAAAAATATATATACACTTGGACTGAGGTTGAGATAGAAATAAGAGAGAGAAAGTCTCTGGGTAGGATAAAAGGGGTAAAAATCAAGGGTGATGTCATAGTAGGGGTCTACTACAGACCACCAAGGCAGGAAGAGGAGGTGGATGAGGATTTTTTTAAACAACTAACAAAATCATCCAAAGCTCAGGACTTGGTGGCGATGGGGGACTTCAACTACCCAGACATCTGCTGGGAAAATAACACAGCAGGGCACAGATTATCCAACAAGTTCTTGGAATATATTGGAGACAATTTTTTATTTCAGAAGGTGGAGAAAGTACTAGGGGGGAGGCTGTTCTAGATTTGATTTTGACAAATAGGGAGGAACCGGTTGAGAATTGGAAAGTGGAAGGCAACTTGGGTGAAAGTGATCATGAAATGGTACAGTTCATGATTCTAAGGAATGGTAGGAGGGAGAACAACACAATAAAGACAATGGATTTCAAGAAGGCAGACTTAGCAAACTCGAGGAGTTGGTAGGTAAAATCCCTGGGAAGCAAGTCTAGGGGGAAAAATAATTGAAGACAGTTGGCAGTTTTTCAAAGAGACATTATTAAGGGCACAAGAGCAAACTATCCCACTGTGTAGGAAAGACAGGAAGTATGGCAAGAGACCACCCTGGCTTAACCAGGAGATCTTCTATTATCTAAAACTCAAAAAAGAGTCCTACAAAAAGTGGAAACTCGGTCAAATGACAAATTACAAATATAAACAAATAACACAAGTATTTAGGGACAAAATTAGAAAAGCCAAGGCACACAATGAGATCAAATTAGCTAAGGACATAAAAGGAAACAAGAAAACATTCTACAAATACATTAGAAGCAAGAGAAAGACCAAGGACAGAGTAGGCCTGTTACTCAATGAGGCGGGAAAGACAATAACAGAAAATGTGGAAAAGGCAGAGGTGCTTAATGACTTCTTTGTTCCAGTGTTCACCAAAAAGGTTGGTGGCGATTGGATGTCTAACATAGTGAATGCCAGTGAAAATGAGGTAGGATCAGAATCTAAAATAGGGAAAGAAAAAGTCAAAAATTACTTAGACAAGATAAAAAGAAAAGGAGTACTTGTGGCACCTTAGAGACTAACCAATTTATTTGAGCATGAGCTTTCGTGAGCTACAGCTCACTTCATGCTCATGCTCAAATAAATTGGTTAGTCTCTAAGGTGCCACAAGTACTCCTTTTCTTTTTGCGAATACAGACTAACACGGCTGTTACTCTGAAATTAGACAAGATAGATGTCTTCAAATCACCAGGGTCTGATTAAATGCATCCTAGAATACTTGAGGAGATATCTGAGCCATTAGCAATTATCTCTAAAAAGTCATGGAAGACAGGAGACATTCCAGAAAATTGGAAAAGGGCATATATAGTGCCTATCTATAAAAAGGGAAATAAGGACAACCTGGGGAATTACAGACCAGTCAGCTTAACTTCTGTATCCAGAAAGATAATGGAGCAAATAATTAAGCAATCAATTTGCAAACACCTAGAAGATAATAAGGTGATAAATAACAGTCAGCATGGATTTTCCAAGAACAAATCATGTCACACCAACCTGATAGCTTTCTTTCACAGGGTAACAAGCCTTGTGGATGGGAGGAAGTGGTAGATGTGGTATATCTTGACTTTAGTAAGGCTTTTGATACTGTCTCGCATGACCTTCTCCTAAACAAACTAGGGAAATACAACCTAGATGGAGCTACTATAAGGTGGGTGCATAACTGGTTGGAAAATTGTTCTGAAAGAGTAGTTATCCATGGTTCACAGTCATTCTGGAAGGGCATAATGAGTGGGGGTCCTGCAGCGATCGGTTCTGGGTCTGGTTCTATACAATATCTTCATCAATGACTTAGATAATGGCATAAAGAGTACACTTATAAAGTTTGTGGACGATACCAAGCTGGGAGTGATTGCAAGTGCTTTGGTGGATAGGATTATAATTCAAAATGATCTGGACAACTGGAGAAATGGACTGAAGTAAATAGGATGAAATTCAATAAGGACAAATGCAAAGTACTCCACTTAGGAAGGAACAATCAGTTGCACGCATACAAAATGGGAAATGACTGCTTAGGAAGGAGTACTGTGGAAAGGGATCTTGGGGTCATAGTGGACCACAAGCTAAATATAAGTCAACAGTGTAACACTGTTGCAAAAAAAGCAAACATCATTCTGGGATGTATTAGCCGGCATATTGTAAAGAAGACACGAGAAGTAATTCTTCCGCTCTATTCCATGCTGATTAGGCCTCAACTGGAGTCTTGTGTCCAGTTCTGGGCGCCACATTTCAGGAAAGATGTGGACAAATTGGAGAAAGTCCAGAGAAGAAAAGCAACAAAAATGATTAAAGGTCTAGAAAACATGACCTATGAGGGAAGATTGAAAAAATTGGTTTGGGTTAGTCTGGAAAAGAGAAGACTGAGAGGGGACATGATAACAGTTTTCAAGTACATAAAAGGTTGTTACAAGGAGGAGGGAGAAGAATTGTTCTTCTTAACCTCTGAGGATAGGACAGGAAGCAATGGGCTTAAATTGCAGTAATGGGGGTTTAGATTGGACTTCCTAACTGTCAGAGTGGTTAAGCACTGGAATAAATTGCCTAGAGAGGTTGTGGAATCTCCATCATTGGAGATTTTTAAGAGCAGGTTGGACAAATACCTGTCAGGGATGGTCTAGATAATACTTAGTCCTGCCTTGAGTTCAGGGGACTGGACTAGATGACCTTTTGAGGCCCCTTCCAGTCCTATGATTCTATGATTTTATGCTTATGGACTCTAGAAGAAATAGAGTTCAAATCTGTTCAACAATTTAAATAACTCTGTTCAGTGTTGAGCTATGATGGGAATGTGATCCCAGATGTTAGAAATCGCATGAACAGATAACAGGAATTCTTGGCGATAAGAACATGCCAAGTAAACTTAAGAACGTGTATAAAATCATGATTAGGCCAGCCATAACTTATGAGTCAGAATGCTGGCCAATTTTGAAATCAAGATTGGATGTTTTTCTAAATGATAAGCTTCAGGTCAAACAGGAATTATTTCGGCAAAGTTCTGTGGCCTGTGTTATACAGGAGGTCAGAATACATGAGCACAGTGGTCACTTCTGGCCTTAGAATGCATATGTCTGTGAAATCAAGTCTTTTTGCTCCAAGTAATACAGGCTCCTGCCTCTTGAGCTGAAGGACTACATTGTCACTAGCCCTATACAGCCACCATGCAAAGGAATAAGGGATGTAAGGTGACCCCTTATTCCTTTTGGTGTGGGCTACCTATACCTCAGGTAGCAGCCTTGGTGAATGGGGAGAGACAAGCTCTAGACTGCAAAGTCACTACTTTCTTCAAGCACAGGTGAGGAAAGGGTTTCAGGACTGACAGGAACTTTGCTGTGCTTGCTGTCTAGTGACATACATTGTAGTGGATGTAGGTCCAGTCCAGTTTACTTCCTCTGCAGAGCTGGGAAAGACTGGGAGTCAGATTGTGACTCTCTGAAGGACGACCCATCACTCTCACAGATCTTGGGAGACAGGCCAGTCCTTGCTTACAGACAGCTCTCCAAACTGAAGCAAATACTCACCAGTAACCACACAACAAAAGCACTAACCCAGGAACCTATCCTTGCAACAAAGCCCATTGCCAACTCTGTCCACATATCTATTCAAGGGATACCATCGTAGGACCTAATCACATCAGCCACACTATCAGAGGCTTGTTCACCTGCACATCTACCAATGTGATATATGCTATCATGTGCCAGCAATGCCCCTCTGCCATATACATTGGCCAAACCAGACAGTCTCTACATAAAATAAATGGACACAAATCAGACGTCAAGAATTATAACATTCAAAAACCAGTAGGAGAGCACTGCAATCTCCCTGGACACTCAATAACAGACTTAAGAGTGGCCATTCTTCAACAAAAAAATTTCAAAACAGACTCCAACGAGAGACTGCTGAATTGGAATTAATTTGCAAACTGGACACCATTAACTTAGGCTTGAATAAAGACTGGAAGTGGATGGGTCATTACACAAAGTAAAACTATTTCCCCATGTTTATTCCCCTCATACACACACACACACACACACACACACACACACACACACACACACACACACACACACACACACACTGTTCCTCACACGTTCTTGTCAACTGCTGGAAATGGCCCACTTTGATTATCACTACAAAAGGTTTTTTTTCTCTCCTGCTTGTAATATCTTACCTTACCTGATCACTCTCGTTATAGTGTGTATGGTAACACCCATTGTTTCATGTTCTCTGTGTATATAAAATCTCCCCACTGTATTTTCCACTGGATGCATCTGATGAAGTGAGCTGTAGCTCACGAAAGCTTATGCTCAAATAAATTTGTTAGTCTCTCAGGTGCCACAAGTACTCCTTTTCTTTTTGCAGATACAGACTAACACGGCTGCTACCCTGAAACCTTACATTGTGTAGTTAACCTTGTAATACATTTTCATGAAGACCAAAAGCCCATAGAAAATAATGGGATACCTATGGGATACCTTCATTAGGATGTTACAATATTAATGAACCTGGTTTTTACAGGCTTGTGTAAGGTTCTTAAGGACAAAGTGATAGCGTTGCAGCATTGAATGTAGCTTTGACAATATTTTTATTACAATAAGAACTACATTTATCAAAACCATTGTTATATGTTCTCAGAAATGCTGATAACGTTACTGTATTAGTTATTATAAGAGTGCTGCATTAATTATTATCTGTTAAGCTCACAACTATATATTTAGGTATACATGTTAAACACTGTGCATTATTTTGCTCTTGTATTTAGTTCCCAGCAATTAAATCAGACTTTGAAAAGTCTGGAGGCTGATGGGTAATAAGAAAAACTAACCAGCACATATTTTAAGCATGCATGAAGTTTCAACAAAAGATTTTAGATAAATACTTGCTGTGTTAATCTACCTTAGCTGTTTTGATGTTGTTTTGTCAAAGCACTTTCTGTAACCTGCTCAGAAGTGGTTAGGAGAGCTGCATCCTGGCAATCAGGTGGGGAACAGAACATCACTCAAAGACTGGCACTAATAAGCCTCATATTTCGAGTAGCTGCATCAGGAAGGAGAACATCAGGTTAGGCTCTTAATTCAGATTTCAGCCTTTGATTGTATTCAGACTTACATATAAAATTGGGTATTTACTGGAGACAGAAAGGAAGAAGGGGGAAGGGGAAGGGAGAAAGAGAAGGGAACAAGAAAGATACATAAGCAAAGGCCTGCATTCTGGCTAGCCCTCTGTATGGGCACATAAGGAGCAAGGATGGCCAGAACTACAGCCCCTGCATCTAGAAGACTGCAGGATTGCTACCGAGGTGCTCCTAAAAGGCAGAGAGTAGGCAGAGCCATGACTCCTCTCCTTTATGTGTCAATGAGCCACATTAGCCATCTGAACCGCATACTCCATGCTGCACCCCGTATGCATGTGTAGCAGTTTGGATTCTCCTCCATGTACTCAGGAGGAATATTTCTGGAGCACCCCAAGGGCTCAAAATCTTCATAGTGCAGAGTTTGGCCTAAATGACCTTATCTGGTCCAGAGTAAATAGAAGCAAAGCCCAGTGGTGGGTAGCAGAAGTCTTTATGAAAAATTTGACTGGCATCCCAAATTTGTGTTGCGCATGTGGATCCCACAATGATTAGGCAGAAGACAGTTAAAGTAACCATGTCGCCCTTCCAGTTCTCTTTGATTTACTGTACAGTGCACTGGAGGAAATAGCTGCAGAGTTGGTCAGTTGCAGAACTACCTGCTTCTCTGAGTGATTTAATCTGAGCCAAGGTTCTCAAGCACCTTGTGACATACTGAATCAGTCTTTTGTCTTTATTCACAGACAGATGATCCCCAGTCTGTTATAATGTTCCCTTTTACCTCCAAGTGGTTTTGATTGTTTGCAGCTGTTTTTGATGGTTTCTACTGACTGTTCTGGGATGGAGCAAGGGTAGACAATTGAAACTTGCATTATAATCACCAGCTGACCAGGGCAGGGTGACAACTCCTCCTGCTTGAATGGGCCATCACCAAGGCATCTGATTCTGTGGTGACTTTTACTCCAAGACCATAAGGTATAGTTTTCAATATAGTTACATTATTCCCTAAATATTACCCATCCAGACATCTCACACTAATTGTGAGTATTGATAAGTTACAAGCTTTCAGTAGAGATCATCCGTGCTACTCTTCACAGGTAAATACCATGAAAGTGGTGTATTAGGTGTAGTGAGTTTGTCAGCTCTGAGGCAGGAGTTGCTAGTAAAGAACAGTGAACCCTTTGCCCATTAGCACCAATAGGCATCTGTGTCACAGATTCATAGATATGGCAGCTGGTGCTTCAGAGATATTTAGGATGAAATTGCTATCTGCATGGACCACGCAAACTCAGAAATCAACACTTTGGTTACTGGTTAGACAACGGCCTATGCTCAAGATTACTTTGCATTCATATAAGGGACTATATGCTTTAAGTCTACAATAAAAAATAACAGGGCTTAACCCTGCTTTGCACAGGAGCAGTGTTGTGCACATACACTCAGCAACCTGATGCTACTTTAATGAGAGTGGTGCCATGTGAACACTGAGGGCTTCTCTTCACTACGGGGTAAGTTGACCTAAGTTACGCTACTTCAGGTACGTGAAAAACATAGGTGGAGTTGATGTAACTTAGATCGACTTACCCTCAGCGTCTTCACAGCACTGAGTCGATGGGAGACGCTCTCCGGTCAACTTTCCTTACTCTTCTCGGAGAGCTGGAGGTTCGACCGGAGAGCATTCTGCCATCGATTTAGCGGGTCTTCACTAGACCCACTAAATCGATCCCTGCTGCATCAGTTGTAGCAGCATCGATCTTCCCGTAGTGGAGACCAGCCCTGAGTAACTCCTGGGAACTAGGAAGAGCTCATCCATAAGTGCCTGGTTAGCAGGAAGCAGTTTGCATTTTAAAAGTTACTCATACACACCCATCCCCTGTCCACACCCTGATCTTTTCTTGATTCAGCACAATTCAGTGTAAGGAGCAGATGCACAGGGAGCTGGAGACTTCCTTCCACTCAGTGCAGAGAAATATGCCTGGCTCTTTACTTAATACTACATGATAAAGTTAAGCTGGGTGAAATTTTTTGGCCATTTTATTTCAGGGAAGAACAAAGTAGATTAGGTGATGCCAAGGAACATTCATCAAATTCCCATAATAGTTTCCAGTGGGAAAAAAATCCCTCTTTCCCCCCAAATCAAAATGTTTGGATTTTTCTAAAACCAAAACAAATTTTTTTGAAGTTTTCTTCAATTCAAAAAAAAACATTAAAATATGCTCAAAATAAAAAACAAACATTTCATTCAACCCCCAGACTCCACACACACACACACACACACTTTCAATTTGCCAAAAATTTTGAAGAAATTTTGGTTTGGGAGCTCAGCCCAAAAATACACACACACTCCCCACCCATTTTTCAGAATTGCCAAAGAACCAAAAAATCCATTATTCACTGAGCTATAATCTTAGACTGTATTTGGGCTTGGGTCCAACAAACTAATGATCACAGTCAAAACCTTTAGAGGTCTGAGTCCAGTAGAACTTGTGTTTGATGCAGGGGGAAGATGGAGGCTTGGAGAGGGACAGACTAGACCAGATTCTCAGCTAGTGTAAATCAGCATAGCTCCATTTAAGTCAACGGGGTGACACAGATTTACACCAGCTGAGGATGTGGCCCACTATTTCACCACACCATTTTTAAATGTGTGTTTTAGTTTTGATTTTGCATAAAAATGTGGCAATTGCTATCTACTGCCATGTCTGGCAACTTCAGTGGTCTTGGATAAGATTCTTCAATTTCCTACCTCAGTTTCTGCATCCATAAAATATAAATATTCAGCTACTGCCCAGATGAAAAGCACCATATAAGTGCTTAGTGTTATTATGGATATATTGATTTTCATACGTACTGATGGAAGGGATTACTCCTTTAACCTTTCAGCCAGTTGGAGTCGGCAGCAACAAGGGCTGGATTCAATATCTAGGGGTTGCTTTTGAACAATGCAACAGAGAACCAGCTCAAGCCCCCACCCAGTAAACTGGGACAATTACACATCACCCCCTGGGTGTCTCTAAGAGGCAACACTTCCCTTCTTGCAAGCACAGAGTCTGAGTGTAGAAAACAAAACTTTAATAAAAAGGCGGAAAGTAACCCGGCATTAACTTGGGGAAACAGTGCAAGGAGAATTAATAAGCATAAAACCATGAGCAAAACCCACATCCCAAAGTATGTTGGGTAGTATCCTTTTGCCTCAGGTTCTTAAGTCCAATGACCAAAAGCTCCTTTAACATGCCTCTCCCTTCTTTCTTCGCTGCACCCCACTCACAGTTGTCATCCATAGTCAGTGAAGACCCAGAGTTCGGACGTATATCTGCATGAGCTCACCTCCTACCCTGCTGTCAGGAGAGTTTGGGGGCAACAGGGCAGAAAAAGGCAGCTTGTTTGCTCCATTGTCTGGGCACTTGCTCCAGCACCAACTGCTCTGCTAGTAACCCTACAAGCTACTCCCTACTCCGCTCTGTACCCTCTGGGTTATTTTGAGATCTCACTACTTAACACAGCTCCTACTGATTTCAGCTGTTAATGGGGGAACCTCACTGCTAGTGCAGGCTAGGTGGTCTTATGCATTAAAGATACTGTCCCAAAGCAGAAAGAAAAGGAGTACTTGTGGCACCTTAGAGACTAAACTTGGAGAGTGATCAGTTTGGATGAGCTATTACCAGCAGGAGTATGTGTGTGTATGGGGGTGGGTTTTTGGAGGGGGATGAGAGAGTGAGAGAACCTGGATTTGTGCAGGAAATGGCCTAACTTGATTATCATGCACATTGTGTAAAGAGTTGTCACTTTGGATGGGCTATCACCAGCAGGAGAGTGAATTTGTGTGGGGGGGTGGAGGGTGAGAAAACCTGGATTTGTGCTGGAAATGGCCTAACCTGAAGATTACTTTAGATAAGCTATTACCAGCAGGACAGTGGGGTGGGAGGAGGTATTGTTTCATATTCTCTGTGTATATATAAAGTCTGCTGCAGTTTCCACGGTATGCATCTGATGAAGTGAGCTGTAGCTCACGAAAGCTCATGCTCAAATAAATTGGTTAGTCTCTAAGGTGCCACAAGTACTCCTTTTCTTTTTGCGAATACAGACTAACACGGCTGTTACTCTGAAACCTGTCCCAAAGCAGGTTTAATATTTACACCTAGTTATCAGTGATTTCAGCTGTATTAATCTACAACAAAGCACTCTTAATTGAGTATTAATCAGCTCTGTTATTACACAGTGAAAAGTGCAAGGATTAAATGGTATCTGGACCATTTAAGCAAGACCCTAGCACAAATACTCATTTCCCCCCTACTCTTAACTCTACTAGCTGTTGGCACGTCTGACCCCTGCCTAGCGAGTGCAATTTTGTTGGGGGTGAATCCCTCAGTCAGGGTATGCCAAGCACAATTCTGATGCCCTTGATTCACACAACAAGGATAACAACCCTTTATTACCTCTGCCCCAATAACAAAGTGACTTGTGACCCAAAAGTCATCATTTGGGCACAGCATTCCCATCCTGCTGTGCACATAGGCATAGTTGGTATGTCTATGCAAACAAGGTTGGTTCATGAAGACTTCTTCCCCAACTCCTCACTACATGTCAGGGAAGAGCTCGTTCAGCCACGCAATGCAAAGAGTTGGCTACAAAGAAAGCAAGTGCTTATGATCTGATGAACTTTAATGGATAAGAATTCACTGTGCACAAGTTAATTACACTAGCTACAGTGTTGTGCTGCCATTAGAGAAGATCTTTTCAAATAACTTTATTTCTCCAAATGTAATTACTCTCCATATGTATGAACCACAGTACTCCAGTGTACTTACTGTTTTTCATTAAAGGGTCTCAAAGCACTTTACAATTAATTAATTGGCACAGCCTCCTTGTGCAGCAAGTACTATATATGTGACACTGAGTCAGAAAGGGTTACGCAACTTACAGGCCATGTGACCCAAATTTTACCTTTAAAGACATATTAGAAAAGTATGTAAATGGTAATTAGGGCTATTCCCTATCAATAAAAAACAAAGCCATGTTAGATAGACTAGAGCTTTGAAATACAACCCTGTATTGGTAGAGAATTGGAAGTAAATACAAACTATATTTGTTTACTTGTATCTTGTTAGATGTTACAGATGTAACCAGACAGTTCCTGTCTGTTACTATAGTCTATCGATTTAGAGATCAAAGGGGAATATTAACATTTAGATGATAACATTGTCTATATTTCTCTTGGAAGTTTGTAGTAAACTGTCTATGAGCTGCTTAATAGATAATTACACCTTATGTTGATGAATGCAAATAAATATGTGTATATACATAGGAAATAGGAGGTTTTACTTCAAAGCCACAGTTGATGTTATCTATTCTTCAACCAAAGAATACCAAGGAATACCTATCAATAGTCTGCCAGAGATCTATAAAAGAACCCTGATCCTGTTGTCTCAGATCTGCTTAAGCTTGGTCAGGGGAAGCTCGAGTCATTACCCTAATTCTCATGGAAGAATTTGAACAAACTCTATATAGGGACTGCCTATTTGAACTATAATTTGAAGAATTGATTCTGTACAGAACTTTTTGCAACTCAGCAGCTCACCATATCTATTATAAAACTGACCTAAGAACCCTATTCAAATATGTATGTATAATGATCTTTTGACCACAATACTCTCTCTTTTTAAAAAAATAAATATTAGTTTAGTTAATAAGAATTGGATGTAAGCGTGTATATGGGGAAGATCTGAAATATTCATTAACTTGGTGGGTAATGTGTCTGACCTCTTGGGATTGGTAGAACTTTATATATGATGAACAAGATTTTCAGTAATCCTCATCATATTTGACTTGGTTGCCTGGGTGGGAGCCCAAGGATGGATTGCTTTAAGGGAGCTGTGTTTCTGGCTTCTGGGTAACCAGTAAGGTATTGTAGAAGCTGTTTTATTGCTGGTTTAGTAAATCTAATTATTAGAATGAACACCAGTTTGGGGGATTATCTGCCCCATTCATTGCAGTTTGCCCTGATTAAGCATTCTCAGTGTGGTCCCACCAGGTACCAACAGTCACAGTATTATATCCACATTATGCATGGAGAAACTAAGGCACAGAGACATTAAGTGACTTACCTGCTCTCATGCTCAGCAACATAGAAGAACTAACAGAAGCCAGGAGTCCTGACTCATACTCCCCTGTTCTAGCTTTAACCACTACACAATGACACTCCTTACCCATTATATAGCATTATCAGTAATATGAACAATTGTGAAATAAAGCAGTCTCTTCTTTTTAAGCAGCACTGCTGATAGAAAAGTGTGTCCTTGTATCAGTTCATATTCTCTGCTATTCAGGGACATGAGGATATGGTACAATTACCATTAAGACAGACAATACACCATGATTTTTTATTTGGGCTTCCCTCATCTGTAAAGGTGAGACTAAGCCATATCCTCCTGGCCTTCCATCTTTTGTGGTTTCTCCTGTGTCTTTCTTTTCCTAGGAGTAGCATGAAAGCTCTTTCAATGAGATCCCCATCTTTCTGTCCAATGCCTGATAATCCGTTCACCCCATTTTATCCCTGATACTGAAACCCTCCGTTTTGAGTATGCGAATCAGAACCAGTGCCAGTTGTGGTTTACTCTGTCTATACTAGGGCTTTGTTGACAGCCCTTGCAATATTTGGTGTTTTTCTTAAAGTGCCCAGTTTATGGAGACAAGTAATTACCTGAGAATTTCATCTCTCTCTCTCTCTCTCTCTCTCTCTCTCTTTTTTTTTTTTTTTTTTTTTTTTAAAGAGCAGGATTCTAGCCCTCTTGGGTTACCTTGAAAATATGAAGTAAGTGTAACCTAGAGGTTCAGAAACCCAGAAGACAAGTTTAAAAGAACCCAATATTTATTTATTTTAAATATTGTGATCTTTTGGGCCTTCCTCCTGACTTCTAAATGCCTGGGGTTGGCCACTAATAGTTGGAATTGGGGCAAATCCCTGTATAGACAAGGCTTAAGGGAACTGAGTATAATTTTTTTTTAGAAACTGGGAACTGGAGCCTGGCTTGTACTGTGTCCTGACTTTACTTTGGGGAATTAAAAGCTGATCCGTTCATGAGACTCAAAGACTGGATTAGTATTTATTCAACCTGGGGAATTTAGTTCTCTAATTGCAGAGGACTTGGCATAATCTGAGTTGGAACTTTACTAAGTTAACAGTTGGAAAAGTTGAAAGTAAAACTAAAGTTCCCATTTGATGTGCAGCATTGCTTACTGAGATTAGCTGTTATTAATGAAAGCTACATACCAAATGCTATAAAAATCTTAAGTCTAGGAGAAAGAGAACAGAGTTTTACTTACAAAATAATGCTTTTTATTTAGAGATTTTGAGCCTTATATTAAGAACTTAAAAGTAACTGATGAGGAAAACCTCTAACTTTGCTTCCTGTGTGGATAAAGTTGAGAAGCAAACAACACATTTGCAGTGGAAAATTGCAATTATTCACATGATCAGCTCACTTCCAGCCTTCTCCCCAACTCTGCATGCTAAGTTGTTGAGCCCAAGTTTTTCTTGGCATACTTTTAGGGCTAATTTGTGCTGAGAATGGATGACAGGGGATGGATCACTCAATAATTGCCCTGTTCTGTTGATTGCCTCCGAAGCATCTGGCACCAGCACTGTCAGAAGACAGGATACTGGGCTAGATGGACGAGTGGCCTGACCCTGTATGGCCATTCTTATGTTCAAGGCATAGCAGGTGGCATACAGCCATCCCACCAGCACAGGAGCCTCAAAAAGCATTGTGCCTCAGATAGGCACAGTGTCCACTGGAGTCTGCAGGGAGTGTGGCTGCTGTGCCACCCTTGATCTATGAGTACATGCTGAGCCCACCAACATGGGGTCAGCTCTGGTAGCCTAGTAGCAGTAGATTTGGAATCCTTGCACTCAGGGGAATACAAGGACTGTGACTGTGCATGTGAAAGAAGTGAGGGAAAGCTTCCTGCCCTTGTTCCCCCAATCTTTGCACACGGTCCTTCTATTACCAGAGAAAATTCTCCGGTCTCTACTTTGTATTTCTGACCTCTATTCTGAATAAGTAAAAATTACTCCACCCTGAGCTGGACACTGCAGACCCTGAGCATGCTCAGTGAGAACTTAGGATTTCTAAAATGGTAGCCCTAGCAAAGAGCCAAGCATGTTTGTGTGACCAGTAGAATCACAGCGCTGAGGTAAATGACAACCGGGAGCATGTGCAAGATTGGTGGCTACTGAGCGTGTGCAGTGAAAGATCCTGTTGGGTTCTGGGAGGTGGGCGGGCACAACCCTACCTATGGCTTAAGGCCCCTCCCCTAGGCTACGGGGAGCAGCCACTGAGCCCAGGCCTCAAATAAATATGGAGGACAACAAAAGAAAAAACAGGGACAGATATGAGGGTCAAAGGGTCAAAAGCAGGGAACCTGAAGGGGACACCATGCAGTAAGGGGTGACAGAGAGGACAGTTAGCTGAGCCGCTAGCTGGTCAGAGCCCACTCATACCAGTCACAACTTGTTTTAAAGGTCAGAGCTGTCAATCAGAATTCTGTGGTAACGGTTAAGACTGGGCATGTGCGAGTGAGGTAATTGTTTCTAAGAATAGGTATATTAAGAGAGGTAATATTAAGAAAAAGTATATTAAGAGAGAGCTACAATATAGCCTAAAAGGCCAGCTGCCAGCAACAGCTTAGGACTCCAGAGTCTGCATCTGAGAGAGAGATCGGCATTCGGACAGAGCCGAGAAACCAGCAGAAGAAGACAAAGAGAAAGACTGCTGCAGAGCGGGAAAAGAAAGCTGGAGTGGAGCAGAGCTGACTGACCAGGAATTGAACAGCAGCAGCGATTTTTAAAAGGAAACATCCATGGATTTACAGAGTAAGCTTGATATTCTTTGAATTATAGTTTAGTATAAATATACAGTAGTATATAGGGTTAGTGTGTGTGTCTGATAAGAATGCATAAAATTCTGGTATTAATTGCAAAGTATCTATGTAAACTTTAAAGTAATTTAAGATCTGCTGTCAGCAATTTGTTACAAACTGGCCACTTGCAACAAATTGCTTCACTGAGAATCATTTAAACTATATGCTATTGTCGTTTGAATGCACTTTATCTTGCACTAAGGGATCTGTGTCGCAGGGATTTTGTGCCTTGTTTGGATTTCTGGATAAGATTGTAGTAGGAATTATAAATTACATAAATAAAAATATACTTTGTTTTGGAAAGAAGACTGCCTGTGTCAATTACTTTATGGGAAGGTTATATCCATGTCCTTTAAAGTTTTCTTATCAACCCCAGAAACTCATACCTTGGGAAGAACAGACCAAGGGGTAACAGACAGTTATTATAGTGGTGTCCCAAAATTCATTTTTCAGGGTAGCACTGTTGGATCCACTGTTGAGCTCTTATTGCATATAAAGCATTTGATGTGGCTCTCCACAAGTTTTCTTCAGTAAAGTTTCTGCCTGTGAACGTTCTACACCTGCAAAGACCCCCCAACTCATCTTAACATCATCACTCATTTACATAATCTTCTTATATTAATTTATATTTACTTGCAGCATGGGCAGCCAGGATTTGTGACCCTCCCTTTCCCATCCCCCACCCAGAGTCACAGGAAACTGCCTGAAAACACTAGGCCCCAGCAGCAGCAGTCCCACATGAAGTCCCTACATGGCAGAGGTGAAAGTAAGCCGGTACGCCCCGGTACGGCATACCAGCAAGAGCCCGTGCACCGTACTGGATCGGCTTCCCCAGGCGGCAATTTAAAAGGCCTGGGGCTCCCAGCAGTGGCTGGAGCCCTGGGCCCTTTAAACTGCCTCCAGAGCCCTGCTGCCAGAGCCCTGGGGAACGGGAAAGCTGAGAAACAGATATTCAAACAAAAACAGTGAGAATTATATTTTGTGAAAGCATCTGGGGAGTATGGATTTGGATACCTTTAGCTCAGAGTCCAACCTGAGAAAAAATCAGCAGTCTATTGGTGAAATTGTAAGACCAATGCACAATCCTGTGAAAAAAAACCCTAATTATCCTTGCTATTAGCAAAACATGGGCACCAGCAGCAGGGAAATTTCCCTCTCACCTCCCACAATGTACCTCAGCCCTGATTTGGAAGGACCACCTCCGAGGCTCATGGGATAGTTCAGTTTTCATAGCCATTCAGTCTTTGGCCTCTTTACTAAGACTGCCACAAGTTACTTACATTTGGGCTTTATTGTTAGAGCTGTTCAACTGTCAGATAGCTAAGAAAATGATAAAGAATGGTGATGTGTATGGGGGAGTGCTATTGATGCTGAAGTCATGCTGGAGATAGTTATAGACTGATGTCACTGTTATAGGATGACAAATCCCTGGCTCTTCCATTGCCATATTGTTGTGTGTGTCAACTTTCTCTCATTTCCTGGGACTAGGCTCTTGCCTCTTTGATTTGAACATCTCATTCAGGTCTATTATACCAAACCAGTGACCAAATGTCAAATGAATATATTGAACGTACCTTTGGTTTTAGTTTTACCTTATTGTAATTAGTATAGGGTTTCTCCACACACACAAAAAGGTTACTTTATAAAAGGAAATAATGGAGAGAACCAAATGGTTATATTTAATATAAATATGTAATTTTAGAGGGTTAAATGTCAGACATGACGCAAACAAATTTTGTTTTTCGGTGAATGGCTGCTGGTGAAAGATGACAAGTTTTTTGTGGCTAACTCATTGATGGAATCTTCAAGAGTAACAATGCATTCAGGAACATTCACCCTACTCCTTACCTGCAACAAAAGGTCAAGAATGGGTGAAGGCAGAATAAGATCATTAATACCTTGTGAAATAGAGGCTGCAGATCAAACCTGAAACCCTCTTGAAAGTCTAGGGGTAATCACCTTTCCACTGATTTATGGCACAACCTTCAACAGCTAATAAGAGTTGTGATAAGATTCATAATAAAATAAAACTCGCCAAAACTAGCATGGTTTGGGGTTTTGTCATATTATAAACCCAAATCTTAATTACTAATAAATATTAGTATCATAGTAGAACCTAGAGATCCCAGTGGAGATTGAGTTCCCAAATTCACCAGGGACAGTACAAACACTAAGTGACAGAGAGAACCCAAAAGCTTACAATCTAAATAGACAAATTTCAGAGTAACAGCCGTGTTAGTCTGTATTCGCAAAAAGAAATGGAGTACTTGTGGCACCTTAGAGACTAACCAATTTATTAGAGCATGAGCTTTCGTGAGCTACAGCTCACTTCATCAGATGCATACAGTATGCATCTGATGAAGTGAGCTGTAGCTCACGAAAGCTCATGCTCTAATAAATTGGTTAGTCTCTAAGGTGCCACAAGTACTCCATTTCTTTTTGTAAATAGACAAAACAGAAATTGGGTTGAGGAGAAACATAGGCAAAGAAAAGAGAGAGCTGGTCAAGTTCACATAACAGGTCAGTGGCAGAACCAGGATTAGAACTCAGTGCTCCTGATGCTTAGCTCTTTGCTTTATACACTGGCCCACGCTACCCCTGTTGTTGACTGTTCAGGGAGTCTTGGCCTGGACCTGAAGCCAAGAGAACTTCACCTTAGAATTTTGAGTTCAGTGTAACCCAAACTCTCCTGCCCGTAGATTCCCCATCCCATTCAAACCCTTAGTAATCCTCCAGGTGGTCATGAAGAGAGATAGTGAGCACATGAAAGACCTGGCTCCAGCCTGTCTCTGGCATCAGCTGTGTGTGTGCTCAGCTGCTAATGCAGCCTCCAGCTCCCAAGAGGTGAGGCTGAGGAGTCGAGTAGGACCTATCATAGCCAGGTCCTGGGCAGCTAGCTCTAAGGTCAGCTGGGTCAAGATACCAGGAGGTCAGAAGCAGGAGACAAGCTGGAAATCAGAACCAATCAGGAGAAAAACTGGATGTTAGCAACTACAAGTCAGATGCTAGGAAATCAACCCAGAGGGGCATCTGACACCAAGCTGTTCGGACAGCTTCCTGTTCCTACTGCTGGTTTATGTAGGGTCAATGGGCTAATCAGCTGCTCTGGGACTCTGCTAGTCAGACTTCAGGGGTGGAGCCTCATACTGGGGCTAGGTTTATAGGTTCCAGGGAAGCTATGGCTTCCAGGTGGCTGGTTAGCCTATAACTGCTTCTATGAACCCTCCCCCTTGGCCTGGGTTCAACAGAGCTGCTACTCCCCTAGGAGCCCAGAAGTGGAGCTCCAGGATTCCCTCACTAATCTGTAAGAAGTAGCAATTAGTAGAACAGGAGTTTGCTATGACATGTTTAGAGGCCTTTCCTGACTCTGCCCTTCCTTATTCAACACATTGTCCCTTCCACCACCTGCCTTGCTCTCCAGTGATGGCGGCTTATCTGCTCCTCCTTCCCACAGACATTTTTATATTCTCCCAGCACTGGCCCACCATTCCTGAACAGATCCATAAAGCTACTGCCCACTCTCCCTTTCTCAAGGCTCACTTCTGCCTCGATGCATACCTGAAATTAGCCAACATATGATGGATAGGAGGCTGAGGGGCAGCTGATGATTAAGTACATATTGATGAAACACAAAAATAGTTTCTATAGATGTATCTATTTTGATTGTCTCTCCTCCCCCAAACCCTTCAAATATTGCTCAGCACTGGGGCATGGACAGCATCTGCTTGTGCCGAGCCTGGTATAAGGTGGCACTTAGGGCTAGTGTAATAAAAATGATAATAAATATGTCTAGTGTTTGCCTTTAATATGCTGGAGGAGTAAGGGGCCTCATCCTGTAATCCTCAGACAGGCAATGCCTCCATTGACTAAAATGGGGATTTTGCCTGCACAAGGAATTCAGAAACCACTGGGAAGTCTAACTTGCTTTTCATCTTAAGGAAACAAAGAGCTATTTGATCAATATGCAGCTGGTGTTTGTGAGCATTTTTTGGTCTTGGCAACATAGGGGCTTATCTCACAGTCTGCATGCAACCAACACTCCCATCAACCTCAGTGGGAGTTTTACCAGCACAAGGACTACGAGACCCTAAGTACAATTCTGAAGCTTTCCAGGGCATGTGAGCATCTTTTAAGTTTTTTGAAGATTACTGGGCATGTTTAATGAAGATGGCAAGAAAAGGTTTTTTAATGAACAGACAGAATCAACAGCGAATTGACTGGTAGTGACAAGTAACAATGAATGAGCAAAACATACTCTAATGAAGGAACCATTGAAAATGAGGTTCAAAAGTTTGCAGTACTGGTAGGTTTTGTATATGCTAGTTAAGAAACACCACGTGACAGAGCTAAGATCATCTGGACCAAAAGGGATAGAAGTACACTGCACAGACAGTTTGGGCAGGGCAAAACATGCAGATTGGATCAGTTAAGTTTTGCAAGTACTCAGACTGTCTGGTGTAAGACTTTACACATTGTGTCAACTAAAATAGAGTTAAGTGTTTTTAAATGCTGGGAACAAGATTTATTCTAATCCTCCAAAAATGAATCTACTTGATGGGATCCCTGTGGAATCAAGGTTGAGTAGTTAGTGTGTGAGAGTATCAAATATTTTTAACTTTCACTATTTAGAAAAAAAATATTACGATCAACTCATAAAGATGCATGCAATAAATAACATATTTAACCAACCGAACTAAGATGTATATATTTTATTTCTATCTATAGCATATATCAATTATGTATTCATTGCAGAATAGAGAGGTGCTAATCTCTTCCACGATAAGGTTGAAACAAGCCTCCAATTATAAACCCATTTTGACTCCTCTCCCCAGCTTTGTCAAAACTAAATTAATCCGCTTGCAGTCTGGCAGCCTTAATCTAAAGGTAGAATTTTCCTAAGATGTTTTGAGGCAAAGCAGAATAGACATTTAGGAGATATAAGGGGGGAAAAACAAAATGGGACCAATTTACTGTTGCCCTGAAACTTGTGTAACCATGTACACAAGTGCACACAATGGAGTCTGCCCTACCAGACAAGAAGCTGGAGTTCTTTTCTCTGAATCCACAGATCCCATGAGATCCATGAATATCTGAGAATCCGAAGGATGCGAGGAGTAACAGAAGAGTAACAGCAGATATCCATCAGGGATCTGTGGAAATTCATACATATACAATGGTGATAAACAACGTTCAGAACATAGAAATACAAAATAGTTTTGAGTCGATTTGGGGGTTAATTTTTTAAAGCAATTTCATTCACTACTGATTCACTCACTATTTCTGCAGAATTAAGGCAAGTCCTGTTTTTGTTGTTAAGGGCTAGTTATATGGTAGCAACAATGACATGAATCTTAATATTTGTCCACAGAGACTATATGGGCAGTGTGACTGGGTGTACCAGGCTCTCGTGGCAACCTAATGGAGGCCCTGCTGCTCAGTTAAAAGAGTTATTGGTGAGGAAAAGAGCAGCCATTTTGGAAACCAGCAAGATCTGGTCGTCCAGCAGCCAGAAGGGCTGGGGACCAGCAACAGCCAAACAAGGCCCAGCAGGCTGAAATAAAAAGGAGCTGCCTGCGGACAGCAAGTCATTTCCTAGCTGGAGCCAAAGAAGTGCCAATGACTGGCCACTATTGGTGGCAAAGATTAAGAAGGAACCTGTCTGATTCAATCCCAGAGAGGGAATTTAACCAAGAAAGGGGAAGAGCCTATCTTGTTTATAATTGGCCCTGAAGGGCAAGGAACTGTTTCTATTTTTTTAATTTGAGTTTGTTATACACTGGAAAGGCTTTTGGAGTATGTGACCCCGTTGTTTGGCTGAGTCACAGACCCCCAGAGGCCAGTTGACAACCTGCAGGAGGTGCTGGTAGCCAAAGAGAATGGCAGCACCAAAACTGGATAGCAAAGGGGTCTCAAGAGTGAGTGAATGCAACCCTCCACAGGTAGTCACTAGTTGTTCTTGTTAGTCAGCTCTCTGCACATGCATGGGTCAGCCAGTTTGGACAGAGTTAAAATCAGTCAGCCATTCTCCAGAAATGAACACAATCAAATACCTGCTGATTTTTTGTGGTTCAAAACAGTTCTGTTCATTTTTATTTATTTTTTTCCTATGCCTTTGCAGTTTGTGGTTTTAATAGGAAGACCTTTTGCAAGGCTGTGTCTAACGTAGTCAGAACAAGGAAGTGCTGGAAAGATCAGGCTTTTGGTAAGACTAGGAAGTCTTGTTATAATTTTGACTGTCGTAGTCAAGCAGTGAGCAATCTTAAACTGAAAAGGATTACTTGTGGCACCTTAGAGACTAACCAATTTATTTGAGCATGAGCTTTCGTGAGCCACAGCTCACTTCATCGGATGCATACCGTGGAAACTGCAGCAGACTTTATATATACACAGAGAATATATAAAGTCTGCTGCAGTTTCCACAGTATGCATCCGATGAAGTGAGCTGTGGCTCACGAAAGCTCATGCTCAAATAAATTGGTTAGTCTCTAAGGTGCCACAAGTACTCCTTTTCTTTTTGCGAATACAGACTAACACGGCTGTTACTCTGAATCTTAAACTGGATTCTTTATTCAAATAAACCCTAAAAGGCAAGAGATTTAACATTTGTTTCACTCTTTCTTCTCTTTCTATCTACTTGCCTAGGAATTTATAGCCTTCATTGCTGTATCTGAGAACATCCTGCCTTATTTCCTAAGCCCCTTCCAGTGTTCTTAAGTGTATACCGAATTTACGAGCTATAGCTGTATTCAGCTAGTATTAGTTACAACAGTTTTCCATCCCAATCTCCAAAACAAAATGACTTGGATAAATAAGTCCAGATAAGTACCTCAGAATCTTTTCAGATTCACCCAACCACAAAACCCCATAATTTTTTATAGGTTAACCAACTGAGACTCAGTTTTGATAAATAGTTAGAAACTAAATATAGCAGACAGTGAACAATTTAAACAATTAAATATGAGGCATGAGCCAGTAAGCAAGTCATGGTGTGTTGTCTTCATCTTCATTGCTTGACAGAACACAACAAAAACTCGAGTTTTGGGGTACATCGAAGAAATTGAATGCTGAAAGACAAGGAAGTGCCTTGGTATAACAAGTAGTTCTCTATCCAAGACCGTTGTATGTAGCAGGGTTTTATTCAGAGGGAAGATAAGAAAACAGAGATAAGCAGGATTTCATCCCTCTGCTTGGCAGGCTGGCATCCATCACTGCACCAACATGGGAAGATGGATGTCAAACAATGCTAACAATACTTGTGAGAAATGATGGAAAAAATGCAGACAAAATCTATGATTGCTGAGCATTTTTTTCATATATATATATATATATATATATATATAAAACAGATCATCTGTCAGTCAGATGCATCTCATTCCCTGTATGGCTGTACCATTTATTCTGGTAACATATCTTTCAGCCTTACTGCTGAACCTTTCATACTGACTTTGAATACTTTAAGCATCTGTATGCAGAGACAAGAACTACACACTGAATCCCCCACTTTACAACACAGAGCCGCTGGACAGCAGAGGTTTAAAACTCAGTGAAGGAGCAACCTAAAGCTGCAGCAGAGACCTCAAATAATATGATGGTGCAGTGCAGAGGATGGAATGTAAAGCTGCCTCATCGAAAGCAGACTCTTGACATGTATAAACATAAAAGCCGATGCTTCATATACTCCTCAAAGGGAATTTTTTTCCTAGCCTGGGGGGGTCACAAACAGGTGTTGGAGGTTGCAACCACACTCCATCCCCACCATATTGCTAAATGGGAGGGTGGCTAAGAGGGGCTTCCCAGGATGGAAAACGTTGAGAACCACTGACTCAGAGGTTGGCTTGTGCCCTGAAACCTGAGGTTTACATCCCTTCCCATTTAAAAAAAAAAAAAGTCTTACTGCTTTAAGTCTGGCTGTTTTCATTATCCATATAAATGCCTGGTTCCCCAAATCCTGCTACTCTTGTGGTCTCATAATTATTTCATGGCAATAAATTCCACAGGCTAATTGTGGATTGAGTGAAAAAATATCTTATTAGTTTTAAATTTGCTGCCTTTCATTTGTATTGGCTGTCCCTTTGTTCCTGTAATAAAAGAGAGTGAATTGAAGTCCCAGATCTACTATATTCCAGTCACTATTCTGAACATCCTGGGTCCCCTTATGTCCTCTCTAACCAGTTTCCCCTCTAAAATAAACAATCTCATTTGCAGTGGGATAAGCAAGGGTTTCAGCATGTGATTGTGTTGCATGTTAAACCCAGCTGAATCTTCTTCTCTTTTGCAATTGCTCTTTTCTAACCTCTTCCTGAATGCAAAAATATTTTCCCAAATTCCCTTTTCTTCTTTATTCCATTTCCCATGTTGATGAAACAAATAGATGAGGAGGAAGAGGTGTTTACAAGTTTTCTAAATTTAAAAAATAAGTTAATTTGTTCTTTAGATTTATAACATAGCAGTAACAAGAAGCTCCTAACTGAACACACAAGGCCTCTGACACATACTTTAAAATCTCAATGGGCTAGAATTTTATTCACACAAAGACCTTGCCAGAGTGGTGTAAAGTGGTGGTGGTCTTCTTACAGCAAATGAGAATAAGGCCCAACAAATCAAAAAAAGCAGCAGCAACTCTTTAGGGTATTAAAATACAGCAATAACGGAGTAGCACAAAAATACACCAAATTCCCCCACTTTTTTTGTTTAAACATCACCTGCAACAATATTTGCTTTCTTTTTAGCAGCTCTCCTAAGACAACATGTCTTGCGGTGTGCCTGGAAGGTCATCAGAACTGAGCTATTTCTGACCAGGAATTACAGGAAGCAAATGTAAAGCATAGGGAAGAAGGGTCAGGACAACCATTGCAATTGTTCCTCTTCATTATTACCTATGACTTGTTCTGGAGAAAACAGGGCCAAGACAAAATAGTCACTTGAATGTATGGATGGAGAGCTGATATAAAAGAGAGGCTTTTACTTTTGTGGCATATCAATGTCATTTTGAGGTACATAAAACCTATACAGATGGGGCAAATTTCATCCAAACAATGTTCTTGCAGAGTCTCATAGACTCATGAGAAAGAGCCAATGGGGGAATGCCAGCTACACAGCAGTACTGAAGAGAAGAAAGGAAAGCTCAGAGCATAAAGATCTGGTTGAGGAGAGAGACAAAAAGGATGAGCGTGCTTGCAAATGAAATGAGCTAACAGATTAAATTTGGGATTTGAAAGTACTAATAAGGGAAGAAGCACTGAAACCTCAAAGAATGTTATTAAAGGGCTTATGCAGAAATTGGAGAAAATTGAGCAAAAGAAACCAGGAGGCTGGCGGCATCCGCACAGAGAGAAAACGGGAACAGAATAGGCAAATCTAAAACTCAGCTCTTCTGTAACAGAAGCTTGACTTTTAAAGTATCTAGGAGGTTTGTAAAGGATGGGAATAACATCACGCCTTCCTCTCGATAACTCCCTACCCTGGGGGCCATCCTGCTGGGCTCTGAGGCGGGTCACTACTGGAGATTCTGACGCTTGCTGCTCTTGGATTCTGGAAGTCAGTTTGCAGACTGGGACAAGTTAGGCTGCTGCAACGTTGTCCATTATTAATATTAAAGATGCAAAAGCTTGCTAGGCCCAGAACAAAGTGCAGATAAAGACAAGTGACCAGATACCCTGAGACATTAGGACCTTTTTGCCCTGTTCCACAGGTTGGGGGGAAGCATGCCTAAAACAGCTTAACTAATCACTGGAGGATTCCCCCTGCCTCCTCTGGTGGCATACAGCTGCTGTAGTGGCTTCAGAGCCATCCCCTCTACTAGTGGACTCCATGACCAAGGAAGAGGGAGTGTGGATGGGGTTTCCCTGTGCCCAGCTGCCTTTGTGGACCCTAAAGGCTGTTAGGTTGAGTACAGCAGGCTTTAACCTATGCCAGAAACTAGCCTGGTGTTGGGATAGTAAAGGTGACTTAAAGCCACCAACTGCTTCCTCTCCAGACTTGCAACCCAGATGACAGATTACTAGCCCCTGCCCTGAACAGCCTACCATTTACCCACAATAGAGTCCATTGATGCACAAGCTCTGCTCACAGGATCTGGCACAGAAGTCAAATCAGTAACGTTAAGGGATAGATTGAGTCCAAGCATAGCCCTGAGTAGGGGTCATGGCGCACATAGCGGACTAGATGACCTCCTGAGGTCCCTTCCAACTGTGATATTCTATGATTCTAAGATTCTATTAAGAGGTATGCTCTCCCTAAGGGAAGCACAAGGAGGCCGTGGGCCTCAGAGACACAGTGCTTCTAGTGCACTATTGCTGTGCTATAGGGGAGCGGGAAGTCAATTGCAACATCCTTTAAAAGGGTGCCACATGCTTTCCCCTGTTCATGCAGCCAGCTGTGCTGGCCGGCACTCAGGGACTGGTGCAGCCCAAGCATTGGTTCCACAAGCCTGCTCTCTTCCCATTACCTGGAGCTGTGATCCAGGCTGTGCTCTACAGCTGCACACAGGGCTAGCATCTGAGGATATAATCCCCTGTAGAGCGGCATTCAGCCAGGGCTCCTTCTAATTGGCTCCCCTTTTATTTCTAAATGCTTGGAGAAGAAGGAATGACGTCAATTTGATTGAGGGGGGGAAATGCAATCAATAAAAATGTTAATACATTCCTCTGTTTCCAGTTAACTCATAGCGGGGTTATGAGACACTAACCTCATGTTAAACTCCTTTTAAGAATCTCATTGAACATCCTCCTCTAGAAAAAATGACATTGCAATTAAAAAAAAAAAGATTCAGGACTGTGTAGGGTGTAACTCGAATAAAAGAGGGCAAAAAAAAAAAAAGAATTGGAGTGTTCAGTCTCTGTTACGAAATTCTAACCAGCAGGGCTGAACTATTACAGATAAGCCCCCACACCTCATTTGTTGCTGTTGAGTCCACGGGAACAAGTAAAGACTATTCCTGCCCTGGAGTGCTTACAAATTAAAGGCTTTTCATTGACATCAGTAGGCTTTGGATCAGCCTCTACAGTTGTGAGGCAGCGTAGTCCACCAATGCCAGTCAGGAAACAAGCAGTTAAATCATTCAATACCCCTTCTACATTCACGTCCCCAACTACCTTCCTTCTTCCAGCAGCACTGCAGCCACTTCTTCTCTAGCACAGCAGGTTGCAATTCTGTGAAGAGCCACGAATGGCCCAATGCCTTGGATATCCTGGAACACCAGGCAACAGAACCCTTGAGAGCCCCAGTCTATGTGCACTGAGGGCACTGATGCTTCATAGAAATGTAGGACTGGAAGGGACCTTGAGGAGTCATCAAGCCCAGTCCCCTGCACTGAGGGCAGGACCAAGAAAGCCTAGATCTTCCCTGCGAGGTGAATATCCAAACTGTTCTTTAAAACCTCCAGTGATGGGGTTTTCACAACCTCCCTTGGAAGCCTATTCCAAAACTTAACTACCCTTATAGTTAGAAAGGTTTTTCTAATATCTAACCTAAGTTTCCCTTGCTAAAGATTAAGCCCATTACTTCTCGTCCTACCTTCAGTGGACTTGGAAATTAATCTCAGTTTTCTTTATAACAACACTTAACATATCTGAAGACTGTTATCAGATCTCCCCCTAGTTGTCTTTTCTCAAGACTGAATACTGAGCCTTTCCTCATAGGTCAGGTTTTCTCCACTTTTTGTCATTTTTGTTGCTCTCCTCTGGACTCTCTCCAATTTGTCCATTTCTTTCCTAAAGTATGGTGGATATAGAATTGGATACAGAACTCCAGCTGAGGCCTCACCAGTGATGAGTAGAGCAGGACATTACCTCCTATGTCTTAGATACAACACTCCTGTCAATACACCCCAGAATGATATTAGCCTTTTTTGCGAGTCACATTGCTGACTCATATTCAGACTGTTATCCACTGTAATCACCAGACTCTTTTCAGTAATACTACCCTGTAGCCAGTTATTCCCTATTTCATAGTTGTAAATTTGATTTTTTTTTCCTTCCACAGTGAAATACCATGCACTTGTCTTTATTGTACTTCATCTTGCTGATTTCAGACCAATTCCCCAATTGGTCAAGATCCTTTTGAGGTTCTAATCCTGTCCTCCAAAGTGCTTGCAACCCCTCCCAGCTTGGTGTCATCTGAAAATTTTATAAACATGCTCTCCACTTCATTCTTCAAGTCATTAATGAAGCTGTTGAATAGTACTGGACCCAGGACAGCTGACCCCTGTGGGACTCCACTAGTTACACCCTCTGAGGTTGACAGTGAAGCATTGATAACTACTTTTTTGAGTATGGTCTTTCAACGAGTTGTGTGCCCACCTTATAGTAGATACATCTAGACTGTATTTCCCTAATTTGCTAATAAGAATATCATGTGGGACTGTGTCAAAAGCCTGACTAAAATCAAGATGTATCTCCTGCATTCCTCCCTCAGAGCCACCTTTCTCTCCCTTTGTTCCATCTCTCACCTATACCTTGTGCTGACCTGCCTCCCTCCCTGAACCCCCTAGGTCTCTGAGCTGAGCAGACCTGGTGAATCAGGGACATGTGCTTAGGAAAACAGGAGTGGCAGAGGGAAGTTGGTGAAACTATTAATTTGTTGTGAATATGGGGGATAACATTTTATGGGTCTAGTTTTGAAAGCCTAGCATGCATGTGGAGATGAGTGTAGAGTTTGAAATTAATTAAAACAGGCTGATTCTTGCTTGCATATTTATACCTGCCTCTGGAAATTTCCACTACATGTGTCCGACAAAGCGGGTATTCACCCAAGAAAGTTCATGCTCCAATACATCTGTTAGTCTATAAGGTGCCACAGGACTCTTTGCTGCTTTTACAGATCCAGACTAACACGGCTACCCCTCTGATACTTAGAACAGGCTGTCTGTCCACACCTGCATTCAGCCATGTGGAATGCCACCTGGTCCTCTTGCCTCTGGTCGTTACAGACTGACAAGTTTCCTCTCTGGTTTTCACAGTGTCTGGTTCCTTGGTTGCCAGTTCATTGTTCTTGAATGTGGGAAGGTGATGCTTCCCAAATCTGGCTCTCCAGAAAGTCCTCAGCCTCTCTGATGTCTTGTGGCCTCTGTACTTGTCCTTCCAAACCCAGCATCTTTTCTTCCAGCACAGTCAGCAACTTGCACTTCAAACAGAGTGTAGACAGGTCCCATCCCAGGGCACCCCCTTGCAGCCTAAGGTGGCCCTGCAGATACTTTGCTTGAATTTCCCTCTGAAGTTCCAAAACCTACACTGAGTCCTTAAAATGATATTCCCCATCTCCTGTCAACCTCCACCTCAACCCTGCTTTGCCTCCAGAATTTATAATGGTGTTAAATATATAAAAAAGTGTTTTTAATTTATAAGGAGGGGGTTGCACTCAGAGGCTTGCTATATAAAAGGGGTCACCAGTAAAAAAGTTTGAGAGGCACTGATATAGAGGATAGAACTGTATCTAGAACGGAAGCTTCACACACTCCCTCCAAAACTACCTTGGCCGCTTCTGTTCACTTGCTCAGGAGTTTGCCTGGCAAATAAGGTTGTCAACACCATCTTTCAAAAATATGGGGCAGACCTCAGATGTCCTCATAGAGGAGGGGGCTTTGCTGGGGGGCACA
This sequence comes from Eretmochelys imbricata, assembly GCF_965152235.1. Classification (NCBI taxonomy): domain Eukaryota; kingdom Metazoa; phylum Chordata; order Testudines; family Cheloniidae; genus Eretmochelys; species Eretmochelys imbricata. The sequence continues at coordinate 20,725,676 of NC_135573.1, forward strand.
GACAGGGAGTATCTTCCTTCAGGGGGGGGAATGCTTTTGCCGCACAGCAGGACCCAGAAACCTGCCCAGCCAGCCTTCACTCCTTCCCATTATGGAGCAGCTGCAGCCCTTTGCCCCAGCTCCCTGTGCAGCCCAGTCCCACGGCGAGCCCCACTACTCCATGTGTGCCAGCTCTGTAGGAAAGGCATCCCGATTCACTGAATAGACCCACCTCCTAGCAGATAGGGTGACCAATCAAAACATTGTACAGAGAGAAGAACCAGTCATTGAATGCTGCCTGTTTCATTCTTCAGGATGTGTAGAGGTGCCCACAAGAAGGGAGAGAGTGGGCAGAGGAGGAAATATGGGATAAAAAGCATCCCATAATGATTTTGTATGGAACCGGCAATTTTTTATTTAAATAACGGTCAACCCTTATTTCTACAGGACTATTGACAACCTTACAAGCAACTAACCTTTTACTACGCCACACTGTTCAGCTCAATGCCCTTGTTAACAGGGAGAGATTACCCACTCAGATATCAAATATTGGGGCTGATCAGAAACCCAATGGTCTCAGCTGCATAATTCTTCCTAAGACATAATCAGACCTGTCTCATTTAGTGGCCCACACCCCAATCATTAAAAGTGTGAAGCAGAGGGATGTTAGTCTGATTGTAAATGCTAGCCTCCACATAAACTTAAATGGGACACCACCTCATCCACCTGTTGTATCCTAACACCAAATATATTTTATGGGCAAAATTTTCATTTTATTTATACAGCCAGAATTGTCAACTCTTGGCTAAAGTTAGGCACGTAAATCCATGTTTATGCATCTGGCCCATAACTGGGCCTTCTAGGCCCTGCAGATAATAAATAAAAGTAGTTTGATTTTCAGCAGTACGGAGGACCCACAATTCCCACTCCAATTGTTGTGAGCCCCAGATGCTCAACATCTGAAAAATTAAGCTACTTATCTAAGATGCATCCAATTCCCAACAGTGTCAGTGGGAACTGTGGCTGCTCAGCACCACTGGAAAGTCAAGCTACTTTGGCTCAGGTGCCCAGATATCTATTTAAGTGCCTACCTTTAGCCACCATATGTGACAATTTCCACATATGTTCATATATACCATTTCAGCCACAAAATACAACATCACTTTTTTTAAAACACTCAGTGTCTTTATGTTTGAACTCCCAGGGAACCATTTGAAGAAAATTAAAAAGAACTGCCAAAAAATACAGCCATCATCAAGCTCCAGCCATAAACTTTAATTGGAAAACAGATATTAAGTATGTATCTTTATTATAGTTTGAAACCATGAATAATAGATGGAACTGGCTAAGGGCTGAGCTCTGAACAGTGATCACATTGCTTTATTATTCAAACGTAAATGAAAGTGCATTGTATTATCAATTAATGTTTGGCTCTTTTCTAAGAAATACATAAAATCTGCCAGGCCTCAGCTGGTGATTTCCATATTTAAGTATGTTTAATCTCAAGCTTAAAAGCAAGGGTTGGAAGAACAGTAGTAGCCAAAGCTGTTGCCAAACAACTTATCCCTGGATTTAGCATGATCATGAAAGGAAAAACTACAAGGAATTTAATTAACTAATACCTCAGCTTGCTCCTGCCAAGTGCTGGCCATTTTCCTTTAATTCAGAATCGAGAGCTGAGGAATGACCCACATTAAGGTCAGTGTTTGGAAAAGTCAGCACTGTATACCTTTTGGAGACTGCTACTGTACCAACTCGTCGAGCAACAGCTTGGGCATTCATGTTGCATGTTCAGGTTTTAGGGCAACATCCCTCTGCCCTCACCCGGCCCAAGTAGCTGGACATGATGGGCAGATGTGAGATGAGGCATGGAAACCCTCCCACCCTGGGAAACTGCTCCAAAAAAGCAAGGATATATAGCCATAGGCTTGCCTTTGAACCAGACCAGAGTCCAGATAAACCCCATCAAAATGTCTAATCGCTATTTGCCTGGATGGACGTCGCTCGTCAGTGTGTAATCTAGAGTTGGTGATGTGTTCTGGGCTCCTCAGAGAGAGTGAATGATGGGAATGCTGGGTGCTGTCCTCCTGACCTCTGAAATGTCAGGAGGAAACAGACAAAATCTTCCCAAGCATCAGTGGCTCCAGTGGTGTTAGCAGGGAAGCATCATAAATTCATCCCAGTGTGGAGAAAAATCAACAGGTGCCATGCGGACACTAACCGTCAGAAAGGGGAGGGACAGAAATAGCTATGAAGATAAAGCAAAACAAAAAAGACAATCTTTTTATGGTAAACCTGCTGACTGCAGAAAATGGATTCAAAGACATAATGGAGACACAGTAAGCATGCAAAGAAAGCCCTTTTTAAAGCCTAATGAAAAACAAAGCCCAATCATATGGGAGCTGAAAACTGACAGCATCTCACCACTGGAGGCTCAGCACACCAAATTCAAAAGCAGCACAGCTCCCAGCAACTACACCCAAGCACTTTTCCACACACACAGCAGAACACACTCAAAGCTAACCACTCAGACTGCGTTCTCTTCTTCTGCTCTTCTACAGCAGAAAACAGCTACTACAGAACAGTGCTTTCTACCACTCTTATGCTCAGAAGGAAACACTACAGCTCCTCATCAAGGTTAGTAAAACTAGCCTTTAACACCTATCCTTCTCTACTCACCAACTACAGAAATGACCCCAGAAAGCACAGCCTTAGCCAACAAACACCCTGCCAGTCACAGACCATTCCAGCACATTCTCCTCTAACTGCTGGTTGCTACAATTTGGTCTACACAAGACAGAGAGCACTATGAGAAGCCCAACATGAGCAGATTCTGGCTCTCAACTCTGCCCTCCATGGCCCCCTTCCATAGGCTGCCTCTCAAAGCAAAGCTGCTCAAAGTAGCCATCCCCTTTCATTTGCATAAACTGAAGACACAGACAGGCCACTCCACCAATCTTCTCCTTCTCCCTGCTCCGCCGAGCCTAAGACAACAATCCTCTAGCTGGCCAAGCCAAGAGCTCTCTAGAAACTATAACCTACACAGTCTTGGATACCCGGAGCATGTTTCTTTGGCACCAGTGACCATAATGGAGGAAGTCAGCCATGGGGAGCCAGGCTCTCCAACAAGGGGTATTTCCTGAACCTGAGGACCAGTCTCATCATTCTCCAGGGAGCAGGAACCCCCTGGAGAATTTTTTTGGGACCCACCCCAGAAGCTTTGACTCAAAAGTAGTGTTCTGTTTTTTAGTTTTTATTGATATTCACTGATAAGTTACCAGGTTTTTTAATTAAAGGAGTTCATATTTTACTGATTTACACCCATTTATCAAGCCATTCAATATTTTTGGGGTATTTATTTTTGTTAAACACTAATGCTTTACGCGATTGTTGTGTCCTGAAGCTCTGAGATAGAAGCAGTCTTGCAGTGTAAAATACAGAACACACACACAGCGGAGGTCAGAAAAAAATCAAACAATATTAATATCACGCTATGATTGGCTCACAAGGAGATGCTGCCCACCTATTTTCTTTGCATCTATTTAGTGTGGCACTGAATTTAATCAATCCTCCACCGATAAAGATAAGATAAAAAGGTAAATATGGAACAAAACCACAAATCTCTGCCTGAATATCAGCAAGAAAATCAGCGCATAGAAATTTTCAAGAAAAGTAAAGACAGAAGTAAAGAGGATTCATTGTGCTGCAAGTACTGCAGCATTGAGATCAGTACTCACGCTGACGGAATAAAAAGCAAGCAACACAAGAAGCTTAAAGAAGAAAGTGAGCTTTGGGATAAACAGTCAGCATCAGGAGCTTTCACCAGGGCATTAGTGAAAGAGAGAATATAGCCATGAATTTGTGTGTGCTCTTTGTTTTGCTGGACACTCACTATTAATTGCAGAGGGGCCTATTAGTGACTTTATGTGACAATACTGTCCAGCAGCAAAAACCCTTCCTAATGCAGACAACTTCACTCGTAAGTATCTGAAAGAAAATGACAATGCTTTAGTAGCTAAAATGATAGAACGAATTGCTGGAAATGTGGGGTATAGTCTGATTTTTGATTAGTCTCCTGATGCTTTCAACTGTCCGATTCTTGGCCTTTTGTTTTTGTTTCTTTATTTCAAAGTGAATAAATCTGCATTGTTTTGTGCTGAGGTGATATTCATCCCCTCTGCTGACACTGATTTTGTCAACACAGGAATAACTGACCTGTTTGAGATGTATCAACTAACTTGGGAAAATGGGGCCACAACTAACATTGATTCTGCTTCCAACATGGCTAAATTTACACAGGAGATTAAACTCAATCAGAAACCAGAGCTGCTACGTATTACCTGTCCTGCTCAATGCTGTGCTGTCAGCAGCTACTGTTACAGAAGAAATGAAAGAAGTGAATTTTTGCATCATTGGATTCAGGGCCATTTTCAAGCATGTGAACAAGTTGAAGGCTTTGTTTTACACAGTGCAAGATGAGTACAGAGCCAACTTCTGATTACCCTCCCCTGTTTTGCCACATTGGTGGATGAGCTTGTACTTTGCTGCCAGCCATGTAAATAATGCGTGGACTGTGCTAATGCATCTCCTAGACCAATGGTTCCCAAACTTGTTCCGCTCTTTTTGCAGGGAAAGGCCCTGGCGGGCCGGGCCAGTTTGTTTACCTGCCGCGTCCGCAGGTTCGGCCGATTGTGGCTTCCAGTGGCCATGGTTCACTGCTCCAGGCCAATGGGAGCTGCTGAAAGCGGCACGGGCCGAGGGACTGCTGAATATTCTTTTTGGAATGTCATCCAGGTGTTTCACCCTCTTCCTCAAACTGAATTTGGCAGTAGACTATGACCATTACACCAGAGTGGCTCAACTATTTGCCACTAAAGATGAAGTTTCAAATCTGAAAAGGGAATTTACTACTTATATGAACTTGCCTAACCCCGACAATGCGAAACTGGATGTGCTGGCTTTTTGGAACAGTCATCAAGACACACTGCCCAACTTCAGCAAAGTGGCACGGTGAGCTTTGAGTGTACCCACTGGATCTATTGATGCAGAGCACTTATTTTCAAAGTTGGACGACCTCTAAGCCAGCAAGAGGATACTTTGAAGATACTTTGAAGATTCTTTGTGCGTATATACAAACCAGAACTTTTGAAAAAAAACTACCAGCTCTGAGACAGACAAAATATATTTAGTGCATTAAAAAAAGAAGTTTCAATTATACTGTAGTAAAATGTGTATATTACAAAAGCTTTTTTCTTTCTTTCCCTCCCCCCTGATTTTTCATGTTTTTCTTATTTTTTTAATTTTTAACATGATTTCATCCCAGGTTTAATTGTTGGAAAATAAACTGAAAAATTCCCGGATTTTTTTTTTACAAATAAAAAAAGAAAGCATGGGATTCTACTTAAAAGCCAGGATATATACCAGAGGCTTTCCTTTGACCTGGACCAGAGTCCAGATAAACGTCACCAAAATTTCTAATCACTTTTCACCTGGGTGAAAGTCACTCAGCAGTGTGTAACCTAGAGTTAGTGATGTGTGCTATGCTCCTCAGAGAGTGTGAATGGTGGGAACTCTGGTTGCTGTTCTCCTGATCTTAGAAATACCAGTGGGAACAAACAAAAACTTCCCAGGCATCAGTGGATCCAGTGGTGTTAGCAGTGAAGAATCATCCATTCATTCCAGTATGGAGGACAATCGACAGGGTACCACAAAGAGACAATCTGTCAGATTTAGCAAAGGAACAGAAATAGCTATGAAGCAGAACAAACAAGAGAATAAACACAATCTTTCTATGGTAAACCTGTTGACTAGAGTTTGGAGCAAAAACATAAAAGAGACAGTACGCATACAAAGAAAGCCCTTTCCTAAAAACTATTGAAAAACACAGCTGACTCACACAGTACCTGAGAGCAAACAGAGCATTTCATTGCAGGGGACTCAGCACACCTAACCCACAAGCAGTACAGATCCCAGCACCCACACCCAAACTCTTTTTCACACACCCAGCACAATAAGCTCAAAGCTAACCACTCAGACTGAGCTCCCTTCTCCTGAGGAAAAGCAAGACATTCTTCTACAGCAGAAAGTAGCTGTCACAGAATAGCACTTTTTACCACACTCATCCTCAGAAAGAAACACTACAGCTCCTCATTGTGGTTAGCAAGACCAGGTTTTTACAGCCACCCTTCTCCAGTCACCAACTAGAGAAATGACCCCCTGAAAGCATAGTCTTAACCAACACCCACCCTGCCAGTCACAGACCATTCCAGCACATTCTCCTCTAACTGCTGGTTGCTACAATTTGGCCTTCACGAGACAGAGAGCATTATAAGAAGCCCAAGGTGAGCAGATCCTGGCTCTCAACTCTGCCCTCCATGGCCCCCTTCCATAGGCTGCCTCTCAAGCAAAGTGGCTCAAAGTAGCCATCCCCTTTCATTTGCATAAACTGAAGACACAGGCAGGCCACTCCACCAATCTTCTCCCTGCTCCCTTCTCTGCAATGCCTAAGACAACAATCCTCTAGCTGGCTAAGCCAAGAACTCTCTAGAAACTATAACCTACACAGTTTTGGACATCCAGGGCATGTTTCTTTGGCACCAGTGACCATAATGGAGGAAGTCAGACATGGGGAGCCAGGGTCGCCATGAGGGATGGTTCCTGAACCTGAGGGCCAGTCTTGGGGCCTCCACACCCCTTAAACATCCCAGATGCAGGGTGGAAGACAGTGAATCTGTCACAACCCCCTCCTCTCATTTTCCTTTCCATATCCTCCACCCCTTCAGCTACCAAACAACCCTCCATGTTACTACAGTGGTTTATTCCTGTAAGAAGTTTTTGTGCAATTGGTGGAAGGATTCACGTAGAATCATATGATTGGAATTGACCTCAAGAGGTCTTCTAGTCCAGTGCCCTGCACTCAAGGCAGGACTAACTATTTTTTAGAAAAAAGAAAAGGAGGATTTGTGGCACCTTACAGACTAACAAATTTATTTTAGCATAAAAATATGGAATGCTTCACGAATTTCCATATTTTTATGCTCAGATAAATTGGTTAGTCTCTAAGGTGTCCCAAGTACTCCTTTTCTTTTTGCGGATACAGACTAGCACGGCTGCTACTCTGAAACGTATTTTTTAGACTATCTCTGACAGGTGTTTGTCTAACCTGCTCTTAAAAACCTCCATAGGCAATTTATTCCAGCTCTTAACTACCCTGAAGTTAGGAAGTTTTTCCTAATGTGCAACCAAAACTGCCCTTGCCGCAATTTAACCTCTTCGTTTTTTGTCCTATCCTCAGATGTTAACAAGAACATTTTTTTTGCCCTCCTTGTAAGAACCTTTTATGTTCTTGAAAACTGTTATTATGTCCTGTCATAAATATAAAGGGAAGGGTAAACCCCTTTAAAATCCCTCCTGGTCAGAGGAAAACTCCTCTCACCTGTAAAGGGTTAAGAAGCTAAAGGTAACCTCGCTGGCACCTGACCAAAATGACCAATGAGGAGACAAGATACTTTCAAAAGCTGGGAGGAGGGAGAGAAACAAAGGGTCTGTGCGTCTGTCTTTATGCTGCCTTTGCCGGGGATAGACCAGGAATGGAGTTTAGAACTTTTAGTAAGTAATCTAGCTAGGTACGTGTTAGATTATGATTTCTTTAAATGGCTGAGAAAAGAATTGTGCTGAATAGAATAACTATTTCTGTCTGTGTATCTTTTTTGTAACTTAAGTTTTTTCCTAGAGGGATTCTCTATGTTTTGAATCTAATTACCCTGTAAGGTATCTACTATCCTGATTTTACAAAGGGGATTTCTTTACTTCTATTTACTCCTATTTTTATTAAAAGTCTTCTTGTAAGAAAACTGAATGCTTTTTCATTGTTCTCAGATCCAAGGGTTTGGGTCTGTGGTCACCTATGCAAATTGGTGAGGCTTTTTATCCAACATTTCCCAGGAAAAGGGGGGTGCAAGTGTTGGGAGGATTGTTTATTGTTCTTAAGATCCAAGGGTCTGGGTCTGTAGTCACCTAGGCAAATTGGTGAGGCTTTTTACCAAACCTTGTCCAGGAAGTGGGGTGCAAGGTTTTGGGAAGTATTTGGGGGGAAAGACGTTTCCAAACAGCTCTTCCCCAGTAACCAGTATTTGTTTGGTGCTGGTAGCGGCCAATCCAAGGACAAAGGGTGGAATATTTTGTACCTTGGGGAACTTTTTGACCTAAGCTGGTAAAGATAAGCTTAGGAGGTTTTCATGCAGGTCCCCACATCTGTACCCTAGCGTTCAGAGTGGGGGAGGAACCTTGACATGTCCCCTCTCGGTCTTCTCTTTTCCAGACTAAACAAACCCATTTTTTTTCAATCTGCCCCCAGAGATCATGTTTTCAAGAGCTTTAATCATTTTTGTTGCTCTTCTCTGGACTTTCTCCAATTTGTGCACATCTTCCCTGAAATGTGGTGCCCAGAACCGGAAACAATACTTCTGTTGAGGCCTTATCAGCATGGAGTAGAGCAGAAGAATTATTTCTCAGGTTTTGCTTCAGCACTCCTGCTCATACATCCCAGAATGATGTTCCCCTTTTTTGCAATGGTGTTACACTGTTGACTCATAGTTAACTTGTGATCCCCTATAAAAGCAGATTACTTTCCACAGTACTTCTTCCTATGCAGTAATTTCCTATTTTGAATATGTGAAATTGATTGTCCCTTCCTAAATGGAGTACTTTTCATCCTGTTTACTTCAGACCATTTCACCAGTTTGTCCAGATCATTTTGAATTTTAATCCTGTCCTCCAAAGCACTTGCAACCCCTTGGTTTCATCCACAAACTTTATAGGGCCATTATCTAAATAATTTATGAAGATATTGAACAGAACCAGACATGGGACCAACAATCCCTGTGGGACCCCATTTGATATGCCTTTGCAGTTTGACAGTAAACCACCGATAACTGCTCTATGACAATTTTTTTCCAACCAGTTATGCATCCACCTTATAGTAGCTCCATCTAGGTTCTATTTCCCTAGTTTGTTTATGAGAAGGTCATGCGAGACAGTTATCAAAAGCCTTACTAAAGTCAAGATATACTATATCTATCGTTTGGCCCCTGCCACTGGCGTGTTACCTTGTCAAAGAAAGCTATTAGGTTGGTTTTACACTATTTGTTCTTGATAAATCCATGCTGACTGTTACTTATCTTATTATCTTCTAGGTGTTTGCAAATTGATTGCTTGATTTTTTGCTCCATTATCTTTCTGAGTACTGAAGTTAAGCTGACAGGTCTGTAATTCCCTGGTTTGTCCTTATTTCCTTTTTTTATAGATTGGCACTATATTTGCCCTTTTCCAGTCGTCTGGAATGTTTCCCATCTTCTACGAGTTTTCAAAGATAATCATTAATGGATCAGATATCTCCTCAGTCAGCTCCTTGAGCATTCTAGGATGTATTTCATTAGGCCCTGGTGATCTGAAGACATCTAACTTTTCTAAGTCATTTTTAATTTGTTATTTCCTTATTTTAGCCTCGGATCCAACCACATTTTCACTGGTGTTTGCTGTGTTAGACATCCAATTGCTACTAAAATCTTTGGTGAAAACTGAAACAAAAGTCATAGAATCATAGATTTAGAAGGGACTTCAAGGATCATCTAGTCAACCCCCTTGCCAAGATGCAGGATTTGTTGTGATGTTTGGCACTTCTCCCATCTCCAAGTTTTCTGTTATTGTTTTCCGCCTTCCCTTCCCCCTCCCTCCCCCCCCCCCCCCGCGGGCACCCCTTCATTGAGTAATGGGCCTACCTTTGTCCTTGGTCTTCCTATTGCTTCTAATGTATTTGTAAAATGTTTTCATGTTACCCTTTATGTCTCTAGCTATTTAAGCCCATTTTGTGCCTTGGCCTTTCAAATTGTCCCTATATGCTTGTATTGTTTGTTTACATTCATCCTTTGTAATTTGATCTATTTCCCACTTTTTGTAGGACTTTTTTTTTTTTTTTTTTTTTTTTGAGTTTCAGATCATTGAAGATCTCCTAGTTAAGCCAGGGTGATCTCTTGCCATACTTCCTATGTTTCCTATACAATGGAGTAGTTTGCTCTTGTAGCCTTAATAATGACTCTTTGAAAAATTGCCAAATCTCTTTTTCCCCTTAGACTTGCTTCCCATGGGATCTTACCTACCAACTCCATTAGTTTGCTAAAGTCTGCCTTCTTGAAATCCATTATCTTTCTGTGCTGTTTTCTCTCCTACCATTCCTTACAATCATGAACTCATCATTCCATGATCTTTTACCCAAGCTGCCTTCCACTTTGCAATTCTCAACTACTTCCTCTCTATTTGTTAAAATTAGATTTAGAACAGTCTCTCCCCCAGTAGCTTTTCCCACCTTCAGAAATAAAAGAAGTTTCCAATACATTCCAAGAATTTGTTGGATAATCTGTGTCCTACTGTGTTATTTTCCTAACAGATGTCTGTGAAGCTGAGGTCCCCCATCACCATCAAGTCCTGTGGTTTGGATGATTTTGTTGTTTAAAAAAAAACCTCATCCATCTTTTTTTCCTGGTTAGGTGGTCTGCAGTAGACCCCTGCCATGACATCACCTTTTTTCCCCTCTTTTATCCTTACCCAGTGACTTTCAACAAGTCTTTCTTCTATTTCCCTCTGAACTGCAGTCCAAGTATATACATCTTTGATATAAAGAACTCCTTCTCCCTTTTTCCTGTCTATCCTTCCTGAGCAAGCTGTACCCTTCTTTACCAATATTCCAGTCATGTGGACTATACCACGAAGTCTCTGTCATGCCAACTATGTTATGGTTGTGTTTATTCACTAGCATTTCTAGTCCTTCCTGCTTATTCCACATACTTCATGTATACCTGACCACTCCTCAGAGTTCATTTTCTATTAAAAACTGGGCAATTGTGGGTATAATCAGAACATCGTAATGAAACATGTGTAAGGACATAGAAAATAGCACACCACTTTTTGGTGAATCATGTTTTCTGGGCTTTCAAAGGACAAATTACATGGGTACATTTCTTCTTTCAACATAAAACAATGCTACTAGGAAAGAAATATAAACCAGCTAGTTTCTGCAGCAGGACAAAGGTGCAGAAATTAGTACTGCTCCATTAAATATTCTACCTACAGACATTAATTTAAGGACATTCAACAAACATAAGCTTCACTTTGACATAAGTTTCCTTCTTAAACACTAGTTCCCTCTATTAAGAGGCTATAAAGTAGTTCAACAACAACCACTGCCTCCTATGGGATTCGCCAGCAAAGAAATAAAGGAGAAGGTTGTCCTAGGTGGTGCTTGTCTTCTTGAACCATATGCCCAGCTCATGTTTAGGCTGTAAAAAAATGTTTTATTGTGAATATATTGAACAAAAGATGTAACTGTGTGCCTAACAGAAAAAGTCTCAAAAAAGTACTGAGTTTCTTTCAGCAGCAGTAGAAAGCTACCATATTACAAACTGAAACTTTGCCCATCTTAGTGTCAACAACCCAGCCACCATCTTCAGAGACACAAATTCAACTACAAGGGCAACTGGATAGTGAAATAAATGGGTGAAACTCAAAGGGTTCAAAGGTTCAGGTTTGATTCAGATGGACACACACTTATCAATGAATATGCAGACTCCTGGTTGTGTTTACAGTGAGAACTTGTAAGCATTTGCTTGCATTCATGGAATTCACCAGTTTTACAATGATGTAAGTTGGGATAGTCATTAGGCGGCCCACAGTCCAAATCTGGATTGTCAGAGGCTTTTAGCAGATGGCTGGGCATGCCGGGACTCAGGCCTTCAACCTCGCAGGGACTCAGTGCTTCAGCCCCACCTGAGGCACTCTCGGGCTTGCAGCTTCAGCCCCATGGGGATGGGGGGGTGTTTCAGTCCTGGTGTGCCTCCTGTAGGGCTGAAGCCCCAATTCCAAAACCAAAATAATTCAATATAAATCAAAACAAATAAGCCAGGTCCAACAGCCTCTTCCTCAGCAGACATCAACCCTTGCCCACACAGCAGGCATTTCCAGAGAGATCTTCCACTTAGCTGGAGTGGAGAGCCACTCTCCAGGTCCTTTCCCGTAACCCAAAGCTTCTTACAGGAATCTTCCTGCTCCAGTGCTTATGTCAGTGCAACTTATATCACTCGAGGGGAGGGGGGGCAGTTCACACCCTGGAGTGACATATGTTACACTGACGTAAGTGGTGAGTAGACACAGCCAAAATGTCTGCAGTGTGTGTGGGAAAACCTAAGGCATGGGCTCTGGTGTAGAGCTGAGCAAAAGTTTTTCACTAATTTTTTTTTTCACCACAAAATGAAGATTTGACCAAAATATTTAATGAATTTGTGTCAATTTCACCAAATTGTTTTGGTCAAAAAACCCTAAAAACAATGCTGAAAAAAATGAACCATTTTGTTTTGACCCTTTCAGAATGAAATGTCTTGATTTTTCAGTTTGAGATGACCTTTCATTTTGAAATTTTCTTCAGTTTTAATTTTATTTTAAAGTAAGAAATCTTCAGATCAAAACAAAACACTTTGTGCTAGGGCAAATGAAACATTTTATTCAACCCAAGGAGATTTTTTTTACTTTTTGGTTCACAAACATTTCTCTGTTCAGGTTGATCCAAAACCAAACATTTTCAATATTTTAGAACTGCCAGCGAATCAAAAAAATCAGTTATTTGCACAGCTCTACTTTAGCTGCTAGTTTCCAATGGGAAATACTGTTTGTAGCATGTGGATGGGTAGGTTGTTTTATTCTAATTCTTCATTAGGCTTTTAATTAACTGCTAACTTTCTAAATGAACACATTATTGATTGTGTTGTATCTGATGGCACTACTAACCAGGAAAGGATGGGTACAATTTGGGTGGAGTTTATCACCCAGTGTAAGCACACATTTCCACACGCTAAATGCAATCACATGCAACAAAATGCTGCAGAGCAAGATTCATCTGACAATCTTCCACCCACAGTTGCTCTGGTCAGACGTTCTGGGTGAGATACTGCATGAGGAAATGGGTCGTAAAAGACTAATGATGATGATATTTAGTACCCTCAAAGAATTATAGGACAAGCAATTAATCCTGAGAGATAGATAAGGATTGTTATAATCTCTAAGGAAGGCTGGAAGACAGATTGTGTCTGGGTTTACACGGGCGGGACCACACACTGCGGGAGAGACAACTGGCAACTACAGTGCCTCCATATGACTTGTACTGGTGGTAGTACTAGTCTTCCCCAAAAAGAAGGGGGGAGAGGTGGGTGGGGTCATGGATGTAACTCAATCAACTATAGCCACTGGAGCTGGCTAGTCACAGAGTGGAGCACGTATTGCGCCCCCTTTTGGCACAGCCAGAGCTGCCACTGAGACAAATTCCCCAGGAGGAAGTACAGTGGCCGGAATTCCTCCTGGCTAGTTTGTGTTTCACGAGCAGCCTTTTATGAAGACTCCAGTCCTATTGCAGCAGATCCCCTTCGCGCACCCTTCCTGCCCGGGGAATGGCTCTTAGCCACAATCAAGTTCAAGACAACCCAGCACACTGGGTACTGAGCTCTCATGAGAATCTCGCCACAAGTGAGACAATGTGAGCTGTTGGGTGCTGAGTGCTTCTGAAAATTGGGCCTTATCTAAGTGCATAAATGGGAATGGAATTGATGTTCATCCCTAAGTGACTCTCCCAAGGCCACGCAGAGTAACTGGAGACAAAACTACAATGGGATTAGAAATCAGGAGTTTTTGCTCTCCAGCCCTTTGCTGAGATTACCTCTCTCCTCCCCTGGAGCTGTGTTACTCCAAGGCATTTTGAGCAGTGTGGGAAATTAGATACCCATTTCCCATCATTGTTGCTGGAAGTGATCCAGCCAGCCACCATGCTGAAAATGTAACCTTGTTTGAGAACAAAGAAACATTAAGATGACTTGTAGACATCATTTGGAAATCAACTGCTGAGTTCTAACAGAAGGATCCTATTTAAAATTTGCCTGCCCTAATTGGAGAGCTGGACAGAAAAATTTCCAAAAAGAAAAGTAATAGTTCAAGATGATATCCACAGCCCCAAACCTACCTTGATCATGATTCATTTTGCTTCCTAACAAGATACATGGAGTATTGGTCCTAACCACCAACAGTACCAGAGTTTGCAACGTGCTACATTGCCTACTTTAGTTACTCCCTGCTGAGAAATAAGTTCATTAATGTTTATCAATCAGCAGTTGTCTCTGCTTTTTGTCTGCCCTTGTCACCCAGTTCACCTAGTTCCTGCCTTCTCCAGTATTACCTTGTTTGTTCTACATAATTACTTTTTTTTTTTTTATGATCTGTTCCCTTGGCAGAATCTTCTATATCGGCTTGTCAATTATATTTGTAAGCTTTTGTGAAGACAGAAGTATGCTTGCTTGGTTTAGGCAAGGTTAAAGAAAGCACACTTAAAAATTTAAGGATTAAAGGAAGGTTTGAGTTGTATGAATTCCATCAAGCCATAAAATCAATATGCTGGAGGGGTTGGGGGGGAGTGGATAACTGAGATTTTCTTGACTCACACAAGGAAGGGACTAAAGAAAACATCAATGGGCTTTCAACATTTGACTTTCATCCTTCCTTTTGGAAGTTCTTTGTACACTCATGTTTACCATTTTTTCCCCTCTTGCCCATTCTTCATTTTCCTCTGGGGAGGAAGCTCAAGAGATGAAAGTTCGGGACAAATTTATATTCTCAGTCTCTGCATCATATGGAAATAACTAAATTGATACAGCAGTAGTTTGACTGTTTCAGCAAGATCAAAATGGATTTTTCTACAGCTTAACAGCTGATTAATGGTCTAATGTTTGTCTTCCCCATATTATGACTGGCAAATATAAGACACTGGCATGTTTTCATATAATGTTGTCAGGAAATATTCAGGTTCAGTCAAAAATCTTTTGATCATCCTTGTTTGCATTATCCAAGGAGCCAAGAACTTCAAGATAGTCTTCTATGCATCAAAGATTATGCAATGCTGCTATTACACATAAGCTGCCATTCAATAGTCAGGCAGACGATGAGGAAAGATGAATAAGAAGAAATGTTCGATTGAAGCAAAAAGTAATTAAACATGAAAAAAAATTAAAAAGTAATTGAAAAGTAATTAAACGCCCTAAAACATGACAGCCGTTGTTGCTGGACTCCCTTTTCACATTTCTGTGTTCCTAATTTAGAAAGGCACCTAGTGAAGGTACATCAGTGTAATTCCCAGGCATACCAAATAATCCTGTTCCCACTCAAGAAGAGAGCTTTTCCACTAACTTCAGTGGGAGCAGCATCAAGCCCAGTGAATAGGTTAAACCATGCGATCCTCCAGAGTGCATGACCGAGAGATAGGGCCCCAAAGTCCTGTTTATTCAGTGCATAGGAGGAAGTCATAATTGGCTAGGGCAGGAATGGGCAGCTACGCTGCCTCCAGTGTTAGGTGGCCTTAGAGAACATTTCTAGGCAAGGTCATGGCCCTTCATGCCATGGTACCAATAAGCAGCTGCAAGGGGACCACAGACTACACGTCCATCCAGCAGGGACACAAAGAGACACTGCAAACCATGCTCCCCACAGACTCCCATGACTTCTACAATCGTAATGCCGCTCTCCAACCTACCCTGGGGCACAAGCTGCTCCCTATCCCCTCATATGCTACAGTGGATAAATCCATAATCCAGTTTAAGGTGACATATTTATGGGATTGCAGATATTTACCAGCAGATCCCTGTCTGAAGCAATCAATGTACAAAAAATCCTACACATTTTGCATGAAATTCACCCTGTTCAGAGAAACCAGCACAAGGCTTAAGTACTGCTTCAATCCCACCTAAAAGGGACATAAACCTATAGGCCCCAATCCTGCAAAATCTTATGCATGCACTTAACTTTAAGCATGTGAGCAGTCTGGATGACATCAAATAAAGAGTTCAAGAAAGCGGATCATTATGCAGTATTCATCATAGGAAAGGGCAGTATAGTAAATAGATTAGAGCATTCAGTGATGAGGGGCAGGGAGGTCAAGGCAAGGATTGAAAGACATCTGGCCAGGTGAGATTTGAAAAAAGGTGGAAGTCAAGTCAAATGCCCTCAGCCTGGCATGTGGACTTGGGGGAAAACTGCAGAGAGAGCCAGGCAGACTCCCAATAGAAGCAGCTAAAGTGGGACTGCTACACTGGGAGAGGAAGGGGAAAATAGGGTGCAGCTTGGCCACCCCTCCCCCAAAACCTCCCTGAACCCAGAACTATGCAGAGGACTCTGCCGACACACACTCTGGGGGCACTGGGACCCAGGTGGTGCCTAGGGTTGCCAACTTTGGTTGGCCGTATTCTTGGAGGTTTCATCACATGACATAATCTTTAATTAAAGATTCCTGGAGACTACAGGACAATCCTGGAGGGTGGCAACCCTAGTGGTGCCTCCCCTTCCCGAACCATGTATCCTGGAGAAAAAGTGCAGAGCCAAGCCAACCAGAAACTCCAGCCGGCAGAAGTAGAGGCAGCCAAAGCAGGGACCTTTGGACATTCAGAGAACTTTCAACAATTCTGAGCAGACTTTCTTGTAGGAACACCCAGTCGAAAAGGGACCCCGCCGGCTCCGGTCAGCACCGCAGACTGGACCATTAAAGATCTGATCAGCGGTGCTGCGTCGCTAAGACAGGCTAGTCCCTACCTGTCCTGGGGCACTGTGCTGTGCCCCGGAAGTGGCCAGCAGGTCCAGCTCCTAGGCAGGGGGGCCACGGGGGTCCGTGCGCTGCCCCCACTCCAGCGCCAGCCAATGGGAGCTGAGGGAGCGGTGCCTGCAGGCAAGAGCAGTGCGTGAGGCACCTCCTGTCCCCCTCCCCTGCCTAATAGCACTGGACCTGCTGGCCGCTTCTGGTGCACATGCAACACGATGCCAGGACAGGCAGGCAGCCTGCCTTAGCCTCCCCCCACTGCACTCCTGACCAGGAGCTGCACGAGGTAAGCCCGCACCCTAACCCCCTGCCCCAGCCCTCAGCCCCCCAAAACCTGGAGCCCCCTCCTGCACCCAACTCCCCTGCCTCAACCCACAGTCCCCTCCTGCACCCCAAACCCCTCATCCCCGGCCCCAGCCCAGAGCCCTCACCCCCACTCACCCCAACCCCCTGTCCCAGCCCAGAGCCCCCTCCCTCACCCTGAACACCTCATCCCCAGCCCCACCCAGAGCCCTCACCCCCTCTTGCACCCCAACAACCTGCCTCCACCTGAAGCCCCCTCCCACACTCCAAATCCCTTAGCCCCACCTCCCAGCCTGAAGCCCACTCTTGCACCCCAAATTCCTCATCCCCAGCCCCAACCCAGAGACCGCACCCCCAACCCAGAGTCCTCACCCCCTCTACACCCCAACTCCCTGCCTCAACCTGCGGCCCCCTCCCACACTCCGAATCCCTCAGCCCCACCCCTCAGCCTGGAGCCCCTTCCCACACCCCAAACCCCCAGCCCCAGCCCATAGCCTGCACCCCCTTCTGTACCCCAAACCCCTGCCCCAGCCCAGTGAAAGTGAGTGAGGGTGTGGGAGAGCAAGCCACCAAGGGAGGGGGAATGTAGTGAGTGGGGACGGGCTTAAGGGAAGGGGCAGGGCCCCACGAAGCGGTGGGGCTAGGGTGTTCAGTTTTGTGTGATTATAAAGTTGGCAAGCCTACTCGGAGGGAATCCCAGCATTTCTCTGCCCAGTGCTGACTGGATGTTTGCTCCAGACTTTCCCTTTCTGTCTCGTCACTTGAGTTTCACTCCGCACCTGTCCCGCCTCTTACCCTTTTCTTCTCAACCCTGTCCCTTGTAGCCAAGAATGAAAGATATTAAGTATATTTAGGATATAGAGGTGAAATATAAGTATTAATTAATGTTGTAACACAGGGCCTACAGGCCTCAGACCTGCAAAATATTTAGCTTAGCCACACAAGGCTGTAGGCCTGAAGCAGATTGGCATGACTAGTTGACTGAAAGACAACCTTGTACCAGTAAAGTGTATGATTACAGTAAAAGATGTATTAAGTGCTGATGTTCTGAAAATTATGCAGCAATAGTCTGAAAAATATACTGCAGTGTGCCAGTTAATACTGTAGAATGTAACATTTCAGGGGATTCTGTAATAACCTTAAGTTGCTATGGTAGCTCATTGATGTAGATGTTATGAGACTAAGGGGAACTGAGGGCAATAAGAAATGAGGCAAACCTAAATTAGTGGGGTGTGAACATATGGATATGGAGAAAGGGATTGGAACCCTTATGCATATGTATAACCTGAAAGGGAGAACTGGCGTTCACATGACACTGTTGTAGCCAGTGCTGCAAGGTAATTACGTGCCAGATAAGCTAAACGTTCCTATGCCCCTTCATGCTTTGACCATAATTCCAGAGGACATGTTTCCATGCTGATAATACTCATTGAAAAAAAAATGTTAATTAAATTTGTGACTGAACTCCTTGGGAGAGAATTGTATGTCTCCTGCTCTGTGATTTTACCCACATTCTGCCATATATTTTGTTATGTTTCAGAGTAACAGCCGTGTTAGTCTGTATTCACAAAAAGAAAAGGAGTACTTGTGGCACCTTAGAGACTAACCAATTTATTTGAGCATAAGCTTTCATGAGCTACAGCTCACTTCATTGGATGCATACTGTGGAAAGTGTAGAAGATCTTTTTATATACACACAAAGCATGAAAAAATACCTCCTCCCACCCCACTCTCCTGCTGGTAATAGCTTATCTAAAGTGACCACTCTCCTTACAATGTGTATGATAATCAAGGATTCTAGGTGGACTCCTCCTGAAGGTCGAAACAGCAGACTGGACTTCTACATAGAGTGCTTCCGCCGACGTGCACGGGCTGAAATTGTGGAAAAGCAGCATCACTTGCCCCATAACCTCAGCTGTGCGGAACACAATGACATCCACAGCCTCAGAAACAACTCTGACATCATAATCAAAAAGGCTGACAAAGGAGGTGCTGTTGTCATCATGAATAAGTCGGAATATGAACAAGAGGCTGCTCAGGAGCTCTCCAACACCACTTTCTACAAGCCATTACCCTCTGATCCCACTGAGAGTTACCAAAAGAAACTACAGCATTTGCTCAAGAAACTCCCTGAAAAAGCACAAGAACAAATCCGCACAGACACACCCCTGGAATCCCGACCTGGGATATTCTATCTACTACCCAAGATTCATAAACCTGGAAACCCTGGGCACCCCATCATCTCAGGCACTGGCACCCTGACAGCTGGATTGTCTGGCTATGTAGACTCCTTCCTCAGGCCCTATGCTACCAGCACTCCCAGCTACCTTCGAGACACCACTGACTTCCTGAGGAAACTACAATCCATCAGTGATCTTCCTGATAACACCATCCTGGCCACTATGGATGTAGAAGCCCTCTACACCAACATTCCACACAAAGATGGACTACAAGCCGTCAGGAACACTATCCCCGATAATGTCACGGCTAACCTAGTGGCTGAACTTTGTGACTTTGTCCTTACCCATAACTATTTTACATTTGGGGACAATGTATACCTTCAGATCAGCGGCACTGCTATGGGTACCCACATGGCCCCACAGTATGCCAACATCTTTATGGCTGACTTAGAAAAACGCTTCCTCAGCTCTCGTCCCCTAATGCCCCTACTCTACTTGCGCTACACTGATGACATCTTCATCATCTGGACCCATGGAAAAGAAGCCCTTGAGGAATTCCACCATGATTTCAACAATTTTCATCCCACCATCAACCTCAGCCTGGTCCAGTCCACACAAGAGATCCACTTCCTGGACACTATAGTGCTAATAAACAATGGTCACATAAACACCACCCTATACCGGAAACCTACTGACCGCTATTCCTACCTACATGCCTCCAGCTTTCACCCTGACCACACCACACGATCCATCATCTAGAGCCAAGCTCTATGGTACAACCGCATTTGCTCCAACCCCTCAGACAGAGACAAACACCTACAAGATCTCTATCAAGCATTCTTACAACTACAATACCCACCTGCGGAAGTGAAGAAACAGATTGATAGAGCCAGAAGAGTTCCCAGAAGTCACCTACTACAAGACAGGCCTAACAAAGAAAATAACAGAACGCCACTAGCCGTCACCTTCAGCCCCCAACTAAAACCCCTCCAACGCATTATTAAGGATCTACAACCTAACCTGAAGGATGACCCAACACTCTCACAAATCTTGGGAGACAGGCCAGTCCTTGCCTACAGACAGCCCCCCAACCTGAAGCAAATACTCACCAGCAACCACATACCACGCAACAGAACCACTAACCCAGGAACCTATCCTTGCAACAAAGCCCATTGCCAACTGTGCCCACATATCTATTCAGGGGACACCATCACAGGGCCTAATCACATCAGCCACACCACAGGAGGCTCATTTACCTGCACATCTACCAATGTGATATATGCCATCATGTGCCAGCAATGCCCCTCTGCTATGTACATTGGTCAAACTGGACAGTCTCTACGTAAAAGAATAAATGGACACAAATCAGACGTCAAGAATTATAACATTCATAAACCAGTCGGAGAACACTTCAATCTCTCTGGTCACGTGATTACAGACATGAAAGTTGCGATATTACAACAAAAAAACTTCAAATCTAGATTCCAGCGAGAAACTGTTGAATTGGAATTCATTTGCAAATTGGATACAATTAACTTAGGCTTGAATAGAGACTGGGAGTGGCTAAGTCATTATGCAAGGTAACCTATTTGCCCTTGTTTTTTCCTACCCCCTCCCCCCAGACGTTCTTGTTAAACCCTGGATTTGTGCTGGAAATGGCCCACCTTCATTATCATACACATTGTAAGGAGAGTGATCACTTTAGATAAGCTATTACCAGCAGGAGAGTGGGGTGAGAGGAGGTATTTTTTCATGCTTTGTGTGTATATAAAAAGATCTTCTGCACTTTCCACAGTATGCATCCGATGAAGTGAGCTGTAGCTCACGAAAGCTTATGCTCAAATAAATTGGTTAGTCTCTAAGGTGCCACAAGTACTCCTTTTATATTTTGTTATGACAGTCTCGGATGTCAGCCCAGCATATGTTGTTTGATTTAAGAACATTTTCACTGAAGATTGACAAAACACAGCACTCGACCCAAGGTTTAAGAATCTGAAGTGTCTTCCAAAATCAGAGAGGGACAAGCAACACTCTGATGTAGAAATTATAGAACCCAAACTACCATAAAAGAAAATAATCTTCTGTTGGTGGCATCTGACTCAGATGATGAAAATGAAGGTGCATCGATCCACACTTCTTTGGATCATTATCAAGTCCAGAACCCATCTGTTCTCATTTTTAGGTGACATTGTAAATAAGTAGTGGGCAGCATTATCTCCCATAAACGTAAACAAACTTGGTTGTCTTACTGATTGGCTGAACAAGTAGAACTGAGTGGACCTATCGGCTCTAAAGTTTTACATTGTTTGGTTTTTGAGTGCAGTTATGTAAAAAAAATAATTCTACATTTGTAAGTTGCAATTTCACATTAAAAAGATTGCACTACAGTACTTGTATGAGGTAAATTGAAAAATACTATTTCTTTTGTTTTTCATTATTACAGTGTATTCTGTGTTGTAATTAAAATCAATACATCAATATATTTGAAAATGTAGAAAAACATCCAAAATATTTATAATAAATTTAAATTGTTTAACAGTGCAATTAACACTGCGATTAATCATGATTAATTTTTTTAACTTAGTTAATTTGTTTTGAGTTAATCACTGGAGTTAACTGTGATTAACTGACAGCCCTACTACAATGGCATTTTTAGGAACACATGCAGAGAAAATACACAAAAATCAAGACGTGTCGTCGCTTCCAAGAACGCAAACAGTCTAAAGCAATAACACACACTGCTGGCATGTATGGCAGAGAAGCTCAGCAACAGAGCTGGGGCCCTGAGAATAGAGGTTGCTTACATGCAGATGCTATGTGGACAATGTATTCAAGAAGGCAATTCTGAGATGTGTGTGACTGGTATTTCCTCCTGGGTGGAAGGAAAAAAAAATTCTTGGATGTGCTGTGCTGCAGTGTTCATTGCAATCTAATCAGGAAGAGGATTTGTAGCAGCTGTGAGAACAGCTATTAAACTTGAATCTTATGGCTAAACAAAAGAGGTGCTTGTTGACAGCAGTTGTCAGATGGGAAGAGGCCAAAAACGATATGAGCCGCTGGTGCAGATGATACCTGGCAGAAAAATTAGGTTTAAGTTATTCCTTTGCTTGGGAAAGCAAATCCACCTGGAACCAGGAAAGCTATATGGCTGGCTTCCAGATTAGCATTTGGTGACAACATCCTGGGTGAAATTAAAATAAAAAATGGAAGTGTAACATCCACACATTAAAAAAAGGGGCGGGGGGGATGGACAAAGAGGTTAGAAATATCTGTGATTCAATTAAAAATTCTGGACCAGTTCCTGAGCAGCAATAATTGACCATAGCTGAAGCTGAGTTCCACCAGTTGAGAATCTGATCCATTATCTTGAGAAGTTTAATATTATTTTATGTATATCAAAGAATCATAGAACTGGAAGGGACCTCAAAAGGTCATCTAGTCCAGTCCCATGCACTTATGGCAGGACTAAGTATTATCTAGACCATCCCTGACAGATGTTTGTCTAACCTGCTCTTAAAATCCCCAATGATGGAGATTCCACAACCTCCCTAGGCAATTTCATCCAGTGCTTAACCACCCTGACTGTTAGGAAGTTTTTCCTAATATCCGACCTAAACTTCCTTTGCTGCAATTTAAGCCCATTGCTTCTTGTCCGATTCTTGGAGGTTAAGAAGAACATTTTTTCTCCCTCGTCCTTGTAACAGCCTTTTATGTACTTGAAAACTGTTATCATGTCCCCTCTCAGTCTTCTCTTTTCCAAACTAAACCAACCCAATTTTTTCAATCTTCCCCCATAGGTCATGTTTTCTAGACCTTTAATCATTTTTGTTGCTCTTCTCTGGACTTTCTCCAATTTGTCCACATCTTTCCTGAAATGTGGCGCCCAGAACTGGACACAATACTGCAGTTGAGGCCTAATCAGTGCAAGGTAGAGCAGAAAAATTACATCTCATGTCTTGGTTACAACACTCCTGCTAATACATCCCAGAATTATGTTCACTTTTTTTGCAACAGTGTTACACTGTTGACTCATATTTATGCTTGTGGTCCACTATGACCCCCCAGATCCCTTTCTGCAGTACTCCTTCCTAGGCAGTCATTTCCATTTTGTATGTTTGCAACTGATTATTCCTTCCTAAGTGGAGTACTTTGCATTTGTCCTTATTGAATTTCATTCTATTTACTTCAGACCATTTCTCCAGTTTGTCCAGATCATTTTGAATTATAATCCTATCCTCCAAAGCACTTGCAACCCCTCCCAGCTTGTTATCACCTGAAAACTTTGTAAGTGTACTCTCTGTGCCATTATCTAAATCATTGATGAAGATATTAAACAGAACCGGACCCAGAACTGATCCCTGCAGGACCCTTCATTATGCACTTCCAGCATGACTGTGAACCACTGATCACTACTCTCTGGGAATGTTTTTCCAACCAGTTATGTACCCACCTTATAGTAGCTCCACCTAGGTTGTATTTCCCTAGTTTATTTATGAGAAGGTCATGTGAGACAATATCAAAAGCCTTACTAAAGTCAAGATATACCACATCTACCACTTCCCCCCATCCACAAGGCTTGTTACCCTGTAAAAGAAAACTATCAGGTTTTGTTTGACATGATTTGTTCTTGACAAATCCATGCTGACTGTTATTTATCACCTTATTATATTCCAGATGTATGCAAATTGATTGCTTAATTATTTGCTCCATTATCTTTCCAGGTACAGAAGTTAAGCTGACTGGTCTGTAATTCCCCAAGTTGTCCTCATTTCCCTTTTTATAGATGGGCACTATATTTGTCCTTTTCCAGGCCTCTGGAATCTCTCCAGTCTTCCATGACTTTTCAAAGATAAACACTCTTTTTCCTGTGAGAATCAAAAATACAAGCTGTTTACATACAGCACAGCTAAAAGGCAGCCATCACTGGAGTGAGAGACAGGGAACCAACTGGCACATATAACAGTGGTGAGAGGGGAAATACAGGGTGAGGACAGGAAGGGAAACCCAAATTCTTACAAAAATGCCATGGCATCTTTAATATCCATTCTGTTCTTTTCTAGTACAGTTCATCCCATAGTATCCTTGCACCTTCAAGCAATACTAGGGTGTGTCATGTGTGGTTCCACGCAGATTAGCTAGGACATCAGGGCGTAATTCTGATCTCTCTCATAAATTTTATGGCATTTTTTACTTTGATGTGAGTGATAATCCTGATTTGCGTTTAAGTGAGATCACACTCAGACCACTGTTTTTTTGGCATTATACTGAAGGCAGTGAGAGGTTAGTGTATCTAATTAAATTAGGTTGCCCATTATTTCCCTTCATGTGCCTGTGGCTCAGTAATATATATCTACCTACAACTGGGGCAATCCAAGAGAGTTCTGTTTCTGCATTGTCTGCAACTCAAGTACAATGCACTGGTTCTGCCCTGGGTAACATGCACTACCTAACCATTTTCAAGCTTCTTTAGGTCTACATACCGCAGCACAGCCAATAAAGAAAGCACGGCATTAAATGCACAGGCCTGTGAGCTGGGTGGGAATTTGGCAATTAATTTTCATGTCAGGCATATTGTAAATGATAAAGGTTGCTGGTCAATGATGTTCTCTTAAAGAATGAAATAGCTAAATGGATATAATTCCACAAAACCTGAGAAAGGACCCAAATTTGACCTATTTTTCTGATATCACTTTGAGAAATCAATAGCAGCTGGGTTGTTTTAGTCTCAAAATAAAAATCCCACATCTGTTTTTCTTTCCAATGACAGCTGTCCAGTACCGTGAGCCACTGTACAACAATGAGCTGCCAGGCCACTACAGTGCAGAATGTAGGAATCAAAGGAGTCAGGAAATTGCAAAGAAGCAACTGTAAGTAATTCCTTTGCTTTTAGCCACAGAGTATGATGGGGAAATACCTATGCCAGGGTACCTGCTTTTTACAATAGAGGCAGTGTGTGTAGGGCACTGGACTGGAACTCAGAAGATCTGGGTTCTTCCTGGCACAGTCACTGACCTTCTGTGTGACTTTGGATAAGTTGGTCTCAGGGCCATCTCTCCCCTCCCATCCTTTGTCTATTGAGACTGTGAACCCTTTTCAGCAGGGACCACCTCTTACTGTGTGTGTACAGTGTCTAGTAGCACAATGGAGTCCTGGTCTCATTCGGGGCCTCCGGTTGTTACTGTAATACAAACAAATAATAATAACGAATGGAGCAGTAGAGACGTCAGAGAGAGGTGATGGAGCTGCACAATAAATAATATTATAACAAACCGTCGGGGCCAGACTGTATAGCAACAATGCTATTTATCATTAAGAAGTTTCACACTTTAATACAAATCTAAATTAAAAATAAAATCAAGTCCCCAAATCAAATTTTGGTCTCAGTGACAGTAGTTTAAATGTAGAGCAACTCCAGTGAAGTCAATGAAGCTACTCTTGATTGAATGAAGAGCAGAATTTGCCCCATATCTATCAAATAGTTTTGTTTACTTTGTAAGTCCAGGTAATACATATTTATTTTATATATAAAATATGTTAATTTTCCACGTCCCATCATTCATCTGGTTGGGTTTTTTTCTTCAAATTTATTTGTATATTTGAAATAAATCCTTCATAAAAAGGACCAGATTCTCAGCTGGCATAATGCAGTTATGCCAGGTTACACCAAATGAGGATCAAGCCCCTGGGGCCAAATCCTGAGGATCTAACTCCCATTGACTGTAGTAATGTCAATGCAAGGAAAGACTGAATAAACAAGAAGCAAACTCTGAATATGAATCTGTAGATTTGGCCCATTAGTTCTTGCTTGACAGTAATTTTATTGCTTTTATCCCCAAACTTCCAGTTATGGCGGCTGCTGGAATATGCGTCAAGAGATTTCAAGAGGCTTCTTAATTGCTATAATTCCTCCCCTCCACCCCCAAAAAATAACAAACAAAAAACATTATTTTTCTATTATCCAGGGCAAGTGATCAATTTCATTTCAACATTATGTATATGTCACATAGTGATTCAGGCCCTGGCCTTGCATCTGAACTGCAAGCGTAGACTCCTTCATCCAACACGGAGTTCAGTGGAACTCTGTATAAGCGCAAAGGTCTATGCTAGCAGATCACAATATAGGCCTTGGTCTTCTTAGAACTGAAAAGGCACTATTAGATCTAGTCTTCCACTGCCAATATAGGAATGCTCCCTACAGTATGTTCTCCAGTTTTTACTTTGTCTAGTTTTAAAGGACTCAAATTATAGGGCTTCCACCTCTTCCTTACAGATGCTATTTCACAGCCTGCTACTGTAGATCTCAACAACAGGAAGTATTTTCTTACATCCAGACAGCCCAGATTTTCCTACAGCTTTGGGTGAGATTGAATTTTGTGTGGTGGTCTTCATAGCCCTTTTTTCTGAAGATTTTCAGAGTTTTAATCACAGCTTTCAATTATACCAAATGAATGATTTTTCCCTAGGTTATTGGTATATGAATTGACAGCATTTAACCATCCTCCTCCCCCCCAGACAAAAAATGTTTTGATTTCTCAAACAGTGATTTTTATAGTACTAAATCATTGCAGAGGCTTTAGATTGCTGATTCTATTTTGTCTTTGATTATGCCAGTCAAGCTAGTCAGTTTGAGCTGTATATAAATTGTTGGTTTTTCTGCCTCTAATTCCAAGAGGCTAATAAAATTTTGGGCAGCATGTTGACAAGGGAAGTATATTTGATTTGTCCAATATATTTTATAATCTGATGCTTTTCCAGCTTTTGATATAATGCTGAGTGATTTTGGTGGTTTGGATATTATATTTTTAATTGTAAGCAGAATCATCTGCATACATTAATAATATGTGGGCATCTGTCTTGTCCTTTTTTGTGTGCTTTTTGGTTCCAGTAGTATGTGTTCACATTTCGAGTTCTAAGATGAATAATTGTGTTTTTCTGTGTATTGTTAGTGGCAGATATTTTGCTATCATGGTTCATGACAGATGGGCATGTGTATGGTGCTATTATAAACTTTCCAAATTTATATTAAAAACTGAATTTATTGAGCTTGAAGTAATAGATAGACTAGAGTGAGACGATCAAAAGATTTGTCAATGTTTAGTGCTTTTGTTGCTCTTGATGTTTCTCTCTTTCCTCCTAATATTGTATCATTAATGAGAATCACTAGATGTAGCTATTACAGATATTCTTGCTAGGTATGTTTGACATAAGTGACTTGAGAGCACAACTCTCACTGAGTATGTCTACACTGCAGCTGGCAGGTGTGATTCCTGGGGTGGGGACAGACAAACTCCCCCTAGCTCAACTAAAGCTAGCCAGCTAAAAATAGCAGTGTGGACACTGCAATGCTGTCAGCAGCTTGGGCTAGCTGCCTGAGTCCAAGCCCACCCATCCCCCTGAGTCTGAGCTCAGGCAGCTAGCCTGAGCCATCAGCAGCACCACAGTGTCTACACTGCTATTTTTAGCTGAGCTACCATGTAGACATATCCATTGCCTTTTCATGTAGCTTATGCTCAGTATCTAAAAAGAACTGCACCATAGTTGTGAATAAGCATTTCATCCAAGAACTAAATGCTCTTTCAGGGTGGGATTTTCAAGAACATCCAAAAAACTTAGATGCATAAGTTCTACTTATAAGTCAGTGAAGTTAAACAGGTAGCCTTTGAAAGAAATGCTTATTGTCAGCTATGAACTTTGTTATTTAAGCTAAGCATACACCAAGTAAAACCTCTCCCTTGTGCTGGAATTTCACCTAAAACTCATTCTTAGGTGTAGTTGTTGCCTACTGGTTTATATCCATGCTATCGAAATAAAACAGTACAGCGTGTTGAGACATTACAAATGTAACCCTTCTGCCCATCAGAGTTGGCAGCAACAAGGGCCAGGTTCAGTATCTAGGGGTTCCATTCCAATAAGACAATGCAAACCTGGCTCAAGCCCCCACCCAGTGACCTGGGACAAATATATACCACCCCCGCTGGGCGCCTCCAAGAGGCAATACTTCCCCTCTCGCAAGCACGGAGTCTGAGTGTAGCAAAAAGCCTTTTAATAACAGAGAGAAACAATGTGGCTTTATGTTGGGGAAACACCACGAACAGGATTCATAACACAACCCATGAGCAAAAACCCACCCCAAGCAAATTGGGGCATGTCCTTTCTCTTGGGTTCTTGAGTCCAGCAACCCGAAATCACCCAAAATCCCAAAAGTCCAATGGCCCAAAAGTCTCTGTCCCTGGTCAGGGCAGCCCCAGAGTTCGAAAGTTTATCTGCAGAGTTTTACCTCCCAACCTGGGTGGAGATGGGGAGGGAAGAGGTAAGGGGCACCTTACAGGATCTGAAGCTGACTGCCCCACAGCTCCATAGAGCTTCACTCCGCTCCGCTCCACCAGCCGGTCCACAAACTGCTCCGCTCCGCGTCCCACAAGCAGCTCCCGCCATCCCATGAACTGCTCCACCAGCCGGTCCACGAACTGCTCCGCTCCACTCGGCTCCGCGTCCCACAAGCAGCTCCCGCCATCCCATGAACTGCTCCACCAGCCACTCCAGCCGTCCCGCAAACTGCTCCACAATATATCTTCAGGCTCCCCCACTACTTAACACAACACTCAGTGATTTCAGCTCTTAGTCAGTTTTTAGCTCTTTTGTGATTTCAGCTTGTAGTAGGGGAGCCTTAGCGCTGGTGCACCATTAGCCCAAAGTGAGTTCAGCTCAGCAGCCTGTAACTAGACTCCTAATGGAATCAACATTAGCTCTGATATTCTACAGTGGAGAGAGGAGGAAGTGCAATTAGCATGTAAGGCCCTCACCAGGGGGCCCATGCCACCAAGTATTAATACCTGTCCCCAGCCTCTCTCAAGTCACAGAGTTTTGGAACCCATGTCCCTTGCCTAGCGAGTGCTACTTAGTTGGTGGTGAGTCCCTCCATCATAACAAAAGGCCCAGTACAGTTCCAAGCACAGTTCCCATAATCAGGGTAATAACAATTTATTCTTCCTGCCCCAATAACAGAGACACTGGGGATCCCACAGCAGCCAAAGTGACCATTTAGGCAGTTATGGCCTCATTCTAGGTGGGGTGGGTGGGCCTATGCAAATGAGATCAGCCTCTAAAGTTCTTTTCCACAACTTGCCACACCTCACCACCACATGTCAGGGTGGAGTTCATCCTGACTCTGCTTACACAAATATGTGCTTGTTGGCATAAATTTTGTTTGGTCTTGGTTTATTAAAAGGAGTTTTACTTAACCCAAGTGAAGACTGCAGGATTTTCCCCTATTTTGTTTAGTCTAGTGTGTATTCCTCAAAAGATGGTTGTTGGGAAAATCAGGTTAAATATCATTAGGGAGACCAGATAGCTAGTGTGAAAAATCGGGACACTTTTTGTGGGTGTGTGTGTAATAGTTGTGTGTGTAAGACAAAGCCCCTAATATCAGCACCGTCCCGATAATATAAGGAAGTCTGGTCACTCTAGATATTATCATCAGATTGCTGCAAATCATTTAGCTTTTTACTCCCTGAAGGGCTGCCATAACAACAGGGCTTAGCAGATTTTCCAGTTTCCAATACTGTTGCAGCATTTCATTACATTCAGTGCCATGGGTTGCGTCTTCAAATCAATCTTCACTGCACTCAGAACTCTTCAGAACCAGAGCTTCCCACACACTGTCAGGGCTTCTAATGTTCTCTTAAAGCAAGAGAACAGATGAAGTACTATGCTCAATAGCAGTGTGTAGCGCAAAAGCATTATGCGTGATCACCTCATTCTGTAGTGTGCATTCCTAAGTTTACTCCTCCTAGCACATATGAGGAGCAAAATGTCAGACTCCAGACCCTGGAGTCTGACATTTCCAACACTTTCAGTCACATTTGTCTGAGCCCTGCAAACAATCTCACCCTCTCGCTCTTCCTTTATGGACAGACACAGATATACAGAAGCATTGACTGTACTATGCAAGATGTTAAACTTTATGGCACCCTTGCAAAATTTTCATTCAGAAAATCCAGGCACAATATCTGCTCACCCACCTTTACCCTAATGATGATATTTTACTCACCTAAGGTGAATAACCTTTTTCTTGGGTGGGTGAGTGGGAGAGTAGCATTTTGCAAGGCTGCTGCATTGTATGGATACATTCTGTCTTTAGACAAGCAGAGCAGGTTTCAGAATAGCAGCTGTGTTAGTCTGTATTCACAAAAAGAAAAGGAGTACTTGTGGCACCTTAGAGACTAACCAATTTATTTGAGCATAAGCTTTTGTGAGCTACAGCTCACTTCATCGGATGCATTCAGTCTATGCCAATAGGCCGATTGCCATTGTAGGAAAATTAGCAATATTGATGAACATACTTCAGGGGCCCAGGGTCTCACATTCATCTTCCTTTTCCCTCCGTTGAACCAACTGAAGTGAGCAAGAGTTGCTTTAGGGCTTAACAGTACATGAAGTGCTTGAAGCAGATGCTACCATCTGTATCTAATTTAAAAATACCAGCAAGGAAGAAGAATATCAAAATAAACTCTGGGAGTAATTCAGAGTAAGGGTGAGGTAGGAGCTTATTGATTCAGCTTGTTATGGAGGAGTGATTAGAATTAGTGACAGTGGTCCCTCTCCCATTGTGGGGAACATCTGTGAGTGATTTACTTCCAAATGTTGATGGATGGATGGTTATAGCTAGCAAGAACCATCCTAAATATTTGTTTGCCACTGCTGACTGAACATGTCACATGCCAGCGTCTTGAGTCAGGATACTTGAAAGACAGCTGGGTATGACAGGAGAGGGTGGTGGTTGAGAGAATGAGTATCCGTTCCTCAGCAAATTGGAGAAGAAATTATTTTCACCTCTCACTACTTTCCTTTTACCCTTTATGGTCAAATCCTGCTCTCACTTGGAATTATACCAGTGTAGATAGGACCAAAAAAAAGGGGGGCACTATTCCTCTAATGTGGGTTACAAATAATTCCCATTGAGAGTTACTCATAGCCTTCAGCATGAGAATCATGTCTAATTGTTGTCTCTGCTGTACTGTTTTGGCCCCATCTAATATTTTGTTCTCTTGACCAGGTATAACCTGTTGGCAGCAGTTACATCTAAAAATAATCTAGTCAGAAGGAGATATTCAAGCAGAACAGACTTCGCTGGAGATATACTCAGTTGTCAAGCAGCATTTTCCCCAAGATTTAACTTCAGGATAACCCACTTTGTTCATTGGAATGTACTATCTGTAATACCACCACCTGGTGACTTCCAGTAATGTTACATCTGCTTCTTTCAGATCGGAGCGGTGTTAAGTAGTCCCAAAACACTTTCTGAAATAACTCCCTAAGAGAATCACACACACAAATTCCAAAATAAAACATTCTAGATACACTTTTCTCTCTGAGTTTACAGACGATATTTTGAAAAAGACAAGTCTCTTCCGTGATGAAAATTGACTTCTTGACGGCTGAAATTTTTCTTGCATTATGATGCTGCTATTTCTTTTTTATTCCTGTGATTTTTAGGCCTCTGTTCCATGGTGTGACCATGGATCATTTTGACCCAGATTCTGACAACTTACTCTAGATGAATCAGACTTAGGGCTACATGCACAAAAGCACTTAGGGACACAACTGCCACTTTAGGTGGCTAATCCCAGCATTTAGGTGCCACTGAGGTCCTCAAAACCCCTGCTCAGTTGTCACCTAACTCTGTAGGTGTCTAAAGTCTCTAGGCACCTAAATGTTCACTGGTGATATCCCCTAGGTGTCTAAAAATCTGAGCATCCACACAGCCATCTCAGTCTAAATGCCCAGGTGCCAATCATCTAAACACAATGTTGTCCTCAAACTAAGCATTTCCCCTATCTATCAATCCAGTTAGCTGTCTCAGAAGCTGCCTACCAGATTGTACCGCTCACAAAATGCCAGAGAAGAAGGTACCCCCTTTACAACTTTCAGGCCAGTCATTAGAGCTTTCACCCCAGATGTGGGAGACGGCTGGTTCAATTCCCTTCTCTGCCTAATTTGGCAAAAGAACATGAACTGGAGTCCTCCTACCCCCGGGAGAGTGCCTTGACCACTGGGTTGTGCAGATCTGCTCAGTCTCTTCTGTTGAAGCTGTTCCAATGTATATAAATCAGGGGTTGGCAACCTTCAGCACGCGGCCTATCAGGGTAATCTGCTGGTGGGCCATGAAACATTTTGTTTACACTGACCAGCTGCAGCCATAGCCCCCCACAGCTCCCAGTGGCCGCAGTTCACCATTCTCAGCCAATGGGAGCTGCGGGACGTGGTGTGGACTGCAGGGATGTACTGGCCGCTGCTTCCCGCAGCTCCCATTGGCCAGGAATGGCAAACGGCGGCCACTGGAAGCTGCGGGGGGATGTGCTTGCGGATGGTCAACGTAAACAAAATGTCTCACAGCCCACCAGTGGATTACCCTGATGGGATGCATGCTAAAGATCGCCGACCCCTGGTATAAATACTTAAATGTGCATTGGGCCAGAGAGAGTCAGAATGACTCTACAGCCCATTGGTTAGTGCACTTACCTGGGATGTAGGAGACACAGGCCTCCTACTCCAAAGCTTATTTAGTTATTTATGCACAGTGGAACAGCTTTAACAGGAGAGAATGAAACCAACCTGAATAGCCCAAAGGGTATTCTCCTGGAAGTGGAGAGACCCAAGTTCAAGTCCTTTCTCTGCATCAAGAAGGCAGGGGAGGAACTGAACCAGGGTCTTCCACATCCTGGATGCGTGCTGTAACCACTGGGCTAACAGTTAAAGAGGGACGCCACCGCTACCTCTTCTAGCAGTGTCATTGTTTGCAAGAAAGGGCTTAGCTATCTAACTCCAGGAGAGGATTCTGGCTGTGAATCCCAAGCAGATGGAGGTGCCTAGCTCTGACCCATACATCCGTGTGAGGGGCAGGGTTTAGATTACATCACTATTCTTGGCATTTCCTATTGGCCAGATTAGGTGGCTCCATGCTGAGCATGCTGCCTTCTGTGGATCCCTTCCTAAGGCGCCTAACTATACCCATGTA
The DNA here is from genome assembly GCF_965152235.1 of Eretmochelys imbricata. NCBI lineage: Eukaryota > Metazoa > Chordata > Testudines > Cheloniidae > Eretmochelys > Eretmochelys imbricata. The sequence goes on from NC_135573.1 coordinate 20,758,827, forward strand.
TTGTACAGGGAGCCTACGTGCCTAACTCGGGACTGTGAATTCCACTGGGTGGCAAGATGCCTAGAAGTTAGGAGCACTGCAAATTCCTATGTCTCCTTGTGGATCCAGCCCCTACTCTATAAATAGTAAAACTCAAGTCAATTGGGCCACTAGTGGAATAAAATGCTTCCTAACATGAGCAAGAGTATCAGACTCTGGCCCTTAGTATCAGTTACTTCCATGCGTTTTGCACTGAATAGGGTCAGTCATTTTCCTTTTCTTCTGTTTGCCAAAGAGCAGGTCTCCTTCTGAGATGTGAACTCTCTATTGCTTTCTCATCATGCGTCCATTCTTTTCTCTCATCCTGTGTGGTGGAGAATATTCAGGTAACTTTGTCTGAATATTGCTGTTGAAGATGATACTTGCCATGGACAATCTGGTAGTACTAGGAGACATAACTCTCTAATGGTATAGAAATGTCTACATGTCCTGTCTCCAGGTCTTCCCAATGTGCAGCTAGAATACCTTTCTAATAGGCTTTCTGTGGTAAATCACTTGACTTGTTCATTTGCCTTAGGCTAGAATCTTATTGTGGTGAAACCCTGCATATCTGGCAAAGTTTTTAAATTTCTGCCCCTGAAAGGGAATGGTAGGCCATCTCCATTTTCATTGTCTCTGGAATTCTAAGTATGGAAAGTGTCATATCCAACAGTTGGAACCTCATGTTGGCTGCTATAGAATGTACTATTTCTACTTCAAAGTACTGTGAACACTCACCAGCTAGAATCCCTTTTGGGAAAGGGCTACACAATTCTGCACATACGTCCATCGATTGCCTCTGGGATAGTTTGATCATTCTCATTTTTGCGACTCTAATTTTATGTTTGTCGTGGCGGCAAGACACAGAATCCAAACTTTATGCTACTTGTAAACTAATGCGTCCATCAGGGAAAACCTGATCCTTCACTGAAAAAATGTTTTTTCTCTCTATAATCCCTTGGTGCCCACCTTGTAAATGTGGCACCATCTGTGATGTAAGTGAAGTCAGGATTAGGCTCTGACTGTTCCACTGTAGTTGACAGCTGTGTAGCTTTCAGAGTTTAGTTGCAGAGTTTAGTTGTTTTTTCCTTTGTTTACACTAGCCAAGATTTTCAAAAGTGACTCACGATTTTGGGTGCCTCAGTTTTGAGGTGTCCATATTGAGACATCTCAGAGGGGGCTGATTTTTCAAAAGATGGGCACTCAGCACTTTCTCGGGATCCAGTTGGGTGCCTAAGAACTGAGGCACCCAAAATCACTAGTTACTTTTTAAAATCTTGGCCCTTGTTCCTTTTTGTGCTCTTCTGGTCTCCCCCCCCCCCCTTATTTTGTTGCTATTACACAGACATGGAAACTGCTACAACTCCTGTATCAACTGAGCTTTATTCTTCAACCTGACCCCCACTTGCTGTACCTGCCTCATACCTGTAAAGCATAAGGCTGACTTTCCTCAATTCTTATTTAAAAAATAAAACAAATAAAACTTTTTTTTTCCCGTGAAGAAAGGCAAAAACCAGGCATCTCCCACACTTATAGACGTTAAGTTATATTCCCACAGGTCTCTTGGCAAATGGCATGAAAGGACATGATGAAAAATTTGAGGAGTCTTTACTGAGTTTTGGTAATGATATTATATACTTTAAAAAGTTTGCCTGAGAGTAGAAGTGATTCTGTAAAGGAGCTTCTTGCCTTAGATATGGAACAGCTTGACAGGGAGAAATGGTGCTTTGAAGAATACCGCTTCAGGACAAAACACTATCATATGAGAGAGAGAGAGAGCCCATCAGACAGCTCTATTATGTCTCTTGCGAGGCTGAGGCACTCTGTGGAGGCGCTTGAGCAGCAGCATCTTGAGGCATTATGTTTCCTGGGTTTTGGGGGTAGAGCCCTGGGAACACTGCGTGCTCCCCAGTGCAGCTCTAGTGGTGCATCGGGGGATTCTCCTCACCCCAGCAAGCTGTCCTCTCCCCTTCATGCTCTTCTGGCTATCTGTAGGTGGTGTACTGAGGCAGGATGGGTTTTCTGCACCTCCCCCCCCCACACACACACACACATGCATGCAGGCAAGGGAGGTATAATTTAGCTCAATCTGTGGGGGGGAAATGGCCCTGGGAAGCCATTCTCATGGAGCCTAGCTGTCCCCACTTTCAGTGGAAAGCACACGTGCGACACTCAGTGCTCAGTACCTTGCACCAGAAGTCTCACAAGTTATACATAATCACACACACACACACACACACACACACGTTTGTGAAGAATATTGACCGTGCAGCCAGCACAGGCTAAAGTTTGGCATAGTCTACTCTGCCCCTCTAGGATCAGGAAAAAAAGGGCACAGAATGTCTCAAGGGAGTAATGGGCAAAGAAAATAACAAACAAACCCGGTAATCTGTTTAGCCAGAGACAGACCTCTGTGCATGGAAAGTGGCACAACGACATGAATATATCATAGCAAACACCAGTCCCAGGCTACCGCCCTCAAGGAGGAATGTAATAAGCCTGTAAACAGCCTGAAGCAGAATAAGCAGGACAGGGGGGATACCTAAAGACACATTAGAACTCGAACCCAACCCAGTGTGATATGGATGCTGGAAATAAATGATCTGCTGGCAATGGGTATGAGCCCAAGCAGGAATTTATCTGTATGAATGAGAACCATCCACACTTACTCACAATCCACATAAAGTGGAGACACATGGCAGTGTGTGCCCAAGTGCACGTGCTGAATGAATACAGGCCTTGATCAAAAGGCGCGGTAAAGATGTCAACGCCCACTGGATACAGAACGTCTCTTGATTTCCAAAGCTGTGGCCAAGTGGCCAAAATGCTCTAGTGCCTGGTATGATTTATCTCTGCAATAGGAGAGGGACAGGAGGTACTTCCGCACTTTTAAACTTGTAAAGCATTTTTGAAAGACTGCTTGTAGAAAAGATGCTATATAAAATTATATAGTGTCACACAGAATGAAGAGTTTGCCGCAGCAAATGTGATCATCGGTTCACCTAGTTCAACATAAGCAATAGCCTTAGCCCCATTGTTCTGCCCTTCTGGCAGAACACTGTGGCACTCATCTGACAGGACTCCTTTGCAAGAAAGTCTTTGCCATGTTCACAGTCTGAAACTGTGATGCCCATCGTGGACTCCATCTTTAAATAGTTAGCTCTTTCCCATTGCGTAATATGTTCTTAGACCAACCCAGACGGTCAGAGAAGACACATAGCATGAGTTTTCTCAAGGGAAAGTTACTTTTGTTGTTCTATTAATCTAAAAATATGTTATTCAGACCGAAAGGATCTGTTTGTTCTTTGCGCATGGTAAAACAACATGTTCTATATCCATCAACAAGTAAAAGGAATCTGCTTTAGACTTTAGATGTTTCTTAAAGATTGCCAATGTTCCTTTAATACCACTGCAACTTTAATTCACCACTGATCTTCAGAGCATCTACAAGAGCATTCCAATAAAGCTGGATTTAGCTCGCCCCCAAGCAAAGTATAACCTTTCTCCCAATACATTATCAGCAATGCGTACACCTCAGGAGCTTGCAATGTATTTTTGAAATCCAGTAACACACTAGAGCTGCTACATAGATTAGTTAGCAAAAGGAACCAAAGCAGATTGAATTTGTCAAATGATTTGTTCTCTACACAGAATTTGACATGTCAGGATCCTGTTGTTTTGCTGCCAGGTCATGTTCTTACAATATGTTTATCCTGAACATGTAATTAAAATATAATTAGCCCTAGTTTTGCTTTTCCTCCAGTATCTTTATTCATATGCTATAAAAATACATGGAAGATGGGGTTTTTTCACCCCAAGGCCACCCATTTTATAACCAAATCACAATAGGAGTCATTGCATGAACTCATGTGCTGGGTGTTAATCAACGGAAATCAATAGTGCTTCAGATGGTATAAAATTTGACACGGTAATAAACAGAAATGAACCATATCCCTCGATGCAAACATCCCCAAACATTGGGAAAATGTCTGGATCTGGATGCCTCCAGATTTGAACCTTGTGGCAGCCTATATAATAGACTGAACCGAGATCCCTTAACTGAAAATCCTCAAACTTTGGGAACTTTCATATCCTATCCAAACTTCTTGTCGTTCACCCATCTCTAATAAAAATGCACTATAAGCTTCACTGTTAATTAGCTCAGTCTAACTAATCTTTAATGCCTTATCTGAATGACATTATGTTTGCATCCCAGTCATACCAGCATTCCACTGAAGATTGGTCTTTAGGATTTAAAATATTGAACATGACAGCACAGCACCATCATCCCTGATTTGATTGCTATCTTTTTGTCTAGAGTGCTGCAGGCTCATTCATGCCTTTGATGCATTGTAATTAACAAAGTGGTTGTCTTGGTGAAAAAGATAATCACTGGTCTATTTTTCTGTATCTTTTGAATAACAGTTATTCTGCTCTATTTTTCCATTGATTTATTTTTTCCCTAACATAAAGAAAGAGAGATCCCCCTGCCCCCCACCCCCAGCAAGGTAAACACAGTCACAACACTTATCATAGAGAATTATTTCCTACATTTTGCTTACCTGAAAACAATGAGCAAATGTATTGAGTTACACCTGTACAAAACCACTGCTATCAATTGAGGCACATGTATGAAATGTGGCCCAGAGTCCCTGTTAAAAATCCAGTCTCCGCATTGCTGCATTCCCGTAAGTTTAAGACAAATCCAGCTCTTGGCTGAATTATTGTAATTTCAAAATGACACTTCTGAAGTTAATGGGATTACTGAGTTTACATCAATTTGATGGACAGCAGACTGGACCACCAGTGCCCAATTTCTCTCTCACTTACACCAGTATAAGCTAGGAATAACTCCACAAACATCTATGACACTTCACTAGTGTAAAAACCTGTCAATGTGAGTGGGGAAGAAGCAGACCCTTCAAATTTAAAATGCACTCTGGATCTTACATTCCCATGTGAGCAGAGGTGTATCTCTCTCTGCAAAGTGAATTCAAAACCACAACAGATTTAAGGCCCCCTATTTAAACAGTAAGAAATTAAAATTGAAGCCACGTCCACAAACTAAATAATACATAACATTATTAATTATTATTATTATTATTAATATTAATATCAGTGTTGTAGTAGCACCTAGAGCAGAGGTGATGCATGAGGTGGGGGACACACAGGGTCACATGCCCCCTCAGATTCTGCTTTCTGCATTCCTTTCCCACTGCACCCAGAGACAGCAGGGCACTGGGTGGGCTAAGTCCTGCTTGTTTCTTAACAACTCAGCGCCTTTCCCTCTCCATCGGGGCAAGAAGCAACTGATTTAATGGAACCACAATCTGCACTGAGCTCCCCTCCTCTTCCCCTCACTCCCTGGGTTGGGCCGTCTTCCACCACTGCTCCCAGGCTCACATCCCGCAGGCAAAACAGTGGCCGACCCGCAGCATTGTCTGCCTCTCCCAGCCAGCCCGCTGGCCAGGCACCTCACAGGACAGGGCTTCTCACCTGTGAACAGCTCTGCTCCAGCTGCCAGCAAAAGTCTAGCCAAAGTCACCAGGCAAGTTTCAACTTTCCCCATGTCTCTTCCCCTCCTAGAGGCAAACACCAGCCTTTAAATTGTGCCCCTCCCCTACCAAGAGTTACTCGTCGTCTCTGGCCTAGAGGTTCCAATCAGGGGTCAAGGTCCCCACTGTGCTAGCAAGCATTATCCATGCGGTCTTACCATATGATCTGAGAACAGGTGGATATATGAAACAAATAGGGGGAAAGGTGGGGAAAAGACAAAGCAAGAGAGAAGCAATCTCGTTTCGTACAGTAGGCAGGAGTCACAGCGCACCAGCTATTTAGCTATTGCTGAGTGTTTCGTAGGCCTCATGGCAGGGGATGGTTTTCAAGGAGGATAATGTGATGCCTTTATGGATTTTTGCAGGGAGTGCCTCCCATGTATGATGGGCAGCTTGGGAGAAAGGTGAAGGCCTGGAGGGTAAATTGGATTAACTGGCAATGAAGGCTGGCATGCTTGGCACAGCAGTGGCAAGAGCTGATGGCTCAGTAACTAAAGAATTAAATCAAGTAAAGTTTATATTAAAAAACTTTAAAGTGGCAGCATAGGAGCTCGCTCATGCACAGCTGCCACCATGTGCTCATCCTCCAATTCTTCTCCGCTGTGGTAACTGCTGTATGACACCTTATGGAATCACAACTTTAGAAAGTAGTCCTTCCCACTGTACTCACAGGGCATCCTGACTCTAGATGGAGAGGCCCCCAGGTGTTGTCCTGACACCAAGAGGAGGAAAATGGACGCTCCCTCCTGCCCTCTTCAAGGATCTCCAACCTAGCTCAAGCCCTGCTAGCATGAATTCGTCTACCCACACTGGAGAGCTTGCTCCTAGCTGCAGTGTAAACATTCCCTCATATATCTTGGCTTATTCCCAGCATCCCTTGTAGAAACACCTTCTAACCTCCAAGCTTCCCCCAGGGCTAAAAAATCTCATTGCTACCGGAAATAGGGTCATGCTGGACCAGAGTCTGCCTACAAGTACAGTACCCCTTTTCATACTCCAGGAAGAATTGGCACTGCTGGGTGATCATATGAGGTTATGCACTAAGAACAAAATTCACCCATATTAACAGGGGCCGAGAAAGCCCACAATACAGAGCTAGTATCACAATTCTGCTGTGCAGTGCATGAGTGGCTGCAGTGAGGGTATACAGTGTGTCTTTGCACATCCCCATTTGCTTGCTGCAAAGCTTCACAGTGGCCAGCTCAGAGGGGGTGGTTAAGGGCAGGCTGGACAAGGCCATGTTCATGGACAGTGAGCCATTGGTCACACAGAGCTGATAGCCATAACCCGCAAATTAGGGGATATACAGGTGTAACAATCCTTATTTCAGCCCAGGGGCTGGAGCGGTCGCTGTGGAGAGTCTGCCCCACAGTCTATGAGAGCTGTAGGTGAATTCTGTCCCCACAGCCCCAGAATAGACTTCCCCCACCGAAAAGCCATTTCTTCATGCTCTGTGTGGTGCCTGTATCTGTGTAGGGGAGGGAGGAAATTTCACACTAAGGTGCCAGTCAGTTTGAATGGGACACCAGAGAACCAATTAGCTGGTGTTTTTCCTCTTCCACAGTGTGTGTCCATTTCAAAAGGGTTAATATTGCTCATGCTGAAATAAAAACATTTGCCATGCTCTGTCTAATCAACCTCAGAGAAAGTGCCTTCAGCACCCATCTCTTTTTCCAGCTGCAATGAAATTGTTTCGAGACCTTATTTTCAGATGAATCCCCGCCTATTTTTTAAATGACAACAGCACTCTTCAAGGGAAACCATTAAAGGCAGCCTGAAATAAAAGCTTTCACACAGATAAATACATTAACTAATTAATTTGAAGTATTAAGCTCTAAAATGATTTGGGATAAAACTTGATCCTCACAGAGACCCCATAAAAAGCTTTCCTTGCCTCTGGACCTTATCACATCTCTCGGGGGGGTGCACACACCCCTGAGCTATCTTAGCATGAGCTGGCGTGGAAGGGGCAGGACAGGGGAGAATTTATGGTTAACACTATTGTTGGCTGAAATTTTTTTGAAGGAACAGTTTTCTGTCCAAAATCTAAATGTTTTGAGGGAATTCATCAATTTTGATGAAATTTTCAATGAAAAAGGTTCCGAACGGTTCAAAATCAACCTGGATTATTTTATTTTGTCCCGACGTTAGCATTTAGTTTTGTTTCAACTCTTTCATTTCGTTCCAACTTTCTCATTTCATTTTTTACTTTCTTTTTTCATTTCAACTCAATGGGAAAAAATTTCCATTTCAGGGTGATGATTCTTGTCACATGTTGCTCTGGGTGTTCTTTCATTGGATGAGGGAACGCCATTTCAGGCTGGTTCCGTTTAGCCACATGAAGTCACAGTGTGAGTGGCAGCTCTGTGTTCCTGGTCACACTCCCTCGATTAGGATTTGAAACTGGATTCCCAGCAACAGGTACTGTGTCACTCTCTTTTACCCCACAGCTGATGGCTACTGCTTTGAAGCAAGACATATTCATTGATCCCACCTCACATAGCCTGCCCCCGTGTTTTGAATGATGAAAAGAGGGAGTTGAAGGGAATTCAGGTCGGACTCCCAAACAAATAAAATTATTTTTTCTAGTGCTGATCCCAATGCAAGCAGTGTTGCCCCATCTCTCAGACTCCCCATCTGACAGCTGTGTTAGAAGAACCTGCACACCTCAGTGTGAGATTGCTTGGAAGCACAATTCTTCTAAGTAGCAACTTATGGTGGGGAAGAAGACCAACTCTTGAATCTTGGGCTTGCTCAGTGGAGAAGCTGTTGTAGACGCTCTGCACCATGAACCCCAGGAAACAAAGGGAGGAGAACCAGATTTCCTTGAGGAGGGGGAGCCAGCAGAATGCACCTGGCCTGAGGCACACAGCTCCCCCCGAGAAGAGTATTCCTCTGAGGCACCATCAATCACTCAGGGTGCAGGAGGTGGTGATAGCAATGATAATGAGCAGGAGGAGGTTAGCTCAACTCAATTTAGTCCAGCACTACATGAGGCGGCTTCACTTCTAGAGGCGACCCCGGCAGGCTAATGTCCAGAGACCATCATCTTCCTCTAAAACTTTGCTCCACTAGTTCAGCTCTGGAGAGGATGCAGTTGTTACACACAGCTACTAGGTGAGGGGGAGGATCACTGCCTCCATCTCTGCTGGACAAGGTTTGGGTGGGAACACTTAGGGGGAAGCTCCCACTGTATACAGGGGAGCTCCTTTCAGAGTGGTGCCAGATAATCGTATTTGGTTGTCAGATCTTGGCTCGCTGCATGGAGTGGTGGTGGGGGGTGTCCCTCAGGCTCTCTCTCCCTACCGCTTATGTCCCATAATAGGGATGGGGAGGATTTATTTATTTGTTGTTTATTTAATTTTATGTATGTCAATCAGTCCTACCTAACCAACCCGCCTCTCATCCTTCCCCTGACTAACCGATGCATTAGAAATTGAAGCAAAATGGCCACTATTTGGCTTCCTGTTCTGAGTCAAATATGGTGGAAACATTTAGTTTTGACGTTACTGAAATGAAATAGCTTGATGTTTCCGAAGTGAAATATTTTGGAATATTTCATTTTGAGAAAAACTTTGAGCTTGCGGCTTTGTGTCCCAAAGGGAGACCAAACAACATTTTAAAATCTCAAAACTTCTTGCAGGACAGAAATTCCATTTTCTGGCCAGCTCTAGTTATCACAGACCCAAACTCATGAAGGGGCAGCATCCATTATTCCAGCTCAACCCATAGCCCCAAAGCCTGAGCACAGTAGGCAGATGAATTGTCCTCTTCCTCTACCGCCCTACCACCACTTAGTTCCCCAGACGAAGCTGCTTGACAGATGGTTGTGCAGAGAATTTGGGGGTGCACTTAAAAAATCAGCTAAATCCATTTCGGATGGACAGCATTTTAAAATAACGTTCACTGCAGAATCTTTGCATCTCCTGCACAAGTGGACGGACATACACATTTTTATAAATCAGCCACCAAGTAGATTCATGGGCTTTGTCTTTGGTAGGGATAAAATACCCTGCTCCATCCCTATAGCTGCTTCTCATGATTACTTATATTACAGTGGTACCCAAAGGCCCAGTCAGGAATAGGCCCCCTTTTGATAGGTGCTGAACAAACACATGAGAAGACACAGGGCTTTATGTTTTATCATTTCTTAATAATGACTTTGGGGCACAACTTCTAAAAACTGCTGGGCTCAAACCTTGAGGGGTGGAGGGGCAAAAGCAGCTCATGTGTGAATCCCAACATGGGCTGCCTAACTGGGAATCCGAGGAAGAGCTGGAGGCACCGTTATCAACTGTTGAGAGGGTGTCCATGGTTGGCAGGTGGGTCAGGGAGGCTTGAGCTTCCAGACCAGCCCCTTTCCTAAGAGGGGAGCTCAGGCTTATTAGGATGTAGATGAGGAGTTGGCACAGAGCTACAGCCTCCTGAAAGCAACTATCTTTGGATGGGATTTTAAGAGGAAGAAACCACTCAGTTTGAGGAGGAGACAGCGGCATCTGCAAGGTACCCCACAATAACATGTTACAAGGAGGTAACAGGCGTTGTGAACGAATATTTTTTCCAGTGTTGTAATTACAAATAAATATCAATACTCAAGAATAAAAAGGATTTGTGGACTGGATAATGATGATCTGTATGACAGAGCAAGCCCTAGTAAAAAGGATTAATATTTTTTCCTCTGCTCCATGACATACCAAGATTTAATACTTGGAGCTATTATTTTTTCTATTTTAAAGGAAATCCTAGTTAGGAGTTCTTGGTCAGACCTGACCTTCTGCAAACCACTGATCCTCTGCACCAGTTCTGTGTGTGTGATGACATGTGGGACTAATGCATGGGAGGAAGTAATATATGAGGTGGACAGATCTATAGAGTGTTAGGGCCAACCTCTGAGATTAGGAACCTGTTTTCTCTCTCTCTCTCTTTTGTGTTCTCCAGCTGTAGCAGTTCAAAATAAAGATGCCCAGGAGAAAGGAATTTTCAGCTAAAGCAATCCCAGGATTTCTACTTCAGTAAGGCTTGTGGCTAAGCTAGATAGTCAGAAAGACCATAAAACCCCATTAGTTAAACAGGAAAATGTGGGATTTGATTCAGTGATTAGCATAACTCCAACAATCCCAAAGAGCTGCACAGTAGCAGTTCATGGTAACGGTAGCAAGCCAGTTGATGGTCCAAGTATCACAGCAGCAATAATATGAACAACTCCAGAGACTAGCTACTGGGACAGCTTTAGGTGGGTCCCATGGGTGCAAACTGCACCCACAGAAATCAGGCTGGATCAGCTCAAACTTGAGCGGTGGTGTTTCAGTGGAGTCAGTCTTCTAGCAAGACACTTGACACAACTGATCCCAGCACAGACTGCCTGATTTATGGAACTTCTTAATTGGTGGAGAAGCGGAGTTAGCTACCATTATGACACTCTGTGCCCCCAAAGAAACATCCTGGCACTCCCATATTCATATGTTTTGTTCAAAGTATGTCTTCTGAGGTATCATGCTAAAAGTCTTGATCTGTTGAACATTAATATCCTGTTAGATTGTATGTGCTATCATTGTATGTGAAGTTATGAAGTTTTGTGTGTTACTGAAATATGTTATGAAGTTGGAAACACCCACAAATGGCCTTTCAGGTACAACAATGAAGAAGTTAGACAGTGCTAATGGCCCCATTAAAGGGAATCCACATGCCCAATGACTATCTCAGGGACTGTTTGCAGTGCAGGCTTCCCAGAGGGAGCACGTAGGCAATGGAGGATGCTTGACCTAGGGGGTGGACCCCTATATCATAAGCAAAGATCTTTCCAGCAAGCTGGAAGAAACAGTAAAAGAAGGGAAGTGACATCATCACTTGGCCTCACTCCCCTTGCAATTCAACACCTGGAAACTCCTTAGGAACAAAGACTGAACTGGAGAAGGGGTTTCCAGGGGGGAAAGAAGGTGGCCCTGCCTGTGTATGGAAGATTGGAGGACTGTTTGTACCATCAGAGTGAAACACTGCTTAATTCATATCCAGTCTAGTTTATAGAACTTAGATTATGTTATTTGTTTTATTTCTTAGGTAAACTGCTTTGATCTGTATGCTCACTACTTATAATCACTTAAAATGTGTCTTTCTGTAGTAAATAAATCTGTTTTATATTTTTCACCAAAAACAGTGAAGTGCATGGGAAAGCTACTCAGTGAATAAACACTGGTGCATGTCCTCTCCACATTGAGGGAAGGGCCAACTAGGTATTAATTTTATACTGGTCAGGCTTTTAATCCTGGCAGGATGGTACAGTCCAGGGGTGCAAGCCTAGGGCGCTTTGGGGAATTGGCTGGAGTCTCTCTATTCTTAGTTCATGAATGGCTGAGGAGAAGCATTCATATAACTGCAACTGGGTGTGTCCCTGCCTGTGTAAATGTTTGTGTGAATGCAGGACCGGGAGCACTCTGCAGCTTGTCACAGCATAAGAGGGGGCCCAGATTGGTATACCAGGCGGCTCAGCGGCACCCCAGTTCCAGGTTGCACCCTGCTCACTCCTGCCTCACCTGCTCTTGTGCCTGCTTCAGCTCCTGCCCTTCTCCATCCTTGACACCCCTGGCTCTGCTCCTCAACCACATCTCTAGCTCACTCATTGGCTTGGGCATTCGGCTTCTGATCCCTGGCTCTGCTCTTGATTATGCCCCTGGGTGTCCTGTGGTCCTGATCCTTGCCTCAGCTCATTTGGCTTGAGGGGGTGACTCCTAGGCTCAAGGAGAAGAGCGAATTGTCCGTTCTCCTTTAGGAGCCAGGCAATCATATGGCGTATTTCTAATGTTATAGCTTCAAAGACAAATATAAAAAGGGGAAATTCAATAGCACTAGTCATATTCTGTTGGAAAATGCTATTTCAAAATCTTAATGTTTTGCATGAAGGTGTTGATTTTGATGACATTTTCAATGGAAATATTTTTGAAACAGTTTGAATTAAAATGGAGTATTTTGTTTTGCCTTTCTCACTTTGATTTTGCTTAATTTGTTTAACTTGTAATTAATTTTAGTGTAGCTTTATTATATTATCTTTATGGCTCTGTTTAATATTCAAATTTATTATAGTATAATATTTAGACATTAAATGTTTCAGTAAGATTGTTTGAATGTTTCTGAAATGAAATAGTTTGGAATTTCTGGTCCGTGGTAAATGTCAATGTTTTGGATTGATCAGGGATGAAAGGAAATTTCAAAGTGTTGAAATTTTGTCCCTCAGAACCGAAATTCCATTTTCTCCCCAGCTCTAAAACAGAAGGATTCAGAGGAAGAGAAGAATCTGGGCAAGAAAGCAGCCACCAGCAGAAATGATAAATTCTTTTATTTTCTGGTGCAACCAATTGATCTTCTACACATCTCCTACATACATGGTGATACTCAGTCTCATTCCAGAGCTGCAGACCCAATGCAAATGAGGAATCAAGTACTGAACACAGTGAGATTGGCAGAAGCTGGGTGTCATGAGGGAAAATATACTGCTCTGTAATTTATCACTTTTTTCTTGAATCCGGTGCTGGCGTAACAAATTTACCTTTCACATTTCCATACTTTGAGCATTTAATAACCCAAAAAGGAAAGAAGCATAAATAAAATGGAGTGGGTAGAGGCCAGGATGTGCTCTGAGAAAAAGCCTAAAACTTTAAAAATGAAAAATGCCATGGAGTACACTGAACGTGTTGAAATACATTGTGTGTATAATTGATACACCAAGACTCCACTTCAGGGGAAGAAAGTCTGGTGGAGCCTCTTCAAGTTCTCTGTGTCTGTTTTATCTGGGAGTTAAGTTATATAATTAGTGCCCACTTCAAAAACTAAACCTTCTGAATAATTTATATGACATGGCAACATGAGTCAAGGTTAGGGGAGCCTGCAGCTAATCTCTGCATATCAGAAAAAGACAGAGGAATCTATTAAATAAAAAGATGCCACTTTGGAAAAAAACTCCTGAGGAAGAATAAAATACAGAGCTGGAAAAGGATGAAACTACAACAACTGGCATCACTCACAAAGCGCTGTTCTCTCAAGGATTCGACATTACAGTCACTGGGAAAAACTAACAAGTACAATTATTTTCAACTGGTCACACATAATTTTTAATTGGTTGACATGGCTAAATCCTTGACAGAATAAAGATTGCCTTTGGCTTCAATTCATTATCTGTCATTCTGACTGAACAGCCTTAACAATGAAGTTATGTATTGCTGACACCGTAGCAACAGGCTAAAATCTTCGCTCCCAGGATAAGCCCAAACTTTTTTCAAAGTTAAAGCTGAACTGAAAGTGAGGTGCATTCAGCTAGGCACATGTGGTGCTTATCCTACCAACATGCAGGCTGATAAGCTACATTTTCAGACAGAGTAGTCTGAGCACAGGTCTGGGAGCCAGGAAATCAAATTATCTTCTCTGCTTCCACACTGACTCACTCTGGCCTCAAACAAATCATTCAGAACCTGATCTTCACTTCAGCTGAAACCAACTGTTAACTTCAGTGATGCAGAATCCAGCCGTTAACCACTCCACATTAATTGTCCTCATCTGCAAGATGGAGATAAAACTATGACCTTACAAGGATGTTGAGAGGATTCACTAGTCAATGCTATATGCTACGTGTTACGAAGTGATGATACCGATGCCATTATTAAACATTACCAGTCTTTTCTCTTTATCTTACTGCATCATTGTATTGTAAGAAAATCATTTTATCACAAAGTGGGGATGTAGTGCCGTGTAGCAGAGGTAGCAAAATGGTGATGGAAAAATCAGTGAGTTTTGTCACCTTAAGCATATGGCATGGGTTCAGTGTTGTGCTGTATTTTGCTGTGCATCTAACCCTATTACAACATAGACACACACTGCAGTCAGATAGCCTTAAAAAGAAAGGTGAACTGATTTAGTCCCCTTGGAGGAATACAACTGGTCAGAAGAATGCAGCACTTCCAGACCTGACCACAAGTGATCCACACATTTATGACATCCAGATATGGATACTGAAGCTCCTTAGTTTAGGAATGAAGTCACACACATACAACTGTATCATGTTTTAACTGGTGGAAAGCCAGAGCAGCACATCTGGTTAGCAATGCAGGTCACTGCGAGCAGAGCAACTTGGTACTCTGCCCTCTGTGCTGGCTCCCCATGGAATACACAGTCCCGTTTGAAGTCGATGTCTTGATATTCAAAGCCTTGCATTGCATTGGGCCTGAGATCACCTCTCCCTCTTCAAAATATGACTTTTCATGACAGCTGTGTTCCAACAGAACCTTGAAATTGTTGACCAATAATAGGAGACTTGTGCATGCTGGAGACAGAACTGGGCCAGGACGATGGAATCTTGCAAGACTTAAGTCTCACCACATGCAGAACTAAGTGAAAAACTAATTTCTTTGATTTGGCTTCCCCACAATAATCTCTTCTAATAGACACATAACACACCCACTTTAAAAGAATAATCCTAATCAAGCTATATCTCCTACAGGCTAAGAAGGAAAAAGAGTGAATAAGAGATTGTCATTATTATTTCTACTTTTAAAATCTTTCAAGACACTCAGATATTACATTGGTGGAACTATATAAGTACTCCTAGATTGACAGTTCTCGAGGAGACAGGCTGTTTTTCCATTATTTGTCTGTACAGTGCCTAGTACAATGGGACCCTGATTGGGGTCATTAGGATGTAGTGTAATAGCAAATAATAATAGATAGATTCAGATTTAAAGATCATTCACTATGACATTTTAAAAAGGAAGAGAAAAGGAGATATTAGAGATGAGCCTGAGCCCCAGAATTTGGATTGGATTTTGACTGTCTAGTGTTTCAGGGATGTTTCAGGTATCATAAAGATAAAAGTTAGTTGTGAGGAGCCAGCTCATGCAGATCTGGATTGAAATTTGGACCTTCTCCAGTAACATCTGGCCAGGGGGATTTCTTGGGGCTTTTTTTCCCCAGGGCAGGCAATTATTTTATCAGCTGAAGAGTGCTGGAAAAAAGTTGACGGCTGTCAAAACCTAGTCATTAGAAAGCCTATTACAGAGTTTATCATTGATGCTAATCCAAAATTACTTTCCTTCTCTATCAGAGAACAAGAGATTCATCGCATGACAGTTTGGGAGACAAAGAAAACATTAACCATGTCAGGATTCCTAAGGCACTGACAGAACAACTTTGGTCAAGTTTTTAGTAAACATTCTGAAGTCTGAGTTGGTCATAACAGCTGCATATTTAGAAGGGAAACCAAATCATAAGACACATTCTTTACCAAAACTTCTCTTCAGCTTCATTTTCATGCTCTGTTGAAACAAGGACATGCAACCAACTGCATGCTGTCCTCATTGATTTTAATTATGTTTTAGCAATAGGAAACAGATAGCAATAGTGTCAGGAGCATGTACCACAGAGGTATACTTGATTGCTGTTGAAGTTCAGATGTACCAGAGTGACTGTGTTCAATGTTAGGCAGGGGTGGTAGTCTCAGGCGCTAAAATTAAAAAGTCCAAGGGAAAATAATAGACCTGGCCGTTAAAGACTTTAGCCTGTCAATTTGGAGGAGGAAATCCAGGCTTCCCTCAGTTCTCTAAGCCAGGGCAGCAAGTCTTCTGCCACAACCCTGGTGGGCTTTCAGTTCTTTCCACAACAAAAGAAATAAAGCAATTGCTTCTCCAGGCCTTTTTGGCAGAGTTCAGAGTTTTAGGCAGATGAGCAGCATTGATGCTGCAGGCTCTATGCTGGATATGCTTCTCTTTCTGTACCTCTTTACACAACAAGTAGATGAGCAAAGATTTGTTCTCCTTCTCTGCTGAGAATCCACTCTGTTTCCTATTTCTCCTGGACCCAGGTGAAAGCATCCGCCCCCTAACAGTCAGAGAATCAAGGTGTGGTGGGCCAGGACCACAGCGTGGCTTTCCCAGCTGGGAATTGATCCCTTTGTCTCTTATTCCTTGTGTGGTATGTATACTGTAACGCAGGCTGTTAGCAGGAAGAAGCTGACTGACAGTCATTTAGCCATATCCTACTCTCGATCTTTGTGTAAACCATCATTGATGTAATGGGAGTGCCATGCATGGCACGTTTCTGTAAGAGTGGCAATGGTATTGGGATTACGATGACTGTCAAGTGGCATGGTAAAGGAAGAGTTGCTTTCTCCTCTGCCAGTGAGCAAAGAACTTGATTAGAATAAGGAAAGTAGTATTATCCCCAAAGCTCCATTTCTCTTTGCTTCACGGAAGTACGTATCCCTAGTAACTTCCCCAACTTCCCCTCCCAACTGGCTTCCTGTCATAGATATAAACAATACTCCCATTTCAGAGACCCACACAGCCTTTTCTCCTCATGCCTTATGGATCTCCGTGCATGAGTGTGTCTCATTTCCAATGTTTGCCAGCTCCTTAGATCTAGGTGTTGCAGATCTACCTGTGGCTTCTAGATTTGTACTTCCCGCTTCACATCGCTACTGTGATTAAATCATTGTATATCTGAGGTACATTTTTGAATATGGTCTTAGCTGAAGGTCTCTTGTACTGGCTGGTTCACACTGGCTAATTCCTTACTTGATCTTCTAGTGAAGGTTCATATGTATTCTGCCTCTGGTGCAAGGTCAGATTCTTCTGGCCAGATGTGTCTATTGGAGCCATGCCCCAGATGCCTTTGTGCCGTTCCACCCAAAGGCATAAACTGTTGAGTGGGCCAAACCATCCCTTCATTCCTCATGGGGCTGTGAGATGGAACCCTTCTTGTGCATGCTGTGTGATTTAAATCCCTTTTGTATACAGTTAGTAGTAGTGTAGTGTAAACAGTATCATTGTAGCTCATGTAGTGTTAGGATTAGTTATTACTACCCATCCACTATTCAAAACATTTTCCCCCCTTCAGAGTTAGGGTCTTCCCTGGTACTAGGTTTTAGCCCCTATGTCTGAAGTGAAGTCCCCAGGCTTCAAAACTTGCTCCTCTTCTGGCTATCCAGCTGATAGATGGGCACTCAAGGTAGGCACTCCCCAATGGGTGTTCAATGTATCATTCTCTCTCCAAAGGAGCTCAGAAGGCTAGAGAAACCCAACTTAAGCTTTTTCTCCTGGAGTAGTCAATGAGGGCATCCTCAGCTCCAGAGGAAAAAACCTGTAAACAGACCCAAGCAGACTTCAACTCAGAGTGCTCTTATGAGCAGCGGCTTAGCCCTGAGCTCTTGGCCTCATTCATCCAAGAAGGTGTCATCATCTGAGAGCAACTAAGTCCTCCTCCATACAGTCCTCTGAAAGGGGTAGGAAGGAGCAGTGAGCACAGACTGAGGTCATCCTCTGAGTGCTCAAGTAGAGACAGGCATACATAGATGGTCTCAAACTGCTCAATTAAAGGCTTGTTCATGACACAAATCAGGGTTCCCCTGGCACCCTCACAGAGACAGGTCACCTACCACTGTTAGCCTTGAATAGAGATCAGTCCTTCACCCAGAACCAACTGTTCAGTACCATCACTGGTACACAAGGTGCTGATGACCTCACTACCCATAAGCCTGGTACCGGCTACTACAAAATGGTTGCTCTTGACATTGACCTTCTCAGCACTGTTTTTTGGCAGTGAGTGATTTAGAGATGACTGTGCAGAGATGACTGTGCAGCCTCAGTCACCAGTACTATCCACTGTAGGAGTGCCGTGCACAGTACTACCTCGATACAAGAGGCTTTTAGCTGCATTATCCTGTGTAAGAAAATCAGCAACGCCAAGGAGAGCAATCAGCCACGCAGCTGTAAGCATGCAAAGAGCGAGAAAACATCCTTTCACCTGTCCCAATTAGCATAACAAAAGTGGTCACAGTATCATGATGCTTAAACATGCACAAAAATGTAGTTAGTTGGAGATTTAAGGCTTTTTATAAATATTAAATAGTGATAGTTTAAGGTAAGGTTAACTAGAAATTCAAAGTGGTGGCGGCGGCAATGATTTTACCTTAGAAAATCAAAATGGAGGACTTAGGCTGAACTGAATGCCTACAGGTAACTGGGGTGAAGTAAAGTTCAGCAGGGTGAGATTAAATTCACTCCAGTACCTGAAGGGAAGGGTCAGTCAAGTGAGAAGGAGGTTCTCAGTGAGGTCCGGCTCTAATTAGCCAAACAGGTATCACCTCACCAGGAGGGGACTATGCTAATTGTTAGTGTTAGGGGGCTTATTCCTTCACCCACTTACTTCCCGGGTCCTTCTCACATGAACAGAGAGCAACAATACCCAAAGTCCAAAGGTGCAAACAATTCGATGTTTAGTGGGGTGAACTTCCAGCAAGCATGATTCCAGTTTCCTTCCTTAGTGTCCCCCTTCCCAGCTCTGACACCACAGAGCCTTACCTCTGTCCCAGTTCCTATTCCTGCCCTTGGCTAAACATGATTCCAATTTCCCTACCCCCATTCCCTGTTCCCTTTCCCCCACCCACTTCCTGATTGACTGCAGACTATATAGTAAAACTTAAGTTCTGCTTCGCTATACCTTACTCAATCATTTTACTGAAATTTAACTAACCAATCCTAACATATTGTAACATGATTATTTAACCAATTCTATCCCACCAACTTAATTAGTTTACACCCAGCAAAATTAATTATACAGCAGACAGAAACAGTCACAGAACCAGACAGAGACCATGCAAACAAACAATAGCAAAGTGGGAAATATAATGACAAAACGATACAGAAGTGAGGATTTCACATCCCAGCTATTGATAAGTGAGTTCTTGCCAGATATGATGCTATCAAACTAAGCTTCCTTTTACATCTTCTAGGCACTTCCCTTTCTCTGGAGGTGATAGGCATTATCAGGACAGGATTGTATTCCTAACAGCCCAATAGCACCTTATCTCAATGTGACTAGGTTGGAATGTGAGGATGTGACCATTTGCTTCTCAGCTTATGGCTGCCTCTGCTGTTTAGCCAAAGGCCTTAGCCTAAAAACAGGGCCTCAGACTGTCACAGTAAGAGAAGGACCTTACACCGGCAGACAGTGATTTTGATTCTCTCTTTTATACCTCTGTAACTAGCTAAGTGATAAGAATACACCTAAATTCTTTGAGTATAGGCCTTTACAGACAGGCCTGAATATCTATATCCTAACAATTAGCATTGAGAGAGCAGCCAATCAGAAAAGGTCAAAATCGTGTATAAGGCAGAGAGCTGACAGGCTTCAGTGTGGGTGTTTAGCAGATGGAGCAAATTGGGTGGAGCAGATCAGAAAGTGGAGATTGGAGAAGCAGGCAGAAGAATCCATTGAAGAGCTGAAATCATTTTGACAGAGCAGAGGGATTTGAAGAAGAGTAGGAAGTATAATCATCTTGAAATATAAAGAATGCATGGGTATGGTTGTAAATAAAGCGGGATGTCTCCATCTGAATGGATTTTACCCCACCCATTCTATGATTGTCTGATCACCACTCATAGAATGCTATTTACTTAGTAATGTTATTTAATGTGTAATATTGTCTTATACATATGTATAAGGGATTTGTATGTTACATTGTAATAGGTTTTGTACTATATTGCAACATTGCATTGAGGCTTTATACATATGTATAAGGGGTCCATGTGTACCATATTGTATGACATAGTATCTGCTATAAGGGTTATGTAGTTCAGTGGTTCTCAACCAGGGGTATGTGTACCACTAGGGGTACTCAGAGGTCTTCCAGGGGGTACATCAACTCATCTACATATATGCCTAGTTTTACAACAGGCTACATAAAAAGCACTAGCAAAGTTAGTACAAACTAAAATTTCATAGATAATGATTTTATACTGCACTGAATACTATACACTGAAATGTAAGTACAATATTTATATTGCAATTGATTTGTTTTATAATTATATGGTAAAATGAGAAAGTAAGCAATTTTTCAGTAATAGTGTTCTGTGACACTTGTATTTTTATATCTGATTTTGTAAGTTTTTAAGTGAGGTAAAACTTGGGGGTACACAAGACAAATCAGACTCTTGAAAGGGGTACAGTGGTCTGGAAAGGTTGAGAGCCACTGGTGTAGTTCATTGCATCACCTTACTGTAGCTTGTGTTATTGCATTATTCTGTTGATTATTGAATATATTGTAATTGATTTATGTGTTTAAGTAACCATTAGTTTGTTTTTGATAAATTACTGCTTGAGTGGCAATCCTTGAGAGGAGGGCTGCATCCGTATCCTCCCAAGGGTAAACAGAGCTAGTCTGTTCTGGGCAGTCCTCTAAGGGTCAGAGACAAATTCCCCTAGGGCAGGCTGCCTCCTGTTACCCATTTGGGTCAAATTGACAATTGGCTTACAGTCATAGGCAGTCCATTATTGGGGTGCCTTGGCTCCAAATTTTGGGATAACAAACTAACCACACTGTGACAGGGCCTAGCATGTCTTCAATACCAATAATAAAGGAGGACTTTAGCTCATCCTCAAACTCCTGTTAGAGTAGCCCTGCCACTAGAGGGGTACTTTTTTGCACCTCTCCCTCAGAGCACAGCAGAGAGTCATCCCCTACCACTCATCTAAGCCCCACTCTTTGACTCCTACTGGTCAGATAGAGAATCTAGGGCCAGACATTATGGACAGAGACCTAAGGGATCTAGGAAGGAGAATCCACCTTAGTACACACCCTGAGGCCCTCAACCCCTTACTCCTACAACATTCAGTCCTGGTCCTATTTGGCACCTTGGGGCATGCAATCTACAAGGAAACCAACTCCTACAGCCCCTGAAAGGCTAGAACTGCCTCTCCTACAAAGTCATCCTCCCGAGGATGCACTTCCTCACACTGCAGCAAGATGAGCAATAAAACGAGGAGCAGCATGTTCAGACAGAGGAGCAGTTATTTCCAGCAGCCATTTCCTTGTCATCCCTAGATGAGGCAGTAGTGCCCACCACTTCTTATCACCTGATGATTAGAAGCCTCTCCAAGAATTCCTGAATCAAATGGTGTATATCCTTGAGATCCCAGTTGAAACTGCAGGAAAAAAAAAAAATATCACAGAAGCTACTTGATCTTTTGCATAGGATAATGCCAGGGAGAATGGTCAGGCCAATGAATGAGCAGCTATTAGAGCTAGCAAAACATGTTTTGCAAACTTCAGCATCTGCAGAGCCCATCTTTAAAATCCATTGTCATGCCCAGGGCTTCATGGTTACAGGGATACCAAAGGAAGTCCAGACAATTGAGACATTTTTAACATCAAGACTGATGAAGTCTGCACTTCTTGAATGATGTGCATGCTACTCTTTCATCCTTGGGGGTTTATACAACAGCATCGAAAAGAAAATAACCTAGACTGCAGGGTTATTCTAGACAGAGTCCCTCAACAAAGATAGGGAAAGAGATTTCACTGGAGGAGACCCTTTGCCTTTTTCTCTATGGCTATTCATCCAGCACCCAGCAAATTTAATACTTTGATCAAGAACTATTTGGAGGTTCTATTTATTTTCAACCTTCAGGATGCATACTTTCACTTATCAATCCACCCAGTGCACAGAGAATACCTGGGATCCCAAGTGGGAAATTCTCACTATCCATACATAGTCCTGCCCTTTGGTCTTTCAACAGTGCCAAGAATATTCACTAAAAGCTTGGCAGTCATGGTGGCTTACCTGAGAAAGCAAGGGATCCAGGTATACCTGTAGCTTGATAATTAGCTAGTTTGAGGGAAACCACCACCACAAGTGAATGACTCCATTCACATGTTCTTACAACTTTTCACTGTCCTGGGTCTCAGAATTGACAGAAAAGTCAATTCTAGTATGACTCATAATAGAGTTCATAGGGGCAGTGCTAGACTCCAACACATCAAGAGTTTATCTGCCACAAGACAGATTCAATACCACAATAGACCTCATCAACCAGCTTCAGGGTTACCCTCAAATGTCCATAAAAGCCTGCTTCAGACTTCAGTCATATGCCCTCCTAGACATATGTCACACAGCATCCCAGACTTCACCTACACTGCCTGCAAGGGTGGCTGAAATCTGTGTATCTACCAAATAGACATCACGTGGGCATAAGCGTAGAAGTTCCCCCAGAAGATCTCTCATCATTAAATAGATGGAAAGACCCACTCTGGGTATGCATAGGAGGACTGTTTTCTCCATCTCTTCCCATCAAGACACTGTTGAAGGATGTTTCTATGCTTGGGTGGGGAGCGCATCTGGATCATCTTCAAACCAAAGGCCTATTGACTTGTGAACTGACTTGTCTTCATGTAAATATACTAGAGCTCAGAGCTGTTTGGCTAGCGTGTATCACATTTCTCTTCATGCTACATGAACTGACAGTCCTGGTCGTGACAGACAATGCAAGGGTAATGTTTTATATCAACTGACAGGAAGGAGCATGATCGTCCCTCCCTTTGCCAAGAAACTCCATCTCTGGAACTGGTGTCACAGCTCAGGGCAACACTCCTATTCCCCTTCTGTGCAAGGGCAGAAGGGCACCCACTCTAGGCTTCAGACTCTTTAGACAATCACCTCTCTTGGGTGGAGAGAGGCTTCTCTCTCGCTCCTGAATGGGGTATTCTAGGCTGCACATGCTGTGATAAGCCAAGCAACAGGCAGATTGCCTAAGCAAGCCTGCTTTGCCTTCTCTTCAGAGACATACCCGGTGTAACTGCCCCAGTGCTTTCTAAACAAGCTTGTTTACTCTTAAGGTAAAAAGCACTGGAAATGTTTAAAAAAAAAAAAAAAGAGAGAGAGAACCTAATTAGCTCAGTTGATTCATTTTCCAGGTTTCTTTCCCAAACCCCACTCCAGCCAGGGGAGAAGCAAAACCCCACACACTTGATGTAACTGGGACTATCAGTTTACCTGAATAGAACAAAGTAATTCCATCATGGCTTTTCATAGTGTTTTGGACATTATGAGGGGTCTGGCAATATCTAACCCCTAGACTGTCTATATGGGGGTCTAATTTTATTAGATCATGTTAAGAGTTAGCTAGATTAGATCCACCCATGCAGTTTAGAACCCACTCTACTAGTGCTTGAACAGCTTCTGTGGCTTCCCTGAGAAGCATACCAGTCTCTGCAATTTGCAAGGTGCCTCCATTGGGGGGGGGGGGAAGGGTCAGTCTAAACTTTATAGAGCATTATTCCCTTGTTGAGGCATCAAGATCTGATGCCTGCTTTGGCAGAGCTGTCCTGCAATCATTATTCAAATAGACTCTGCACTCCCACCTTCTGCCTACAAGGTCACTGGTTGGGAGGTACCACATGCAGAATATATATGGAATACCACTTGAAAAAAGAAAATTTTGTTTTACTCTACAGCAACTGTGGTTCTTCAAGCTGTGTTGTCCTTCTTCCACACTACAGTGATATCCTGTAACACTTGGATTCTGTATTGGTGAAGTAATGGAGGAATTGTTAGGCCCACTCCTCCATTTAGGTTCGTAGCAGGAGTGCATCTAGGGCTCACAAGACTGGTCACCTACATTGACTGGAGACCCACTGTGCCAGGTAATATTACTCTACCTCAGGGCAGAGGGGAAGCAGAGTTGAGACCTTGGACTGATGAGATCAAGACTAAGAGACTATGACTTCAGAGGACCCAGGAAAATATTGTATTGGCCTGGTCTAACCTGATATCAGCTCCCATTGGTTACAAAGCGCACCAGAGGGACAATGTTATCCTTGAAGAGAGTTCACCATGCACTCTACTTTATGACAATGCCTCAGTGGATGATTTCAGAATCTGCAGCAACCTTTCTAGGGATTGCCAAGAAGTTGGTAGGCTATAGCAACCTCTGTCCATCACTGAAGGTTGTTGAAAAAGGGTCTATCCTGACCTATTTAATTAAATGCTAGGGCCCAACAGATTTCACAGATCAAGGTACTGATATTTTGATGTGTTTCTTTATTAGCAGCCATTTTTTCATCTGTGTGGAACTTGTACAAGGATGTGGCAAAGTGAGTCAGTCACTGGAGATTTGAAAAATGGAGAAAAATAAATTCAGAGGAAAAAACCACTACCAGTATTTGGAAACTATGGAAATTAGCATGGACATCGCAAAAGACAACTGACGGCAAGATGTATGACTTGACTGTGGGGATGTACTGAGCAATTATTTCATTATGGATCTGTCTGAAGGATCTCATGAGGCATTCAAGCAACAATAAAGGAAAAAGAAATAAGCATTAAGTTAATCAAAAGTTCATTTTCAGAACCTATTTCATGATGTCTGAAAAATCCAAAGTGCCACACTCAGTCATTAGTTTTGCTGTATTTCACCATGTTTAATACAGAAATAAGCTATATGAAATCTTCCTGTTTCTGAAATATAGTTTGCTTTGTTTTAGCAAGTGGAAGAGGAATAAAATAAACTGAGCACAGAAGACACTTTTTCATTTTCCTGTGGGATCTCCGATACTGCACTCCTGCTGGGTTCCACTTGACACCCTCCACCATAGCCTCTGGCAACCCCTCCATGCATCCACATGCCCATCTGTCTTTGGAGTCCTCCCAAAACTTTTATATTTTAAGTTGAAAATTACTAGACTTTGATGTTGCTTTCCTGAGCTTTGGGTGCTTCCACTTTACATTTATGCATGGTCCACCTTCGAGGGCTACACCAAATCCTCGATTACAATTGAATTCAGAATAAGGGACTGTCCATGGGATTCAGCAATGGAGTGGGTTGCCACATAAAGAGAGCTCCTCTCCATTCCAAAGTAAAAAATTTTACCAGGAAAAAAAAAACAGACATATATCCACCCTATAAGGAAATATAATGGTCATGGGCTGCCCTTCTTGGAAATCTGGGATAAATAAAACTCTCCAATGTTTTCTTTCCCTGTAAACAGGCACCTACCAAACTAGCTAGATAAGCTTCTGGAAAAACAGTTAGAAGAGCTAAACACAGGGTTTCTTACAGAACCTAAATGGTTTATTGGCTGCACTTCCACTTAAGAACCCTTCATGTTTTCACATGGAAGCCTTGCAGGATGTTATAAAAAGAACCTTTAAATATGGTTAAATTTGCAGCCATTATTGGTTCTATAAATCTTTCCCTGCTCTGGGTACCACCCCCTTACATAAGATAGGTGCAGTGACGTTTTGCGGTGAGCAGATGTCCCCATTTCTCCTGGTTACTGAGTATTTCTGTTCTCTCCTCTTGTGTTTTGCTGCCTTTCTGGTTTTGGGGTCATCAGTAAATTTGATCCCAATTAAATTTACTTCCACTTTCCTCTTGATCCATGAGAATAATGTAGATTTGCAAACATTATTTGCAAATAATGTAGATTTGCTGTCTTCCATTTGATACTGGTGCCCAATTGGGGGTCTTTACTCTCAGCATTTCTCTATTTTCAATTCTGAACATTTCTGGCTGGGTCTGAACCCTATTTATGTGGAATTTATCAAATTAATGTTTTTACTAGTGACTATGTTCTTCACTGCATTCTGTGTATCTATTAAATCAGTCACTGCCTGTTTTTAGCGTTGTAACTCTTATTAGTGTTGCTTTTCTGTTATTAGATACAACTCTCTCCAATATTAATATACCAGCTCCTTTATTTTATCTCCAAATGTTTCCCAAAGGATTGTTACTTGGCAGATATTCTCTGGTTATTCTTGCCTACATTTTCTAAAGAGATCTACCCCATTTGCCTTTTCTTGAACATCAGTTTCCTTTCCCCGACTCCCATCTCAGGGTACAAACAAGGTGCAGATGTCAGAGAGCATTTATTATTGTGCAATAGCCTTGTTGCAGCATGCACCAGAAAAGAATCATGGAATATTAGAGTAGGAAGAGACCTCAGGATGTCATCTAGTCCAACCCCCTGCTCAAAGCAGGACCAACACCAACTAAATCATCCCAGCCAGGGCTTTGTCAAGCCGGGCCTTAAAAACCTCAAAGGATGGAGATTCCACCACCTCCCTAGATAACCCATTCCAGTGCTTCACCACCCTCCTACTGAAATAGTGTTTCCTAATATCCAACCAGGGTGACCAGATGTCTCGATTTTATAGGGACGGTTCCAATTTTTGGGTCTTTTTCTTATAGTCTCCTATTAACCCTCACCCCCGTCCCAATTTTTCACACTTGCTGTCTGGTCACCCTATATCCAACCTAGACCTCCCCCACTGCAACTTGAGACTATTGCTTCTTGTTCTGGCATCTGCCACCACTGAGAACAACCTAGCTCCATCCTCTTTGGAACCCCCATTCAGCTAGTTGAACCCTCCTCACTCTTCTCTTCTGCAGACTAAATAACCCCAGTTCCCTTAGCCTCTCCTCGTAAGTCATGTGCCCCAGCCCCCTAATAATTTTTCTTGCCCTCTGCTGGACTCTCTCCAATTTGTCCACATCCCTTCTGTATTGGGGGGACCAAAACTGGACACAATACTCCAGGTGTGGCCTCACCAGTACCAAATGGTGGGGAATAATCACTTCCCTTGATCTGCTGGCAATGCTCCTACTAATGCAGCCCAATATGCCTTTGGCCTTCTTGGCAACAAGGGCACACTGCTGACTCATATCCAGCTTCTCATCCACTGTGATCCCCAGGTCCCTTTCTGTAGAACTGCTGCTTAGCCAGTTGGTCCCCAGCCTGTAGTGGTACATGGGATTCTTCCTTCCTAAGTGCAGGACTCTGCACTTTGTCCTTGTTGAACCTCATCAGATTTCTTTTGGCCCAATCCTCCAACTTGTCTAAGTCACTCTGGACCCTATCCCTACCCTCCACCACATCTACCTCTCCCCACAGCTTAGTGTCATCTGCGAACTTGCGGAGGGTGCAATTCATCCCATCATCCAGATTAATAAAGATGATACAGGCCCCATTGTGTAATAATATCCCCCACTCTGTGCTCAGACAACCCTGTGGTCATCCCAGCATTCAGCTATATACAATCCCTCACAGCATGAGCATTTTATTGCTGTTTGATATCTAACCCCTTACATTCCTAAGTACAAATATGTCAAATCAAACAATGACATTATGGGTATACCTGTCAGATGCCAAAGTACAATACCACTAGCCCGATTCCTAATGGGAGTTTCAAGTGTCTGTGTGGGAAATCCATGTTGCTCGGTTTCATTCTAGGTCTCCTTTGAGGTTTTGCATAAACTCCTTTAAATTTTTGTCAATGGGATCTGGATTTTGAGGGTTCTGTGATATATGATCTGGTAGAACCTTGACTGGATTCCATTTTTCTGCACTCTGATCATTCCCTAGGACTGGTCACTCAGTTTTGCAGATCTCTCCCAGGTTAAATTAATCTTTTCTGTCTCAGAGATTAGGTACAATATATATGAGAACTGATGCCCAAAACAAACAATAGGTTTTAGCTTTAATTTAGCATAATTGAGTGTGGAAAAACTCAGAGCCTACTTAGCATTGCCCGTACACTTTTTCCAAGAATAGCATCATCCAAGAATAGCCCTGCTTGAACTCTGTCCAAAGTGTTGGAATGTTACCAGGGCATTGCAAAGTCCAAATAGCCTGATATTCCATTCAAGAAAGTCCTTTTGACTACAGGATATGGCTGCTTTATGTACTCTTGGGGCCCCTGTGACCTATCAGTAACCAGATACTGAATTCAGAGTAGAAACCAGTGACTGTTAATGTGTTGAGGGTGTACTGCATTTGTGGTGATGGACAGACATCTTTAACTGTACCATCAATAAGAGCCTGTTTTTCGATACACATGATGAAAATTTGGTCCTTTTTAATCTACCATTCTATATAGATTCTTATGCCACCCTCAGCACTGTAGCATCTGGGTATCTTTAATTCCACACCATCACTAAGGCCCTTCATTTTCAATTTTTACTGATTTCCCCCCACAAATTCCTGGGATTTAAAAGAAAAAAAACATTTTCACTAAATTTTGGATGCGCCAGAACTTCCTGGACTTAGCTCCCCATTCCAGAAGGGCAGAGGACAGCTCAGTCTCCCCTCACAGTGTTCCTGCCCAGAGGAGGGTAACTTCCAGTTGGTGGCTGCTATGCTGCAGTGGGGGAGTGATATGGGTAAGGTCACCCCACACACACTGCCCCACCTGCCCACCCCCACATGAGTACTGGGCACCCCTTCACCTGCCGGGCACCTGCCACCTGCTGCTTTCCTTGAGTACTGATTGAAACTTTCAGCCATCATATGAAGTGCAGAAGAAACTGGAAGTGTGTTCTTCAATAGACAGAATGTTCTCTAACAAAGGTGTATGGCATTTTGATCAACAGTGTCTCTGTGGAACTTTAGCACAAAGCACATCTGGGGAAAGTCCAGAAAAAAAGCAAATCTTTTCATGTCCATTTTGCCAGTCAGTGAGCAGGATATGATTGGAAAGGCTTTCTAAAGACCTTAACGCAGAGCTGTCAAGGAAATGGAAAGCTACTGTCACCCATAGTATGTCCCCTGAAGCTCTTTAGAGCAAGCCATCATTCTGGAAAGTCATTGTGCTATTTGATCTCCCATTACAAAAGGGTGGCCTCTACTGATAAATGTCATGATTATTTTTGAATTAGATTTCCCTTGTGGCTCCTAATGAAAAAAGGGCTAAACTGGAAAGTGAATTCCATGCGCACATGGTGATGCTTTCTCTAGAAAATGGCAACATCACTCCATTTGAAATATGGAAAATCCACTGCACCGAATTCCCAAAGCTGAGACATGCAGCTTCTCACATCCTCGCTGTCCTGCCTGGCCCAGCTAATGTGGAAAGAATATTTGTGAATTCAGCTACATCCAGGACTGCAGGAAGATGGACCTTGGAAAAGACACCAAAAAAACTAAACTGGTGTGAGCCTACACCACCCAAAACTTTTGGAATTCACACTGAAGCTCCTTCTATTAAGAGTAAGAAACAAAACTGTTTTGAAAAGAAACTTGATTTCTGCAATGGGGATTAGAGAAATGGTTTCATAAACTCTTCCTTTTCTCTTGTTGCTTTTTTTCTGAACTTCTGTCCCCTGGTATTTATCTATAAAACCGTGAAGTTAATTTTTTGCACTGAATATCACCCATTTGTTGTAATGAACACTGATAAAATAAAAACCAGTAACAAAGGGCCTTAACCATCACAAATGAGGAAGCCCATATGCTGTTGCTTCTCTGATTCTAAGCTATACTCAGTCTGATCAGCTATATCTTTCTGTTTCTGCTTAGCCACAGTTTCACAGGGAGCTCTTCTAGTTGGTATGCCATGCTGTACTAGTCAAATCTCAAGGTCCTGTGGAAAACACATCAATGCATATTTTTGGAGCACCTGAGTCAATTCCAACTGTTCATAGCATCAAAGTTCTGTGGAACGGCTTTCCATCATTGTGTTCACTTGTGATCTGGCACAGCAGATTGGTTATCTTAGCATGTTGCTGAACAGTGCTGACAACTGTCCCTTCATTGCACCTGTCAATAGAAATTCTTTCCACTCGTTCTATCTCCCTAGCCGTAGCACCCTTCATTAAAGTTTATGGCATTGGTCACATCTTGTAGATTCTTAGAGGAACATTTTTTGGAATCTATTTGCTGGAGTTCTGGTTTTTAGTACAGTGAAACTCTCCGTAAAACCTTAAGTAGTGCTGAAAAGAGCCTCACCTTTTACTTGGCCCTGGCAGTATACATTTCTAGGTACTACCTATTCCTCCCACCCCCACAAAAAACCCCAAAACTATAGTTCAGGCTGTGCAGAGTTATGGGTTTTTCCTTTCTAGCGAGTGTAAAATTAAGATACTATCTTCCCATAAAGATTTATTCTGTGGATCTCCAAAATTTAATCATATTGTGGACTATATTGTTTCTCTGCAGTAACAGTAACAAGGAAATTTATATTGGCTGTTTGTTTGCCAGTTTGCACTGGCAAACTAATCTCGCCACCCACCTGCACTGTGTGGCCTGGCTAATACCCTAAAGAGATATCTCCAGAGATCTCTCGCTGACATTTTTGTCAAACTGCAGTAATTTTGGAGGGGCAGCACATTTCTCTCTGCATCACGATCAGCACAGAACATTTTTCTATCATGAAGGAAAATACAAACCCAACTGGCTAAGCAGTGCCCTCTCCATGTCAGGGCAGCAGTATTAATCTGGATTTAGGTTTTTATTCTATTTTTATTTAATCTCACTGAAAAACTTCAGTGAGGGTATTTGTGATAATGCCCTACCCCTGAGTTATGTGGCAAATAATCCTAGATCAGCCCTTGTTTCAGCTAAGAGGTAATTAACATCCACATATTTTGAATCCTCTCTCTGACACTGTATTTTCCTAAGAAAGGGTTTTGATTTTGGCTTACCCTTAACCAGTCTAAAATCAGTGGACATATGTTGAACCTTTAGCTAAAATCAGCGAGACAAATTGTCTCAAGTTTTCTTTCCCTTTGAGGGGATTTTCTGGGCCTCACCACTGGAGCTAAATGTTCTGACACACCCTTCCCACCCACTTGGATAAACCAGTGATCCTTTTCTCATTTTACCTAGTAGCTTCAAACTTCACAGGTTTTGGCTAAAGTGTGTGGCAACCTATCCTAATGTGTGTGTTAACTTCTGATCACCTAAAGTTTCCTGCTAATGTTCAGGCATATCTCAATACACATTAGAGGCCTTCTGATAACTATCCCAAGGGAGCTGAAGATGAGATGAAGCACTCCAAGACTGAGGAATTCTCCAACACAATTCTATTGTTAAGGGCACAGCATGGTTGGAAAGCCAAAATTGGCTTCCAGCTCTGAAGCCATCCATTGTAATCCCAAGCATCAGATTGAGAGATGTAGGGAACACCAGTCCCTTGCAGTTTTAGCTACGTGGCCTTTGTACCAGTAGCTGGCCTTTACACAGCTTTCAAACCAATAAAGGTGTGACCCTGTGTCAGTGAGGATTCTTTCCTCAAAGGCTGAATTCTGATCACTGCTATCACTATCATGATTAATCCCATGTCTGTGCATGATCTGGAACCTTGGTTGGGGATACTCATGGATCCAAATTAAAGAGGCATGTGCATATTTACAAAACAATTGTGAAGTCTCCCAACAAAAAAATACCCGTATGCCTCCAAAAATTTCACTTCAGATCTTTTTACAACTAAAAGTAAGGATGTATGGTTAAGCAACATTTATCAGGATTAAGTCTGGATAGAAACTAACCCGACATGCCTCCTCCTTCTCAATCCCTAGCTCTCAACACCAGAGGGAGAGAAGGGAACCCAGAGCTTCCTGGTGTTCACCTTTTGGGTAGGAAGGGAATGTATTTGCTGAACTCCCTCTACAGGCCCAAGCAGGTAATATGTTGCAGGGTTGAGTCATCATCACTCTCTGTCCAGGGATCAGGCACTCCTGTCTGCCTGGAGGCATAGGTGCTGGAACTAAGGGTGCTGGGGGTGTGGCAGCACCCCCTGGTTTGAAGTGGTTTCCCTTATATACAGGGTTTACAGTTTGGTTCAACGGCTTTCAGCACCCCCACTATACAAATTGTTCCAGCACCTATGCCTGGAGTAAGGTTGCCAACCCTCCAGGATTGTGCTGGAGTGTCCAGGAATTTAATCTTTCATTCTCCATTCCCTTGCCACCTAGGTTGTTGAGTTCCCTCAGGGTGGGATCCGCAAAGAGACTTAGGCATTTCTGTGCGGAGTGCTGTAGTGCCTAAAATATCACAGGAACAATACAGTAATCCACACAGCCTGAGTTAGGTGTTAGGCTCCTCTATAATGCACGTGGAGACATAAGCACCATAGAATGAACTCTACAAAGGCCAGCATGCTGGGTGGGGAGCAGCTTAAGACAGCCAATGGGAGATACCAAGGAAAGGAGTGCGTGCTAAGCCCTGCCCCTCTCTTGGAGATTGGCATCAAATTCTGGGCTGCACAGAGCCACCTGGCTCTGTTAGTGATCCACGAATTGGGGGCAAAGAGAGGCACTGAGCCATCTTAGACTGCATGCAGGATCTGAAACAGAACAGCCAGGGAGCAGCCCTCCCTTATAATCTTTATCTTAGCAGTTAGGTAGTCACCCAGGATGTGGGAGACCCACCTTCCCCCCTGATTCAAGTCCCCTCTCTGCCAGAGGAGGAGGGATTTGAACAGGGATCAGCCACCTCTAAGGCATATACCCTAGCCACTAGGCTATGGAATTGTCTGAGATGCATCTTCCTCAATCTCTCCACTTGAAGTTCTTCCACTTTAATTAAACAATGGAACATAGGTGCTGGGACTAGGGGTGTAGTAGATGCTGCAGCCTCCCCGGCTTGAAGTGGTTTCCATTATATACAGGGTTTACAGTTTGGCTCTCGGCACCCCCGCTATACACATTTTTCCAGCACCCATGCAATGGAATACTTAAATATTAATTGGGTCAGAGAAAGCATTAGAAAGACACTATTGCCTAGTACTGTCATCTCATGTGAGGGGGGCAGATTCTTATCCCTTTCCCCCCCCTTCAGGGGGGGAGGGACTTGAATCAGGGGATTCCATATCCTGGGGGAAGTACCCTATCCACCCAGTTTATAAAGGAGGATCTTCCCTCCCCCTCAGCTGTTTTGGGTGAACTCGCCTGAGGAGCCTGATCTGGTAGCCATGTTCAGGTGCCACCTAGGCACTTACAGGGTTAGGCAGCAGCTGACCAGGTGTTTTGCCTAAAAACAGGACATAGGCACTTAAATACTTTTGTGGATCCCAGCCCCAAAATAAGGTCTTTAAAAGAAAGTTTTCTTCTGCCTAAAACCAGATTCCTTTGTCCTCCACTCAGCCATCCTCCATGTTCTGCCTTTCTTCAGCTTCAGGATCCTGGTGGAGCAGCCTGACAGCCTCCATTGGGAAGGGAAAAACCTCTGTCTCTGTGATATCCTTATTTGAACCAGCTCAGCTATAAGGTAAGTCCATGCTATATTCCATGCTATTACATTCTGTAGAATATTGTACTCCTGGAGGAGCCATCTTTTTTGGGGGCCATAGAAGAGAGCTCCTAATCACTTTTGATCCCATGACACTTTTTTGAAAGAGTGGGGCATTAGTCCTGGCATTTTAACCACATTTCCAGCATATACATCAGTACCTGCATTCTGCCTACTCTGAATGTGTTAGGACTCACCACCACTGGCACCTCCTGCTGGTTGCTCTGGGAATTAGCTCTGTCCAGTCATGGAGCACCTTTTTCACATGGTGCCTTGCCCCTTGTCTTCTCTGCTGCTTTGGGGACCCTCATTGCTCCCTGCTCAGCAGCATCCTCTTCAGGACACTGCCCTCCAGCAGCACACACTGCTCCGGTCTCACCCCCTTCCAGGGGTTTGGTGTTATCAGCAGTCCACAATCTGCACCTGTTGTAGTGGCCAACTGCAGCCTCTAAGTCTAGCCCCTTATCACAGGGCCCAGCCACAGCCTGGATCAGGCCACACTCCTCTTCAGCCTGGTATA
Source organism: Eretmochelys imbricata (assembly GCF_965152235.1). NCBI lineage: Eukaryota > Metazoa > Chordata > Testudines > Cheloniidae > Eretmochelys > Eretmochelys imbricata. The sequence continues at coordinate 20,792,740 of NC_135573.1, forward strand.
GCACAAGGGGAAGGGGGGGGACCCAGACCCACCTGCTACTCTGGGTCCCAACCCAGGGACCCTCTAGCAGCAGCCTCTCCACCCTCCTTCTCTCCCCTTGCCCGGTTATTGTCCCTTGGCCACTTCCCCTGCAGCCCTACGCACCTGCCTGGCCTAGGCCAGCAGCCTGCGGTTTTCTTTGGCCAGAGCTCCCCAGCTCCTTCTGGCCTTCCCCAGCACTACTCTGTCCAAGGTAGTGCCTTCCAGCCAAGGAGCCAGTCCTCCTCCCTTGACCACCAGGGAGAGACTACCTATTCCCTTCCTGTGCAGCCTTTATATATGGCTGAGTCTGGCTCTAATAGGCTGTCTCTAACTCAGCCTCTGATTGGCTCCCTAGCAGGCCTTCTCTGATTGGCCACCCACCTGCACCACCTCCCTGGCCTGCTGAAGCCCCATCTAGGGTAGGAGTGGGACAGCCACCCCACTACACCCACCTACAGGTCAGAGTCCACAGCGCTCTTAGGCACCAGTAAGTTCCAACCTGCTGCCCAGTGACCACCCGTTAACAGTTACCAGAACTAGAAACTCAACTCTGACAGAGGACTCCAGTCCTGGGATCTGATTGGTGGAGCTCCAGGGGTCCTGATTATTTCCCTGTGTAAAGCATGGCCCCTTTAAATCTTTGTCCTGGAGTGAGGGGGGGAGTGCTAATTGTTCTGGGAAGAGGAAGTGCTGTTTTTGAGGGGAGTGGAGAGAGAAGGAGAACAACAGGGTATGTATGTCTGGAGCTCCACACAGAAGGACTGCAGCAATAGGGTGGCCAGGTGCCCGGTTTTTGACCAGAAAGTCTGGTTGAAAAGTGGACCCAACAGTGTCCAGTCAGATCTACTGACGGGACATCCGAAGTCCGGTTACTGGGAGGTGGGGAGGCGCCAGGTCATCATCCGCTCCAGCCCCTACTCAACGGAGGCCACCTCCTACCTTTCTTGGGTGGCTGCAGCTCCCAGCCCCGGCTCCGCAGGCAAGCCCCTCCGGACCCAGGCTGCAGGGGGTGGGAGGGGAAAAGCAGCGAGCGACAGGGGATGGGGGCGAAAGAGAAGTGGATGGGGGTGGGGCCTCAGGGGAAGAGGCACGGCAGGGGCGGGACTTTGGGGGAATAGACAGGGCAGAGGTGAGGCCTCGGGGGGAAGAGGCAAGGCAGGTGGAGTTCCAGCACTCCTGCTGGAGTGTCCAGTTTTTAAATATTATTACCAAGTTGGCAACCCTATGCAGAAAGCAGGCCCTCACAAAGTAAAGCATCCGAGAACCTGCCCGAAGCCTGGGAGGGACAGAGCAGTCGATTGAGGACACCCCAGGACAGGAGCCAAGAGGAGCACTGTGCCAGGGAAGAAATGTCCCAAGAATAACAAACCAGAGTTGGACCCAGTACCATTGCTGCCCAGAGCTGTGAGTACTGGGTCATGACACCTTGTGTTGGGAATAAAGAGGGAGGCTGTTAGCTAGTTAAGTGGGGATGTTGTCGCTCTGTGCCCGTTTGCAGAAAGTGGCAGAAGAGAGCACCAGAGGGGTTTGTTGGGGAAAGTTTACTGGTGCCCAAGATGACCAGGAGCACCCAAGACTCAGTACTGGACTGCAACTTTGCCCAGGGCTCCTAAACACTGAATGCAGATACATTGCTCAGTGTCTGCCATTTCAGAGGACACCACTGGGCCTGTGGGGACCTCGTGTTGAATGCAACCCAGTTTTACCACTCCTCCTATCTTTCCCCCTGATGTTTTTCTCCATTCATCCCTCTGTAAATAAATATTTCCCTTTCCTATATTCATTGTTCTATTCCGGTGTGTGTGTGTTCACTCCAGAGGGGTTGGAACAGGTGCCCCAGGAGTGGAAGGGACTTTCCCTGCTATGTTCCTGCATATGCCTTTTCTTGCTCAGAACTGTCTGCAGAGCAGACTCGATCCTGGCCATGAGGGTGCTAAAGATACACCTATCATAGAATCATAGAATATCAGAGTTGGAAGGGACCTCTGGAGGTCATCTAGTCCACCCCCTGCCCAGAGTAGGACCAATCCCAACTAAATCATCCCAGCCAGGGCTTTGTCAAGCCTGACCTTAAAAATTTCTAAGGAAGGGGATTCCACCACCTCCCTAGGTAACACATTCCAGTGTTTCACCACCCTCCTAGTGAAAAAGTTTTTCCTAATATCCAACCTAAATCTCCCCCACTGCAACTTGAGACCATTACTCCTTGTCCTGTCATCTGCTATTACTGAGAATAGTCTAGATCCATCCTCTTTGGATCCACCTTTCAGGTAGTTAAAAGCAGCTATCAAATCCCCCCTCATTCTTCTCTTCCGTAGACTAAACAATCCCAGTTCCCTCAGCCTCTCCTCATAAGTCATGTATTCCAGACCCCTAATCATTTTTGTTGCTCTTCACTGGACTCTCTCCAATTTCTTCACATCCTTCTTGTTGTGTGGAGCCCAAAACTGGACACAGTACTCCAGGATGAGGCCTCACCAATGTCAAATAGAGGGGAACGACCACGTCCCTTGATCTGCTGGCAATGCCCCTATTTATACACCCCAAAATGCCATTGGCCTTCTTGGCAACAAGAGCACACTGTTGACTCATATCCAGCTTCTTGTCTACTGTAACCCTTAGGTCCTTTTCTGCAGAACTGCTGCCTAGCCATTCGGTCCCTAGTCTGTAGCGGTGCATTGGATTCTTCCGTCCTAAGTGCAGGACTCTGCACTTGTCCTTGTTGAACCTCATCAGATTTCTTTTGGCCCAATCCTCCAATTTGTGTAGGTCCCTCTGTATCCTATCCCTACCCTCCAGCGTATCTACCACTCCTCCCAGTTTAGTGTCATCCGCAAACTTGCTGAGGGTGCAATCCACACCATCCTCCAGATCATTTATGAAGATATTGAACAAAACCGGCCTGAAGACTGACCCTTGGGGCACTCCACTTGATACCGACTGCCAACTAGACATGGAGCCCGACAATCTAGCCAACTTTCTACCCACCTTGTAGTGCATCCATCCAGCCCATACTTCTTTAACTTGTTGGCAAGAATACTGTGGGAGACCGTGTCAAAAGCTTTGCTAAAGTTGAGGAATAACACGTCCACTGCTTTCCTTTCATCCACAGAACCAGTTATCTCATCATATTTGATGCTTCTGTTTAAACCAAGGAGAGGAACAGGAAGTTGTCTGTGCCCCTGGGTTTTCCCCTGCTTAGGAGTGCTTCTGTTGTGCTACCTGCTCCTGCTGTCTGCTCTGACCTACTGGTATCCTGACCCAGCCCCCCTGTCTCAGACTTTGATCTCCTGGTACCTGACATCTGAGTCTGCCCTCTGGCACTTCTGCAGACTCTGATCCCCCAGTATCTGACCCGGCCTGGCTCCTGACTACAGCTTCCGCCATTAGGTCAGACTGCCTGCATCCTGGTAGTGACATGACATTTCTGCTGCACTTTTAATTACATTAGCTATCCTTGGTGTTCTATCATAAAACCTAACTCCTGACTTATGTTGTATTGTGCACAAGGCTGACTGTGTCTCAGTGATGGGAGAAGTGGTTCTCTATATATAATCTGTAGAGCAGTTTAAATTTGTCAAGTGCTTTGTAATCCTCCAGGATGGAAAAAATACCATATAAATGTAAACCACTCTGTTATTGTTTATTATTCCATGCATGGTAAGTACCCCTGGGATGTTCTCTTTGCTGTGCATTAGATGTAGTGTGTTATGATGCTGATATGCTACCCAGCATTGCACCTTGCTACAGCAAAAGGAGCTTCACGCATGAAGAAATTAGATAAATAAGCCAGCTCTCTACCAGCCAAGCATTTTGCATTTCTTATATCTTGTAGTTTTTGCTTCTTAAGGTGTCAGGAACTGACACTCTCATATTCAGTGAATGAAATTCCTCTGCTTTGTCTGTCTTCCTTCAGTCATTGGTGCTTAGTTCAACATGGATGAAAGTAGCCTGTGGTTCTAAATATGTGGGGTGTGCTAGCCTTGAAGCTCTCCTCTGGGAGTGACACTGATGAATTTTTTTTTCTTGCCAAAGAAGGGACAAAGGAATGGCAGAGAAATATACATTTCAGTTTTAAAATGAGGTTCTATGATGTTTTGGAAAACATCTCTGGAACACTCGGTTTTGTTTTGCCATCCCTGGCCTGTGCACGTAGGTGAAGCAGTCAGTCTCTACTTCACACAGGTATGTGTTTCAGATGTGGTCTTATCACGTGATGATCCAGGCTTTCATCACTACTAGCCTAGCCCAGTGACCTCCACCCAGGGCTCAGAGTGAAGGCGGTATGAAAGCTTCAGCTTGTTCAGCAATGGAACTCTACAGATCACTATATACAAGAAATCCACAGATCACCACACCTACCTTCACAGATCCAGTAACCCACCAAGAAATCTGTTATCTACAGCCAGCCACTCATATACCACGGAATATGCTCTGAGGAGAAAGTCCAGGATATGCACCTTAACACACTTAAACTGCCTTCACCAAACAACGACACTCCACCAGAGATGGAGATTGCATCATGGAACGGACCACCCAAATACCCTAAGAGAACCTGCTTCAATACAGGAATAAAACCCCCTCCAATCACATACCCCTAGTTGTCACCTACCATCCAACACCGGAACTCATATGGGGTATCATCAAACAATTACAACCCAAACTCAATGGGGACCACAGCCAGAAAGAAATCTTTCCTGGACCCCTCTTCTGGCTTTCAAACATCCCTCCAGTTGCTCCAAGCTTATCATCAGAAGCAAGCTCCCCACAGATTAGGACACAGCAACTCAGAGCAGCACCAGATGCTGCCAGAACAACAGATGCAAAACCTATAGACGTATCTCCACTGCTAGGATGATAAACCCCCGCATAACACACCTTTCAAGATTCATGGGTCCCACACATGCCTGTTACAACATGTGGTGTACCACATCCAGTGCACTAAATTCCCCAATAACAACTATATGGATGAAGTGTATCACTGCACTCTCGAATGAACTCACACAGGCAAATGACACACACAAAAAACGCCGTATCACCTGTGGATGAGCCCTTTTTAACAAAGCTATCACCCTGTATCTGACTTCTCAGTCCTCATCCTCAAAGGAAAGCTGCACAACACCTTCAAAAATTCATAACTTTGCTAGCCACTAAAAATCGTGGACTGAATAGACCATGGATTTATGGCTTATTACAACAATCTATAACCAACTACCCTCTCTCCCCACACCCCGTGACTGGAAAGCTTATCTCGCCAACAGAAGTTGGTCCAATAAAAAATATTTCCTCACCCACCTTGTCTCTCTAATAATATAATAACATAGATATAATCTGTTTTATAACTGGCAGGGAAGGAATATGTGCAAAAACAAGGAAGTACAAAGAAGGGAGTGGTCAGCCTGAGAAATGTTCTGGATGAGTGTAGTGTTTAACTGACAGGGTTATGAGCACTTAATCCAAATGTAACACATTTATCCCAGGTTATCTATCTAAGGTATTTATATGGCCCCCATTACCTGAGGATCCGAGTGTCTCACTCACTATCTGTGAGGTAGTGATAATCCCCATTTTACAGATGGGGAACTGAGGAACAGAGAGACTAAATGACTTACCCAAGATCACACAGGAAGTCCAGGGAATAGAATTCAGGTCTCTTAAGGTTAGACTAGTGCACCTAATCACTAGGCAAGCCTTCCTCTCTAAAGCCTTCCTCTCTAAAGGGGACACGAAACAATTTTTTTCCCCTCACTGCCAAAAGCTACATTTACTTTAATAACATTGAAAACCGCAAATATCTTTAAAATATATAAAACTGTATGCAAGGTAAATCCCACCAGAGTTGATTTTCATTTTGGATCATGCAACACTGCTCCAGCAGAAACATCCATAGGGAGCTCATTACAATAGTGGCAGCAAAATCCTCCCATCAGAGCCAGCCCAGGTATGGCAAATTTTATCTCAGTCTAAGTATGAAAATGCTCGTTTTCCATATGTATCCATGCTCTAAAATATAGATTTGCAGTGACTGAGCCCTTGAGTATCTGCATTGATGACACTTCTGAAAGAAGAGGTTTCAGAGTAACAGCCGTGTTAGTCTGTATTCGCAAAGAGAAAAGGAGTACTTGTGGCACCTTAGAGACTAACCAATTTATTTGAGCATGAGCTCACGAATGCATCTGATGAAGTGAGCTGTAGCTCACGAAAGCTCATGCTCAAATAAATTGGTTAGTCTCTAAGGTGCCACAAGTACTCCTTTTCTCTTTCTGAAAGAAGGTGTGCTTTGTCCAAAAAGAATTTTTTTACCTCCATTCCACCTCCGTCACAAGTTCTGCTGAAATGAATTGTCTGGGAGGTGCAGAATTCAGTGTGACTCTTCATAGGTTCTTTTAGGGTGTCCATAAAAGATGTACAATAGATAGTCCAGATGTGGTGCTACTAGAACGACAGATGTGCTGTGTGTATGTGTGTGTGTATATATATATATATATAATATAATGTATGTACAGCACACATCTGTTAATGCGGAGCTCGTAAAGCAAACATAAGCCCATATGGTGTATGATAATTGGTAATTGAGGGGGAGCAGGTATTGGATCAATGTTTTCTGGGAGTTGCCTCTGCTACCCAATGAAGCAGAGTCCATTGGTACCCTATACTTTGGCCTGCCACATCTTTGGCCTTCATGTTCCATAGTCTGATGTTTTAGAGTTATAGGCACTCAGGAATCCAACTAGCTTTCTTGTATCAAGATAACCTGTTGGAAATATAAAGATTCCCATTGGCTTCAGTACCTGCTGGAGAAGGCCCATAATGAGTGGAAAATATCAGTGCTGAGCAAACCACAGAGGTGGCAAAATGCCTCATTCCAACCTTGAGCTCACTCAAAGCAGTCATTCAATTACACAGTAATAAAGCACTCTATTGTATTACGCCATTGCTGCCTGGCTTCTCAGAGCTCATGGACCAGCAGAAATTGATATTCAGAGCTGAGTATATTTGGTCTTACTGTGAAATCATACATGGAGCTCTTTTCTCCCATTTCAGGACATGTGTAACTCTTCCCATTGAAGAACAGGAGTAACACATGTCCTGCACTGGGAAAATCAGTCCCTCAGGAAATCACCACCACCTGAAACAGAATGAGCCCTGAACTTGAAAGGGAGAGGAGTATAACAGAATGTACACTGGCCCTTTAAAGAAACATATAAGCCAGACATGGCCCCAGGTGCTGCTGTGCACAACCAGGGCATTGTGGGGGATATAGCCCAAAAGGAAAGCTGGGAAATGTAGGCCAGGAACTGTGTGGCTGGCATCAGGTGACTGCATGATTACATAATGCAAGCTTTTGACTCTGTTTAGGGAAGTCCAAGATAAAAGGAAGCTCTTGAGTAGTTCCTCTTCACTGAGGGAGCTAGCCCAGGCAGGACTGTGGTGAAAAGGGCCCATGATGAGGCCTACAGAGAGGTAGGAGATAAGACAGGAATCCCAGGGAAGAGTAAAACACATAAAGGAAAGTGGCTGGGGCAACAAGAGGTCTGATGATGAGGTCTGTTGTTAGATCCTGTCTTGTGCTTGTTCAGGGGGTTGCAGGCTGGAACTTCTAAGAAGGGTGGGATGAGGTCCCTACTCATTCCCCTGTATCATCTCTGCCTTGGGCAGACCAGTGGGAGCTGTGGGGGCAGCGTCTGTGGGCGCGAGGGCAGCACACGGAGCCTCCCTGGCTGCCCATGCATCTAGGAGCTTCAGGGACCTGGCAGCTGCTTCCTGGGAGCCGTGGTAAGTGCCACCAGGACCTCAAACCTTCTTCTGCAGCCCAACTCCATGCCCAAGCCCGGATTTCCCTCATGCACCAAAACTCCCTCCCAGAGCCTGCACCCCCCCAGCACCCCAAAACTCTGCCTCAGCTCCCTCCTGCACCCCAAACCCCTCATTCCCAGCCCCACCCCAGAGCCCACACCCCCAGCCGGAGCCTGCACCCCCCCACACACACCCTAACCCTCTGTCCCAGCCTTGAGCTCCCTCCTGCAGCCCAAACCCCTCATCCCTGGCCCCATCCCAGAGTCCACACCCCCACTCGGAGCCTGCACTCCCCCACACACCCTAACCCCTAGCCTCAGCCCAGAGCCCTCTCCTGTACCCTGAACCCCTCCTTTCTGACCCCACCCAGAGTCCACACCCCCAGCCCGGAGTCTTCTCCCGCACCCCAAACCCCGCATCCCCGGCCCCACCCCAAAGCCCACACTCCCAGCTGGAGCCGTCATCCCCTTCCCACACCACAACCCCCTGCACCAGTCCGGTGAAAGTGAGTGTGTGTGGGGGGGAGCAAGCAATGGAGGGGGGGGGGATGGAGCATGTGGGGGCGGGGCGTCGGAGAAGGGCTTGGGCAGGGGTGTTCGGTTTTGTGCGATTAGAAATTGGGCAACCCTAGCCAAGAACCTGTTTATCTCTTCATAACAGGCTAAGAGGCTATTTAGGTTTGGTGAGGCTGAAGGACTACTGAGCTCTGTATCAATGGGATGAAAGACTGTTGAACCTAGGCCATTGAAGGACCATTATGTGTCTCAAGTCACTCTCAAGACTTCCCCTCCCAGGCTTCAGGGCCTGAGCTGCTATATAGCCATATATATATATATATATATATATATATATATATATATATATATATATGTATATATATATATATATATATATATATAAAATTTCTAGAGCACTAGCGAGAGCCCTGCTTGTGTGAGTCTGTGGACCTGAGCTGGAAGGCTCACTCCCTGTTGCAGTGTAGACATGTCCACGAGAGAGAGAGAAAGAAAGGGATAAAAAGTCACTGAAGAGGCTATATTATCAAACTAAGGGAGTACACAACATTGAATATTCACCAAAAAAACTTTTTGTGTATAGTGTGTTTTCTCTGTTGTTCATGTTCTTCACACAAGCCATCTTGGGCCCAAAACTGAGAACAAAGAGGCCCTGTACATCAGAATCATACATGGAACGGAATTGTTTTGAGAGCCCAAGAGAGTCCATTTATTTCTAGTTACAGTTGTGTGAAAAAGAGTCAAGCTCTTTAGTTTGCAAGTTCAGCTGCCACAGTCAAATCTGCCTTCGTATTCAGGGGGTCTCCTCCACCAGCAAATGTAATGAACGTCTGTCAGTATACTATGATTAATAAACAAAGGTACAGTTGCAGATGCATCTCTCTTGATTCCTGGCCAAATAGGCTAGTTAAGGCTTTGCCGAATAACCTTAGTTTAATTTGGCCAGTCTGCTTACTAACTGCATTAATTGTTACAGTCCTTCTTATTTGACATCTGTACCAGTTAATCCAAGATATCTGAAGTTGGATCTTTCCCAGGTGCAGACCCTGCAAAAGTTGCAACAAATTTATAATCTACCTTTTCATGAGGAGTTCCTGAAAAATGTAGTGTCTTGCAAAAATCTTTTCCTTTAGCAATATATTGTGCAAGTAAAATGTGCTTTTGGGATGACATGGGGTAAAAAGCAAACAGCTCTGATCTTCCTCCACCTCAAACTTCATGAAATTCAGTTAAACCAGAGCATCCAGAGTCTGAGCTACACACAACAAACTCATGAGAAACTCTCAGAAATATAATCCTTATCTTCTGGCTTCTCATCCTAAGCTGATTTCTTTCTTTTCATGCTTCTTGAATTCAGGTCTTCCCTTTGTGATAGAAAATAATTTCTGGAGCATTTGTAGCAGATTTCCCTTTTAAAGGGACAGGCATCTGGCTATCTCCAGTCATTGTGCAAACATTTTTTCATTATTTCTCTGGAAACTCAGCTGCAGAACCATTTAACTGAGATAGTATTTTGGGGGAAAATATACTCTTGCTTTACTACTACCTGTACAGAGTGCAGTCCTAGTCCTTATTTTGGGGGTGGGGGCTCAGGGAGGATGCTGTCGAAGGATAACTAACCAATATCTATCTATGTGTGTGCGTGAGAGAGAGATGCATAAAAATCCAAAAAATTACCATAGTAATTAAAAACCCATTTAAGATGCAGTAAATAAATCATAAATTCCAACTCATATTGCAACATGAAACATTTATATACAGCTTGTAACTTGGTACACATTAAGAAATATAACAACCCACAGGAGTCTGATAAGGTTAAAACCTGATAGCAAAACATGACTATTAAGCCAGGTGTATTAAGATGTTATGAAAACATTCAAAAACTGAAAATCATCCCTTCCCCCAACTCATGTTAAGTCAATCTCCACTAGCAGAGGGTTGGGTTGTCTTTGCTAAGCTTGTTTGAAATCTGTTTTAACCACTGAACAAAGCATACAGTACATTCTGTAGATGGTGAGCCAGGCTTTCCTAGGCTTGGAGCATTATCACTTCCATACCTGGTTCTGACCGTTTCTATAATGATACCCAAGTGTGTGTGTAAATGTTTCCTCTGGATCCTGATGAGACAATATTTTGACCTTCTTGCCTTATTGAGATAGCAGCCTGGTTGACTGTTAACTTTTTGAAGTTGAATACTAGGATTTTGGGGGGATTATTTTTTTGTATCTTGTTTTTTGGGGGGATTTTCTTTTTGTCATCTCAAATTACTCTTTGGATCCTCTTCTCCGCTTCACTGTCAGCTTCAATGAGATCAACTTTGTTCTAGTTAAGAAAGACAAAGTTAAAGTTTTTGTGTTTTTCTTTAAAATGCTATTAGAGAAGCATGTTAATAGCATTAACGCATACCATATAAGTAACTCTTCTAATGCTTGCTACCACTGAGGTGACTCTGGGCCATGCTTTTTCTTTTCCATAATAGATATTACAATTAATGATTCACTGCTCCTTCTCATTTCACACATACTGTAAGTGGCACTTACCCATGGTACTTCTACCAGTACTGGTATTCAATCTTGTGCCACCAATATTTGACTGGCCATACTTCCCATGTGTGGAAGTCTTTGCAAGCTCCATCCCTCCTTTAATTATGAAATCAATTTCAATCTGAAATAGAATTTTGTCTGACCAGTCTCATCTGATGTAGCATGAGCTGCAGTTTGTGGGTTAGAAAGTCAGCAATTGGCAGATGTCACACAATGATCTGTCACAGGGATCTGGCTGGTGAATTACAGGTCTTAATCTGATAACGTAGCACAGTTGCCTAAAAGCCAAAGAATCACTGATCTGCACCTTCTGTAAAATTTGACCATCGAACTTACAGGAGACTGAGCTTTCTCGTCAGATCATCCATTAAAATACATGCGTTAATGTATAGATGAACTGATGCCAAGATCAGTGGCAAGATGAGAGTGATCTGTTTGGAGTTCAGGCCTGGTACGTCTCTGGTGATGTTGGGTGATTGATGAAGGAAAGCAGAAGTGATATCTGCTCCTTTGATTGAAAGAGTTTTCCTTTCTTTTGTTGCATTTTGCCTTTCTTTTGTTGCTTAAGTTTACAATCTGATTGGGTTTCTAGGACCTAATAGGAGGCCAGATAATAGGAGAGACCAATAAAACTTAATTCAGTCCTACACTGAGTTTTGCTGGCTAAGACACCACCTTTTGAGTTCTAATTTGAGAAAATTCTGCTCTGAGGAGATTTAAGTGTTTTTATCTTCTAATTTAGTTCTGATAGGACGAGTCCAGGAACACGTTCATATGTTGGCCCTAATATATTTGGGATAGATTGTACCTTAGGCTTGACTCTGAACAAAATGTGGCATGTAAGCTGCACATCATGTCAAGGGCTGGTCTGGAAGGCATTGGGTACTGGAAGAGTGTCTGAGGTACAAATGACTTCATCTCCCCACCCCCCATTGTTCTTGGGCAAAGAAGGTGGGGGGCTAAGTGGGACTCACTTCCTATTCCTTTTCTACATGGCTATTAAAGGCTAGATTGTGACTTAGTGATGGCTCTTTTACAATGCTAGGTATTTTCAAATCCATATGACCTTTTTTTAATAAGTGGTTCATTCAGTCATGATCACACCTGACAGAGGGTTTGATCCAAAGACTACTTAGGTCAATAGAAGTCTTTCTGTTAGTTCAGTGGGCTATGGATCAGACCCAAACTAAAGAAAACTATCTACAAATATCACAATATTCATTTGGTCTCTTCTGTTTTAGGGGCACCTGCTGTCTTGCCAGTGATGATATATTTTCCCACTTAAAAGGATAGTTTAGTGTCAGGCAGAGTCTTCAACAGCTGTCTGCAACTTAGGGCTTTTAGTTCTTGCATCGTTTTCCATGAAGATTCTCTATATGCCAAATAAGAAAACAACAACAACAACCTTCCAGTAAGATGAAGCTAAGGTTGAAAGTACATATCAGTAACTGAAAGATAAAAAAGCATTACAGAGATGTTGGAACTATCCCAAAACATTACCAACTCAGGAAATTCTAAATTAAGGTTACACTTAAAAGACATCCAAATATGCTAGGAGATGAAAATGCACAAATAGGGCACTCAAACTACCTTATTCTGCTCTGTCATGACACTTTAGAATACCTGTAAGACTAGGGGATTTTAGTGTGTCTGATGCAATTGACTTTTAAAGACACATTAGTCTTTTTATATTTCCCCACTCCAGGGTGAGCCAAGATGGTTTAAGTGCCTTATCTGTATATTTTCATAGCTTAATGTGTTTAGACTTCTTTATATTGTAACCTGTTCTCTGAATTTATTTTTTAGCATCCCTGTCTGGCAATGAGATCTGCTTCTGTGCTTAGCCCCATCGACTTCAGGCTTGGGGCAGACACAGGGATCCCTCCTAACGAAGAATAGTGTAGGATGTGGCCTTTGACTGCAAGCTCTCTAGAGAAGGGGCTGTGGGGCAGATCCTCAGACGGGGTAAATGTCAGTGGAGCTATGACCACTTACACTGGGCAGCACTTTTGCTGGTGCATATTCTTAGTAGTAATGAGAGAGCAAAATGTGTGTGTCTGCTGTGTAGCAGGCTGCTTGTGAATGTAAAGTTGCAGTTGCCAATATAGCGGAGAATAGGGCCTGTTTAATTTTAAAGGTACAGCAGAAGGGAAACCAGTCAAACAGATACAGGGCACAGACACCACACTTCTCTTTTGTTTGCTACCAAGAACACTACATAGTGGTTGTCTCTAACTAGAACATTATGCAAACATGATTCAAGACCCAATATCAGAGCTGCAGCTTGGAGACTCTTTGATTTTCAGCACCTCAGTGATATGCAAAACTGTGTTCAGTGAAACTTTTGGTGGAAAACTGAACTGCAGCACTCAACGGCAGGGTGGGGAGGGGGGCTGAGAGGCCTTGTCAGACGGACAGTGGCACCCTTGAAGTGCAAGAAGCAGGAGTCCGAAATGTGTCAAGAGGGCTTCGCAGATGCTTTCAAATATTTCCTAGTCTGTAGGTGACAGCAAAGTTCAAATGAACTTCTCCCAGGAAAAACGGCAAAATACCAAGGATCCTGAAAGACATAGCAAGCTAACATGAAGGGAGACCAGTGGCCTTAGGGTCAGAGCCTACACCTTTGAGGCTGCTGGGAGTTTTAACATGGGATTCATTAGGAGCAGAATTGCATCCATAGTGCTTGCTCAGATTGACCCAGCTTTGGCACTGCTGAGATACTTGAGTTGCCCCTGGTAACTCAGATGTATTGATCTAATTGAGTAAAACATATATGGATGTGACTCTCTTAATATCCTTCCGGTCAGAACCTCTAGCACAGAATAACTGAGTTACCTCGAGCTATATTTCCTCTTTGAACAAGAGTATTAATGGCTTCATAAGGATGAAATAAAACAATTCATTTGGTGTTTTGATGTTATTCAGCATTTGCTCAAACGTCTTGATGTAGAAATAAGATTTACATAATTATGAACTCCCCCCAAAGGGTTAAGATGGGGGGGAAAAAAGAGAGCATTAAAGATTCTCTTCCCTAATCAGTATTCTTTTATCTGCCACCACACTGGATTATATGTGTCTGTGGAGAATTACGGGAATTTATAGTGATTCTTCCATATTACTGTGTCTACTTCTGAATTCCTCAGGCACACCAGGAATAAAGGCAGTTTTTTTTTTTACTCTCTGCTTTTCATTCTGACCACGAAGAGAAGATAAATAGGTTAACGGTGGGGAAAGGGTCTCTAATTTTCTACTGACCCATTGTGTATCTGCTTTAAAAGATTTGCTAGTGGGAGATCACTGAAGTTAAATAAATAGTTTAAAAGCCATTGCTTTCAAGATACCCATTTTAAACAAAACATCATTAGTGTGCTGACCCAAGCCAATAATTGCATTTTACTCTTTCACAGCTAATATTGCAGGCTTTTAATGCCAGCTAGAAATGAGCATTAATATTGGATTATCAAAGTATTTGTAACACAACTTCAGGAGTCTTTCAAATACTGCATCATTATAGTTTATATAAAACAGATATGTGCATTAAGGGCCAGACTGTGATACCTTTACTCACATTAGGTGTGGACTAGATGACCTCTTGAGGTCCCTTCCAGCTCTACATTTCTATGACTATTTTGCTCTACAAATAGCCCTCATGGAAGTCAAATTGGGGAGTAATATCCCTACCCTAAGTAAGGGTGTTGCAGTCTTTGGCCCTAATGCAATATATTAATAATATAGTTAGTGTTTAGGATACACTTCTCAAGAGTGGCAAACGCATGGTCTCAAATGAGTGCTCATAAAAACTAACACCATGTTTCCCCACCATATATTCTGTAGTTGTCATGTGTTACAGAAACTGTTTTAGCAACATTAAGACTTCTGCAAAGATTTTGTTTAAAATGTTATTGGGATTTGCATCCATTGGCTTCTAAAGTCATGTGTATTAGTTACCATCACAATTCAGAGCATGCCCATGAATCTGAATCATTCTTTTATCTAGTTTGGGCCTCTGGTCTGGTCCTCATGTAATAGGTGATCAGCAGACAAAGGCTTTCTTCTCAGGGCACAGCTTCAAAAGGATGGGTCTGGAGGTGAGAAGTTCGCTTCCTCCCAAGTATTTCCCAGGAATCCCACTTAACTTCATTTGTCTGGCACATTGGTTCAAAGAGGCCTCTGAAGCTCATAACATTTCCCAAGGTTTATGTTAGTCAGATCTCCTCCCTAGAGACACTACATATAATCCCACCAGTAATAAAAAAAATGCATTTTTAATACAATGAGCTCCTAAAATACTTAAACTTAATTCAATAAGATTTGCCCAGAGTATTGCAAAAAATTGCCATATCTGTCACAACCATTACTAAACTTTCAACATTACAGTATTAAAGTTGGAAAATCTTGGCCTAGGTGTCCAAAGTGACCATTGATTTTGGGGTGCCTCAACTTTTCGGTGTCTCTAGATAGATATCTTATAGGGGCACGATTTTTAGAAAGCACTGAGCATCCGTCCCCTGAAAATTGGGTCCTTTCAAGGTGTCTCAATCAGGGGAACAAGCAAGGCAGTGCTTAATGAATGCAGATAGTCCTCTCCTCCTCTACCCATAACTCTCCCTGCCTGCCCCTACTGCTTAACCTCCTGCTTCCTCTAGCCCTAATTGTCTCTCCTGCCCTACAGGTATCTTCTCCCATCTCCCCTACTTGTTGCGTCCCACCTCCCCCGCCTACTCCCTCTTCAGCACCCACCACAGCACCCCTTCTATCCCCCACTCCCCTTACACTTCCATCTGCCTTCTGCCCTGGCCCCCACCTACAGTTCCTGCCTCACTGCCTCTCCCCAGCCCTCTGAATCCACCTAACACCCTCTAACTCCCCTGCTCCACTCCTGCTTCCCCCTGCATCTAACACTCCCTCTGCCTTCCTAGCCCTGCCTCTGCCCCATCTCCGCCCCTCCACCCGACCCACAGACTGCTCGTCCCCTGGGTCTACTGTGGTGACAGCTCCTGTTCTGTGCCCCTTTCCACCGTTGTATGTTCCCCAGGCCCCAACCCTCCAGCTTGCCGTGGATCCCACAATCCCTGACCCATTTTCCCATCGCTTTCCCCAGCATGCTGCTAGAGGAGGAGCAGACAGGGTGGGACATAGCAGGCTTGAGCTGCTCTCTGCAGAGTACAGGCGCCAGATTTCTAATTTCCCCCAGGGTGCTCGATCCCCGCTCCACCCCAGGCCCCACTCCCACCCTACCTCTTCCTGGTCCCTGCTCCACCTGTGCCCCACTTCTTCCCGCCCCGTTATGCCCCCTCCCCTGCCATCGCCTCCTGCATGCCACTGAACAGCTGATCCATGGTGGGCGGGAGGCACTGGGGGGAGGGGGGAAGAGCTGATCGGTGTGGCCACCGATGGGTGCTGAACGCCCACTATTTTTTTCCCTTTGGTGCTCCAGCACCTATGCTGCAGAGCAACTGGCCAGGGCACTGGGCAGAGTCTCTTGCTTCCTGCTGAGATGAACAGGCTTCTCCTGACCGGGGCGTCGGAGCTTGGTTTCTGCCAGTGACACACCAAGCCCAGACAGAAGGACCTGGTGTGGTTGGGTGGACTCCACCCAACAGATCAGTAGCACCAGGGCTCTGATCACTTTGGTGGCCTCCCCGTCTCTCCATGGCCCATCCCCTCACTGCAACCCGATTCTCCCTCCACCCCGTAGGACGCTGGCACCTGCCTCTGCTGCGGGTCGTGCAGGGAGAAGTAAGGGGCCCAAAGCTGCGGGCCGCCAGTGCCTTTGAATGTCAAAAGTAGTATAGCTCCTAAAAGTAGTATGGGTCTTCTCCTGCTTCTCCTGTAATGTGAGCACTGGTCTCAAGCTGAGCACTAGTCCCTTTTGAAAATCTCGGTCTTATTTTTATTTGAGGTATCTAAATATAGATTTATCCTGATTTTTTCCCCCGAGATGATAAGTGTACAAAACTCAGCTTAGATTTAGCTGGTTAGTAGCTCTGAAAATCAGGCTACTTCTAGTTTGAAAATTTTGGCCTTTGACTTCAACTATCTAACTTCTTTAAAGAACCTAAAATAGCTTTCCTAGACTTAAAAATGTCACAGCTCTAATTTGCAATGGTATAAATGACTCCTGCAGGGCCATGAGCTACTGGACTTTGAAGCTGTAAGACTTTAATTTATAGAAAGTCTGTGATTGGTAGAGGAGCTGAATCTTATCTGACGTGAGCCTCTGGGTAGGTTAATTTGGAAGCAAATTCTGTATTTGTGGGGAGAAGGAGAAAACATTTCAGTAGCAGGCTGGCTACATGACGTTGCCCAGATTTTGAAATATTTGCAGAGAGAGAACAGAAAACGATACATCTTATTCATCACAAGGCTCGACTATTTATTAGATGCTTTCTCTATCAAATAGATACAATCTCCATGTACTTGATATATTTACTACATATAGTCTCATACTTTTATATTTAAAATAACTTTATTATATCAATTTCTGAAAATGCTAATATACAGCTAATATACGGCTCGATGCCCAGCGGAGTGCCCCAGGGGTCTGTCCTGGAGCCGGTTCTGTTCAGTGTCTTTATCAGTGATGTGGATGATGGGGTTAATTGCACCCTCAGCAAGTTTGCAGATGACACTAAGCTGGGGGGAGAGGTAGATACGGTGGAGGGTAGGGATAGGGTCCAGAGTGACTTAGACAAGTTGGAGGATTGGGCCAAAAGAAATCTGATGAGGTTCAACAAGGACAAGTGCAGAGTCTTGCACTTCAGAAGGAAGAATCCCAGGCACCCCTACAGGCTGTGGACCGACTGGCTAAGCAGCAGTTCTGCAGAAAGGGACCTGGGAATTACAGTGGATGAGAAGCTGGAGAAGTCAGCAGTGTGCCCTTGTTGCCAAGAAGGCCAAAGGCATATTGGGCTGCATTAGTAGGAGAGGCCACGCCTGAAGTATTGTGTCCAGTTTTGGTCCCCCCACTACAGAAGGGATGTGGACAAATTGGAGAGAATCCAATGGAGGGCAACGAAAATGATTAGGTGGCTGGGGCACATGACTTATGAGGAGAGGCTGAGAAAACTGGGGCTATTTAGTCTGCAGAAGAGAAGAATGAGGGGGGATTTGATAGCAGCCTTCATCTACCTGAACGGGGGTTCCGAAGAGGTTGGAGCTCAGCTGTTCTCAGTGGTAGCAGATAACAGAACGAGAAGTAATGGTCTCCAGTTGTAGGGGGGAGGTCTAGGTTGGATATTAGGAAACACTATTTCACTAGGAGGGTAGTGAAGCACTGGAATGGGTTACCTAGGGAGGTGGTGGAATCTCCATCCATAGAGGTTTTTAAGGCCCGACTTGACAAAGCTTTGGCTGAGATGATTTAGTTGGTGTTGGTCCTTCTTTGAGCAGGGGATTGGGCTAGATGACCTCCTGAGGTCTCTTCCAACCCTAATATTCTATGATTTCTCTTTGCAGTGGTGATTTAGCTGTGTTGATCCCAGGGTGTTAGAGAGACAAGGTGGGTGAGGTAATGTCTTTTATTGGACCAGTTCCCATTGATGAATGAGACAAGTTTTTGAGCTATAGAGTTGGGCCAATGAAAGATATTACCTCACCCACTTGTCTCTCTAGTACATCTATCTATGATTGTTCTACATCTAGAACAGACACTTGGCCAGTACATTTACAGACAATAAACCTCTGTAGTTCTTTTTAAAAAGATGTGGGGAATTAATACAGGGTGTACAGTACAAAAATTTGCAAAACATAGTGTCACAATTTCAGGGCAACTAACCTGTACCTAGTGGTGAGCTGGAGCCGGTTGGAACCGGTTGTTAATTTAGAAGCCCAGTTTAACAACCGGCCAAAAGTGGTGCCTTAGGCGCTGACTCCGTGGGTGCTCCGCGGCTGGAGCACCCATGGGGAAAATTTGGTGGGTGCAGAGCACCCACCGGCAGCACTCTTCCCCGTCCCCAGCTCACCTCCACTCTGCCTCCGCCCCTGAGTTACGCTCCGCCCCGCTCTGCTTCTCCAACCCCCGGCTTCCTGCAAATCAGCTGTTTGCGCAGGAAGCCGGGGGTGGGGCTGAGAAGCAAGCAGCGGCTTTGCGCTCAGGCCCAAGGAGGCGGAGCGGAGGTGAGCTGGGGTGGGGGGGCACGAGGAGGGCCGCCTACGCCGCAGCAGGTAAGCCGGGGGGTGCGCAGGGGAAGCGCTCCCTGCCCCAGCTCACCTCCGCCTCCCTGGACCTGAGCACGAAGCCGCCGCCTGCTTCTCAGCCCTCCCAGGCTTCTCGCGGGAAGCTGGGGGGCAGAGAAGCGGGGGGGGGGGGGCGGCGCATTCAGAGGCGGAGCGGAGGTGAGCTGGGGCTGGGGGCGTGGCAGGGAGCTGCCGGTGCGTGCTCCAGCCCCGGAGCACCCACAGAGTCGGCGCCTAAGGCACCACCTTTTATGTGATCAGTGGGGAGAGCGGCTGCTCCATCTGCTCCTCCCCAGCTTCGCTCACCTGCCCCTAGGAGCCAGCGGGACCTGCCGGATGCTTCCTGGGAGCCTCCCCAGATCAGCACCGCCGGGACTCCCCACCTCGCCCCCCTGGCAGGTCCCTCTGGCTCTTAGGGGCAGGGCGGAGCGGGCACCCACTACGGTGGCCCATGAGACCCTCCTGCCCAATTCTGGGGGCAGTCAGGGGAGGGGGGTGGATGGGGAAGAGGTCCCAAAGGGGGGGGGTATGACCCCTTCGTGGGGTGAGGAGGGAACCAGTTGTTAAGATTTTGGCAGCTCATCACTGCCTGTATCCCCTCAGCTCTGTGGTCCACTCCAGGAATATCCAGTCTGGTCTTTGGCCTCTAGTTGGCACAAGAGTGGGCAAGGACCCTTGTCTCACTGGGCAGTTTAAGGCTGCACAGCTGCCTGCCTTACACTGCAACTTCCCCAAAATTCTTCTCTCATCCACCCACCTTTGCTTATTAATAAAATAACAGTGCAATAAAATCAATAAGGCAATAGGGTGCAGCACAGTCCAGGAAACAAAGCATGGGACGTGAAGTCAGGAGGCCTAGGTTATGTTCCTGGATCTGACACTGACTTCCCTTGGGGACACTAAACTTATTTGTGCCTCAGTTTCCCCATCTGTAAAAAAGATAATGATTATACCTCTACTTGTAGAGTACTTGGGATCTATGGATGAGAGTTATTTAAGCGCTGGCACTGTACAAAGTAGACTGCCAGCAGTTTCTATGCTAACAAAACTTTAGATGAGCCAAAACCTGGAGACTTTTTTTTGTTTTTTAATCCAAAGGTCAGCTACCAGTATATGTCATTCAAGTCTTACTGTGATAAGGAAAAAGAAGAGCAGGATATGAAACCACCATGGAAGGCATCTATACAAATGAGCAAAGATAAAGGAACTGATTTTTCTACAATTTTTTTTTTAACTCCACTGCCTTTAAGGGAGTCACTCCTGATTTACATGGATGTAAATTAGATTAGAATCAGGCCCACAGGATCTATAAAGAAAATCTCATGAAGCTGAAAATGCTCTACATCCTCTTTTGCTGGGGGGGCGGGAGAGAGAGGATGTAAGAAGGGAAGGGAAGTTCGGGTCGTGTCCATCATGGTAGAGAAGGAACAGCTGGCAGTTAATGATAAGTCAGATGATTTTATTGGGGCTGCTGGGGGATGGATAGGAATTCTCTCTTGCTCTCCAGTTCCCACATTACCACTGTGCTGTTTAGATTCATCACAGCTAGTATCATTCCTCTATCTTGCATGGACTAAGCATTCATGAAGAAGGCTGCTGATTACACTACACTTTAGTGCAGGGGTTCCCAAACTTTTGTCCCTGATGCCCACCTATGCAGCAGCAATAGGCACTGTGATCCACTATGAACATGCCTCTGGCAGGGAGAGGGGGTCCATGGTCCGTGCCTAGCCCCTCACCTCAGGAGGGACCAGGGTCAGCAAGAGGGTGAAGGGGCCAGGCAGGTGTTATAGCCGGTCCCTGCCAATACTCTCTGCTGCAGCAGCACACTGAGTGCCTTGAGTTGGTCACCCAGCAGACTTGCTCGCCAGCCCAGCACCCTGGCGTGACTCACAGATACCTGGGAACAAAAGAAGGGTTCAGGGCCTGCCAGGGCCAGGAAGAGGCAGGCACCGGGGCCGGGCATTACCTTGACAATCCCAATCACGGCATAGTCCAGGCAGAAACGGAGCAGCACCGCTGAGCCCCAGTCCCTGGTGGGGAGGAGGCAGGGCCGATATTCCAGGGGACCCAAAAGCCCCAGATTCCGGGTTGCGGAGGCTCAGAGTGGGAATGGCCGCGAACCCGCCAGCCTCCTCCAGCTGTGCTGGGAGCAGCTGCCTCTTGGAGCCAGCCCCTTCTCCTCGCCCGCAGTCTAGCAGCTTCGCTTCGCCCTCTGCTTCCCACTACGGGGGCTGGGCTCCTCCGGCACTGGACAGGGGCTATTACAAGCCACCACTCTGCCAACATACACAGTTTGGGGGGGCAACGCCCCCCCATGGCCCTTCAACTCCACCCACAGCGGCCCAGCTGGGACTGTGTTACGGGCCACCTTTGGGCTGTAGCCCACAGTTTGCTGTGCTTTAGTGGATATGAAAATTCACTGTTTTGTTTAAAGGGACCCTGCTTAGTTCAAATTTTACATTAAAATTTAGCTTTAAAAACATAGACAAAAGCTAATATTAATATCAACTTTTTCTTTAATTTCAATGAAAAATTAAAACAAAAAATTACCTTGCCTATCCAGCAAGTACCTAAGACAAAGAGTGAAAATAATTAGCAACTGAGTATAAACAACACTGAAAATGACTAGTCCATTTTCTTTCTCTGAAGAAATGCAATAAATGGTAAAGATAGGACCCCCTAAAATCTCTGATGTGAACCCCTCTCCACCCCAATTTTGGAGAAGATTTAGAATCTCAGCCCAGATCTAAATTTCACAGTTGGCTCCTACATCTATTTTTAAAAGAACCTAAACTCCGTTGTCCCATTCCAAAGTTAGGTGATTTGAAATTTAAATCAGATGCAATTTTTGCAGCTTGGGCACATCGCTAAAAAAAATGCAAAGTACATTAGTTTTTAAATGTGTCTCTGTTATAATACCCTAAAGTATTAATTGTAATAAAATAAATATGTATTTTTTAAAAAAAAAATCTTTATCCTGACATCTCTTCAATATATAAGCAACAACAACCATAAACTCTAGGTCAACCCATATTTGTGAAACTGACTTCCCTAGAAGAACCCCAAATCTTTTCTCAAATACTGCAGCGAGTCTCCCTGCTGTGTGTTATAATCATTAGAGTCACTCATCAGCAAGTGTCTCCATGATTGAGGCTGCATCCGTTTTTACTGAGATGGTCAGAACTTATTTACGCTAATATAGCATCTAGCATAACAGCCACAGAACAATCTTATTTCTTAGATGAAGTTGGTCCTTATTAAATTCCACTCCCAGGAAGGGAAACTGGAGTTCTTTCTAAAGCCCAGGCAATGGCAGTTCCAACTTCCACATCCCACACCGCAGTGTGCTTAATTCTAGAGCAGGGTTGGATGGTTTCAGTGATGACAGTAAAGATTCTGCTGTTGTAGCGGCTGGGACCTTAGCCCACTCAGGGAAATGAGAAGGTAAAGTAAATGTATCATTATCCCAATTCTCTGTCCCATTAGCAGCTGTTCTGTGTGAAGCAGCTGCCTCGGAGCCCCGGGATGCGTAATGCACATGGGCATGCTCCAGTAGGAGGCTCCAAACCAGCAGCAGCTTAACTGAACAATTTGGCAGCCACAACAGGGCACAGATGGATATTTTAAAAACTGCCCTTTAACTAACAAGCACATGTGCAGCTATGGCAAATTACAGCTAAAATGTTGACTCAGAGCCACCACTGGGCAAGAAGCTGAACCCACCCAAGCCAGCTGCATATGTCCCTGCTAAACAGCGTTAGAGTTTGGATTTGGCATTTGTAGGCAGAACGTAGTAGAGGGTGGAAGCACTGATGGAAAGGTGACACTGAAGTTTGTGCAGCCTCAGTGGAGGTGAAGGGTGGGGGGGTCTGTTCTATATAGTTTTTTATAACATGTTCATCACCATAGTATCAGAACATCTTCCTGCAGTGCATTAAGTAATGCAACTACAAATCTGTCACATGTGTGTTCTCTCATCCTCTTCCCATGGGGAGAAGGAAGGTTCTCTTGGCCTACAATGCAGACTCAGCATAGGCTTGAAGCAATTTATGTTTCATCCTGTTTGTATCGGCCTTCATTTTCTGCCATCTGCACTTGAGCCTCTGCCCCTCTCTTCATCTGTCACAGGGTGTCAGAAAACCAAGGAGATTTGTGTGGCCAATGGGGAATTTATGTGGCCAACTGGAGGCCAGGATGTGATGACCAAGACTACCATGCAACGATGATTCACCAGATCCTCAAGTCCTCATTCTGTGGATGGAGTGCTGCTGTCCATTAGCAGGCTCTGGAATTTGGTGGAGTCCATGAGTCTTCATAGTTGAATCAGGATCATGGGTCTGGCTTGTTGCCTGGAGCTGGAAAAGGTCTGACCACTGCCTTAGTAAGCCGATGGTCTGCCCAACACAGTGGCTGGGTTTTGATGTCCTTGATATTGACACTTAGGTCCAGGGTGTAACCAGCTGTTCGGATTGGACCAGAGATGACCTGTGAAAGTCTTAGGGAGAAAAATAAAGAGATGAGATTTTTGGCATTTGCACGTGTGACATTTCTGACATGCCTGTTGAAGTCCCACGGGAAGAGCAGGTCTTTTGGAACTGTAACATAGTTGAGTCCTGGGACTGGGTGGAGCTGAAGCAGTGTGTTCCTGGAGTAGTGGTGGGTGTGCTGAAAGCATGGTGGCATAACAACACTGGAAATAATAATAGTGACAATAATAATAGGTAGTGACAGGCCCAGCAGAAAGGGGAAGTGTCAATGGTGTCAGACATCCATTTACTTAGAACATGCTGTCCATGTTGTCATGACATATTTGTTGCTCTTACCTGCTTTGGGAGAGAGGTTGCTCTTACTGTTTAGTAATGTGTGTTACAGGTGTAAAGTGATCCTTATGTCACTGCTGGTTGTGAGGAGGTGGGTGAGAGATGGCCAGGGAGTGGGGAGGACTCAGTCATAGGTGATTTAAATCTCACCTAGGTGTAGTGGCTTTTCAAGGAAGCTTCTGGAAGTGCTTTGAGTTTTAGCTTTGGAGTGACAAGTTTGTGAAACTTTCCTCCAAAGTTTTAGATTGACATGGAGCCAAATTCTGAGGTCCCTGTAGCAGAGGTGGTGGGGAGGGAAGGTAAATGCCATGTTGTTTCCCACCATTGAATTTTTCCCAAATCCCTCTGTTGGGAGAGCAGGGTTTGTACGTCTGTTTTCTGGGAATCTGTCAGAGGCACAAGGCCTTCCATATTGGAACTCTGCCTCAGCACCTGCCCCAGAGTTCCCTTTCTCTCAGTCTGCTCCCAGGCAGCTTGGCTCCCAGGGCTTCTCCTGCCAGCAGACACCCCTAAAGCCACCCATAGCGGGGGAGTTTGTCCAGTGTAGAGGGGCATCCATGGAAAAATTAATGTGGTCTCAGTGCCAAGCATGTGTTGCACTGACCTAAAGGGGGTTTTGTAATAATGGGCACACGCAGTGGGCAAACCACAATGCATACCTAAAACTGCCAACTACCTGTAGCCGTGGCAATGCTAATCCCATTAACACAAACAATTCATCCACCCATGCATCCCTCTGAGATGCATGATAAGAGATCACTGGAAATTACATTCACCTTAGGACAAAATTCATCTTTTGTGGCTCCCTAACCTGGCATCTTGAGTACTAAAAATGTATGAGAATCACTCAGAGAACAGATCTCACCTGCCTGGACAAAGAAGGATGGCTTTTCTGCCTAAGTTATTTAAAAAAAAAAAAAAACACACACACACATTCCTATGCATGCATCATGGTTTTGACCAATGCTGAGACCCACTTCTCTCTACTATTGTACATGAAAACTTTATTGAAAATTAGAGGGTGGATGGGGGTGGAGTTTCACATGTAATCACTTGATCATGTTGAACAAGAAAATTATATATCCTTTAGATATTAGTCAAAATAAAGCAATGCTTCACCATGACAAAGCAATACAACAAAATAGTGCCTTATAAAACGTACAGATCCTTGAGGCATCCCGCTCTGCCTCAATCTTCTGGGTCAAACTTCCCCCCAGAAAAACACCCCGAGAGATCCCTGCTGTATTAAAATGATTGTTGTCCTGAGTGTGACATGAATGCACTTCTGTTTTTTTTTTTCTTTAGCCCTCTATTGCAAGCTATCATGACATAGCATGTAGCAACTCTCCTCATGGTTTGAATTTTCAGTATCCCATATTAAATCAAATCAATCATACTGTCAGTAATGATCACCTGTAAATAGGGATTTAGAATTAGCATCACGATTTTTTAACATTACAATATTAAATTTAATTGGGGATTGGTCCTGCTTTGAGCAGGGGGTTGGACTAGATGACCTCCTGAGGTCCCTTCCAACCCTGATATTCTATGATTCTATGAATATTAGGTTCTGATGGTAATGTGAAGTAGTGTAATGATTAAAAAAAGGCATCATTTTGAATGCAATAATCCAAAAGGTATAATTTCCTTGATCAATGTGTTTGTGATCATATGTGACAAATTTTCCCTCCACGCAGCTATTATTCACCCATTTACTTTTCATGACAGCGCTTTCAACTTGCATCAGCTGTTTTGTTTCAGAGTTCCAAACGTCTGAGGTCATTTTGCTAATTGTCGAAGGGACTAAATAAGAGATGGAATCTTGGAATATGACCAGATTGCTACCCTGACGATAGGGTCACACTCTTCAGTGCTGCTGTAGGCCAAGCTGATTGCACACAGCAGTGGGCTCCTGCCATCCTTCCATTCCCCCCCACCCCAGTCCACAAGCTCCCTGTGTGTCACCCCCACAAACCCCTCCGTTCCTATCACCTCCCATTCTCCTTCCACCCCCTTTCAGGGTCCCCTATTTGCCCCCCATGCCAGGGCTCTGTTTTCCCCCTACATTCCTCCCTCCATCACATACCATGGGCACTGTGTGCCCCCACATCTCCCTTCTGTCTCATACCATTGCTCCACATTTCCCCCTATAGCTTTCTTCTTTCCACCCTATGCCAGGGGCTGTCTGCCTTCCATTACCTCTGTCCCCCTATACCAGGGTCCCTCATTCCCCCGCCCATGCCAGGGATTCTGTGTGCTCCTGTTCCCCCCTTGTTCCCACATCAGGGTTCTCCATTTCCCCCATGTTAGAAAGTCTGTGTGCCCCCATTACCTTCTCCCACCGCATGCCAGGGGCTCTGTGAGTCTTCTTTTTCTCCCCCCTCCAAAATACCTCACACACACACCCCAAGTGGGCTAAGTCGACTGTCTTTGTCTCTCTCCTGCCCCAGCTTCCCAGGGATGACCGCCAGAGCCCTGTCACTGTCAGCCCTGGGGATCAGGGGTTTGGTTAACACAGAGAGCTGGATAATAAAGGCTTGGATAAATGAGGATCTACTGTAAATCAATAAAACATTGTTTTCAACTGATACCTATTTATATTGTGCTAGGGAACTAAAGTTCAGCATTTCATTTTAATCGCGCTTTTTTATGGTTTTTAATGGGGAAAAAAAAATGTATCACTGAAAACTAGGCTCCCTGGTCAGCACCACCAGAAGTGGTGTAATGGCCATGCCATACACCAGTGCCCTTCCAAACCTACAAAAAAATCACTGTACCTGAGAGTTTGGGCCCTTTAGTTGTCCCACCCTGATAACAGGTGGTGTCACCTTGCTGGGAGATGTTAATTGATTCCTTCTGACTAACTGCAGCGAGTGCAGCTAGTTAGCCACAGCCTAGGGTATGTCTACACTTCGAACCGGAGAATGTGCCTCCCAAATCAAGGACACCTACCCACAGTAGCTCTTACCAAGCTAGCACACTAATAAGAGCATAGTGGTGGCACCGCAAGCCACAGGAGGGACGAGCCGCCCTGAGTGTGTGCCCGTCAGAGATGACAGGTACGTGGCTATCTTCTCCCACTGCTCAAGCTGCTGTGACTAGGCTTCATTTTTAGTGTGCCAGCCCAATGAGGGCTAGCAGGGGAATGCCTCCTTGAGCTGGGAAGCAAACCCCCACCTCAGAGCATAGATGTACCCGTAGTGGTGATGGATCATATTAAAGAAGTTCTGTATTAAAATCACAAATGAGTTTGATTCCCCATAGTTTAAATTCCAGGGTATTACTAATTAAGAGGTCTCTTGGTATTTAGTACTGTTTCTCTCCCTCTGTGTGAAACTTGCAAGCTGCTAATTGTTAGTACATTCTAAGACAGAGTCTGTTCTCAAAGCAATTCTTTGTAATAACTACTCACACAGAGAGAGACTCAAACCAATACTCTGTAACAACAGAAACAGCACCCAGAGACTCCCCACCCTTTTGTTGTATTCATCTCGCTTTGTTAACAATTGTGATTAAAATAGAGATAGAGGATGTATGTGGATGGATGCTTGGTGTGGATAATAACTGAATGATCAGAGAGGTGCCAGCCTAAGAATCCAGTGTCCATCGGCTGAAGAAGGCGTCAAGTGGAAATAACCAGAGGACCCCTGGAGGGCAGACTGGAATCCACCCGACAGCCTCAAGAATGGTAGAACCAAAGAACAAGAAAACATTTGGCAGCACGGAGCTGTCAGGAATGTGCCATCTGCTGATTGATTCAGAAACAGCATGATGAAGCAATTCCCATAGACTGGCATAGGAAGAAATTCCTATAAAAATGGACTCTAGAAAGTGAGAACTGTGGGGTCTGGTTCTGCAAACCAACTTCCAGGAGCATCAGATGAGCATCTGACAAGGCCCTGCTCCCTCCTCATGTCCAGGCCACCTGGCCAGTGGCTTGGCATGAGCAACTCTAAGGCTGGTAACTGTGATAACAACTTGCAGAACCTGTGTGTGTGTGTGTGTTTCAGAGTAACAGCCATGTTAGTCTGTATTCGCAAAAAGAAAAGGAGTACTTGTGGCACCTTGGAGACTCAAATTGGTTAGTCTCTAAGGTGCCACAAGTACTCCTTTTCTTTTTGTGTGTGTGTGAATAAATATGAAATTGAATGGAATGTTATAGCTATAACTAACTGCTTACTATGATTCTTTCTATATTTACAATAAATGTGGCATTTTGCCTTTTCCCCTTTAATAAGATCCTGCTGGTTTTTATTTTATTGGTATAACACTGGGAATGATCCTGTAGGCAGAGCAGTGTAGGGTTTGAGGCTTAGTATCCATTTAGGAGGGAGTCTGCATAAGGGGGTAGCCCTTGGTTATTAAAGGTCTGTAGGTGCCTAACTCCTATTGAAATCAGTGTCTAAGTCACATAGGTGCTTTTGAATGTTTTACCCATACTCTTATGGATGTGGGCCGTGCACTCCTTCACCCTACGATTTGGTTAAAACACCTTTCCCCTTCTGTCTGGGATTAGTTTCCAAACTCCGTGGGGAAGGGAGTCATGTCTGTCTGTGTTGAGGTGCCTAGCACATGCATGGAGGCTGTAAAACAATAAAACAATAATTAGGATTGTTTTACTGATAATAAAACCTCAGCTCTATTGCATGCTGACATTTGCAAAGCATTATGAGCATTTCACATATCAGCCTAGGAAATTTCAGTGTCTCAAGCCCACCACCAGATGCATAAAAAATGCACATTCTCTACAATGTTTCTCTACAGATGGGTTGCCGCCCCTCCTCCCCCGCACCCAGAGTAATCACAAAGGGCAATGACAGAGATTGTGCGGCATTAAAAATTTTATTATTGTCTAAAGTATAGAAAATCTTACTCCCTGACTCTGCACACACCCTGGTTCTTCAAGGTCCTGTATTCTCTTTCAGCCTCTCAGATCTTACACAAATAAGTTATATAGGCTTTTATCATTGGTACCACAGATATTTTTTTACTCATTTATAGAAAATGTAAAGGAGTCATGGAAATTTTTTACTTTGCTAAGTAGTCACCAACCTGAAAAGGTTTAGCCCTGGTCTACACTAGGAGTTTAGGTCGACAAGTGGATTAGCGCTTAAATCAGCCTTGCCAGGTCGAATTTGGGGTACTGTGGATGCAATTAGACAGTATTGGCCTCCGGGAGCTATCCCAGAGTGCTCTATTGTGACCGCTCTGGACAGCACTCTCAGCTCAGATGCCAGGTAGACAGGAAAAGGAACATGAACTTTTGAATTTCAATTTCCTGTTTGCATGGTCACCTGCAGCTTGCCACGCTAGCCAGAGCTCATCAGCAGAGGTGACCATGATGGAGTCCCAGAATCACAAAAGAGCTCCAGCATGGACCAAACAGGAGGTACGGGATCTGATCGCTGTATGGGGAGAGGAATCCGTGCTATCAGAACTCCGTTCCAGTTTTCGAAATGCCAAAACATTTTGTCAAAATCTCCCAGGGCATGAAGGACAGAGGCCATAACAGGGACCTGAAGCAATGCCGCGTGAAACTTAAGGAGCTGAGGCAAGCCTACCAGAAAACCAGAGAGGCAAACGGCCGCTCTGGGTCAGAGCCCCAAACATGCTGCTTCTATGATGAGCTGCATGCCATTTTAGGGGGTTCAGCCACCACTACCCCAGCCATGTTGTTTGACTCCTTCAATGGAGATGGAGGCAACACAGAAGCAGGTTTGGGGGACAAGGAAGATGATGATGATGATGATGATGAAGTTGTAGACAGCTCACAGCAAGCAAGTGGAGAAACCAGTTTTCCTGACAGCCAGGAACTGTTTCTCACCCTGGACCTGGAGGCAGTCCCCCCCAGACCCACCCAAGGCTGCCTCCCAGACCCATCAGGCGGAGAAGGGACCTCCGGTGAGTATACCTTTTTAAAATACTATACATGGTTTAAAAGCAAGCATGTTTAATGATTAATTTGCCCTGGCATTTGCAGCTCTCCTGGATGTACTCCCAAAGCCTTTGCAAAAGGTTTCTGGGGAGGGCAGCCTTATTCCACCCACCATGGTAGGACACTTTACCACACCAGGCCAGTAGCACGTACTCGGGAATCATTGTAGAACAAAGCATTGCAGTGTATGTTTGCTGGCATTCAACAACATCCGTTCTTTATCTCTCTGTGTTATCCTCAGGAGAGTGATATCATTCGTGGTCACCTGGTTGAAATAGGGTGCTTTTTCTTAAGGGGACATGCAGAGGTGCCCGTTCCTGCTGGGCTGTTTGCCTGTGGCTGAACAGAAATGTTCCCCGCTGTTAGCCGGGCGAGGGGGGCGGGGGTGAGGGGCTAGCCACGTGGTGTGGGGGAGGCAAAATGCGACCTTGGAACAAAAGCACATGTGCTGTGTATGTAATGTTAACAGCAAGGTTTACCGTGAAAGAGTGTAGCCATTGTTCTAGAAAATGTGTCTTTTTAAATACCACTGCCTCTTTTTTTTTTCTCCACCAGCTGCATGTGTTTCAATGATCACAGGATCTTCTCCTTCCCAGAGGCTAGTGAAGATTAGAAGGTGAAAAAAATGCACTCGTGATGAAATGTTCTCTGAGCTCATGGTGTCGTCCCACACTGACATAGCATAGACGACTGCATGGAGGCAGACAATGTCAGAGTGCAGGAAAGCACAATATGACCGGAAGGAGAGGTGCCGGGCTGAAGAGAGGGATGAAGCTCAAATGTGGCGGCAGCGTGATGAGAGGAGGCAGGATTCAATGCTGAGGCTGCTGGAGGATCAAACCAATATGCTCCAGCATATGGTTGAGCTGCAGGAAAGGCAGCAGGAGCACAGACTGCCGCTACAGCCCCTGTGTAACCAACCGCCCTCCTCCCCAAGTTCCATAGCCTCCTCATCCAGACGCTCAAGAACGCGGTGGGGGGGCCTCTGGCTACCCGGCCACTCCACCCCAGAGGATTGCCCAAGCAACAGAAGGCTGGCATTTTCAATAAGTTTTAAAGTTTTAAACTTTTAAAGTGCTGTGTGGCCTTGTCCTTCCCTCCTCCACCACCCCTCCTGGTGCTTCACTCCTCCACCACCCTTCCTGGGCTACCTTGGTAGTTATCCCCCTATTTGTGTGATGAATGAATAAAGAATGCATGAGTGTGAAGCAACAATTACTTTATTGCCTCTGCAAGTGGTGATCGAAGAGAGGAGGGGAGGGTGGTTAGCTTACAGGGAAGTAAAGTGAACCAAGGGGCGGTGGGTTTCATCATGGAGAAACAAACAGAACTTTCACACCGTAGCCTGGCCAGTCATGAAACTGGTTTTCAAAGCTTCTCTGATGAGCAGCACGCCCTCCTGTGCTCTTCTAACCGCCCTGGTGTCTGGCTGTGCGAAACCAGCAGCCAGGCGATTTGCCTCAGCCTTCCACCCCGCCATACACATCTTCCCCCTTACTCTCACAGATATTATGGAGCTCACAGCAAGCAGTAATAACAGTGGGAATATTGGTTTCGCTGAGGTCTAACCGAGTCAGTAAACTGCGCCAGCGAACTTTTAAATGTCCAAATGCACATTCTACCACCATTCTGCACTTGCTCAGCCTGTAGTTGAACAGCTCCTGACTACTGTCCAGGCTGCCTGTGTACGGCTTCATGAGCCATGGCATTAAGGGATAGGCTGGGTCCTGAAGGATACATATAGGCATTTCAACATCCCCAACGGTTATTTTCTGGTCTGGGAATAAAGTCCCTTCTTGCAGCTTTTGAAACAGACCAGAGTTCCTGAAGATGCAAGCGTCATGTACCTTTCCCAGCCATCCCACATTGATGTTGGTGAAACGTCCCTTGCAGGACTATTGGAAAGTACCACTTGCGGTTTATGTACTCGCCGGCTTGGTGCTCCGGTGCCAAGATAGTGATATGGGTTCCGTCTATGGCCCTACCACAGTTAGGGAATCCCATTGCAGCAAAGCCATCCACTTTGACCTGCACATTTCCCAGGGTCACTACCCTTGATAGCAGCAGATATTTGATTGCGTTGGCTACTTGCATCACAGCAGCCCCCACAGTAGATTTGCCCACTCCAAATTGATTCCCGACTGACCGGTAGCTGTCTGGCGTTGCAAGCTTCCACAGGGCTATTGCCACTCGCTTCTCAACTGTGAGGGCTGCTCTCATCTTGGTATTCTTGTGCCTCAGGGCAGGGGAAAGCAAATCACAAAGTTCCATGAAAGTGCCCTTACGCATGCGAAAGTTTCGCAACCACTGGGAATCATCCCAGACCCGCAACACTATGCGGTCCCACCAGTCTGTGCTTGTTTCCCGAGCCCAGAATCAGCTTTCCACCGCATGAACCTACCCCATTAGCACCATGATGCCCACATTGCCAAGGCCCCTGCTTTGAGAGAAGTCTGTGTCCATGTCCTCATCACTCATGTTACCGCGCTAACGTCGCCTACTAGCCCGGTATCGCTTTGCCAGGTTCCAGTGCTGCATATACTCCTGGATAATGCGCGTGATGTTTAATGTGCTCCTAATTGCCAAAGTGATCTGAGCGGGCTCCATGCTTGCCGTGGCATGGCGTCTGCACAGAAAAAAGGCGCGGAACGATTGTCTGCTGTTGACCTGACGGAGGGAGGGGCGACTGATGACATGGCTTACAGGGAATTAAAATCAACAAAGGGGGTGGCTTTGCGAGAAACTGAATGGCCCCCTCAAGGATAGAACTCAAAACCTCAAGGATAGAACTCAAAACTGGATTTGGCAGGCCGTTGATTTCACAGAGGGAAGGAGGAGAAAATGAATACAAAACAAATCTGGTCTATTTCTTGTTTTGAGCCACTTTATACATCTTGCTGGCAGCAGACTGTGCAGTACGACCGCTAGCTGTCATCATCTCCTGGGTGCTCGGCAGAAGACGGTGCTCAGCAGAAGACGGTGCAGTATGACGACTAGCCATCATCTTCTGCTGCCTGGAGGTTAAAAGACAGTGCACTGCCAGTAGGACTGAATCGCCACAAGACGAAACTTAAATGGGAAATGACCTGGCTGAGTCACTCCCATGTTTGCCCAGGCGCCCGATTAAAAGAGCACCCAGGACTACGTCGATGACTGTTACCAGTCATACTGCACTGTCTGCTGCCAAAAGGCAATTAACTGCTTCTGTGCAGCAATGCAGTACCACGTCTGCCAGCACCCAGGAGACATACGGTGACGGTTTGCTGAGCGGGCTCCATGCTTGCCGTGGTATGGCGTCTGGACAGGTAACTCAAGAAAAAAGGCGCAAAACGATTGTCTGCCCTTGCTTTCATGGAGGGAGGGAGGGAATGGGGGCCTGACGATATGTACCCAGAACCACCCACGACAATGTTTTAGCCCCATCAAGCACTGGGATTTCTACCCAGAATTCAGATGGGCGGCGGAGACTGCGGGAACTGTGGGATAGCCACCCACAGTGCAACGCTCCGGAAGTCAACGCTTGCCTCGGTACTGTGGACACACTCCCCTGACTACATGCACTTCGAGCACTTGTGTGGGGACACACACAATCAACTGTATAAAACCGCTTTCTACAAAACCGACTTCTATAAATTCGACCTAATTTCGTAGTGTAGACATACCCTTAGAAACACTGCTCTGTGGGTGAGTGTGTAATCCAAAGGGACATAATAGAGTTTGGAAAGGTTGTTGAGTCAATTCCCCTCACAGGATAGGAGATTATCCCCCAAGAAGAGGGACACATCATATGTAATCAAGTAATACCACACTTGACCTTAACCAAAAGGTAATATAACCCTTCTGTCTGGAGGGCCAGGGGTTCCTCTTAAAATTTGCAAATACTTTGGCTTGACCCCCTCTGTCCCGCAGAAACCAGAGCAAACAAAATACCTTCCCTTGGGCCTCCTTATCAGGCAATACTTCCTCTTCTGCAACCACTAAATCTGTGTATAAAACAAGGAAAATTATAATAAGGCAGAAAGGAACCAGCATTAATGTGGGCAAAACCAACAATAACAAATCAACAGTACATATAAACAAATAATGAGTAAAACACCCACCCCCCATCTTTAGCAGTAAACATTTGCCTCAGTTCCCCCCATCTGCTGATGTGAGTGTCTGATAAACAAAAGTTCCCTTTAACACACCACTTCCTCCCCTTCCCTCCACTGCACCTCACTCATGGTTTGTTGTCAGTGCTTAGGGAAGCCCTAGCATCGCTGATTGCACTCAGGCAGGTCCACCTCTAGTTCCTAGAGATGCTGTCTGATTTCCATGACAAGATGCCTTGATGCCTCCTCTGTGCTCACTTACCGTGGATGTGCATCTACACCATCTCTTACCACAATGTTGTCTCTGCAGTCAGTTCAGTTCAGAGACTCTACCACATCACCTAGCTTTAGCAACTGAATGTCTAGGGCCCCCTCTGCATTACCTCTCACAGTAACACCTCCTCAATGCTATCTCCTGCTATAATACCAAATGTAGTTCTCACATACCACCTAACTTTGCTATAAGAACTTCTCTTCCAGTAATATGAGATGGGAGGGTCCTTTCCAGAATTTGTTCAACTCTACTATTATACTGTGGAAGAAGAAAATTCACTAGTGCATAAAAGAGTGTGTGTGTGTGTGTGTGTGTGTGTGTGTACATGTGTACACATACACACACATACATTCTTTCTTCTCTCTGGCTTGTGTCCAAGTTCCTTTACCCAGCCATGCAAGACTGAGACTTTAGTTATAGTGACTTCTCACTCAGGACATATTCAATACATTTCTGCTGCTGTCACACAATACGATAACATTTCACTACCCCTACACCCAAAAGTTAAATGATTTTTTTTAAAGGGACCATAATGTTCACACTGGGATAAAATAGGTAACACTGATGCAATAAGGTCTGACTCATTCTCTGACTCTTTGTCCAGTTCACCAAGGGATGACAGCAGAAAGCTCCTCCCCTCTAGAGGTTTAGACCCATAGTGTTACAGTAAAATTAAAATGATTCTTGTAAAAATACGCCCTCCCCTTTCAGAAACAAACGTAGGGACAGAGAGCATAGCCAGGTTCTTATTTGCCCCTCCCCCAATCACCACAGTAATATCTCAGTGTCTGTTTGCAGCTGGGGTTTAATCTTTAGTAGTCACATAAGCATCACAAATGGCATTGTCTTAGAATGGACTCCCTTGATTGTTTTTGCTAGTTCTCAAAGAGACGTTCTCATCCTCACTGTAACTCATACAAAAGGAAAGAAAAAAGGATCCTCCTAATTAGCACTTATGTAACCCTTCTGCCAGGCCAAGTTGATAGCAGCAAGGGCCGGGTTCAGTACATAGGGGTTCCCTCTCATTAAAGCAAATGCAAAACTGGCTCGAGCCCCCACCC
Organism: Eretmochelys imbricata; assembly: GCF_965152235.1. Classification (NCBI taxonomy): domain Eukaryota; kingdom Metazoa; phylum Chordata; order Testudines; family Cheloniidae; genus Eretmochelys; species Eretmochelys imbricata. The sequence continues at coordinate 20,827,978 of NC_135573.1, forward strand.
AGTGACCTGGGAAAATCTTACACACCCCCTGGGCGCCTCAAGGAGGCAATACTTCCCCTCTCGCAAGCACGGCGTCTCGGTGTAGTAGAGAATCTTTAATAACATGAGGTAAACAACATCAGCATTAAATTGGGGAAACATCACAACTAGTGTTCATTAACCAAACCATGAACACCGACCCACCCCAGAAAAATTGGGCCACATCCTTTCCCTCAGGCTCTTGAGTCCCAGAACCCAAACGTCTCTTGAGTCCAGCAATCCACAAATCACCCAAAGTCCAAGAAAGGTCCAGCCCCCGGAGTTCAAAAGTTCATCTGCAGAGTGTTACTCCCCAGTCTGGCTAAAATGTGCCTGGGTGTGGGGGAAAGAGGTAAGGGGCACCTTACGTGTCCTGAAGCTGACTGCCCCACAGGGCTCTGCTCCGCCACGACCGGCTCCGCTCTGCTCAGCTCGCCGTCTCACGAACAGCTCTGCTCAGCTCGCCGTCTCACGAACACACCGCCGTCTCACGACCGGCTCTGCTCCACTTGCCATCTCACAGACACTCCACCAGCCTATCCATGAACAGCACCACTGCACGCTAGATCTTCCGGCTCCCCACTACTTGACACAGTGCTCAGTGATTTCAGCTCATAGTAGTGGGAGCCTTAGTGCTGGTGCACCATAAGGCTGAAGTGAATTCAGCACAGTACCTGTAACAAAACTCTTAATAGACCCAAAATTAGCTCTGACATTCCACAGTGGAGAGAGACAGAGGTGCAATTGGTGCTTCAGACCCTCACAAAGGGGGCCTACACCACCAGGCACTAATACCTGTCTCAAGCCTCTCTCAATTCACAGAGTTTTGGAACCCATGTCCCTTGCCTAGTGAGTGCTACTCAGTTGATGGTGAGTCCTCCATCATAACAAAAAGGCCAAGTACAGCTCCAAGCACAGTTCCCATAATCAGGGTACTAACAATTTATTCTTCCCGCCCCAATAACAGAGACACTGGGGATCCCACAGCAGCCAAAGTGACCATTTGGGCAGTTATGGCCTCATTCTAGGCGGGGTGGGTGTGCCTATGCAAATGAGATCAGCCCCTGAAGTTCTTTTCCACAACTTGCCACACCTCACCACCAGATGTCAGGGTGGAGCCCACCCTGTCTCTGCTTACACTTAAACTTGCTTTTGTCCCGTATGGAACAGCCTGTGAACAGATATAATTAAAGCTGAGCTCTGACAATTCGTGCAATGCAAAACTTTTACAAGCAGAAATCAGAAGTCACACTTTGTGATTCTTCTGAGCAAAGTTTCATGAGACTTGCTCATTCCCTTGGGGTGGCTAGTATGGATCATTCCAGGGAGGTGTCTAGCCTCCTCTAATTTTATCTCAATAGCATTGTACCTAAGCCTTTAGGTGTATGATACTGTTCTGACTTTAGCGTAGCTTTTCCTTTTTCTCTCCCTCAGTATTTTAGAACAAAGCTGTACTATTTTCTGCTTCTATTAAATTGAATCCCTCCAGCCTGACTGTTGGAGAATATCTCCAGGCTCCCTTAACCATGCCCCGTATTGCTATGCCAATAAATAATTCAGGAATCTTAGTTTTTGAAGTGGGCACTAATTATAGAGCTTAGCTTTCATCTAAAAGAGTAGACAGGGAAATTTGACTAGAACACCTTTCTTGTATTTGAGCTGAAATCTTGGGGATGAACTTTGAGAAGAGGAAAATGTGACTGAAGCCAAAGTACAGCTGTAAATGCTGATTTCAGAATATGAGCCTAATTTTTCAGTTGCTTCCAATGTGTTTCATCATTTACTCCTAGGCAAATGCAGGGTAAAATGCTATCGCTGATGTAAGCCAGGGTCTGAATGACCTCTCCTCTAACATCTAGTGATGAACTGGGGGGGAAATGAGGGGGGACTTCAGGAGCTGACTGTACAGGATAGAACTGCTTTGCCAAACCGATCAATTTTGGCTGTTTTGGGTTAAAATTCACTTTAGTGTTGAATGCAGGGGTAATGACATGTTGTTATCCGGATTGTAGGAGTAAATGGCAGCAGACTGGATTTTGCAAGCACCAATTGAGGAGGTCACCCTAATTTTAAACTCACACGCTAGGTAGGCAGTAGTGATGCCAAATCCAAGTAAGAGTCAATGGGTGGGGATAGGGGTTCTCATTTGATGGTGTGGCCTTGTTGAAAAGGTCCTGTAAGATATTTGATGCTCCTCTATCCAAAGCTGTTTAAATTCTTTGAGAGTCTTGGTTCTTTCTTAGTGATAATGTAATCTAATCTAATGTGACTAAGCTTTAGACTGTAGCTGTGTAAAAGATAATGTGGAAGAGGTAACACAGATCATTAAGGAGCTGATATCACTGAGAACATGATTAAGTGATAGAACCTCAGGACTCAGCAATGTAGCAAGAGGTAGTAGTGACAGAAACAGCTGCAGAGACACTGATGAGCACAAGTGAGGCATCACTCAATCATCTGCTCCCGTCAAGGATGGGAGGTGAACCCTCCCCCCCATATACGTCCCCAGATTCTAGGGGTGTTGCTGACCCTGGATAACAAACTCTGAGTGGGGTGCAGCAGAGGGAAAAGAGAAGAGAAGTCATGTCCCTTTGTTAGACTTTCACACCACAAGGTGGGAAACTGAGGCAAAGGACACTGCCCAACACACGGTGGGGTGGATGTTTACCTGCGGTTTACATGCTTTTGAATCACTATTGTAGTGTTTTCCCAAATTAATGCTGAGTTTCCTCTCCCTTTTAATCAAAGTTTTATTTTGTTATACAGAGACTCACGGCAAGTCTACACAAGAGTGATACAGCGCTCAGCTGTACCAATGCAGCTGCACCTGGTTAAGACTCTCTAGGCTGACGGGAGAGTGCTTGCCTGTCGGCAGAATCACTCCACCTCCACAAGAGGTGGAGTCTATGTCAGTGGAAGACCGTCTTCCACCGACATAGCGCTGGTGTGGACAGTGCTTAGGTCAGTCTAACTTGCGTTACTCGGGTGGGTATGTTATTCACACCCGCAAGGGATGTAAATCACATCAACTTTAGCGGTAGTGTAGATCAGCCCTTGGTGCTTGTGATTGGGGAAGAGTTGCCTCTTAGAGGTGCCCAGTGGTGGCGTTAAATTTTCTCAGATTATGGGGCCAGTTCTGTTTTGTATTGTTGAGAGGAACCCCTGGATAGTGAACCCAGCCCTTGTTCCTGCTGGCACCACCTGGCAGAAGGGTTACACTTAGATTTAGAGAGTTTTTCCACCACCTTTTACAGGTATAAATAACAACACAAGGCACCGAAGAATGAAATATTGTATGTCTGCATGATTCACAAGGTCATCTTCAAAGTATTTGCCTGTCAGCCTTAGACAGGTTTCTCTAACCTTTTGCATTTTTCCTTAGTCCATTGGTGTCTCTCTATATGCCATACTTAGAGCTTTGGAATGGAAAAGCTTAACCGTTTCTGACTATAATGCTTTATGAAGCCATAGGCCAAATATCTCCAAACACTGAGGGACACTCAGAATTGAAACCTTGATCTAAGACCCGTTCTTGCAAATAGCCTCTCTTTTTACACTGTGCCAAACCAAAACCTCAGATCCAAATGTTCCTTTAAAATTCCGAGGTGTTCAAATTAGGACATGAATTTTGCAGCTTGGGTTTGTCACTAAATGTACGGTTTAACGGGCATTTGGTTTTATGTTAGCATTCAGCGACTGCTTACTCTCCGGAATTATTAGCACTTTCCGTGTTCAACTATTGGCCTGTGCTTTTTATTTATAGAACATGCCAACATGCAGACTTTTATTCATTAGAAACTAGATTAGAGCACATACTGCACTGCATTACTAAGTAGGGTTATCTAAACTTAACTTGTGCTATAGGTGGGTGGAATTGTTATGCATAATTGCAATAAAAACCTGGGTAAATTAGATTAGCCCTAAAAGTCTCCTTTTCCATTACTGCCATTAAGACGTGAGTAACAGTGCATCACATAGTGTATGCCGGTCATTTTCTATTACACCAAAGCACTTTCCTCCCTCTCCCTGGCTTTCAGTCACGTTTGCTTCACTGTTAGTAACTCCCTAGTTTCTCTTGATGCATCTCAACTGCCTAAGGACTCAATGAACACTGCATTGTGGGCAGTTTGTAGCTGCACAATCACCATCTGATTCATAATCAGAATCCATAAGATGAATCTGAATTCATTAGCTACCAATCTTCCCCTGTACTGTGTGTGCAGAATCTGAAACGGCAGATGTAGCCGAGTTCAGGAGTGGGCTCTACTCAAGTCAGCTTTTCCACTGCTCCCACTCATTCATGTCTGTTAATTGAGCCTGTGAGAAACTACGGGCACCAGAAAAGCCCCTTCAGCCCTGATCCACAATGTCTACCCAAGGGGTGTCTGCTACACAAACATTGTCTCGAGAAGACCAGTGTGGAGCAGTGATTGCATGGGGTGGGTGTAGGTCAGCCCAGAATCTGGGCCTCTGGCCTTACCCTGTACTGTGTTGCGTGATGTTAACAACTATTTCTCCACAGTACGCCAACATTTTTATGGCTGACTTAGAACAACGCTTCCTCAGCTCTCGTCCCCTAACGCCCATACTCTACTTGCGCTACATTGATGATATCTTCATCCTCTGGACCCATGGAAAAAAGCCCTTGAGGAATTCCACCATGATTTCAACAATTTCCATCCCAACATCAACCTCAGCCTGGACCAGTCCACACAAGAGATCCACTTCCTGGACACTACGGTACTAATAAGTGATGGTCACTTAAACACCACCCTATACAGGAAACCTACTGAACCGCTATGCCTACCTACATGCCTCCAGCTTTCACCCAGACCACACCACACGATCCATCGTCTACAGTGAAGCTCTACGATACAACCGCATTTGCTCCAACCTCTGAGACAGAGACAAACACCTATAAGATCTCTATCAAACTTTCTTACAACTACAATACCCACCTGCTGAAGTGAAGAAACAGATTGACAGAGCCAAAAGAGTACCCAGAAGTTACCTACTACAGGACAGGCCTAACAAAGAAAATAACAGAACGCCACTAGCCATCACCTTCAGCCCCCAACTAAAACCTCTCCAGCGCATCATCAAGGATCTACAACCTATCCTGAAGGATGACCCATCACTCTCACAGGTCTTGGGAGACAGACAGCCCCCCAACCTGAAGCAAATACTCACCAGCAACCACACAACAAAAACACTAACTCAGGAACCTATCCTTGCAACAAAGCCCTTTGCCAACTCTGTCCACATATCTATTCATGGGACACCATCATAGGGCCTAATCACATCAGCTACACTATCAGAGGCTTGTTCACCTGCACATCTACCAATGTGATGTATGCCATCATGTGCCAGCAATGCCCCTCTGCCATGTACATTGGCCAAACCGGACAGTGTCTACATAAAAGAATAAATGGACACAAATCAGATGTCAAGAATTACAACATTCAAAAACCAGTCGGAGAACACTTCAGTCTCTCTGGTCACTTGATTACAGACCTAAAAGTTGCAATTCTTCAACAGAAAAATTTCAAAAACAGACTCCAAGAAGAGACTGCTGAATTGGAATTAATTTGCAAACTAGACACCATTAAATTAGGCTTGAATAAAGACTCGGAGTGGATGTGTCATTATACAAAGTAAAACTATTTCCTCATGTTTATTCCCCCCTCCCAACTGTTCCTCACACGTTCTTGTCAGCTGCTGGAAATGGCCCACCTTGATTATCACTACAAAAGGTTTTTTGTTTTTTTTCTTTCCTGCTGGTAATAGCTCACGTTACCTGATCACTCTCGTTGCAGTGTGTATGGTAACACCCATTGTTTCATGTTCTCTGTGTATATAAAATCTCCCCACTGTATTTTCCACTGCATGCATCCTATGAAGTAAGCTGTAGTTCATGAAAGCTTATGCTCAAATAAATTTGTTAGTCTCTAAGGTGCCACAAGTACTCCTTAACTATTTCTTCCTTTGTGCTGTGATCTGGGGATTTGCTTTGGGCCCCTCTATAGTAAGAAAGTGGCTCAGAAAAGATACATGTGCTCACAGCCCAATCAATCTTCTATCATTGCTGAAGACTGTGTATCAATTGATGCCCCTTGGCAAGCCCCACAACAAAAGAGTGTGTGTTTTAGAACCTTCTTTTCAAATGGCAGAGTGGCAGATTGCTAAGCCAGGTCTTCTCTTGGAAAAATTTGTTAAAGGGCAAGGAAATACCACCTGACTAAAGCATGACAAAGAACCAAATCAACTTTGTCATCACACAGCAATGCTGGAGATCAAGTGTTCAATGGACAAAGACATTCCCGAGTGCAGATTGTGGGTCAGACCATCAGCTATTTGCCTCAAACATCAAAGTAAAACTTAAAAAGATACAGTGTTGGACAGGTCCATTGTGTTTGGACTTGTCAAGAATCAACAAAAATTATGGAACTTCTCTCCAGAATGGATTTGACATTGGCACCGGTGACAGAGGAGAATAACCTCAAGCACGTGTTCTGAAAAGTCAGTATCAGACCACACCATGATTAACAGGGAAGGTATTTGAGCTGGCAGAAGAATGACGCAGAGTGGAAGAGAACAGCTTAGAGATAGAAGAACGTAAGAGAGAATGTAAGATGAGCAGACAGATTCAAAGGCAGATTAGACCAGACAAGAGCAGATCTATAAGGGCAAAATGTCCCGAACTTGAGAATTATAAAGGGAGTAATAATACAAAATGTATGTTCAAATGGTTGGACTTCTTACCAAAATATTTTCCCTGTGATCAAACATAATAAAAGAACATGATGGCAGAGTGCCCACTGAGGATGATGATATTAAATGCAGGTGGCGAGATTAGTATGCCTCACCAGAGCCACTCATTCTACAGACAACAGAAAAGAGAGCACGGAGCCAGAGCCATCATTCCCGTGACAGGAAGCAGAGCATGCTATTATGAAAATGAAGCCTGCGAAAGCATCAGGGTAGATAATGTGCCAGCAATATTATCAAAAGCAGTTGGTAAATGCAGTACGGATCTTATGTGGAAAATTTGTAATGATGTATAGATGACTAGATTTTGGCCAGAGGACTGGACAAAGGGAATTTTTCTACCCTTACCAAAGAAAGGAGACAGAATGTAGGAACTATCGTGCCATCTCCGTATCGCATGCAGATGAAGTTCTGCTCTACATAATCCAGAATCGCATGAAATGCAGAGTAGAAGCAGAACTGCCACCACAACAAGCTGGTGTCAGAGAGGGCCAAGGCACATGTGACAAAATCACAAATATCTGTGACATCATTGAAAAATGCAGAGAGCACAATCACCCTCAGATTATGTGCTTCATTGACTACTCAAAAGCATTTGATACTGTCTGACACAACCTTCTTTGGAGGACACTGGCAGACACGAGTATTCCAAAGCATCCCACTGAACTCATCGAACAGTAGTAGGCAACAGTGAGTAGTTTTCCATTGGGCAGCATGGAGAAAAGGGCGTATTTTGTCCCCAAGCCTCTTTAAGATACACACAGAATTTATTACAAGACAAGCCTTGGGAGGTTTTGACAAGTGGAAGGAGCTGGGATTTCCATTGGTAGTCACCTCTTAACCAACCTCAGACATGCTGATGACATGATGCTCTTTGCTACCACCACCAATGCAAGGCAACAAATGTTGGAGTCTGTAAAAACAGTTAGTGAGGAATATGGACTATTCCAGAATCTAATGAAAACAAAATGAATATTCGCTGACACAACTAACAAAAAAAGGATGCAAGTGGACATCACAATTAATGGACAAGCTGTAAAGGCAGTACATTAATTTAATTATCTGGGATCATATATGATCGACCAATGTGACTATTCCAAAAAAATTAGAAGAAGACTTGGGATGGCTCACTCAGTTCTGGCCTCCCTTCAGAAACTGGAAAAACCATGGCATCTCCCAAAGAATAAAGGTGTGATTGATGGAATGCCTAATTTTTTCCATAGCCATTTATGGATGTGAATAGTGGGAAGTTAATGCTGCTGACAAAAAGAAAATTGAAGCTTTTGAAGTGTGGCACTGGCAAACACTCTTGCATATCTCCTGGATGGAAAAAAGGGTGAATGTTTATGTGAGAAATATGACTGGAGAGAAACAGACCTGGATAGTGGAAATCAACAGATGCAAAATTATGTACTTTGGTCACATTAGGCATAGGGATGGAAATCACCTCAGAAATAACTTTGAGAAAGTTATCATGGAAGGAATGGTGGAGGGTCATCATAGTACAGGGCGACCAGCAAGGAGATGGATGTGTGGACGGATGGATGGTGTGCAGCAGAACACTGAAAGGTCACTGCTGAATGCTTGAGGCTAGCGATGGAGGCTGAAGGCTTCTGAAAATTCTGCTATGATGTCACCGACCTTCAGACATGAATACATTGAGTTACACTTACTAAAGCAGTGCCTAGAAATATCCCCTCCATGTTCCTAACAGGACTTTGGAACAACTGAGGACCAGGTGGATTTATTTCAATCAGCAATTTAAATCATGATTTGAATCACCAAGTGGAAAGCCTAGATTTAAATCATCAATTTTAATCAACTTTTCCATTTGTATTTCAGTTATTTTCCTAAGAAAGGTGTATTCTTGATATAACCATTACAACATTTACTTACAAGTAAATAGAGCCTCTACACTAGATTTGGTACATCTTTTTGCTACGTAGGAGGGTACACTATAACTATATAGATTTATTTAAGCAATTATATAGCTTAATATTATCAGATTCTTACTAATTGTACATTTTTACTATGTTAGTAAATGGTGAATGATATATTGCTTATTTACAAGATAATTAACTTTTTGTTCATGATTTGTGTCAAACTGCATTAGGATGGTAATTGGAATTTAATTAAACCCACAAAACAGCATATAAATTTTTATTTTAAAAAATGACCTTAAATTTTATGGATATATAAACTTCTCTTCTCAAAACATATTTCAAATTTACAGCTAGATGATTTATTATAGGAACAGAAGGATTAATTGTAGTCAGTGAATTAAACCAGTGAATTCCAGGTCAGCCTAGTAAAATTTTCAAATATGCCTAAGTGAAAGTGACTGGAACTTAAGTTCCTACTCGCCTAAGTCACTTGAAAATGAGACAACTACTAAGGTACTTAGGCTCTCCTTCAAACTTTTACTCATAGACTGGAACAGAAAGACAAATTTTCCTGGTTTTTCAATTCCCAGTCAATTTCTCAACATTGAATGAATTCATCCAAATGAAGAAAATATTTTTTTCTGTGCCTGCAGATGAGGCTACGGCTGTCAAAAGCTAGCGTAGCTAGTGATTTCCAACAGTTCAGTGGTGCGACTCTCTGTAAAACATCAGCAAACATATACTGCTTGAATGGTTCATCTCCAGCCCTGAAATTTATTATGGTTGGCATGTTTGATGGGTGATTATTAAATGCCAAGTCATAGCAGCAGCATCTTCTATAGCAGTTAGGCATCTCCCCTGGTACTTTGTGTTGAGAATATTGGCAAGAAAATGAAGTGGCGTAAATGCTTGATCAATCCGCGTCTTTACAGCCTGAAATTTAACTTTGTTGTTGGGTATTTCTTTCTTCAGTGTCTCTTGATGTTCTTTCCTAATTTCAACTGCATCAGCAATACTGAAGTAATCTTCTTGCAGTCTGTCCAAGGCTATGGAAATATGTTTGAGTATATTCAGCATATCTGCTTCATTTCTCTTTAGTTTGATGTTGACAACTTTGGCTGTGATAGTTCCATCTATTTTGTCACAATTTTCTTCACAAATTGTCATCAGAATAGGTCAGTTCTTAATAAATAGCACAAACACTCAACCACTGAATTTCATTGTACATCCAGGGGGAGAATTAGTTTGGATCCTCCTGCTCTCTTCAGTCAAGCTGAAGTAAAGTGATTGTTACAGAAGTATTTTGCAATTTCAGCAACATTTTCCTTTATTCCTGGAGTTACACTTAAGTCTTTGGCTAAAAGATGCATCAGCTGAGCACTGTATCCATATGTTATAAGTTTCAGGTTCCCTTCCTTATCTTCTTCAAGATTTCTTCTCATCTTTGCTACATTTGCAGCATTGTCTATGACAAAGCTACGCAGTTGACACTTGAATTTTTGTTTACAGTTTGTTATAGCTTTTACTGCTACTTCTTTAAAGTATTCTTCTGTACGGGCACTTCCTGTTGTATCAATTGTTTCTATAAGATAGATAGCCCCATCTTCTGTTGTTACACAAGCATATATTACTGGATCATTGTGTACATTGCACCAGACATCAAGACTCAGATTAATGAATTTCCCATCAATTTTTTTTTCACTGTATCCAGCAGCCTTCCAGCAATGAGTGTGGTCTGGTCATAATGACTGAACCATGTCAATGAAATGTTTGTTCTGAACAAGACAAAAAGAAGAATTTGTTGCATAAATGAACTGAGCAATCTTTTCATCTGTTGAGTCTATCTGGCATTTGCTGGTCCTGATTATGAACTCATCCATGGTTTTACTGGACGATGAAGAAAGTTTATTTTTATACAGATAATTTACTGTACAGTGAGGTGGCAAAATTTGGAGATGATAAAAAATTACTCAGGATAGTTAAGTCCAAAGAAGACTGCAGTGAGTTACAAAGGGACCTCACAAAACTGGGTGACTGGGCAACAAAATGGCAGATGAAATTGAATGTTGATAAATGCAAAGTAATGCACACTGGAAAACATAATCCCAACTATACATATAAAATGATGAATTCTAAATTAGCTGTTATCACTCAAGAAAGAGCTCTTGGAGTCTTTGTGGATAGTTCTCTGAAAACATCCACTCAATGTGCAGTGGCAGTCAAAAAAGCTAACAGAATGTTGGGAATCATTAGGAAAAGGATAGATAATAAGACAGAAAATATGATATTGCCTTTGTATAAATCCATGGTACGCCCACATCTTGAATACTGCATGTACATCTGGTTGCCCCATCTCACAAAATATATATTGGAGTTGGAAAAGGGCAACAAAAATTATTAGGGGTATAGAACAGCTTCCATATCAGGAGAGATTAATAAGACTGGGACTTTTCAGCTTGGAAAAGAGACAACTAAGGGGGGGGGGGATATGATAGAGGTCTATAAAATCATGCCTGGTATGGAGAAAATAAATAAGGAAATGTTTCAGACCCATCGAGTTCATAATCTCACACAGTTATTAATTGTCTAGACATAGTCCCAATTCATCGCAAAAGAACTAGCAGTTCAACCTCCAGAAGTATTATCCTACTCCCAGGCTTTCCCTTACGTAGTATTTTAGAACATGTTTTTTACTGTTGAGACGTTTATACATAGACACATATCGGGGTAAGATTTCCCCTCCTCCATCATACTAAGAATGGCCACATTTTTCTCTTTCTGGATTGACAGATCACTGCATTGATATTTAGTTATATTGCAGCAGTGCCTAGTTGCCCCAGTCAATATCAGGGCTCCACTGTCTTAGGTACTGTACAAACATATTAAAACACAATCTCTTTCCCAAAAAGCTTTCAGCTTAAATAGAAAGGATGTACAAGGGGAGTAGTACTATCTCCATTTTACAGATGAGGAACTGAGACACAGAGAGATTAAATGCTGGGAGTAAAGTCACACAGGAATTTTATCACAGAGCCAGGGACTGAACCCAGGTTCCCTGAGTCTCAGTTCAGTGGCTTAATCACAGGACCATCCTTCCTCTGATTGGTTTTGATTAATTGCCCAAGTAGGACAAGGTGCAGAAAGTAAAGAAAATTCACCAAGACTGAAAAGCTGGTTATGTCTGAATAAGGATTCAGTTTTGTGGTCTAAACTGTTGTTAGTAACAGAGGCAGGGAACATTTGGTTGTGTTTACAAAATAGAGTTTTGAACCTCATATTCTCCCTGGAATAAACTGACTTCTATTTTGCTATTTTATTTTTTTGTTTTCATTCGGTTAACGTTGAAGTTGTAGTGTATGAAACTGCATATTCACAGCAATAGAGCTGTATAGAGTATCCTACATTACAGAGACACATGTCGACTGGCAGAGTTATTAGATAGAGCATAGTCACCTAGAAAGCTTGACAAAAGCACATCAGCCCTGGTAACTGAATCTCAAGTGCAATCACTTTGAAAGGATTCATGCACTTTGGCATTGAGCTAGCCCTGGTCTACGCTACAAGTTTAGGTCGAATTTAGCAGTGTTAGATTGATTTAACCCTGCACCCGTCCACTGGACGAAGCCATTTTGTCAACTTAAAGGGCTCTTAAAATCGATTTCTGAACTCCTCCCCGATGAGGGGATTAGCACTAAAATGTACATCGCCATGTCGAATTTGGGGTAGTGTGGACGCAATTCGACGGTATTGGCCTCCGGGAACTCCATTGTGACTGCTCTGGATAGGGTATGTCTACACTACGAAATTAGGTCGATTTTATAGAAGTCGATTTTTAGAATTCGATTTTATACAGTTGATTGCGTATGTCCACACTAAGCACATTAAGTCGGCAGAGTGTGTCCTCACTACCGTGGCTAGCATCGACTTACAGAGTGGTGCACTGTGGGTACCTATCCCACAGTTCCCGCAGTCTCCGCTGCCCATTGGAATTCTGAGTTAAGCTCCCAATGCCTGATAGGGCAAAAACTTTGTTGCGGATGGTTCTGGGTACATGTCGTTGGGCCCCCCTCCCTCCCTCCGTGAAAGCAACGGCAGAAAATCGTTTCGCGCTTTTTTTCCAGGGTCCTGTCTGCCGGCCCTGCTCAGACCGCTGCCTACCTGGATGATTGGAACTCCAGGCAGGCAGCGGGCTGAGCGGGGAGGCGGACAGAGCCCCAGACTGGCAGCAGGCTGAGCGGCTCAACCTGCTGCCAGTCTGGGGCTCTGTCCAGCGGCTCCTGCCAGCTGGGTCCCGGCCGCTGGCCCCGCTCAGCTCGTTGCCATGGTTGCCATACCATGGCAAGCATGGAGCCTGCTCAGCTCACCTTCACCGTACATCTCCTGGGTGCTGCTGGCAGATGTGGTACTGCATTGCTACACAGCAGCAGCTCCTTGCCTTCACGGCAGATGGTGCAGTAGGACTGATAGCCATGGTACATCTCCTGGGTGCTCCTGGCAGACCTCGGTGAGATCGATCAGGGGCGCCTGGACAGACATGGATATCCTCCTCTTAGAGCACCGAATGGGAGTGACTCCAGGTTATTTTCTTCTTTAAGTTTCATCTCATGGAGATTCAGTCCTGCCTGGAATATCATGCGAGCTGGAGGCTTCTGCCTCAGGCTGCTCTCCCAGCAGCGGTCACACCTACCCCAGCCTGCCCCTTGCTCCCATGGCTCATGAAGCCTGGACAGTAGTAAGGAGCAGTTCAACTTGTGGAATGACAAATCCAGAACAAAGGATTGCACTCTATGGGCCACGTTAAGATTATTTCAGAGTCCTAGATAGCATTTAGTCCCTATTAAAGGCTTCATGAAAATTTTCCCCCGCCCCTAATAAAAATGTTAATTTATCAGAGCAGCTGAAAGAGTAAGGAACCCGGGACTATAACTTAGAGAGAGCTTCCATATTATTTAACTCATAATTGATATAATTCAAAGTAAAATTTCACAGTGCAGTCTGTTCTAAGACTAAAAATGCAGGAGGGGAGTCAGAGAAAGAAACAGTGACCTGTTTCCACCTGGTTTTGAACCAGGGCCCTTTCATGTGTTAGGCAAATGTGATAACCACTACACTACAGAAACCCAACTTGAATGGGGTTTCTCTTCTCTTGCCACAGACTTTGCTGAATGCACAGGAATTTTTTCTATAGCTACAGAAACTACCTAATGCAATGTCTGTATCGATGGCCTTCCTGCTCACAAAGCGGTCATGCCCTGCCCAAGGCTGACACAGCACGGAGTGCATGTGACACAGTGACCTGGCTCAGGCAGGATTGCTAGTGAGGCATGATACTTTTCTGTTAAGCAAACACAGCAATTCTTTCCTGGCCTCTGCCACTGAATGCCTCCATGCATTAAGCTGTGCCCTATCAGTGCAGGAGGACTGCATGAGCTCAGAAAACATGTCATCGTGAGTGCATTTTTTCCATCTTCTAATCTGCGATAACCTCAAGGATGGAGATGATGTGGGAGCATAGAAACACTCTACGCTCTACGATTCTGGGGGGACTGCATGGTCACCTGTGCTGCTGAGTTCCCACGCTGACCAAACAGGAAATGAAATTCAAAAGTTCCCAGTGCTTTTCCTGTGTACCTGGCTAGTGCATCGGAGTTCAAAAAAGAGACAATGCTTCATGCTGCTGACTCTTTAGGGGCTTAGCAGTGTCATTATCACCTGATGACTTCTGATCTCTCTCAGCCTATTCACAGTATATGCTGACTTGGTTGAAGATTTTCAGTCCATCTTTTCTGATTCTTCCATGGATGTTTTTACCACACATGGGTTTTTTTGGCTCAGTTCAGGGAGGTGCAAGTCTTTTCTTTCTTCTTCCTGGTGATCAGCCAGTATCTTTCTATCAGGTGAGCCTGTAGTACGCAGTCTATAGTACGCAGCAGATACTAAGGGTTCAAGTAAACCCACCCAAAACAACATATTGAAGTGATGAATGAGGCTAGGTAGGAAGAATGAAACAATCTAGAGCAGTCTAAGGTGCCTTTGTCCAGTTTTTCTTTCTGGGTATGTCTACACTACCCGCCGGATCGGCGGGCAGATTTATCACGTCTAGTCTAGATGCGATAAATCGACCCCTGAGCACTCTCCAGTCGACTCCTGTACTCCAGCGCTGTGAGAGGCCCAGATGGAGTCGATGGGGGAGCGGCAGCAGTCGACTCACCACGGTGAAGACACCACGGTAAGTCGATCTAAGTACGTCGACTTCAGCTACGTTATTCACGTAGCTGAAGTTGCGTAACTTAGATCGAACCCCCCCACACACACACACACAGTGTTCAGCAGATCTCTGGCTCTCACTCACAGTCCCAAAGTGCTGCTAAAAAGAAATGATCCAAGTGATGCCAAGAGCCAGAGGAATACGACTGCCCATGCTGCACACTGCTCCACTCGTCTTTCAGCAATTCTCTTAAATATCAGCATTGTTTTATTTCCTTTAGAAAAAGCCATTTAAGAAAACAAGCCAAAGCCATTCAAATAGCACAGCAGCTGGCTCTCTGTAGGTCAGCACAAACGGCAGGAGCAATCTGGGCTTTGACAGCTCCCTCACAATCCCTGGCTTGTTTCCCTTTCCCGTGGAGATGGCAGCTTTGTCTGCAGTGTTTGGGTCTCATGTCCTCAAGTGTCTAACTCCTCCCCTGTTGCTTCTCTTCCCACCAGTTAGAGCCATTAGCCTAATTTCTCCCTTCACAACATAGGCTTTGTATCTCTCAGGAGATATATTTGCCCAGTTACCGCTGTGCAAGCCCAGTCCAAGTTCCTCTGCGGCACTTAGAGTCCCTCATTTGGGGACTGTGCTGGAGACAGAGCAACCATGCAGGGATGGCTTTGTACCTGTGTGATGCGTAAAGGATCTCACAGCATAGGCCAGCATGGAGGACAGTGATGGAGATCTGGGGAAGGATCCATATTTGCACTGATCCTGTGGCCCACACCCTATGCCACTGCTGCATAGCAGCTCCAACTGCTACTCCAGCACATAGACAGCCATACTCCACGCTTGAATTTGGGTTGGGGGATGGATTTCATCTTCCTGACTGCTCTTCTTGTAGCTTAAATCTTCCTTCTTATGCTCAGACACTCACATTGTTATTCAGACTGATTCAGAAAGGGGAACAATTCATTCCTTGTAAGCACAATGTTAAAAATGTTCCATCCCACCCCACTGCATGGCATCTCCGGTCAGCACACCTGACCAGGCCGCTAAAAGTCTGATTGGCCACAGCAGCCAGCTCCGCACAGCTCCTGGAAGCAGACAGCATGTCCCTCCGGCTCCTAGGCACAGGAGCAGCTAGGGGTCTCTGTACACTGACCCCGGCTGCAGGCACTGCCTCTGCAGCTCCCATTGGCTGCGGTTCCCAGCCAATGAGAGCTGCGAAGCCAGCACTCACAGCAGCACCTGCACCTTGGGCGGGGACAGCGTGTGGAGCCCTCCTGGTAACTCCTGCGCCTAGGAGTTGGAGGGACATGCTGACTGTTTCTAAGAGCCTCCTGAGGTAAGCGCCACCCAGAGCCTGCACCCCAACCCTCTTCCCATGCCCCAATCCCCTGTCCAAGCCCTGAGCCCCATCCCGCACCCAGACTCTCTCCCAGAGCCCGCACCCTGCACCTTGTCAGGGTTCCTTCCCCACTCTGAACTCCAGGGTACAGATCTGGGGACCTGCATGAAAGACCCCCTAAGCTTATTCTTACCAGTTTAGGTTAAAAACTTTCCCAAGGTACAAACTTTTCCTTGTCCTTGAACAGTATGCTGCCACCACCAAGCGTTTTAAACAAAGAACAGAGAAAGAGACCACTTGGAGACGTCTTCCCGCAAAATATCCCTCCAAGCCCTACACACACCCTTTCCTAGGGAGGCTTGAGAGTAATATCCTAACCAGTTTGTTACAAAATCATCAAAGACCCAAACCCCTGGATCTTGGAACAATGGAAAAATCAGTCAGGTTCTTAAAAGAAGGATTTTATTTTTAAAAAAAAAGAAAGGTAAAATCATCTCTCTATAAAATCAGGATGAAAAATACTTTACAGGGTATTCAGATTCAAAACACAGAGGATCCCCCCAAAACCTTAAAGTTACAGAAAACAGGAATAAACCTCCCTCTTGACACAGGGAAAATTCACATAAAACAAAAGATAACAAGATCCGCCTTGCCTGGTTTACCTATACTGGTTGCAATATTGGAGACTTGAATTAGGATGTGTTGGAGAAGATGGATTTCTGTCTGGCCTCTCTCAGTCCCAAGAGAGAACAAACATGTAAACAAAGAGCACAAACAAAAGCCTCCCCCCCGGCCCAAATTTGAAAGTATCTTGTTCCCTTATTGGTCCTTTGGGTCAGGTGCCAGCCAGGTTAACTGAGCTTCTTAACCCTTTACAGGTAACAGGATGTTGCCTCTGGCCAGGAGGGATTTTATAGCACTGTATACAGAAAGGTGGTTACCCTTCCCTTTATATTTATGACACACCCCCTCCCGCACGCCAAATCCGCTGCCCAGCCCTGAGCCCCCTCCCGCACTCAAACTCCGTCCCAGAGCCCACACCCACTCCCATACCCCAGCCCCCTGCGCCAGCCCTGAGACCCCTCCCACACTCCAAACCCCTCGGCCCCACCCCCAAGCCTGGAGCCCCCTCCTGCATCCCAAACCTTTCATCCCTAGCCCCATCCCAGAGCCTGCACCCCCAGCCGGAGCCCTCACCCCCCAACCTCCTATGCCAGCCTGGATCCCCCTCCTGCACCCTGAATCTCTCATTTCTGGCCCCACCTTGAGCCCATGCCCCAGCCGAAGCCCACATCACACCCCCTTGCCTCAGCCCAGTGAATATGAGCGAGTGAGCAAGGGTGAGGGAGAGCAAGCAATTGAAGGAGGGGGGACAGAGTGAGTGAGGGCAGGGGAGGGCCTCGGGGAAGGGGCAGGGAAGGGGGCGGGGCAAAGGTGTTCGGTTTTCTGCGGTCAGAAAGTTAGCAACCCTATCTCTGTTCCTTAGTGTGTAATTGCTACACTAAGGCTATTTCTCCATTGCAGGCAGGGGTGAGGAGTGCTGTTCATGTAGATGTACCTGCGCTAGCTTTAATCTGACTAGCATGCTAAAAATAGCAGTAAGGACATGGTGGTGCAGGCTGCAGTGCATGCTAGCAATGCAAGTATGTACCCGGAGGGCTGGGCCTCCTTGCTGTTATTTTTAAAGCTAGCCCAGGTACGTCAAACAAGCTGAAAATTACACTTCCGGTTGCAGGATAGGGGTAGCCTAAGATGGAGACAAGGGAATCAATCAGGAGCTAGCTGCATAAACTCTTCAAAACAGACCACTCTGAGCAAACCATACAGTAACGATAAGATAGGATGCATATTAGTAGGCTACTGGTGCGCTTTGCAGGTAGTCTGTCTTTGGCCTCGTGTCTCTACAGGTATGTCTACACTACAAAAAAAGATCTGTTCTTAACCCAGGTTATCTAACGTGCTAAAATCTCACTGAAGACACAGCAACTTTGCTTTTAACTCAGGTTAGCAGCTCAAGTTAACACCCATATGGGAGCCTGGGGCTGAATTTGCACTGCTAATCCAAGTTAAACTCTCTGTGTCTTCACTGCTATTTTAATATGGGTTCGCTAACCTGAGTTAAGATCATGCTTTTTATTTTTAGTTAATCCATTTATTAATTAATTTATTAGCTGTGTAGACATACTTTACAAGATACCCAAGACCCACCAGAGCACATCTTCTTCTGGCTGATTATGATGTTTACGCCCTGACTGTTTTGCAGGAAGAGATGTGTAAGACTCCTTTAGGAGCTGGCTCTGGACAGAATGCATTTACTGCAATACTCGTTATTTTCAAATAAAAATACCATTTACAGCAGAACGCTTATTTTACAAATGAATGAGGGACTGAGAAAGTCATAAAATCAAAAGTCTCCGAATGATGGTAGATATGGTGCATAAGCAGAAGTATGGAGGCCTGCGTGGCTTTCTTCTTGTTCTTCAAATCACCACAAAGTGATTTCCAGTGCACTGAAGGCATCGGAATGTGACAGGATGTTGACTTGTTCTCCATCAACGTCACTGTGATTTCTCCCCTCTCCTCCCCCCACCCCCTGGGCAGGAAATTGGTTTGTACAACTGGCCATTTGTAAGACTGGTGTTCATAAAATCAAAGCTGTACTGTATCTCTATTCATGGTATAATAATTAGAGGGGCTACACTGTCAGGAAACCTGGATTTGGTCACTGACTTGCTGTATGATCCTGGGAAAATCAGTTAGGCCGCATTTCCGCAAAGCACTTGAACATTGACTTTAAACACTTCATTGACTTCTGAGTAGTCCCCTTGCAGTCAATGGACTACCCCTGAGCTTAAAGTTAAGCACGTGCTTAAGTGTTTTGCTGAGTGTGAGCCTTATCCTCTCAGTGTTTTAGCTTTCTCGTTTGTAAAAATGGGAACAATGATATTTTTGTGTCCTTTCAAGGAATGTGGAGATCCTCAGATGAAAAGTGCTACATTAGCATATTATTGTAATAAACGGGCACTGCAAACTCCAGCAAGCAGGATGGTAATGGATATCCATAGCTGTATAATTATGACAGATCTATCACTGGGGTTAACACCACCAGCCCAAGTACCCAAACACAGAGTTTGAAGTCATTTTAAATGTCTCTGCCTCTTGTTTTTAATCTCTTTACAATATAGTTTATTCTCTGAATACTGTCAGGTGCTCTGCGGTGTGCATCCTCCCATAATCCAATTTCTCGGGTGGTTGAAGGCCCTCAAGCCTTGTATCCACAGTGTACCAATACAGTTCAACCCACCAGTGCCTTACTGCTCAGTCATGCCATTTGGACTTCCTGATGCTATATACTGAGACCTTGTGGGAAACCCAGAGGCTATCAGCATGGTGCTCAGAATGGTTCCAAAGGCAAGGAACTGATCGTTCTGGAATGACAAGCATACGCTCTTCTGGCACATGGCTGCTGGGACTCTATAGTTGAGCTTGCTATGTTGGTTCTGTAGCCCCCTATCTCTGATAACAGCTGCTCAAGATTAAGGAAATAACATTAAATGTCTGGCTGGCACTTTTAACTCAACCCTCTTATATGTAGGTATAACTGCACATACAGCATCTATCACAGGATTCCACAATGCTGGGAATTTCGCGCTTCAATAATTTACTTTTAGACAATTGTACAGGAAGGACCAGAATGTTAGAGAGATAAATTCGGCTAGATCCTACGTCAGAGGCTTCCAGCAACACCAACCAATGTGCTATTCACAGAGAATTATTTTAAGTGTAAACATTTTTGAGCTATAAGACCCATGTAAGAGACTTTGTTCTCTGCAAATTATAATTTAAGTCAACGTGCCCAATTCTGATCTCAGACAGGCTTTGCAGCAATGAAACTTCATTGGTGTAAGTGCATTTACTACTGATTTACACGAGTTACTTCTTATTTGCACCAGACTTACAGAGATCAGAATCTCTTCCAGTGCTTTTATCACTTGGAATTTGAATTGGTGTGAGTGAATGGTTGTAAACTAATCAAAATTGCTCTGTTGTGTGTTTATATATATTTGTGGTGAATTTTCTTTAAACTGTCACTCAAGACACTGCTATTCCTGAGATCAGATGAACAATGTAAGTGAGATCAGAATTAAGCCCCATTTTTTTTAGGCATAGTCATAATGAAATTATCCATTGCCTGCCTTGCACACAAATACTATAGCAGTCCCCATCTGATGGTCTGATGTAGTCGCCCCATCTCAAAAAAGACATATTGGAATTGGAAAAGGTTCAGAAAAGGGTAACAAAAAATATTAGGGGTATGGAACGGCTGCCATTTGAGGAGAGACTAATAAGACTGGGACTTTTCAGCTTGGAAAAGGCACGACTAAGGGAGGATATGATAGAGGTCTATAAAATTGTGACTGGTATGAGGAAAGTAAATAAGGAAATGTTATTTACTCCTTTTCATAACACAAGAACTAGGAGTCACCGAATGAAATGAATAGGCAGCAGATTTAAAACAAAGAAAAGGGAATATTTTTTTCACACAACGCACAGTCAACCTGTGGATCTCCTTGCCAGAGGATGTTGTGAAGGCCAAGACTATAACCGGGTTCAAAAAAGAACTAGATAAATTCATGGAGAATAGGTTCATTAATGGCTGTTAGCCAGGATGAGCAGGGACGGTATCCCTAGCCTCTGTTTGCCAGAAGCTGAGAATGGATGACAGGGGATAGATCACTTGATGATTACCTGTTCTGTTCATTCCCTCTGGGGCACCTGGCATTGGCCACTGTCGGAAAACAGGATACAGGATGAGCTAGATGGACCTTTGGTCTGACCCAGTATGGCTTTCTTATGTTCCCATCAACATATCTGAGTGCCTTATGCACATAACACTCATATGAAGCAGGAAAGTATTATCCCCATTTTACAGATGAGGAACTGAGGTATGAAGTTTATCAATGTACTTTTGAATCATATCACATCTAAAAGTTAAAGAAAGCTTTAAAGCTTTTCAAAACTCTTCTAAAAGCCACATATCAAGAGAAAACATAATTTCTGTTAATGGGTCAGATGGATACTGGATATACAAACCATAACTTTTTATCAATGATAATTACAGCACGCGCAGGTCCATCTGTGCACCATTAGAACAGTGGCTCTCCACCTTTCCAGACTACTGTAGCCCTTGCAGGAGTCTGATTTGTCTTGCATACCACAAGTTTCACCTCACTTAAAATCTACTTGCTTACAAAATCAGACATAAAAATACAAAATTGTCACAGCACACTATTACTGAAGAATTGCATGCTTTCCAATTTTTACCCTAATTATAAAATAAATCAATTACAATATATATATTGTACTTATATTTCAGTGCATATTATAGAGAGCAGTATAAACAAGTCATTGTCTGTATGAAACTTTAGTTTGTACTGCTGGACTGCTTTAGTTTAGTTTGCTAGTGCTTTTTATGTAGCCTGTTGTAAAACTAGACAAATATCTAGATGAGTTGATGTGCCCCCTGGAAGACCTCTGCGTACCCCTAGGGGTAGGTGTACTGCTGGTCGAGAACCACTGCATTCCAAGACTCCCCACTCTCACCCAAACTGGAATTGCCTGTGAAATTGACCAGAACAGGGTTTGCAGTTGGGTTAACAAGCTTTTCTCTCTACTTGGGGAGCCCCATGGTAAAATTATTCCACATCAAAGGGAATTGTTTAGATCTCAAACAGCTACTTGACTTCAAATACTGACTATGTGCCAAAGCTACCTCTGGTATAAGCCACTCCCAGTGAAGTTTCTTGGTCTCTTTTTTGAACTCCTAGTTAAAAACACAGAGCCTGGGTAATCTTGAATGTACCTGAAGAAAAGATAACTGTGGTCTTATAGATGTCATTAAGGTACTAAACAGATGCCCTCGAGAAAGCTTCCCCTCCACTGTCTGAAGACTACATGGAACTCGCTTTGAAGCTTGTAAATACAATAGGCCAGATACTTAGCTCGGGTCAATCAGCGTTATTCCATTGAAGTCAATGAAGCACCATATGATTACAAGACCAAGACTGAGGATCTGGCCAATGTCTTAATTAGGTCAAGGGATCAGTGCTGAGTCCTGTCAAGCACTCACAGGGGCTGTTTGTACGGAGGCATCCTAACTTTTGCAGGATTAGGAAGAGACTGGAGTAAGGATCCAAGTCTCATTTCTTCTCACAGTACATGGGAGAACACACCCAAAGAGGGGAAATTCAGTAGCGGAAAAGATGACAGATTCATGCTTGTTCACAAGCCTTGATGATTTTATCGTACAGCATAAAGTAATCATTTCCTTACAAGAGAATGGCTGTCTGTTTTGGACATGGCCCCGACCTTTCCACACACTTGAGACCTGGTGTGAAACTTAATCAGAAGTGCTTAATAGCAGGTGTCCAGTGTTAGGGGTTTATTCCTTCACCCGCTCACTTCCCTGGTCCTTCTCGCATGAACAGAGAGCAACAATACCCGAAGTTCAAAGGTGCAAACAATTCAATGTTTATTGGGGTGAACTTCCAGCAAGCAATGATTCCAATTTCCTTCTTTAGTGTCCCCCTTCCCAGCTCTGACACCACAGAACCTTGCCTGTGTCCCTGTTCCCATTCCCACCTTTAGCAAAACATGCTTCCAATTTCCTGCCCCTTAGCAAAACATGATTCCAGTTCCCCCTTCCCCATTCCACCTCCCTTCTTCCTGATTGACAGAAGCCTATATAGTAAAACTTGAGTTCTGCTTAGCTATACCTTTACCAATCATTTTACTGAAATTTAACTAACCAATCCTAACATATTGTAACATGATTCTTTAACCATTTATATCCCACCACCTTAATTCGTTTACACCCAGCAAAATTAATTATACAGCAGACAGAAACAATCACAGAACCAGACAGTGATAATACAGACAAACAGGGAAATGGGGACTACAGTGAGCTGCAACTCACGAAAGCTTATGCTCAAATAAATTTGTTAGTCTCTAAGGTGCCACAAGCAGTGTTGAGCTGCCAAAATCTTAACAACGGGTTCCCTCCTCACCCCACGAGGGGGTCGTTGCCCACCCCCGCCTCCCGGGACTCCTGCCCCATCCAACCCCCCCCCCACCACGTTCCTTGACACCTCCCCCCAGGACCTCTGCCCCATCCACCCCCCTCCCCTGTCCCCTGACTTCCCCCAGAACCGGGCAGGAGGGTCTCATGGGCCACCATAGTGGGTGCCCACCCCACCCCTAAGCGCCAGAAGCACCTGTCGGGAGGCAAGGTGGGGAGTCCCAGCGGTGCTTACCTGGGGCAGCTCCCAGGAAGCATCCGGCAGGTCCCTCTGGCTCTTAGGGGCGGGGGAGCGTAGCCGGGGGGGAGCAGGGGGAGCAGCTGCTCCCCCCACTGATCACATGAAAAGTGGCGCCTTAGGCACCATCTCCCTGTGTGCTCTGGGGCTGGAGAACCCACGGGGAAAATTTGGTGAGTGCAGAGCACCCACCGGCAGCTCCTGCCCTGCCTCCAGCCCCAGCTCACCTCCGCTCTGCCTCCGCTTCCTCCCCTGAATGCGCCGCCCTGCACTGCTTCTCCGCGCCCCCCTTCTCCCGCTTCCCGCCAATCAGCTGTTCAGCGGGAAGCCGGGGAGGACTGAGAAGCAGGCTGCGGCTTCCTGCTCAGGCCAAGGGTGGAGGAGGTGAGCTGGGGCGGGGAGCGGTTCCCCTGCACCCCCCACCCAGGGTTATCTGCTGTGGCGCGGGCAGCCCTCTTCGCGCCGCCCCCCTCGCCCCAGCTCACCTCCGCTCCGCCTCCCTGGGCCTGAGCGGGAAGCCACTGCTTGCTTCTCAGCCTGCCCCAGCTTCCCGCCGAACAGCTGATTCGCGGGAAGCTGGGGTGGGGGGCGGAGAAGCAGAGCGGGGCGGCATGTTCAGGGGAGGAGGCAGAGTGGAGGTGAGCTGGGGCCAGCGTTGGGGTGGGGAGCTGCCAGTGGGTGCTTTGCACCCACCAAATTTTCCCCTTTGGTGCTCCAGAGCTGGAGCACCCATGGAGTCGGCGCTTAAGGCGCCACTTTTGGCCACCCTTTTGGACAGTTAAATTTAGAAGCCCTTTTAGAACCAGTTGTCCCTCGCGGAACAACTGGTTCTAAAAGGGCTTCTAAATTTAACAACCAGTTTTAGCGAACTGGCTCCAGCTCACCACTGGCCACAAGTACTCCTTTTCTTTTTAAAGAAATGAGGATTTCACATCCCAGCTATTGATAAGTGAGTTCTTGCCAGACAGGATGCTATCAAACTAAGTTTCCTTTTCCATCTTCTAGGCACTTCCCTTTCTCTGGAGGCGATAGGCATTATCAGGACAGGATTGTATTCCTAACAGCCCAATAGCACCTTATTTCAATGTGACTAGGTTGGAATGTGAGGATTTGACTGGTCGCTTCCCAGCTTATGGCTGCCTCTGCTGCTTAGCCAAAGGCCTTAGCCTAAGAACAGGGCCTCAGACTGTCACAGTAAGAGAAGGCCCTTACACCGGCAGACAGAGATTTTGATTCTTTCTTTTATACCTCTATAACTAGCTAAATGATAAACATACACCTAAATTCTTAAAGTATAGGCCTTTGCAGACAGGCCTGAATATCTATATCCTAACATCCAGGTCCACAGATTGCTATTTAGGGGACAGAGTCTTGATGGGAGTTAGGGGCCTAGGCACTTTTGATCATCTTTAGGTGCCTAAATACCTTTAAAAATCTGGCTGTAGATGACTAAGTGCAAATCTGAGAACTCAGGGACAGATTCTGAGCTGGAATAAGTCACCATTGCTCCACTGGACCCACCAGAGCCCATTTTCAGTGGATCTGACCCTCTGTGTGGAACTGGATAGACACCAGCTGTAAATCAGGCTAAGCATGACAATTGAGTCCTCTGTGTTGAGCTTCACCTTGATTAACTCAAGTAACAGCATGTACTTCCCTTCTTCGCACTGAAATGTTCTCAAACTCCAGGGCCAAATGATTTTATGATACTGGAAACTCATCCCAATCTCATCACTGGTGGTAATGGTGGTAGAAGCCATCCCTGTAGTCTCATGTACTGCCATTCAATAATCCATTATTAACAGTTGGAGGCAGTGATCTAGGCCTTCTGATTTTTCACTTCTGAATACAGATAATTAGTCATGATAATTAGCAGAATTATAGCTCTCTGTTCCCCATTTGGGAGTAGAATAGTCATAATCTTATCACTGCCTACTTTACACTGTATCCCCACATCCTCAGAAACCGAAACCAACACCTCAATTAGAACTGAAGACCCAAGAGAGCTACAAAGGCAGAACAAAATAGTAATTTAGCGAGGCAGTTTTAACACAATTTCTGCTTGTGGTGTATAACTTGGTTAGAATGTTAAATAAGATGAGTTTGTATGACGTGGGCCCACTCCTGAAAATACTACCAGCTGGAGTACTCAGGGTAGTAAGCACTCCGCTGGGCACATTTCCAGGATCAAACCCATAGACAGCATCCTGCCGTCATTAAAGTCAAGGGCAAAACTCCCCCTGACATCAGTGGGACTGGAATCAGGCCCTTTCAGAGATGAGAAAGGACCATGAAATCTCTAAACACACCCAGAACAATATTTTGTTTTGATGGATTTTGACTGCTGAGACGTAGGGTTGCCAACTTTCTAATGGCACAAAATTGAACACCCTTGTCCCGCCCCCTCTCCCGCCCCTCTCCCGAGGCCCTGCCCCGGCCCACCCCTTCTGAGGCCTCGCACCCCGCTCACTCCATTCCCGCTCCCTCCATCGCTCACTCTCCCCAGCCCTCACTTTCACCGGGCTGAGGCAGGGGGTTGGGGTGTGGGAGGGGGTTAGGGCTCTAGCTGGAGGTGAGGGCTCTGGGGTGGGGCCAGGGATGAGAGGTTTGTGACGTAGGAGGTGGCTCAGGGCTGGGGCTGGGATGTGGGCTCTGGGAGGGTGTTAGGGTGCAGGAGGGAGTTCTGACCTGGGGCAAGGGGTTGGGGTGCTGGAGGAAGTTTGGGATATGGGCTCCAGCCAGGTGGCGCTTACCTCAGTTGGCTCCTGGTCCACGGAACAGCAGGGCTAAGGCAGGCTCCCTGCCTGCCCTGGCTCCACGCGGCTCCTGGAAGCATCTGGCATGTCCCTGCGGCCCCTAGGCAGATGAGCCAGGGGGCTCTGCACGCTGCCCGCACCTGCAGGCGCCACCCCCGCAGCTGCCATTGACTGCGTTCCCGGCCAGTGGGAGCTGTGGAGCTGGCTCTCGGGGCAGGGCAGCGCTTGGAGCCCCCTGATCACCTCTGTGCCTAGGGTCCCCAGGGACATGCTGGATGCTTCTGGGAACCGAACAGCATCAGAGCAGGCAGGGAGTCTGCCTTAGCTTCGCTGCGCCGCTGACTGGACTTTTAGAGGCTTGGTCAGTGGTGCTGACCGGAGCTGCCAGGGTCCCTTTTTGACCAGGCGTTCCTGTTCAAAACCAGATACCTGTTAACCCTATTGAGGTGCGTTCCAAAATATGAAGGCTTTGATTCCATTTTGATTCCATTTCCCCTGTGTTGTTTAGCGCCACAGTAGGGGGAAGATGCATAAGCCCCATAATGCAGACACAGCATAGACTAGCTCACTTTAAAGCAGCATGAAGGCCCTGGAGTCCAATTCACAGGTAATCCACATTTCTGACATTGTTTTCTTCTTTATAGCATCCCTCTCATCCCAACAAATTGGCACATAGTCCCCCTCTTCCCCCCTTCCCCCTCCAACATGAGATTCAGGTACAATCCACCATCGACAACAAAATATTAGTGTAAGTTGGGTTTTGCTTTTCCCAGCACTGCTGGGTATTCCTCCACTAGCCCAAATGTCTCTTTTAGAGGTATTATGCACTGCTGGGGGTGAAGTGAACTTTTCAATGTCTTAATTTTTAAAAGATCCATAGGGGCCTCATAGAAAACTTAAAATGATTTGAGAAGTAATTTATCATGTTTCATAAATGTGCTGTATTTCTTTTCTCTCTCTGTTTACCAAAAAGCAAGGATGTGTCTATCATAAACAGGATTGCTGATTCTTTGGAGCTTATTTGCTTCTGCCCCTGATGCTTCGCTGGATGGCATGCTATACCTCTCTCCTTGTGACATCATTGTTTCCACAGCAACCAGTGCTGATGTTACAGGGGGTTATTATAAATGCAGATGCAAAATTGGGTGCAGGAGAAATTAAGAAATAAAAGAGGGCCAAATCCTGAAGGCCCGACTCAAGTTAAGCTCAGACTGAGGTCCATGTGCAAGTAAGGATTGAGTGTGAACTTGAGTCGAGCTCACACCTCCCTTGTGGGTCCTTCTGTGCATAAATGTTGCACGTCCCAGATTGGTCAGACAGCCTCTGCTGTATGGCCCTCACACCCCTTTCTTGGATCACTATAGAAGACTCTCTGCAGGGTGGAGATCAACTCCAGGGCAGGGTTTGGGGCGGGTCTGGGTTGGAAAGGTTGGTGTTCAAATGGGAGATGCACACACCTCCTCCCTACTAACCCCACAGAGAAAATCTGGAAATTAATACAACCCTCATCAGGGAGCCACTGCTTGCAGCCATAACCAGTGGAAGCTCTGACAGCATTACTCCCTTGGTGCAGAATAAATGGGCCACTCATGTGGATCTGCAGGAAACCAATTCATTCTGAGAGCAGGCCCCCTTAACTCAGCCCATGGGTGGGAGGGCAAGCATGGCATGAGGGAACTCCTGTGAGATTTATATGGAAGGTTATCCCCTCCCCCGATCTCTCTATCCTCCAGTATTTCTTGGCTCTAGGGGTGAAGGGTAGGGAGTGTGACTTACCCTGAGTAGGGCAGCAGGATTTGGCCAGTGCTTCTAGGGAATTTGGATGTGCTCAGGGTGAATAGAAATGTGAACCACAGTGTAAGTTTAATAATGCGGTTCATGTTCCCCAAAGAATCCGTTAAGGAAAACTCACACGCTGCAAAGCATGTAGGCTTTAAATAATAATAGGTATTCCTCAGATAGGCACCTCCTAAAAACCAGCCACCCACCCACAAACTGCAGTCAAATGGCAGCTGAAGCTACAAAATGAGTTACATTATTTACCACCAACCATTCCATATAATTATGGAAGCACAATTACTTAAACATGTTTGTGATGTAAACAACTGTGCAAATTGCATTTCTAACTGCTATGACTGTACCCACAGCATAATTAGAAGTAGATATTTATTACTCAGTATAATAATTAGAAGTAATTAACTACTATAAGTAATTAGAAATAGTAATTCATTACTTAATGTAATGAGCTGCTTTTCCTATGTGTGTTCTGGGTCTGTGTGTGAATATTTAATAGTTGATCGTTACTTCAAAAAGGCAACTGTAATTTATTCAGGACTTCCAAAGCTGCCTTGCAAATGTACTGCATCCCTCTCACGGAGGAGAGAGATTTGTCATAGCACTGAACTTAGCAATTTCCATACCATATCTCACAGAATGGTGTTTGTTCAGGAGCCAGGCATCCTCCTCTTGCAGTTCGTTTTTCCCTTGTAGGCTCTAGGAGTGGTTTGGCAGCCACCGCTGAAGGGATGGTGACAATGAAGATATCCCGCATGTTAGTGCTGAATTGTCAATTTTAGCTACGGCCCTTAATTGGTTGTGAAGCAATAAGGGGAGTGTGACGGAATAGATTTCAGAGTAGCAGCCGTGTTAGTCTGTATTCGCAAAAAGAAAAGGAGTATTTGTGGCACCTTAGAGACTAACCAATTTATCTGAGCGTAAGCTTTCGTGAGCTACAGCTCACTTCATCGGATGCATTCAGTGGAAAATACAGTGGGGAGATTTATATACATAGAGAACATGAAACAATGGGTGTTACCATACACACTGTAAGGAGAGTGATCACATAAGATGAGCTATTACCAGCAGGAGAGCGGGAGGGAGGAAGAAAACCTTTTGTAGTGATAATCAGGGTGGGCCATTTCCAGCAGTTGACAAGAACATGTGAGGAACAATGGGGGGGAGAAGAAATAAACATGGGGAAATAGTTTTACTTTGTGTAATGACCCATACACTCCCAGTCTCTATTCAAGAGAAAGTTAATTGTATCCAGTTTGAAAATTAATTCCAATTCAGCAGTCTCTTGTTGGAGTCTGTTTTTGAAGTTTTTTTCTTGAAGATTTGCCACTTTTAGGTCTGTAATTGAGTGAACAGAGAGATTGAAGTGTTCTCCGACTGGTTTTTGAATGTTATAATTCTTGACGTCCAATTTGTGTCCATTTATTCTTTTACGTAGAGACTGTCCAGTTTGACCAATATACATAGCAGAGGGGCATTGCTGGCACATATCACATTGGTAGATGTGCAGGTGAACGAGCCTCTGATAGTGTGGCTGATGTGATTAGGCCCTATAATGGTGTCCCCTGAATAGATATGTGGACAGAGTTGGCAAAGGGCTTTGTTGCAAGGATAGGTTCCTGGGTTAGTGGTTCTGTTGTGTGGTGTGTAGTTGCTGGTGAGTATTTTCAGGTTGGGGACTGTCTGTAAACAAGGACTGGCCTGCCTCCCAAGATCTGTGAGAGTGATGGGTCATCCTTCAAGATAGGTTGTAAATCCTTGATGATGCGTTGGAGAGGTTTTAGTTGGGGGCTGAAGGTGATGGTTAGTGGCGTTCTGTTATTTTCTTTGTTGGGCCTGTCCTGTAGTAGGTGACTTCTGGGTACTCTTCTGGCTCTGTCTATCTGTTTCTTCACTTCAGCAGGTGGGTATTGTAGTTGTAAGAATGCTTGATAGAGATCTTGTAGGTGTTTGTCTCTGTCTGAGGGGTTGGAGCAAATGCGGTTGTACCGTAGAGCTTGGCTGTAGACAATGGATCGTGTGGTGTGGTCTGGGTGAAAGCGGGAGGCATGTAGGTAGGAATAGCGGTCAGTAGCTTTCCGGTACAGGGTGGTGTTTATGTGACCATCACTTATTAGCACTATAGTGTCAAGGAAGTGGATCTGTTGTATGGACTGGTCCAGGCTTGGGTTGATGGTGGGATGGAAATTGTTGAAATCATGGTAGAATTCCTCAAGGGCTTCTTTTCCATGGGTCCAGATGATGAAGATGTCATCAATGTAGCACAAGTAGAGTAGGGGCATTAGGGGACGAGAGCTGAGGAAGCGTTGTTCTAAGTCAGCCATAAAAATGTTGGCATACTGTGGGGCCATGCAGGTACCCATAGCAGTGCCGCTGATTTGAAAGTATACATTGTCCCCAAATGTGGAATAGTTATGGGTGAGGACAAAGTCACAAAGTTCAGCCACCAGGTTTGCCGTGACATTATCGGGGATACTGTTCCTGACGGCTTGTAGTCCATCTTTGTGTGGAATGTTGGTGTAGAGGGCTTCTACATCCATAGTGGCCAGGACGGGTGTTTTCAGGAAGATCAGCGGTGGATTGTAGTTTCCTCAGGAAGTCAGTGGTGTCTCGAAGATAGCTGGGAGTGCTAGTAGCGTAGGGCCTGAGGAGAGAATCTACATAGCCAGACAATCCTGCTGTCAGGGTGCCAATACCTGAGATGATGGGGCGTCCAGGATTTCCAGGTTTATGGATCTTGGGTAGCAGATAGAATACCCCTGGTCGGGGTTCCACTGTACCTCAGATGTTCTTGTCAACTGCTGGAAATGGCCCACCTTGATTATCACTACAAAAGGTTTTCTCCCTCTCCCCCACCCCCCTTACTAGCTCAGTAGATCAAGTTAAGGACACTGCAGCACACACTTGAAAGACAAAGGGAAAAGCTGTTTCTTTGAAGGATCCTAGCTCCAACAAGTTGCAAGGCTTGTTTTGCCCCAGCAAGGAGCCTGAAGATCCAAAGGACACTACACGGTTATAAAACCTTTCTCCAGGGAAGAAGTGGGGAGGGGCACTTGTCAGCCGCTGTCTAGGGAAGACAGGCTGACATAACGTATGCCACAACTGCAGTGAGGAGCATGCTTCTTAGGTTAGGGAGACCGACACGTGCAAACTTTGCCCAAGCTAGCATGCTAAAGCAGCAGTGTAGCTAGGATAGCATGGGCAGAGGCTCAGGCTAGCTGCCCAAGTACATATCCCAGGGCTCCAGGTGGGTTTGCACTCATGTGGCTAGTCCAAGCTGCCATCCATGGTGCCCTGGCTACACTGCTATGTTTAGTGCACTAGCTCAAGCAATACTAGTATGCGTAGGTGCCATCTTTCTGAGTTGCCGTGGGGGGGGCTTGACACCCCGCTCCGCCCCAGGCCCCGCCCACACTCCACCTCTTCCTCCAAGCCTCCACCCCATCCTGTCTCTTCCCGCCCCCATCAGCCTCTTCCCACCCCCGCCTCCTGCACACCGCTAAACAGGCGGAAGGCGCTGGGAGGAGGGGGAGGAACTGATTGGCGGGGCCGCCAATGGGCGGGAGGTCCTGCGGGGGAGGGAGAGGCACTGATCCATGGAGCTGCCGGTGGGTGCTGAGCACCCACTATTTTTTTCCCATGGGTGCTCCAGTCCTGGAGCACCCATGAAGTTGGCACCTATGCTAGCATGTGTCTGTTCCCCTACTGGGAAGCATGCTCTCCAGCTCACTGTCAACATACCCAGAGAGAGCCTCTGGGAGGGAGTATAAAGAAGTCAGGTCTTCCCACATCCACCGAATGGTAAGCCTTAGCAGAAAGCTAGATCTGTGTACACACTGTTTTCCTGATTGTCTTTTTCTGAAATGCTCCTGTTCTGGGTAATTAATACTTTGCTTTAAGGAGGTTGCCTGCTCGGCCTCACTTCCTCTCCACTCTTCCCTGCTCTCTTTGGGGCAGGAACACAGCAGCAATCAGTCCCTGCAGGGAGGAGAGCCCAGGAACTGCAGCTATGGCTGCTCTCTGCAGGCTGTGTGCTCTCTCCAATCTGCCACAGACTCCTCAAAGTCTGAACACCACATCCCCTGCGCCCAAGTTTGTGGATGGTCAGTTCCAGGGCTGAAGCTGAGTGATTAGCTCCTCTCTCTGTAACAGGTGGAGCCAGAAACCCAAACCACCACAAACTTTGGAAAATCATAGAATATTAGAAGATTAGGGTTAGAAGAGACCTCAGGAGGTCATCTAGTCGAACACCCTGCTCAAAGCAGGACCAATCCCCAACTAAATCATCCCAGCCAGGGCTTTGTCAAGCCAGGCCTTAAAAACTTCTAACGATGGAGATTCCACCACCTCCCTAGGTAACCCATTCCAGTGCTTCACCACCCTCCTAGAGAAATAGTTTTTCCTAATATCCAACCTAGACCTCTCCCACTGCAACTTGAGACCATTGCTCCTTGTTCTGTCATCTGCCACCACTGAGAACAGCCTAGTTCCATCCTCTTTGGAACCCCCCTTCAGGTAGTTGAAGGCTGCTATCAAATGCCCCCCTCACTCTTCTCTTCTGCAGACTAAATAAGCCCAGTTCCCTCAGCCTCTCCTCATAAGCAGAGGTATCCTTACCCATACGCAAAGTACGCAGCTGCGTAGGGCACCAGGAAATTTGGGGCACCAAATTTCCTGGTGCCCTGCACAGCTGCGTGCTGCTCCAGCCCCTGCTCTAGCTCTTCCCCAGGACCCCGCCCCTGCTCTGCCCCAGTCCTGCCCCCACTCCCCTGAGGACTCCAGAAGTGGCCAGGTCTGCACTCACCGGTAAGTGGAGCAACCTGGCCCCAGCCTGCTCCGCTCCCCTGGCTCCCAGCTATGCCGCCGCCAAGTGCTGAGGGGAGGTTCCCCGCTCCCCGCAAGCCTGGGAGCCAGGGGAGCAGAGCAGGCTGGGGCCAGGTCACTCCACTTCCTGCAGGAAGTGGCCAGCCTTCCCATCCCCGTCCCCCACACAGCCCCCCCGCGGAGGCCTGTTGGGCTGTGTAGGGCACCAAAATAGCTAGGGACGGCCCTGCTCATAAGTCATGTGCTCCAGCCCCCTAATCATTTTCATTGCCCTCCGCTGGACTCTCTCAAATTTGTCCTCCTCCTTTCTGTAGTGGGGGGGGGCAAAACTGGACGCAATAGACTAGATGTGGCCTCACTAGTGCCGAATAGAGGGGAATAATCACCTCCCTTGATCTGCTGGCAATGCTCCTACTAATGTAGCCTATATGCCATTAGCCTTCTTGGCAACAAGGGCACACTGCTGACTCATATCCAGCTTCTCGTCCACTGTAATCCCCAGGTCCTTTTCTGCAGAACTGCTGCTTAGCCAGTCGGTCCCCAGCCTGTAGCAGTGCATGGGATTCTTCCGTCCGAAGAGCAGGACTCTTCACTTGTCCTTGTTGAACGTCAGATTTCTTTTGACCCAGTCCTCCAATTTGTCTAGGTCACTCTGGACCCTATCCCTACCCTCTAGCATATCTACCTCTCCCCTCAGCTTAGTGTCATTGCCAAGGGTGCAATCCATCCCATCATCCAGATAATTAATGAAGACGTTGAACAAAACCAGCCCCAGGACTGACCCCTGGGGCACTCTGTTTGATACCAGCTGCCAACTAGACATTGAGACGTTGATCACTACCCATTGAGCCCAACAATCTAGCCAGCTTTCTATCCACCTTACAGTCCATTCATCCAATCCATACTTCTTTAACTTGCTAGCAAGAATACTGTGGGAGACCATTATCAAAAGCTTTGCTAAAGTCAAGGTATATCACGTCCACCGCTTTCCCCATATCCACAGAGCCAGTTATCTCATCATAGAAGACAATCAGGTTGGTCAGGCATGACTTGCCCTTGGTGAATCCATGTTGACTGTTCCTGATCACCTTCCTCTCCTCCAAGTGCTTCAAAATGGATTGCTTGAGGACCTGCTCCATGATTTTTCCAGGAGCTGAGGTGAGGCTGATGGGTCTGTAATTCCCCACATTCTTCTTCTTTCCTTTTTTGGAAAGATGGGCACTAGACTTGCCTTTTTTCAAGCGTCTGGGATCTCCCATGATTGCCATGAGTTTTCAAAGATAATGGTCAATGGCTCTGAATCACATCAGCCAACTCCCTCAGCACCTTTGGAAGCATTAGATCTGGCCCCATGGACCTGTGCATGTCCAGCTTTTCTAAATAGTCCTTAACCTGTTCTTTCACCACTGAGGGCTGCTCACCTCCTCCCCATACTGTGCTGCCCAGTGCAGCAGTCTGGGAGCTGACCTTGCCTGTGAAGACTGAGGCAAAAAAAGCATTGAGTTCTTCAGCTTCTTCCACATCATCTGTCATTATGTTGCCTCCCCCATTCAGTAAGGGTCCCACACTTTCCCTGACCTCCTTCTTGTTGCTAACATACCCGTAGAAACCCTTCTTGTTACCCTTTACATCCCTTGCTAGCTGCAACTCCAATTGTGGTTTGGCCTTTCTGATTACACCCCTGCATACTTGAGCAATATTTTTATACTCCTCCCTAGTTGTCTGTCTGAGTTCCACTTCTTGTAAGCTTCCTTTTTGTGTTTAAGCTCACCGAAGATTTCTCTGTTAAGCCAAGCTAGTCACCTGCCATATTTGCTGTTCTTTCTGCACACCAGCATGGTTTGTTCCTTCACCCTCAATAAGGCTTCTTCAAAATACAGCCAGTTCTCCTGGACTCCTTTCCCCCTCATATTAGCCTCCCAGGGGATCCTGCCTATCAGTTCCCTGAGAGAGTCAAAGTCTGCTTTTCTGAAGTCCAGGGTCCATATTCTGCTGCTCTTCTTTCTTCCTTTTGTCAGGATCCTGAACTCAACCATCTCATGGTCACTGCTGCCCAGGTTGTCACCCACTTCAACTTCCCCTACCAATTCTTCCCTGTGTGTGAGCAGCAGGTCAAGAGGAGCACAGCCCCTAGTTTGTTCCTCCAGCACTTGGATTAGGAAGTTGTCCCCAACTCTCTCTAAAAACTTCCTGGATTGACTGTGCACTGCTGTATTGTTCTCCCAGCAGATGTCAGGGTGACTGAAGTCCCCCATGAGAACCAGGGCCTGTGATCTGGAAACTTCTATTAGTTGTTTGCAGAAAACCTCGTCTACCTCATCCTCCTGGTCTGGTGGTCTATAGCAGACGCCCACCACAACGTCACCCTTGTTGCTCTGCCTCTAAACTTAACCCAAAGACTCTCAACAGGCTTTTCTCCAGTTTCATACTGGAGCTCTGAGCAGTCATACTGCTCTCTTATATACAGTGCAACTCGTCCACCTTTTCTCCCCTGCCTGTCCTTCCTGAACAGTTTATATCCATCCATGACAGTACTCCAGTCATGTGAATTACCCCACCAAGTCTCTGTTATTCCAATCACATCATAGTTCCTTGACTGTGCCAGGACTTCCAATTCTTCCAGATTGTTTCCCAGGTTTCTTGCATTCACGTACAGGCACCTAAGATAACTAGCCAATTGCCCTACTTTCTCAGTATGAATCAGGAGGCCTCCCCTGTTAAACCCTCCTCCTTGTGTTTCCTCCCAGTATCCCACTTTCCCACTTACCTCAGGGCTTAGGTTTCCATCCCCCAGCGAACCTAGTTTAAAGCCCTCCTCACTAGGTTAGCACCCCTGCCTGTGAAGATGCTCTTCCTTCTCTTCATTAGGTGGATCCCACCTCTTCCTAGCAATCCTTCTTCCTGGAACAACATCCCATGGTCGAAGAATAAGCCCTCTCTCTGACACCACCTGCACAACCACGCATTTACTTCCACAATTCGATGGTCCCTACCTGGGCCTTTTTCTTCAACAGGGAGGATGGACGAGAACACGACTTGCACCTCAAACTCCTTTATCCTTCTTCCCAGAGCCACATAGTCTGCAGTAACCTGCTCAAAGTCATTCTTGGCATATCATTGGTGCCCATGTGGAGAAGTAGGGAGGGATAGCGGTCTGAGGGCTTGCTCAGTCTCGGCAGACACTCCGTCACATCCTGAATTCTAGCTCCAGGCAAGCAGCACACTTCACAAGTTTCCCGGTCTGGATGGCAGATGGATGACTCCATCCCCCTTAGGGTTCCCGACCACCAGTACCCACCTTGGCTCTTTATTTGATTACCCAGACCTAGCAGTTCTCCATGCAATACCCCCCATCCCCAGACAGACCTCCTCTGTTACACTTTCTCCACCTTTGTTTCTCATTGGATAGGGTATAGCTGACATGGGTAAAGTCACCCCTGGGAACAGAACAGGTGAAGCCCTGAAGAACACTGCCAGTGGCCCAAGCTTTCTATTGGTGAGGGATGTCTAGAGGGAGATAATGAAGACTGTCCCCTCTCCTCCAGCACCACAGCTCTGAAAACATGCAACATTTGTGTTAAGAGACCAGTAAGGTGTTTTGAAAACCGTGCTAAATTGTAGGCTGTCACTTTACATTTCACGGGGGGTTCCTGGCTCCTGCTTGAAGGCTAAGCAGTGCTGTAGGGAAGTATGTGTTCTGAGTCTAACAGAAATCAGTTTGCAGAGAGACAGCCTAGGGTAAAGTGGTGGGAGATGTGCCTTTCTGTTTTAGGTGGCAGCCTGCTTTGTCTGTCTGTCTCTGTCTGTGTCTTTGTTGTTCTACTTTATATATAGTTTTACATCTCTGGTGGTAGGTCGGGCATAGGGTTGCCAACTTTCTAATTTCTGAAAACCAGACGCTACAGCAGGAGAACTGGAACCTCCCGTGCCCCTGCTATGCCTCTTCCCCCAAAGCCCCGCCCTCTGTCCCACCTCTTCCCCAAGGCTCCGCCCCTGCCCCGCATCTTTCCCCAAGGCCCCACCCACTGCCCCTTCCCCGAAGACCCTTCCACTTACTCCTCAGCCTCCCTTCCCTGCTGCTCTCCCCACTTTACCTTCCTTGTCGTTCAATCCTCTCCACCTTCCTCACCCGCCCCTCACACACACACACACAAACCAGCTGGGCTTCCTCTGCTCTCGGGCTAGGACAGGAGCTGCGGGTCCTGATGCGGAGCCTGCCTGCCCATGAAATGCAAATTGGAGGCGGCTCCAGCTGAGCTGGAGCTGGCATAGTAACTGGACTTTTGGTGTCTGGTCAGTACATCTGACAGGACACTGTACAGGTCCCCTTTTGACTGGGCTTTCCGGTCAAAAACCAGGACACCTGGCAACCCTAGCCGGGCACATAACAATCGGGGAGGAAGATCGGAAGCTGTCACAGACCGTAAACAGAAATCTAGATCTGAGGAGGCAGGAACTTGAAACGCCATATCTATTAACCAAGTGACTCCTAGGGATGAGAAGGAAAACTCTAGCATGGCATGTTTCCTTTGTTTGCAGCCTCTTGCTGTCTGGCTAGGTGTGATGCAGCATTCTCCACCCCACCCCACCCCCCGGCCCCCAAGAACTAGTTGCTCACATTCCACTCTTCACACGCCCCTTTTTCTATGACTGGCTGCTCATTCCACCATGACAATGAATACAGACCAACAGGTTGTGATGTTAGGGAATGAGCCATTGGGGAGGCGGAAGGGCATATGGTTAAAGGAGGGAATCTATCAGATTAAAAAAAAACAGTTACCTTTACATTTAAAAAAAGAGAGAAAGAACAACAAATTCAAAGCCCTTCTAATGCTGAGAATGCTTTGGCAGGAGCTGGAGGACTGAGAGTTTGAAACAGAGCAACAATCTTGCTTGGAAACATTGAAAGGAGAAACTAAGGAAGCTGGTTGGCAGAAGAGAATTCTGTATCCCTTTATAGGCCCTTTTTTTAGGTTAAATAAAGAAAATCATGTTTAAAGGCTTAGAGGGTAAAGAAAACATCAGGGGGGAGGTAAAAGCATCCACCATGATGCTTTTCTTTTCTTTCTAATTTCATTTTTACTCGTTTTTGGTAACTGCAGAAAATTGGCATCTTTGCTAAAGATGCACTGGGCTCGGGGAACGTTTACAATCAGAAAAAGAGCACAAGTGTCATTTAATGGTTATGCCTGATGCTCGGAACTGCAGCTGTGTGTATGTGGTTGTCTGACATTGAAACAGAGAACTGGAATTATTGCCAGATAACAGGAGGGCAAGCATACAGATGAGTCAATATTTGTCTTTTAGGAACACCCATAGTCTCCAGTTAGGATCACAGGTCCTGTGTAATCAGTCAGTCCCTGCTTCATCAGTGCAGACACTCACGAACTATTTGTGCTGCTCCTTACCTCTACCCTTATTTGTCTCTTACTGGCAAAGGGAAGCACTTTTATATCCCCACCTCCTTTCCCAGTATGCATTGTTTCCAAGCCTACAACTTCCAAACCACCTTGGTCCTGTGCTGGGACAGTAGCTTGGCTTACAAGGAACATCATTTCCTGTATACCATACTTCTGTGGTTTTGCAGACTACTTAACGAAGACCTGGTCTACACTTCAAAGTGAGGTTGAAGTCAGTAGCCTTGCATCAACCTATTTGTACATGTGACAGGTTTCAGAGTAACAGCCGTGTTAGTCTGTATTCGCAAAAAGAAAAGGAGTACTTGTGGCACCTTAGAGACTAACCAATTTATTTGAGCATAAGCTTTCGTGAGCTACAGCTCACTTCATCGGATGCATACTGTGGAAAGTGTAGAAGATCTTTTATACACACAAAGCATGCTTTGGAGGTATTTTTTCATGCTTTGTGTGTATAAAAGATCTTCTACACTTTCCACAGTATGCATCCGATGAAGTGAGCTGTAGTTCACGAAAGCTTATGCTCAAATAAATTGGTTAGTCTCTAAGGTGCCACAAGTACTCCTTTTCTTTGTACATGTGGTTACATTCCAATTTGTCACTGACCAACATAAGCGCCCCATTAAGGCAACACAGTGAAAGCATCTCCCTGAATGGTGTGGAGCCATGGTCAGCCTACTGAGATCAACCCAAATGTAGACACTGAGTGACCTGTACTGACCCAAACAGTCCTCCAGCAGCTGTCCCACAATGCCCCATTTGCTGTGACAGTGACCACTCTGGTCACAATTTTAAACTCCACTGCCCAGGGGTCACTGGGCCACATCCTTACAGAGCAGTGAGAAACAGCAAGGAAAACCACAGCTTCACGCACACCAGCCACGAGTCTCATACATCAATGTACGTGTAGCTACAATGGATTGCGTTTGTGCATTGAAATGGACAGAAATGCTTGGTGCCTTGCCAATTTTAAAGTTCCACCCTTAACTTGTTAAAAATTTGCATTACATTGCCTGTATTTCTGCAGTCTTTCTGCACTATTTTTCCCACTCAGCAAAGTTCACATTATCTTTATTAGTTCACAACAAAAATTGCAGAATGCATAGCAGTACCCAAAGCAAACAGTACTTGTACACGTACAGCAAGCACCACATAATTCATAAGTTCAAGAAAACACCCACTCACATTTGCACATGTTCAACAACCACTACACAGTTCTTAGCAGCACCCAAAGCTCCAGGTCCGGAGAACACGACTGCAACTGACTGTTACAGTGCTCTTTCAAAGTCTCCCTCAGCCACATAGCTCCACATTGGGCTCTTGTAATGGCCCTTGTATCTAGCTGTTCAAAGTCAGCAGACAGCCACTTCCCCTCTAGCCCCCGACCCTAGCAGCAGTTTTGCCTGACAGATATTATGCAGGACACAACAGGCAGCTATAACCATGGGGATATTTTTCTTACTGAGATCCAATCAAGTGAATAATCACTGCCAGTGTCTGTTCAATCTCCACAAGCACATTCATCCATCATTCTGCACCTGCTGAGCTGTAGTTGGATATTTCTTTGGTGCTGTCCAGGTGGCTGGTGTACAGCTTCATTAGTCAGGGGAGCAAAGGGCAGGCTGGGGCCCCCAGAATCACTACTGGCATTTCAGTATCATCACACGTAATTCACCAATCAGGAAAGAATGTCCCTGCTTGTAGTTTTCTGAACAGTCCAGTGTTCTTGAAGATGCGACTGTCATGCACCTTCTTTGACCAATCCATGTTGATATCGGTGCAATGACCCCGGTGATCCACCAACACTTGCATAACTAAAGAAACAGCCTTTTCTGTCAATGTACACTGGGCAAGGTGGGCTGGTGCCAAAATAGGGATATGCATGCCATCCATCATCCCACCGCAGCTTGGGAATCCCATTGCTGCAGATCCATCCACTGTGTCCTGCACGTTGCCGAGAGTCACAGTCCTGCATGCCAGGAGATGATTAACGGGCCTACACACTTCCATGACAACAGCCCCCACTGTGGATTTTCCAACTGCAAAATGATTTCCCACTGATGGATAGCAGTCTGGCATTGCCATTACCACTCACTTCTCCAGGGTCAATGGAGCTCTCATTCTGGTGTCCCTGTGCTGGAGGTCTGGGGCAAACTCAGCACACAGATCTAGGAATA
The DNA here is from genome assembly GCF_965152235.1 of Eretmochelys imbricata. NCBI lineage: Eukaryota > Metazoa > Chordata > Testudines > Cheloniidae > Eretmochelys > Eretmochelys imbricata. The sequence continues at coordinate 20,868,478 of NC_135573.1, forward strand.
TGGCCTTTCACGTCCAAAAGTTTTGCAGCCACTGCTCGTTGTCCCAATGCAATAGCACCAATCAGTGCTCATTTCTCAGGCTCAGAAGCTGTGCTACATCCTTAGCAGCTGCTCCAGAAAGATGACCAACAACTTTGAATTGTCTTTTAGCAAACTGTCCTCGAACAAATCCTCATGTCCCCATTGTTGTGGTACTTCCTGCAGGTCTGCAAATCCAGGAGAATCATGAGTCCTGTATTTGCAGCATTCATGAAATTAGTGCAGAGCTCTGCAGGCTCTATGTATCTGCCAGATCTGCAAAAGTGCCACGCAGGTTTGTGGGATTTTTTTTTTTAAAAGGCACAAAAATTATGGGATATGGATGGCATGATGGGATGGTGAAAATTGCATGCTGGGAACTTGCCACTAGCTCCCAGCGAGCCCCTGGGCAAGTCATTTCTATCCCACAACACATTGTGAAAATTTCCCAAAAAGCACTGTGCTGGACGGCGGCACGTGGCACACTGGGATACCTACCCATGGTGCACCACAGTTTGCAGCAACACAAGCACACCTGGTGAGCATGCAGCCAGGTAGCTTACGCACATGAGCAATATACAAATTCCTCTGGCTATCTGCCGATGACTCAAGTTTGTAGTTTGGACAAAGCCAAAGTGTCACCATGATTAGCCGCCTCCTGCAGGCTTTTAAAGGAATAAAGCAAAGATCATCAATGTAGTTTTCACTTTGATGGAACCAGGCTCTTTCCCCTCTTGCCACTGGCCTTGAGAGGGAAGGAATATGGCTGGATAAATAAGAACCTTTAGCTCCTGTGGTGCCAGCTAGAGCTTCTGCTGCACCTGTTGCTTAGTTCTAACCAGACGTCCTGCAAGAGGCACAGCACAGAAGGTACAACATAAGAGAAGGGGAGGCTATATGCCCTTCTCGTCCTGGGATGCTCTGGGCACTCGAGGGTGCCCCTGTGTAGCTTAAGCAACCCTGGAGCCCTGTCTAAATTACAGCAGCCTCCCAGGTCTGCCTTATAGGAAGCCATACTGAATGGAATCTCTGCCTCCAGCCCATTTCCTAAGCCAGCCTCGTGAGGGGGTCTTAGAAGGAATAACAAGGAGTAATGGTCTCAGAACAAGGAGTAATGGTCTCAAGTTACAGTGGGGGAAGTTTAGGTTGGATATTAGGAAAAACTTCAATAGGAGGGTGGTGAAGCACTGGAATGGGTTACCTAGAGAGGTGGTGGAGTCTCCTTCCTTAGAGGTTTTTAAGGTCAGGCTTGACAAAGGCCTGGCTGGGATGATTTAGTTGGGGATTGGTCCTGCTTTGAGCAGGGGGTTGGACTAGATGACCTCCTGAGGTCCCTTCCAACCCTGATATTCTATGATTCTAAGGCAGCTTTAAAGCTGTCTTCCATGGTGCCTATACTAGGGGAATCCTCTCCAGCTGGATACAGGGCTTCTAGGGCCCCTTTACACCACTCTGGTCTTTTTAACAGGCATAGAGAGGCTGACGCAGGGTGAGGAGCTCACCCACGGACTGCTTTTTCCCCCAAGCTTCAGGAAGTGTGGGTAATCATTCACCCAGCTTCACCCTTCTAGCAGACAAAGCGCTTTCCCCACCTACACACCTGGGTAGGAATCTGACTGGCAAATGTTGTGCCTGTACTCAAATTTTGACAGTAGCTTTTCTTGAATGTCAGTAAGGCTGTCAGAAGCCAATGCGATATTTTTTCTTCTTTTCGTAAATAATGGGCTGTGAAGGGGTATGCTCAGCACCATCACTGCCTCATGATCGGACAGGGAGGTGGCAGATTGTCTTCCTCCCAGACATCCCCCTTTCAGACTGCTGTATCGCCCTGTGGTGGTCTGTCTTTCCAGAGACGCTGCCCTCCAGGCAGGTCACATATTCAGGAGACATATAAAGAGTCTAGCAATGTAGAAGCTTTTGGGATTAAGTGGAAGGCCTCAAAGCTCCCCATCTTGGGTTACAACTTTGCAGCTCAGACCCCTTTTATCTTCAGGGTCTTCTACCCTGAACTGGGTTCTCCACATCAGGGGTACACCTCTCTAGTTTTCCCTCTTTAGAAGTTGGTAGGGGAGCCCGGGCCCACCTTCTCCACCCGGCTTTGATCCAGGACATAATGGTAGGCAGCTAAGTCCTGCACGCTAGGGTGTTATGCAGCTGTCTCCCTGGGTCACTCCTAACTAACCCCTTCTCCTCTTGCAGGGTAAATAATCTAAAACACAAAAATAAAGTTGTAACCTTCTGAGAGTCACATATCCCTTCTTTATAGGCTTGGCCAGGTCACGACAGCTAGGCCTCAGGCAGCAAGTACTCTTGGGGTGCTCCTTCTCAGGAGCTCACAATGCAGGTCAGCTCACCTCCACTGACTGACTGCTACTGAGCTACTCTGCTCCCCTTTTTAAGATCCTTCTCCAGCCTGTGCCGGCTTTGCAGGTGAGTTGGGGGTGGGGCCATCTGGGCCCAGAGCAGCTCTTTAACCCCTTCCTTTCCCTTGATCACCCTATCACAGATGATCAGGGAAAAATGGTTGTAAAAGGGTAGGTGGAAGTTGACTAATGGTTTTAGTCAGATTAGTTGTGAAATTGTCTTTTCTACCACTGATGACAGTCAACAGAACTATGAACTCCAAAACAAAAAAACAGCCAACTCTCATCTTCTTGGTGGTACAGTAGAAGATGGAAATTTAGCCCTATACAGAGGACTAACACAGGGTCCACACACCAAACAAGTCCTACTCAAATACTACTCAGAAGGATCAAAGAGTTCTTCTGTGGGGGAAGATTTTCAAAGGACAAATGGGAGTTAGATACCCATCTCCCACTGAAAGTCAATGGAAGTGTGACAGAGTGTACTGGCCCCTCACTGGAGCAGAAGGGGTTAAAGCAGCGCTCTCAGCAGCTGAAGCCACGCCCCCTTGACCCTGCTGGCCATGCTCCAACTGCTGCAGCAGTATAAAAGGGAGCTGCATAGCTCAGTCTGGGTGGTCTGCTGAGGAGGAAGGACATTTGGTAGGGGTGCCTGTCCAGGAGCCATTACTGCCCTTACCTGCTGAAGAGCTTGAGACCTGGACCAGAGGCCTGCCTCTATCAGAACCCCAGGGAGCATCCACTACTGAGGAGCCTGGAGGCCCTGATACCCTATGAACTGCTGCTGCAGGTAAGCCGGTAGGAAGTGACCCAGGGAGGGTAAGGGAGTGGTACCTCTCCCCCTTGTGAGGTCAGTGTGTTTCAGTGGGATTCCCTGCTGACCCAGTGGCAGACTGTTCTGCTGCTGTTAGGGCCCTGGGTCAGGGCATGGTGGAGTCAAGTGGGCCTGGGCCCACCTACTAGGCTGCTACACCCCTGGTGATGGATGCCAGACACTAGGCTACCCTATGCTGCCTCTGAGGGTGGCAGTATTGACTCTGGCTGCTAGGCCACCCTACCCTGCCTCCAAGGGTGATTATATTGACTCTGGCCATTGGGCCAGGCTACCCTATAGTCAAGGGCAGCCCTCTGGACTCTGGCCATTGGGCTATGCTTCCCTGCAGACAAGGACAGCCCTATGGATTCTGGCCATTGGACTGTGCAGCCCAGTAGCTGAGCACAACTATATTGACTTAACTGCTGGGCTACCATGCACGTACCTCACCCCAGGGTGATGGGGGGTACTGGCCCCGTGACAGGAAGTAAGGCAAATAACTCTCACTCCCTTCTCTGAAAATGCTCATCAGGATGCAAATGTCTTGGGCTGGCCCTCTGCACAAGGCTGAATTTCACCCTAAGTAGATTGGAGAATGGTTTTATGAACTGTAGTATTTAAATTTATGAAGCTACTGTGTTTTAGATTGAATTGTTTTCTGTCTACACTATCGCCTTCCACTTGAGATCTCTGCTTATCAGCTAGATGGAGCTAAATTACTATTGTTATATCACATTTTGCCCATATTTTATGATTTGTTTGATTTATGTTCTTTGCCTATGTTCTCCTTGGAAAATTAATTTTAAAAGTAATGTATAACCTACCCACACATGACAGAGATTATCCCAGGCAAGGTCAGTGAATACAAGTAATTTTATTTCAAAAACATATCTGAGAAGAATTAAAATGTACACATGTATTAATGGTTTATAACAGTCTAATATATTCCTTCATTTATTCAAATCAGAGTTTACATTCTGGGATTATAATATAATTAGGGACTCCAATGTTTGGTGTACATTTTTTTGGTACTTAATACAAGTTGCCCATTCAGGGTTTAAATATTTCTTGCTCTTAAATGAATAACAAAATCTATTTAACCAGTCAATTCTTGTATCACAAAGGGACAACAGGGTTTGAAATTAATATTACAACATGATTCAGCTAGGTACAGTGGGCCCAATTCTTGTATCCGTTGCAACAGTGAGACTCTGGGGTCAATGACATTGCATTATATTCATGCAAATATTTGTAAAAATGGGCTCTTACTATTACCCCGTGATTGGTTTGTTCAGAACAACACCATCTGTTGGGAAGTTGAAGTTAATGGAATTCCACAGTGCTTAGCTGGTGTAAAGAAGAAGAATTGAGCTCTCTGTCCTTCTGAGAAGGAGACTTTGGCCTGGTCTACACTACAAGTTTAGGTCGAATTTAGCAGCGTTACCTCAATTTAACCCTGCACCCGTCCACATGACGAAGCCCTTTTTTCGACTTAAAGGGCTCTTAAAATCGATTTCTTTACTCCACCCCCGATGAGGGGATTAGTGCCGAAATCGGCCTTGCCAGGTCGAATTTGGGGTACAGTGGACGCAATTTGACGGTATTGGCCTCTGGGAGCTATCCCAGGGTGCTCAATTGTCACCGCTCTGGACAGTGCTCTCAACTCAGATGCACTGGCCAGGTAGACAGGAAAAGGCCCGCGAACTTCTGAATCTCATTTCCTGTTTGGCCAGCGTGGCAAGCTCACCTTGGTCACCATGCAGAGCCCATCAGCACAGGAAACCATGCAGTCCCAGAATCGCCAAAGAGCTCCAGCATGGACCGAATGGGAGGTACAAGATCTGATCGCTGTATAGGAAGATGAATCCATGCTGGCAGAACTCTGTTCGAAAAGACAAAATGCCAAAATACTTGAAAAAATCTCCAGTGGCATGAAGGACAGAGGCTATAACCCTCAGCAGTGCCGTGTGAAAATTAAGGCGCTCAGGCAAGCCTACCAAAAAACCAGAGGCAAATGGCCACTCTGGTTCTGAGCCCCAGACATGCCGCTTCTATGATGAGCTACATGCCATTCTAGGGGGTGCAGCCACCAGTACCTCAACCCTGTGCTTTGACTCTGTCCAAGGTGTGGGAGGCAACACGGAAGCAGGTTTTGGGGGTGAGGAAGATAGCTCACAGCAAGGAAGCGGGGAAACCGGTTTCCCCAACAGCCAGGAACTGTTTCTCACCCTGGATCTGCAGACAGTACCCCCCGAACCCACCCAAGGCAGGCTCCGAGACCATGAAGGCGGAGAAGGGACCTCTGGTGAGTGTACCTTTGTAAATATTATACATGGTTTAAAAGCAAGCGTGTTTAATTATTAATTTGCCCTGGCATTAGCAGCCAGTACAGCTACTGGAAAAGTCTGTTAACGTGATGGGGATGGAGTGGAAATCCTCCAGGGACATCTCCATAAAGCTCTCCTGGATGTACTCCCAAAGCCTTTGCAAAAAGTTTCTGGGGAGGGCAGCCTTCTTCCGTCCTCCATGGTAGGACACTTTACCATGCCAGGCCAGGAGCACTTAGTCAGGAATCATTGCAGAACAAAGCATTGCAGTGTATGGTCCCGGCGTTTGCTGGCATTCAAACAACATCCGTTCTTTATCTCTGTTACCCTCAGGAGAGTAAAATCATTCATGGTCACCTGGTTGAAATAGGGCGGTTTTAGTAAGTGAACATTCAGAGGTGCCCGTTCCTGCTGGGCTGTTTGCCTGTAGCTGAACAGAAATCTTCCCCGCTGTTAGCCACGCGGTGGGGGGAGGGGTGAAGCCATCATCCCAGAGAATTGGGGGGGGAGGGTTAGTTGGGTTTCTGCTGCACATGAACCTGGAAACTGCAGCCCCTCCTTTTAAACTGCCAACCCATTTTAAATGGCCAATCCAATGGCTACTTCGTATGGGAAATGCGGGTGCTGCTGTTTGAAACCATTCCCCCATGTTATGAAGGTTAAAGAAGCCAAAAGACTGTGGCTTACCATGGCTGCCTGCAAGCCGAATTCTGCTGCCCAGCCCTGCATGAGTGATCTCTCACACCAAACCGGCATAAGAGGCAAAATGCGACCTTGTAATGAAAGCACATGTGCTATGTAATGTTAACAGCAATGAAACCATGAAAGACTGTACCCATTGTTCTATAAAATGTCTCTTTAACTACCACTCTCCCTTTTTTTTCTCCACCAGCTGCATATGTTTCTCCTTCCCAGAGGCTAGCGAAGATTAGAAGGCAAAAAAAACGCACTTGCGATGGAATGTTCTCTGACCTCATGCTGTCCTCCCGCACTGATAGAGCACAGCAAAATACATGGAGGCAGACAATCTCAGAGTGCAGGAAAACACAATATGACTGAACGGGAGAGGTGGCGGGCTGAAGATGGCGTCAGCTTGCTGAAAGAAGGCAGGAGTCAATGCTCAGGCTGCTGGAGGATTAAACTGATATGCTCCAGCGTATGGCTGAGCTGCAGGAAAGACAGCAGGACCACAGACCACCGCTACAGCCCCTGTGTAACCAACCACCCTCCTCCCCAAGTTCCATGGCCTCCTCACCCAGACGCCCAAGAACAAGGTGTGGGGGCCTCCGACCACCCAGCCACTCCACCCCAGAGGATTGCCCAAGCAACAGAAGGCTGGCATTCAATAACTTTTAAAGTGCTGTGTGACCTTGTCCTTCCCTCCTCCACCATCCCACCCGGTGCTTCCCTCCTCCACCACCCCTCCCGGGCTACCTTGGCAGTTATCCCCCTATTTGTGTGATGAATAAATAAAGAATTCATGAATGTGAAGCAATAATGACTTTATTGCCTCTGCAAGCGATGATCGAAGGGGGAGGGGAGGGTGCTTAGCTTACAGGGAAGTAGAGTGAACCCGGGTGGGGGGGGGTTCCATCAAGGAGGAACAAACAGAACTTTCACACCGTAGCCTGGCCAGTCATGAAACTGGTTTTCAAAGCTTCTCTGAAGCGCACCGCGCCCTCCTGTGCTCTTCTAACAGCCCTGGTGTCTGGCTGCGCGTAATCAGTGGCCAGGCGATTTGCCTCAACCTCTCACCCCGCCATAAACGTCTCCCCCTTACTCTCACAGATATTGTGGCGCGCACAGCAAGCAGTAATAACAATGGAAATATTGGTTTTGCTGAGGTCTAAATGACTCAGTAAACTGCGCCATTGTGCTTTTAAATGCCCAAATGCACATTCAACCACCGTTCTGCACTTGTTCAGCCGGTAGTTGAACAGCTCCTGACTACTGTCCAGGGTGCCTGTGTACGGCTTCATGAGCCACGGCATTAAGCGGTAGGCTGGGTCCCGAAGGATAACTACAGGCATTTCAACATTCCCAATGGTTATTTTCTGGTATGGAAAGTAAATCCCTTGCTGCAGCTGTTGAAACAGACCAGAGTTCCTGAAGATGCGAGCATCATCCACCTTTCCCAGCCATTCCACGTTGATGTTAGTGAAAAGTCCCTTGTGATCCACCAGTGCTTGCAGCACCATTGAAAAGTACCCCTTTCAGTTTATGTACTCGCTGCCTTGGTGCTCCGGTGCTAAGATAGAGATCACAGTAGCCCACACAGTAGATTTGCCCATTCCAAATTGATTCCCGACTGACCAGTAACTGTCTGGCGTTGCAAACTTCCACCGGACTATCGTCTCTCGCCTCTCAACTGTGAGGGCTGCTCTCATCTTGGTATGCTTGCACTTCAGGGCAGGGGAAAGCAAGTCACAAAGTTCCATGAAAGTGCCCTTACGCATGCGAAAGTTTTGCAGCCACTGGGAATCGTCCCAGATCCGCAATACTATGCGGTTCCACCAGTCTGTGCTTGTTTCCCAAGCCCAGAATCAGCGTTCCACACCATGAACCTGCCCCATTGACACTATGATGTGCACATTGCAGGGGCCCATACTTTGTGAGAAGTCTTTGTCCATGTCCTCATCACTCTCGTCACCGCGCTGCAGTTGCCTCCTCGCCTGGTTTCGCTTTTGTTGCAGGTTATGGTTCTGCATATCCTGCTGGATAATGCATGTGGTGTTTATAGTGCTCATAATTACTGTGGTGATCTGAGCGGGCTCCAAGTTCCCAGTGCTATGGCATCTGCGCTGAAAAAAGGTGCAAAACGATTGTCTGCCGTTGCTCTGATGGAGGGAGGGGCGACTGACAACATGGCTTACAGGGAATTAAAATCAACAAAGGGGGTGGCTTTGCATCAAGGAGAAACAGAATGGCCCCCTCAAGGACAGAACTCAAAACCGGTTTAGCAGGTCGTTGATTTCAAGGAGGGGGGAGGAAGGGGGGAGAAAATGAATACAAATGAATATAAAACAAATCTGGTCTATTTCTTGTTTTGATCCACTTCATCTATCTTTATACATCTTAGGCTAGCAGCAGACAGTGCAGTATGACTGCTAGCCATTGTCATCTCCTGGGTGCTCAGCAGAAGACGGTGCAGCAGGAGACGGTGCTAGCCATCATCGTCTCCTGGCTGCTTGGAAGAAGATGGTGCAGTACAACTGCCGGCAGGACTGAATCTCCATGAGACGAAACTTAAAAAGGGAAATGACCTGGCTGAGTCACTCCCATGTTTGCCCAGGCGCCCCTGACCGACCTCCCTGAGGTTGGCTAAAAGAGCACCCAGGAGTACGACAACGATGGCTACCAGTCATACTGTACCGTCTGCTACCAAAAGGCAATGAGCTGCTGGTGTGTAGCAATGCAGTACCACATCTGCCAGCACCCAGGAGACATACGGTGACAGTGAGCTGAGCGTCTGCACAGGTAACCCAGGAAAAAAGGCTTGAAACAATTGTTTGCCGTTGCTTTCGTGGAGGAAGGGAGGGAAGGGGGGGCCTGACAATATGTACCCAGAACTACCTACGACAATGTTTTTGCCCCATCAGGCATTGGGATTTCAACCCAAAATTCAAATGGGCGGCGGAGACTGTGGGAACTGTGGGATAGCTACCCATAGTGCAACACTCCAGATGTCGACGGTTGCCTCGGTACTGTGGACACACTCCGCTGACTAAATGCACTTAGAGCATTTGTGTGGGGACACACACAATCGACTGTATAAAAACGCTTTCTAAAAACCTACTGCTATAAATTCAACCTAACTTCGTAGTGTAGACACACCCTTTGAGTTTTATTTCTTGTAAACGAAGGAACAAATCCTGCAGGCCTCGTTTAGGCACCACTGTTTAGTTCCCAGTCCTGCTGCCGCTGAAGTCACTGGCAAAACTCTCATTGACTTCAATGACTGCAGGATCAGGCCCTCATTGAAGTCCCATTATATCAGTAATTCCAAGCAATGGGCCTGATTCTGAAGTCACACTAGCATAAAGCAAAACTATCTCCATTACCGTCACTATAGTGTAAAACCAGCATAAGCAAGAGGAGAATCAGACACATTGTTTTTTTAGTTTTAATTATAAACTAGGTTATGAGCTTAATTACACTGGTGTAAATTTCGATTAATGCCATTAAAACAATAAACTCAGTGGAATCACTACATATTTATGCCAGTGTTACTGAGATCAGCACTGAATGTGTGTCTTCACTAGTCATAAAGCAATCAGCTCATAACAAACAGTAATGGGATTTGTAGCCATTGTAATGTACCAGGGTGTGAAACAAATACCTCTCAATGACTAACATTACAAAAAGGGACCACATTCTGTTCTAGCCCTTAATAAGGCCCCAATCCTGCCAAGACATAGGGCTTGTCTACACTTACAGTGCTGTACCGGTGCAATTGTGCCACTGTAGTGCTGAGTGAAGACGCCACCTATGCCACCAGGAGAGCTTCTCCCATCGGTATAGTTACTCCATTTCCCCAAGAGGTGGTAGCTATGTCGACGGAAGAAGCCCTCTCGTTGATATAGTGCTGTCTACACTGGGAGTTCGGTCAGTATAACTGTGTCACAGTTATACCGACTAAGTTTGTAGTGTAGACCAGGGCTTAGGCTCTGCCAAGACTTAGGTCTGGTCTACATTACTGACTTATATCATAACTACGTCATTTGGGTGTAAAAAATCCACACCCCTGGGCAATGTAATTATACTCACCTAGCCCCGGGTGTAGACACTGCTAGGTTGTGGGAGAGCTTCTCCCATCAACATAGCTACTGCCTCTCAGGGAGGTGGATTAACTACACCAACAGGCGAGCTCTCTCCCATCGGCATACAGCATTTTCATTAAAGCGCTACAGAGCCAGAGATTGCTGACATTTTTCTTTCAAACTTTATTTTTCTTATGGAAAATTGGTTTTTCAACTAAATGGATTATTTTGAAAAAAAATATTCTTTTTTCAGATTTTAATTAATAACTGAAAATGGCCAAAACCAAAAAAAGTTTTGGGGTTTTTTGGGGTGGGGGAGTCTTTGAATTTTTATAGGTTTTCATTACAAAAATAACTTGATAAAATGAGATTTTTTTTGCCAAAATTGTTCATAAAATACAATATCATATCCCAACTAGCTTTAATCATATACATCTCCAGCAGTGTTCCCTCTAATTTTTCCAACACACGTGTGGAATGAATTTTGTTATGTATACCAATATGGAGTGATGCGTGACACATCACCTCCATATTGGTGCACCTAAAAAAATGCATGTGGCAGAGGTGGGGCCGAGGGATTTGGAGTGTGGGAGGGGGCTCAGGGCTGGGGCAGAGGGTTGGGGTGTGGGGGTGAGGGCTCCGGCTGGGGGCACAGGCTCTGAGTGGGGCCAGGGACAAGGGGCTCAGGGCTGGGGCAGACTGTTGAGGGGGATGTGGGCTCTGGCTGCGGGCTCTGGGGTGGGGCTGGCGATGAGGGGTTTGAGGTGCAGGCTGCCCTGGGGCTACGGCGGGGAGAAAGGCCTCCCCCCAGCTCGCTCTGCCCACAGCAGCACCTGGGCTGGGGAGGTATAAGCACCTCTCCCCCATCCGTGGCAGGTCCGGGCCGGAGGAGGGGTGCCTCTCTCCTGGCTGCGGCAGGACAGGGTTGGGGCTCGGTTGGGGAGGGGCACCTCTCCCTGCCGTACCGTGAGCGCCTGCACGGCGTTTAATAGGCTGCTGCACAGCCATGCAGCTTAGAGGGAATTTAAGATCTCCAGCCACTATCAACACCAGCGGGTGTCCTCATGGAGTTTTTTGGACCCCACCTCTGGGATTTTCCTTGGAAGTGGAGAATCCAGCCCACTGTTTTCAGATAGGAAACAAAGGATAGGAATAAATGGTCAGTTTTCACAATGGAGAGAGGTAAATAATGAGGTCCCCCAAGGATCTCTACTGGGACCAGTGCTATTCAACATATTCATAAATGATCTGGGAAAGAGGGTGAACAGTAAGATGGCTCAAGTTGCAGACAATACAAAATTATTCAAAATAGTTAAGTCCAAAGCTGACTTTGAAAAGTTACTAAACTGGGTGACTGGGCAACAAAATGGCAGATGAAATTCAGTGTTGATAAGTGCAAAGTAATGCACATTGGAAAAAATAATCCCAACTATAAATACAAAATGAGGGGTCTAAATCAGCTGTTACCACTTAAGAAACAGACGTTGATGTCATCATAGGTAGTTTTCTGAAAACACTGACTCAGTCTGCAGTAGCAGTCAAAAAAGCTAACAGAACATTCAGAACCATTAGGAAAGGGATAGATAATAAAACACAAAATATCATAATGCTTCTGTATACATCCTTAGTGCATCCACACCTTGAATATTGTGCAGTTCTGGTCACCCAATCTCAAAGAAAACATATTCGAATTGGAAAAGGGGCAGAGAAGGGCAACAAAAATGATTAGGGCTATGGAACTGCTCCCAGATGAGGAGAGATTGAAAAGGCCGGGACTGTTCCATGTAGAAAAAGTAGAGAATTAAGGGGAGAGATATGATAGAGGTGTGGAGAAAGTGAATAGGAAAGTGTTATTTACTACTTCACGTAACAAGAACTAGCGATCACCTGGTGAAATTAATAGGCAGTAGGTTTAAAACAAACAAAAAGTACTTCTTCACATAACACACAGTCAGGGACACAACCCCATGCCCTGTGTCTCCCTAAATCTCCAACTGCCAAAAGCTGGGACTGGATGACAGGAGCTGGATCACTCAGAAATGCCCTGTTCTGTTCATTGCGTCTGAAGTATCTGGCCACAATCAGAGAGGCAGGAGACACTGGGCTAGATGGACTATTGGTCTGATGAAGTGAGCTGTAGCTCACGAAAGCTTATGCTCTAATAAATTTTTTGGTCTGACCCAGTATGGCAGTTCTTATGTTCTCATGTGTTTTAAAGAACCGTGGAGAGAGATGAGAGAAAGGTCCAATAGAAAGCAAGTTCAGTGCCACGGAGGGCTCTGCAGCTAAATGGTGTTCAAACACTAGCTAGCAAATCACAGAAGACGACAGTATTCACATAACACGACCATGCACCTTTACCCAGTGACACTCGTAACACAGAAAAATGAATATCATCCCTGGCTGTCTATTTTGTTAAGAATGAAGCAAGCTTGCTAGTTCTGCTAACCCTGTTCTGCCTGTGGAGCAATCACTTGGTATAGCTAACTAATTGCTCCACTAATCTTGCTGATTAAAACCCTTTTTTACTGCTGTTTAACACAGGCCGTATTTGAAAGTATGACAAGATCAGGTATTAGCCACAGTGAATATCAGCCTTTGCAGGAAACCAGGCCTGACTTCTCTTTCTCTTCTCTTTCAGCCCATCTTAATCCAGACCCAACTCAACATTTACCTGAAATCCTTGGACATTTAGCCATGCTCAGTTTCTGTCCCTTCAAATCCAACACCAAGCCCAGATAATTTTCAATTTCAAATGATCATTAATCATAGCATAAGTTAATATGCTGCCACATGGGAGGAAAACAAAGAAACAAAGTTTTATCCTGCAGCCAAACCACCTCTAGTGGTGACCTGGTCTCATAATTAAAGCAGAGTCAGACTTGGTCAGTGCTTGGATGGGAGAAAACCTTGATAGTACAAGAAGATGAGATTCAATTGATGTTACTCTTTCCCTGAAGCAACTTGGTGGCAAAGGTGGTTTTATGCTGGCTTTGCAATTCCCTGGTCCTGGAGCTAACTGAAGAACAAAGTTGGAACTGTCTGAAAGACATTCTAGTTTATGCTCAGTGGCCCCAAAGGGTTGTACTGTTGACTTAATATCACTGGGATGTTAGGACACCATGAACACAAGTCCATTTTCCCAGAAATGCCACCAATGCAGGGGGCAGGAAGAGAGGGTGTAGAAGACTCTATGGTACCTCTGCTCCACACAGGGAATCCCCAGACACTAGAAGGGGATCTGGCTGCTCTGTGCCACTATAATGGCCCCTCATACGCACATTCCCAACATGCAAGTAAATTATAATGCATAGTGAAGTTCCACAAACTGTAAATTGACTTTTTGCCTAAGTTACTGGAAAGCCCGATTTTTTTGGTTGCACAGCTCTGATCACATATGTATGTTCCTCCAAAAGAGACAGCAGGCCAAGGGCTTTTCCACACTGAGACACTAATGGGTTGCCAGGTGTCAAGTTTTCAACTGGAACACCCAGTTGAAAAGGGACTATCCCCCTCCCGGTGAAAATGAACGAGTGAGGGAGGATGGGGGAGAGTGAGTGATGGTGGGAGGGAGGATGGAGTGAGCGGGGCAGGGCCTCGGAGAAGGGGCGGGGCAAGGGTGTTGGGTCTGTTCCCAGAAATTCACCTTGATTATAAGGCCAGAGGGACCCTTATGATCATCTAGTGAGACCTCCTACATAACACTGACCTGTGAATTTCACCAAGTGAGTCCTCCAGCAAGCCCATAACTTGTGGATGAGCTAGAGCTTTCCACTGAAGCCTTTCTTAACAGAGCCCAGAAAGTGAGTTTAGTGTTTAATCCCTCCCTAAGAAAATGAAATTGAATTGTGCCAAAGATGTGACAGAACTTTACAGCAGTGAACAAAGTCCAGTGCCGTCCTTGCAAGGTGTGGATCATAGATCTAGTAGCTCTGCTGACACCCTTTGCTTATGTTCAGGGAACATATCCGACCTCCAGGCTAAAATTGAGATCTGATGTTACTTTTGCATAACTCCAGTACAGGTCTAATGGTGCATGAACTACTAATTTAACTAAAAGAGTCAGCAACATAGCAGTTATAAAATGCTCTGCATAATTGTTGTCCTTAGCATCTAAGCTATCACCCACCTTCCCCAACCACAAATCACTCCTAGGATAATGCCCCATTCACCTGCCTTCCACCAAGGAGATTATAGATATTTTTAAAATGCCAAAACATCCTGGATAGTGAGTTCAAAAAATCATAGGATAACAGAAATTAGGGTTGGCAATATCTACTAGATCATCTGTTGGCTCCTCCTACCACTTCATGATTGTTCCCATCACATAAGGACCTGATACAAAGCCCATTGAAGTCAATGGACAGATTCACAGGACTTCAAATGAGACCTTAAAGGGCCAATTTTGCTCCCACTGAAATCAATGGGAACTTTGCCATTGATTTCAGGAGGAACAGGGTCAGACCCTAAATCAGTGGTCCCCAAACTGTGGGGCATGCCCCTGAGGCGTGTGTGGAGGAATATTCAAGGGGGGCATGCACCACCCAGCCCTACTCTGCCCCCAGCCCAGCTCCACCACCCCCCGCTACAGCTCCACTCCGCCCCCTGCTCTGCCCCCAGACCAGCTCTGCCTCTAGCCGCAGCTCCTCCCCCATCCCCAGTTCTGCCCCCAGCTCTGCCTTCAGCCCAAGCTCCTCTGCTGAGCCAACTATGCAGTTATGGGGGTGAGGGGCGGGCGTAGACAGATTCTATGACGGGTAAGAGTGGGGAGTGACAGGAAAAGTTTGGGCACCACTGCTGGAGGGCATTTTGGGTGTCCATTTTTAATTTCCAATTTATTCCCAATTCAAACTGAATATTCCAAAGTTGCCACATTTTCTAATCTGCCTAATGTCACTAAGTTAAGACCCAACATCACATGGACATAAATGTTAATGCGCTGGAGGTTGTGTCAGGAAACAGTGACTCCTTGTGCCAGGGTTAAAAGCTGTGTAACAGAGAATCTGAGAGGTGAGCCTAGTCCTCAAATAAGATCTAATTTATCTCAGTATTTACATATAAACACATGAGACAGAACAGCTGCAAATATCCCACATCACAGCAGCTGCTGAATATGCAGCACAGTCCCATTGCTGATCACTTATGTTCAGCAATCTATTCTGATTTAAATATTTTAGCTGTTACTTTGCTTCTGCTTGTTACAGCCATAAAAAGGTTACCGTGCAGCATGAACCTAAGAGCCAGTTTGCAGGAACGACTGGCAACGTGGAACCCGGAAGGGAGAACATCTCAAGCTGTTCAAGCTCTATCTAAGGATAGCAGAGCTTTCTGTGAGCATACAGCTGGAGTAGAGATGTTTCCATCTGCACAACCGCAGGTGGCTGTCCAATTAACCGAGTGCACTCCCAGAGCTGTGAAGAACGATCTAACAGGATCTCCAGCATTGCTACTGTACATCTGTTCAGGCTACAATTAACTAGAAACAAATCTGTTTTCTTCAAACTAAGTAGTTCAACTTGCAGACACACCTGTTTCAACAAAATTAACGTCATGCATATATTAACAGGAAATTATTTGAGTGCGAACAAAATGCTGCACTGAACTACAGACCAATATCATTTCAGCACTACTATGGTTGAAGCTCAGTGTTTCTTTTATAAATTCCTACTTTCAGTGCTTTGCAAAAGGGAAGGGGAAAATGGTTGTGATTAAATAAAAATAAACACAAGTGTTTGCCCAAGATGCAAATTGACCCAAACCAGAACTTTCTTATTTTGAGGTTCAGAACAGCAAAGAATAAGCTACAGAACTCATGGTCTCTGTGACTAAGTATTTCCTCCATTTTCTGGAGTACCATAAAGCCATATAATACTGGACTCTATAGTCACACAAGAGCAAATCTCACAACAGACCAGCATATCCTTAAGAGGAAAGGACATGAGAACATGAAGATTTATTTTTAGAGACTATCATAGGGTCCAGCTCATTAATCCATTGGCTTCAGTGGGCTTGTAAAGAGAATGGATGCTCCACTGGTTAGGATGTTAACCTAGGTCTTGAAAAATACAAGTTAAATTCTCTCCAGCACCAGATTTCCCATGTACCTTTGAGCAGGTCACATAGTCTCTCTGTGCCTTAATTCCCCATCTGTGAAATGGGTATAATGGTATTTCTCTATGGGGGCAGGGCTTGGAAGGATTAATATATTAATCATTTTGAGCAATGGCTCCATGTCTAGTTGGCAGCCGGTGTCAAGTGGAGTGCCCCAGGGGTCGGTCCTGGGGCCGGTTTTGTTCAATATCTTCATAAATGATCTGGAGGATGGTGTGGATTGCACTCTCAGCAAATTTGCGGATGATACTAAACTGGGAGGAGTGGTAGATACGCTGGAGGGCAGGGATAGGATACAGAGGGACCTAGACAAATTGGAGGATTGGGCCAAAAGAAATCTGATGAGGTTCAATAAGGATAAGTGCAGGGTCCTGCACTTAGGACGGAAGAACCCAATGCACAGCTATAGACTAGGGACCGAATGGCTAGGCAGCAGTTCTGCGGAAAAGGACCTAGGGGTGACAGTGGACGAGAAGCTGGATATGAGTCAGCAGCGTGCCCTTGTTGCCAAGAAGGCCAATGGCATTTTGGGATGTATAAGTAGGGGTATAGCGAGCAGATCGAGGGACGTGATCGTTCCCCTCTATTCGACATTGGTGAGGCCTCATCTGGAGTACTGTGTCCAGTTTTGGGCCCCACACTACAAGAAGGATGTGGATAAATTGGAGAGAGTCCAGCGAAGGGCAACAAAAATGATTAGGGGTCTAGAACACATGACTTATGAGGAGAGGCTGAGGGAACTGGGATTGTTTAGTCTGCAGAAGAGAAGAATGAGGGGGGATTTGATAGCTGCTTTCAACTACCTGAGAGGTGGTTCCACAGAGGATGGTTCTAGACTATTCTCAGTGGTAGAAGAGGACAGGACAAGGAGTAATGGTCTCAAGTTGCAGTGGAGGAGGTTTAGGTTGGATATTAGGAAAAACTTTTTCACTAGGAGGTGGTGAAACACTGGAATGCGTTACCTAGGGAGGTGGTAGAATCTCCTTCCTTAGAAGTTTTTAAGGTCAGGCTTGACAAAGCCCTGGCTGGGATGATTTAATTGGGGATTGGTCCTGCTTTGAGCAGGGGGTTGGACTAGATGACCTCCTGAGGTCCCTTCCAACCCTGATATTATATGATTCTATGATTCTATGTGAGAGGCTCAGTTGCTAGGGTAATAAGGGCCTTCTAAGGATCTTGATCCAACAAGCTTCACTTCCTACCCTCAGGTGTCATTACCGTCTACATTTCCTTTTGTTTTACCGATCAATACTTCACTGAGGAACTAGAGCTTGTGAGGTTTATCCATCACAGTGAGCTGCATAGACTGGCTGCCAGCCAGGATGGAAGGGAGGCAAGAGGGAAATGCACCTGCACCACTGGGTGGTCTTGAAAAGCCAGCTATCCCAGTTTGTGCACTGCCCACCTGCAAGGACCTGGAGAGACTGCTGAGCCCTCTTTCCTTGCAGGAGGGGGAAGCCTCTGAACAGACATCCGCCTTTGAGAGTCCCCCTCAAAGCCAAGACTGATAAATTACTCAGTGCAATCTAAATGAGCTATTGGGAACCGTTCAAAATTGCCGTGAAACTAATCTCAATCCAAGAGTGCCGGAGGTATATTCAGACTGGAATTTTTTTTTTTTTAATGCTGTCACTCAGAACCCTCTCTTCTATACCATTAATTTAACATCAGCTGAAGGATGCAAACGACTGAAAAACAACTTTAAAGATGCTAAAATGTTAAAATATTTACTTGTACATTATGTAACTGTTGAAACATTTCGCGTTCCTAGTCGCAGCAACATGTGCTGTATTTGTTAGTAGCTTACATGGTAATTTTGCACCAAGTGTTGTTAGGATCTGTATTTTAGGGTGGCTCAGAGGCATAACACACATACAAATTCAGCTCATATGCGTAAGCTTCCCCATTGCACTCTGCTGCTGAAAACAGAGGGCCAAATTCAACCCTGGAGCAAGCATTCCTGTAATTAGTGAAAGATATACCTCCTTCCTCCAGGCCTTATAGCCAATTCCAAGAGGTATGCGCGAGCCGTGCATGCTGTATTATATAACTGAGAATGTTCAGTATTGGTTGTCTCTGCCCCATTTCTATAAAGGCTGCTCTGTCTTCATGAGCGCTCCTGTGTGTGAGATCAGAAGTGACAAACGCAGGGAGGAAGGCAAAGCATCACTTGCCATTTGTCAGCACACGCAACTTTGCCTAGCCGACTGTGGGGAAAAGGCAGTGAAGAATCCCCAAAGAGGAAATCAGAGCAGCAGCCGTGTTAGTCTGTAGCCGCAAAAAAAAAAGGAGGACTTGTGGCACCTTAGAGACTAACCAATTTATTTAAGCATAAGCTTTCATGAGCTACAGATGAAGTGAGCTATTGCTCACGAAAGCTTGTGCTCAAATAAATTTGTTCATCTCTAAGGTGCCACAAGTCCTCCTGTTGTCTTTTCTCAAAACACCTGTATGGAGCTGTATCAACTAAATCGGAGAAGAGCCCTGTTTTCATCACTGTGTTTCTTCTATAGAAATTAACGTCCCTGACGCTTAATTGTGCGGATAGGAAGGGAGCCAAAACTGCAAAGAGAAACAAGGTGGTTCTGGCCTCAGACATATGCTCCTTTTATTTTAACGAGGGACTGCTACCAAAACACCCTACCCCCTTATGGTCCAATTGTGCAATGGGGTTGAGTGCCTGCTTAAGGGTGCTGAGCACTCTTGACTTGCATGCTCGGTCCATTCGTCTGTGCCAAACCTCATACCTTGGGGATGCCCGTTTATGGAGAGGAAAGGCAGTGACGAATCTACTCGCTTGTTTTCCCACTGGAAGAAAATACATTGTCTCCAAAACCAGAACCAAAGAGGGAAGCAGCACCCCTTGATAACGGTAGGTTAAATGTGCGCCTGCTGGGAACACTGGGGTGTTTATTCGTTGTTGCTGAGAAAAGGTGCAAGGTATAATCAGTAGTAATGTGGGATCAGAGTGTGAGATACCTGGGTACTTTGAAGGGAATGAATGTGCACGTGTACACACACACAGACACGTGCCTTGGAGAGCAGGCTTAGAGGCATCCGTCCCCAGGAATATGTTTTGCAGCTACTTGACACTTGCTGCAATCTGCTGCATTCCAAACAAATTGCTCTTTATAGGTTTTATTTTCCTGATCTTGTGTGGCAGTATCCAGAGGGAGGGCGGGGAGATGAACTCCATCAGAGAGGGGGAAAAGCTCATTCTTTCCTTGAGAATGCTGTGGGGGGTTTAACAAGCCCCTGAGAGCTCCCTCCAGTAGATCACTGCCACACCCAAATTCTGAGGATGAGATGCTCCTTCGGTCCAATTCTGCAAGGCCTTCATTTTGCTCTCATGAACACTAGCTAATTCAATGGGAGCTGAAGCTGCTCAGCACCTTGCAGAGCGACTTAAAGCCAGGCAGGATCAGTACCTTAGATGTAACCCACAATCATGCTGCAATTTCCTAGTTTTTCTACAGTTTCATGGGATTTATTTGTTTTGAAGTTGTGAGTGCCCCCTCGTAGAGTTCAAGCCATGGTTCACTGATCTGGAATTGCAGTTTAACACTACAATGCAAAACAACAATTGGGAGCTTTCATGGTACTTTACTATCTAGGTCGGAGTTCATTAATTTGAAAACACTGTATTTGAAAACACTTCGGCCGTGCTCTACATTTTACCGGTATATTTTATAGCTCTGGGGGCATAAAAATAACACCAAATCCACTACCTAAGCTCATTCCATGTACAACATAAACTTACAAATGAATTCCTGCTTTAAATACAAATGAAGGCTTCCACCATCACTATCAGCGTTTGCAGGGCCGGATTAAGGCAGGGGCTTTAAGGGTTGCAGCCCAGGGCCCTGGCTCAAGGGGGACCCTGCAAAAATAAATCACAGGCAGTGATCTCCAACTCCAGGCCCCTAAAAGTCCTGCAGCGCAGCAGGGCACTCAGGCAGGCTGCCTGCATGTCATAGCCCCATGCCACTCCCGGAAGCAGCCAGCTGCTAGCACGTCTCTGTGGCCCCTGGCAGGGGGTGGGAGGAGGGGGGAGGTGGCTCTGCGTGCTGCCCCCAGCACTGTCCCCTATGGGGGTGGCGCTTGCAGGCGCAGGCAGCTCACGGAGACATGCTGTCCACCTCCCCCCAGAGGCTGCAGAGATGGGCTAGCAGCTGGCCACTTCCAGGAGCGGCGTGGAGCCAGGCCAGGCAGGCAGCCTGCCTCAGGCCTGCTGCACCACCACCCGGGAGCCGCCTGTGGTAAGTGTGTCCCGGTCAGAACCTGCACCTCGCACCCACTCCCCCACCCCAACCCGCTGCCCCAGGTCAGAATCCCCCTCCTGCACCCAAACTCCCTCCCAGGAAAAAGGGCCCCCACAAAATCTAATAGCCCCGGGTCCACAGGAGAGTTAATCCGGCCCTGAGTGTTTCCCTAGTTTATACATTATGCCTTCCCCTTTTCCTTCTGATTCAGCTGTAAACATGAAAATAGTGCTACCCATGTGCACAATACCATTGTGTTCTGACAATTTAGAGCCAATCAGACCATGATTCTTTATCCTGACACATTTCCTTTGTTGTACTCCCCCCCGCCTCCCCTCTCACTTTGTATTCTCAAAGTTGCAAGGAAAGCCTGGTGTGTCCAGACTGCATGGGTGGATTTATCCTGTCATAATGAGTAGGCCTCACAGGATACCATGACCCTGGGGGAAGGCAGGCCTAACCTTTGAGATGTCTCACCCTGTTTGGAGCCTGCAACAATTGCTCAAACAGTATAGCAGCTCATTAAGCAACTAGTACAGAGAGGTGAGACTATAACAAGTCCATCCTCATGCTGATTCTGGCTGTTTTAATCTCTTCCCATGGGGTTGGGTGGGTATGCCTGGGTCATTAAAACTGACTATTCAGATCCTGTCTAATCAGAGTCCTTAGCATGAGATAAAAAGTAGTAAAACAGATTGCTTTGAACCAATGGGAAAATAGCTCTTGGAAAGGCTTCAATACTGTTTCCTAAGGACAACTTAATACAGAAAAAATACACTACGTAGCAATGTAAAGGATTTACTTATGTACCAGAAAAGTACCGTACTGCAGCTGCTATTTACTTGGCGATCGCCTTGAAGTAAGCACA